>NC_058101.1:85437500-86687500 GCF_020171115.1 Neogale vison | reverse complement strand
TACACCGGAGACTGTTTATTAAACTCATCCACACCCTGTGGTGTGTTTTTATGCACACTCCTTTTGTCTTCTGAAGGAAGTTCTACATGTGGGAGAAGGGTGTGAAGGAAAACAAAATCCTGGACTCTGCCTGTATGATGAATACAACTGAGACACAAAAACATCTGCTGGGTTAAAGGCACCAGCTGTTGGCCATACAATGCCGTTGGCCAGGAAATGAAGAAAACTGTGGCTCAAACTGTGAAGCACTTTATAAAGACTAAATATTGCTATCCACACTGACATTTTATCAATACAAAGTACTTAAATAAAATATACTTATTTCAAGACAATTTCCTTTTTATTCTATTTTTTTTAAAGATTTTATTTATTTATTTGCCAGAGAGCGATCACAAGTAGGCAGAGAGGCAGAGAGAGAGGGGGAAGCAGGCTCCCTGGTGAGCAGAAAGCCTGATGCGGGGCTCAATCCCAGGACCCTGAGATCATGACCAGGGCTGAAGGCAGAGGCTAAAACCACTGAGCCACCCAGGCGCCCCGTCATTCTATTTTTATCACTGATTTTAGTCAAATAATTTTGACCCATTCTCAAAAAGGAATGAGCTTAATGGTGTGTAAAAAACATGACCTGTGACAAAAGAGTTTTCTATCTTTAATCTTTTTTTCTCAACCTCTCCAAAGAAACTTTGTTTATATTTCACACCAGAAAACACTTCTGACTGATTTCATTTTTAATTTGTAACTATCAGTCATCCCGACTTTCCCTTCATCTGTAGCCCTGATTAATAAAACAGAAGGTTTGAATTTCAAAAACAAAAACAAAAACAAAAACAAAACAAAAAAACAAAAAACTATGCACCTGTTTACTTTTAGGACTTCTTGACAATATTTTTGGAAAAAAATCAGTGAACTATGTTTGAATTGACAAAACACCCATGTTCCTGAATGGTTGTCTTATGCCATCATGGCAAATCACATTTGACTGGTGACTCAGATTAGAAAAATTCTTATAACTCCTTGAAATGTGGAAGGCTTAAATTTTATAAAATAAAGGATTCTGAATTTATTTTATTTGATGCATTATTTGTATTTAAGTATAATAAATGTAACAGAGAAGCTATCATAATTGAGCAGGTATACTTAGTTTTAAGAATCTTAGAAGTTCTGGAAAATGCAAAAATGAAATAGATTACAGAACTGATTCTCTACTTAGTGGAAGCAAAAAAATAAACCTCTTTTTTTTTTTTTTTCCAATGCGTCTCAAGTATTTGAGCAGAAATACTTTACTCTGATGCCTAATGTTTTATCCATCTGGAGTGATATCCATTTGTATAACACTCCTAGCTCCTAGTTCCTCAGCCTACCATTTTTCCTCCCAGAGAGGTCAAAAAGATTACCTATATGTTGGGCATCTGCCTTTGAACACTGCTTCTCAGTGAGATGGGGCTGATCTATTAGATTCTTGCAAATGGTGGCAGGGGTGGTCTCTTGTTTCTCCTTCTTTCTCCATCAGGTCTGGAGAGAGGAAATGACCTGGGGAAGTGTGTTTGCTCTGCAAATTCAACATTTCCTTTGGATAATTTTTCAAGACCAAAGCAACCAAATCGGAAGCTAGTTCTGTTCCACCAAGTAACCTCCTTCAGTTTAACATCCCTAAGATAAGAGTTTGGGTCTTCATCTGCTGACTCTTTTGTCTTATCCACAATGGGTACAGATCCTAGAGAGATGAGGATGCTTTTTATGGCACCATTTTCACCCTCATCTTGGCATAGTTGATTCATTCCTCAGGAAAATTGTGAAACAGAAGACAAGGCATATAATTTGTAGATAAAAACAAATATGGAGAAACCTGGGGTAGGATTAGGACTTTGAGCCTTGCATTTTAGTAGGAGACTCAATGTGCCTTCAGCATGGACTCTGTGCCATGGCCTATGTTGTGAATGTGGCTGGGTTTCCCTGTGACTTTAGGATTTAGGCTTAAGCTTTATGAAATTTTCACTGTGAAAGACCATTGCAGCTTATGGTGAGGGACACTTTTCATAGGTAAGTATCAAGTTTCATAGAGATAGTGGGCCCTAAGCAAAGGAGTAGGACTCAGTACAGGCACCAAACTATGAAAACATAGATGGGTCTTAAGAGCTTCAGTACAGAGCTTTAGCTAAGAGGGCTGGGATAGCCTAGAAGACCTGTGTAAGGACAATACCGCCCTTAGCCAAGTTATAAACTCAGCTACAAATGTTTTAAATCTATTTATCTCTCTATCTATTTATCCATCTATGTATATGTATATACGTATATGTGTATATGTATATCTACTCATGAACAGGCATGTGATACCTAAACATTCTTCATGCCCAGAGAGGAGCTTAACCAGCATTGGGTGTGTTGGCTACGTTGCCAGCTCTAGGTAGGAGACATTATTTACTATTGCCTTGACCTGACTTTGGAGCCAAGAGAGAGTACAGAGAAGGAATAGTCTGCGATTCATGAGACCCAGAGTGACCCAAGAATGGCTTCATAGTAGAGTCCCACATCACCCTGGATTTGTTCATTACAATAGCTCTAATCATAGCAAGAAATTTTTCAAGACACAAATAAAGACCTCTTTCAAACAAGAGTCATAGATTTTATTATCTACTCAATAAAAGGAAGAGAAGCTTTATAATCATTTAGTGATTTGATCCTTTTAGAGCTTTTTAGAGTTTTTTCTTATAGGACCATCTTTACCAAAGGTTCTAGAGGGCACACAAGGGATGAGGAGTTGGTACTAGGGCAGAGGCTGCATGAAGACAGAAGCAAGAATGCCGTGATTTATCTTTAGTATTTCATTTTCCTCTACCTAAAGTACCTGATATTTTGCCAACAAATATGTGAAAACATCAACTGTATTTACACTTTAAAAAATCATCAGAGTTTAGTAAACAAATTACATAGTAAAATTAACAGCTTCCAGCTTCCTGTTTTGGATTTTGTTTTAATATTATTATTCTGGCCCTTTTATTTAGAAAGAGACCCGCAATTATATTACTGTTTCCAGATAGTTCTTGAATCTTGATTTACAGTTGAGAGGGAGGTGTGTATAACATTTGGAACAGAATTTGTTTCTTTTGTGATGTGACTGAATTTATCCCACGTCTGAAAACAATAACTTAATTAAGTCCCCAAAGTGCCTTAGGGTGACAGAGGACAAGACTTAACGAATTTTGAGGCATTGCAGAATAACAAAAGAATTTTAAGTCATTGTTCCTCAGCTACAGGAGGGCCTTTTAGTGTACTCCGCTTTGAGGGGCTCTAACAATAGTGGTGCTATTCCAGCCCTGAGTTTCCAGTCCTGAGTTTCGTCAGCAGAGACACCAAAGCCAAAAGGCACTAATGACCTGTGCCATCTGGCTTGTCAGCAGCCAGTTTTAGTGAAGTAGTTAAGAAATGTAGTCATTATTTATGTATTCTGGCTCTATTATTCATTTTGATATATTTTCCCAATGTTTCCACTGATTAGTCAAGATCAAGACCCTGCCTGTATCTTCTTGAGCATGTCCTTTCTGTGAAGGGTTTTAAACCTAAGATAATTTTGTCATTCATTTGAGTATTCTTTTTTTTTTTAAAGATTTTTATTTTATTACTTATTTGACAGAGAGAGAGAGAGAGCACAAATAGAGCAGCAGGCAGAGGAAGAGGGAAAAGCAGGCTTCCTGCCAAGCAGGGAGCCCGATGCAGGACTCAATCCCAAGACCCTGGGATCATGACCGGAGCTGAAGGCAGAAGCTTAATGACTCAGCCACTCAGGTGCCCCAGAATATTCTTTTCATAAGAAACAAATGTCTTTTTGTAATTTGGTAAACTATTTAGAAATAAGTTACTTAAAAAATTTCATAGAGTCTCACTGTTCCTAGGTTAATGTTTGTATTTAAGATTGAAGGTATTTGAAGCATAATAGTGTAGAATGCTGGAGTAGCTTATGTATAATTTCTTCTTCCTAAACTGTACTCAAATTTTGGTGTGACTAGAATTGATGGCCACTTCCTTCTAGATATCTCAATGCAGTCTGCAAATGCATCATTGTTAAAAATTATATTCTCATTCTCACAACTTTAGAGTTCCAATAAATCTAAACGAAAAGTAGCATTTTTTTTTAACTTCACCCATTTTTTGGGAAATAGACTGACCCAAAGACTATCATTGACCCCTCCTAGATTTCCTTTGTTGAATCCTTTTTACTAAACTGCCTTTAAATCAGGGGTTTTTCAAGGGGCAGATTCACATTTCACTGTAAAGAAATTAGGGATAGAGAGAGGATAAGCTACTTGACCAAGGTCACACAACCATTTAGTGGCAGAGATGAGATTTGAATCGAGTTTTCATGAGATTCCAGAGTTTCTGATGTTATAATATTCCATATATAATCCTGAAAGTTTCTGACTTAGCAAGTCTGAGTAGGGCTGAGAAATTTGCTTTTTTGTTGTTTATTTGTCTGTGTTTTTTTTTAAGCAGCCCAAATGAGGTGATTTTTCTCTTCAGGAAAATTTGGGAAATTTATCCCAGTGAATAAATGTATAACGTCCAGCCTGGAAATAGCAGAGATTTTTAACAGTAATTCTGGTTTTGCTTAGAAATGAGAATGCATCAGTGCAAACTCTAAGTTGTGTATGTTCTATTCTGAATTCCAGCTATTCGGATTCTAGATAGCTTTGTTCTTTATGATTAAGTAGGGAAAAGTTGTTTTTCTAACTATTCAGGAGAATAACCCAAGACTAATAAAAATGGCCTAACAGAAATTGGGCAGTAGGTCTAAAAAAACTGGCCCTGGGTTGCTTTGTAAGAAAGTACTGAAAGAGGAACAAGCCAAGTTATAAGGATGGACATTTTTCCTTTGTTTAGAAGTTTTTGTGACCTGCTGGGTTGAGCCAAGAACAGGAAATGTGAAAGTCTCTGTTTTCTTCCAGGACTATTTGGCCCACTGGATACACAGGAAGTGGTAAAAAGCTGTATGGTGGCTCTGTAGGAATTGAAAGTCCTTGGGCAAATCAATCAGACCTGACTCTCCACATTGGCAAGCCAGGATAATAATATTGGCTAAACTTATGTGAATTCCATCTGGATTTACTTACTGGCAAGTGTAAAGTGTTTTCAAAATACCAAATATTATATAGGGCATCCAAGCAGCTTAAATTTCACCAGCCCTATCCTTTCTCTTCCTGCACTGCCATGTACACTGCTCAGTGTGGTGGGATACAGTGAAATTTGGGGTTTCAAATCGCTGGGCTCCCAGGCCCGGCCCAATGCTGTCTTCATGTGCTGCTCTTGCTGGTTAAAACCGGCCTTCGGGCCACCTACTCTCTGTGAACCTCCAACAATAATTTGACAATCCAGAAGAAAATTTTGTTTTTAGACTTATTGCTATCACAATAAAAACATATGAATACCCTGAAGGTACAAAACCTTATGATTGCTATTGAAAATGTTTACCTTCCCAAGCATGAAATTTTGGGAACTTCTCCTTACCTCTCACCTCCAAAGCCTAGGACTGTCCAGACCATGCTAACTACCATACTTAAGAAATACACAGTCTTCTCTTGTTTTAATTTTGTGAGCATTACAAATCACATAACTGATGTTAGATCTCCCTTTGATGGTTGTCAGGAAACTCAGGGTTGTATATGCAGTTTACATAGGAACTTGCTACACATTTATTTGGATTGTATGCCTCAGTCTTAGCTTCATCCTCTATTTCCTACTTTGCTTTTCCTTTTGTTCTGTTTCATTTTTCTCATCCAATTAATAATTTTACATTGTGTTATGTGTCTTCAAGTAGCCTTAAACTTATCCTGGAATAGAAAGCATGATTGAAAAAGAATCTGTTAAAGAATACTGCTTGGCAAATCCTTATATACATCCTCCAGAACTCTGGATGTACAAATATTTTAAAACTACCTCTAGTTTTCTTACTGTGTGTATTTTTTTTTTCACTATAGACCACAGAAAGCTTTATTTCTCTACCTTTTCTGAATATGTAATATGTCTGGGAAATGCAACTTTGTGTATCTATAATAAATTTCCACAGATTTCCTCTTCTTGGGAAATCTAAAACCTTTTACATGAACTTTCTTCTGTTGATGGAGTCAAAATCTACTTGATTTCTATTCTCTGGGAACTCCAAAGCATAAGAGCAAAGGTAAGGAAACACTGGGTTTCAAAGAAAAAAAAAAAAAAAAGGAAAGAAAAAACAAGTAAATACAGGTTAAGGAAAATGCAACTTTGAGATGTTCCCCTCCATCTCATTGCCTCATTCTCAGAGCCTATTCAGTACTTGGAAAAATTCATAACCTGGCAAAATAAAAGCATTCATTCTCCTCCAGGCTGTAAGCCAAATCAAACCATTCTTTTTAATTACAGGTGAATAATAACACCCTTAAATTTCTTACAAATAACGTCAGCCTCCTTTTGCTTTTTGACTGATGGAAGGTGATGAATGAAGACCTTTTAATTCAGCACAGCTGGATGTCTTTTGTTGCACTTCCTCTCAAATGTTGCTGTGCTGATCTGGCCTATTTTGTCAGATGTGCTGAAAACAACCTGCCTGACTGGAGGTGGAAACAGCCTTCAAACAGAAGACATTTGTGTGATTGAATACCCTGTCGGGAAGGCAGCTGGGGCAGTCAGTGCATGAGGTGGAAGATAGGCCATTTGTTTGAGAGAGAAAGAGACAGTGTGTGTGTGTGTGTGTGTGTGTGTGTGTGTGTGCAAGTGTGTTTTGATTTGGTGTTTCTCTCAGGACCAGAGAAGTCTCCTCTAGTTCGACTTTTGAGACTGGTATGAAAGTGACTTTAGTATTGCTGTCAGTTTTGTAAAATAGAGAAGGCCTACTGTCTGGACCTAAAGTCTTTGTTCTCTTATGGACTTCAGAATGCTCTGTAAGCCAGGCCTTCCGTGAGCAGATCAGAAAGTCTGTGAGCTGCAGACTTCTGTGACATGTGGATAAAGAGTTGACTTGCTGCAGGTTGCAGCTTAGTCTCTTCCAAGAATGAATATATAACATTTCCCTGGGAAGATGGTGAAAGAGTTTGGTGGCAACCCTTCCCCATTACGCTTGCTTTCTGTAAGCTTGACTGAAACGAGTGATCTGTGATGGAGTGCATCTGGACCTTATCTCAGTAGTGCTGACCTGTGTCTACAGAGGCATTAGTGCAGTCGCCTGTAGTAGATAGCTCAGTCGACTCCAGTTTACCAGGGATATATTTTTTATGTACAAGGATCAAGTCAGTGGGCCAACAAACCAGTTTCCTGAGATAAAACAAAGCCTTGGACTATCTAAATTTTTTTTTTTTTTTTTTTTTTTTTGGCTAATCTAGGTGCAAGAAGTTTCTCAATCACCTTGTGAGATAAGCATTGTCTCCATTTTACAGATTGTAAAAAATGATAATAAATTAAGGCTTGAAAGAAGTTTGGGAGAATAGTATGGTGAATTTAGGAAGTGACAAATCTAGAGATTCACACCTCGGTCTAGCTTGAAGTCCTGTGCTCTTAGACAAATTTGACTTTATTATCATTTTATCAGTGCATCTAATAAAATTAGAAGAGATTATTTGAAAGAGAAACCACATATTATACTTTAAGAAATGTACAATAATTTTGTTCAAAAGGTTTTAAAGTGTTAGGGTTTATTTAATATGCAAACATAATTTGCCAGATTTTTTTTTTAAAGATTTTATTTATTTATTTGACAGAAATCACAAGTAGATGGAGAGGCAGGCAGAGAGAGAGAGGGAAGCAGGCTCCCTGATGAGCAGAGAGCCCAATGTGGGACTCAATCCCAGGACCCTGAGATCATGACCCGAGCCGAAGGCAGCGGCTTAACCCACTGAGCCACCCAGGCGCCCTGCCAGATTTTTTAAAATGGTTTTCTTCTACTCCTTTCAAATGAAGTTAACTCAAACAATGATTACTCAACAGTATTTACATACTAGAGAGAAAGAGGGAAAAGAACGCAAATATTAGGGAAGACTCTCTAGTTTGGAACTCTGATTTCTTTCTGTTGTTTAAATTCTTCATGTGGAACCACACAACAGGATTAATTCATTCAACAAACTCAGTGATTGATCATCAGCTAATATATACCTACTATGAAGTTAGGGAGATTAATGCTTCAGGCCTGAAGAGAAAAGCTGACTTTGGAGGAACTTTGAATATGATAAAAAAATGTCCTTAGTTAGCTGAAATTCTAAGTAACTGAAGTAAGGTCGATATGTTTAAACTTTATTGCCTCAGCACTCTAGATATTTTGCAGTGGATTTGTCTGTATTTTGAGGGACTGTCTTGTGCATTGTAAAGTTTTTAGCAGCATCATTGGATTCTATCCACTGGTTGTCAACAGCCCTTCTCTCACAGTTGTGAAAGTAAAAAATGTCTCTAGATATTGTGAAATATCTCCTAGGAGGCAAATTGCCCTTGGTGGAGTACAACTATTTAAAAGATTTGTGACCATATGAGGAAAAAAATTAAATCAATTTTGGAGATTAAGTATATTTATATACGTAATATACATATATACGTATATACGTATATTTACACATAAGCACAGAGAACATGGGGCGATTGAATTGAATTGGATAATTGAATTACATTGATATGTTTCCTATATATTTTATATGAAGTAGTTCATTATTGACTCTACATAGTTAGTAATAACTTGAAAAATAGACATTATAATTCCTAGAGAAACCACTAAAAAGAAAAAAAAAGAAAGACATTTATTGAAAAGCCAATGGAGAAATAAAAGTGGAATGCTAAAAACAATTGATTAACTCAAAAGAAGGTAGGAAAAAAGAAATGGATGAGCAATAATAACAACAACAAAACAACAAAATGAGAAAAAAAATGACACAAAATGGCAGATCTAGAACTAATCACATCAACAGTTGCATTAAATGTAAATGAGCAAAGTTTTCTAATTAAAGGCAAACTGTCAATCTCTCTAAAGCAGCAAGACCCAACTATATGCTGACTTCAAAAGATGACTTTCATGAAAAGGCACACAGAGCTTAAAAGTAAAAAGGATGAAAAAATTATTTATCATGCAAATACTATTCATAATAAAGCTGAATGGCTATATATGGCTATATAACATCAATCACAAGAGTGACTAGATCAGGAGAATTAATTTAAATGTGAATGTGCCTAAAACCAGAGTTTTGACATACATGAGGTAATAACTAATAGATAAAAAGGGACATAAAGACTAATCTACAATCATATTTGGAGATCTTAATACAACTCTCCCAATATTTTTAGTAATTAAACAAAAATAATCACAGTAAGAAAAAAATAAAATATGATTGATACTATTGTATTAGTCAGGGATCTTTAGAGGATATATATATATATATCTCCTTTAGAGACTAGATCATCCACTACATATATATACACACACATATCTCATATATATATATAGAGAGAGAGAGAAAGAGAGAGAGAGATTGAGAGAAAGAGAGGGAGAGAGATTGATTTATTATAGGAATTGGCTCATGTGGTTATACAGACCAAGAAGTCCCACAATTTGTTATTTGCAAACTTTAGAGAACCAGGAAAGCCAGTGATGTAATTCCAAGTTCTAAGAACTAAGATGGGTGGAGGTTGGGAAATGTGGGGAATGGGGAGAGTGGTGGCAGCTAATGGTATAAGTTCTGGTCTAAGTCAAAGCCTGAGAACCAGGAACACAGAAGTCTGAAAGTAGGAGAAGATGGAAGTCTCAACTCAAACAGAGAGAGCAAATTTGTCAATCCTTGCCTTTTTATTTAGACCTGAGTTACTTCACTTGGATGAAAGATCTCCATAGCTGGAGACTTTGTATCAAGGCTTCTGGCTCCATTTAACCTGTTTCCCACATGGTCTAAACTTGTACTTAAGTATCAATCTTATTCTTCTGTCACTCAAAATTTGTTTTTCTTAGAGGATTCAGATGGTGTCAATGTGTGAATCTTCGAAGACAAAAACATTGGTTTCAGGTAAGTATTAGAGAACATGGGAATTTCTGGAATCTTAAGTTCAAACATAGGTTTTAGGTTCACCTCTCAGTTCTCTTAATGCTCTTTTGATTAAAGGGACTCCTTATTAATGAATAGGTAGGCTGGTGTCAGGCCAGATTCAGAGTGGTAAGATTGCCTGACTAAAATCAAGTAGGTTACCCAAATGGCCAGACAGAACTAGTTGCTCACCAGTGGACATGGATCTATGGACCAAATCAGTGTAGCTCTCCTTTAAAAGAGAGAGGAAGACACACATAAATTGAAGATCTTCTATTTCCTGCTTCTATGAGGTCACATGGGAACTCTAACCTCTCCATAACTTCAAACTAGAGATTGAAGTATAATAAACTGTTTAAATGTGAGGATTTTGAGATACCATTCATTTGTAAATGGAAGCTTTTCTCATCCTTTCCATCATCTACAATTGGCTGCCAGTGTGGCTGCATGGGACAGCAAGATGATGATTAGATTAATTAAAAAGGAAAGAAGAAAGCTGCATTTCCTTTGCAAATAAGAATAGTTATGTGTTACATTTGTGAGTCTAACATATGACAGTCTCCTTTATTGTTAACGACATTCACATTCCCTTAACTTGATCAATCAAATTTAGTCTTCATGGAGACACACTCCCCCTACTTTCCTAATTCAAACCCCACATTGCATAATATTATGGGAATCTTGAACTTGTATTATTGAGGGCTTAGGAATAGATCAGAGTCTGTAATAGTTGGAGGTTCCCATGATTTCTCTGATTCCTTATGTTACTGAATGCGCTTCCATTTTTGCTTTTCAGCCATTACTCAAGTTGTTTGTTATACTGAGATTCATTTAAGTTCCTCCAAGTCATCCATTTATTTCCTTGTCTCCAGATGTGCTCACAGTTATTTTCACTGCTTCTCCACCAGCCACAGTTCCTAATGATCAATCTCTACAGACACTCTGTTGCAGTCTTTTACACAGAACCTCTCATACACAATTGTGTGTTGGTCTCTGACCCACCACCACCTTCCCCCACAATACACCCTTAGTCCCTTTGTCTTTGTGGACTTCTGCTTTACTCAGGTTGGACTTCCTTCCATATATTCTGAGTGTTGTCTTCTTCTTTACCTGCTTATATTTCTTTAACTAAGAGGTTGTTAAACATTGGCTTCAGTGGTGCTATCTCAGGGTACCCAAGGCTTTAGGGGTGGTGACTGAGGGATGTTTGGAAGGAAAGCTTGACTTCTATATCAGTTAAGAATTGAGTTTGGCTTAAATAGTTAGGGTTTACTTTTTCTTCTCACCTAGAATAAGGCTATTGTGTAGTGTCACAATACCTTTTGAGATTCAGGTTCTTTCCATTTCTCTGTTCTCTAGAAATTATGAATCTTATTCTCATGGTTGCAAAATGCTAATGTGCCTCTAGCATCTTGTTCATATTTCATGCAGAGATAAGTAAGAAGGAGGGAGGGCAAAGGATGTGTGCCAAAAAATTATTCAACAAATTAATAAAAAATAAGTATTCTTTAAACCAAGAAAGCAAAAGTTTTCCTGAAACCCCCACCTAGTATTCTGCTTTCATGTTATTGGCCAGAATTCTGACACATGGACCATATCAAAATGCTAGAGAGTCTGGGGAAATAATTAGTTTTAACTGGGCACATTGCCATACTGGAAAAACAAAATCAAGGTTTTACTAGAAAGGAAGAGGGAGAAATAGATGTTGGTTGGCACCAAGTAGTATTATCACAACTACCCCCTAGGATGAATATAAAGAAACTAGTAAAACTGTGAGAAGATAAAAATCCTCTAGGTCTGTTTTATGAAAAAACAAACAAACAAAACAAAACAAAACAAAACAAAAAACATGTAAAAAGTGATGATGAAAAATTTGCAACCATTTTTCAAAATATTGTAGAAGTGTCAACTTGAGGCATTTTTGACTTGGGGATAGGCATTAACTAGCACATTTTTTCCCCTTTCTCCCCACCTCGTCCTTTTTTTCTAAAATGATAAATGTTTACGAGTCTCTTTTCATTGCATGGTATGTTGTTAATGAAGCTGGGCTCTGAGGTATCCTGACCCCCATCACGGGGAAGCTGGACCCGCAGCTCATCCTCTAAGGGCGACTCTGCTTCAGTTAGAGCCACTCCTCTGGCATTTCTGTTGGGCACTTTGGCTGAAAGATTGGAAAATCACCTATTCAAGTCTAACTCTCTAATTGTACAGAAAAATAAACCAGGCAAAAGTTCATAAAATTGACTAAGGGCCTAAAAGAACATTAGAGGTTTAGACTTGTTTTTATTTTTCTGGGTCTTTCAATCCATCATCTTCCTAACTCATCTTCAACAGGTTGTTAGCAAGTTATCATTATGGTGGTTTTTGAAAGCAATGGGTCTAGTAAGGGAATTGGAATAGAAATTCCTTTCTGAATTTTAGTCCAATTAATTGCTATATGATACACGTTTGGTAAAAAAAAAAATCTTTTCACAAATAAATACTCATTATTTCATATTGAAGTTTTATTAATGCAAAAGAGCACACTATGAAATAACATCTACTTACATTTTATCTATTTCTCTCCAAATCCTACACATTCAAATTCAGGTGTATGATTTATCTATGTCTTGACAAATATTGCAAAGCCATATTACCAGAAACTCTGTTAGGCACTTATGTCCTCTGCTCTGGGGGTTCAGAAACTTCTTTTGTTTCTGGGAGGATACAGTACTAATACCTGGTCGTAAAATCAGAATTTTATTTTATTTTTGCATTTCCACTAATTTTCTCCAGGATTTGGGGCAGAAATGTGAAGATTTTAATACAAGGCACTGTAATAATGGTAACACTGGTAGGGATATTTTCCTCTAAGAAAAATTCATTGCATTCACTATTTTTAATCTGCCCTGGTGAAAATGATTTCTGCTTAAACCACAGTGATGAAGCTAGGAAGGATGACATTTTTCAACTTCCCCACCAAAATCAGTTTAAAATCTTGTTTTGAATTGATGTATCTTATTATGATGAAATTCTTAAAGGTTATAATTTATTTGACTTATGATTTTAATTATATATTCATTTTTATAACAACTTGCAACTGTTCAGCATTTTGTCAGGATGGCAGGCAAGACTATGTGTATCCCTTAATAACATTTACTCTGATTTCTTTGTTTATTATTTTTAATAACTTCTTGAAAATCTTAATCAGAAAGGAGTTATAGAACAAAGGACACCAGCCTTGACTATAACATGAGGAACTGATTTTAGCATTCTGAAAATATGCTGAGGATGGGACTAGCAAAAATAGGGTGGTGCTTCAACAGATTCCCTTCTGTGAAAACAACAGCTGGATGAGCCTGTTGCCACTGGTGGGGGAGGGTAAGGATGGAAGCAACATTTTTCCTTTTTTTAAGAGTTGGAAAGTTTTCAGTGAAATCATGATGTCATCAGGATATGTTTTGTCTGTGACTGTAATTTGCATAAGTTCCTTCCCATGGAATTATGTAAAAAACAAAGGAATGTTTCATTGCACATTTAGTGTCTATAGTGCCAATAGTTTTAAGAGTCCATGAAGGAGACATCATGTAGGAAGAATTTCTTTTGTAAATTGTCTCAAAGGAAGAACTTAATGAGAAAGGAAAGAAACAGCCATGCAAATACTACAGCTTCACATTGTACTCATAGAAAGACTGGGATTGTTTTGCATTCCTGTTCATTGACTAATATTTAACTCAGTACTATGTATTTTTGAGAAGAGAATCCTCATTGCCTTTTAGATTTCTGGCTGAAGGTATATATTCATTTCATTATTCTTTCTGTTATAATTACCTCTTGCATTTTGTCAAATTTCTGTCTTAGGAAGATTTTAATCATCAAGCAACTTTGCTTATATTGGGGACACATATTTGGAGATTTATTTTGATCTCAAGTTAAGGAATGTTTTGCTGTGGAACAGAAATATTCAAATATCAAATATCTGATAATCAAGAGTCATTGAATTTTTAGCATTCCATACAGGAATTTCAATTTCAAAAACACTACTTGAACCTTGTATATATGTTTCAAAATGACTTGTCAGGCCCATGTAAATCACAGAATATAAATAAAATAAAGGGGACAGAAGGTGGAGGCAGGTGAAGAGGGTGGGTGCCAATGTGCCAAATATATCTGACTCTAAACCTTTTTAATACTTTTGCAAATTTAACATGGAAAAAAATTTTTTTTTTTTTTAATTTTATTTGAGAGAGAGAGACAGTGAGAGAGAGCATGAGCGAGGAGAAGGTCAGAGAGTGAAGCAGACTCCCCATGGAGCTGGGAGCCTGATGTGGGACTCGATCCCGGGACTCCAGAATCACGCCCTGAGCCGAAGGCAGTCGTCCAACCAACTGAGCCACCCAGGCGTCCCGGAAAAAAAATTTTTTTTTTACATTTATTGATGACTTTAATCTGTGGTAACATGACTGACTAGGTTATTTGATTCAAAACTCCCACTAAAACAAGTAAAAATGCTGAGTAAAATATTTTATAAATACATCATTGAAAGTATCAAATAATAACAACAACAAAAAGTTTAAAGAAATTAATGTAAGAGTTCTCAAGATGACATTTATCAAGAAGTAGGAACGTGGAGCAGAAGACCATGACTGAAGCCACTTAGATCCTGAAGATCTTTGTTGAATGAGATGAACTTGACCTTTAGTTCTGAGGTCTAAAGTGGGACAGAAAGTGCTGATTTCAAGGCTCAGGGTTTGCCCTGCCTGGGGAGGCCTGGAAATAGATGCAGCCAAAAGCTATATTCTGAGGATAAGGGTGAAGAGGGATTAAGCTATCTTCATTCCTCCTTACCACTGGAAGAGTGAAAAAACATTTGCTTCAACCCTGAGTGAAACTGGAGGGAAAAACAACTTTCTGAGACGTTGTCACCACATGCCAGCTCTCTCATGGATTTATAGCACCAAATCATACTGCCTGCGTTACCATATACAACTTAAACTGTAAATATAATTTTAAATGATTCTTTAATCATTTAAATGATTGGTAGTATTCCCAAGTATCTACAGAAGCAAGTGTGAATACTTTTCGGAGGAATCTACCCTCACCTGAGGCCTTAAAAATTGTCACAAATTAAAAAAAAATAAAAAAGAGTATGTCACATAATCAAAAATACACACACAGAAAAAAATTCACATGAACAGTGTAAGCAGAAAGAACAGATAATACAAAGATACCTACAAAAATCTCTTCCATTCTTGAAGCATATACGAGAAAGAAGAGTCCCCAAATTTTATTCTCCTTATACCCTCTGGCAGAATATAATATAGTATTTCTCCTTTTTGTTACTTTCATTGTTTACTAATTTCTCTGTTTACAAAGATATTCTCCTGTCCTAAAGGAACATGATCGATGTAAGACCTCATTCAAAGTCCTTTGAGGAAAATAGTTCAAAAGCAGATACTGGGAGCTTCTGAGTTTATAATACAGAAATTCAACTGATCTGTGAAATAGGAACTATTAGATTGAACTGTATAAAATTGTCATTTTTCCAAGATCAACAACTATTGAATGAACATCAGCAATTTCATATGGTTCAATCTCATGTATTTGTTGACCTAAGCTGTTTCAAGGGGACCTCGATATAGGGCACCAAACACTGTGACTTAATTCTCTCCCAGGTGTGATCAGTTTGTGATTGACAGAGTGACTCATCCTCCACATAAGTCTTTCACATTTGCTCTACTTTCCCCTACTTCCTAGCTATCAAGCAGAGTAAAAGATGAGGCCCACGGTAAGCATCTTTCCCTGGACAGAGATCTGGAAAGAGATAACACAGAAGTTAGGCATATCTCATTTGCTTATATCCCAAAGGCCTGAAATGAACTAATCCTAATTTCAAAGTTCATGTTTTCAGTAATTCTGTCATCTTGTCTTCTCCTTTCTTGAGCTCTCAGCTCTGCTAATGTTTTGTTTGGTTAGAATCCTTTGTCTAGTAATTGCCTCCAGGGGAGTATACCTTTTTAAATTTTTTTGAATCTCCGCATGTTCACACATATTTTTTTTTCTTTTGGGGAATGATGAATTCTTTTTCACTTCCTTTATTGAAGATACAAAGTTCAACGCTAAATGTAATTGTTTTTCCTTTGCAAATTACAGCTTCTTTCTGTTTGGAAGCTTATTAAGACGATTCCCCAGAATTCAGGAATTTTATCAGGATGTATCCAGGTTTTTATATGTGCCTTTTCTGATGAGCCCTTCCTGGAACTCAGTGAGACTTTACAATCTGAAAATTCAAGTTTTTCCTCTGCTTAGAGAAATTTAAAAATGTTATTGGCTTAACAATTTCCTGCCCAACATCTGTTGCTTCTTCTCCTGGAATTCCTATTTTCCCATTTTAGGTTTCCTTGCAGGATGGCTCAGTAGCTGGACTCTCCTAGAAACCCCTGGGTACCTGCACAACACTCAAGAAGGTAATTCGATCAAGCTGTGTTAGGCTGTGGAGGCTGTGAAAATGCATGACTAGCTGTTTCAAACCAGAATGCAGTAGGTTGTATTGTAGAAATCGTACTGTGCATTGAGTACCTCAAGATTGATGGAGTGTGTTTGGCCCAGTGAGGAGGTGTCCAGGAGGTTTTAGACACAGCTCCAACCTACGTGCTTTAGTCTTATACATATAAGGCAAGGCTTAGAAGAGAACAGGTACGCTCTCAGACAGACTGGTGTGAACTTGATTCACTCAGATGCTATCGACTACAATTATGTAGGTTTTAATACAACCTTTGGAGAACTTTGCATCTTCCTTGGACAATGTTGTTGATCTGTCTGTTGTGTATTCAGATTCTGCTGCTGTTCTTCTCTCTCCTTTAGGATAGGCACACCTTGTTTGATATATACCCAAACAGGCTTGGCTTCTGTGCCTGATATTTGTTAATTATACCAGTTGTGTATATTTATCAATACATAGTAGTCAAGCCAGCCAATTCTTGTATGTATATTTTTAAAAAAATTTTTAAAAATTATTTATTTATTTGAGAAAGAATGAGAGAGAGAGCATGAGAGGAGGGAAAGTCAGCGGGAGAAGCAGACTCCCTCCTGAGCTGGGAACCCAATGAGGGACTCAATCCTGGGATTCCAGGATCGTGATCTGAGCCAAACACAGTCGCTTAACCAGCTGAGCCACCCAGATGCCCTTCTTGTGTATTTTTCCATATGTTTGCCATATATTTGTAAAACTCCACCCATATTATAAGACCCCTCTTCCATCTGATCATTCAGCTCTGTTGCAATTGTTCTGTCTTCAATTCATCATGTTCTTACTTTAAAAATCATATTGTCCTAAGTCCCAGGAAGATTGTAATGTGTGTATGTGTGTAATGTGTGTGTGTATGTGCATGCATGTGCAGTCATGAACTTTTCTATGTGTTTTTGTTATTATTTTATGGGTCAGTTGTCTTCTTTTCCCCTCTAACAGTTCTGCTTTGCTCTCACCATCTTTTCTGGGTCTTGTGCTTGTTTTTCCTCTAGCTGGTTCCTGTATCCCCTTAGGGGCATCACAATTATTCTTTGCTTATTCCTTGGGCTTGGCCCTGAAACCATAAGTGGTAGCATCTTGTGGGTGGTGGTAGATATAGCAGTCCTTTCTGTTGGGGGCTGCTGACATATTGATCAGGAAGGTGTGAGAAGCCTAGGGAGGTCCCTTGAGGATGTCTCTATGTTCTTTGGTCTTCACAGCTGTAAGTACTATCCTTGCCTCAACCAACGTGCCCACACTCCTAGTGAAAGTGTGCATAGAGACAGATAGGAATAGATTCTTCAAGAAATGTTTTATGAGGGAGAGCACCCTGCTTCCTCTCATGGACCATCGATGTCCCCAAACCAGTATCTTTCCAGGATGTACTGTGTTCCGATGCTCAATGTGGGCCATCACTGGTTGGAACAAAGTAGGGGAAATAATGAGCTTGGAATCTTTAATAGGAGGCCACAGATTCTGAGATCTGTTTATGCTTAGCTGTAGGGCTGTGCTAAACCATATTGGGACCCGAGACACAAAGAAAATTTAGTAATACTGTTAATGCCTTTATCAAAAATGTTGATATTTTGTTCATCATGACCTCTGTATTAATTTTGAGTTTTTAAAATATTGCATTAAAGTTACTGACCTGAGGCACTTTCAGACCTGAGGTGAGTGCCTCACTAAGCTTCACCCTAGTCCTGGCCCTCCCCTTGACAGGTCTTTCCGGCTTCCACAGCTTTGGAGTTTCACAACTCAGGAGAAGAGCTAGTGTTTGGACTGGAGCAGGGAGAGGAAGGCAGGAGTTACTAAACACCATAATGAAAGCTCTGAAAAGATTTTTTTTTTAAGTCAAAAAAGAAAAAAAAAATGTACATAAATTTTCATCTTATCCTTAATGCTCCAATTTGTGTTGTTTTCAGATTTCTATAGAATCAACTTAAAAACCAATCCTGTCTGTGGGGGGAAAAAATCAAAACATACCAAAGGATTTAAAAAAAAAAACAAAAAACAAAACTGAGACTAATTATTTTCCTTCACTCAAATTTTCTTCCTCAGGGGTAAACCTCTAACCACTTTAGTGTAAGACTGGTTACTCTCTTCAGTTTTGGAAAATTCCATCTTTATTACTTCTTTGATTAAGCCCTCTACCCTTTGTTCTTTTCCCTCTTTCAAGAACTCTTAACATTTAGACTTCAGATCTCCAGGACTGAGTCCTCTTAGGTTTGCTCTTCAGCACTGTTCTTGCGCTCTTTCCCCTAAGGGGGTTCCTCAAATGCATCTCCTAGCCCTTGGGTTTACTTTTATAGCTTGGCAGTTGTAGTTGTAATTTCCATTACCTCCATTTATCCTACTCCTTTTTTATGGTGACCTGCTCTTGTCTTACAAATTCGTAACTGAAATAAATGAAGTATACTAGAAATAACGATACATAAAATCAAGGACTGGTATGGTTTGAGAGTTGGGGCTGAGCTTCCTTGGGAAATAACATTTGAGTGAAAATCTAAACGATGTTAAGAAATTAGGTGTAACAATTAACTAGTCAAGGAAAGGTAGGGTAAAAGTAGTCCAGAAATAGGATTGTAGATTGAGGACTTTGTTCACTTTTTTTTAAAGATTTTATTTACTTATTAGAGAGATAGAGAGAGACCACAAGTAGGCAGAGCAGCAGGCAGAGGAAGAGGGAGAAGCAGGCTCTCTGCTGAGCAGGGAGCCTGATGTGGGGCTTGATCCCAGGACTCTGGGATCATGACCTAAGCCAAAGGCAGCCGCTTAACCAACTGAGCCACCCAGGTGCCCCGAGGACTTTGTTCATTTAACAAATTCTTTACTAACCAACTTATTTATTGTTATGATTTCAGCTCAACACAAAGCTTTTGGTAACACATAGTTTTTGAAATATAGCCCTGTTATCCCTAGTGTCTAAGTATTTTTTTAGTTGTAATTTTATATACCACATTGATACTAGAGTTATTTAGGAACTATTTTCAAGTTTATACATATTTACCTTTTTTATTGTTACTATTTTATGTATAACTTTAAAATTTTTCCTGTATAACTTGAAAAAATATATAGATATACTTAGCATTTTTGGTTGATTGAGGTTTTCCTTTTCTCCTATGACAAATAACATTTAAAAATATACCAGGGGACCTGCTAAATATTCATTCAATTTGGAGTATACTAAGACCTATGCATATATTATTAAGCAACCAGATTCAGATTATATACAATCTATATTTTCATTGACATTGGACCTACTTAAATCATAAAAGACTTAAATACATATTAAAGCCCACACTACGATATTTGCAGGTTTATTTTACCTCTTTCAAAACAGTTTTGACTTTTTATATCTCTACACAATATTATTCTGCTTATAAATTTTCATGGCTGTTGTCTTTTCTTACCAATATCAGATAATCTTTTTATTCTGATATATATACATACATGTATATATATGCATATTATCTATATATATATTTTAACCTTGAAATCCTTTTTGTCTGAATAGATTTTATAACATTTCACTTTGCCTAGTAAATCTTTCTCTGGCTTGTACTTTTAACTACTCTCCATAACTTTTAAGCAATTTGTGGGATAAAAATTTGGCTTAGAGCTCTTTTTCTCAATGTGACATGAGAAATTTAATTATTTTAAATCCAGATTAATACACAAAACTATTACATTTGAAATTATGTATTTTCTATTTTAAGAACACTTTTTTAAACCGTGCCTTTAATTTTGTAGTTAGATTAACAATTGTTTAGATTTACTTGTTAGATTAACTCCTTTTTTTTTTTTTTAAGATTTTATTTGTTTATTTGACAGAGATCACAAGTAGACAGAGAGGCAGGCAGAGAGAGAGAGAGGGAAGCAGGCTCGGTGCCGAGCAAAGAGCCCGATGAGTGACCTGATCCCAGGACCATGAGATCATGACCTGAGCCGAAGGTAGCGGCTTAACCCACTGAGCCAACCAGGCGCCCAAGATTAACTCTCTTCAATTGTATTATGCCCTCCATATTTTTTAGTTATTACTTTGTATTCAATTCTAGGTCCTCATATTTTAAAAGATTACCAGTGTTCTATATTTTATGATTCTTTGCATGTATGTTGTCTAAAAATACAAAGGACACATTGGTTATTGACTTTTTCTCTCAAAAGTATATGTCATTGCTCCATTTGTTTTCAAATGTTTTGTGTTTTACAGGCAAGCCAATATTTGTCTTTTATAATTAATGCACCAGCTCTGCCTGGATGCTTTTCATGCCTTCATGTATAGTCATCTAAAATGTGACTGAGTTATATCTAAGTATAAATATATTTCCTGGAGTTCATGGTAAACTGTTTCAATATTACATGCATAAAAAAGAGAACTATAGGGCACCTAGATGGCTCAGTCAGTTAAGCATCTGCCTTTGGCTCAGGTCATGATCCCAGGGTCCTGGGATCCCAGGGTTGAGCCCCACATCAGGCTCCATGTTTAGTGGGGAGTCTGCTTCTCTCTCTCCCTCTCCCCTCCTCCCTGCTTGTGCTCTCTCTCTCTCTCTCATGTAAATAAATGAAATCTTTAAAAAAAGAAAACTGTATGTGTAAACACATATAGATGGATACATATATATAGATACAGATATATATGTATACACGTACGTACCCACACACTAGAACTTTTTTCTTCTCTGTCATATAGTTCTGGAACAGAGTTATGAGAACCTACTTAAAAATTCTAAGACTAAATTTCCTCTTCTCTGAATGGGATTTATATAAATTAACTCAGATTATTTTAAGAACTAAATAAGGTAATTCAGTTGAAGTACTCAGCAGAGTGCCTGGCACATAGTAAGAGCACATATTAAAAGAGAATATTTTTCAGTTCAGATATTTTTCAGAATATTTTTCATATAAGCTTTAATTATTTTTTATTCTTTCCATTCAAATTATGCTCATTTCTCCATTCAATATGGGCTAGAATTACTAGTTTTCTCTTTGTTTTTCTGTGATTTGAGATATCATTGATCTCAATTTTTTTTTCCTCTTGTTTTTTCCTAACATCTTGGCAAACTATCTCAAATTTGCTTTCATGTATTTGTGGGAAATGTTTCATAGAAGACAGTTTGAGAGACAGAAATCTAGAGCATACTTACTCTGTTGAGGTGGAATATGCTTCCTTGCCTCTCCTGCCTGCCCTGGTTCTCTGATACTCTGACTTATTTATTCATTTATTTGTTTTTTAAGATTTTATTTATTTATTTGACAGAGAGAGAGAGAGATCACAAGCAGGCAGACAGGCAAGCAGGAGAGGGGGAAGCAGGCTCCCTGCAGAGCAGAGAGTCCGATGTTGGGCTCGATCCCAGGATCCTGAGATCATGACCTGGGCTGAAGGCAGAGGCTTAACTCACTGAGCCATCCAGGTGCCCTCTGACACTCTGAATTTAAAAGTACCTGAAAAACTACATTGTGTAATATATTCTGTTGCCAGTGCTATTTTTCTTTTCTTTTCTTTTCGTTTCGTTTCTTTTCTTTCTTTCTTTCTTTCGATTTTATTTATTTATTTGAGAGAGAGAGAGAGAGAGAGAGAGAGAGAGAATGAGAGCACAAGCAGGGGTTGCTCCAGAGGAAGAGGGAGAAGCAGTTCCCTTTTGAGCAGGGAGCCCAGTGCCTAAGCCAAACGCAGATGCTTAAAACACTGAGCCACCCAGGTTCCCCACCAATGCCTTTTCTAAGTCTACTTGGAGAGAAGTGTTTTGTTTGTGATCTGAAGCTGCTACCCCATTTGGGGTCCACCATGAGAACCTGATGTCTGTGCCAGGGGAGCCGTGTTCTCATGGGTCTGAGTCACATCTCGTTTGCTGCTGCTGGTGGGCAGAACTGTGGATGCACTAAACTCCCTTGTATTTGTTGGAGCCGTTGATGCATAGAAACCATGTTATTTTCTATGCAGAAGTGAGGGGAAATATCTCTCCACAATTGGAGATATGTCCTACTTATTCTATACAAGCATCACATAATTTCTCAGTGTTTCACAAGGGTTTCAGAGAAACCACCATTTATGTTTTGATGTATGTTTTTACACACAGGCTATCCTTTAGCTAACTGAGATTAAGCTATAAGTTCATGGGACAAGCAGGATGTATTCAGGCTTGGCCTCCTCTGACAACTGAGAGATCAGCCACACTGGCCCAAGAGCCTGATTTTTTCTTCTTTTAGGAGGAATTCTTTCTGTAAACACCTTCTGGTTGTACCTGCAAAAGGATTCCTAGTGGCTCTGCCCCATCAAATGTTTAGGCAAACCCATCTTTTTGATCCCACTCCCACTTGCTCTTTAATGGAGGCTTATACTTTATTTTTCCAATTAGCATTTATGGAGGTTTTTTCCTTTGTAGAAAACACTAATAAAAAGCCTTCACAATAGATTAACACCACAATCCTACAAGCTCTCAAATGAATAAAGAAGGACATTCAAAAAAGTGAAGTGACTTTGCTAGTGTTATATATATAGTCAGTAGTAACTGCTTTGGGATCAGAATCTAAGTTTTTTAACTCCATGTTAAAAATCTAAGTTTTTAACTCTAGATTTCACTTTTTTAAAAAAAATTACAAACCACTTCTTATCTGTTAACTAATAATCTACCTAATCCAAATAATACTTATACCTTACTCAGACAATACTCTGAATACTAGAATACTATAAAAATGATATCCTTTTCTAGACCAAATGAATGCAGTTCATACAATTGTGGATTAGACTTTCAAAATTAAATTAACCATAAGAGAGCTTCAAGACAGATGATTAAGCTACAATGAGTTATTTCTTTAAAAAAAAAAAAAAAGACCTCACGTGCTGACAATAAAACTCTAGTGACAATTGATGACTACTCTTATGACAGGAAGGTCTTTGAAAATTCATCAACAGTGAAAGGGTTGGGGCACCTGGGTGGCTCAGTGGGTTAAAGCCTCTGCCTTCAGGTCATGGTCCCGGGGTCCTGGGATCGAGCCCAGCATAGGGCTCTCTGCTCAGCAGGAAGCCTGCTTCCTCCTCTCTCTCTGCCTGCCTCTCTGCCTACTTGTAATCTCTGTCAAATAAATAAATAAAATCTTTTAAAAAAAATGAAAAGATTTATGATCACTACAACTCCAGTTATTAGAAGACTGCTCACAGCAAGGTGTGAGATGGAGAATCAAGGCTACATGCAGTTGCATTCAGTGAAGGACTCGTTTCTTCGGCTCACTGTTGTTTCTATGATAAATGTCTCAATGCTATTCACTCACTGAATATTCTAAACAGTATTTTACTGACCATAATCCTTCTCCATTCAGCCGTGTTTTAAGATACTTGAAAGGCAGTGACAATGCAAATCTCATTCCTACAAGACAGTGGTTGAATATCCTTTTCATGCTTTCCTTTCTGTGCGTAAAATTTCTTAGGTAAATACAACTCAGAGGAAATAGGTGCATCAAAGGAGCCTAATTCTGCTAGTTTGGGGCTTTTTGCAAAGGCGGGCTGCTCTCTTTGAAAACAGAATGTCTGGAAGACAAGAAGACTTAGGCCAGGCCACATGCTGGGTGGACACACAGGGAACAGCCTGAGTTTCCCATTGCCACTGGCAACCAGAAAAAGCATTTTATACCCAACTGCCCTCCCTTTGTTACAGAAGTTTCAATGGTGGCACACCCTGCTTTCAGTAAGAACCAAGGCTTGAAAAGCACACCTATTCGTCCAATCAGAAATTCTGTACCTAGGAATCTATGTTTTAGAAAAAAATGCATATAAAATTTTAAAAAATAAAAATAAAAATAAAAAAATTAAGAAAGAAAGACATCCAATAAAAAAATGCATAAAGTTGTGATGTATAGCATGATGAATATAGTTAATAATACTGTATTGCCTATTTGAAAGTTGTTAAGAAAGTAAATCTTAAAAGTCCTTATCATAAGAAAAAAGATTTTTGTGACTATGTTTGGTGATGGTCAACTACGCTAATTGAGGTGATCATTTTGCAGTATATACACATTCCAAGCATTATATCATACACCTGAAACTAATATAATGCTATATGTCAATTATACCTCAAGAATTTTTTAAAGGATAAAATAAAAAAAGAGATTTCAAAAATACAATAGCTAAGATTTTCAGATATATAAGAATTGGAATGAGATCTTAGTTTATCAATGTTGACTATTTAAACACACTTCTAAGTCCTTGACTACATTTTTATGCCATAGATTATCTATACATGAACAGTGTCAAAGTTTTTTCCAAGGTAAAGATTAAATACAAGACAGGAATCTAAACCCCAAAACAGAGAACCAAATTTTAGCTTTACCCTAACAGTCACTTTTCCCTTACAAATCCCAAATGTATTTGAAACTTTGATGACCCTATTAATTTACTAGGGCTGCCATAATAAAATGCAATAGACTGGATGGTTTAAAGAATAGGAATTTATTTTCTCACAGTTCTGAAGGCTGGAAGTCCAAGAAGAAGGTGTCAGTACATTTGTTTTTCCCGAGACCTCTCTTCTTAGCTTGCAGATAGATGGCCTTCTCCCCGTGTCCTCACATGGTCTTTCCTTTGTGCATGCACATCTTTGGTTCTTTCTTTCTTCATATAAGGTCACCAGTCATATTGGGTTAAGAACCCACCCTTGTGACATCATCCGACCCTAATTACCTCCTTAAAGGTCCTATCTTCAAATACAGTCACTTCAGGAAGCAGGGCTTCAACACATGAGTTTGGGAAGGATGAAGTTTAGCAGAGAACTATTTGTGTTTTGCATCAAAAGAGAAAAATCTCATGTGCTGAGAAAATTTATTTAGAGATTATTTTTGCTAGGGATTATTCTGCTTAGTGTTTGAGTCAAATGAAAGCGTTAGAGGATGGTGCCTACTGACTGAGAGATGCAATTGTGCTTTTCCTCCCATCATTCTCTGTGTGTAATTAACACTAAAAGAGATTCAGAACACTTAGCATTTCCATTTGTGGAGCTGGCACTTGAAAAATGTGCATTGCCTTACCTCACAGATAGTAATTTTGCATCTTGCAGCTCTATTTCTATTGTTAGGTTTTGGTGGCTTAAGTATTAGATTGCATATATTGCATTCTAAGAATATTTTTTGGTTTCTGGCATGCAGTCTGTAAAATGATCCCCAATGATTTCTGCCTCCTCATTCGCTCCTTGTGTAATCATCTTCCATATTGAATTGGGTTTTCTCCTCTGTGACCCATAAAATACAGTAAAAGTGATGAGGTATGATTTCTGACATTTGGCCATAAAATTCCCTACAGCTTCTGCTCTCATTTCTTGGACCGCTTGCTCTTAGAGAAGGCAGCCACCATGCCACCAGCAATACATATTCAGACAGGTAGTAGAGTGGAGGAACAGGGGCACTGGCAAACAACCAGCACTAATCATCAGCTGTGAGAGTAAGCTACTTCAGAAATGAAGCTTCCAGCCCCAGACAAGTTTTGAGAAGCTGCTGTTCCAACTGACATCTGACTTCAGTAGCATAAGAAGCCCAAGCAAGAACCCCTCAGCCAAGTTCTTTACAGATTCCTGACCCACAGAATCTGTGAGCATAATAAATGATTGTTTGTTGCTACTAAGTTTGGAATAATTTTCTGCATGACATGGGACAACTGGAACAGGTGTAATCTTATAAGTAGAATTTAATTTCTTGATATTTTAAAGCTATCATTATTTTACTAATTTTAAATTCATTAAATGTCAATTTTTCTCTTTTAAAGGATGGAGTTTATTATACCCTGCGTATTTTGCTCTGTATTTAAGATTCAAACATGTCTAAAAATATTCTTTTTTACCCTATCTTTTCCCCTTCTTCGTCCCTTCCCTTTTCTCCTTTGTTTCCTGTTTTTCTCTTTCTCTCCTTTACTATTTCTTTTCTTTGTCCTATGAACATTGATTGAATACCTATGATAAAGATCGGACCACAAATTATTTGCAACTCCTCATATTGAGAGGTGGAGTCTATGTCCCCACATTCTGAAATCTGGGCTGACCTTGAGGTTTGCCTTGACAGATAGAATGCAGCAGAATTGATGTCCATCTGGTTCTATGCTTTGAGAGACCCTGAATCTTCTATTTTTGCTTTCTTGCCACTTTGAGCTCAAAGGCCTTTGTGGTCTCTTGCTGCTTGAGAGGAAGCCTAGGTTAGCCTCTTGGAGGATGGATTTGGGGGACAGACACCTTGTAGTTTAGTTGTAAATTATCAAACCATCAGGAGCACGTTAGGACCAGAGATCTCAAATTTGGAGCTAAATACAGTAATTGGAAAACCCTTTGGCTTGTTTCTTGATCACAAAGTGGATATGTCACATGAATGCAAAGAATATGAATGTCTTCTGGATACCCAGAGAGGCAGACTTAGTCAATAATTAGTCCTGTGCCAGTAAATCCATTCTTGTCACCCTCCTCCTCTCACTTTTTAGCTGACCCATGGAGCCATCCCTGCTCATACTACTAGACCCGCCAGTATCCAGACAACCCATAGAGTCTGCAGCCTCATCAGTAACCTCATGAGTTAATCAGGAAAGACTCAAAAAAGAACTGCCCAGCTGAGCCCATGGTGCCATAGACAAATAGAATGGTTGATTATTTTAAACCCACCATATTTTGGGAGGATCTGCTATGCAGTGATAGACATATAGAAGAGAATACATAGAATAAAAAACAGAACAGGGAAACCAGGCTGGCTCTGTCAATAGAGTATGTGACTCTTGATCTTGGGGTCATGAGTTTGAGCCCCATGCTGAGGGCGGAGAGTACTTAAAAAAATAAAACAAAATCTCTCTTAAAAAAAAAAAAGAAAGAAAGAGAAAGAAAGAAAGTAGAATAGAATAGGGACTATTTATTCTTCACATTATAGGTTGTATTGAAATTATTTGTGAAGATGTGTTATCTAGGACGTTTATTTCAGGTTAGAGAAGGTATTATAATGTATTGGTCATTAAAAGAGAATTGTTATTGAAACAATGAGTTAATTAGTCTTGACAGGATTGAAATATATGCTGATTTAAGTAAAATGACAACCTAACTCCTTACAGCATTTATCTCCATGATTATCTGAAACAAGATCAGCTTTCATTTAAAAAAGGCAGAATTCCTATAAAACAACAAAATAGCTACATATTTTAATGTGCACTCTATTTAATGCTTTACACAATAATCTCAAGTAATTCTTACCCCAACACTGTTACAGGTTTACAGCACTAAGCTACTAATCAAAAGATTCAGGTGTTCCTGATTCAGGGACTATCTATTATTTGGGGGATTTTTCTTAAGTCTCAATTTTCTGGTTAACAAAATGGTTGAAAACAATAAATGAAATGGACAGGAGGAAAACAGTACACGTAGATTGACATGAGAATTATTCATAATAGTAAATAATCTACAAAGATTTAATTTAAGATTCTGGTTGAGTAGATTATCACATTGCATACTAATAAGTAATTGTAGAAATGATAAAATATTCAGCATAAAGAGCTATGTAAAAGCAATAGAAAAGAAAGTAATGTGCACAATATTTAAATTTTTATTATATACAAATATTCAAGTAGCTTTTACTCTTCAGTTTAAAGAAGACTAGCAAGAAAATATTCATCGATTGTTAAGAATCCTGTCAAGTCAGAGAATTGACTATAATAAAACAAAATTTTCTATTTACAAATTTTGAAAGCTTGTGTTCATGACAGAAGTATTAGCTCTGGAAATTCACGAGAAGTGAAAAATTCATTTATAAAAAGTACTTATTTAATATAGAAGTATTTTATGGTACAAACACACCCAAAACTAAAATTTCTTATAGTTATATGTTCCTTATGTGTGCATAAAGACATATATACATTTATAGACATGGATATAACAATGGAAAGTCATGACAAAATATTCATGGTAACTATTTTGGATTGTAGGAATATGTATTTAAATATTTTTGCTTATGCCTTTTAATTTGCCTTCAGCACACATTTTTTTGAATCTAAAAAGAATACATGGTTTATTAAAATCAAAGCAAAAAGCTATAAATTTTTTCTATTTTATTTAAGTGTTAAAAACCTAAGTATAGAGAAATGGGAAAAAAATCCTAAAAAATCCAATAATTGGGAAATGATTTAATAAATTTTGATAAACTTTGTTAAACTTTTTGCAGCCATTAATGTGATAATAATTAAAATGCTAGTGATATAATTTAAGTGAAAAATGGTGAATACACCATTATAAACATGTCATGATTTTAATTTTGTGAAAATTTTGTTCACATTACCTTCAGTTGTGTGCATTATCTAGAATGTGCATGAATATTTTCCTTAGTGATTTTTAGTGTTTTTGAATATTTATTTTAGAAATATGACTTTGTATTAACCCCAGATATTTTTCTTATTTTCTCTGAAAAAGAGTAATTTACTTACTTCAGACTTTCCAGCAACTGTTCAAAATCTGCTTATAATTTTCACCTATGTACAATTCTATTAACATAGTGTTCATTTATATTGCCTTACAATGAATATAAAGATAAGACTGAATAGCCTAGATCTTTGGAAATGTGATAATATCTGGTTAAATATTATCTGATTGTTAAGACTACTGGGCAAAATTATAACTCTTTCACTGACGATTATGTACATGTCTAACCCTTGGGTAGGAAATTAAGGGACTTTCGAACTGAGGGAGGGAAAAACTTACTCTGGGATATGAAGGTCTAAATTCTAAAGTATGGGGGCCACATTTCTAGGATACATTATCCTCAACCACAGATTGAAAGAGTCATGTCAAATAATCTGTAACATCTCTATCTCTTCAGAATCTCCAACATTTTACTACATAGATTGACAACTAAATGATGAAAAACACAAGAACACATCACTTGTACAAAAATTACTATTTTTAGTATTTCTTTGATTAGCTCTTTCTTCATTAATAAGCATGATTAGTGTGGATATGATTAAGAAGTTGGAAATAGCATTTGGGAATTGAATGGGGCATTGAAATGACATGTTAAAACATGATTTTTCTCTTTTTCTTTTCCTATTTCCTATCTATTATTTGGCATTGGGGCCAAATATATATTTTTGGGGGCCAAATAAATATTTTTATATATATATTGGGGCCAAATAAATATTTCTATTTATTAATTTTATTTATTAATTTTTATTTATTATTTTATTTATTTATTTATAAAAATATTTTTATTTCTTAAACATCCTGCCATCTTTATTTTAGACTACATTTATTACTTTTTATTTTTTTAAAGATTTTATTTAGAGTGTCAGGGTGGCTCGGTGGGTTAAACCTCTGTCTTCAGCTCAAGTGATGATCTCAGGGTCCTGGGATTGAGCCCCACATCAGGCTCTCTGCTAAACAGGGAGCCTGCTTCCCCCTCTCTCTTTGCCTGCCTCTCTGCCCACTTGTGATCTCTCTCTCTCTGTCAAATAAATAAATAAAATCTTTTTTTTAAGATTTTATTTATTTATTTGAGAAAGAGAGTGAGGGAGTAAATGAACACAAGCAAGGGAAATGGTAGAGGCAGAGGGAGAAGCTGCCTTCCTGCTGATCAGGAAACCCAATGTGGAGCTTGATCCCAGGATCCTGGGATCATGACCTGCCAAAGACAGAGACACCTAACCAACTGAGCCAGCCAGGTTCCTCTTGGACCATCTTTTAGGTAGTTCACCAATTAGCCCATTAGTTAGGTACTCCATAATTAGATACCAAATTTTCTGTACAAAAACTAATTGTATAGAGAAGTATTCTTAATACATATGTTTTATATATTGCTTATTTTAAAACTGACATGCCTATGAATACAGAATTTTGTGAGTTAAAATTATATATGTATGATTAAGACATTTGTATTTTTGTCCATTTTACTCTTTGTACTAGTAGATCATTCTAGGCTTTCCACTGACAAGATTCTTCCAATAGGTACATATTTTCTGTTTAACATTTTGATTTAAGCCATTGGATAACAATCTCTGAATATTGGATCTGTCTGTGCATGGCTAGACAAAGGCTCTTTTGCTGTAGTTCTGATTTATGTGTATTGGGACTTTTCATTTTTCAACTTTTAAATTTATTTATTTTAACTCACTGGAACTAGTTCAGCCTTAGGTGTTAGTTTCATTTTCTAAGAACTAGTTGAATTGTAAGGACCTTAAGAATTTCTAGGAGAGAAAATACAGACCATTAAAATTGAGACTTCCCCTGTCTCCACTCCTCCATATAATCTTGCCCTTCCAGCCGTAATAAACCAACCTTTTCTAAAATTGCTCCTATCAGCTAACTTGTAATTGCATGTTATTGGTGTTTTCATTAGTTGATTGTCCAATTTCCCAACTGGATGGTAAGCTGCATGAGAGCAGTGACTGTTTCATGCAGTACTATATAGCCTTTGTCTAGCACAGTGCCTGTAACACAAAAAGAAAATAGTATTTGTTAAAGCAATGAAAGAAACATGAGAATATTTATAAAGGATCATTTTCAAAGAAATGGGAAAGAATTTTGGTTATAAATGACAGGAATAAAAAGACTGAAGGAAGTCATAATAATTTCAAAATAATTTGAAATCAATGGCAGAAGTTATTAAATATTTCAAAAATTTTGGCTAAATTTTGAGGTATTATGATTTTTTGTTTATCACAAAGGCCACTCAATGTCCAGTTTTATTGTTCTCACTTTTTACAGCTGAGGGAGTTAGACAACTTGTCCAAAGTCAGAGTGAACAGAATTTGTATGTTTGTCTACAGAAGTATGAAGGACTAAACTGTTTCTCCCAAAATGCATGTGTTAAAGTCTAACCTCCAATGTGACAATATTTGGAAATAGAGCCTTAAGGAGGCCATTAAAATTGAATGAGGCCTTAAAGATGGAGCCCTAATCTGTTGGGACTAATCTTCTTATAAAAGGAAAAACAACTTGGATGTCTGGATGGCTTTGTCAGTTAAGCATCTGACTCTTGATTTTTGCTCAGGTTATGATCTCAGGGTTATGAGATGGAGCCCTGCATAGGGCCTTGTAAGGGGCATGGAGCCTGCTTAAGATTCTCTCTCTCCCTCTCCCTTTTTCCCTCCTCCCCCTCTCTCCTTCCTGGGGGAATAAAAGAGAGAGAGAGAGAAAGAGAAAGAGAAAGAGAGTTGAATACACCAGACACACAGAAAAGAGGCATGTGAGGACACTGTGAGAAAGCAGTTACCTACAAGCCAGGAAGGGAGGTCTCACCAGAAACCAACACACATGGCTCCTTGATCTTGGAGTTCTAGTGTTGAGAAAATAAATTTCTGTTGTTTCTGTTGTTTAAGCCACCAGTCTGTGGTATTTTGTCATGGCAGCCTGAACAGACTAACATAAGATGAGAAAGAGAAAGAGGAAGAGAGTTAAAGAAAGGTAGGAGGTGGGAAAGAGAGAAAGGAATGAGGGAGAGAGAAAAGAATTGAAGTTAATAATAATAAATACATTCTTTATATGAATTTGGATACAGATAATTGTGGACTCTTTTCCTTTGAACAATTTCAGGAATATTCTGGGCTATTATTTATCTTGTATGGTTTAAATTTTATTCTTCTTGGAGGCAGTGGCATAAATTAGATCATCCATGAAAATAACTGCTGGTCTATGTTTCCAGGGACTAAAAGAAATAAAAAGATGGTTCTAATAAGAATCAGACTTTAATCTTAAAGGGAAGACACTTTATTTTCTTTCCCTTTCTTCTCCCGCACTCGTTTTCCCATACTCTTTGCTTCTCACCTTTTTGAAACCCTATCTTGATGATGAGACTACCACAAAAAAAAAAAGCAAAAACAAACAAACAAAAAAACTAGCAAGAAGTTTTGCTGAGTGAATGAAAAGGAAGGTAACCAAAATATTTAAATATGGCCAGTGTGAAAAGAAAATTATACTGAGTTGGATCCTTCAGCCCATCTTGGATCTGGCAAAAGTGTCCTGAGTTCCCAAATGAGGACTTGGAAAGGAAGATTTTGTAGGGGATCCATTGTCTTTGTAGCCCCAACAACTCTTAGGGTTATGTGGACACAGGAGCTTTACAATGGCTCAGTTGTTATCTTATTTAGGTCAAGGATTGGGGGTGTTTAGATGATTAAGTTTCCTTTGGCTCCTCTTGGGTCTTTCCATTCTTAATCCACAAACTAACTTGAGCATAGGGAAAACAGAGTTTTAACAATATGGTGAACTTGCCTCCTAGGTCATAAGCAGATAAAGCAGATCTTAACAAAGCTATATACATCTATACATTTAGCATCTAGCAAATCCCCAGGTTAAACATAGGCTAGCTTAAACCAAAGTTCTTCTGACATTTAAAATACTTTTGGAGGCCACAATAAGTAGCATATTTTTTCATTCATTCACTGCAACCTTTATTTACTTGCTTATTTTATAAATACACTTTCACATCTACTATGTATCAGACATGTACTGAACAGTGAGATTAATTAACAAGAAGATTGAGTCTCTGCAATCATGTAGCTTAGTTTCTTTCAGGAAAAGGAGAAAGAGAAAAGTAAACACATTCAAATCTAAATAATTATATGCTAAGAGCAAAGCTAGAAAGAATAAAAGGGAGTATTATAGTAAAAATAAGGTCAAGAGTTGTGTTAAGTCAGATAGGATAGAGGTCTGTAAAGGCATCTTAGAGAAGCCTAATACTTCAACATTCTCAGATTTTTCTAGCAAGTTGAAACTTCAGAACTGGTGGATACATTGTGTGAATCACAACCAAATACAAATGGTCATTTGAAGAATTGCTTCACCATTCATTCTTCCAGATAACACCTGGAAAGTTTTGCCTTACAAATCAAGACTCTTGGCCATTTGATTTGTGATAATTTTTGTTCATCCAGAATAAGGAAGGCTTGATAAACTCTCACTAGCTATGTAGAGAGCACAGGACGAAAGTAATCAAAGGATTGTCGATGTCTTACATAGCTGAGATCCTCACTCTGGCCCCTCATGCATCAACTCAACCATTCTCATATCTTGGAGCTTTCATCAGCATTAACACAATTGAGTTACCATTCTTAGTATTAGGGCACTGTGTTAGGATAGACCAGGATTTGTTATGTTTGTTTGTTTTTCTACTTTGGTATTTATTTAGTTAGTTATTTTTTCAGTGTTCCAAGATTCGTTGTTTATGCACCACACCCAGTGCTCCATGCAATAATTGCCCTCCTTAATACCCACTACCAGGCTCACCCATTCCCCCACCTCATCCTCCCCTCCAAAACCCCCAGTTTGTTCCTCAGAGTCCATAACTCTCATGGTTCATCTCCCCCTCTGATTTCCCCCAACTCACTTCTCTCCTTCTCCCAATGTCTTCTATGTTATTCCTTATGCTGCACAAGTAAGTGAAACCATATGATGATTGATTCTCTGCTTGACCTATTTCATACAGCGTAATCTCTTCCAGTCCAGTCCATGTTTATACAAAAGTTGGGTATTCATCCTTTCTGATAGAGGCATAATACTCCATTTTATATATGGACCACATCTTCTTTATGCATTCATCTATTGAAGGGCATCTTGGCTCTTTCCACAGTTTGATCATTGTGGACTTTGCTGCTATGAACATTGGAGTACATATGGCCTTTCTTTTCACTTCATCTGTATCTTTGGAGTAAATACCCAGTAGTGCAATTGCAGGGTCATAGGCTAGTTCTATTTTTAATTTTTTGAGGATTCATTAAGATAACAAAAAGTCCCAAATTTCAATGGCTTCACATATCAAAGTCTCATGTCTCACTTGGGTCACCTGCAATTCAAACCAGTGGTCCTTATCCTTTAAGTGGTGACTCTGGCATCAAGTTCTTACCTTCTGATGACATTGCTAGCTTCATTATGTGGCCTACAGAAGGGTAAAAGGGAATATGTATAGAGTTTTGTAACTAAGACAGAAAGAGATGTACCTTATTTCTGTTCATGTCCCATTATCCAGAACTATCTCCCAGAGTACCTAGGTAGAGGCTCAGAAATGTAGCCTTCCTATGTGTCCAGGAAGAGAAGTGGAACCAGTGCAAGTTTCTTCAGTCTTTGCCTTGGTTCACCCTTCGTGTCACCAAACAACCATTTCACTTTTCCTCGCATATCTAGAACACATATCAACACTTCTCTGATAGGGGCAACTCAAAGCATTATCTAGTTACTAAATCCAACATAAAGTTTATCATTTTCAGGTGTATTAGTCAGGACTCTCCAGAAAAATAGAACCAACAGAAGTAGGTATATATTTAGAGAGGGAGATCTGTTTTCAGGGATTGGGTCAGATGATTGTAAAGGTTTGGTGAGTCCAAAAATCTGATGGAGGAGTCCCACAGGCAGGAGACTCAGGGAAGAGCTGCAATTTGAGTCCAAAAGCAATTTACCGGCAGAATTCCTTCTTCCTTAGAGGAGGTCAGTCTTTGCTCTAAGGCTTTCAACTGATTGGATGGGACCTCTCCATATAATGAAAGGTAATCCAATAGACCCAAAGTCTACTGAATTAAATGCTGAACTCATTTTAAAATACTTTCGCAGAAACATTCAAGAAAATGCTACACCAAATACCTGGACATTGTGGCCCAGCCAAGCTAGCACAAAAATGAAACATTGTATTAGATAATAAATCACTCTGTTATTGGGTTGAGAGAGGTCCATCTTACTGCAGTTATTTATGAATTAAAAGACAGTTATTTTGCTCCATTCCTTGTTTTTTTTTTTTTGCCTCCAAGCTACTTCAACTATTTAACAACAGCTACTTCAACTCATCTGGGAACAAAATAGATGAGGAGGGTATACCTTAATCTCATCTTTTCTTTACCCTTTATTCATTTGAGAATTGTTGTTCATGGTTCCCTTAGAAATCCATTTCCCAACTCTTTGAGTTTAAAAGTAGTTCGACTTCCCCAATTTTTCATGTACCAAGCTCTATTTCCCTAAGATAATCATTTGCAAAATGGACAATTCTTTTCTAAACTCCTCCTTTCCTGTAGTAACTTGGTAAACAAGGCCAATAGTAGTCAAAGCATACTAATATGTTATTTTCCACACTTTGCCCCTAGAGCTCTTCATTCAACAGGCACATGGTCTGCCTCTCAAGTTATTGCATAAGACAGCTTATCTAAATATTATGCCATTGTGTAACATAGATATTCCAATGTTAAGTTTCTTGTATCAGTTCTTTGCTTATTCCACCTGAGTGCTTAGTCAATGCCTTGTATTTTAGTTTTATTACTTCAGCACTCTACTTCAGGATATCAGTTTTTGGAATATGAGAGTGTAGGCCATGCTGTAATACAAACAAATCCCCAAATCTTAGTAGCTTAATAAAATGAATATTTATTGCTTGTTTATTTCACAGTTTGAAGTGGGTTGGGAGGTTCTTTTTGGCAGCTCTCCTCCAAGCAGTGACTCCAGGCTATTTCTATCTTAAGTTATTATCATCTTCAACATACAGCATTCTCTCTTCTTTCATTCATGATTTTATTAATTTGAGTCCTTTCCCTTTTCTTTTGGATAAGTCTGGCCAATGGTTTACTGATGTTAATTCTTCTAAAGAACCAACTTCTGGTTTGGTGTTCTACTGCTTTTCTGGTTTCTGTTTCATTGATTTCTGCTCTAATATTTATAATTTCTCTTCTTCTGCTAGGTTTAGGTCTTATTTGCTGTTCTTTCTCTAGGTTCTTTAGGTGTACAGTTAGCTATGCATTTGGGATTTTTCTAATTTTTTTTGAGAAAGGCTTTGATGGTTATGTATTTCCCTCTTAGGACCAGTTTTGCAGTATCCCATAGGTTTTAGGCTGATGTGTTTTCATTCTCATTCATTTCCATGAAAGCATAACAGCTTTCAAGGTTGATACAGAATGGGAATACAGAGTGAAATGGGGAGGTTTTAACGGCTGTGCCTGGAAGTGGCATACATCACTTCTGTTCACATATTTTTGTCTAGATCCTACTAAATAAATGATTATGTCCCAACTGTCCATAGGGTCGGGAAATTTTGACTTCTTGTGTGCCTTGAAAGTGAAAATGAGAGGAATTTTCATAGATATGTTTGCAGATAATAGAAATATGGTTTATTTATGTGTGTGTGTGTGTGTGTGTGCGCGCGCACGCACACGCACGCAAGAGAGAAGGGCAGAGAGAAACAGAACCCGGAGATATATGGAGAGACAGAGATGGAGACAAGAAAGAGAATTAAATGGACACTTCTCTTATTTTTTAGTATCGTCTGAAATCCCAAACTGAGGGTGGATGGTAAGTGTCCAAATATTCTATAGAAAGTTACACATCCCCACCAGACCAGTGAGGGATTGGGCAATCCGGATGTTCATCTATCTTTCTGCACCATGCACTATCAGCCTGAATGATAGACACTCAGAGATCTTAGACAAGATAATATGAAGAGATTTGTGGGAAGGGAACACTGTGGTGGAGTAGAGCAGATATACCTCCCTTTCCATTCTTCAAGACAAGGGAATATCATAGCGGGACACTTCCTTGGAAAGATGTGGGAGACTAGCATCTTACTTCCTAACTGCCCACTTACTAAGCTGCAGATATGTGGAGGTTGTGGGATGCTGTAGAGAAGGGCCTTGGGATAGCTGGCTTTCTTTCTGTGGGACATTGAGAGAGAGACTGACCTTTGCTTGGAAAAGCTGAGGGAAAGGATGACTGTGGCTCACAATGGAAATGTGAGGAGAAAGGAGCTGTCAGATCAACCTGCAGTTTCACACATAGTCCTGGGGCCAAGTTGGGGCTGGCAGCATGATTCATTTTGAAGAGCAACAATTCCTAAAAGTAAGGGGTAGTACTGAAGGCTCCATTAAAAGGAAGCATGTGGAGGAACCAACCAAAGCATCTCATGAGAGAGAGTCAGTGGTTGGAAGCAAGACATGGCAAGGGACATCAGACAGTCATAGGACCTTATAATCTCTATTGGTTAATTCCTTTCCTTCCTTTGTCCATGGCCTCCAAGGGATCTAAAAGTGGCTCAGTGAGGCTGAAGGCAATGGGACAGGGGCTGGGAAATGGCACATATGCTACTTGGCTTATGTCCATGGCCATCTTGTTGAATCACTGCTCATGTTTCCACTGGAACAGAGGAGATAGTGGATGCTTTTATTTATATCAGGCTGGAATTCTCAATATATTCAAATGAGGCTCTGCTAAATTTGAAACTAACTGGATGAGCTGTAGGTTCTACCTGAGATGGTGTCCAGGAGTATTCAAGGATGATTCAAGTGACCAAGTCTGAAAGCAGAAGTGAAAAATCAAATTCATTCATAGCCACTCCATCTAGCCCCTCAAAAAAATGGCTGCATTTTCAAATAACACTTTATCTTGAAATAAAGATATATTTGACATATATCAATTAAAGGTGTGAAGGGAGCTAAATTCTCTGTAAACTTTTCTTAATGAAATTAAGAATTAAATATAAGAAAAATAATTTTTAAATTGTAGAAGGTAAAATTTCAATGAATGTTGCTTCACTGTTGACTTAATTATGTCAGTGATTACAATAATAGAGATAGAAAATATTCAAATAATAAATCTCTTCCTAAGTATCTCTTTTCTACAAACAGTAAAAATAGGCATTTTGATTGGAGAAGTGTCTGTTCATATCGTCTGCCCATTTTTTGATGTGTTTGTCTGTTTCGTGTGGGTTGAGTTTGAGGAGTTCATTATAGATCCTGGATATCAACCTTTTGTCTGTACTGTCATTTGCAAATATCTTCTCCCATTCCGTGGGTTGCCTCTTTGTTTTTTTGACTGTTTCTTTTGCTGTGCAGAAGCTTTTGATTTTGATGAAGTCCCAGAAGTTTATTTTTGCTTTTGTTTCCTTTGCCTTTGGAGACATATCTTGAAAGAAGTTGCTGTGGCTGATATCAAAGAGATTACTGCCTATGTTCTCCTCTAAGATTCTGATGGATTCCTGTCTCACATTGAGGTCTTATACAAATGGCTATCAGACACATGAAAAAATGCTCATCATCATTAGCCCTCAGGGAGATTCAAATTAAAACCACATTGAGATATCACCTTACACCAGTTAGAATGGCCAAAATTAGCAAGACCGGAAACAACATGTGTTGGAGAGGATGTGGAGAAAGGGGAACCCTCTTACACTGTTGGTAGGAATGCAAGTTGGTGCAGCCTCTTTGGAGAACAGTGTGGAGATTCCTCAAGAAATTAAAAATAGAGCTTCCCTACGACCCTGCAATTGCACTCCTGGGTATTTACCCCAAAGATACAGATGTCGTGAAAAGAAGGGCCATCTGTACCCCAATGTTTATAGCAGCAATGGCCACAGTCGCCAAACTATGGAAAGAACCAAGATGCCCTTCAACAGATGAATGGATAAGGAAGATGTGGTCCATATACACTATGGAGTATTATGCCTCCATCAGAAAGGATGAATATCCAACTTTTGTAGCAACATGGACAGGACTGGAAGAGATTATGCTGAGTGAAATAAATCAAACAGAGAAAGTCAATTATCATATGGTTTCACTTATTTGTGGAGCATAACAAATAGCATGGAGAACAAGGGGCGTTAGAGAGGAGTAGGGAATTTGGGTGAATTGGAAGGGGAGGTGAACCATGAGAGACTATGGACTCTGAAAAACAGTCTGAGGGGTTTGAAGTGGCGGGGGGGTGGGAGGTTGGGGTACCAGGTGGTGGGTATTATAGAGGGCACGGCTTGCATGGAGCACTGGGTGTGGTGAAAAAATAATGAATACTGTTTTCCTGAAAATAAATAAATTGGGAAAAAAAATCAAATAAAAACTTTTTAAAAGAAAAAAAAAAAACCAAAAACCAAAAAACAAACAAACAAAAAAAAGAATAGGCATTTTTGGGAGGGAAATCCATTCATCTGAGCTGGTGGATCTCCCAAAATAAACACTTTTTTTTAAAGACCCTAAAGTAACTTGAAATAGACTAGTACTCAAGACATTAAATTTCTCAACAAGTTTCAGAGATCGCATAAAGGACTGTCCATCAGAAATGTCTTTCACGTAATGTTGTCTTTCAGTGGGATGCAGCCCCTTGAAGTCACATTGGGGTATTTATTGGAATTGTAGTCATTTATGTATAATTTGAGCAGAAATGGCAATTCTACAACATAGAGTTTTCAGATTTAGTATCTTCAGTTGTGTTTCCATTTGATCACCAATACCATGTTGACGAAGCTCAAGAAATGTCTTTAACTTTTCACTCTTGAGTATCATATTCTCTGCTGTTCTTTGATGAGTACTTATTTTCAAGTTAAGAAAATTGACTTGCTGAGTCTTTTGAATCCCAACTTTCTAAGGTTCTGTTATGAGGGACAAATAGTTTTTTGTCAGTTCTGCATCTAGTCATCATGTTTTCTCAGCTAATGTAGGTGTTCCTGCATATTATTATCAATTGTTCCTTAGCACATAGAGACCCATAAATGTCCTTCTTCTAAATAGTGTCCTATAACATTATAAAGGCCCAGTTCAACTGATCTATCATCCATCTATCTGTATAGCTATATATCTATCCATCTAATCTTTACCTATCCTTTCCCCCTTGAGTTAGACCATGGCAGACACTCTCAGTGGGACTCCAGTCATGGATTCACGAATCCGCACATTGATTTCTCCCTACTGCAGAGAGGAGGCAGAACTATATGGACAGGTGAACTTGTTTTGGACTGCATAGCAGGAAACAGGATGGCAATACAGAGATGGCTTCAATTGAGAAGTAGGGAAGGACTTATCCTAGGAATAAGAAGATTCTACTGTATTTGAGCTTTTTTCCTTTTTGACTTCTATTTTCTTTCTCATTACTGGATATATTATAGTGATTTTCAGAATATTTCTGTTTTTCTCTCTGGCCTCCTGCTAAGAAACTTTGTGGTGACTCTCTCACTGTACTTTGAGATTTTTCTCAATTTGAAGTGAACACTGGCTGGATGGTTTACATATGTTGATGCTGGTAAAGGAAATCATTATAATATGGCACCAACAGCCTCTTGGCCTGCATGCATTTCTACATGCTTGCTCTTGGATACTTTTGCAGAACTTGAATAGAAAAATTTATGATAGTCTATCCTTTTAAAGCTTCCGTTGATCACAAAAGCTTTATTCCAGTTTTTTGTTTGTTTTGTTTTTAATTTGATCCCATCTGCTTTATATCTTCCAGAAGCTCCACTAACAGCTCCCTTCCTGTTTTTTAGCACTAGTATTAATTTACTCCTATTTTCTATTTCCATTTGATACGAAGAATGAAGTTAGGTAATCATATGGGCTCAGTTCCTCGTCTTGGACATTTTTGTATTTTTATTTTTTACTTTCTTGGATATCAAGTGCAGAGTGTTAAGTTAATCACATGCCTTAGTTCAAACGAAACTGTCATCATTTTCTGTGATGACACAAGAAGGCCCAATTTTATATTTTGTGATATTTACATGTGTATGTTTTTCTTCCCCTCCATACAAAGGCCCACTCCCATTTTGTACCTCCTTTATTGTGGGTGCCCTTAGAATTTTCCTTTTTTTGCTTAGTTTCTTCTTTCTTTCTTTCTTTCTTTCTTCTTTCTTCTGTTTCTTCTTTCCTTCTTTCCTTCCTTGATTGATTCCTCTTTCTTTCTTTCTCATTTACTTTCATGATTCATTAACTTCTCTCTTGCATATGTGGCTCTTTCAGAATGAGGTCTTAGGGAAGAGGCCATATTCTCAGAAACAGAAGGTAAAAAAAAATTAATATCAATAGAAACAGTGATATAGCTTTGTTATTTTGACCCTGAGATTGTTGTTGTGTTTTTGTGTTGCTTCCCAAAGATACACTTTAAAAAAAAAAAAAAGATTTTATTTATTTATTTGACAGACAGTGATCAAAGGTAGGCAGAGAGGCAGGCAGAGAGAGAGGAGGAAGCAGGCTTCCCGCTGAGCAGAGGGCCTGATGCAGGCTCAATCCCAGGACCCTGAGATCATGACCGAGCAGAAGGCAGAATCTTTAACCCACTGAGCCACCCAGGTGCCCCGATACAGTTTTTTTAAAGTGCATTTTCAGACATGTTTAAGAAAATATTTCTCTTTGGTAGACTGATAACCACTTACTAGATATGTTCTGAAAAAAGATCTAGAAAGCAAATTTCAATAACTTTGATCTAGTTAAATTACAACTGGATTATTATTAGGGAAAACATTGCACAAGATTCCACCATTCTAAATGCATGTAGAGCAGGAGCAGTTTGGAAGTCTTGTGGACTTCTGTGATTTTTAGCTCTATGTTTTCAAAAACTGTGTGAAGTAAACACAATCTGACACAAATTTAAACCTCACACATGGTATTGGCACTTTGAGCTTTATGAGCTCAGAAATATCCAGAGACTATTACTTGAAGGATATTTACTATAACTCTATTCTTAATGAGTCAAATGGCCAACTACAGAGTCCTTCACATGAAGTATTACATTATGAAAGGCTGTGGCAGCAATTTACTGAACAATACCTTAGGGACCTCAATTAACAAATTTCTCAAGTGACCAATTTGCTAATTCAAAATAAATCAAACTCTGTCTATACCAGGCAAAAACTGTATGTCTGAAGCCCTGAAGTGACTTGTCTGATTCTGCTCACCATAGACCCAAAGAGAATTATTCCTTAGAATTTGTTTATTAGCGTTAGTTAGAAATGTACATATAAAATTAAAAAGCCTATTGATAAATCTGATTAGATATTATAAAATGTTTTAATTTTATTTAACATTTAAAATGTTGGCTTCACAGGTTTTTTTTTTTTCCCCCTGGTTTAGACATGAACTTCATGCTGACAAGACTTCTAGAAACTTTGTTTTTGTCTGAACTGGGTGGGTAAACAAGCTCAATCAAATACTGGGAATTCGCAATTTTTATAAGTATGTATTATTCGAAGCCTTGCTATCAGACAAAAGAAAAGAAATCCGTCCCAAGAACTATATGGTGATTTTCTTCTCAGCAATGGGATGACTTTTCTTATTATTTCATGGCACTATCACAAGAACAACAAAGAAAGAACAGCCCTTGAACACATCGATCGGCAGATTTATTGGTTTGAATCACCACAGTCAGTTCATCTATAAGGTTTCTTACAGTATATGGATTCCATAAGCTTGTTCTATATATTTTTAGCACTTTCCATTTGCCACCATCTTCCTTTAAATAAACTCTACAATAAAGGCATTTAGTATTTGTGGTTGACAGATATTTTAATATCAGCAGAGATGGTAGTAAGCCTGAATTCAAAAAGAACATAGACTGGCTTTTGTTTTTGCCCTTCCCTTGCCTTCTACTGTTTTCTCCCCTTTCCCTTTTCTTTTCTCTTTTCTGTTTCTTTTCTTTCCCCTTTCCTTCCTTCCTTCCTCTTTTCCCTTATCCTTTCCTTCCTTTTTCACCCCCCCATTTCTTCTTTTTTTTCCCCCCCTGTTTTTTTGTTTTCCCCTTAAATAAAAATTCCCAAACAGAGCAGTCTCAGCTGCATTGGTGGTCAGGGACAACATGCCCATTGCCTCCTCACCACCGCTTGGGGATGAGCCAATGTACTTCATGATCTGAAGCTGTTGCAAGGTCCCAGTCACCAGAGGCTGCAGCTTCTGGGGCAAAGAGGGTTATTCAAGGGGTTGGATCAAACCAGCAATTCACTGAATGGCCTGAGCCTGGTGATGATCTCACCATTTCAGAGAGAAGTTGGGAGGAACTGTGCTGTCAACAACAGGAAGTTGGTGAAAAATGAAAGATGCCCTTGGGGAGTGAAATGAAGAGCAGATGGCTTTAATTGTTAGCCTTATTGTGACAACTGACAAAAGAAATTTTGCTCTCTTGACATTTAAAAGATACCAGAAATACCAGTGACCACATTCCATAGCTTTTTGAAGGTTTCCATGTCAGGGAGTTCAAACTCCTCTCTATTTTCATTACCGAACAATCCATAAAAACTGCAGGTGATAAGATCCCTGATGGACTTGCCTTCTACTCGTTTGGTAAGTCAGTGAAGTGCACACAGTGTGAAGGAGTGGGCGGTCCTAAGTGAAGGGAGACACCTGTGCAGAGTGGTTCTGAGGGATTTATTTGCTGCTCAAGGAAAAACTAGCCCACAACTCAGGTGGAAAACGAGATCTATCTCCACACAGCCTCTGGATATTTTCATTCCCATGACTGTTTATAGAAATCTAGTTTAAATTTTTATTTGGCATATTGTGGAGTTGTCCCCCCTCCAAAAAAAAATCATAATAATAAAATAAAAAATCTCTATGGAACCTCTGAAGATATGAGGTAAAAGAGAAATAAATGTTGACTCAGATATATGCTGCCTTATGTGCACAGTCAGTTCCTACACAGGGGTTAGAATGCTTAAGTGTAGAAGATGACAAGTGCAATCCCAGGTAAAGGCCATCTCAGGGCACAGAAAAATAAATACATTCTTAATGCTGAGAGGTAGATTTGCTATGTTAACATCAATATATGATTGTTGGATTAAATGTTCTTGACGTGTTCACGTTATTAGCAGTTCTCTTTATCCCCTAGTGACATGAAATAGGAAAATTTCACCATTTCACTGAAATCTTGTTTTAAGGGCTATCAAAATAAGAGTTAAATGTGAAAAATGCATGTTCATTTTTAGCCACATGTTACGGCACCTCTATGACAACTTCAACAACACAGTTTTCTAGTTTTTCATTAGAATTTGGTATAGGGGCGCCTGGGTGGCTCAGTGGGTTAAAGCCTCTGCCTTCAGCTCAGGTCACGATCCCAGGGTTCTGGGATCGAGCCCCACATCGGGCTCTCTGCTCAGCAGTGAGCCTGCTTCCCCCCATCTCTCTCTCTCTGCCTACCTCTCTGCCTACTTGTGATCTCTGTCTGTCAAATAAATAAATAAAATCTTAAAAAAAAAAAAAAAAAAGAACTTGGTGTATACATCTGCCACCAACCCCAGCCCTGAATAGGATAATACTTTAGCATCTTTTCCGCACTGGTTTCCAGAGGGCCCTAGCAGGACTGAGTTCTGGTTACCTACACTGATACACTGATAGCTGGCTTGAAAATGCATGCTTTATTGGCTTCCCTCTCTTCCCTATATTAATTCCTCATTTCCCCCATTTATGTTTACTGATCTCGCATCCTACTTGGGCTAGAATCTTTATGTTATATCTGAAAGAACCCAAGGTAAAACACCTTCCCTAACATACACACCCACTCTATGCAGTGGTTTTAACTGTGTTCCCACATTCCCAGTGAGATCATTCACATCACATTTTATTTTAATCTTTGGTTATGTGTTTCATCTTTTATTGCATTTTTTGAAATTAAAAACAATGATTTAACTCTTCATGTTTGGATCCAAGCAATGGCTCACATGTAGATATTGCTTATAAATGTTGTCAAATGAGTGGAAGTTTCTTTTACCTCTGTTGTCCTTCAGGCTTTACTCAGTAACAAATTTTTGTATTCCTTCTTTCATATCTCCTATTCCAAGTTTTCACTTCCTTCACCAGCACTCTGGCTCAGGTCCTTATCATTTTGTACAAAGACTATTGCAATAGTTTCCTACTTGCTGCACACTACAAACTATAATACATCAACCCATCTGAAAACACCAATTTCACTTTGACTTTCCCTTTTTAAAAACACCCAATAATTCCCACCAACATTTTGTCTTAGTCTAATGGTTTGGTAAGGTTCTCATCTGTAGTGTTTTCTTCCTATCTAGATGAAAGTCACACAATGGTGATGCAGTATATCACAGGGGTTAAGAACAAAGGCTCTAGAGGCAGCTGTCTGGTCAAATTCTAGGCCTAATCCTGTGTTCAAGTGAATGTTGGCATCTAAAACACATCAGTCAGGACTGAGTCCCTGCAACATGTGAACGTCACCTTATATGGTAAGTGTTTTGCAGAAATGATTAAATTAAGGATCTTGAGATGAGATGACATTGGATTACCTGGATGAGTCCTAAATGTCATCACAAGTACCTTTAGAGGAGAGATGCAGAGGTAGATTACACACACACACACACACACACACACACACATACACACACAGAGGAAGAGGTGTTGTGAAGGTGGAACACTATAGAGAGTTGGAGAGGCTGGCCTTGAGCATTGGAGTGATGTGCCCACAAGGTAAGTAACGGAAGCAGCCTCCAGAAACTGGAATAGTCAAGGAAAAAATTCTGCCCTAGAACCTCTGGAGGGAACACAGGCCTGTCAGCACCTTGGTATCAGCTCAATGATACTTATTTCAGATTTCTGGCCTCTGGAACTATGAGAGAATAACTTTTTGTTGTTTGAAACCACGAAGTTTGTAATAATTTCTTCCAGCAGCTCTAGGGAGTTAATGCATACCCCTTGCTGGGTGTGATCTTTGGCAACCTCCTCACACTCCCCAAGCCTCAGCTTTCCCACCTAAAGGGTATATCAAAACTGAATGTCTTCATACTTGCAAAGTTCTTAGCAGTATAGCTAGCAGGTCTTGAATACTGAACAAATCTCATTTATATTTTTAAAATGCTCTCACTGTTTATCTATTTACTTTCTCTGAGAAAGATCAAAGACTTCTCCATATACTTCAACATTATATAACATTTCTTAGTATTACATACATTGTGATTAAACTTTGATTTAACAAATATTTATAGAACATTGTCCATTGGTAAGACTATGTGCCGGGGATACAATGTAAAATAAAATATGATGTATGAAATTGATGACTCTAAAATGGTATAGCCATCTTAAATTGATTTAGGGCAAGAGAAAAAAATTTATAAACTATTTTTTTCTGATTTCAGAACTTGAAGACATAACTAACATGGTGTGTATGTATTGTATTCATTTATATATATATATATATATTTTTTTTTTTTTTCTCTTTCCTAGTATCAGAGACCTAACCATTTTTGAAATGTATTTATCCTTGATCAAAGCAAAGCAAACAAATATTCTACCTAGGCTTCCTTTATATTTGGAAATTCTATAGTATAAAGAGATAAGGATGATCAAGTACCTTTATCAATTACTCTGCAATTTCCTGGTTAGTTGCCTGTGTCCACCATTGAAGGTGAGTTTCAAGACTTCACACCGGTCTGACTCAGTGCATGGTACACTCTAGGTGATACATTTGAAAAACATTGAATGCATGAACAATGCTCATAAGTACCTCTGGGTGGGTGTGTTGTAACTTCTCAGACCCTGGCCAAAGAATACCAATGGCAGATGCAGTTGTCCCAAGTGGATTTTAATAAAATTCTTCTTTCCCATTTATTGTTTGGTGGGCCTTTGATACTATGTGCAAACTTTAAAAACAGTAACTTTGAGGAAAGGAAAGTTGAGGATCCCAGTTCTGACATAGAAACACTATGCCTTAGCATTCCTAAAGTTTAATGTTGGTGACTCTCAGGAAAGCAAATATTTCATGCAAGGGTAAGCCCTCTAATTGCGTTTGTGTTGAATGCTTGCCAGATCTGCGTGTAGAGGGTTCTATAGGCATATTTCTGATCTCACCCTCCCATCTGAGGCCATTTCAAAAGTGCCTGTGGGTGGAAGGAAAGAGAAGGAAAAGTCAAAAGCACAGGAAGAAAGGCAAGGGGGTAGAAAGGATGGAGGCAAGAAAAGGAACAAGTGAAACCCTCTTGGGAAGGAAAGCTGTGTTTCATTTTAGTTGCTTGGTTTGGAAGGAAGCCTGTAGAAGATTAAATAACGTAAGAAAACATACTGCTGCCCTCTCTTCTCATTTTCTCTGCATGTAAGTAGAACTGTATTAGTAAAACCCAAAATGAAACCTATAATGAAATTCTATTGTTTAACAGCATGATTATTAGTAATTTGTGCAGAAAAATTCACCAAAAAGCCATATAATTTCACCTCTGGAAAATGAAGTGCTAAACTGCTTTTAATCTGTTAGCAAAGATTCATTTAAATTAGTTGTTCGCTATAATTTTTCTTTCTTATTTTTTGCCAGTACATTAGACAAAGATCTGCAAAATCTTCATAAAAAGAAAAAAAATGAGAGAATATTGCTCATGTGTCTTTTAATTTCAATTACTATGAGATAATAACAGTATAAAATAAATACTAAGAAAATGCTTTATCCTGGGGACAGTTTTAAATGATGTCTCAGGTTATGTGAATTTGGATATCGATATTTACTAAGCTTCATTTTTCTGATTGCCAAGCTGAGAATACAAATTATATCAATTTCATAAGGGTTTTGTGAATATTAAGTGTACATGACAGAATGCAGACACATAGTAAGTTCTCAACAAATATCAGCATCATCCATATCTTTGACTGGTTTCAACTTAACTAGGAAAAAAATATCAAGACTAAAGACAAATAGCAAATATTACAGATTTAGTTATTTATAAGAATTATTTGTGTATCTGACAAGCAACATCTTTTTGAGATAGAATTTCTATTCACTAAATAAATAAGTTTATTCCATGTTTATGAAGAAACTGAAACTGTTATATGTTGAGCATCGTTCTTTCTCCTGGAGTTCCAGAGAGATACAAAATGGAAATGTCTTCACTTCCATTGAGCCAGCCTTTCAGAACTGGAACACAGACAATGATCCAGTTTTTTTTAAAAAAAAGAACACTTTATTATCAGATGGTATGATAAGGGCAAAGAAGACAAAAATAAGGTAAGGAAATCATTGGGAGAATAATCGTTGTTATATGAGATAGTCAGATTTCACAGAAAAAAAAATACAAGACTCTAAACTAAATTTGATTTTCAAATAAATAATAAATATTTTTTAGTATAAGCATGGACTATTGTACTAAAAATTCTTTGCTGCTTATGTGAAATTTAAATTCAACTGGACATTCTATATTTTTTCTGGAACCTTAGAGAGGAGTGAGGATCTGAAGATGAAACTTTATTTTTCCCCCCAGCATTAAGTACATGTGACAAAATAGAATTGCGATATTTTTAAAGTATACAATGTGATGATTTGATATATGTTTACCTTGTGAAATGCTTCCTTCAATCAATTTAATTAACATAAAGTTATTTCCAACACCTCATATGGTTATTATTAACTATAGCCACAATTTATGCATTAGATCCTCAGAACTTAGTCATCTTGTAAGTGCAAGTTTATAGATATTTTAATATAGGTCTGCCTTTTACCCTGTTTTAGTGTAGGGGTTGAGGGGTGCACTTCAGCCCTCAGGATTGAACCCTTGCTCACATGTAAGGAAGTCAATATTGTGCCATAGTCACACAAATCCAGTCCCATTTTTTCCCTTACAACATAAAGTGTAAAGAAAATTCCCACATTGTCAGGCAATAAGCACAGAAGCCATGTCCCTTCCTATACTGAAAAGACAGCACACCACGGAAAGAAACTATTCAGAGTTCAGTGTGAAGATTTCTCTGAAGATTTTCTTTTTATTGTCTGCAAGAACATCAGTTTATGGAAGTAGCCTATTTAGAAGCCACTGCTGGTCAGAACAGACTTAAAAATAGGATCCTTGTTATGTTTGAGTCAGGTGTTTCTGTGGCTTAAGAATTAAACTGGCTTGCAGTGACATAAATACATATAGCATCAATCTGGGTTTGAGTCCTGAGCTCTCATTGCCCCCTACAATCAGCTGGATTTGTGACTTCAGTGACTGCGGCAGTCCATAGGCACCAAACATGGGGGAAGCCAGGACAAGACCATTCCACTGACACGCGGAGTAGGACCAGATTTGTGTGTCCACGGCCTGAAATCTATGCTTCTGAGAATGGAGAAAAAGCCAGTTGAAGAGGCTGACAGGTGGGAACTGCGATTCAGTTGGCACCACTGTTGTTTGAGTTTGAGGGGTTTTTGTCTCCTTAGTTTTCCAAGAGAAGTACCTCACTATGAATGTCTTTGATTTGAGGAGATGCAGGCTGTTTTGACTTGTTGGACCTCTTGTGGCGTACAGGAAGTGGGGAGAGAGAAAGAAAAGACAGGAGCAGGTGAAAGAGGAGAGAGGGAAAGAAGGAATGAAAGAAGACAAAAAAATAGTGGAAAGAAGGAAGGAATTTATTTATTATTATTTGTTAAGAAATTATATATGTCCCTTGTGTTAAAATATAAAAAATGAGTCCATTAATAATGTCTATTAAATTGTAATTTTCTCTCCTAGTAGGGAGCAGGAGGACAAGGAAGGGCAAAACAAGAAATCAAAAGTGGTGTCTAGGGGTAGGTAAGAGGAATTTCCAGGCAAACCTTACATACTGCTTTCTTTTGCTTAATATAAATAATTCCCTTTAGGAATTCAAGCATTTTAATTTTAACCAGCTCCTAGAAACCACTTTTTTATGTTACAGTCTTTTTTGTTTTACTTTAGTTTTGAATGGAAGTGAATTCTGATCGATTTCCTTTTGAAAGGCATACTCTGACATATTTTTGTCAGTGTCTCATATCTCCTCCATTTATGTCCACATATTCAGATGTTTTTAAAAAACAACTAATTTTTCCTGCCTTCTGCAATAGTCTTCTCATCATTTCTACATTTCACCATCATCCTCATTCACAATTGCCATCCTCCTCCTCATCACCCAGTCTTACTCTCAAGCCTCCATCTAGCACATTTCACTGTGACAGGGAAGTATGCAGTGGACCTCTTTGGCTGCATGGATGACCCGGCTGCTACTTCCTCCACCAAGATGGGCCTTTATATCCCATTTCTCAGGTTGACCATTATGAGACCGACTTGGTCAGTTGTAACTGTTAACACATAGAAACTGGCTTTCTTTCTCAGCTAGAATGTAGCCTGGTTTCAGAACTCTACAACATCATGACTTAGTGGCAGGAAAGCCTGTTTTCCAGCAGCCTCTAGCCGTTACTTATTTCTTTCATTCCCACCAATTTATCTTCGCAGTTCTAGGGAATATTGCCAAGTCCCCTCTAGATGGGAGTAAGCACTGTAAATCCCTAATTCCCAAACTAATCTTATAGCAGGGGACATGTTCTGGGCAGCCTTCCCATTCTGCTAACACCCCATGTACTTTTTTCTTCCTGAAGTGTGTTCTATATCCTGCATGGTTCTTTATCCAAAAGTTAATTATCAAATTTACTGCATATTAAAAAAAAAAAAAACGGAACACCTGAACCTGAGACAGCACACATTATTTTTATTATACGAACTGAGAAATCAGCTTGAATTTTTATTTAACAAGTTGAGTCTAAGTTTCCATAAACTGGAGACCATCAGAAAGAGTTGAGTTTAGTATTCGAAGACAAAAGAGTCTCTCTAGATCATTCAGCAGATCTTATGAACACGTGCCAACCCTTAGTTATTCAGGAATAGATGATCCAGGATTTTCCTTTTTTAGAATTTTCTTCCGTGTCTAGGTGTTTTACTTTTGACCTCTTGCTGTTTGTTACAGTCTCTATCAAAAAAATGGAGAAAAAATAAGGTAATATGAAAATCCTGGTATGTTGCCATGTGATCTACCAGCCAGTATTTGTAGAAACAAAGAGCAACTTTTTATGTAACTTGAACAAGAAGTTTAAACAAATAATAATAATAAAGTTTAAAAGGCTATGAAATTTTAATAGGCTCTGAAGAAGTATGGTCTTACCACTATGTATGTATTTCAATTTTTTATGCAGAAATTGTTTTCTTTTAACTCTTTGAATAGACTTTGTTTAAAATAATTTGTACAATTTAGAAAGCATGGATCTCATTTAGCTGATTTTACAAATGTGTTTTTAATACTGCAATTGTTGTCATAATGAATATTTTCTGGCATTCTACAATAGAAATTGTAATGTTTTAATGACCATTAATAACAACAATTAAGTTTATATTTTAGAAATTTTATTTTAAGTGGCATTTAGTAGATAACATAAAGCATGCCACAAATTTGGAAATGACATCATAATCTGAGAATTAAACTTTAAGTAATGGATTGGAGCAGACCTATGCAGTCATTTAAAGAAGGAGGAGGAGGAGGAGAAAAAAAGAGGAGGAGGAGGAGAAGAGGAAGAAAAGAAGGAAAAGGTGAAAAAGGAGAATGGTTTCTCAGATAGAGGGGCTAGACAATAACCTGTTATCCCTGAAAAGAGGGGATGTAATAGCAACATCATTATATAGCAATAATATACAAATAGCCTTGAGAAAATATTAAGAACAAAAGTAAACAACTAAATGGAATTAAATGTTATAGAGCTTGAACATGTAATCTTCCACACAAGTAAATACAAATAATCACTAACATTTTGAAAATATCCTAATTTGACTAAAAATCAAAGAAATGCACTAAATTGAACAATGAAATATATTTTACCCATCAGATTGGAAAAAAAATTAATACCCAGTTATACCAAAGGTGTAGTGAAATTACATCTTTATGATTCAACTATCAAAATGAATAATAGACATACAAAAATGTGGAATGAAATAGAAACAGATTATAAAACAGTATGTACAATATAGATGCTTTATTATAAGGTTTCCATCAGGCTTTGTATCTGTCTATCCATGTACTATAACAGAGGTAGATATATGTAAACGTTCCCAGATTAGAAAGAGAGTTTTAGATAGATGTGGTTTTTTTTCGCCTCAAATGTACTTTTATTTCTCAAAGAAAGGATTTTCATGTATTTCTATTTTCTCTTTTAACTTGTCTCTGTTGTGCAAATTTTTACATAAGCATATATTTTTCTAAGCTGTAATTTTAAAATATAAATTAAAAGTAAATATACATACAGTTATATATGGGGGTAGGGGGAAATCTCCTATTTCAAGGAAAAACTGATTTGGTGTTCTTCACGTTCTGCGAGACTCAAACAGATTATCTCAGATGTCATTAGTGTAAAAGAATATTCTCCTGTTCCTCAAAGTATGGTTTTATATTTGCTATTTTTATGGCATATGAGTGTCTTCTTTTATAATGTTCCACCTCCAGGATTAATTCTCAAATCACCCTCTTTAGAGATGGACACTTGGTAAGCTTGGGTTAGTGAAAATTACCTTTAAATGCTTATAAAACTTTAACTTCTATTTTAAACAAGTAAAACTTAACATATGTTGGGACAAGAAAAGTTTTTTTAGGAAAAAAGAAATAGGACATTTTTCTGAATTATTTGTTGACAACAAAGGTAAATAAAGTGCAGCCATGAATTACAAATTCAGTTTAATTTTGGTAGAACAAGTCTCTTGTTGATAGTTATCTGAAGGGAGAATTAAAATTAGCTAAATTGACCTAATAGAATTAGTCCTATGCTGCCTTTCCTGACACAAATCAGTTTTTTTATGTCTTAGGTCAGCCTTGCAATGAGAATTAATGTATCTTTCATCCTTTTCTTTCTCAATAAGAATAGTCCAAAATTTAAGTCGCTGGAAACTGTTCCTATTGGCAGACCTTCTGTTTAGCTTCCTGGTTGCAATGTTCATCCCCACATGCTCTGAAGACTTTCTCAGTGCCCATGTTTTCTTCAGTCAGCACTCCAAGCAAGCAGGTGCTAGCCTTTTGCATCTTCCGTGGGGAATGGGCTAGACAGAGCCAACCAATGGAAGAGCTCCACTGGGAAATCCATATGGCCAGCAGCTGTGGAATGGTGATCCGCCGTAATGTGCATTTTCCTTCAGCGTGGTCCTGAAGGGTGTGGTGAGTGGCCACTTTCCCAGATGGTCTGCATTCTAAGATGACACCATAGCTACATGACACCTCTGCTCTGAAGATGGGACATTTGGCCTTTGGATAAATATCATTCCCAGAACTTTGAACAGACTGGAATGTTTTTCTTATCTGTAGTTAGGCAAGAACAAAAGAGGCTTGACCATACTTTTTAAAGCAGCACTCACTTAAACATCCCTGTCAGAATAAACAGTTTTCAAATTATATCATTTCAAATACCTCTTTTAATATTGTGTAAGTGTGATGTAGGAGGTGTGGAGAAAAAAAGGAAGCAGGGTAGGAAGCAGATAAAGAGAAGAGAATGCATTAAAAAAGAAAAACGTTAGGAATTATACATTGTTGTAATGTCATAGTATTTCATATATTGAATGTCTAACATGTTCCCTTTTTTGCCACTTCCTAATCACTCTATGTCATCCTCAAAATTCTTTAAGGATTCAAAGTCAGGACACGGATGGTTGAAACATTGTTTTGGACTTCTGTAATACTGTGCTTATTGCTCATTGTTTTTGTTTTTGTTTTTTCAAGGCTATTGGCCATGATTCCTTAAGAGCAGTGTCCCAGAGATGTCTCCACTCTTGGTTGGAATTCTCTCCCCTATACCAGAACTGGGCAATTGCTACATAGCTGAGGATTATAAAACTTCCCATCAAGTTCATATAAATACTATACTCAAATTCTAGTTTATATGATATAGATTACCCAGTCCTCAAACTCCTTTACTCATTCAATAATGTTTTTTGAATACATACCAAGTGTCAGGTTGGGGACACTATGGAAATATAATGATGGTACTTGGTAAGGTTATTCCCTGTTCTGTTTTTAACATCTCATAAGTTCTCTTTTCTTTTTTCAAATTCATATGCATTCTGACTAGATTATGTATATTTTTTATTATTTTCTGGTGATTTATAAGAATACTAACTTTTTTGTTCCAACCTAGTTTTTGATATTCCCATAATGCTTAACATCTTATTAGACACACAGGAAATATTTGACAAAAACATTAAATAGAGAAAAGTTCTTAATTAGGTACCATCATTGAAAATAAGTTTGTATAAAAAGTTTAAACAAGGAAAAGAAGATAAGACAATCGTTATCTAGTATATGTCTAAAGTTGAACCAAAATCTATTTTAGCAATATTTGGGGTATTATCTTAAAAATAAGCACATATAAAGATTTATATCAGTGGCAGTCAGATATAGAGAACCAGTTAATGGAAATTGGCCAAGGACTTTCCTTGGGGAATTATGTCACCTATTCTAAGCTTATGTCTGTTTTATAGTTCCAGACATTTGGATTAAAAGTGAGAAATTGGACGGATCTCTTGCTTAAACATTTGGGTAATTTGTACACTCAGATCATGGACTTTTTCTTTTTCCTCTAGATAACAGGCCTCAGGTTGGAGCTGACCTAACAATACCTTGGGACTAGTAGGAACTGGAGGGACTTCCATGAAAATACCCTCTTAGAGTGGTCCCTTTTAAACTCTCACAAGAAAGGGAAGGAGATATTTTTAGTTAGAAAATAATGCATGAATGTATAATCTAGTTTCTTAATATATAGCCCTCCAGGCAATAGAGGAAAACTAAATTTCACTTGAGCCACTTTAATAAGGCTTGTTAGCTACATATTTGGTTTTTAAACACTCTGCTCTTTTGGAAAACATGCTTTAAAATTTTCATGCAATGGAAATTGCATTGTGATAGTATCCCGGCCAAATTTCTAGAAAGTAACATATATATAAGACTCTTTATTATTGCCAAATTCTCCTGCTGAACTAGGAAAAAAAATTGTTATAAAATATCTGCTTGATTGTAACAACAATGGCTTATACTTGGATGAATACACCTTACTAGGCATATTCACTTACACTTACACTATTCACTTACACTAGGCGATATGCACTATCCCTTATTTGCTATTGGCTGGTATTTTGACTTTTAAAGCAATTTCAGAGCCTCAAGTAAGTGTTTTGTTTTTTTCTTTTTCTAAACTGTGTACTACCCAGAATGTGACAAGTTTTCCCTTGGAAATTTGTTGAATGTTATGTGAGTTAATTTTTTTCTCTAACCAAACCTTTTTAACATGGTCCATTAACAGGATTCAAAGCGATTACTTTTGCTTTGGGTTACTATTTATTTATTTATTTGTTTGTTGGTTTGATAGATCTTTTGGTTAAAAACTACTTTGCAGTGAAATTCTTTAAAAATTAGCAGGAATTTTAAAAAAAGCAAATAAAAAGAAAGAGAAGGCAGGGGCCTGTTTAATTTTTAAATTTAATAATAGTCTGTGGGTAATTGAGAGTTGGCAGATATAATGTTTCCAGTCAACCTTACCATCTAAAGAAAAGTATTTCATATCTTCACCATATACAGAGCACAGACAAACACTGTCCAGGGATGTTGCATGGAATTCGTCTGTTTCCAGGATTTCAAAAGTACATAAATCCAGAGTGTTTGAATGGCTATGTTTGTATTAAAATTTCCCTTCTTTTTTCTTTCTGGAGGAGAGTCAATCAACCCTATCCTTATCTTTTACTGCCATTCATGGCTAGAATATGAGTCAAAACAAAATTACACACTTAAGTAATTATCTGTGATCTCAGAATATATTTATTTTAAGTTTTAAAGGAGAAAACATTAAAAATTAGAGCAAAGATAAAAGTTAAAACTGAAAAATAGAAACACTCTATGATGAATAATGAATGTCTTTCTGCTCACTGGAAATGCTTTAAATTATAACCCTTTTATTAATAATTGTTAACAATCATACTTAACTGAGTAATATTACTCTCATAACATTTATATAGCAAATAACATTGTATACCCAGCGCTATGCACAATGAGTTTGTGTTATTCTCACACAGACTTTAAACATGATAGGCATGGCAGTTGTATCTAACTTTTAAGTTGTTTAAAGGAAAAAATGAAAAAAAATGTTTGTAAATTGCTTTGCATGGTTGTTACTTATATTAAGGAGCTCAATAAAGTCAGTTTAAAATACCTTACAAAATCAATAGTCTTGATTATTTCATGCTTGTACAGTAAAATTGTACTTTCAAATATGCTAAAGTTGCCCACTATGATCAGGTTTTACATACTCTGAATGTTACTGCTCTTTTTGGAGTGTTCTATGTTGCATTTTTTATATCACTGAATAAAAAAGAAAAATGATTTTTAATAAAAATTATAAACTTGAAAACATTTAATAAATTAGAATGTTATATTATTAGCATTATATTACAACAAAAATTGAGACACATATCTATTCATAAAGTATAATATAAATGAGGTATGATGCATATTTAAATGTCCAACATATGCATTTTTTTATGTTAACAATATGTGAATTTTGTTTTGCTTCCATACAACAAAAGCCTTGTGATAGATCATAAAACAATGGAAAAATATATTGAAAATGTTTCAAGATGCAATTATTTTGTGTCTTTCTGTTATTTCCTTTTTTTTAGAAGAGCGATACTTTGATTCAGTGTCTGATTGCCAAATCAAATATCTTTGATTAACAAATAAATCTCCAGATTTAATAGATTTAATTTTTTCCATCACTTAAAATAAGAATATTTAAGATAAATCTTCATTCCTTTGGTTCTGCCTATTCTGAATTCTCAGGGATGTATTAAATGTTCTCCACAAAGAGGACTACCTGGCCATGCTTTTTTCTTGGGTGTCTCCTTGTTCACAGCTTTGGGAAGTCTTTGCTTTTTTAAATTTTACTCTGAAAACATTTACCTGAGTTTTCCCTTCTAGCAATACTCATATTTAGCATTTTGGATTTTGTTTTTTATTCTTCCAGGGTAACACTGACTTACAGATGTTCCAAATTTTTATTATGCTATTTTTATAGTGGAAGAATATAATCTCTGTTTCAAAGAAGACATAAGTCCTTCTTTCACTGGCATTGAGAGAAAGCACTGCTGTCAGAATCTGATTGGCAATTGAAGAAACTATCCTACAATTCTACAGGACGCTCACTCTGTTGAGGTTGAACCTTTCAGTGTATGGGTCCCTTCTAAAGGCACTGTGCTACAAGTGGCCTTTCAAGTAAGTGTCACAGATGCTACAGTAGCTTATCGTACCACAGTGTAGGGAGCAGCAGGCACAATGAAGTTCATAGGCTTTTTGTTGTGCCATGATTGATTACAGTGCTTAGAAGTCAACATGCTAACATTTGGTACACAGCAATTTACTCAAAATGTATTAGGTCAATTGCATAGCCATCAGTAACTGGAGGACTGTATGTAAAAACATGGTAAGAATGTCAGCACCCTATCACAAATGCTACTGCTGAAACCAATAGTACACTATATGTTAACTAACTAGAATTTAACTAAAAACTTAAAAAAGAAAAAAAATGTCAGCACCATGAAACTATACCAATCCCCATGTGTAATGAGTTTATACGTGTAGCTTTAGACATCATTTCACATTATTTAACATTTAACTACATTTAACAGTTTAATAATTTGGAAAAGGACTATCTGTTATGTTAAAGTGTGTAGTGCTCTGATCTAAAGAGCGATTGCATACAAATGTATAGAAGCCATGTAACAGTTAAAGTATGTGGAATTTAGATTTCGTATAAAAAAAAGTTACACTAAATTTTCAGGCAGAAAGATGTGAACCATTGTGAAATCTTACAGGAAAGGTTAGAACAAAATCATTTTATTTACCTTACTTTGTGTGCTCTACAAAAGTAAATGATATGAATGAATGCAAGTTTCTGGACCATCTTGATTCTGATAAGACCATGCTAAAATGTCTGCAGTTTTGTGAGTTCATTTTTTTAAAGGAAGCAACCGGTTGATTGGGACACTTGAGAAAAACCGTGAACAATTAAGGCAATGTGAAGACACTGAAATATTAGACAAAATTCAAGCAAACAAGTTTCTTCAGGCAATCAAATATGAATTGTCAGGCCTCACAAAAAACAGATCACATTTTCCAGCAAAGAAACCAGGACCAAAATAGCAACAACACTTAGTACATCCTGTACAATTAAGCACATTTGCAAACTAACGTTGTAACTGCTGACAAAAAGTGTCCTGTTGTGTCTGTGTCTATATCCAGCTTGTTTCCTGAAGAATGACTAGGGGAAGAAATAATTGATAAACTAAATATCTAACATATAAACATATCATTTAAAATGTTTCTGCTTCGTGATTTATCAGCAAGGGTCCCAAGGAGGGGAGGGAAAGGCTAAGCTCCCATTGTTTACAGTGGATTTAAAATTACACAGTAAGAGGAAACAAAGGATATTCTTGGAATACTCTGTTAAAAAAGTTTTCAATGAGAATTCCAGAGCAGCCATGATGTTAAACAGATGTATTATTTTCCAGACTTAAAGTAAGAATGAACAACAATCTTTTCACATATATACAGAATACTTTGTCTCAATATTTATTATTTTCCCAATATAAATAGAGATAAAGCAGTGTGGTAACACTGTATTTGAGATGACAGAATGGTCAGCAGTTTATCAAGCTTTAAATTTTGAGTTCTGATTGAATTTTTCAATTCAACCTTTTTTAAAATGTCATTTTCAGAATAAATTTGGAAATAACAATTTGTAATACAGTTTTCACTAGTCAGACTGAAAGCAAATCTCCCTTCAAAGTCCATTTATTTCCCATCGAAATGGATATAGGACTCTCTGGGTTTCAACACTTTTCTCCGAATTAGCTAACCTATATAGCAACCCACAACATTGTAATTTCAAATTGGAATGGATATGGCAGTGCAGATATCACTTTGAGATTCTGCTTTTAATTCTTTTAGACATATATATGCAGAAATGGGATTTCTAGATCATATGGTAATTCTACTTTTAATTTTTTGAGGGATCTCCATACTGCTTTCCCTAGAGGCTACACCATTTACAACCATGAAAATGTACAGTAGCCCGATTATCCCCAACCTGTCTGTATTAAAGAATTCTCACGTTGGCCCGTTCTTTGCTCTGAGATTTGCTAAGTATATAGAATAAGCATCCACCAGCCTTGTATATGGTGACTCGGCAAATTCCCTTTTGTTTCATGTTACCAGTTTTCTGATGATTTCCGTGTAGTCTGTTACTTTTATGTTGGTGGAAAAGGGGAATGGCCCTGCTGTTGGGAAGGACAGCCTGGAGAAGGGCGACTTGCCTTTTAGGCCTCTACCATGTCCTAAATGCCTTTCTGCTCTCTGGGCTTCCTCTTCTTTTTTATTTTGTCGACACCTCGAAAATCACTGCCAAAACCTTGCGAATTTTATCAGGGGTTGAGTTTTCTCTTTCTGGTTATCATTTGCCTTCTCTACCACCATGATGTCTACCTTCCATACTGACTGCCATTCAATATGGAGCTTGGCACCCTGCGGAAGCCCACCCACTTGAACTTGTCTACGATGCTTACCTACTGATTTTCTGTTTACTCTCCTATCACCAGAGAAACGTTCCTAAAAGAAATTTTGAAGTGTGTGTGTGTGTGTTCATTTATTCTCTTTCACAAAACTTTAGACACAAAAGAGATCTAAACTGTTGGTAGCTAGTGTTTAAACTGCCAAATAAAATAAGAAAAGTCAAATGAAGACAATTATCTTGAAATACAAAGCAAAGCCTCAGACTTACAGAAAATTCAGTTTGGCAAGGAAGGTGACTTAGGTCACCTCTGTGTGTCTAAACTCAGTTTTGCCAGAGTCTCAGTCTGAACTCTCACTGTACACAGCAACGTCACTGGAATATATGGTTTAGAAGAACAAATTACTCTTAAAGAAAAGCTTTCTGTGTTTCTAAACAAATGTATGCCTTCAGTAAGGGCTGCAAATTATTTTTAAAAAGATTTATTTAAAAAGATTCAGCTATAGCATAATCCACTTCTCTCCAGCAGAAATACAAAGTGGCCTTCTTGGTGTACTTCTCTTTTTGTTGCTTTTGCAATTTATGATCCATATACTTGTAATGATCACCATTTTTTGCCAAGTGATTAACTTCCACAGTCAGAAATAAGATTTGCTATTGAGAAGTACTTGATTATCTATTATATATTGGAGATAAATAGACAGATATTGATGGTGTTGTTGAGATTCATGAAAATTAAAAGATAAAATTGCTCACTTTGTAGAACTCATATTTGCTTTGAGGATTAGGCTAAGCAATACTATAGGAAGAATTAATTATAAACCTGTATGGTCAATGGTTAAGAAAACACACAATGAGAATTCTTCTGAGGTAGCTCATTCCATTCTCATTATTGGATTAAAAAAAAAAGGAAATTAAAGTTTTACTGGTTGGTTATTAGACTCCTCATATTGCTTCCACATTATCCCTAAAGACCTCCAAGGATGCTGTGGTGTGACTGGAGTATACCAATGTCAGATGTTGTGAGCCTGTCCTGTTTGTGATTAGGGAATGCCTTCTATTTTTTCATCATGTGAGATTCTTTATATTAACCTAGAATAATAACTATCCATGGGGTATACCCCAGTTGGAATAGGCTATGTTTAGCTTCTATGAAAAAAAAAAAATCCATGTTCCTGTCAGAACTTTCCTTCCCACAATATACCTCTTGTAGTATATATAGTGTATATAGCTACACAGCAGTACTGGCATTTATTATCAATCCTGTCACCATTATGAGAGTTTTCTGTAATCTCTGGTTAGATATGTTTAGTAGGACTGTTTTGATGATGGTTCTTCTCAGATATCTCGTTTCTTTTATTCTCTTTATTCTCTGGTATTTAACAAGTTTCCTTTTGTCTCGGGAATCCCATGCTGAGTCACATGTAGCTGGTTAGTTTCTTATGTGAATACCAACAAACACCATTAAAAATCCCCAGTGTCTTGGGGCACCTGAGTGGCTCAGTCATTAAGCATCTGCCTTTGGATCAGGTCATGATCCCAGATCCTGGGATTGAGCCCCACATTGGGTTCCTTGCTCAGTGGGAAGACTGATTCTTCCTCTCCCACTCCCTCTGCTTGTGTTCCATCTCTCACTGTCTCTCTCTGTCAAATAAATAAAATAAAATAAAATAAATTCCCAGTGTCTCAATTAGCAGTTGCTGAGTTTTAAGTCCTGAAGATACAGGGATGACAGCAATACACGTTAATTCATGTTGCTATTTCTTCCTGACCCACTGAATGCAGCCTGCAGGTTGAGTTGAGGCAAATCCTTTCTGTGAGCTCTACAAGGTTGTCCCATTCAGCTACCATGGGATGAATCCTTTCTCCATGACAGAAGCCAGGGGAAGAAGGAGAAAATTCCTTAGCTTGAGATTTCAAAAAGTCTTTAAAGATGTCTTATTCAGAGAACTCATTTTGTGATGACTTCTTGAACCACATCATCTAATTTCACCCTTATCCTGTGTGGTCTGATGTCTTGCTGTCTGACACAGGGCCTACAATAATATGAGTCAACGGCAGCATTGAATATAGGGCTAAGCTGCTAGTAATCCTTTATATTACTTACAGCCAAAGTACTTCTGCGAAATAATTTGCAAATTTCAGATTTTAATTTTCATATTGGGACAAAAAAGTCCTTGAGCTAGACATGTAACAATGGAAAGACTACAGTTTTTCTGCTAAATTGCAATACTAACAGAATGACCAGGCAATTGCTCTAATAGAGTAGGAATTGGCTTCTGTTTATTCATTTATTCAATACAAGCTTATTGAGTTCATTTTATACAATGTCATGCTGGATTTGGAGGTACAAACAAGCAGAACAAGTCTTTTTCTTCAGAGACCTAACAGTCTAGTGGGGAAGAAAGACGTAAAAAGCAATAGTTATTATTTGTAAATATTATAGTAGAGCTGTTATTCTTACCCAGAAACATATGGGAGTTTCTTTTAACATTTAAAAAAATACATACTTGACTATGCCCTTTAGGTATATGAGTTTTGAAAAGCTTTACTTTGATTCTGATAGGCATGTCTGTTAGAGTCATATAAAGATGATGTTAGCATTCAGCTGTGGGAATGATTAACTCAGAATGGAAGGCAACTTCTGGTCTAGGGCACTCTTGATCTGGGTCTTGACTTAATGTGAGAGTTCACTAGGCAGAGAAAATGGAAAAGGCATTGGAGTCATAGAAACAGCAGATGAAAAGGCGTATAGGAGTGTTTATGGGTAGAAGAAAGATCATTGTGTTTAAGAATAGTATGTCACAGCAGTGACTTCTAGAAACCTATTGTAAGGAAAAACCTAGACTTATGCTGACCAATCACAGCATAAAATGTCCTTGGAAGTCAACATGTCAACAAGAATTTGACTCAAAGTCAACAACTGTGCAGGAGCAAACTTGTTTAACTGTGTAAGAGCAAAGTTTGTTTTCTAGCAAGGACAAAACCATTGCATATGGTTATGGGCAAGGATGACAGTGTACAAACTGGTTCCACCCTTTGAAAAAATTTTGTTTCAAAACATTTGTTCTCTGGGGAATATTCTCCTGAATGCATGTCATAGATGAAACTCTGCCTTCTCTTGATTAACATTCTCTCTAGTTTTGAATAAACCAGAAATGAGGTATAAATCGATATTTGAGATCAATGAGCCTAAAAGATAGCTTTATTTATGTGCCACACAGTTTGCTAAACATTTTTTAAACATTGCTTTGTTTAATCTTCTTTACTGTAGGGTTTATCAACCCCATTTTACTGATGAGAAAAGCATGGGCTTTGATATAGTGAATAGTTTATCTAAGATAACTTGATATTCAAACCTACAGAGACTCCAAAGTCTGGTTTCTAATGATTCTGCTATACAGTCTTTTATGATTTAGAAACAACTTTCTCATAAATGCTTAAATTATAAGGAGGAGTATGTCAGAAAACACATTAATTCCATAGAACAAAGTACAGTGTGCTGTATGTAGAACAGTGAAAAAGCTGTGAAACAGTAATGTTTTCACATCCAAGCATACATTACTTTCAAGTGTCATTTGAGAACTTAAAGGGGAATTGACAACTTCCATGACTTAAACTCAAATTTTTCCTCAGATTGAACTTTAACATGAAATATACTCTATACCAGAAGGAAACTCTTAAATGGAACTTAAGAGGAGGGATAAGATAGTTCTTAAGTGTTTACCGCTCCCTTTTCTCCAGCTCGGAAAACTGGTCTAAAGTCCTCTTTGCTCCAGTTTACAAGGTCTGACCATTTTCTTTCATGGGTATGTAAACCCTCCAGTTCCACATTGGCTCAAACGTCAGCTTTATTATTCTCCTCTTTCTGGGATCTGTGATTTACTGATCCTTTCTTAGTCCTCCCATTCACTGAAGGATTTGACATGACTTGTTTCTTCACCCCAGCTGTCTGATATTATCAAGGTGGCTTTAACATTTATTGAATCAACCAATATTCTAGCTTTTCATTTTCTGTATTTTGAAATCAGTAATCCTCTACTTCAATCTTGAAATCTGGACCCACATCTCTAAATTCCTAACCTCACCTCTTCAAGTTTCCAACTTTCCTATTCCATTAAAAATGGAGTGATCTCCTATCATAAAGCCAGTAGGCATTACTCTATTCTTAATTGCTTTGTTTGGCAGCATCCTTATATTTGAAATGGTCTTTTTCATAAGCTTCTATGATACCATAGTATCCTGGTTTCCTATTCTTTAACTTTTCTGACTGTTCCTTTTTAATTCCTCTTCATAAGTTTATTTTCCTTTTCAGTTCTTCAATGTCAGTGTTCTTCAGATATTTAGATAAGACTGACAACATCTTCTTACTGTAAGTACATTCTCTGAGTAATCTCATTTGTATTTATGATTTTTAAGTCCACTCCCTATCTGGATACTATAGTGCCCAGAGACTTTGGAGATACATGTCCAAGCATCTGCCCAACTTTATAGTTTGGCAAAGGATTTTCAGGCCAAGAGAATCTGCGGAGGCCAGAGTAGCAGTGAATTTATGGGATCTTAAAATGTTTCCATTTGAGTTAAACTGGAGAATAGCAAGTGAGACTAGAGGGAAATGACAGATATTATTTATGGAGGCCTTTATAAAACATGCTAAGAAGTGTGGATTTTAATTTAAGAGCAATATCAAGCAACTGAAATTTTCTAATCATGGGGATGATACTGTGATTAGAAAGATTATTGTGAAAATAGGATAGAAAATGGGTGATTTAAGAAAAGCTAGTGAAACCTGACCAGTTGGAAGACTTTTATGGTAATCTTTGTGAGAAGTTTTGGGAGTCTGAAATAAAAGAATATAAATGAAGAGAAATGTTCAATAAATGTATGCTAAAATAAAGAATCTTTTAATAAGTACTCAATCTTTGGTTGATGTGGAATGAACTTCCTTTACATTGCAATAAATTTAATGAGTACCTGAAAATTATATGTGGGAATATGACCAAGGAAATGTTTTAAGTGTCTATATGTAGTTGAAATTTATCAATAATAAAATGAAATATGTCAAATAGATTATTCTGGAGGTTTTGTTTGATCCCAATACAACTGATTAATAAATAAGAAATTTGAAAAACAAATAAGCAAGTAAAATGAAAAGAGCAAAACCAACATCAAAAACATGGATTTACTGTCTGTACTTTGCTAAAAGAAAAAAATACTGTTTTTACTGAATAAGTTAATTAAAGTTTAGTTTAAATCTATTGTTCAATTTTTTAAAAAATGAGTTTATATGGTATTTTTAACTATCTCCATGTTAATTAAATTAATTGTTCACCTGCAAACATTTTTATTTAGTTAACCAGAAATGGAACAATGATTGATCAACTTTGTTATATTTTAATTTTGTTCACCTATTCTCAAAAGTGCTACTAGGCAAAGTATGTTTCAGAGGGCTTTTAGGACCATTTACATTAATATTTTTTATTTGCACATTTACATTTTATTTACATTAAAAAATTTATTGTTTGCTCAGTTTACCTGGCAGAAAAATATTTGTAAAAAAAATTTGACATATAATGTTATTATCATTTTGGATTAAGATATTCTGAACATAATAATAGTTTATATTAAATAACAATCCTATAAATGTTCTTATCCTTTTCTGAAGTATTCTGTGATATGAACAGGGACCGTATTTCTCAGGTTACAATGGTGAAAATCAGACTTTGGTTGAGTGATTTATGGAGTTGTCAGGATGCTTATTCTAGTATACTTTAGATCACAACAATGTAAAGGATATTAGCTTCCTATGATTGCTGTAACAAATTACCTCTATCTGAATAGCTTGAGCCTGAGCAGAATAAACACAAATTTATTCTCTTATGGTCTGGAGGTCAGAAGTTCTAAGTGGTTTTCAGTGAACTGAAATCAAGGTGTCAAAGGCGTCAGGCTACCTCCAGAGGCTCTGGAAGAAAAACCATTTGCTCACCTTTTCCAGCTTTTCCAGGTCTCTGTATTCCTTGGATTGTGACCTCTTCATCTTCAAAGGCAGTGGCATAGGTTTTCTCTCTCTGACTCTGCTGACTTTGGCTTCCATCATACAGTCCTCTCTTCTGTCTGCAGTCAAGTTGCTCTCTGTCTCCTTCTTAGATACAAGTCTATTTAAAAGAATACTTTTCCCAATAATTCGTAAAATCTCCCCACTTCAAGATCCTTAACATAATCATCTGCCAAGTGTCATTAGCCATTTAATTTACATCCATTAGTTTCCAGAGATGGAGGCCTGACTACCTTTAGAGGCCGTTATGAAGTCTACAACATATAGTAAAACCACAATATCAGTATTAATTTTTTTACCCTGGGGATTTCACTACCAACTTTCTCAGCACTCAAGGCAGAGTAAGTAAGAGGTGAGTTTTGTTTCATTTTTGTTTGATTTCACTGCCAAGATCCATCGCATACTACATATTTTTGGGGTTGTAGCCCTGGACAGAAGAATCAGGCAATAAAGTTGCATTAAGAAAATGATTCTCCAAGTGGAGTGTTTTCCATACTGTTATTCTCACTTCTCTGTCTTCTCCCTAACAATATGTTCACTCTGGTGCGTTTGTTTCTCTCAGCTAAGCAGATGAGGTAGAAAAATGGCAGCTCTAGTAACAGGATTTTATACTCCCCTAATGGGGAACAAAGAGGATTTTCTTCTCTCTTTTCCCAAGAAGACATGTTCTCCTCGTTTTATGGCTTTAACAAAGAGAATGGAGCTCTGTAAGGCACAGAGAATCAATATTTATGGTGGAGACACCTGGAGTGAGGATGTTCTGATCATCCTATTCTACGTGCCAGTGTTTGTGATCTTTGAAAACTCTAAGGCACTTTGCTCAGGAAGCATATTTTTAACCCTGGTGGCCTTAACCACAAATTCCAACTACTTAATTACATTCCGCCTAGAGTGTCCTTCCATGTGTTCCAGAGCTCATGGTGGTTTTCATTTCCTATCCTAAGCTGCTCGGTTGTTGTGCTATTGTTATTATTTAACATTCCTGAGAGCAGACAGATGCACTGTTTGAAACAAAAATATATATTTCCTATTGAATGAGCGAATAATCTAAAATCTGGTTGCCATATTCTGTCTCCAAAGTTTAATAAAAGAAATGCATTGAAGGAAACATAATGAAAGGAAACAGTGAAAGAAAATACAAGACAAGACATCAGTCCTGGTTAAAACCCAAACCAGCTGATGTGGAGAATAGACCACTTTGAGACTTCGGGTCTGGCTAATGTTCTCATCGGAGCAAAAACAATAAGACACTTGTGCTAGTGTTGTAAATGGACAGGGTTATTATTTTTCTAATAAAATGACTTACATTTGTTTGAAGAGAGGATCACAGGATGATTGGAAATTTTCTCACAGTGACAGCATTCCGTTTAAAATAACTGTTGTATGTTACAGACTCAGCGGAGAAGCGGTGTAGCTGTGATTGATTATTACTCGCCCCAGCCCTTCTCTTCTATTTCAATGGAAGGGCTCTGTCCTTTTCAGACAAATCCCTTCAACTGTGCTTGGATACCCTACATCCACCTTGGGCAATTATAACCTACCAAACCACTCTCTCTAGTCTGACTTCTGCCCCTTCCTAGCCGCCTGCCTTTTACTCTTGGTGTATAAACACACAAGTCCCTTTCAGGGAGAATGATAGCAATATTTTGAAAAGAAATGAATATTTTTTTTCTCTTTTGCATTTCCTGAATAGAACTTTCCCCCAGTTTTGCCGGAGCCATCTGTTTGCCTTGGGGAGAACTGGAATTGTGGAAGCTGGACTGCCCTGAGTCAGAGGCATTTGCTGTGCGGCCTTTGACATCCGGAATAAAATATTTGACTTGACTGCAAGACCAAAGACTTGAAAGCCAGGCTTGGTTGAGAGGGGAAAAAAAAAAAAAAAAATTTTTTTTTTTTTTTTAAACCTTCTAGTTTCCACCGATGTACCAATGTATTGAGTATTTGGCTTGTCACCCTAGAACATAGATCGTTTCCGTTTACCAAGGATAAAGAAGTCAGAATTTGTCATGAAGAAAGTCTGTCATAAAGGCGAGTGGGGAAGCTTTCTTACTCATATTGCTAATTAGAGGTGGGTGAGGTAAATGATGAAGCCCATATTTCCTCATGGCCCTTTTAGGCCATGGTTTCAAGTGTGACACAAGTTATTAAGTCTGAGGAAAAGCTGAAAGTGGAGCAAAGATGTCACAAATTTCCTGTTTAGAATCTCAGGAGAAAGCACACATGCAGGTTCTTTCCACATCAAAGACCATTCCAGGCTCCCTCCACGGGAAATCAATATGGAGATAGGCAGGATGCGTGAGGGACACATTTGTCCAAATCCATGAAGGATACATTTTCCTCCAGCCTTTCTTCCATCTTGGCAAGGAAGAAGAGACTATTAAGAATAGTTCTGATAGGAAATTGTACTTTTAACTGACTCTTTAACCACAAGATTGTTTCATATAAAAAGAAATTATTTATTTATTTTTAAGAAGATTTTATTTATTTATTTGAGATAGAGAGAGCGAAAAAGAGCGAGAAAGCATGACAGGGATTAGAGGGAGAGGGAGAGGGAGACGCAGACTCCCTACTGAGTAGGGAGCCCAACATGACATGGGTCTCCCTCCCAGGACCCTGGAATCATGGCCTGAGCTGAAGGCAGATGCTTAACCAACTGAACCACCCAGGAGCCCCAATAAGAAATAATTTTAAATCACATAAAGGTGAAGTGCATTTTTCTAATAAATTTAAGTAAATGTGTGCCTCCATTAACCAGAGGGGTGAAGTAGTAGATATTTATGAGATATTTTTAAATGCCAAATATTCATGAAACACCCTTCTTGTGAAGTTTGCCCCTTTTGAGTGCAGCCTCTGCCACAGAGAAGCCAGAATTTATTGTCCTTCTTACTGCTGTGCAGAATCTTGTGAGATGTGATCAGATAAGGCTTTGATTCAAAAGTGAGCCAAATACCACAAACAGAAACAGCAGAAGTGGCTGACTTCTGATATCGGGCCCTGCTTTTTATTATCATGAGCTAAGTCTCCAACAACATCAGTGCAAACTGCATTATCATCATCAATGCTTAGTAAAAATGGCAGAGTATTTTCATCATTTTGTAGTTGTTCTTGGGTGCATGGTTTACACACTTGACCTCAGAGATCTGGGAGCTACCTAGCATGCTTTATTAAATTCATTTTCTGTTCAAACTTGTCTCTGATCCCTAGGAACCATAACTAATAAGAGTTAAATTTCTGCAGTGTTTACTATGGACTGTACACTAATTTAAGCATTTTGCATGTTTTATTTATCTCATGTAATTCCTCTCAAATGGATACCAGTAGCTACATTTTACAGATGAGGTTAACTTAGAGGGAGATGCAGCAACATGCCCAAGGCCGGTTAACCAGTAAGTAATCCCAGTCTACACCTGGGATTCAGACTCAGGATATCCAGCCTCATAGCCTGTATTTTTACCAGTATGCTTTAGATCCTATAAAATATTTTATACTTATATAATATTTGTTTATTATATATCTCTTATCTTTACATATTTTTATATTATAAAGATTTATATATCTGTGCCTCTTTTTCTGTCTACACATGCACAACTTTTTTTTTTTGGCCTATTTATATAGAACATGAGTAAATCAATAAGATTTCTTGAGAAATCTTCCACCTGTATCATTTCTGTGTATAAACACTGATCTATTTCCTATTCTTGTCATTACCGGGTGTGTTGAGAGCATGGTTTACTCTGGTTTTTCCTACCTTATCTCCTATTTTTCACTCCTCAATCTACGAAATACTGCTTCCTCTCCTATTGCTTCAGGAAACTGCTCCTGGTTAAGGCCTCTAAAGCCATTATCAATAGTCTCTTTTTCGATCTTTATCCTTACTCTAGATCTCCATAACATTTGGTACATAATGCTTACTTACGCTTCAATTCTCTAACCGTGGGGTTTCTGTGATATTTTTGTGGCCTAGTTTTGTATTCTAGAATGTAGTAGACCAGTGCTTCTCAGGGCCCTTCCTGGACTCTATGTCCTCCCACACATATGAAATCTAATTTTAAATTCTCAATCTTATTTTCTTTTCCCTGGATGAACTTATAGATAATCCACATACAGAAACATTGAAGAATCTCTAATATATCCTAGAATCTGTAATTCTGTATTTTATTGTCTGCTGGAAATTTCTCCCAGAAGATATCTTAAGTTCAAACTTAATATTCCCCAATTAAACTCATCTTCTTTTTCCTCCTCACATTTCTCCTCCTGCTCCATTCCCATTATCAGAGAAGGGAACAACCACCAAGTTTGTCAAAAAGCCCACAAGTCATTGACTCCTTCTTTTTAATCCTCATGCCCTTTCTCCAATTTAGCCCTGATGTGATGGATTCACTGCCTTCTTAATAGCTCACATCTATCCTATCCTTATCATCTCTACCAGCCCTGTTTTTATCTTTTTTACTTATTGCAACAGCCCCTTAAATCCATCTGATCGGATTTTTTTATTTCTCAGCTCTAAAAAGCAAAAAGGTAATTTTTTTCTACTTCTCATTTAACATCTCTCAGTTGCTCCACATTACTTTATTTTATTTTATTTTATTATTTTTTATTTTTTAATTTTATTTTTTATTTAATTTTACTTTTTATTTATTTATTTTATTATTTTATTATTATTTTTTATTTCTTAGCTCTAAAAAGCCCCTTAAATCCATCTGATGGGATTTTTTTTATTTCTCAGCTCTAAAAAGCAAAAGGTAATTTTTTTTTTTCTACTTCTCATTTAACATCTCTCAGTTGCTCCGCATTACTCAGAATACAGTCAGAGCTTCTAAGCCAGTACTTATTTGATCTGGCCTATGCTTATCTATATACTTTATTATCACAGAACTCTGCCTATATACCACATTCCATCCAACTGATTTATTTGCAGTTCCCCCTAACACACAGGCTCTCTTGTGCACCTGTTTGCATTGGTTATTAAACTCATCTGACACAGTTGGCTTATTCCCATTTATCCATCAGAACTCTGTTCAGATTTTATGCCTCATATGTTTTCCTGTGTGCTCCTCTTAATGATAACAGTGTCTACACTGTGATGTTGTCTCATTTGTTGACCGAAATTTCAGAAGTCATTCACTATGTTTTCTATCTCAGAATATTGAGACCTTCTATAATGATGGGATTACTGTAGAACTAAATATTACTCTGTCAAATGAAATAGTAACAAAATTATACATATTTATTTTAAAGTTGAGTAAACTAGGCTCAGAGGGTTTAATTTTTTATTTTTATTATTTTTTAAGATTTTATTTATTTATTTGAGAGTGAGAGAGCAAGAGAGAGAGCACAAGCAGTGGGGAGGGGCAATGGGAAAGGAAGAAGCAGACTCACCTGTGAGCAGGGAACACTTTGATCCCAGGACCCCAAACCACGATCTGAGGTGGAGGCAGATGCTCAAACAACCGAGCCATGCAGGCACCCCAGGCTCAGAGAGTTTAAATGATTTGTCCAATGTCATACTGCTAGTAATTGACAAAGGTGTAACTCTTCATTATTCTTTGATTTATATTACTAGAATGTAACAAAAAGCTTAAAGTGCAGAAGAGTCAATATGTATCTGTTCAATGAATGAATGTAAAAGGAAAAGGAAAAAAAATCTTATTTTCTACAACAAAATGCAAAAAAAAGTGAATTTCAAAATAATGCAGAGAATGAAACTAAAATATATCACTTTGGTATTAAAAATGTTCTTAGTAAGTGGTAATATTTGAAACAAATATTTTTAGCTTGGTTTCCTGATTCTATAGGGGCCCAAATTTTATCTGTAACTTTTCCTCTCTAAATATGATATCATTGGTCCTATTGAATATTATCAAACTAAAATGAAGGATAGTAATACATTTCATGTGAAAAAGCAAATAAACATCACCTGGATATATTTAGTATATTTTGAATGCTAAAATAGTTTCTAAATAAGAGTGTCTTTCTAAATTCATAAAACAATACAAATTACCGTGCATGGGAGGCAGATTTCAAAGAGTTCACTTGAGATCTACATCTCTGGTATTAAACTCTATATAATCCCCTCCCCTTGAGTATGGGTAGGATCTGTGTTTTCTTATAGACGATAGAACATGGAAAAGGCGATGGATGTCACTCTCCTGATTGCACTATGTTATGTAAGACTTTCTTTTAGAGGATTTGAGTGAATTTTCTTTGCTGTTGGTGTTGAAGAAAAAGAACCCCACATTGTGAGAGGGCCCCCTACTGAGATCAACACCCCAGCTGATAACCACCAAGAAGACAGAGAACCATAGGGAATTGAATATGAGCTGGGATAGGCCAGAAAGGATGGTAGCCCAGCCTACACCTTGATTTTTTTCACCTTTGTCAGAGAACCCAGTTAAGGTATGTCTGAACTCCTGACCCAGGAGAAGTATGAGAAAATAAATGTGCTGTTTATATTGCTAAATTTGTGGTAATCTGTTATGTATGAATTTGAGACTAATTGACTACAGTTTACTCCAACATACCTAGTATAGCATTACCTTCGAAACTTCAATAGCAAACACATTTGTTAAAGAAAAACAAAGTTTCAAAGCATTAGAGAAAAGAAAAAGTAATGATATCTTGATGAAATGATTCAGGTTTCAAAACATGACAGACAAACTGTCATGAGAAAAATCTAGGATAAATCAATTGAGAATGAAGAGTAATGTCATGTATCCATTTTAATGATGAAGAAAAGAAAGGGAAACCCAACCATATCCTTCTCCCAGGTTTCAATAAAAATTTATCCACCACTTTTTGTTTTGAAGTGTTCTGTGACTATTATTATTTTGCACACTATGACAGTTCAGTCTCTGCTCTATTTAGGAAAGCAAAACTATGTCACAAATACAAAAAAATTATACAAAATAAGTAATAATTTTCAGTAAAAATAATGCAAATTCCAAGAAGTTCTAAGGTTATTTATCAGTAAATATCAGCAATCGACTTCTCTGAAATAGATGTGTCTCATAAGCTGGTCTTTCTCAAACTCATTTCCTTCCTTCACAGGGTTTACAACACGTGATAATAATAACTTATGATTAATAAAAATAACTTCTAACTTCGAAGTATTTTCATCTTACATTTTAAAAATATAGAAGACAAAGCTTATAAACAATGTTTAAAGAAACAAATATTTAGTAGTTTTAATTCCTATTCTCCAGAACTAATGTGGGGAAAAATACAAATGACATAGGTATATCTTAGATTGTTACATGCAGTTTAGAAATTCAGCAGATGAAGGAAACTTAATTTGGAAATTTGATAGTTAGTATCTGCCAGGGTTTTCTTAACAACCTGGACAGAAGACCGAGACATTGTTATTAGGCTTCAGACTTTGCGTGTTCTATCTATTTAAAAAAATGTGGAGAATATAAAGGCTTAAAATTTGCTATTTTAAAATACGTAAAACTCAGGTGTTGACTTTTTTGGCTACTTAGCTATAATTTATAATTTAAAATATTAAATTATAATTTTAAATATTTATATTTTATAATTTAAAATATTAAAATTAAAAATCCAAGAAATAAATGATACTCTAAAAAAATCCCCTTCCAACCATGTGAAAAATACAATAGTTTTATGTTACAGTAACATGTCCTATTTTGTTAAGTCTTAGCATAGACTTTCCTATTTTCAGATCCTTTAACATTCTGTGTTTTAATGGCATTATCATTGTGTACTTGTGATAGGATGACGAGCATTAGGTAGAAATTTCTTGTTTCATAATGTTCTGGGTACAATATGTACCAACAATTTTTTTCCCTCTATTTTCCTTCCTGCAGCTGATCTGATATTAAAGTGCTGGCTTTAATAAGTTTCCACTTCAGTCTAAAATAGATAATTTAAGAAATCCAGAAAGTAGAGGCTGCCAAAGCTCACTGTTGCCTAAAATCAGATTGCTATTTTACTTCTTCCATTGTGAGAAAACCCAGACTTCCAGAACCTGCCCCACCTCTTCCTCAGAGAAAATCGTTCTGTCTGTGATCCAACAACTTCACTAAGGAAGTGCTCTGTGTTAAAGGCTATCATCCAATTTCTCTTCTTGTTTTATTGTTTGTTTCTTTGTTTAAATTTTATTTCTTTTACATCTGGATGGTGCAGCTTTCATGTGGTATTAAAACTATGTGTCCAAAAATGTGTCCCAGATGAACATCCTGTTTGCCTTTTGATTTAAATTTCTGTTTAGTAAACCTTTGTGGTTTGGATATAGTGAAGGGTATTTTCAGCAGGACTCCCTAACCACTTCCTCAAAAATAATAACTCCCTATCCATCGCTCCTGTTCTCACCTTCCCTTTGCTAAATTAATATTGTCTATCAGACACAGTCATTACCTCCTTTCTCACAATGATACAATCTATGTCTTTTGCATGCTGTTCTAGAAGCTCTTTCCACAAAAAGGCAGTTTTGCATGCCATGCCATTAGCAAATATGAAACTGTTTCCATCAGGCCCTGGTAGAAAAATAACCAATTTTTGAATTATGAGATACTTGCTTTGGAGAAACATAAATAACTCCTTTTTCAAAAATAGTTTAGCAACTGTATTTTTTAGGTCAAAACCAGAAAAAAATATGGTTAACGTATTTTTAAGGTCTTTCTTTCAAATTGGCCATAGAAATCCTATCACTGATGAAGAGATTTACTTGAGATATTACATAAAATTATTTTTTTAAAATAACTATTGTTTAAGCCAATTTTTTTGAAGCAAAGAAATTTGGTTGTTCTTGGCATTTCTTAATTTGCTTACTTGGGGGTATGTTCTCCCCAAATCCACACATATAATTTCCATTGCCTTTAAAAGGGGTTATGAACACACATCTAAAGGAGAATTGACCACTTGGTTTTTGATGTTCTAAAGCCAACTAAAGCATGAACCTCTTGCTTCCTTTCTGATCCCAGCCCTTTTCAATGAGAACAATGCTTATGCAAGATTTCCTAGGGGGATTTTGTGGCTTGAGGTTTTAATAATCTAGGCTAAAATTCAAATAGGAACCACAGTTGCTTGGATAAGACTCTTAGACCTCTTTATTTGAACTGCAGTGAACTTACCAGAACTTTAAAATATTCTGAGCAATATTTGATATGTAAGAGTGACATGTGCTAGCTTTATTTTAGATATAAGAATATCTATATAATTGTAAACCATACGGACATAAAATAAAATAACATGTACGTTCCTTAACCATTTTGCAGGTACACTTAAAAAGAGATTTTTTTTTTTTTTTTCTGATAGTGTGTATCAGTCTTCATTCCAGTTGTGAAGCTGCAGCCACATGGTCTCATCTTATCTATTTGAAACATTTATATTTCTTTCCTGGGAACAAAATCTGGTTAAGCTTTATATGCTTAGATGTTATTGGAGATCTCTATCTGTGAAATGATCCCCCCCCCATTCATTCCTGTTAAGCATTCTTGGTTCAAAACTTGCAGTTTTTAAGAATGTTATTTTCCACTCTTTATCACAAGGAAGAACTTCACCAAAAGATATCAGAATGAACTAATGCTAAAATAAAGTTTCAAAATATATTTGACATATTGTGGTAAAACTAAATTTTTTTAAATTTGTGATTTAATCTTTTTTTATTTAATTTGTTTCAGTGTTCCAAGATTCATTGTTTATGTACTACACCCAGTGCTCCATGCAATACGTGCCCTTCTTGATACCCACCACCATGCTCACCCCCAAACCCTCAGTTTGCTTCTCAGATTTCATAGTCTCTCATGGTTTGTCTCCCCCTCCAATTTCCCCCAACTCACTTCACTTCTCCTCTCCTTTTCCCCATGTCCTCTGTGTTATTCCTCATGCTCCACAAATAAGTGAAACCATATGATAATTGACCCTCTCTGCTTGACTTATTTCACTCAGCATAATCTCTTCCAGTCCTGTCCATGTTGATACAAAAGTTAGGTATTCATCCTTTCTGATGGAAGCATAATACTCCATTGTATATATGGACCATATCTTCTTTATCCATTCATCTATTGAAGGGCATCTTGGCTCTTTCCACAGTTTAGCAACTGTGGCCGTTGCTGCTATTAACACTGGGGTACAGATAGCCTTTCTTTTCACTACATCTGTATCTTTGGGGTAAATAACCCAGTAGTGCAATTGCAGGGTCATGGGGTAGCTCTCTTTTTAATTTCTTAAAGAATCTCCACACTGTTTTCCAAAGTGGCTGCACCAACTTGCATTCTCTCCAACAGTGTAAGAGATTTCTCCTTTCTCCACATCCTCTCCAACACTTTTTCACTGGTTAATTTTGGCCATTCTAACTAGTGTAAGGTGGTATCTCAATGTGGTTTTGATTTGAATCTCCCTGATGGCTAATGATGATGAATACTTTTTCATATGTCTGTTGGCCATTTCTATGCCTTCTTTGGAGAAGTGTCTGTTCATGTCTTCTGCCCATTTTTTTAAGTGATTATCTGTTTTGTGTGTGTGTTGAGTTTGAGGAGTTCTTTTTTAGATCTTGGATATCAGCCCTTTGTATATAGTGTCATTTGTGAATATCTTCTCCCATTCTGTGGGTTGCTTCTTTGTTTTGTTGACTGTTTCCTTTGCTCTGCAGAAGCTTTTGATCTTGATGAAGTCCCAAAAGTTCATTTTCGCTTTTGTTTCTTTTGCCTTTGGAGACATGTCTTGAAAGAAGTTGCTGTGCCCAATGTCAAAGAGGTTACTGCCTATGCTCTCTTCTAGGATTTTGATAGATTCCTGCCTCACATGGAGGTCTTTTATGCATTTCAAGTTTATCTTTGTGTATGATGTAAGAGAATGTTCAAGTTTCATTCTTTTATACATAGCTGTCCAATTCCCAGCACCATTTATTGAAGAGACTGTCTTTTTTCCACTGTATATTCTTTCTTGTTTTGTCAAAAATTAGTTGACCATAGAGTTGTGGGTCTATATCTGGGCTCTCTACTCTCTTCCACTGGTATATGTGTCTGTTTTTGTACCAGTACCATAATGTCTTGGTGTTCAAATTTTTAGTAGAGCTTGAAATCAGGCAATGTGATGTCCCCAGTTTTGTTTTTCAACATTTCCTCCCCCACCATTTATTATTTATGTATGTATTCATTTATTTATTTAATTTTTTTTTTTAATTTAATTTAATTTTATTTTTTTAGTGTTCCAAAATTCATTGTTTATGCACCACACCCAGTGCTCCATGCAATACACACGCTCCTTAATACCCACCACCAGATTTGATGCCTTTAAAAAGTAATGAACATTGTTTTCTGATTCAATAAGGGAAACTTATCAATAATACTTTTTTCACCATTTATTTTATTTACTTATTTATCTATTTATTTGTTTATTTTTAATTCATTAAGATATAATGCATTATCTCTTTCAGGGGTATAATTCTGTGAACCATCAGTCTTACATAATTCACTACACTCACCATACCACATACCCTTCCCAAAACCCATAAGCCAAGCACCTAATCCCTCCAGCTCTACCCCCCAATAACCCTCAGTTTGTTTTGTGAGATTACAAGTCTCTTAGGTTTCTCTCCCTCCCAATCCCATCTTGTTTCATTTTTCTCCCCTCCTACCCCCAACAACCCCACACCCTGCATCTCAAATTCCTCATATCAGGGAGATCATATAATAATTTTTTTTTCTCTTATTGACTTATGTTGCTTAGCATAGTACCCTCTAGTTCCATCCACATTGAATACTTTATATTTTGTATCTTTTTGTTGGAATTCTCTCTTTGTTCATGTATTGCTCTTCTGACCTCAGCATCTTTGTTACCTTTATGACTGGTTTGAACTTTCTATCAGGTTAATCACTATTCCTAGTTCATTAAGATCTATCTCTGGAGATTTATCTCATTCTTTGGTTTGAAACATTTTCCTCTTCTTCTTCATTTGCCTTGACTCCCTGATTAAGTTTCTCCACGTTAGACTAAACAGCCACCTCTCCAGTTTTGACAGGGGACTCACATACTAGATGCAGCTCATCAGTCATCTGGCACAAAAATCTGGCCCCCAGCTTTTGCAGTACCCACAGGAGAAACAGGTCCCCAGATTACCTGATTCTAATAGCCAAAGGTGCTTATGTTCCCAAATCCTATAGGAAGCAAAGAAATAGTTCTTTTTAATTTTTTTGAAGTACAAATCCAGTATAATTAACATAGAATGTTATAGTAGTTTCTAGTATACAATATAGTGATTCAACAATTCTATACATTACTCAGTGCTCATTATGAAAAGTATATTTTTAATTCCCTTCATCTATTTTACCCATTCCACCCCTTTATCTCCCCTCTGGTAACCATCAGTTTGTTCTCCATAGTTAAGAGTCTGTTTTTTTGTTTATTTCTTTTTTTTTCTTCATAGGTCACAAAGAAATAGTTCTTAATGAGCACAGGAATAAACCCTTCAACAGCTATACACACAGAGCCAACATGGAGGAAGCAGGTAAAACCACTCATCTCCCAGTTTCCTTCTGGAAAGGGTTTAACTACATACTTTTCCAGTTGCTGACTCAGGGTCCAGCTTCTAATCAGTCTGCATTTAGGTGCTGACTGCAATAGAATACTGCCAGGTACTGGTATTCCTGAAAATACCGGAAGCTACTAAGAACAAAGAAGAAACCTTGGACAATCAATACAAGTTCGAGAAACAACTTGGAGCTCACACCAAGCTGACTGATGAGCTGCATCTAGTATGTGAGTCCCCTGTCAAAACTGGAGAGGTGGCTGTTTTGTCTAACGTGGAGAAACTTAATCAGGGAGTCAAGGCAAATGAAGAAGAAGGGGGAAATGTTTCAAACCAAAGAATGAGATAAATCTCCAGAGACAGATCTTAATGAACTAGAAATAGTGATGAACATGATAGAAAGTTCAAGCCAATCATAAAGATAACAAAGATGCTGAGGCCAGAAGAGCAATACATGAACAAAGAGAGAATTCCAACAAAATTCAGGGAGTTCCTGGGGTTGGAAGGAGAAGGTAGGAGTGTTGTACTGGTCTTCGCTGGTCTCTCAGGCAAATATAGCCAGCCCCTAGTGCCTGTTAAATTAGCAACTCAACCTTCAGGCAGCTACTTTTAAAGTATGCAGATAAATGTCAGGAATCACTTCTTCCTCTTCTCTGTCTCCCTCCCTCTCCCCCTCCCCCCTTCTCTTTCACGCCTTCCTCCTCCTCTTCCTTCTTCTTTTTCTTCTTCCTCTTCTTCTTTTTCTTCTTCTTCTATCAAAATATTGTTGGCATACAATATCCTATTAGTTTCAAGGGTACCTCATAGTGAGCCAATATTTTTATACATTATAAAATAATCTTCATGATAAGTATAGTTAGCATCTGTCACCATACAAAGTTATGAGAGTGTTACTGACAGTATTCCTTATGTCATACATTATATCTGCATGATTTACAGGTAAAGGAGATTAAAAGGTACAAACTTCCAGTCATACAAAAGAATCATTCTTTGTTTGTTACAGTCTTGTGGGTAAAGTTGTCCCAAGCCCCACTGACTTTCAGAGCTAGGTGCTTCGTAGTCCTTCCCTGCAGTGGGGGTCTTAAAAGTTGGGGCATAGATATAGGGGTCCAAATTTATCGACCTTCAGGGAGAAGTGAGGAGGTGGGGATTCCCTGTCATTTGTACAGCTCTTTGCTAGTAATAGTGTTTATGGTGAGAGTGTGTCTTGCTTCTCCTACCTGCTCAATATGGATGTCTTCTCATTTATCTGATATATAGGAGTCACTCAACTGGTTTCAGAACCTGTCTCAGAGTGCATTGCTCGATGTGTACCTGTCCATCTAGTGCTTCTGTGGGAAGAGGAGAAATCAGGAAGCTTTTGGGTCATCATTTTTTTTCATCCACCATTTATACTTTCCTTTGCTTTTTCCTATCATAGGATTATATTGTTATTTAAATGTTTATTTAACACTTGTGTTAAATATTAAAGACTTTCAAGGACAGAATATAATGGAACAGAACATCTGTAAATGATCCAGCACTAAATTAAGGCATAGTACCTATTACAGGGAAAGAGAACTTTTCAAATTAGAAGACCTTAGATAGCTTTGAGACTTTCCTTGGAAGAATACCTGACTGGAAGACCTCTCCTCTTGCTAGGTGTCAGTGGTGTGCCCTTGCGTGCAATCACACTTGGTGGCTCTCATCTAATCCTGTTGTTTCCAAAGGTTTCCACAGAATCCCATGAATTTAGAGGGATATCTAATGGACTTCCAGAAGGAGAGAGGTGCTCTCTAATGAGAACAAGTGGACTCTGAATACTTTCTTCAACTTCTGCCAGAACTTTCCATATTCATCTCTTTTATATTAACATTCTAGTTAAGATTTAGTTTAAACCCATCTGTTACGGGGGGGGGGGTGGATTAATCCCCTGCATTGTATAGGAAATAAAGATTCTCAGTATATTAAACTTTTTCTGTGACCTCTAACTCACTGAATGTGTGGTCAAAGGATTGCCTATGCTGAGTGTGCTGAGGCAAAGTCCATGATGTTGAGATAAGCATCTTCCAACATTTCAGAATTGGGTATTGACACTAAACTGATGGCAAGTAGATGTTAAAGGAAAATTCAGTTGATAACAGGTACAAATGATAAATAGCTTCTCAAAGAGAAATTAACTGAAACATTAGAAGATTTATGATCCTGGTCTACAGATAAAATCAAAGCATAACTTTTGTGAATTAGGTCATATATAAGCTCTCTGCTTGTTTCTCTCCATGGTTTACTAGACTCACTCACCATTCAGAGCCTAGGTAGAACATTTACTGAGATTCAGTATAACATTTTTTATAAAAGAATATGTAATCAGTTGTTTCATAATCTGGGCAGAATTCCTAGAAATGAGCAGAAGTCTCTATCTCCCTGAAATGTGCTTCTTAGAATGACAGGAATTGATGGCATTATTCTCACCATTCTCAGTTTGTGAATCTGGAGACAAATGTACAACAGCACTTTCTAGAAACTAATTGTCTCGGAGGGATAGTTTTGAGAACAGTAAGAACTCTCAGCAGGAACATTCCATTCAAACTCCTCCATTAAGAGACTTGCACAAACTTTAACAAGACTTCTAGCAGTCTAGAGCCCAGCTCTTAGGAAGGCCCTGCCTCCTTGAGTTCCTATCTAACTCCTAAGAAATTAATGAAAAACACTCAGTGAGGAAACTGAAGCTTAGCATTGAGACGACATGGTTCATAGTTAGCAAGTAGCTGGGGGTGGGATGGGGCCATATGTGATAAGAATTCAAGGAATGTGCAACTTGATTCAGGGACTAGAGGCATAGAATCTTAAACAACAAAAGAAAGGAGGCCCAGTGGTAGGTGAGTTAATAACCAAGAATAAATCATTCCTCCATTTCTATAAGGACAAATTACTTTGAAAATTGTTCAGACAGCTCAGCTGTATTTTGCCCACTTGATCGGAGTTCAAAGCCCAAGAGGGATAGGAGACCTTAATTTTTAAGTAGCTCTGAAAGCATTAACCCTGGAAATCCTCTGTGAGGTAAGCCAGAAGAATCAAGTTACAGAATCCACCATTCTGTCAACATGAGGAACAACATTATTGCATGAAAATCTCTGAAAAACAATTATGGATAAAACTTAACAAAATTATGATAAAGAATAGGATGTCAAGTATAATTTAATGAAAAAAATGGGGGAAAGGAGAGGATTTCAAATAGCTAAATCAGCAATATCTGTTGAGAAAAACAAAAAGAAAATGTCTGTCAGATACAGAGTCCAATGTTCAATAGATTAGAATTTGTGAACTTTCCCTCAATTGTTAGGCAAATATAATTGATAATTTTGAAAAGTTTGTTCTATAAAATCACAGCTAATATTGTACTTCTTTTAATAAATTGTTTCAGCATGAATTATGGAAAATGTAATGTTAAATACTGGATACACAAAGCATGAATAATATTTCTTTGATGGATAAATACTGCCAATGGGATTTTACTGGATTGGCACAGAACATATGTAATTTTACAGTTATTACAATGGTTTAGAAAAAGAGGATGGGATACAGCCACAAATTTTGTGGCAAAAGCTACAGAGAAGCAAAATTTGTGGCTTAAATTTCAGAATAATTTAATAAGACTACATAAATAGACAAAATAATATGATGAGCAGATAACTAAAATAAGTGAGAGATTATATTTCACTTACATATATATTATTAAAATTATATATTATATACTCTATCTTAAAATGTATTATATAAATATATAAGATAGTTTAAATATTGTGAGTGTGTATGTGCTTGTGTATGGTAATTGTAACTGAATGCTGCAAACTAGAAAAAATTTAGCCTTACTTTGCCAGATCTATGATGTGAAAGGAGACATTACTAAGTATAAATAAACATTTTGAGCCCAAATGGAGAAAACATTTTTCAATCAAGACCCCAAAACTTTCAAGAATGTTCAAGACAGAGGGCAGAGTTGACCAGCACTGTAATTTGGGAAAGTCCAAAATTAAGTCGTTAATGATCTCAGTTGTACTTTCCTCAATTTCCTTGCCCTGTTCAGTTACTATTCAGGAAAGAGGTTTCCTGAAACTTTTCTTTTTCTTGTTTATTATGTGCCCCTCTTTGTGTGTTTGTCTTTATCTTTCAAATCACTAGGCCCCATTGTTTTGCTGATTCCCATTTTTTCTCATTCCTCAAAATTGCCTGTTCCTGAGGTTCTAGTTTCAGTTCACTTCTTCCACTAGAGCCTTTCTTTTGAGAATTTTATTAAAATTAATAATTATTACATTAATTTATATTAATTAAAATGAATAATTTCATTAAATTAACTCAAAGCTCTGAAACTGTCCCCAGCAATGGTGTCACTAATTGGATGGTTGCTGTGTTCTCTATCTGATATTTCTTCTATTAGTATCATGACCATAGCAGCTGCTGTCCCTATCCACTATCAACCTGCCTCAGCACTTGTGGAAGTGAGCAGGTGTAATATCTACTTCACAGGATTGACTTGAAGATTAAATGACTTAATGCATAAGAAGTGACATACTAGTTTGCTTATAATAGACTAGGTCTCCAAATAATTTATTCCCTTTCTACTTATATTTCTTTTTTTTACCTATAACATGAAGATGATTCTTAAGTTTTTCCCTATTCTAAATTTTTCTTTCTTTCTTTCTTTCCTTTCCTTCCTTCCTTCCTTCCTTCCTTCTTCCCTTCTTTCTTTCTGTCTAAATTGCTACTGGACATATCTAATTTAAGTTTATTTTTTAAAAACTGAAAATTTCTCATGGGAAGTCTGATGATAAAATTATTTATATTTCTATATGCTAAAAATATTTCACAATAGAAAGGGAAATAAAGAAAAACATAAGAATGCATTATCTTTCCACTTACATCAGTGCCTTATGCTGACTTCTTTTTCTTTTAGGAGCCCTATCATGTTTTGCATTGAAAAAGATTGATATCTCAGATTCATATTTTTTAAATGATATTTATTTTTCTTGTTAGAAAATAATATACATTTCAAGATTTTCAATGATGAATTCTTGAGGCTACCAACCTATTTGGTCGAGGTATGACATTGAGAAGGTGAACATTGCTTTCAACTACCATATACCTGAGGATTCCAACACCTACCTGCATCAGGTGGTCCGAGCAGGCCCATTTGGCACCAAGGGTTTGACCATTAATGAAGCACATCTAGTCATAAAGGGAAGTGTTCTGGAATTTATTTTTTAAGTAGAAGGAGATTAAGTCTGCACATAATGGACACAGATGAACACAACCTAGACTGAGATGAGGTGGGCCTGGGGGGATGGAAGACTTACACAAAACACCAAATATGAGCTAGCTGACTTCTCCAAAATTCAAAATTAACTTCATGTGCTGTATTTTATTTGCTACATCTGACAACCTTAGGTCTGACAAGTCCTAAGTCCTAAATGAAAAATCTGCCCTGAGACCTGCAGGATTAGAATGGCCATGGAAAAGGAAGAGGAGTGCAAGAATATCAAGCAAAAAGATCTCACCCCAGAAAGGAGCTCAGCTTGCTCCAAAAAGAAGAGGTGGGTGGACGTGGAGCAGCATAAACAAGATCATGCTGGAGAAACTAAGAAATTCACTAAGACCACAGGAGAGGGGGCATAACAATGAAGGAATGGCAGTCTTTTTAGTCAAATTCATGGGACATGTTGAAGAAAATGTTGTGGAAATTAATATAGTTTAAACGGTTAAAATAACCAGAATCATATTCTAGAAAGAGCACCCAGGCAGCCATGCTTATGACAGATTGGAAGTAATTGATAAAGCGAGCAGTTAGTTCCAATTAACTCTAAAAGGAAATGATAAGAATCTGGATTAACAAAAACAGAATACCATCCATCTCTGAAGGCAGTAGGTTTCAAATTTTTATTTACCATCTATCATTAGAATACATTTTAAATAATACACTATGCATGTACACACACACACACACACACACGCACGCATCCACACAACCATAAAGAATATTACAAAATAATAATATACTTACTCTTACTACATGAAATACACTAACATTTTCTGTTTTAGTCTAGTCTATTTCTTCTCATTAAAGTTATTGGTAATGATGTACTAAATGGCTTTCATGCTTACCAATGGGTTGTGACAAAGTATTGAAAAATATTGTCTTCAGACCAATTTAGAGTGATATCAACAAGTTAGCAGTTTAGAAAAGTAAAGGCTCACCTTCACTCACAGAGATATTGACTTAACAGCAAAATACAGGTCAGAATTTTATTTAATACCAATTAAAATAAAAGGACACTAGACAATAGCACAAAGCTGTGTGGAAATACAAGGTCCTCTGATAAAGGTAAATATATGGATGAATATAGTAACCTGTACCATTGCAATAACAGGGTATAGAATCGAAATAACAAAAATCATTTAAAAAACCCTTTGTTAATAAATATATAATATATAAAGTTGGAATATGTGGTATCATGAACATAGATTGGAGGGTGGAGCTGTAAAGGAGTAGTTTTGTATTAGATTAAAATTAATTTATCAGTTTAAAATAGAATACTATAACTCAAGATGTTTCATATAATAGCCATGATGATACTGATAAAGAAAACAGCTACAGAATATATCCATAAGGAAATGGGAAGGGAATCAAATTGCATATTACTATAAAAACAAAACCAAAGGGGCACCTGGGTGGCTCAGTGGGTTAAGCCTCTGCCTTCAGCTCAGATCATGATCTCAGGATCCTGGGATCCAGCCCCACATCAGGCTCTTTGCTCAACGGAGAGCATGCTTCCCCCTCCACCTCTGCCTGCTTCTCTGCCTGCTTGTGATCTCTCTCTCTCTGTCAAATAAATAAATAAATAAAATCTTAAAAAAAAGAAGGTTCAAATATTAACATAATATCTGTGATATACAGGACAGTCAGTCAATACTACCATTTACTGATGTTGGGACACATTGTTTAATTTGCTTCTCAGAACATTCCTCTGATGTATTTTAATTATTTTTTTGTAAATAAAAAAACAAAGGTTCAGCAAGATAAGTAACCTGTAAACAATCTAATGGTTTTTAATTTTTGAAGCCAGGATTACAGCTCATGCTTTTCAAAAATCCATATTAAAAAATCCATATAAGGGGAGCTTGGGTGGCTCAGACGGTTAAACCTCTGCCTTCAGCTCAGGTCCTGATCTCAGGGTCCTGGGATCAAGCCCCACATCGGGCTTTCTGCTCAGCAGGGAACCTGCTTCCCCATCTCTCTATGCCTGCTTCTCTGCCTACTTGTGATCTCTCTGTCAAATTAAATAAAATCTTAAATAAATAAATAATAAAAAATCCATATAAAAACCAAACTCTTTCTATTATACTGTATTTTAGGGGCAACCCCTATCTGCTTCCAAATTTGATATTAAGAAGACTTTAATGAAGATAGGAAAGGCCATATATTATTTCTTCATAGTAATTTCCACATCGTTGATAAGCCTGATGTCCCATTAAACCTGAGGGAAAATGTTTTTTATGAAAGTATCTTTAGAAAGGATATTTAACTAATATCATTATTAGAAAATTAATTTTTAAAAGAGTTTATTATTTTTTAGACTAAATTCTCATTGCTCTAGATATGCTGTTTTATTTCATGTGGGATATCAAGCCTGTCTGAAGCTCAGAATGGTTGACTGAGGGAGTATGGAAAATAATGTGGTTGGTTCTCATAAACCCCTTTCTACCTTCCATCTAGTTGGTTTGTGACTCATTCCTTTAATCCTTCCAATGATATTTTAAACATCCAATTTCCTGTATTAAGTCCTTTGTTTTTTGAAATGCCTATATTTTCTCTTTCACACAACTGGGTTTGATAAATAAAGGAGGGCATCGTACTTTATCAGTAAAAAGTAAATCAACAACTCTAACCTTTGGCAAATACTAAGCTTTGACCTGTGCTAAATATACCTTTACAACTTTAATCTGTTCTCCCTAAGTTTTCTCAGCCTAGGTAGACTTGCTCATTAAATTTGTAAGTTTTAGGTACTAGATATCTAAGAGCAAAGAAACTTCTTGAAATACACAGTAATTGGGTACCATCTTCTGAAACCAACAGTTTTGAGAAATGGAAGGAGTAGAAGACCCTTTATGCAAACCTGCTAGTAACTTTCTCAATCCATAATTTCCAATTTGTAGTATTTGTGTGTAAATTTCATTCATGATAAATGTAAAAGATGCTTTTTGTTCATACGAAATTCAACTCTCATTTAGCTACTTCACATCAAGAGACCCATGATAATGATATAATAATTTTATAAATTTTCTCTAAAGATAGATTGATGGATGGAGTTTTATATAAACATTTTAAAACACTAAAACTTCTCAAGAAAAATGAAGACTGAACCAGATATGATTGGACATCACAAGTTAACAGGGTGTCTGCCCTGAATAAATGTAGTTACTATTATTATTTAAAAAGTAATAAAGAACCAATACTAACCTCTCCCCACAATGGAAGCACTACATCAAGAGATTAATACGGAGGTTTTACCGTGAAAAAAATAAATATCACATAACCTTGTAAGTTACTAATCTCAATCAATGCATATTTATCAATATATATCAATACATATCTATCTATACATATTTTGTCAGCATCTCCCCAAATAGGCCTTAATTTTTTATACAAGTTTGTGAACAAAAAAAATAATCTCTACTAAAAGTAAATGTGCATATGATTTCTAGAAGAATAGGTATTTATATGTCCTACATATTGAATGAATTTTCCAACTTTAAAATTTTAAAGTGCTTTTGGAGTAGAACACATCCTAAGCAGAGCCTTTTAGTCCAGTTTCTTGCTGGAGTTTAACTAACGGCATTCACGTATGCAAACAACTCACCTTCTTAAAAATAGCCTGCTTTAAGGTTGAAAAAATGGCCAGGAGGGGTCAATATACAACCTGGTGAATGATTCATTTATTATCTAATTAACTTTCAATCTTCCAAAGTCAAGTGATAGAAAATGGTTGAAGAGCCACGGAAAGTAGCTGCGATTTTACAGTTTGTTCACCTTCAAATTTTCTATCGAATGAAATATTAAGACTACATGCTTTTATTGCTTTAAAAAAGATTTAGGAGCAGGGCATGTGGGTGGTTCAGTGGGTTAAGCCTCTGCCTTCAGCTCAGGTCATGATCTCAGGGTCCTGGGATCAAGCTCTCTGCTTGGCACAGAGCCTGCTTCCCCCTACCCCTCTCTGCCTGCCTCTCTGCCTACTTATAATCTCTCTCTTAAAAAAAAAAAAAAAGATTTAGGGGCACCTGGGTGGCTCAGTTGGTTAAGCGTCCAACTCTTGGTCTCAGGGTAGTGAATTCAAGCCCTGCATTGTGTTCCAGGCAGAACCTACTTAAAAAAAGAAAAAGAAGATTTGAAAATGACACTTAATGACATACTTTAGGAAGATCTGTAAGTGCACGGAATGCATTGGAAAATAAACTTTAATTGCTTTTGTTGCACACATCCTTTTTGCAATTAAGTATAAATTCCAGCTTTTTTAAAAATCCAGATGGGCAGCACATGACAAATACGGGTAACCTCGGCCAATGAAACAAAATATTTGTTTCTTCCATGTTTAATGTGTTACTTCCGCCAAGGAACAATAGAAAACTAAGAACTTTTTATAAAAGAAATAAAATACAGAAAAAATTGTGATTATGTTCATCAGTATTATATCATCATCATATTTAAAAGGCATTCTGGGGGCACCTGGGTGGCTCAGTGGCTTAAACCTCTGCCTTCCGCTCAGGTCATGATCTCAGGGTCCTGGGATTGAGCCCCGCATAGGGCTCTCTGCTCAGCGGGGAGCCTGCTTCCTCCTCTCTCTCTCTCTCTCTCTCTCTCTCTCTGCCTGCCTCTCTGTCTGCCTCTCTGCCTACTTGTGATCTCTATCAAATAAATAAATAAAATCTAAAAAAAAAAGGAAAAAAAAATAAAAGGCATTCTGGAACTGGATAGATTTAAATGTTCTAACTGAAATTATTAAGTCTTAGTGTACCATTCTGATTCCAGAAAAGCATGAATTAATAAATCTCACAGAAAATTCTAAGTTTATTTAACGTTATTTTTCTCAATTTGCTTCCAAGATTTAACAAGAGCTGCTAAATGTATAACGGATCTGGAAGACGTGAACTCAGTTGTCAGCAGGAATACAGAGGATAACTAATGGACTCAGAGAATCTATTACCTTAAAAATAATTTTTAAAAATACAAGGAAAAAGAAGATATGCTACCAAATCCATTTGATGATGTGGTATTGCTTTAATACCATAATGGAGTTACCTCTCTGTACTTCTTCTCATTTTATTTTTTCACTTACATGAAATGGCATTTTATTGTGGACAACAATTTAATTTAAAAATTTTTGTACCCTTTATAGCAAACATCCAAGCTTCATAAACATAAAAATTTGAATATGCAAAATTCAAACTTATGCAAGAAAATAAACTCAAAAAACATATTTTTAGTCGATGTGGTTATTGCTACACTATCTTTGTCCTTTCTTATCCAGAGTCCAAAAATGTAGGCAAGCCCTAACGATGTAGCAGAAGTGTTTTTGGCACACTGGTACCATAATCTAGTTTGTGCGGAAATGTTTCCACAGATTCATAGAGTACTTTTTGGAAGAAACAGGCGAGGACTGGTTATTTGGTCACCCTTAGGAAATGCAAGCTTTTTAGGAGTCCAGAAATAGCCACAATGCAAGCAGAGTATAATGAGACACAGCTCTGGCTGGGAAAAAAAAATGTGCCTTTCATCAGAAAAGGATCTCAAATTCCTGGGAGATATCCAACTTCCATCTTCTAAGCGTATGTTATTTCCAGCAATCACATTTTTGATTTCCAACAGTTCTTTGTTGATCTCTTAAGTGTTTTTTACTCAACTCACCTGCCGTGCATCAAAGATGAAATAGTTTTTCCTATATAGCTGATGATATTAATCATAAATTTTTAAAGTATTTTTCTATTTTAATTTTCTCTTTTTTCCTTCTGTCCATTTGTTTATTTTTTGTCTCTCTTTTATGTTGCAAGCTTTCCTCAAATGATATTTTGTTATTCATCAATATTAAACAGAGAGCTCCAGAAAAAGTTTCGACCTTATGTATTAGGGTGGGCCTATAAATGGGGCTTTTTTTAAAAAATAGGATGATCAGACAGTAAACCGACTTTTTCTTAGGAGATTTTCAAAGATTTAATTGATTAATTAATTAATAGTGAGTGTGTGAGCAGGGGGAGGAGCAGAGGGAGAGGGAGAAAGAGAATCTCAAGGAGACTCCCCGCTGAGTTCAGAGACTGACACTGGACTCGATCCCAGGATGCTGAGATCATGATCAGAGCCAAAATCAAGAGGTAAATGCTCAACTGACTGAGTCACCCAGGCACCCCTCTTGCAAGATTTTTATTTTAATTAATTAATTTATTTATTTGAGAGAGAGAGAGAATGAACAGGGGAAGGAGTGGAAGCAGAGGGAGACACAGACTCCCTGCTAAGCAGGAAGCCCAACATGGGACTCCATCCCAGGACCCCAAGATCATGATCTGAGCTGAAAGCAGATGCTTAGCAGATTGAGCCACCCAGACACTATCCTAGGAGATTTTTTAAATTCCAATATCTAGACATCATTTTGCTGAAAAACCTAATATTTCTCCTAATATTTCTCCAGAGAAGAATTGGCTTTTCTGCTTAGAGTGATTTCCTCAACAGTTGACATCTGAGAGAAAGGTTGAGGACCATGAATGGAAGTCCTGGCGTTAACTTAAAGTCTTTCTCATAATTTCCCACTTGTCATTATGGTACAACAGCACCATTTTCTCTATGCCTGCTGCCCCTAAGTTTGGAAACTCCTGAGGGTGGTCATGTAGCTCTATACATCGTGAAATGTGATAGATGTGAGTGTGGGAAGGGTGGCAGTTGTTCCAGACAGATTTTTCAAAGCAGTCCCCATTTTCAAGCTTGCCCCTTATCTTGTGTTCACTAAGTCTAAGGCCAGAATTCTTTAGGATAAAATAATCTTTCATTTTTATATTCCTCTCCGCAAACACTTAGTTTGTAACTTCTCCTCAAAATAATTGTCCTTTCATGTTCTTTCCTTTCCATCTTACAAAAAATACTTAAGTAGTTGATACTGTTGTTTGATCTCACTTCTGTTGTCTCCTGTCTCTCTCTTTTCTATTCTCTCTTCTTCCTTCTTTCCTCTTCCCCTTATCTCCTCCTTTTCACTCTCCTTCTCTGTCTCTGAAAACTTAGTAGGATTTGAGAAGGGAAAAATGATAAATGCACATGGCTGCTTTGACGTTTAACCAAACATTCAGGCTGAGAATCCCAATACACTCCCTGCTCTGTGCAAAATAATTGACTTCAGACTAGACAGTCTTGAGGCTGGAGGTTAAAGACCTGAATGATTACAGCCGAGCAACCTGAGTGCAATAGGGGCTGACATTTCCACTCAATTGCTTAATTAAATACTGCCCTTTTATTAAAAAAATCAACAACATTATTTTTGTTTGTTTGTTTGTTTGAGTCATACCATTGATGTAACTGTGTGTTTTCCATTTCTTTGGCAGTACATTTTCTGGTCTCTATAAATTAGTTGATTCCAGCTTCTATTTTAAATCTATTGGTATTTATCATGTTAAAGAAACATAGAGGTAGACATATCCTTCCTGCAAATCCCTTCCAGACTTTTCTCTGGTTTACATCATAGACTTATTCTGCTTTGTCCTAGTGTTTCAAATACAAATACCTCTGCATTTCTTCTGTATGCTTTTCAAGGCTTCCTATTTTGCAACCCCAAACAAGCAACATCATTTTCTGTCAGTCTCTAGACCTCTTGGTCTGGCCGGTGAATCTTGAGTATATCCACCAAAACTGAAGTTCTTCTATCCATTACACCATGGAATTGTAACCCATTTCTTCCAGAACTCATGTTTCTAGATTCAACTGGTGCCCCTGGAAAACACCACATTCATTACTACCTTTGCCTCACCTGGAACGTTCACTTTACTACTGTCCATCTTCTAAAACGTCATCTCATCCTCAACCTTCCATTCAATTTCCTATTTTCTTGAACAACTTAAGCACTTTCTGTTTTGTCTTGTTCAGTTCATTGTTTCCTCCAAGATCATTTTGTCCCCCAGAGACAAATTTTAAACTCTAAGAACAGGAGCCATGTTTAATTTCACTCCAAGCCTTACAGTACAAATCTTTTTTCTGAGCCTGTCTCAGTTGATTTGCTAATCTCAAAAGGTTTTCTCAGTCTAGTACTTTTCAGTAAGTGATTTTTTGGTTAGTTTTACTTCCTGATGATCCATTATATAAAGTAGATTCTGAGAATTGGGAAGTTTGTAAATTTTCTTTAGTTGGATCAGCAGAGAGAAGGAAGATAGTTTTATTCTCTGCTTATGGTGTATTATGGTGATATATTTTGGAGTATAAAAACCAGTTGGACATGCTATTGTTTATTTCAATTTTTTGTAGTTTGTTCGTAGGAGGATAAATTAGCTAATGATATCATCTACCCCATTTTCAAATCCTTATTTACATAAAATTTCTTCGTTTCTGTTTTCATTTCTTTCCCAAGTATTCCCAAGATTTAAAAATTATTTTCGGTGTCTTCGTAGCAATTTTGGGTTTTGATTTTTGTTTTGTGTTGTTTTATATTTCCATCTGCTAAATTTAATAAAAGACCATAAAGTAATTTTCTTGAAGTTTGTTCTTAATTCATCCCATGTTTAGTTAGACTAAGTGCCAAGCTATGTTTGGCAAACTTGAGAAGGTAACTGCTAATTAAGCAAAGTTTATTTAATGATAAAAAGAAAGCAAGAGCACTCCTTTAAACTAGGTGTGAGAAACTGATTTGAGCATGTTGAGTGCTGCCAAAGTGTTGCAGAATCCTCAGTTAATGATTTAATTAGCAGCAAACTGTCATCAGCCTAAGTAAATGTCTTAACACCTGTTTCTTTTAGTCAGTCCCCAGTGACTTATACTTATAACTTCTAAGTCATTAGTGTTTTGCTGTTATTAGAGTATGTTAACATAAGACTTCATTTGGTTGGTTTTAGAGTATCTATAAAACTAAGCTCTTTTCCCTTCTTTATTTCTCATTACCTAAATATCACATATTTGTATGAATTTCCTTGCCACTGGTGGGAAACTGTACTGCTTCACTTATAAAGATAAATATTACTATAATGTATTTTAATATTTTGGCCATCCAATACCAGAATTTAATTTGCAGATGGGCCTCTCCTCATTGAAAGTCATCTTAGTGGAACCTGAAATTCATGTGCCTTCCCTTTTCTTCAAAAGATGTCTTCAGATCACTGGAAATTCCTTCTTCACCTCCCTACAACTTGCAAGTCCAGGTTATTTTGAAGCTTGATCATTGTGGAAGCAAGGCTGAAAGAATGATTTGGACTTCATCCATTACCCAGGAATATTGTCAAGCAAGCCTTGCTACGGAAACTTTTTCAACTAAGACAGTTTAGAAGCTGTTCATCTTCAGCCTTCTCTCTAATCCTATGAACACACTCATGTTCTTTGAATGGAATCACTCTTTGTTGTTTTTGTTTATTGTTTTTGTTTTGTTCTGTTTTTGTTGAGAGAGAGAGAGAGAGAGAGAGAGAGAACACACCCAATGTTGAGGGAGGGACAGACGGAGAGAGAGAATTCCAAGCAGGCTCCACGCCCAGCGGAGAGCCTGATGTGGGACTGATTTCATGATCCTGAGATCATGACCTGAACCAAAATCAAGAAATGGACACTTAATTGAGACTGAGACACTCAAGTGCCCCTGGGGCAACTTTTTGTAAAGTCAACCTAAAGTCATTTTGTTGTTTTGCTTACAAACAAAATGCTGTAATACATTCACTATTATTGCTTATTATCTCTTTTTGTATCTGTCAATATATAGCTAGAGAAAAAAAGCTACATAATACATTTTGTTGTTAATTAGATTTTTTCTTTTTATTATTTAACATGTATTAAATACTAAATGCCCCATCAAAAAATTATTTAATATTATGCCATGTATCCTGGTATCTGGAAAGCTTGAATCAGGTGAATGTTAAGTACTCAGAATACTGGAATAAGCAGGAGCAGGAAAAAGATGAGCAACCATGAAAATAATCTCCTACATTCTGAACATGAGGAAGTTACAAAACAGTAAGAAAGAGAAGGAATAGGAGGTATTTTATTTTTTAATTACATGCATACTGCTTTGATAGGAATATATTCAGGTTATTGATTATACTATACATTTGAAATAGTGACTAGAAATGTAAATAAAAATACCATTTAACTAACTCAACTTAAAAATGGGATAAAAATAAAAACTGAAATTTTGTTCATATCTTTAGAAAAGAAATGATACATACTTGATGTAGTTATAAAATGTCTTTGATGAATAAAACAAATTATGGTCTGAAACAAGTCATATAATGTGAGGAGGTCTTAGAGATCATTTATTGGAGTGTCCCCAAGTCACTGATCATGTTTGATAGTACTTTACAGTACTTCAAGTCTAAAAGAATTGGTTGACAAGTCAAAAAACTTTGTGTCACTTATCAATCCCAGTAGTTTCTGTTATCTGTTTCTACTAAGTCTAACTCTAAATCTTGACCACTCCCTACCTCCTCAGTGGCCAACAGTAACATGTCATCACTTATTACCCAGATAATGTCTACTTCTACAACTCTAACTCTTCCCTCAAAGAACATTAAAGATTTTGAGAAGTTAAAAATAGATCCTTTTCTAGAAGAAGTGGGAGAATCTTCATCTAATTTGACCTTATTTCACAGATGAAATTAAGGACTTAAAGGAAATTACATCAGCATCTTCTTTTACTTAAAAATAATTAATCTATTAAAATGCCACAGAAACCACATCATTTGTATACATCATGAATTCACTGAAATTCTACCTATGAGATATCTGAGTACCAGACTAATTTATACATTTTAATACATTTTTTGAGACAATTATAGTGGCTTAAAGTGAGAAGTTCAGTTGAACATATTCATAATTAACTCTTCTACTCAATGACTTCTTCCTATTCCTACCTTCGGTCTTTGTAAAAAAAAACCATTAATACATAATAGTAGTTTGATTAAACTGTTATTCATTGCGTTAACTGAACTTGGGATGTTTAGCTTCAAATTTTGGTTTGTTTGTTTTAGTCAGCATTTTGGAAAGGAAATTTCCCTCAGAAAAGTATGTAACCCATGTACTCATAAAATTGTTTCTATACTTGGTACTTCATTGTTTTCCCTGTTTTACAGCCAAACCCAGTGAAAAATTTCCCAATATATTTCACTTAGTTTTCAATGAAAACAGGATATTATTAATTTCTGTAGATATTATTTCTTGGAAATATATTTTCCATGTGCAGTCTGCCATGAGGAAAAATAAAAAACCATCTAAAAGTATTATGACTAAAAAGAAAAGGATGACAGATTTATCCTTAACATGAAATGAAACAGTCAAGTTACTGCAGAAGCTCTTTGTTTCAGTTATTACTACTCATAGTACTATTGCTTACATGCTGCTGCTTTTAAAATAATATACAAAAGATGTAAATGGCACATCAGCTAAGATGAAATAAAAAATGGGAAATTTAGCTCACAATGTCTTAGATTTTCATATGGATCTTTGTGGTAAATCGTAGATTTACAAGTAGGCATTCCATTGGGAAAGTGTATTTGTAATGTTAAATATCCTGATATTTCAATAAGAAATTATGCATTATAGAGCCACTTCCTTGCCAAAGATATTACAAGCACATATAGCCACACACACACAAAATACGCTAATTTAGAACGTCCAAATACAAGGCATCAGGTATAAATTTGATGACCTAGAAGATAGCAATAACACTGAATGGAAGTCCTCAAACTGAAATGAATGTTTTTAGAAGGTAAGGGAGGAAAGCAAAATCAAGAGAGTGAAATGAACATCAGAGAAAAAAGCTATCAGCTGGTGAGATAATTTTTCCTACACAATTAACTCTCATTTTTTCCTCCATCTTTTATATGCTAGCTAATTACTCCAAAAGACAAAAGTTATAGACCATTATTTGATTCAAGAAAGGATCATATCCAGAACAAAAAATATAGGTAATTATAATATCTTTTATTTCAAAGTTCTGCATGAAATGGGTTCTAGAGGCTTCTATAGTGTAATAAACATGCCTATATGGATATTAGTTGTTGCTTTCAAATGCCCTGGGTTTTTGGTGATTTTTTTTTTTTTAAGATTTTTTATTTATTTATTTGAGAGAGAGAGACAGTGAGAGAGAGCATGAGCGAGGAGAAGGTCAGAGAGCGAAGCAGACTCCCCATGGAGCTGGGAGCCTGATGTGGGACTCGATCCCGGGACGCCAGGATCACGCCCTGAGCCGAAGGCAGTCGTCCAACCAACTGAGCCACCCAGGCGTCCCTTTGGTGATTTTTTAATTGTATATTTATAGTTGTCCTTTTCCAACTGGTTGAAAGGAAGCTTAACATTTTCAGTCAAGATAGATCTTTTTCTTGGAATATTTATGTGAAAAACTAAGAAATACTTTGGATAGTTCAAATATAATGCATAGCATAAAATATAGCGATGTTGAATCATTATGCTGTACATCTAAAACTGAGGTAACATTGTTAACTATACTCAAATAAAAAAAATTAAGATAATGCAAAGAATCAGACTAAGAAAAAAGGTTGAATCTTATAACGAGGTGGAGAATTCACTACAGAAATAAGGAAGTAGGACATAGAGATAGACTTCTGCCTCTAAGGCTGGTACTTTTTTTTTTTTTTTTAATTTATTCGTTACTTTAAAAAAAATGAAAAAAAAAAAAAAAGAGTAGCTGAATAACTTCTGGTTGGCTAGATGCCGGTATTATTTTTATTGGCAAGAGCCTCTGAGTGGCTGAAAGGTGGCCATTAACACTCTGACAGAAAGTGCTGACAGGGTGATTATAAGATTAACACCCTATGTTATATTAAGAGTGTCAAAACCTCACTCTTACCTGTCAGTGGAAAATAACAGCATGAGCAGAAACATTACAGAAACAGAACTATTTCTAATGTTAAAGTACCATGCTTTTGGTGTCTTTAAACTTTTTTAAATGCCATGTTAGCTACTGAATTTAGCTGATGGTTGGAGACATTCTTTTTTACTCAACAAGTTGATTTCAAGAGTAAGAGATTTATAAGAACTGTACATTCTAGTCACCCTCCTTTGGAACAAAAAGTCTCAGATATGATTTAGCCAGAATAAACTAGTTATGAAAATGATTTCTTTTAGGAAGTCAAAATTTTTTTCAACAATTCTTTACTTCAATTATGAAGAAACATTTAACAAACAAATCATTTTTTAAATCGTCTCTATAATTCTTGGTAGCCCAGAGATGGTAAATGCCCAATATTCTGGCCTGGCAATCACATAATCAGGACGTTTCTCTTCACAAGATATTTTTTCATTTGTTTGTTAATTTCTCTTAAGATTTTATTTATTTATTTATTTGGGAGAGAGATAGAGTGCTTGTGCAATTGTGCAAGTTGGGAGTGGGGAGGAGGGGGAAGGAAGAAGAAAGTAGAGGAAGAGAGAGGAACAAGCAGACTCCGCACTGAGCAAGAGCCCGACTTGATCCCATGGTGCTGTGATCATGAGCTAAGCCCAAAATCAAGAGTCCTACACTTAACCTACCCAGCCACCCAGGCATCCCTGTTTGTTCATTCTTAATCAGAAGGGATCAGGGAATTCCTCCTCTGTATTATGGCAAGATGTCACTAAATGTATACAAATGTAAAATATCAGCATGAATTAAACCATAAAAACTTCTAATATATATTCTCAGGGAATGGCTGGCTGTCAACATGTTAAGTTGGTTATTCTTTTGACAGGGTTCTGCATGGCAAAAAGTTAAAGTTAAGAATTGTAGAACAAGGATCAGTTTGGGAAGATGCGTAACTTGGAGGTGCGGAGTCAGAGAAGAGGTTGAGGAAAGAAAATTGTCTTTCCTGGATCCCTGGGGAACCTAATGAGGTCAATCCCATTTGGGGTTCTATTAGATCCAGACACCATCCAGAAGTCCTGGGTTCAACCTCAGTTTCCACCTAGTCTGCCTTAGAAGACCCATCTATAGAATCCGGTTATACCCAGGACAGAGCCCAGGACTCCAGAAACCTTAGGGATATAAGCACAATCCTCAGGGATGAGGTGGGGGGATTTAGGGAAAAGACAGGAAGCTATGGGCCTAGTTTAACTTACAACCTTAAAATATTTAGATATAGGACATATCAACCTCCATATACAGTCTTGTCCTGTGATTGTGCTCCACAAAGTTAGGGATGTGTCTGGCAGGAGACCATTACAATTAAAATATTGCTTTTTTTCTCACCAATGTAAAGAATTCTCAAATAGCTTTACATTATTAATTTAATATATTAATCACATCTTTATTAGGTACAATATTTATTCATGATATTTTTCCATAAATACTAGTAATTTCCATTTCAATTATTGAATTAGCTAAAACAAACAATTGGCCCAGTAAAACTCCTAAATTTGTTACTGGCTTGGTGATCAGGGAAAGTCTAAGCTGTTTTGTATAGACATCATAGAACTTCATTAAAAGCAATGGCATTGGGGCGCCTGGGTGGCTCAGTGGGTTGGGGCCTCTGCCTTCGGCTCGGGTCATGATCCCAGCATCCTGGGATCGGGCCCCACGTCGGGCTCTCTGCTCGGCCAGGAACCTGCTTCCTCCTCTTTCTCTGCCTGCCTCTCTGCCTGCTTGTGGTCTGTCAGGTGAATAAATAAAATCTTTAAAAAAAAAAAAAAAAAGCAATGGCATTATTTGCATGATTTATTCTAAAAGTCATCATAGGATCATTCAAGGTGGATGGATGGTTTCCCAAACAAACAATGAAAATGTGATTTTAAAGAGAATAATAGAAGAATCAGTACACTGAATTCTAATGCCAGCTCTGCTCAACTATGTCTGTGACAAACTTAAACTCTCTGAGCTTCAGCTTTCTCAGTTGTAAATTGAGAAAGGTGGAATATACTAGTGGAGTTCTAATGGCCCCAAATAACCTCTTAGGATGTACGGTGATAGAGTGAATAGTCCTTAGGGAGTTCCACCATAATTCGATGCAACAACTCTTTGAAATACATATATGTGAAAAATATATATATATAAAACACATATACATAAGATATATAATATATATGAAATATATATCATAATATATTAATATATGATACATATACATGATAAGATAGTTCTTTAATATAATTCTACTATGAAAATAGTAATGGTTTTCAAACCACAGAATAGATAATACCAAAAGTTCATTCCAGTTGAAACAAAACAAAACAAAACAAAAAGTGTGTATTTTTATTTATATGCAAAAGCAAAGAAAGGCTTTGGGTAATCAAACCCAGGTGAAACTTTCCTCCTCTGACATTAAAATTTAAAAAAAGAAAAAAAACCTAATCATTTGTGTAGGATATCTACTCATTTTCCTGCTTGAATCTCAATCTGGTTGAGACACTCAATTTTTAGCTCTTGCAATTCAAAAGGCCTGATTTTCCTCAATGCACATTCTCTGTTGGATTTATAAGTATTTCCACTTGCATAAACCACTTTGGTGAGGATGAACAGACAGCAGATTTTGTTCACTGAGAAACTAAAGGCCAAAAGTGAGAGCATGACTTCCATGAAAATAAGGATGAGAAGTTGCTGGGAGATTTTTAAAAAGGAGCACAACATGGGCTGAAATGATGAAGAATGAAGATATGAGCAGGAAAGTATTAGGTTGAGTGGAGAGGAGAAATGCAGCAGGCAGGGATTATTGGAAGGAAAGGTAACGGTAGTCCAGCTGTGAATTGACCAGGGCCCCTATTTGGCACAAGGGACAAGGGGGAGAGGGAGGACCTGTGTAAAACTTGCCAAAGAAGACAAGTCAAGTAAGTGTCAGAATGGGAAAGAAGCCAGTATCCCTAGGCATCCCATCTACAATCTCCATTCACTAGAACACAATTTCTCTTTTGGGAAAGTAACCTTTGTCCTTTATCCTAAGTACTTTCTAATCATCCACATCCTACTATAAGGTTACATTTTAATGGAAGTCAACTTGGATACTTCTCCAGTGACATGAAACTGTTTTCTTTCACTCTGTGGTTTAACAGTTTCTCCACAGTAACAGGGCAGTCTTTTTATTACCAGAAACATGGACCTTATTTGTGGTCTTAAGCCATGGCAAAACTCCCATTAAAGCCAATGGGAGTTGTGGCTAAGTAAACCTTGGTGAATAATATTCATTTTTTACAAGGTTTGGAATCTGAAGCAACGAGAATTGTTATTTGCTTATTATGTGTTGCCTTTGGTTCCCATGAAAGTATTACCACAAAAAGGATGTAGGATTATGTCTTCCGTTAGGTACACAATAGAAATCTTGAAATCTTGAACAAAAACCATACATTCTTCAGGAAGGAAATACATGTAATTTTAACTAGCCCTGATTTATAAATTCTCTTTGTCCAGTTCAGTTTAATGCTTGAAAATATTTTTGCAGTATGTTGTTTCTAGAAAAAGGAATCAATTTTTTCATTCTTTTACTATTCTTAGCAAATTCTCTGATTCTATTCCACCATAAAAAAAATAAAAAGTGGGTTTCCAATGAAGATATACAAACGGCTATCAGACACATGAAAAAATGTTCATCATCACTAGCCATCAGGGAGATTCAAATCAAAACCACATTGAGATACCACCTTACACCAGTTAGAATGGCCAAAATTAACAAGACAGTAAACAACGTGTGTTGGAGAGGATGTGGAGAAAGGGGAACCCGCTTACACTGTTGGTGGGAATGCAAGTTGGTGCAGCCTCTTTGGAAAACAGTGTGGAGATTCCTTAAGAAATTAAAAATAGAGCTTCCCTATTACCCTGCAATTGCACCATTTACAATGACCATTGCTACTATGAACACTGGGGAACAGATGGCCCCTCTTTTCACTACATCTGTATCTTTGGGGTAAATGCCCCCCAAAAAATTTAGTGGAAAGAACCAAGATGCCCTTCAACAGATGAATCGATAAGAAAGATGTGGTACATATACGCATGGAGTATTATGGCTCCATCAGAAAGGATGGATACCCAACTTTTGTATCAACATGAACAGGACTAGAAGAGATTATGCTGAGTGAAATAAGTCAAGCAGAGAAAGTCAATTATCATATGTTTTCACTTATTTGTGGAGCATAAGAAACAACACAGAGGACATGGGGAGAAGGAGAGGAGAAGGGAGTTGAGGGAAATGGGAGGGGGAGATGAACCATGAGAGACTATGGACTCTGAAAAGCAATCTGAGGGTTTTGAAGGGGTGGGGGGGTGGGAAGTTGGCTGAGCCTGGTGGTGGGTATTATGGAGGAAATGTATTGCATGGATCACTGGGTGTGGTGCATAAACAATGAATTCTGGTACACTGAAAAGAAATTAAAAAAAAAAAAAGAAGTGGGGAGATCCTAGTTTCAGAAAAAAAAACAGTACCATTTGGGAATGTTTCAGAAAAATATGATTCCTAAATAATTTTCTAAGAGATTATATCAAATATATATCAAATAATCAATAATGCTGTTTGTTTTGGAAATCTTCTTATTGCAGCTCTGTCATCTAACATGAAAAAGAATCACAAAACTGGCACAAAAACCATACCAGTATTTGATGACTCTATAGTGACAGCCATGGCAATATTTCATTATGTTAAACATTTGCATGTTATTCCTTCTATTCATTGCCCTAATTTTGATGTTGTGTGGTAAATACTGGAGGGAAATAATTATTGTAATCCATTAATTGAACACAACCAAGAGTACTACTTTAATTTTTTTTTTCTATTCTGGATTATGTTAGAAAATATGGCATCAGTTTGACTGGACTGACTGAATCATTCACTCCCTGAATGGAGTTACTTTGGCAGTCTTAAAACACAGAGCACTAGTGACAACTTTTTTCTCCTGAAAATGTTATCTTTCCCCTTCTATGACCCAGCTCCATGCTGGTTAATTTCCTACATGTCTGACTACTCTTTTCCAGTGTCTTTAATTATCTCCCCTTTCCAGCCTTCTACAAAAAAACTCATGGTTCCCTCCTTAGTTGTTTTGTTGTTTTCCTGGGTAAACTTGGCCACATCCACATCTTCAAGTGTCACCTCAACTATAGGTCCCGGGGCTGGCCTCTTATTTTTACACATTAAATTATATTAGCATACAGCCCCACTCATTCATTGTTATGGCTGCTTTTTCACTGCAATGGCTCAGCTGAGTAGTTGTGACAGAGAATGCGTGGCCCACAAAGCCTAAAACATTTACTATAATGCTCTTTAACAGAAAGTTTGCCAACACCTGATGTGGTGGACTCTCTATAAAGTTGCAATAGAAGGTTGAAAATTTAACATTTTCAAAACAAAATTGACTCAATAATGCCATGTTATCTACTTATTTTGCTTCATTGAATACTGAAAAAGTGTCTTTATCTGCATTTTCCCACCGTTCTCCTCATAGTTCCTACAGTCACAACAGTATGCTGGTCTCTCTCAAAGCTGAATTCTTTTTTTTTTTTTTTCAATTTTTTATTTTTTATAAACATGTAATATATATATATATTTTTTTTTATAAACATGTAATATATTTTTAACCCCCAGGGTACAGGTTTGTGAATCGCCAGGTTTACACACTTCACAGTACTCACCATAGCACATACCCTCCCCAATGTCCATAACCCCACCCCCCTTCTCCCAACCCCCCTCCCCCCAGCAACCCTCAGTTTGTTTTGTAAGATTAAGAGTCACTATGGTTTGTCTCCCTCCCAATCCCATCTTGTTTCATTTATTTTTCTCCTACCCCCTTAACCCCCCATGTTGTATTTCCGCTTCCTCATATTCAAAGCTGAATTCTTATTGCCTGTTTTACTCATTGATTTTATTCATTACTTGCCTATTTTTGTATCTCATCTCACTTTTAACATCTATCTCTCTAAATACATCATATACTGTTGCCAGTTATCTTAAATCCCATTTGTTTATGCATTTACCATGTTGGTTCCACCAGGATCACCCATTACCTCTGATTAATACAAATCCTTAGCACGTCATTCAAGTGCATTTACTGTGCATTCCCATCTCCTACAGCTACCAGTACTGTTTTCAAGACACTATTTCCCAAGCACTTGATATCTTTTTTATCTCATGCATGTCTTTCTTTACTATTGTCTCTCTGCTTGAAAAGCTTTCCTAATTTTTCCTTTCTGATTCCACTCATTTTGTTTCTCAGGCTCAACTCAAATATCAAATTCTTAGTAAAAACCATTCTCAGCAGGCAAAATTAAAGTTACTTCATTCTGCTGTATTTGGCTCATGATGTATTCAGCCTCCTTCTATCTGTAGCATGGTAATTTTTTCTGTTGAATCTACCTATGATCTAGAGTCCTTTTCAAGGCAGTTACCATGAAACAACTAAAGGTGTTCTGAGAGATAAAATCTATGTCATAGTATGTGGCAAACTTTGTATTCTTTATAATCAGGGACAGTAACTTCTTCATATATTTATTCAAAAAATTCAGAATAGAAATAGGCCCTTAAAATCATTTAGTCTCCTGAGCTGATATGGACTGATTAAAACAGATGGAAATGTTAGTGTAGCTTCTGAATTAGCTGTTGAGGAATCACTATAATTCAAGCATGTCTTAAGATTACTTAGAGGGGTACCTGGGTGGCTCAGTGAGTTAAGCCTCTGCCCTTGACTCAAGTCATGATCTCAGGGTCCTGGGATCAAGCCCTGCATTGGGCTTTCTGCTCACTGGGGAGCCTGCTTCTCCCTCTCTCTCTGCCTGCCTCTCTGCCTACTTGTGATCTCTCTCTCTGTTAAATAAATAAATAAAATCTTTGAAAAAAAAAAGATTACTTAGAGACAAATACCTAATTTCTGATTTGAGTATTTGGTTTATGTCCATCTGTTGACAAGATGAAATTTCTATCAGCATAGTAATAAAATGAAAAGAGTGATAATAATGATCATTTATGGATTATTTTCTAGTTATCGGGATCTTTATATTTTATCTCATTTAACTCTGAAGCAATCTTCTTCCTGCTCCTCTTCCTCCACCTCTCCCCTCCCCTTCTTTCTCCTCCTCCTAATTCTTCTTCTTCTTCTTTTTCCCCTTCTTCTTCTTCTTCTTCCTCTTCCTCTTCCTCCTCCTCCTCCTCCTCCCCTTCTTGTTCTTGTTCTTGTTCTTCTTTCTTCTTCTTCTCCTCCTCCTCCTTTTCCTCCTCCTAATTCTTCTCCTTCTTCTTTTTCTCCTCCTCCTCCTCTTTCTTCTTCCCATTATTATTTTCATCATCATCTTCATAATCATCTTCCTGTCAGTATCCCCTGTTATAGATAAAGAAACCAAATGTAGAGACTTTAATTCATTTCCTCTAGGTTAAATGAGATTAAATGATGAAGTTAGTTCTCCCAAATCTAAAGACTTGGGTCTTAACAGATAAAAGATATTGGTCCATTATTGTGATCTAATCCTAATATTTTATGAGGGAATAAATGATGAATTATTCTTCTTTCTAACAGTACACAGAGAATAAACTGATTACAACACAGAAACGTTCCAGAAGTACTTTAGAGTTGGATAGATTTGGAATGTCTTTTAGTCATTGTTGCAGGGGCATTTCAACGGAATATATGTTTGTTTTCTGACATCAGATGATGTGCTAAGTGCCATCAAGCTCCCCAGTGACTATCTGTAATGGGTTTTCTTGGAATTATCTACTAATACTTGAGAATGAAGACAATAATTACATTTCAAAAAGAAATTTTCCTTGCCTTCATCTTTCAATGTGCTTAGTGTAGAAAAAATTTTCTTCATGTTGTCAATTTTATTCATTCTCTCAAATCTCTCTTAGAGGCTATAGACCATCTAGCTATAAGACATTCTCTTTTTATCCCTTGCTGTTTATGTGTTATATGTCCTATACTTATGAACATATTATGTGTGGTATTATTATACATTTTATCCTATACTTCACATTAAAGCTTTAACTCCTATTTTCCTTGCAGCTGAAATCTTTGCCATCATCCCACGAAATTTCCATATTCTAAATAGCAGCACATCCCACTGTTGGTTTATTTACCTTCTTAGCCAAGAACTCTCAAAACCAAAGCCACGAAATTGTATCACCTGAAATTATTTCTCTCACAAAATCCACAAAATAGAGGTCTACTGTCAGAAGACAAGTCTCCGTGGTTGTCTCATACTTCTGTACATCTTGAAAGTGAGGTAATGGGGCACCTGTGTGGCTCAATTGGTTCAGCATCTGACTCTTGATTTCTGCTCAGTTAATGATCTCAGTCTCCTGGGATTGAACCCACCCAGGTAGGGCTCTGTGTTCAGCAGGGATTCTGCTTCTCTTCCTCTCTCTCTACTGTCCCCCAAACCCTCACCCCATGCCCCATCTCTCTCTTTCTCTCTTATATAAATAAATAAGTCTTAAAAAAAAAAGTGAGGTATGGATTGCCCTTTGTTCTGAAGTATCTTTAAATGAAAGGATATGTAGAGAATTGTCTCACATATAGAAATACTCCCTCCATAACAAGGATCATGTTTGCTTACAACCTTGAAAGATAGAGGGCATCTCCTCCAGAGCAAAGGATAGTGGTTTTTACTATCCAGTGTAATAAATATAATATCTTCTACAGAGCAAATGTAGGCATGCTCACTGACCATTGCACATTTGGGTTCCCTAAACTCAAGTTTCCTTTTGTCTAATCAATCCACTGCAGGTACGGCTGTCATCTGGCCCTTTGTGTTGCCCTGTGGAAATTGGGACCTGGAGAACCAGTGCAAAATTGATTCTATTCTTGCTAATTTTGTTCCTTTGAATAATAAACCATCATGTGCCTCTGAACTAAGGATGTGTCTTCTACCTACATCCATGAAATGTGGCAAGCCAATTGATTATCTTGCACATTGGGTAAAATCTCAAGCCTTCACAGTTCTTAACACCCATGCACTGAATACAATCTCTTGAATATTCTTCCATTTTTCCTGCTTGCCTGCCTGTCATTTCATAGTTTTCTTGGCCATTCAATTTGCCCCAAGTTTAGAAGGCCTTTCTTTATTAATTTCTGGTCATTATCTTGAATGACATTGTCAGTAAATCTTTTTATTAATTTCACCTGGAAATATCCTAATTTTTGTGATTCCAACTATCTACTTGCTCTCTTATTAAATGCAGTCTGCTGACCACCTCCAGGGGAAAATATAGCAGACAGAAGACTGGTACCAATGTAACTTAATCAACAATGTCGCCTAGTTTCTCACTGTTTTTCTAGTCATGTCTCTCTTAATTTTGGAGAGTACCTTTGAAATTCATCCCATTCTCTTCAGCTTTAGCACTATATCTAAAATTATTTTGATTAATTTTCTTAGCAAATTATCTTCCTTACTACTTCATAAAGAAAAGAATAACCTTAAAGTGATACACACTTAAACTTTCCATCGCCAAATGTATAAATCTACATTCTTTTTACATAAAATATCATTTATGAATATTTCTCCTTGGTAAGAACACACAAGTCACAAGTTTGATTTAAAATACATCGGGGTTAATAAATGAATCCTAAACATATCTGGCACAATGGTTTATTCTTGCTTTTGTTTAAGTTTTGTCTTCTTAAGCAAGATAAACCTGTTGATCCAATGTTTTCTTTGCTTCTTTGAGTGGGAAATTAGTCCATGAGAACTGAGCTTTTGCTTCTAATATCACACTCTTAAGAAAGATGGAACTACTGGAAAGCATAACTTTCTCTAAAGTGCATGAGCTTGCAGGAGAAACAGAGGATGAGACCTTTACAAAAGTACTAGAGTAGATATCCATATCCACGATTTCACTTCCCATGATTTCATTTACCTATAGTCAACATGATCTGGAAGATGATCTTCCTTCTGACAAAAGTCAGCAGATTAATAGTACTTAGTACTGTGTCACAATGCCTACCTTATTCACCTCACTTCGTTTCCTCACATAGGTGTTTTATCATGTCAACATCATCACAAGAAGGATGACGAAGTACAATAAGATACTTTGAGAGAAAGAAAAAGACCACACTCACATAACTTTCATTACAGTATATTGTTATAATTGTTCTTTTTTACTAGTAGTTATTATTGTTAATCACTGTGCTTAATTTATAAATTAAACTTAGTCATAGATATGTATGTATAGAGAAAAGATACTGTAGTATATATAGGATTCAATGCCATCTACAGTTTCAGGCACCCACTGGGGATCTTGGAATACACTCCTCATGGATAAGGGGAACTATTGTATAACAATGAGACTGCTATAGTTGGCACTTTATTCTTATTTGAGCTATACCCTCCAATCGAACCTGACCCTTGTGAATTTTTCTGAACAGAAACTTGGCAAAAAACAAACAAACAAATAAACAAAACAAAAAATAAAAACCAGTGTGGTGAAGTCACAGTTCAGGATGGTTACCCATGTGGCATCTTACTTCAAGCAAAACCACCAGGGAATGAATTTCCAAACTATTAAAACATCCTGCCCTGGAACCAGGGTGGGAAAACAGGAGGAGTGGATAGTGATGCCACATCCTTTTTGCCTTAAAAAATGGGTTGGTTCCTTCTTTGTCAAAAAAACAACAACAACAACACATGTTCTTGATGTTAAGAGTGCTCTTGGTTCTATCTAGGCATATGAGTGGATTAGAGAAGGTTAAAGAAAGCTGTTCTCAATCCCTCTAGAAGTTTTGCCAAAGCTCTCCTACCTAAGGCTAATCTTGTTTTGTGTGCTTTGGACCACATCCTGTTGTGCCATTAAGCTATCTTGCACATGGCACTATCCTTTCTGAGTCTCCACACTTCCCTCTGAAAACTTAGCATCACAATGTAAATATACTTAAGATAAATATACTTAAGATGATCTCACCCTGTTAGGTCCAGGAGTCTCCTTCCAGTCTATCTTACTTAATCTCATTGCACTTTTAATATGTGGACCACTCATCTTTCTCATATAATTTTTCTCTGGCCTTTGCAAATTGCATTTTCATATTTTCTCTCCTATATTCTTTTCTCCTTATTTCTTGTCTTTTCTCTGGTTCCTCCTCTTCAAGTAACAATTAAATACTGGAGCTTCTCAGAACTAGTTTCTAGGTACTTTTCTTCTTCCTTAATATACTGTGTCTATTAGGTGATTTCATCTACTCAAGAACTCAAAAATGAGATTGTATGCCAACAACTCCAAATATCAATTTCTAGCATGGGACTTCTCTTCCAATTTTTAGAACCTCATAGCCTACAACCTACTGATTTTGTCTATAAGCATCACAAATAAAAATGTACATATTAATTTCATAATCCTTCTCTTAATCTCTGCAACCCACTCCAACACTTGTATATTAAGTCTGTACCTAAAATTTTTCATCACAAATTAAATATTTGCAAAGGATATAGTTTTTAGAATGTTATAAAAAGTGACATGTTAAAACATTACTCTTAATTTCTATTTGCAGCCAGGAGGGAGTAACACGTATCAGCTTACCCTTGAGCAAATAACTATAAATTTGGACAAAATATATGAAGCAACTGTTTTTAAGCATTGGACCCCAAATAGCACAGGGCTGTGATCCTTGAAAGAGAGGAAACATATGAAGTGACCTCCAAGTTCACCTTGGCTTTCTGCCTGGGGCATTTTCCAAGCCACAGCAGAAGCAATTAGAGCACAGAGAGTGGGGGTCCCCCTGGGCAAAGAAAAGAGTGAATGGCAATTGAGTTTACTAGAGTGGTTAGAGTTATCATTTGACTTATCTTTATAAATATAATAGCATACAATTAAACAAAACTAACATTAATATAAGATATAATATATGATATTAAACATAAAATATTATTAGAAATATATTTCTAAATGAGATGAAATACTTTTTAAATGATTTACTGACCTATTGATGTGTACTACCCATAGGTAGAATCATTCCTCTTCTTAGTTTTGCTTTATAAGTAGTAAGTAGTCACAACAACAAAAGCCCACCTAATTTAAATAATAACAATATAGAATTGGAAGTTGGTTTTTAAATTTCAATGCCATTCATTTTAGCCTACAGTCTAGATATTGCATAGTCATCATCACAAAAATATTTATTAATGATCTCAGCTGATGACTAGTATGTGGAAAACAAATGATTTTTATATATTAATATTATATCCATCTTTCTAAACTTTCCTATTATTTCTAGTAGTTTATCTGTAGTTTATTTGGATTTTCTATGTAAAAAATTACATCATCTACTAGTTACAACAATTTTATTTTCTCCTTTTCATTCCTTAGATAATAATGCTCTTGTCTTCTGCATTTTGAGCTAAAATACAATATTGAGTAGAATTGATGATAGGAATAACTTGTTTGTTCTAATTTTAAATGGAAAGCTTCTTAAATGTCTCCATTTGGAATCATATTTGCAGTAAGTTTTTCATAAATGGTTTTATTATGTTGAAGAATTTGCCTCTTATTTCTAATTTACAAAAAAAAATCAAATTTTAGGTGTACTTTCACATTATTATCAAAGGCTTTTCTGTATTTGCTGATATGATGCAATCTATTAATGCTAATATGGAGCTATATTTACACACCTGAGACAAACTGAACTTAGCCATGACGTGTTTTCTTATTCTGCTGTATTAATAGCAAAACATTATTAGATTTGCTAACATTTTCTTTTGGAGTTTTGCATCTCTAGTCATTAGATAAATAGGTCTGTGAAGTTCCTTTTTTGTATTATCATTTCCAGAGTGTTTTAAAGATTATACTGACATTCTCAGAGTAAGGTGAGGAGTGTTCCTTCTTCTACCATTGATGAAAGATTTTATGTGTGTGTCAAAACATCAGATCATCACTCCATACCTCTAACCAAAAAGCTTAATTGATGCTTTCTTTAACTAACAGAGAACTACATTGGTCAGGTATAGACATATTAAAAGCAAAAAGCTGATGACATGTGATTTGGGGGGAAAGATCTGCATTGGGTTATGATGGATACAGGGACAGGAGAGGGGTGATAATGTTACAGAAGCATGGTTTGTGTTGGTTACAGAGGTGGGAGTTGGATAATAATGGTCTTAGAAGCATAATTTGGAGAGAGTACCCTGAACATTGGCTGTTTAAGATGTGGTCATAGAAATTGTCATCGGTTATAGGTTTAAAACCCCTTCTTCTACTATTCTCTGAGACCAACTATATGCTCTACAACTCAATTCAATTCTGACAGTGATTACTCAGAGTTCCCTCAAAAACCCAATAGATTAAAGATTTCAGTCCCACAAGACTGCTCTCGTGTTTTTTGCTCCTGAAATACAGACAAACCACCCTCCGCAAACATCAACGTGTTCACCAGCCTCGACACTCTCTGAACCTCCTTGTTCAAGAGTATTTATTGAGGCCTCATCACATACGTATGGATTAAATTATTGGCCATGTAATTAAATTGAATCTCTAGCTCCTCTCCTCTCCCCAGAGATTGGGAGGTAGGCCTGAAAGTTTCAGTGTTTGGCCAGACATTTCGTTGAGATTTTCTGTGGGTCTTACATGAGTCACCTTGCTACCATAAACTTATTGTCAAGATGGACTTATTATGAGTTAGAAAATACACTTCCATCAACACTCCAAAGGATTTTGAAGCTCTGTGCCAAAAACACAGGGCAAAAACCAAATATACATAATTCATTGTACTACTATGCACCTGGCTATAGAATAATCAACAATTTCTTGATAGAATGGGAGCTTAAAAAATTCTCAGGGTCCTCTTTTTTTTTTTTCCCCATCAACCAGAGCTGTCTATGAGACCAGCAAGGACTCCAGCTTTCCACCAATTTTACTAATTCTTTTTGGAAAAATCCTCTTTTGTCTGAAGTCGGATTTTCTATTGAGTTCCAGTCAGCGTGATTTTATCCTGTTTTTGGCTTGAATCATTTATTGTATCATCTATTGGGACAAAGGTTATATAGAATCATTTAAGATGCTGGACAACAGTTGTCGGTTAACATTAGAGGACTATGAGGAAACAGGTATATATAACTAAAATATTATAAAAAGGGTTTGGAAGGCTCTCTGGAAGATTTCCCAGACCTGGTCAAGGAAATAAAGTTACAGATGAGGCATTAATCGGACATATCCTTTGCTATCCTAAAAAAGATGTCTTTTTAGTGTTTGTTTACTACAAAGGCCAGTGTGTCCCAAATATGATGGTTTGCCTCATGGAAGTGTTTATCCGGTGCCAATTTGGAACTATCTAGTGTTATCTTAATCTCATGCATTTTACAACTTGATTCTTTCCACTGTCTCTTTTTAGAATTTGGGGCCAAATCCGGAATATCTCCATGGATTTGTTTTTCTTCTCTGTGAGGCGTCCTTGCTTACAGACTTCAGTCATTGCAGCCTGTTAAGATTAATGATCTGTTAGCATGTTTTTCCTAGCTCCCCTATGAAGCACTCTCTTATATATTCAACACAAGACAATGCAGGGCAAAATAAAAACACATGAGACTAGACTTTATACAAAGAGTCAAACAAAAGGGAAGAAAAGGATAATCAGCTTAACTAAAAAATTTTTTTCAGATGCTGCAACAAAAAATAATGACTTTGTACAAAGGCCTATATCTAATTTTCTTTACCATATGATGTCCCTCCAATCCAAAAGTTCTAATTGTCATATACCATGATTTGGACCTAGTTGCCTTATATGAAAACCTTTTGGTTATAAATGCTAGTTTAAAAAAAAGTGTTAGGAACAACGTTACAAAAAGAGTGTTCATTTTTAATCAAGCTCTTCTGGCAGCAAATTTGAAAGACAAGGTATGTGAGCACAGGGTATCTGGTCAACATACTTACTGGTTTGAGAGTTCTACAAAATGTTACAACTGAAGGGCTATGGGAGTCTTGCTGAAAAAAAGTAAACTGCTACATATGTAAAATTTTGGCAAAGAGTGTGTTTTGTGTTGTGTTGGGCATAGGAGCAGAAGTGAGTCATTATTTTTAAAGAGAGGTTTATATTGGTTACAGAGACAGGAATAGATTGCTATTAATCTTTGAAATATGTTTTCTATTGGCTACCTATGTGTAATTTTTGTTGTTGTTGATCACACAGGTAGAAGTAGATTAATGTGAGTTTTAAAAGCGTGACTTACAGTGAGTTTGTTGCCAATTGACTGAATTTCAAAGTGTAAGGCAGTTGCTTATTGGTTGACTTTCTGACACAGGTTGATTGGATATGGATCAACTAAATATGATTAAAGCCACTTTTGGTTTTACTAGTTATCTGGCTATGCAAGGTGCTTTTATTCTAGGAGTATAGTCTTAGAATTTTCCAAGTTAGTGATTATCCACTTTTTGGAAGTTTAATAAAATAGCCAATGAGACTACTTGTGCCTTAAGCTTTATTTGGAGGATATTTTTGTTTAACTATTACTTTTATTCTTTAGTATTTCCAAGACTTCTTAAGCTTTTAATTTCTTCTTGAATCTGATGTGGTAAGTTACAGTTTTCAAAGTATTTGTCCACCTTAGATAAATTTTCAAAACTGATATCCTATATCTGTTGAGGAATCGGTCTATTTTTTTTTTTTTCTATTAAATTTTTTTCTCTGTGGGAAGAAGGAAAGTCTGGGGATTCTTACTCTGCCATCTTGCTCACATCACCCCTACTTGACTATATTTTTGATACTCTGCTATATCTTTATTTTCAATTTTACAATTTATGCTGTTTTTCTTTTTACTGTATTTTGCATAGTTTCTGAATTGAAAAGTTAGAACCTTATCTCATTCATTTACAGCCTTCCTTATTTTTTAATATGTACATTTAAAATAATAATATTTCTTTAAATCATGGCTTATGCTGCCTTATGCTTTTTGATATGTAGTGTTTATTATCATGTAGTTCTAGCTCTTTTAAATCTTCCTTTTTGATTTCTTTCTTTTTTTCTTTTTAAGATTTTATTTATTTATTTGACAGAGATCACAAGTAGGAAGAGAGGCAGGCAGAGAAAGAGGAGGAAGCAGGCTCCCTGCTGAGCAGAGAGCCTGATGCTGGGCTTGATCCCAGGACCCTGGGATCATGACCTGAGCTGAAGGCAGAGGCTTTAACCCACTGAGTCACGCAGGCGCCCCTTCGATTTCTTTCTAACTTCTGAATTATTCAGCAATTTTTAAAAAATTTCCGAGTATAAGTTAATTTTATTTATATTTTTTATTATTAACTTCTAAATTTATTGCTTTGTGGTCAGGGCATATGTTCTCTATCATATCTGGAAAATAAAATAGAAAAAAGTAGAAGAGAGGTTTCAGTTCCAATTTCTGCCAAAATGCTGAGTTAGCAGGGACGGCAAGACCCACCTCCTTTCTCCCTTATGTATTTCCAGATAGATTATCCAATAACCCCAGGGGATATGATCTCACAGGCACACAGAGAGAGGGAGAGAGGGAGAAGAAGATTTTCAGAGCACAAATATTTCAAAACTATAGATAAATTAGGATTCATATTCCAGTGGAAACAGAGAAAGTAGAATAAATGACCAAATAATATAATTCAGCATCATAACTAGAAAAAATAACTAAAGTTATTTAAAATATGAAACATTGTTAAGAGACTATAAGAAGAACCAAGGAGAAATATGTGTGAAAGGTATAATAGATTAAATAAATAATGCAATAGTTGGTATAAATAATCCATAAAGTACAGAATTGGAAGTTTAGTTTAAGAACATTCTGGAAGAAATCAGAAAAGGATAAATAAATAGAAAACTTAAAAAAGAGTTAAGTGATATGTGGGAGAAGACCATAAATGAAACATCGTAAATAGTATTTTTGGAAAGAAAGACAAAAATCAAGAGGAGGAAATATTTGAAGAAATAATAGAGGAACATTTCTCAGAATTAATAAAAGGGTAAAAACCTCAGATTGAAAGGGTCTATGATATGTCATAGAGGAAAGATGAGGAAGAAAACCTATGTCTGGATACAGTATAGTGAAATTTAAGATTATCAAAGAAAAAAAGAAAATTCTCAAAGCTTACAAGAGAGAATATAGCACATACAAAGGAGCTAGAATATAGTTCACACTAAATCCAGGATCTCTAGAGCTTGCAAAAACCGTGCAGCTGAGCCTCCAAAATATTTAGAACTTCATTAAGAGCAGAAGTAAGGAGGGATAATAACTTTTTAGGGAACATGGAAAAGAGAGGTTTGTATCTGTATCTGTAGCTAAGCAACTTAGATGAAGTTAAGCTCTTGACATTATTTTCACTTTAATAAATATAGCTACTGGTATGATTTGTTGGTGAGTTGGCCCAAACCTTGCCAATTTGCCAGAGATTCCCATAATACTCTACCTAAGACTTCAGACTTTGCCAGTCCAAGTCAACTCCTATCATTACTTTCCTGGCCTCTCAAGGCCCTTCCGTTTAAACCCCTATAATGGTTAAGATCACAGATTGTGAAGTCTAAATGACATTCTGTCCTTCACTCACTGATTGTGTCATTTAGGAAAAATTACTTAACTCCCCTTATGCTTCTGTCTTTATATCCATAAAATGAGATATATTATAGTACCTGCTTCCTGGCATTGTTAGGAGAAGGTGGTGTTGAGTGCACATGAAGCACACTGAACAGTCCCTGGCATATAGTAATCAACTACTAGTTGCTTATTGGTTAATAGTTGATATGGGCTACTAGTGCTATTGGCTATATATTGGCTACTAGTACTATTGGATACAAGTACTATTATGATTGATATTAGATAATCAGATAAAGAGTAAATTATTCCATTCTACTGCTGAGAAAAGACAATGGCAAAAACCAAAGAGTCAAAGTATTTTGTTCTGATGCCAAAGAGTGACCTCAGATCTTTAATGGCATTCAAAACCAGCAGCAGTGATATCCTGATGAAATCTCCTCAGAAGTTGTGCCAGACTCTGCATGATGCTGCAACCACCCCGGAACACATCTTTCTGAGGTTCCATCACAAAGTGATGTGTGATTCTTGTTCAGCTTGGCTCTCTCTCCTCTCATCTTGTCCCAGGGTGAAGAGCTTCCGCAGACTACTGCTTTGAGTCCTTTCTCTGATGTGCTCTCCCATGAGTTTTATTCATCTCAGCCTCTCTATATTGCTGAAAACCAAGCAGAGCAGACATCTGAGCAACCTCTTTGAACAAAATAAATTCACTTCCAAGTGAGTGGTAAAAGATTAAGCATGGTAAGAACAATATGGCACAAATTGAACTTTGAAATGCTGTTTGAAATGTTTGAGACCTTGGCTTCTTACCATCTTCTCTTGTTTTTCATTATAGGACTATCAGTAAAGGGCCTGAGGGAAAAACAAATTCTGCTGAACCAATGAATCCTTCAGTCTGGATTGTTACTTCAGAAAATTTCCTATTGATATATAAACATGGTAGTGAATGTGAGCAATGCCCTTAAGGATAACCAGAAATGAATTAAATGTGTGTGTAAAGGAAAAAAAAAAATCACAGTTAGCTACTAAATTTTTAATTTAGCAACCAATGAAATGAATGTAGTGCTACTTAATAAGATGGTATAAACTTGGGAAGGATCTGGCCAGGGCCTAGATAATGATTATCCTAAACTAGTAGACAAATGCTTGAGTTTATTAATTTATTGAATAATATAATTATGGAGTACTCATTCTCTATAGTAGTACCAGTGAAATTCATATCAAGAAATATTGAGAATCCATGAAACAAGATGGGATAGGGAGGGAGACAAACCATAAGTGACTCTTAATCTCACAAAACAAACTGTGGGTTGCTGGGGAGAGGGGGGTTGGGAGAAGGGGGGTAGGGTTATGGACATTGGGGAGGGTATGTGCTTTTGGGTAAATTGGAAGGGGAGGTGAACCATGAGAGACTATGGACTCTGAAAAACAATCTGAGGGGTTTGAAGTGGCGGGGGGGTGGGAGGTTGAGGTACCAGGTGGTGGGTATTATAGAGGGCACAGCTTGCATGGAGCACTGGGTGTGGTGAAAAAATAATGAATACTGTTTTTCTGGAAATAAATAAATTGGAAAAAAAATTAAAAAAAAAGAAATGTTGATGTTTATTGCAACATTATTTACAATAACCAAAATATGGAAACAACCCAGGCATCCATCAAAAGAGGAATGAATAAAGAGGATGTGTGTGTGTGTGTGTGTGTGTGTGTGCATGCATATAAAATTCTATATAGTGGAATATTACTCAGCCATAAAAAAGAATGAGATTTTGCCATTTGCAACAACATGGATGCATCTAGAGGGTATAATACTATGTGAAATAAATCAGAAAAAGACAAAGACTGTATGATTTTACTCATATGTGGAATTTAAGAAACAAATCAAATGAACAAACAAAGAAAAAAAAGAAGAGACAAACAGAAAAAGCCTGACTCTTAAATACAGGGAACAAACTGGTGGTTTCTAGAGAGGAGGTAGGTGGGGAATAGATGCAATAGGTGAAAGGCATTGAGAGTACACTTATCTTGATGGGCAGTGAGCAATATAAAGAATTGTTGAATCATTATATTGTACACCTGAAATTAATATAACACTATTAATTATACTTCAATTTTTAAAAAGTTATGAAAAAATATTGAAATAGAACTGGACCTGAATCTATAACTGTCTCCTCTTAAATCTAACAGCAAATTAATTTATGTAAAATGTCTCACATGTCAAATTAAATTAAAGATGTCCATTTATATAATGATAGTTTTACAGTTAAACAGCCCTAAAATTCTTTTCACTTTTACAGTTTTATGAAAGAATATTAACAGAAATGAAATGTCTATTTTAATTTGCTATTTGTATATAATTTTTTCTTTATAGTTAACACTTAGTATCCTATGAAACCGATTGTTGCCTACAAGGTGACTTACAAGTTCACTAAGATGTTATCCTGTGTTTTTCTCTAAAACAGCACTGTCTGATAGAACTTTCTGTGATGATTAAAATGTCCTATTTCTGCACCTTGCAATATAGTAGTTACTAGCCACATATACTTATTATGCTGAGCACCTAAAATGTGACTAGTGTGACTAATGAATTGATTTTGCAAATTGTTTTTTAAGAATCAGTAGCTCATAGCTATTATATGGGACAGCACCACTCTAAAAACCAAGTTTTCCTTTTCACATTTACATCTTTTATACACCTTGCAATATGACTTTTGTCTGTGACATGAAGTAAATGTCAAGGTACTTTTTCTCTATAAATATGCAATTGAAGCACATTTTTTATAACATCTTATGTTTTCCTACCCACTTACTACAGAGTTGTTTTGTTAAAAAAACAGAGGACTTTCATATGAGGCCTCTTAGAGATTCTACAGTTTGTTTCTGCTAACACTCATAGTTTTTTTTATAGTCAGTGAGGATTTTATGAAGATAAATTTCATGGCAGTTCTTACTGGAAAACAGCCATTTTTACCAACACACATTCCATTTTGTTATATTTCTGATTGACTCAAATACTTCATTACATCATATTTGCAATGTTAACTTGATTGGTAAGGATAGAAATAATAAAAATTCTAAGAAATAAGCAATGTCCTTAAGAAAATGACATCATTAATGTCATTAAGAAAGAATATCATTAATAAATGACAACTTTCACTCAGGATTATAGAATTATTTTGGTATGGGGAAAGGATATGCAAGACTGGGTAGAGAAAATCACTAGTAAAAAGCAAAGATTGGAAGTTGTGGTAATCTTATAAATATTCAACTTGACATGGATGTTTTAGGTACCAATGATTATGAAATGGGAACATTTATTTATTTAAATATTGGATTAAATATTTTGAAAATATTTAGTTGTGATAACACCTATTCAGAAAAGTCCTTTTTTACCTTTTGAAACAAAACCTCTGTGTAAGGGAAAGTTTGAAACAATAGTCTCTATTAAGTTGAACTGCATAGAGAAGGCAACTAAAATTCTAAATTATAGGTAGAAGTACAGATTACTTGTGTTCTGGATTCTGGTGAATCTTCTGCCATTTTTGTTGTTTTGTTGTTGGCTATTTCCTTTCAGAGAAAATTGTGAGGAATTAGAGTGTTTCATTAAATAAATGTCATTTGGGAAAAGAGCTCTAATTTTCAGCAGACTGATTTCCTTTTGGGGACAGACATTATACTTACATGAGAAATTTTTTTGAACTGCATCCCATACGTGGTGAATACTGAATAGAAACGTCAACAATGGACATTCTAGGAACCAAGTTCTGATATGTAAATATTGGGATATGCATCAATATTTTCCACTTGAAACTAATAGCAACACTGTTTTAATGGGTGCTATTGGAGTAAACATAATAGGAAGGTGACTATATTCTCCTTACAAGTTAATTTCTGCTTTAACATATCTTATTCCTATCCAGTGTAGAGGTTCTGTAATGTTCCTTAGCAAATAAGCCAGCAAATACTCTTAGCATGCACAGCAATAAGTCATATGTCCACTTGTTTAGGTCATGATTCTCACTTTTGGAAAGTCTTAATTGATTTAAAAACATAAATATAACTTTTTTTTTAACTTAATGAGTTTTCATCACATTTCCTGTTTAATTGCAAAAGAGGTAAAATGCTTACACCATAGATTAAAAATAACCCACACTATATCCATTTCTATAAAGTGCCACACAGGATGTATATGCCTTTTTATTTGGGTGTTGAACCATGCTGTGCTGGGAAAAATATAGGAGAAGGAGGCAGGAGGCCTGGGTTTATCTCTGTGGAGCCATTATAAATTTGACACCAAAACACTTGAGTAAACAAACGTCACCTTCGTTTACTTCTCTAAATCAAATTAAAGGTGCTGTAAGCTTTTTTACCCGTCTGAATGTTGGGTGGTCTGATCTTAGTCATTGTCAGGGCCTACACAGTGCCAAAACCCAGGGATGGACTGGTCCCTGTGCCCTCAGGGCCACCGTATAATTTGCCCTGTTAATTCCTCCCAGGCAGCAGCACTCCCTCTCTCCTGGGTATCAGGATAACAGCAGCCATTTTTTTTCCTAAAAAATAAAAAAATAAAAAAAAAATAACCCGTGACATACTTGGTAAGGTCTAGAACACCAACTTTGGTTTGTCTGTTTGGTTGGTTGGTTTTCATGTATCAGCCTGGGTGGGAGGGCAGGTGAGATTATGGCCCTTCCTTTTTAAATTTCCACTGAGGTCCCATATATTACCTGTCAATATGTGAGATAAATCTGCATATGAAAATTTTCATATGAAATAACCAAGAACCTGACTGCTGACTCTCTTTACCTACTAGAAAATAGAAGAAAGCCCAGAGGGTGGAGAAAAAGAGAGCTCAGAAGTGAGACAGGAAGAAATCTGAACTGGATCCATCTTTTGTCCAGGAAATCTTGACAACAATTGAAAGGCTGACAAACTGCTTGTGTGGTGGGGGGAGCCTAGGTGTAGGGGAAACCTACATGCCCAGAGTTGATTCAGTTTCACTGGGCAAGCAATTCCAAAATGTCTCCTCTATCTAGAAGTGGGCCATGCAAGACTGAAAGGTAATTTGGGGTCCTGCTTAACAGGGCTGGAGGAAGGAAGAAATCTCAGGAGAAAGAGACTGTCTGGTTACTTCTAGAAACCCAGGGATGAGAAAAGAGTCACAGTAGGCCAGTCAGAGGAAATAGTTGCATCTTCCAGGATCTTGCTAGATCCAGAATAAGAGTCTGGGGAAGAGAGAGAATCCTTTTTAATATTTTGCAAGCCTAGATAATATGAAGTCTTCAGTGTGAAATGAGAAGTGTCCCACTACCCTCACCTTCTTCTCTTCCTCCCGACCACTTTAGATAGAAGTGAAAGAGCCCGGTGGAGTAACAGAGGGGACAGGTGAGCATTTCGAAGCAGAAGGCTTGTGGTCTCTTCTTTGTTGGCTTCTAGCCGAAGGCTGATTTCAGCTGCAAAAGAAATTAAATGCTAGGTTAAATTTTGAGTGATACTATGTACTAAACTGTAGTTGTCCTTTGTGGCCATAAGGGATCTTATTAAAATCAACAGAAAAGCCTTGTGACTAACTGAAATTTTCACTCCGGAATAGAGGAGCATTATTCTCCACTGAATAAAAGTTATGGATCAGAGTGAGACAAAATTATATTGAATATTCCAGTCACACAGTTAGTAATAATGCCTTGCCTATTTTGCATGATCATTTTCAATAAATAAGATATGATTTGTTAAAGCTTTTAAAAAATATCAAGCTCAGTATAAATTTGTTACCACTGAGAGTGATTTTTTAGGCTCATTGAAAAGATTACCTTGTTGAACACTTATAATACGCAAGGAACTGACTAGTTTTAGTTTGTAGAGCTCATGGACTGTATAAGAGGGAGAAGGAAAATGAAACTGTAGTAGCAAGTAGCAAGACAAGAATGAGAGGAAACCTGGGGTGCTGGGGTGGCTTTGTTTCTTAAGCATCTGACTCTTGGTTTCAGCTCAGGTCATGATCTCAGGATTATGAGACTGTGCTTCAAGTAGGGCTCTGCCCTGGGTGTGTAGTCTGGGATTCTCTCTCTCCCTCTCCCTCTACCCCTCCCCTCACTTATATGTTGTCTGTCTCTCTCTCTCTCAATCTCTCTCTCTCTATCTCAAATAAATAAATAAAATCTTTAAAAATATATATATCTTTAAAAAAATGAGAGGAGCCTTAAGTGTGATGTCCAATATAGGGTAAGAAATAGGTGCTGAACTCAGAAGTAACATGATTAAAACTGTGTTTTAGGAAGATTATTCTGACAACAATTTGTAGAATTAATTGGAACAAGGGAGATCTCAGAAAATTACTTTACATTAAAGTGTTATTTTTTTGAAACTTTTTTCTGATTTCTACCCCTTGTAGCAATTTCTGATTTTTTTTTCCTTCATTGTGTTATATTCGTGGTTTAATATATATATATTTTCCCTTGTACTATAACTGGGTGTTTTCCAGTTTTCGATTGTAGGTTTTATAGAACTCTCTGAGTTTTGTCTTCAAAGAGGCTTGAAATAATATAGAGTAGATCCATCTGTTGAAGAATTCCTATACATAATAAATGTTCTCAACCTTCTCAGAAGTACAGTTAAGAAAAAGCCATTTAACTAATTTTGGTTCAGAGTTACCTAAATTTATCTAACCTCTAAACTTTTTTTTATAGACTCATCTTTTTTCCCCAGATTCTGAGACTGATGAAGATTGAGGCTAGATTTTATTTAATCTATATACCAGTTAAATATGATAAGGTAAACTGCGACTTAATTCACAGTTATATTTTAGAAAGAGTAGATAATATTAAAGGATAAGATGGCATTGTTCATCAGAGAATCCCGGAAGGTTGGGATAAGCAAAAGTAAATGTCAGGCTGAGTTTGAAATAAGATCTTGGCAAGAATTGAACTGCTCTGATAGAATGATGGGTAATTGGGCTCTCTAGTAACAACTCAAAAGGATGGTTGGAAGGAGGGGTGAAAAATAAGTGGGTAAGTCAGAGCCTGTGGGGGCAGAAGTAAAAAAGGAAACTTTTAAGAGAAGAGATGTATAATACATTCTTTAAACATAATTATCTGCTGTGATGTCAACTCCTCTAACTTCCTAAATTACCAGAAACATCTATAAAGGTCTGTTATTGTGGGGACTGTTGTGTGAGTAAAAAAGGAAATTGCCAAGTCTATTGCTTTTTCTGTTCAAAATTTGTTGACATATTATTGGTATATGATATATAGAAGGACTTATACCATGTATCCTAAAATCTGAGTGAGAGATTCCCATGCAAAGTCAGGCTTATAAATTTGCATGATACATCTTAGAGAGAGGATTGGCTTTTCTGCAGAACTAAGAGTAGTACCTACAGCTACTTTTATTAACATATTATATTGAAGGACAGATTGACTTTAGCTGACATCTACCTAATATTTTGCTTGGCATGATATATAAACACACATACACACACACATATATGATATAACATATATTATATACATATAAATGTAAATGAGGATTTAAAATATTAAAATTTGAGGGAGGAAAGTTGCATAATAATTTTTATTTTCACAATACATAAGTACACTTTATTTGAAAAAAAAAAAAATTACCTGCCTAAAGTTTCCCTCATATCAACATTTCTAACTGGGTACTCATGGAAAAAAATTATTTTACTTTCTTATTTCTATATACAGGTTGAACCATATGAAATTGCCTTTTTTTTTCAATTAAAAATAGCTGAATATTGACAATTTCATATGGTTCAAACTAGCATTTTAATTTTGAGATTTTAAAAATACTATTCAACTCTAGTTATCTAATGGCAATTATGTTATTCATCACTCAGACATCTTTAAAAACTTGCCATTATAGCTCCTCAAGGATTTTTTTAAACTAATGAATGATATTCTGTAGTACAGAACTATCTAACTAGTCTCTAAACAACAACCTTTTAGGTCATGTTACTTTTATCACTGTGGCTTTTTATACATAATTCCTTGGACATATGAGTGTTTCTAGGTAAATCCAAGAAGTAATTTGTTAGGTTTAGAAGAATAAACATTCTTTTTTACCAGATATTGCCAAATATCACTGAGTACTTACAATTCCAGAAAAACATGATGCATTTGATTTTCCACAATCTTAATACTTGAAATTTTACTATTAAAAAAACTGTTTTTGTCGTTTTTGAAGTTAAAGAACTCTTTAATTGTTTTAATGTATGTCACCCTTCCTCCTAGTGAGACGAGGTATCTATACTGGCTATTTGAAATGAGTCTCCTGTAAATTGTGTCGAGCTTTCACAAACATAAGAAATCCAATACTCTTAAATACAGGCATTTCCTGAATATCCCAAACACTTACATGCAAAAAGGAAATGACCCTTCTTCTATGTAATGCCTCTATTTTTATAGATGATTTAGCCTGCTGAATTTTTGGCAAGTGTTATTTCTAACTTTCCCTTCCCCTTTCTTCAAATCAGATCAGTTATAATTTATTAACTCAATAAGCATTTGAGGTCTTAAATGTGCTTCCTAAAAATTAATGATTTCTCCTTTAAATCAGATATTTTCATTCTCGGTCAGAATTTGGTCTTGAATTTCACATCTGCTCAGTGTTTACTTTAAAATTAACTTTTTATGAATTTTGATAACTTCCTTAGAAATGTGTTAATGTGGGTAACACGAACCATCTGTTTCAAACCTCTGACTTAACACAGGTAGGTTCTTTTCCTTCCTGAACTGAATGGTTGTGCTAACCAGTACTTCTTGGCTCTCCCCAAATCCTATCCCAAATGCATCCATTTCTAGTGCAAAAATGGGTTTTTCACAGATTGTAATACCTGGACTCAGGTTTCAAAACTGGACTAAGAAAATGGAGTAAGAGTGACCTTCAGTGGCCATTCAGAGTAATCACAGAGGGATGCAATCCCTGTCTCAAGAGGATAGATGGACAGTCTGTTTGCAGGACGACTTAAAGCAACAACATAGTAAGTTAGAAATGGCTAGCCCAGACACTTTACATTCTTATAGTCTAACAGATCAAAACCCCATGAGTCACTGTTCAGAGGACAGCTGAAAAGGTGCATTTTTTTTTAATTAAAACTGGAAATCCAGTTATACCTATTAAAGTGTGCCTGCAACTTCAATGTTTAAATCCCTCATACAAATAGATTGGAAAAGTACCGTTTAGTTGAGGCAAAAATTCTTTGTTTTCCATACACTGGTAAAAGGGCGCCTAGGTGGCTCAGTGGGTTAAGCTGCTGCCTTCGGCTCAGGTCATGATCTCAGGGTCCTGGGATGGAGTCCCGCATCGGGCTCTCCCTGCCTCTCTGCCTACTTGTGATCTGTCTCTGTCAAATAAATAAATAAAATATTAAAAAAAAAAAAAAAGACACCTGGTAATCTTTTGAAACTCAGAACCAAGCAGCAGGAGGAAGAGTTACTCATTAGCACCACGTCTGATTTAGAAAAGAGAGTCCTCGCCCAGTTGGAATTAAAGTCACTTCTTGATGAGAATTAAATCCTTCAAATGTACTTCTTGTTGTTGTTGTTGTTGGACATGAGTCCCTGCTTCTATAATTCCACCTTTAAATGAAGAGAATGTCTGCATAATTAAGACATTTGGCTCATTTTCTACTTAGGTATGTTTTCTTAGTAACTTAGTTTTTTTCCTCTTTTTGTCACAGATATGTTAAAGGATGCACAAATTTCTGGGATATTGCTATTAAAATCATGTTGTAGCTTTTCTTTTTTTTCCAAGTAAAGACTTTCAGCATTAGAAATAATATGTACATTCATATAAATGCTTTACAGAACACTATCCTTTGTTGTAATGAGTTGTAAATTGCTCATGTAATTAAAATTAATTTTTCCAAAAATTTTTCTGGTAAAATCCATTATTGTTTATGGTGATAGTTTTTTTAATAAGAAGGGGCGACCAAAAATGGTTAACACTTTCAGACAGAATCAGTGTCTGGACTTCAGACAGATCCAGTGTCTGGATCAGTGTCTTTTAAACTGGCCCCTTCTAAAAATGTATGACATTTATAAAACATGGAAGAAGAATAAAGCAATGAAGTTTGATAGAAAGGCCATCATATGGAGAATTGGGAAGCCTGACTTTTTCTTTAATTTTAGTTGGCATACAAGTTTGAATTCAGATATTTATCAAATGGGAATACTAGGAAATTCAATGACAATATAATATCTTTGAAAATTACAACAGTATGTACATGCATGATATAAATTATAACTTTAAAATTGAGTGGATAATTGAAGTTTATTTAGAAATTTCCTTTAAGATATATACACACATTATATACATACATATGTATGTATATGTGTATATATACAAATATATGTACATATGTATACAGAGATTCTGACTCAACGAATGTTCTGATATCTATTGTCTATTACTATGAAACAAAATTCTTAGAAAGAGTAGCATAAAACAACAACTATTTTATTATGTTCATGATTTTGAAGGTGAAGAATTTAGGCAGAGAACAGCGAGGATGATGGGTCTCTTTCCAGGATGTCTGGGGCCTCAAATCGGGTAACTCTAACAGTTGAAGATAATAGAGATGGCTCTATGGTGCCACATTGTTTTTATCTGTCCCCAGGTTTCCTCCTTTCTTCTCCAACGGCCTCTCCATGTGGCTAGCTCGGAATTCCTTATAGCATGGAATTCCTTATAGCATGGGAGTGTCAGACTGCTAATATTGGTGACTCAGGGTTCTAAGAAAGAATGTTCTGGGAGACACATCTGTTATCAAAAATTTCTAAATTTATAGTGAGGAACAAAGACCCCACCACTTCATGGGAGGAGTGTCAAAAGATCTTTGGCCATTTTTAACCTACCACAAGGACGGAAAATTTACCTATGACAAATTTTAGCTCTCCACAAATCTAGAGCAATGCCAAGGGCCAGCATATGTCAGAATTCATAAACTGACAAAATGAACTAATTGACTAGTTCCATTACTAGCAGAGACATTAAGGCAGCATGATGATAGAATGCAATAAAATAAATCCATAAATAAGAAGGTAAAAATAGTCATCTGGTATCTTTATTTACTTTTTCAGACTTCTATTGTCTCATTGTCTTTCCCCTGGATTCCAGATGTTTTGAAGCATTTAATGAACTTCAAAAACCAAAGGCCAAATATCAACCATGTACTCTCACTACCATTTTTGTGGCCATCATTAAGTCTTTATAGCCAGTTAATTGAGCAATCGCATTGGGAATCTAACAATCATAATACATGTTTCTTTATTTCCGTAATGGGAATTTTGAGGATTTAAGGAGCCTAAGAAATAATTACAATACTCTTTTTAACTCACCAAGTGTGGAACGACTTATGATATAAATGTAAAATCCATACTGATAAGATTAAAATGTCAATTTTACTACTAATAAATCTAAGTTTAAATTGTAGTTGAGTTAAGCAATCCAATCAGCTTTTTCTCCTACATCTTTCTGAGTTGAACTAACTCCTGGAACTTCAAGTCTTCTTTCTAAACTTGTATGCCGTAAGCAATTGCTGCATGACCAAAGGACATACACGAAGAATAGAGAGAGGCTTAGGCATGCATGCCCCTTCTCCTTCAAAAGTGGGAAAATCAGTCTGAGAAAAGGTGAGTGAAGGCCTGAAAATAAGTCACAAGGGCTATTCTGGGGAATATATTTTTTCATCTAAGTTATTATTGGCAACTAAAATCTGAAACAAATCAAAAGCACAATGAGATACTCCCTCACTCCAGTCAGAATGGCTAGAATTAACAAGTCAGGAAATGACAGATGTTGGCGAGAATGCAAAGAAAGAAGGACTCTCTTACACTGTTGGTGGGAATGCAAGCTGGTGTGCAGCCACTCTGGAAAACAGTATGGAGGTTCTTCAGAAAGTCAAAAATAGAGCTACCCTATGACCCAGCAATTGGACTACTGGATATTTACCCAAAATTACAAATGTGGTGATCTGAAGGAGCATTTGCACCCTAATGTTTATAGCAGCAATGTCCACAGTAGCCAGACTATGGAAAGAGCCCAGATGTCCATCAACAGATTAGTGGATAAAGAAGATGGCCATCAAAAATTGAAATCTTGCCATTTGCAACAACATGGTTGGAGCTAGAGAGTATTATGCTAAGCAAAATAAGTCAATCATAGAAGGACAATTTGCATATGATCTCACTCATAGGTGGAATTTAAGAAACAAACCGGAGGTTCAAAGAAGAGAGGGGAAAAAATGAAGCAAGATGAAATCAGAGAAGGAGACAAACCATAAGAGTCTCTTAATCTCAGGAAAAAAAACGAGGGTTGCTGGATGGAGAGGGGTAGGAGGGTTGGGGTGGCTGGGTTTTCGACACTGGGGAGGATACATGTTATGGTGAGCACTGTGTATTGTCTAAGACTGATGAAGCTCAGACCTGTTCCCCTGAAACAAATAATACATTATATGTTAATAATAAAAAAAATTAAGAAACAACAAAAAAGATTTATAAGTATCCATTTTAAATTTTTCTCTTCATGTTACACACATTTTTTTTTAAAGATTTTATTTTTATTTATTTGACAGACAGAGATCACAAGTAGGCAGAGAAACAGGCAGAGAGAGAGGGGGAAGCAGGCTCCCTGCTGAGCAGAAGGCCCGATGCAGGGCTCGATCCCAGGACCCTGGGATCATGACCTGAGTCGAAGGCAGAGGCTTTAACCCGCTGAGCCACCCAGGTGCCCCTAGACACATTTGTTTTAAAAATTGGAAGGGGAGGTGAACCATGAGAGACTATGGACTCTGAAAAACAATCTGAGGGGTTTGAAGTGGTGGGGGAGTGGGAGGTTGGGGTACCAGGTGGTGAGTATTATAGAGGGCACAGCTTGCATGGAGCACTGGGTGTGGTGAAAAAATAATGAATAATGTTTTTCTGAAAATAAATAAATTGAAAAAAAAAGTAATCATTGTTTTATTCACTGTTGAATTGGAATCTTTATTCAAAAGACTTTACAACTGAGGTCAGAAACTTGGGAGCATGTCTTTAGAGGGACATGTATAATTCATTTTTAAATACTCATAGAACAGAATTTAAGAGAGGAAATTATCAAAAGAGACAAATGTGATCTTTACATGGTAAAAGAAACAATAATGGGGGAAGATTAAATGGTTCTTCATGATGACATATTCCATAATACAACTTCAAAATACATAACATACATAATAGAGATGCATGGAGAAATAGATATATTAGCTATTGTAGTTAGAGATTTTTTTAACATAATTTTTCAGGAACTAAGAAAATCAAGCAGAACAACCACAAAATAAATATATAAATTAATTAACTAATTAATTAAAAAAAAGAACAAAAAGATGGGGCACCTGGGTGGTTCAGTCATTAAGCCTCTGCCTTTAGGTTAGGTCATGATCCCAGGGTCCTAGGATTGAGCCCCACATTGGGCTCCCTGATTAGTGGGAAGCCTGCTTCTCCTTCTCCCCCTCCCCCTGCTTGCCTGCTTGTATTCCCTCTGTTGCTTTGTCTCTCTGTCAAATAAATAAAATAAAATCTTTTTTAAAAAAAGAACAAAAGGAAAAATAGCAGATATGAAAATAAAATGTGTAAGTTCAAACTATTAGATATTTATACACCTTTAAACTTAACAAAGAAAGAATACACATTTTTATCATACATGGATAAGTTATAAAGATTGACCTTTTTTATTGCTCAAAGGAATTTTGAATATTCTAAAACATAAAGAGTATGCAGACCATGTTCTTTGGTCCAAATACAATAAAATTAGAATGTAATAACAAAAAGATAGCTAACAAAATTTAACATTTATAAAAACAAAAATCATACATCCTTTAGAGCAAAAGAGAAATAATATGGAAAATTGTGAAATAGTTAAAACTGAAAGGCAAAATGTATATGACAGCTAACTGCTACTTAGAAGAAAAATTTTAGCTTTATAAACACAAATATCTTTAGGAAATAAGAATTACCTCAAAGAAATGAGAAAAAAGTGAATAATAAAAAGCATTATGAACAAGAACTCGTTAATAAATTTGAAAACTTATTTAAAGGAAATGCATTATGGGGGAAAATATAAAATTCCCAAAAGGTGCAAGAAGGAATCAAAAACTTAAAGTGAAATTAAAGTGGTAATTACAGTCATAGCCTCCCACAACTTCCCAAAATTCAGATTGTTTTACATGTAACAATTCTCCAGCTTTTAAGGAATAGTCATTTTCTGTGTTACATATATGTGTTTAGGAAACAGAACTGCAAAAGCTGCTCAGTTTATTCTATGGGGTTAGCACAATTTCGATCCTATAACTAAGAACAAAAAAGGGGATAAGGACGTATTGAGTCATTTATGTTGGAAACATGGAGGGAAATATCCTAATAGCAAAAACTCTCAGTGTAAAAACCTTAATTAATAAACTGAGAGAGAAAAGTCATATAATAGAAAAAATAACTTGGTAAAGTTTAAAATGTATTTATTAACGAATTGAAAAATCTAGGGAAAAAGTCTTACTTTTGTAAAGATCTCATATCTGAAAGCATCAGTAACTATCATTCTTGGTGGGAAAACTTAAGATGTATTTCCTTTAACATTAAGGCTACATATAAAACAAAGATGGCCTCTACCATTGGATAGTTAAACATGGAACAAGGTTTTGGTCAGTATTGAAACAAGAACAACAAAAAATAATGGAAATAAAAATCACAGATGTGAGTCTTGGAGAGAAAAAGAACTGTATCATGTTCATACATATGATCATCTATACAAAAAAGTCAAAGAATCATTAGAAATAAATCAAAATAAGAGAATTTAGTAAGGTTTCTGGGCACAAGATTGACATAGGAAAATACCCAATAGCATTTATTTATTCCAGAAATAGGCAACAGGGAAATATAAAGTATCCTGGAATTTGCCTAAATAAAGAACATATAAACTTTCTATGAAGAAAAAATTTTTAATTTTAATAGAATAATGGGTTTGAGACAATTTTAGATGAAGATTGTAAAAGGTAAAAAAAGCCCATGAAACATATCTTCAAACTCATTAGTAGCGAGTTATAGATATAAAACCCATATTTATAGATATAACCTATATGTCAATATATAGATACAATATATAAATACATATCTATAGATTATATTTATTTACACCATCAGTTCAGCAAAATCTTGAAAGCTAAAAATACCAGTAGCTATATGAGGTTATAGGTACAGTCCATGCATTGCTGCTAGGAGTTTAGACTCCCACCTCTCAGACATTCTGGAGAATAATCTAGCAATAGTTAGTTAAATACAGAAAACGCCTATTCATCAATAATGCTTCTAGATTTGTATTCTAGATAAAGGTAATGTGTACAGATAGTCATCTGTACAAAATTGTCCAGAATTGTCAGAAGTAATTTAGATGTCTTTTACTGATAGAGGGGTTAAGTAGAATATGGTGGGTGCTCCTTCTAGAATGCTGTAGCAGCTCTTAGAGGCCTCAGACTGCATATACAATTAGAAGCAAACATGCATAAACCTTAAAAGCACAGGGATGGGTGAAATGGATAGGAAATATATATATATATACATATTAATATTTACATAAGTGAAAATACATGAATATAAAATAGTAATATATATTTTATAAGAGTACTTGCCCCAAAATAGTATGCTACATTAAAAACATTGGAATAGCTCAGAATAGCTCCTTATGATAGATGCTAAGGCACCGAGGTAAAAAGGGAAATAGATAAAATAAGATAGGGGACATCTTTGGACCAGTGATACTTGTGTCACAGAGGAGTGTGATTAACTCAAAGCTATGCAATGGAGGTCGAAGGGGGCAAGTGACTTTAGATAAACAGTGAATCTCTATATGGTTAAACAAGGAGAAAAAATTTTTATTGCCACTTTTTTTTTAAATTTCTTTTCAGCATAACAGTATTCATTGTTTTTGCACCACACCTAGTGCTCCATGCAATCCGTGCCCTCTCTAATACCCACCACCTGGTTCCCCCAACTTCCCACCACCCCCCCGCCTCTTCAAAACCTTCAGATTGTTTTTCAGAGTCCATAGTCTCTCATGGTTCACCTCCCCTTCCAATTTACCCAAATTCCCTACTCCTCTCTAACGCCCCTTGTCCTCCATGCTATTTGTTATGCTCCACAAATAAGTGAAACCATATGATAATTGACTCTCTCTGCTTGACTTATTTCACTCAGCATAATCTCTTCCAGTCCCGTCCATGTTGCTACAAAAGTTGGGTATTCACCCTTTCTGATGGAGGCATAATACTCCATAGTGTATATGGACCACATCTTCCTTATCCATTCGTCCATTGAAGGGCATCTTGGTTCTTTCCATAGTTTGGCAACTGTGGTCATTGCTGCTATAAACATTGGGGTACAGATGGCCCTTCTTTTCACTACATCTGTATCTTTGAGGTAAATACCCAGTAGTGCCAATTTTTATCTAATATAAAGTATTATAGAACTTCATTATTTTAAATAATTGAATCTGAAAGTCCACTTCAAGGGTCTCTCATAAACTACAATACTCTGGTGCTCACTTTGGCAGCACATATACTAAAATTAGAACAATACAGAGAAGATTAGCATGGCCCCTGTGCAAGGATGACACGCAAATTCATGAAGCATTCCATATTTAAAAAAATAAAATAAAAATAAAAATAAAAGCTACAATACTCTGAACACAAAGAATAGAGTGAAGGACTTTTATCTGCCTTTTATCTGACTTTTATCTGTCTTTGTGGATCTCCCAATTTCCCTCAACTGTGACATGTAACTATCTGACACACCGACAGAGTAAGTGCACCTGCATCAACTGTATATTAAATGTTAGAACCCTTTAGTACCTTCTTGTAATTCTGGCACTCCAGGAGATCATCTGTGTACCCCCACCTCTTTGAAGACTACAGTCCTAAATAAATACCAGATAATCTGAAGGCATTATTTCAAGATTTTGTTAAATGATTTTCTACATGGCTCTCTAGGTAAATGTGTGGAAACAATCATCTGCTGAATGATTTCATATTATAATTTTTAAAAGAAATATCAAAAAATAATTTATACTTTTTTGCAAATATTACCTTAAAATATACAGTTATTGAGAAGTGACTCAGAGATTCATAATGCGAAAGGGTATGTGAGAGGAAGAGAATCAACAAATCAAAGGTGATGATAGCCAGAACATTTCTGATGCTTTGTTTTGGAAGACAGACTTTCAGCTTGGAGAATGCTAAGAGGATAATTAAGTTAGAACATTGATCTGGAAAGTTTCTCTATTATGGTGATATCCTTTTTGCTTAATATCTTTTCTTTTTACCTTTAGAATTTTACAGTAAATTCAGGTTATTAATGAGATAAGCATTCAGACAGACACATAGGCACCTGTGCATGTGCTCATACACATAAAATGAAATGATGCCTTAAAATATTTATCTTTGTATTACTTTTTTCATTTCTGCAGCTTGCCAATCAGAACAAACACACTGCTTTGAATAAGGTTAGGATTATCATAGTAGAAGTGGGGGAAAAAAAAGGCTAAAACACATCTTTTGCCCAAGAAAGGTTCTTGAAAGTCCAAAAGGTAGACCTTGAGCCAGGCAAAGCACAGAGGTTTTGCTTTAGTAAAGGTTTTTAAATGCGTAGTGAGAGAAGTGATCAATATTTGTGTGAAACTTTGCTGAACTACATTCAAAATTGCCTCCAAATAGCATCTGCATTTAGAGAGCCAAGACAATAATAAGCTAACCCCAGTGAAATCCAGAAGAGTGACAGTGGGATAGGGATAGATAAGTGATTTTCTTAGTCTCTATCTTTGAATAGGATTTTACAGTGGTAAAAATCTGCTCTGGTGATATATTTAATTCATACTGATATGTGGATGACTGTGTGTGCATAATGCACAAGGGCCCTACTTCACTTAATGGGAGATCCCTTGGTGGAAGATTGTTCAGAGGAGACTTCAGCTGTGCCTAGATGTCACAAGGATTGCATTCCTCCTGGGTTCCAGACTGATAATTAGGGTCAAATCTTAGCATTACCCAGATGGGGAAGTGCTGGGCCTGAAGTGAGAAGAGAGACCACATGTCCTAGGACTGTATGACCTGGGTGTCAGATATGCTTGGAAGTGCATCCTGAGGGTGCTGAATTGAGCTGGGAAGACCAAGAAGTGAGAAAATGAAGATTTGGTCAATGTAATGGCAGTGTCTAATAATTTAGAATTAAAACCTCGCAAAGGCCATAAAAGACAGCAACTCATGTTGCCCTAAGGGTCTAATACATACTAAGATGGCTCTGGGAAGCTTAGGAAAAAGTGATGACCCACATTCAACAGAGTAGAGATGCCATAATTGTATGCCAAACTGTGGAAGAGAGGATTAAAAGGCTCAGAGAAGTGGGCACCCTATAGCAGACCCAAAAATCTACTAGCTGATTCTGCTCCTCGATGCCATGAACATGACTCTGTTTATCATATTAATAATTGAATGGGTTAGTGCGAGGGCATCAGTTCAGTTTTTTTTTCTCTAGGACTGACATGGGACAGGCTGTTGCAAAACTGTGCTCCCTCATGGTAAGGGGGAATGCTATTCCAGAACAAAAGAGCCCAGGGCAGCAGTGACCTACCAGAAGCAACAGGGCAAAATTACCTTATAGGGCAGAAAGGCTGTAATGCCGGCCGGGGGTAGGGCGGTGTGTGGCTAAACGACAGAGATTCATAGTTACAAGGTTAAAAATGAGTAGGCAGAGGACCAAGGTCATCCACTCCGGTGGAAAATCACAGTCGTTTTTCCAGATTCCAGATCTTAGCTAGTTCTTAGTCACAGAACCTATCAACCAGAAGAGAAGCCAGATATCAATGAGGAAAGACCCTGTGGCACCATATATGGTATGTCCATACAGTAGTGATCACCTCACCCTTTTATAAAAGGCCCTATGATCATTTACTCAAGTAAATGCACAGCAGACTAAGGAGATTTTACATCTTTTGAGAATTGTTGGATGCTGGGTTTGAGTTGCTGATGACACAGGGTGCCCCAATGTACTATAGCGACATCCCTGTTAGAGAAGGCATATATGAGGTGATGAATGGAATTGTTATGCAGGTCCATCTCACACTGGAACTGTTGGGCTCACAGACCCACCTGCTGGTATCTGAATGCATAATTAGGATGAATACAGCAGGCTGTTAGTAGAACCCTTTCACTGTTCCCTTGACCTGTGTAAGAAGAGCGTTGTAATAGTACAGGCCAGGTAGAAGCCCCCTGAAGCAGTTCCTCTTCTCTCACCAAGATAATAAATTAAAACCCATAGCCCAGTCCCAGAGAGAATGCCAAAGACTAGTACCGCCTTCAAAAATTTAAAGTACTCAAAAGATGCAGAACGTAAAGGGTCTTGATTGGAGTGATTACTCAACCATAACACATTTGTCAAATCTTAGTGACTTAAGATGTGTGCATTCTATTGTATGTCAAATTTACATTAATGAAGTTGATTTTAAATAAAACAAAAACTAATTCTATCCATTTGCCCAGCTTGTGTGAAATCCATCTCCCCTTCTAACAAATAACATTGCACAGTTCCGTTGTTGCAATATGTGTTTGTTTAATGTGCTTCAAAAACTGTTATATTTTACAGAATTAAACTATCTGTGGAAGCTGGCAGTATAATGGAAAGAACTGTGAAGGCATTCCCTGGGTTTAAAGAAGTCAAATGATATATACCTCTCAGATCAGATTTTTAGTTTTTAGTAATACTGGCCTCCCCATCAATGCCCTCCAGTAAACATATCTATAGGAAAAAACACAAACCCAGAGTTTAAGGCAAAAATCAACTGTGGGCTGAGTTCTGTTTGCAAGTATTTGGGGAGATATATCTGTGCCAGTATAATTACTGAGATGGTTGGTGTTGTTTAATAATTATGTTACAGGGATGCCTACGTGGCTTAGTGGGTTAAGAATCTGCCTTCAGCTCCCAGCATCTTGGGATTGAGCCCCACATCAGGCTCTCCATTCAGTGGGAAGCCTGCTTCTTCCTCTGCCTACTGCTCCGGGATGGACCTGCATAACAATTCCATTTACCACCTCATATATGCTTTCTCTTACAGGGATGTCACTATAGCACATTGGGGCACCCTGTGTCATCAGCAACTAAGATCCAGCATCCAACATTTCTCAAAAGATGTAAGATTTCCTTAGTCTACTTGTGTTCTCTTTCTCTCTTTTTCTTTTTCTTTTTTTTTTTTTTAAGATTTTATTTATTTACTTGACAGACAGAGATCACAAGTAGGCAGAGTAGCAGGCAGAGTGAGAGAGGGAGGGAAGCAGGCTCCCTGCTGAGCAGAGAGCCTGATGTGGGGCTTGATTCCAGGACCCTGAGATCATGACCTGACCTGAAGGCAGAGTCTTAACCCACTGAGCCACCCAAGTGACCTGCTTTCTCTCTTTTTCTTTCTCTATGTGTCTCTGTCAAATAAATAAATCAAACTTTTTAAAAAAATAATTATGTTACAAAGTTATAAAGATTCCAGAGGTTTGCTTCTAATTTTGTTGTAACAGTAACCCTGTTAATTCTATGCAGTGTTTTGTACAATGAAATTTTTCTTTTAGAAATGTACATAGAGTTTGTAGCAGGAAGGTTTGTTCTAAGATCTTTTAACACTTTTTTTTCCCCTCTTTCAGCACTAATAAGTGGTTCTTCACTAGTGCTTAGTTTTAGTTTTCTATTAAATTATATTATATTAATAGTTTATTAATAAGTAGGTATTTTATAAAACCATAGACATACTTTCACAAATATTTTAGCTGAATACATGCAGTGAGAAAAATCTAAGTCTTTATCAGTATCTGGACATAAGATGTTCTTCAATAATAGTAGTCAAAGGAAAATATCCTGTACTGATCATATAAGACTTTAGATCTTGGCTTAGTGTAAGTACAGAATAGGGCCATTTTTTAATGCAATGAAATTACACATGTGTTTTTCTGCATTTCTTTTAATTAGGCTACTGCCTTCACAGCGATAGTATAATTTTGGAAATTTTTAAAGTGCAGAAAACTACATATTTTAATACAATGAATAAATTAAATGAATTTAATTTCATTTATTTCAAATTTAAATGAATAAAATAAATTAAAAATTTTTAAAAAGTATATTTTCTTTCTCATTTTAGTTATTAATGATGTCTTTCAAGCAAGTAGGACTAAAATTAAAGAGCCTCAATTAGTTTTTGTATAAAGTCTTTTCATATATGAACTATTTTATTTTATTTTAAGGGCCTAATATTTTCCTAGTCATAGATTGCATCATGCACTTGAAAATGAAAGGCAGCTTCATGCTAAGAAGTCATTTTCTCATGTCCTTTTACAATATGATGGAGTTACACTGAATACAAATAGAGCCAGGTACTGCCCCTCCTAACCCCCCACCCCCACTCCATCTTTCTTTCCCACAGTTTAACACTTTTTAAGTGTTACAATCTGGGCCTACTATGCTTCACAATATTCCTTGATGGCAGCTGTTCACCATCAATAAAACTGTAGTTCTTCCTCATATCAGTAATTTCTTTCTTTTGCCTCCATGAATTTTTGAAATTTTGTCTAAAGATCTGAGGCATGCAAATAGCAGCTATCACAATGGTAGCATCTGGTTAAAGAAGGTCTCCCAAAAGAATAGTAATGAAACATAGCTTTTATGTCAAAATTCAGCTGTAGTCCAAATCTTTTTTACAGACACATCCAAACTTTCCTACAACTTATTTGATATTTCAATGCATTTTTTGGACACACTCCGGTGAAATATCCACCTGGTTATTGAGAAAAGTAAAGACTTAAAAATGACTCTGGTAGCTCTATCATTTCTATCATCATTTTGCTCATCAGAGCTACTGCCCATTTTTAGTTCAATAAATGCCAATTTTGTAAAACTTTTAATGAAGAGAACAAGTTTAAACTTTATTTCCTCCTTTAATGCAACCAGCGGTTATGTTTGTTTAGAAAGCTAACATCTATCCAGATTATACACTCTCACCAGTGCCAGGCCAAAAAACACAGGCCCCAAACCACTCATTCCGTAACTCCTTCATTTTCTGACCTATGGCTGTTATTGTAGGAACAGGATCTATTAAGAAATTGCCTCTGGTGCAGTCAGGGAATATCATGGCACCTTGTGTAATAATTTGCAAACAGTGGCTTGAGAGAAATGGTATGCAAAAAAATACATCCCAAACCTTGACCTTTCTACACTGTCACAGTGACTGTTTGGCTGGGCTTGCTTCCAAAAAAATACAAGAAGTATATCTGAGACCTAGGTGAGGTTGGAAAAACATACTCAGCAGCGGAAGATGGCATCATGGGAGGCAGTGAGGAGCCTTACCTTTGGTCTCAGGCATCAAGAACATTTCAGGTCAAGTTTCACTTCATATTTAGCAATGACCTTATACAAAATATTATATTCTTTAAAATTCAGTGTCTCCAACCATAAAATGGGAAAAACAATAGTAACACTCTCATTAGGTTGTAATGGCCTAGAGAAGGTCCTTAGTAAGTTTTGCTGAACTAAATATTTTCTTGTTGAATAATGTTTTAGTAATTAATGTGTATATAATATAATGTGCATATATGAACTAGCAAAGTACCTGACACATGCTTAATACTATTTTGTTGTTGTTGTTGCTAGTGATTTCATTTTTGTTGTTTTCATGAAGTTTTACTTGGTCTCAGGGCAAAATGACAAAAGTGAAGTGCAGATCTTGTGGGACGGTCAGTCCCCGAAACTTCTACTTCACAGTAGAAGTACCTTAATGTTGTTTTGTTGCTTCATTTATCTTCCCACACTCTTCTCTCTCTTAACAATCATTCATGATATTTGGAAAATGATTCAAAGAGAACACTTCAAAGTATTGTTTTGTGGCTCAACAAAACAATGTGTCCCTGTCTTTTCTTCCTTGACTATATTGGACAAAGTGCCAGACAATGTATATATTCACATACACATAATTAATTCTACATCGCTAAGTTCTCATTTAGTCTCCCTTTTCATGAAAACATTTAAATTTATCTAAACATGATTTAAGGATATTTTTTTCTGTCTTTAGTCTTCATCTTTTACAAAAAGAAAAGGAACACTAAAGATTTTAAATAATGGGATAATTAAAAAAAGAGATAACTTTTCTTTTTCTTAAAAACTTCACTTTAGCTAAGCTTTGTAGATATAAGACAGAGGAGTACATCAGCATCAGTACCTATGAGATATTTTGAAGGCTATGCCCTAAATGTATGCACATGTAATTTTCAGACTTCTACTTTTGAACTATACCTTGCATGAAACAAAGTTGGCAGATGTCAAATAGAAGTGAAGTATATAGACATGTCAATAGGCTGTTAAAACAGCAGAGGAGGAAGAAAGTCTGTTAGAGTCATGTGAGAGTTCTATGGGATTTGAGTGATCAGAATGTATTTATGGGTGTCAGAAGTCTGTCAAGATTAGAGGCAAAACATCTTCGGTTTGGTAAAAGATTTTCGCTTAATGACAAGATAGACAAATTTGACGTAGGGATAGAAGGAAAGATACAAGAGCTTACTAATTCCATGCAAAGAGGAACAGCTACCAGATCCTTTATGCCAGAAATAATCTGAGTTGTTTGTTTGTTTGTTTTGAGGGGAGGTTTACTTTTCAATAAAGTTATGCTCTAGTGTTTTTGTGAAATCAATGTGGGTATACTAAAAACACAGAATCCCTAAAATGATCTGCTTTGATTTTATTTTCATTCTGTATAAAAATTACCATTCTTCTTATGATTCATACACCATTATTCTCTCTTTCTGAAGAGATTATATTTATTTATTTTAAAGATTTTACTTATTTCTATGAGAGAGAAAAAGAAAGAACACGAGTTGGAGGGAGGAGCAGAGGGAGAGGGAGAAGCAGATTCCCTACGTAGCAGGGAGCCTGACACAGTGCTATATCCTAGGACCCTCAGATCATGACCTGAGCTGAAGGCAGATGCTTAACCAACTGAGCCACCCAGGAGTCCCTAGAAGAGATAATATTTAGAAATTGCATCCTCATTATCTGACAATTCTTTTCTGTGCTACTTCAAAAAGTTTGTGTCTAATTAACATACTAAATCATGAAAAATAAGAGAAGCAAACATAATGGGAATATGAGTTACAGAATGCATTTTGGAAGTGGAAAACATTCAGGTTAGGTAAATCTGGTTTCTTTTTATACTTAAGACATATATTTTGAGAAAGTAAGGGGTCTGAAAGTACAAAAGTGTTGTTTCTTATATATTTGATTTATAAGTGATATAGGGTCAACCAAGTTTGATTTGGAGAAATGTTTTATTTAAGAAATTTACTTCAGTCTCATTTAAACATTTCTTCAAAAAACAAACTACTATGCTTTTGATAATGTTCTAGGTTCTTGGAGTGAAAGAAGAATTGGTCCTCTCTCATGGAGCTTATATCCTAGTAGAAGAGACAGATAATAAGCAAATACACACATTTAATATAGTATCCTGGAATGACAAATACTATTATAGCAGAAGAAGGCTCTGAGATAGAGAGTGATGTGCAAGAGAATATTTTTGATGGAATAGCCAGGCAAGGTCTGTTTGAAGAAGGAATATTTCCAAAGTGCAAATGAGATTTCTCATAAAATGAGAAATGAAAAGTGCACATTAAACATTCAAGTGTTTAATGGAAGATAATCTAAGTACAGGAAAGAGAATTTCAAAAGTACAAAATTGGAAACAAGTTGGCACACTCAAGAAACAAGGAGCTCAGTATGGTTAGTGCTGAGTGAGAAAAGGGAGTGGAAGAAAACAAGATTGAGGAGTGGCCTTGATGTAAAGCCAAGGGGGATCTTATAAGCCACAGAAAGCTTACTCTTTTATTTGGAGTGAGATAGAAAGCCCTGAGATGTTTTGAGAAAAGTGTGTAACAAGATCTAATATATCCTTTGAAATGATTACTCTGTCTACCATATAGAAGATTTATTGAAGGCTGAGAGTAGGAAAAAGGAGACGTATGAGAGGCTATTTTATTAGTCTAGTGAGAAATAATGGGTGGTTTGAATTAGGGTATGTGCTTATGGAGATAATTCCCTGATAACTCCTACATTTTAGTTGGTCATGTGCACTAAGATAAGGAAGTCTAGGGACAGGAGCTTGTCTGAGGGAGTTCAGGATTTTGAATTAGAACAGATTTTTATACCAATACATCTATCGTGACTAAGACAGGTTTTGTCCTAGTATATGTATTAGAAAGAACATAGATTTAAGTAGTGGACAAGGATGTATGGAAACTAGTCATTATGAAGGACACATCCAAATTATTAGGGAAAAGACTCATTACTTAATTAATTTCACAAGAGCTCACTAGTTAAAAATTATATTATCTCTAACACATTACTTATAACAAAATAAATTACAGATCAAACATACAAACACATTTAATGAAACTATAAAATTCGTTGAGAAAGCATAGATTATTATTATTATTTTTAACCTGTGGCAGATTGTCGGCAAAGATGATTGGTAATAACTCTACCCATTCCTGTATTTTGCATACCCTCTAGCCACCCAGAAGTGGAATACCTATCCCCTCCCTTTGAATCTGGACTGGACTTTTGGCTTTCTCTGGTCAATATAATGGGTCAGAGTGGAGCTATGACAGTTGTGACTTATCTCTCAAGAGCCTGGCACCTTATACTTCCTATCCTCTCAGGGTTCTGGGAATCATGTAAGAAGTTTAGTCCCTTTGCAAGGGAGAATGACTCTGCCAATCTTCAGATGTTCCAGCTGTTCCAGTTGAAGCAACAGACTTGAGAATGAGACCATCTTAGATGTTTCAAGCACCAGGTGAGCTCTTAGTGGAATGTAGTCAAGTAGTTCCATGGAGGCAATAGGGGATCAATATGGATGCTGCACACAGTGGATTTGCATCATGGTTTATAAATCTCAAGCTTAGAGAGTTCAAATCTTTTATAACTAGCCGCAAGAAACATCTGATATGTTCCTTGGAGGAAGATGCAAAATTTATTATCCTGGATCATAATTGAATCTTCTGCTTGGTAAAAACCCACAATTTTCTACTTCCAAAGCTGTTTAGTATGAAAACACCCTTGAAAAGATATTCTGGGACAAAACCAGCCAATGTCTCTGTTCACAAAATGTGCAGCATTACAAGGCAACCTTGGAGAATTCCCTCCCACTAAATTTAAGATCTGAAACTACACTATTCTACCTCTGCTACTTCTGTTACCTTGTATCTTGTTTAAGTTAATGAATCTCTCTTCCCTTCAGTTTTCACATATGTAGAATGATTTTAATAATAGTGCTATTAAGAATTGAAGTGGGGTGCCTGGCTGGCTCAGTCAGTAGAACATGCAACTCTTGATTTCAGGGTTGTCAGTTCAAGCTCCACGTTGGGTGTAGAGATTACTTTTTTTTTTTAATTTATTTTTAGTGTTCCAGAATTTATTGTTTATTCACCACACCCAGTGCTTCATGTAATATATGCCGTGCATAATACCCACCAGGTTCACCCAACTCCCCGACCCCCCTCCCCTCCAAAATCCTCAGTTTGTTTTTCAGAGTCTACAGATAACTTTAAAAAGAATCTATTACAAATAGAGCTGCCATGTCATCCAACAATCCTACTTTTGGTTATATATCAAAGGAAATGCAATCACTATCTCAAAGAGATCATCTGCCCCTCATATTCACTGCAGCATTATTCACAAGAGTTAAGATGTGGTAACCTAAGTATTCATCAACATGTGAATGGATAAAGAAAATGTGGTCTGTATATATAAAGTGAAATATTTTTCAGGCATAAAGAAGGAAATCCTGCCATTTGCAAAAACATGGATGAATCTGGAGGATATTATGCTTAGTGAAATAAGTCAGAGAAAGAGAAATACTGTATCACTTACATGTGGACAAAAAAATCAAACTCATAGAAATGGAAAGTAGATTGGTGGGGAAAAGAGATGTTGGTCAAAGAGCACGAACTTTCAGTTAAGATGAATAAATTCTGGGGGTCTAATACATAGCATGGTGGCTATAGTTAAAAATACTGTATTGTATACTTGAAAGTTTCTAAGAGAATAAATCTTAAATCTTCTCCCAACAACAAAAACTAAACATGTAAGGTGATGGGCATGTTAGCTAACCTTATCATGGTAATCATTTTTCAACATGTATGTATATCAAATCATTACGTTGTACATCTCAAACTTATACAATATTGTGTGTTAATTATATCTCAGTAAAGCTAAAAACTTTTAAAAGATGATCTTCAATATCAGTATAAGTGAATAGTAAGATCATGACCAGAATTTTGTTTGGTAGTTTCAAGTTGGATAAACTTGGGTGAATTGATTCAGTAATTTTGTATTCTTATGGATTTAACCCATGAAGCTTCCTTTGAAACTTCAATTTTGTCTTATTCCGGACTGCAAAATCTATATGCAAAGAAGAAGAAGAAAAAAAAAGAGGATCATAACCTTTTATTTTTTTAAAGTCTCTTGAATTTTCGGTGCACTTCTGAAGGTCTGTGGTTTTTATCATCAAACCACAAAAAAAGCAGGATTAAGACATGTGGGCCTACAGTAATGGTGAAAACTTCACATTAATTATGGATGAAAGGCTCAGCAGAGCCAAGCAAGTTCAGATTAAGTTTGGCAAATTTATTATTATTTTCCAGAAAACTAGCCAAGTATTACAGGGGGAATACCCATCCTCTCTCCCCTCATCACCACATGTTCCCATTTGCATCAATTGTGACATTGAGATTTTGGCAATTTTGCCCTGGATTTATGAGAATTGTAAAGAGGGCTAACAAGCAGGAAACTCTCAGGCTTTCTTTGTGAACATCCGTTTCCAAAGAAGTTCACATTATGAAATCTGCTCTTGCTGATATCTGCCTCCTGTACTAAATCTCACCCTTAAAATGTCCCTGATCTTCTTGTGATATGGCTAGTTCTCAGGAAAATATTGCTGTTGCCAGACAGCTAAGAAACCATAATACTGATATAATATTTTCCTAAAAGTCATTGCTTGTTCTAAAATATTGAAAAAATACATTTTATTATATGTAAGTTTTCAATAGACCAAGTATCAGCTATAGGTCAGTCTTTATCAACTTATGCAGTGACATCTATGGAAACTGGCATTTGAGGGTTCAAATCTGAGTTTTACCTCCCTCATCTGCTGTGCAAGTTTGGAAAATGACTTCACCTTTGAGCATTACTTTCTCTAGAAGAAATAGGGCTTGTAATATAATGCATATTTGTACCAGTTAGGGACCTGGAAGGAAAAAGTTGGCACATTCCGTGGAGTTGATGGGAGAGAGTTTAATGAAGGAACTTTTTATAGACTTGTGGATTGAGTTAAGGGAGCCCAGCAAGGGAGTGAAAAAGCCAGAATCCACACCAGCTGGAAAGCATTAACTACCTTTACACCTGAAGAAGTGAGGAAAGGGAGTGTTTACCAGATGCCCCAAGAACTGCAGCTATAGGTAAAGGCTGCCCAGCAGGTGCTTAAGAAAGACATGACATGTGCTAAGTGTCTAGGAAATAGGACTAGCATAGGCACATCTAATATTTAGTTTAAAAATAAATAAAACTTTTAGAAAGAGTGAATTTTATAAATATATGAACAGTTGGAAACTGGTGATAGTAGTAATTTTTTCCTTAGGAAGATTTATTATTAAAATATTATAAAATGAAAATGTACAAAAAGTATGACAGGACAAACCAATGGAAAAGAATTGATGATTCTGAAGCAAAACTAAATGCTTAAAAGGAGTTCCAATGTGATAAAAATTCCTAAGGAGAAGACAGTTAATAAATATTGATCAGAAATTGGTCAATAGTTTTGGGGGGAAAGTGGGTGTTTGTCCAACTCTTTTTTTTTTTTTTTTTAAGTGGAAGGGCTTTTTTTTTTTTTTTTTTGGTATCAAAGTGGACTTATCTTTTCATTTTATTTTTATCTTTTCATTTTATTTTATTTTTATTTTTCATTTTATTTTCTAGGATGCTCTTCAAATTACAAAAGTAATACACTAAACAATTGAAATGTACCATGGAGCGGTTGAAATGTACAACAGAAAGGTTACAAGTTACAGCTTTCCCAGTCCCCACCTCACAACGATTCTTCTAATGTAACCAATGTTAACAGCGCAGATCGAAACCTTCAAGTAGACGTTTATTATGAACAACCTCAGCTGTCCCTAGGAAGGGCTTTCTTAAAGATACTCACAGAATTGTGTTAAAGTCTCTGGGTAAGGTGAGAGATCTGTTAATTTCTTCCTGAAAGCTGCCTTCGAGATGTATATTTACTCCATTTTAATGGCCAAGGTGTGTATCTGCCAATATTTTTGTCCTTGTCGTATACTAGGTGGGAGGTTGCTGCTTCAGCCTTGGTTTTGAAAGAAGAAAATATGGAGCAGAGCCATAAACAACGCATGAAAAGTATAAATGAGAGAGAAGTTATCCTTTGTTCATGTAATTTGTTACTGCTGTATATTTTAGTGCAATCTACCTGATCCAGTTTATAAATTTTAACAAATATTCTCGGCAAAATCTAAAGCTGTTCAACATCGTAACTATCCTCTTAAAGAATACAAAAAACTTAGAATGATTTATATGTTATTTTTTACTTTTACTTTTACTTTTAGTAAAAGAACTTTTAGTTCTATCATATTTTATCCTCAGAGGAAAGAAGATTATTTTATACCATTAATATATTTTTTTCAAATTCATAATAATTTGGGGGCTCCTAGGTGGCTCAGTCAGTTAAGCGTCTGTCTTCCACTCAGCTCCTGATCCCAGGTTCCTGGGATAGAGTCCCATAATGGGCTCCCTGCTCAGTGGGGAGTCTGCTTCTCTCTGTCCTTCTGCTTCTACCCCTGACTTGTGCTCTCTTTCTGAAATAAATTAATAAACATATTTTTAAAATGAATAAATTAATAATAATTTTATTGAAGTATAATTAACATATAGTGTTATATTAGTTTCAGGTGTACAAATCTAATGATTCAACAGTTCTATAAATTGCACAGCACCCAAGATAAGTGTACCATCCTCCTACCCAACACCCCTTTTGCAACCATAGCTTTGTTTTTTGTATTTAAGAGTCTGTTTTTGTTGTTCTTATTTGTCTCTTTTTTTTTGTTTATTCATTGTTTTGTTTCTTAAATTCCATATAAGTGAAATCATATATCTCTCTTTCTCACTCTGATTCATTTCACTTAGGATAATCCATGCATATCATTGCAAATGGCAAGATCTCATTCTTTTTTATGGCTGAGTAGTATTCCATTGTATATATAAGCTACATCTTCTTCATTCATATTTGTTTAGATTAACCCACATATTTAACCTTTTATCTACTCATCATTTCTTTTTTTCATCTTAGTCTCCTGGGACTGTTCTCCCACTACCTTAAATACATTACCTAAATTCTAGAGTCTAGTAGTTCCTTTGGAGAAATTATGTGGTAATAATCTTGCATAATTTTCATTTCTTTGAATATATCTTTATATCATAAACATATACCTCACTATATTTATGTATCAATGTACATGTATTTCATACTACTCAATAGCAAAAAAAAATTATCTGATTTAAAAATGTGTATAGAATCTGAATAGATATTTTTCCAAAGAAGATATACAGATGGCTAACAGGTACATGAAAAGATGCTCAACATCACTAATTATCAGGAACATGCAAATCAAAATCACAATAGACATCATGTCACACCTGTTAGAATAGCTATTTCCAAAAAAGATGTGAGATAACAAGTGTTTGTGAGGATATGGAGAAAAGTAAACCCTTGTGCTCTGTTGGAGGGAATGTAAATTGGTATAACTATTGTGGGAGACAGTGTCAAGATTCCTCAAAAAATTAAAAAGAGAACTACTATATGATTCAACAATTTTACTTCTGGGAATTTACCCAAAGAAAATGAAAACATTAATTCAAAAAGATATAGGCACCTCCATGTTCATTGCAGCATTGCTTGCTCTCTTTCTCTCTCTGTCTCCACACACACACACACACACACACACACACACACACACACCATGATGGAATATTATTCAGACATGAAAATGAGTGAAATATTTCCATTTGTGGAAACATGGATGAATCTTGAGGCATTACACTAAATAAATGAAATAAATCAGGTAAAGACAAATACCATATAATCTCATTTATATGTAGAATCTAAAAAACAAAACCAAGCTCATAGATAAAGAGAATAGATTGGTGGTTGCCAGAGGCTGGGAGTGTTAGTTGAAATAAGTGAAGGAGTCAAAAGATAACAAGTTTTTAGTTATGAAATAAGTAAATCATGGACATACAACGTACACCATGGTGACTATAGTTAGTAATACTGTATTACATATTTGAAAGTTATTAAGAGAAGAGATCTTAAAAGTTCTCATCACAAGAAAAAAATCTGTAACTCTGTATGGTGACAGATGTTGACTAGACTTATTGTGGTGATTGTTTCCTAGATATACAAATACTGAATCATTATGTTGTACAACTGAAACTAACATAAAGTTGTAGATCATTTATACCTCAAAAATAATTCATAGGAATTATATTTGCCTTTAAACATTTTAATGAACCTCAATATTTGATATAATTTATTATCTGTGAAGTATGTCTTTTATAATTGCAGTTCTGTATTTTGATTATGGTAATTTTTTGAATCTAGATAATTTAGCTTGATTAGAAAGGAGCCAATAATTAAAACTCCTAGTTTAAATATATTTAAGGTTTTGTTTTCCTAATTTTAGTATTACCAACCTTTGTGTATCCTATACAACATAGGATAGGGAGAATTCTGAGACTGGCCTGTATTTCTTTCCAAATATGTAATAAAATTGGCTTTTAAAAACCATGGAATAATGTTTTTAATGTATCAATTTATTCATTTAACAGCATAAATAAATGCTTCTGGATAATTTTTTTCTAATATATGCTAAATGTAAGAAGTTAATTTAATTGGGATAAATATCTGGAGAATTTTCTGACCATAATATCAGTAATAGAGAATAATTTCAGGACTGTATATTATATCAGTGTTGGAGAATTATTAGGGAAGTAATGATACAGAGATGTAAACAATGTAAAGATTGTTGATACTTAAGTGTGGTAGTTCAGAGGAGGATGAAATAATAATTTTAAGAAGAATCACACTAACACATAAAATTCAAAAGACTAACACATTTTCAGAGTAATATTTTCAGAGATTGGGAGTAAGTAAATTTTCAAATCTATGAATTACTTCCTCTTTAAAGTTAAGGACTTGACAAGGTTTATTTGGGATTTAGCTAATTAAAAACAATGTAAAACCAATATTTGAGATGAGAGGAATAAACAAGTGTGACCTACTTTATTGAAGGGACATTGTATAGTCAAAGTAAGTTGCAAATATTTATAAAATAATTTAGGAAACGAAAAACAGTAAAGGAGTTATAGAAAGGTAAAATACATAGTACTTAATGTAAGTTTTTTTTAATTTAAATTTTAATTAGTTAACATATTGTGCAATATAGGGTTCAGGAGTAGAATTAAATGATGCATCATTTACATACCACACCGAGTGCTCATCACAACAAGTGCCCTTATTAATACCCATCACCCATCTAGGCCATCCTCCTACCCACAATCCCTCCAGCAACCCTCAGTTGTTCTCTATCCTTTAGAGTATTTTATGGTTTCCCTTTCTCCTTTTCCTCCCCTTCCCATATGTTCATCTGTTTTCTCTCTTAAATTTCACAAGAAATACAAGCTTTAAAATAAGATTTCTTGGATTCAAAACTCTGATTCTACCACAGCTAATGCTGTTTGACTTTGGGAAACATATGCTGTCTTTGTATCATTTTTCTATAGGTTGGAGGTAATAGAATCTACCTCATAAAAATTTTTTTAGAACAAATAGATTAATTATTCCAAAGTGCTTAGTACAGTGATTGGCATGTAGTAAGTGCTCAATGAATATGAGATATTACTGCATTATATCATTAGTATTATAACAATGATTAGGAAACACTTCCATTACATTATCTTATCATCTTGCCCATCCTTAAAGCTGATTATATATATGCAAATAAACATGTGTGCATGTGTCTGTTTGTGTTAATTTTCACTAAATTGTGATTAAGTAAAGTCAATAAACAGATTTGCATTTTAGTGTCCACTTATAAATCAATATTAAGGAGGTTAAGAAAATAGCTGACTCTTAAAAATAGACAACCATTTACTAGTTGTGAGATCGATGGCAAGTTACTTTATCTCTACTGGTCTTAGCTTTGTCATCTGTAAATGACAATAATAATAGTCTTTTTCTCCTGGGATTCTTGTGACAATAAAGTGAGTTAGTATGTATAAAATACTTAGAACTATTGACACAGTAATTATTTAGATATCATTATGACTAAGTATTATTTAATGATTATGTGTTATTTTAATCACATTTATTTTACATTTACACCATCTTTAATATTTCATTGTACAAGCAAAATGAAAATGTAGTCACATGTATTCCAGTATATTTAAATGTCAGAAAACTAAACTCTGCTTTCTGTATTAGGCTTTATGTGTATTTAGGACTCATTTAAGCTCACATGATTAGTTTTTAAAATAGATGTAGAAACCACAAGGGTAGATTTTCTATGTTCTTACCTACTGCAAATGCCTCCCAGCTATATAGGACTTAGGCATTTCTTTTTTTCCCTTTCCTTCTTCTGCCTTCTTATAACTCTGAGTGAAATATATATGCTGTGCTTTTTAAAACAATGGTCATTCAACCCTAAATAAATTATGTACGTAGTATAGTTTTGAAATGTTATTCATTAAATCTTTTCTCAACTACATTCCTACATCAAATTTTAACTTTAACTTGAGATTGGAATGAATATATATATATATAAATAGAGCAAAATTTAACTATTTCTTTAAAAAATGTTTCCTTAAAGTGTGTTAAAGTTATAAATGGCAACTTGTCTAATTATGTTTAGCCTCAGAGAACATAAAAATGATTTTCAGCTACGAGTTTTGAGATTGCCGGTGGGTAAAGATATGCCATTAAAATATGATTTTAACAAACTATTGATTAGTAACAAATTTGTTAAAGTTTATATTCAATGACAAAATTAGATATATTCTTAAATGAAAGACTCATAGCAAAATAATTGAATTCTGATAAATTAAGGAATAATTTTGTGTATACATTGCTACAACTGAAGCACCTATCTGTATAAGGAACTGACCAAAATTAAAAAAAAATTTTAACTTGAAATTCGTAGTTAAGGATATTTTATAATATCTTCAGGTAAAAATTATTTTTTCAAAAAAAGCCTCTTTGTTCACATAGTAAATCTAATAGCAAACTTGACTGTTTAAAACATGTTTTTACACATATTATTTCTTCTGATGGAGAACAATCCTGTTATGCTATTATTTTCATTAACACATGACAGATGATGGATATGAGCTTAAGATCAAGCATTTCAACATATAGTTTCTGACTTTAAGTCTTGGGTTTTTTTAGTTTACTCCTATGAATATTGAGAAGAATTCAATGTTTTGAAATTGGGTAACTGTAAATCATCCTTTTAAATCAACTTAAGCATATCCCTTTTTTGGCTATAGTTCCTGAATAAACTTTAAGAATTTTTATATGCTACAATATATAGCAGTTACAAATATCAGGTGGGTACTTGAAGAGATAATAACTATAAACGTACTATATTTTCTAAAGTACTCATAGTCACCTATGGCAGTCTTTGCCATGTTGGAAGGGGAAGAAGGTAATATTGTCTTTTGAAAACAATCTCTCCAACCAAGGCACTAGTGAGGTATAAAAGACCAATGCTACCAGGTTTCATAAGCAAGCAAAAGTAACAAAACTGTTAAAGCAAGTCCTGGCTTCAGTTCAGAAGCGGCTGGATACCAGAGAGTTTGGTTTAACCCATTACTGAGCCTTGAGTAGATTGTTGCATTGAAGGGACACAATCTGTTTTGCCAACCAGATTTTTTTTCTTTTTCTTTCTTTTTTTTTTTTTCTGATTTTGATCAGTTTTCTGGGAAGGAGTGGCACACTTGTTTCTTCTTAGAAGGCTCTGACTACTTGATTTTTATATCCTCTAGATTAAGTCCATTTTAAGCTTAAATAAATTGTCTCGAGTCTAAGTGAAAGTGTTCTTTATCAAAGAGAGTAAAATTCCCTAACTCCGTTTTATCCATTCTCTGTCAAATAAAGCATGTGATCACATAATGTCCTACTGGTGAAAAGAGTTGGGTTGACGTTAATGATTCATAAAGTGAATCACAAATGTAGAGACAAAGGGACATTGTCATCTTTAATCTAGTAACGGCTGATAATTCCAGAGAGAAACAGGGCAGAACTTAAAAAGTACATTTGTTTCAGGAAAGAAGATGGGAGAACGCCAATTTTGTATTATTACATAATAGAGAAAAAAATGCAAATACAGATTGAATGACAGTAAAATCATCTCTTCTCTCGTGCTTTTTGCCAAATCGCCACCAGAAGATTGTTTTCATATTAAAAAGCAAAAACTAAAGTATGGAGAGTTAAAGATCTTACTATTTTGGTACAAACAAAAGAGCAAACCTGTACATTTTCTTGCACATTTCTTATACAGGTGAATACATAATTGGGTGAAACTTAAATGGTCATACAAAATACCTTATAACTATTAACAAATTAATTTAATTCTGATTGCATTTAAGAGATGTGCAACTGTGTTTTGTCAGTTCCAATGAGTACTTGCTGTGATTCAGTGAATCAAATTTGCATAAATAAATTTCACTCATTGCTGGCTTTGGAAAAAGAACACAACAAAAATAAAATTAAATAAGTTAAAAAAAATATGTATAGTTTTTAGGGTATTCTCCCCCAAACACACACACCCTGTTGAATGATTTGAGAGATAATAACATTTGAGGAAACATTTTTTGCCTTTGGGAAAGGTCAGAGGTATAGAAATTTTTCTAAGAAAATTCTTTCTGAATGGGGAGGGTCTATTTGCCTCAGGCCAATAGAGTGCATTTGATTAGATTAGAGGTAAAAGAAACCAACAACAAAAACAGTCTTTAGATAGCCTTCCTGGAGTGTTGACTACCCATACTAATCATCAACACCTCACTGCACACCATTGCCAAGAGAGAAGAAAACATCCCGCTTCATTTTTTTTTTTTCCCTTTAAAAGGCCAAACATGCTGTCTTTGGATAGATTTCAATCCTGCTTTAATTCATTAAAAAGTGAAACAAAATCACCATTTACATCCTTGACAGCTGGCAGGTTTTATGTGTTCTTGCTACTCTTGCCAAGTAGCAAAGGTTTCATTCAACTCAGTCACGGATCCTTGGAGAGCTGCGAATGTGGAGCCCATCAAAACACCATGGTAACAATAGTGCTGGGACCTGCAGGCATGGGGGTATTATGCCAATGCACCGGTGTGGAGGAAGTCATAACTCCTTAAAACTTCAAAAAGAAGCTGCAGCAAAAGCTTTGAGAGGGTTCAGATCATGGGGCATTTCCATGCCACTTGGGGAAGAGATTATCAAAATGTTGATTATCTTTAATATGCTTTCTAGATATCTAAAGTAAGAAATGTATTTTTAAGAAAACATACATAGTAAAAAAAAGAAAAAGCTGGGACTTTATCTGCCTTCCATTAAAAATATAGAACAGTGGAACTTACAATGGATGAATGCAAATACAACTGAGAATTTGGGAACACAGCAGAATTCTTGGAAATCAAAACACATTTTGTTTGATTTAAAAAATACTGATTTCCTATGAGGATATGATATGAGTAGGATGGGGATAAAAATCATGAATTATGAGCTTCTTCTTTTTTTTTTTTTTTTTTTTGGTTTAAGATTTTATTTATTTATTTAACACAGAAAGATCACAAGTAGGCAAAGAGGCAGGCAGAGAGAGCAGGAAGGAGGCTCCCTGCTGAACAGAGAGCCCAATGCAGGCCTTGATCCCAGGGACCTTGAGATCATGACCTAAGCCAAAGTCAGAGGCTTAATCGACTGAGCCACCCAGGCACCCTGAATTATGAGCTTCTTTATGTTATTTACTTGTGGAAACAAAAACACTAGATTATAGCATGGCCATAAGAAGTGGCTAGTTGTAAATTAATTAATTATGGTAAAGTTTAGATTTCTTTAATGGTAATTTTCTGTTGGCTTGGTTAATTACAATTATTAGTAGTACTTCAGTGAGAGATCTTGCAGGAATAAAGTAACTAAATCTTAATTACATTTCTTAGTCAAGATTTATTTACAAAGATACTACATGAGCCAAAGGAGTCCACATAGACTAGAGTTTAGAAATCTACTTTTGAAGTTTGATTCCCTGAGTTCCTACCATTTTTGCTGCATATGTGTGACTTTAGGCAAGTTACTTAATTTCTCTAAGTTTCAATATCTTTATTTATAAACTGTAATAAAATAATAGTATCTACTTTATAACGTGGGGAAAAAAAAAGATTGTTATAAAGTGTTTAACCAAATTCCATTACAACCACATAATAAACATTCAAAAACGTTAATGCTAATTATTGTCATAATTTAAGATATATATTTAATTTGATAGTTTCCAGATACACCAGATACACCAGCATAAATGTTATATGTATTTTCAAGTACTATACTTATGAAGTAGGACTTTGTCATCCTTGGCCATGAAAGTCAAATGATTTGCAGACTAGACATGGATGTCACTGCCTGGATTTGTTCTTAGTGCTTTAAAATAGAATCAGAATTTTAATTTAGATCCCTAATTTTTGTTATACTTAGGACTTTTTTTTAACTAAAATGAAGGAGGGTATAGAAATAAACCTAGAATAAAATGGACAGCATGTGCTTTGCTTATTTTTTGATTTATGCAGTTATATTTTAACACCTAAAATAAATGTTTTATTTAATCAGTTAGCAAGCTTGTATGTATTCAGCCTTTGAGGACATCAGTACCCTTCCCACAGGCATCTGGAAAGGATCCGTAGCTGCTTTCATAACTGAGTCTCAATCCAACTCAGGAGGATGGCCAAATGAATATGACTGGTTTTATGAAATTAAACAACAGCTTTAGGCATAAAAACTATTTATCAATCTTCACTATATTATAAAAAAAAGCTGTTTTGTCAATCATAGACTGTTTCTGTAACTTGACTGGGTCAGTTTCATGTTGTTTCAGTTAGTTATATTTATATGGCTGTTATTTTCTGATCTCTATTCCTTATCTCCGGTAGAAGGAATGACTCAGAGCTGCAACTACAGACCAGAGAGAGGACTACGTTTGGCTCTAAAGCAAAAAAGCCAGAGGCACTGACTTTTCCGGCAAAATGTAATCATTATGGCATGTGTTCAGTCTCAGGTTCTTTCATTTATTAAGCCAACAAATTCTTAAAACAAGGGCTTGCTTTTAGAAAACCATCTTGTTGCTTTTTCCCTATGCAAGATTCTTTTCTTTTTTTTCCCCCAGATTTTTAAAAATCTAATCTCAGGACTAGTGCCTATCACTAAAATTAATTTTCAGAATAACATGAAGTAAATTCTGGCCATTATTATCTTCGTATTTTTATTTATTTCCGTGTAGGAAGATGAGAGACATGCTCTGTTTCCAACCAGATGTTAGAGTAAGAAGTGTACTGGATAATGAGCTTTGGAATACATTTTTAGATAGCAGGCAAAACTAAGAAATCTTTACATAGAGGTCTACAGGGCCTCTCCTGTGTAAGTACTTAAGTTTCTGGACTAGTATAGAATTACAAATTTCAACATATGCTGAAGATATTGGAAAAGCAGAGTTATAAATATGTCATAACAATTCTTTCTCTGTGAATTGTTGTATTTCTCTAATAAATTTAGCTACAATTTTAGTTTATTATCTTGTAGGCAAGCATGCTTCAAGCAAAAGAAAACTGTCATGATGAAGATTTTTGGTCCAAAAAGAAAAATATTTACAATATCTCAAAAGCAAAATATTTAAAGGTGAACTTTTCCTCTATGAAATACCCTCTCTTTGTAATGACACCATTTTTTATAAGTTGTTAAAGTATAATTTCCAAAATGTAAAACAAGGCTTTTATACAAACATAAAATGAGCACATACCAACAACTGTATTCAATTCCTTAATTAATAATGGAACCAGTCAGTTGCTAAGACTAGTTCAAAAAGTCTTTTAGAAGCTGAGTATTTAAAAAAAAAAAGGCAAAGAAAACCTTAATCTTTGAGGTTATCAATTATTTTGGACAGATATTATTTTCATATCTACCAGACAAAATCTGCATGTGAACATGTAACTTTAGCAAATCTGAGACTTTAATCAGTTAGAAACAGGGAGTTGGAAAAAAGAGTACTCAAAAGTACTCTAATTTTAAGTAATTTTTGGCTGTACCTGTGCCTCATCTGTCATTGAAAAGACATACCACTTCCTTTTTCTTTTTTAACCTTTTAGATATTTTACAACTTTTTGATAATTTTTCTTAACAAAATAAAACCATGATTTTTCCATGACTAAGAATATTGTACTTCTCTACTCTCACTCAGGTTGTTTATTGAATCCTGTTGATACTTCCTTCACAGTATCTCCAACATTGTATTCCTGAAGCACATTCTATGAGACATGTGGGATCCAATGGGCAAAATACATTTAGAAACATGGACAATTGCCAGACTGTGGAAAGAGCCAAGATGCCCTTCAACAGATGAATGGATAAAGAAGATATGGTCCATATATACAATGGAATATTATACCTCCCTCAGAAAGGATGAATTCTCAACTTTTGTATCAACATGGACAGAACTGGAGGAGATTATGCTTAGTGAAATAAGTCAGGCAGAGAGAGTCAATTATTATATGGTTTCACTTACTTGTGGAGCATAAAAAATAACATGGAGGACATTATGAGAAGGAAAGGAAAACTGAATTGGGGGAAACTGGAGGGGGAGATGAGCCATGAGAGTTTGGGGACTTGGAGAAGCAAACTGAAGGTTTGGGAGGGGAGAGGGGTTGGAGGGTTGGGTGAGCCTGGTGGTGGGTATTAAGGAGGGTGTGTATTGCATGGAGCACTGGGTATGTTGCATAAACAATGAATCTTAGAACACTGAAAAACAAAATATAATTAAAAAAAAGAAACATGGACATGTTCTTTCTCTCATTACCAATGGAGTTATAATTCCATATTAGATATAATTAAAATCAGTATGGAAGAGTACACAGTCATCTATTCCATCTACAGTCATAGAAAAAGCTATGATCCAGGTCAAGGACAAGAAGAGACACCATGTTAGAATGGAACTTCGTTATAGACAGCGAAGAGAATAAAGTTCACTTTCTTTGTAAAAGGTGCTATGTATGTATGTATTTAATGTCTTTTCTTGACATTAGAGAGCAATAAAATGCATAGTCTATAAAACACTTGGAAATAGGAGATATTCTTTAACTACAAGCCTCTAACAAGGTGGAGCTAAACTCAGGAGAAAGTCTGAGGATAAAGAAAGCAATATATAAAGATATCTCAGCTAGTATTAATTTATGGATCAAAATATGAGTCTAGACCTTCCAAGTCTACCTAAAAGGGCTTTTCATATAACATTAGAGACCAAAAAACAAACCACTAGAAAAAGCTCAGCATTTCCTTGAATTTGTGGGAGTAATTCTTTGTTGTATCTTGGACCAGAATAAGTTATTAATCAATTTCAGAGTTATTAAATACAAATAAAAATGAGCACCTGGGATGTGTGAGAATTTCTATACACTCATTTATTGTAACTATTTTTCTGTATCTCAGCTTAGATTCATAAACCTGTCATATGTAGCTATTTGATTTGTCTTAAGAAAAAAGTTTTTATAAAAAATTGGATTCATTTTCCCACAGATTGCATATAAATCTTGATTTTGCAATTATTTGAGTTTGCTATTAATAATGCTTTTGAAAACCATTATGTCTCAAGAGTTCTATCCTTAGGAAAATAAACCAAGAAAAGTTCAAAGTACACACAAAAAGTGTAACACTAAAGAACTAAGAAAATTTACTTCTAAATTTTGAAGTGTATTTCAAACAGTAGATGTGCTAGAAAACTTAACTTTTATTAATACTCAGTGTGATATATGTTTAATTGCCAAGGTAATATGTTCATGTCCTTTTAGATAATCTGCTCTTGTCAAATTGCAAATCTACTATGTCTTCAAAATCTTGTGATATAGATCTTGTATTACTAGTGTTTTTCTAGTGCTATCATAACAAAATACCACTGGTTGGGTAACTTAAGCAATAGCAATTTATTTTCTCACAATTCTGGGGGCTTGAAGTCTGAGATCAAGTTACCCCCCAAGGTTAGCTTCTTCTGAGGCCTCTCTTTTTGGCTTGTAGATAGTTGTATCCTCCTTGCATCTTTATACAGTCTTCTTTCTGTACATGTCTGGGTCTTAATTTCCTTTTCCTATAAGTATACCAGTCATATCAAATTAAGACCTACCCTGATAGCCTCATTATAACTTAATTACCTTCATCTAATATGAAATATATATCTTGGTCTCTTCCCCTCCACCCCCAGTTCCTAACCCATGGCTCCTGACACCCTTGTGATTTCCTGGGTAATGGGAATATATTTGTTCTAATGCAGTGATTCTACGTGGGTTTGTGGATGGCTCCTAGATGAGGGCTGGTCTCCAGAAGACCAGGACATAATTAGAAGCTTGGAGTTTTCAGCTCCTTCCCAATTCTCTTGAGAAGGGAGAAGGGCAGGTAAAGGAGTTTATGATCAAGCATGTCTGCACCATGAAGACTCCATAAAATCCCCAAAAGTATAGGGTCTGGAGAGCTTCTAGAGGGGTGAATACATCCATGTACCAAGAGCATGACGCATCCCAACTCCATGCGGACAGAATGCCAACACTCAGGACCCTCCAAACCTCACCTTATGTATCTCTTCATCTGTCTATCTGCATCCTTATCATATCTTTAATAAACTGGTAAATGTCACTGTTTTTCTGAGTTCTTTGAGTCACTCTAATGAATTAATTAAACCCAAGGAGGGGGTAATGGGAACCTCTGATTAGTAGCCTAATTGAACAGTTGTTGGGACATACTACTTGCTGTTGGCATCTGAAGGAGGGGGGCAAATCTCATGCAACTGAGTCCTTAACCTATGGGATCTGACCATCTCCAGGTAGATATAGTCAGAGCTGAGTTAAATTGTAGGACAGCCAGCAGGTGTCAGAGAATTGCTTGGTGGGGAAATCCTCATGCTTCTAGTGTCAGAAGTATCGTGAGTGTAAGGCAGTGGTGTGAAAGCAGAGGAGACATACAGGAGGAAGGACTGGGTTTTCCCTACTCAGGAGGAAAAGACTGTTGTTTTTGCTTCTTTCCTACTCAAGACAGTCAAAATAAATAAATACAGGGTACAGAATGTAACCCTTTAAGAAGGTGTATGAAAAACTATGTGGTATAGCAAAAAGTTAGAAACCAAAAGTTCTAAGTGTCTCATAATCTAAAGTTAGTCACTGATAAACTGATGACATTCTTTGCCCTCCACTACATTGGCCATTTCTTTTTTTTTTCTTTTTTTTTTTTAATTTTATTCCTTTATTTGTCAGAGAGAGGGCGAGCACAAGCAGGGGGAGGAGCAGGGAAAGGGAGAGGCAGGCTCCCTGCTGAGCTAGGAGCCTACTATGCGACTCCGTCCCAAGACCCTGGGATGATGACCCGAGACGAAGGCAGACACTTAACCAACTGAGCCACTAACATGTCCCCAGCTAGTTATAAGGTGGGAAAGAAGCCTAGCAGGTTATTTTACTTCCCCTTCCTGCCCCTTACCTTAGAGCATGGGTGTATGTGCACAGAACACATTTAATTATGTGGTGCTTGGCTCCCTTTACCTTGTACTAAATTAATTTCCTTTTGTCTAAGGTCAGGAAGAAGGAGTTCAAGAAAAGGGCATGTGATTCATATCTATTCTGTGGCTGTGCTGAAATTCTGGATTTCTCCTGGGAAGGATGTGTGAGTTCAGACAACCCAGTAAGACATTCTCTCTCTCTCTCTCTCACACACACACACACGCACACACACAGCACAGACAGATACACAGCACGGTTCCCAAACCAGGGAAATCAGCCTTCAGCTAGATCCCAATCACTTGCCCCTGCTGGTAGATTCGTTTTTTCTTTCTTCTTAATTTCTTTAGCCCTAGTAGAGGATATCCTAGCCATCCTTCTTAGGTTCAGGTAAGATGGCTAAAACCCATCTATCTTCTGTAGTATTCACTTAATCCACAGAAAATTCATGCATTTTTGCCATAACAAATGGTGGGAGTGCATAGTACTCTGCTTCTGCCTCCTTTCTCCACCTTGAGATTAGTCTTTTTTTTTAAATTTTTTTTTTCTTAGGAGTAAGGAAGATATAAAATTTTAGAAAGATTTTGCAGTAACCCTTCAGTTTGGTTTAGTGCTCTCCCCCACAGGCTGAGTCATTTTTCCAAGGCTGCTTAGAGGTGATTGTCATATAAATGAAGAAAGGGGGAGTGGAGGTTGATAAGCTGACTGGTGATCCTGGAAAAGGGAAGATCTTTGTGCCTTTCTTTAGATTATGGAATACTTAGAAAATTTTTTCTCCAGTTCATGATTGTAGTTTCTAACTCAGAGCACCTTATTTTCTTAGTAAAAGATTCATTCACCTAGAAAACTACTATAGTGAAAATGGTCAACTTGTAAGACACTGAATTTTTGACCATGCCTTGGTATTTCCTTGGAAATCAAATTTTTTAAACAATGGGAAGGAAAATTGGAGAGTGATCATTCAAAGCATATTTTCTCAATTCTTAGAAGTTCTAAACATAAACTTACTTGTATGATAGATCTACATAGATTCTTATGACACATAGTACTAGAGGTTTATATCCATGTTCTTGAATATAATTTGTATATAATTATAAAACATAAAATTATAAAATGTAAAATTATAAAAATATAATTCTTTTCTATTTATATCATAGTATTTTTAGAGTTGAAAAGGGTAAATGGGTATATAATTGTTTTATAAACTGCAAAATGCTAAAAAAATGTATGAAATAGTAAAATAGTTTTGTTTGTTTGCCTAAATATAAGGGGAGCAGACCCCTCTGTTGTGCCCTCAAGACATCTGCTACAAGTGGGAGGAGTAGCTACTAGCTTCTAAGCTGGAACTGAGATTTGACAAGGTAGATTTCCTGCAGGGGGTAGTGCTTCAGAACAATTAATTTGTATTTGGACAGTACTCAGTTGCCTTCTCACTCATATATAGTGTGATCTTATTCAAGCTGCTTATGTAAGTGAGAGTAATGATAATACCACACTGGGTAAATGACAAAACTTGTAGTATGTTGGCACTCAATATTGTCCACACTGTTACACGTTATTAGCTCTTGCCATGGGTTAGCGTTACTTGAAGTGTGTTATATGCATAACACCATTTATATAACTGCAAGTGCTTTACACATGTAACATGAATTGCACACTTACATGTACTATCTACGTTTTTAGTTATATAGTTGTTAGGTGCAAGAAAGGCTAGCAAAAGCAAAATTTGTTTAGTCCTTCAGAAAACTTCTGTGTTACCAACCATGCAGTTGGAAAGCCTGGCAACATCGTGACAGTAAGCAGAGAGCTGGAAAGGCTGTAGACCACAGAAACAGAGTTTTTCCCTGATTGGCAAGCATGGTCTTTTATGTCGGTTCATTGGACATATGCTGCACTACTATTTAACATATCCCTTTTCAATATTATTCTGCTGTACATGAAGTGTGCTCATTTCACTCTCAGTATCTAGTTTCAAAATTGAAGAACTACAACCTCCTGGACAGAATAGGAGATATACTTGCTGTCTCTGAACAGATTATATAAGCATGTCTTGTGATAAACTTCTTTTTAACCTTATATTTATAATATGCTAGAACTTGAAAATATATTAGACATAACTGAGATTTCTGTTTTTTAGACCATTCTGCAGAACCTAAATATATGATATATGAAAAAAAGATTCTGTGGTCAAAATAATTTGGAAAATATTGGTACACATAAGCATGTTTCTTTACTAAAAGGTTTTTAAAATCTGTGCTAGTCTAATATACTTTCTAAATCTATAACAGGGGAACTGTACCGGGTTTCCTTCTCATTTACATGTAGTGTGGTCTTGATCAAGTTGTTTATAGGTAAATCAGCCTAACGATACTGGTATATTGGGTGAATGAAAACACTTGTAATATGTTGAAACCCCATATTATCCACAGTATATATCCATATTATAGAGAATGTGACATGTGCCAATTTGCTGAGGAATGGTTTTTCATGACTCTCTTAAGAATAAAATTCCATGGAACATACTTTGGGAAGTAATTATCTAAGGCTACCATCCTCATTTTCCAGATAAGAAAATGGAGGCCTAGAAAGATGACCCTGAAAACAACTGGAGTCCTTATTTGAGTCCACAGGCAAATTGCTCTCCTCCCCTCAACACATCAAAGCAATCCTTGAAGTGTTCTGTTTGAAACATAAGTGGCAGTTCCAATTTGAGCAGGTGGCTAGTTCGTGAGCTGTCCTTTTAGAGTAAACCACCATCTCTCATGCCTTTATTTTTTTTTTTTTCACTGTGGTGAGAAAATCACATTTCATAATGTTTTTGTCTGGTGTTTTATTTCTGAACTTAATATAGATGTTATCTATTCTGTAGATAAAAGCCTTTCATTCCTAAATTCATCCATCTGGTATCCAGCCGAAAAATTCATTTGTAAAAGCCATCTATGAATCTTAGAAATAGAATCTCTTTTGAATGTCATTTGGTTTAGTTTAGTCAAATCAAAGATTAATGTTTGGGGGTGGGAGGTGGGGTAGAGCATTTCTAATAATTAGATCTCATCCAAGGGATGCAGTTCTGCTTAAAGGGGGTATTTGGTCTGAATTAGCAGTGTCTGTTACAAACAGCGTTCCACAGCTCCCTATCACTTTTGAAGTCGGATATACCAGTTTGCTTCTTTCTCTGAGCATAGCTCCTCTTGGGCTCTGTCTCTCTTTGTGTGTATTTCTCACATTCTCAACTTTGAGAGAAGTCTAACTGGCCGATTAGGAAACAAATTTTACATACAATTTATTGATCCCCTAACATTCTTCCTCAAAATACTGTCCAACTTATTCTGGTATTGAAATGATATCAATGATTCTTCGTCTATGGAATGTTCTCTTGAAAGGGCAAAGATCCTTGAACTCCAGAACCTTGCATCTTAAGTCACTTGTATAAGCACCATATCCACTTGCAGAAACTCTTTCTGGTGACTTTTTCTTGTATTGTTTTATGCATGACCAATATGTGATCTGTGACTTGGACACTAATTCTAAATTGTGTTAAATCTGCTATTTCAGCTTTAAGTCTCCAAGAAAAAGCTTCCCACAATGCACTTTGATTACCATCAACTTTATTGATTTCACAGTTCTACCATTCTTTCCTCATTCAGATTTTCATTCCATTTTATTTTTAATTTCTGTTTTCACTTCCTCTTCCTTTCTCATTATCTTGACAGCCATGTAGAGATTTCATGAGCCTACATATAAACTGAATTTAAGGAAGGAGTCCTTAAATTCTAGTCCTCTGAATTTAAGGACTAGAGACCGCATATACAGCTCTGATTGTTCAGAACTCAAAATCTCCTTTATTTAAGTGCATGATCCACATAAGACATTTTACTTGATCCTAACTTGTTTTTGATACAATGTTAATTTCATTATATGAAGTCTTGAAGAATTCATAGAAGAGGTATAATTGGACAAGCATACATGTTGTGTATAGATACATGGCAAAATTTTTATTGTATATTTTCCTTTTTTTTTAATTGCATAGCTCCTTGATTTAGATCAATGGTTCCCAAATGAGGGTGAATTTGCCCAAAAATGATATTTAACAATTTTTAGAGACATATGGGGTTGTCCACCTGGAGAGATGCTACTGGTACCTAGTATCCAGTAGCCAGGGATATTGCTAAATATCCTGCAGGAACAAGGTCCTGCAAAAAAGAATTATCCATCCCCAGACATCAATAGTGTCTCTGCTGAGAAACTCTGAGTTAGATAATGAAGACACACTGTGAGTTCTCTAGCTATTGGGAACACTTCTTATCATATTCCTTTTGTAAAATATATTCCACAGGTGAATGTAAAGTCATGGGAGACATGCTTGGCTTGCAAAACATGTGAAGCTTACTATCAAATAAAATATAACTGAAATGTCTAAGATCATAGTACAGAACAGCAAAAGTTGATAAGAATAAAGCAATCTTTCTTTTATTCTTTATTCATATTTTCTTATATAATCTTTATTTTTTTGATATTTCCTAATTTCTTCAGAATGAGATGGTTTGGCTTTTTGTCTATGACTCATTTGTTCTTAGACACCATATTTTTCTTTAAAAACAGTTTCAAACCTTCCAATCTCACGCCAATTGTATTGGCAAGTCTTTCCAATGTCTTTAGATAATCCATGGTACAGACAGTGTATTTTCTTTTAAAGCCTTAAATCCTGAGTTGTGAAGTATAAATGAATATTTTCCTTGTGGTGGAAAAAATGTCTTACTTAAAAATTGTTTAATAGTCTGCCACTGTCAAAGGATAACATTTAGACACTCAGCCAAGATATTGGTGTTGATACTAATTCCCTTCTGCTTTTTATAGTTCATGCATGACTCTCACACACTCAATATTTTAGTTTAGTTGTGTGCTACAGACCTCAAGTGAAGCAATTCTTGGAAACAACATGATATCATGAGTCTGTTACAGCTATTAACTCATGGCAGCTAGAGTGGAAATGAATACAACAAAAACAATTTATATAGGAATATGTTTCTCAGTGGATCAGTTTCAATATTGCTCCCTGTGGTTGAAGCAAGTTTATCCTAAAGGGCAGTGTTGCAGTCATAGTCCACACAGACCTAAATAACACCGTGATGACAGAAATTTTATTTCCTTCAGTCTTAGATTTGATAGAAGTGTGTATTTGAAACTTACTTGACAATAAATAATGCTGTAAGAGAAGTTGGGAAGGTTAATGCTATGTACCATTATCTCTCAGAAAGTCATTCTCATTTCTTGCTCTTTTTCTTCTGGTGATTTCTACCCTTGAGGAACCTCCTGTCATTCTGGATTACAAGTTTTAATGTTAAATTTAAAGTTTGATTCTATAATAACTGATGCAACCATGCTGTTCTGTTTTCCAGATGACTTTGTACAGCTCTCACGTCCTGTCTGGCATGCTCAAAAGCTTCAGGAATCTGCAGAGAACTACTGAAAGTATCGATGTCTCACGCAGACAACTGCCTTTTCTACTCCCTGTCCAAGTAGTTGCCCAGTTATCTACTAAATCCTCACCTTTGTTTCCACTATGCGTACTCCTCAGTGTTTATGAGGCATCAACTTCTTCCATATAGAAGACAAAAGGTTCTGAACACTTGGATTTTTTTTTTTTAACTTGGGTGGAATTCAATAGACTATGTTATAGAAGTACAATTTTACAACACATATTTGATTATAGTGTGGTTTGGAGTGCCAGCAGGGTACAAAGGGATTGAAAAGTGATGATAACAAGGAACTTGTAACTTTTCAACAGGAGCTGACTGAGGCAGCGTCCAGAACAGAAAGGCAACGTGCATCCATTTTGTGATTTTTTTTTCTTACATGAAGGAAAGAAGAAAAAAGATGACAGAAACAATAAGTATAAAAGCAGTAACCTTACTTTAAAAAGTATATTTTGAAGTCATTTACCATCTGCTTAACAAAGTATTGTGCTAAAAACATGCCCCTTGCATTCTTTTTATTATGAGCAGTAATAAATCATAGAAACCTTTTTATCTGATGAGATTAGGTTCATAATTCATTGATTCATAGGGAAATTGAGCCACATAATTATTGCTAACAAGGGACATATTTGTCTTAAAATTTTAATTTTCACTGTAAGCATAAAATATATTATAATTTATTTTTAGATGCAGGAGAGTTTTCTTTCTTCCTAAGCAGTGACTTCTGCATCATTCTTCTTGAATCATCATCATCATCATCATCATCATCCTTCAAGCTGCATTCTAGTTTTTGTAGGTTCCCAAAACCTGGAAGTAATTGTTAAATCTTGTCGCTCAGCAAAACTAAAATATATTCAAAATTCAATCCCTTCTAAACCCTTCATTTTTGCCAATTTATTCCAAAAAGCTTGAGTCTCCTAACTAGCTTTCGAGTACCTTTGCCCCTTTTTTTCTACCCAGCAGCCAATATGATTTTTTTTAGCAAATGTATTTTATTTATTTTTTACTTTTAAAATTTATTTTTGTAAGCTTTTTTCCTATGAATTTATTTTATTAATTTAAATGAAACTAATTAGTATATAATGTATTATTTGCCAATATGATTCTTTTTTTTTTTTAAAGATTTTATTTATTTATTTGACAGAAAGAGATTACAAGTAGACAGAGAGGCAGCAGGCAGAGAGAGAGAGAGAGGGAAGCAGGCTCCCTGCTGAGCAGAGAGCCCGTTGCGGGACTCGATCCCAGTACCCTGAGATCATGACCTGAGCCGAAGGCAGCGGCTTAACCCACTGAGCCACCCAGGCGCCCCACCAATATGATTCTTTAAAAGAAAGCTAGATCTGGCCACTATGGCTTTCACCTCACACAGAAAAATCCTGAATTCCTCATTGTTTTCTACCAAGTTGTGTCAGCTTTCTTTTGGACTGCCATCTGGCTCTCTGACCTCACTCGTTCCCACTTTCCTCTCTTTCCCTGCTCCCTAGTCATATGGCCTCCCTAAGGCCTCCCTAAATTGGCCCTTTGTGCTTGCTATCCCTTCCATGTGGGAAGCTCTGTTCTCAGAGTCACGTGGTTGTTCCCTCTTCCTTTCAGTGTTTGTTCACATAGTTTTGCTTTTTTTAAGATATATTTATTTATTTTGGGGGCAGGGGTCAGGGAAGAGGGAGAGAGAGTCTTAAGCAGACTCTGTGCTGAACGTGGAGCTTGAGGCTGGGCTGGATTTCATGATGCTGAGATCACAACCTGAGCCCAAACCAAAAGTGCGGTGCTCAACCAACTGTGCCACCCCGGCACCCCAGCTCACATCCTGTTTTAACAGGTTTTCACTGAGTACGCTTTGTAAACAGTACTTCCTCTTAGTTCCTCTAAGATTGCTGTACATTGATTTATATACCATTCACAAATATATATTTAGGAGTTCATTGCCTATCTTTTCCACTCAGGCTTCTTCTTCTTTTTTTTTTTTTTTTTTCTTTTAAGATTTTATTTATTTGTCAGAGAGAGAGCTTGAGAGAGCTTGAGAGCGCAAGCAGCGGGAGCTACAGGCAGAGAGAGAAGCCATGATGACCTGTGCTGAAGGCAGATGCATAACTGATTATCACCCACCTCAATTTTTTATAGTTATCTTGGCTGTATTTACTTAGTCAATGATTTTTTTTTTTTATATAGTTCCCACTAACATTTTTGGGAACAAAAATCAACTGACTCTTGGTCAGCATGTATCTTATCAAATAGAAGTAGTAACGCAATGGCATAATGAAGAGAGACCAAGAACAACCATTCAGTATATCTTGATAATGAAATATATACTACATTTCTTCATATGTGATTCTGCACATCCAAGGACAAAGGATTAGGATCATTTATACTAACACTTAATTGTTCATTATATTAAGTGATCATATTATAGGCAATTTTTTGTTTGGTTTTCATTCGTGTTTTCAACATTTTTTCCATTGTGAATACAGTTAGAAAAAATAAAAATATTCTCTGTACAATCTATGAATTTTTTCAAAAGACATTTACATTTAAATGCTCTAATGGATATAATTTGTTAGCATGACTATTTCACGAACTTTTATTTAATTTGCTTTTGAATAAATTAATACTGGCAGAACATAAGAAATTGGAGATGTTTGGCTTTTAAATTTTAGTTTAAAAAATTAGGTTCATGTTTGAAAACCTGTTGATTTTTCATTATACTTTATTCAGAATTAGCTATTAAAAAAAAAAAAGATTTTATTTATTTACTTGAGAGAGAATGAGAGAGCACAGACGGAGAAGGAGAAGCAGACTCCCTGCTGAGTAGAGAGCCCAATGCAGGACTCAATCCCAGGACCTCAGGATCATGACCTGAGGTGAAGGCAGATGCTTAACCAACTGAGTCACCCAGCTGCTTCCAGAATTATCTACTTCTATATGACAGTTTACTAATCAATATTCATTACCTTTTTGCTTATTATTAAAAAAAAGATTTTATTTATTTACTTGAGAGAGTAAGAGAGCACAGATTTTTTTTTTTTTAAAGATTTATTTATTTATTTATTTATTGACATAGAGAGAGAGATCACAAGCAAGCAGAGAGGCAGGCAGAAAGAGAGGAGGAAGCAGGCTCCCTGCTGAGCAGAGAGCCTGATGCGGGGCTCGATCCCAGGACCCTGAGATCATGACCTGAGACGAAGGCAGAGGCTTTAATCCACTGAAACCACCCAGGCGCCCCAGAGAGAGCACAGATAAAGAAGGAGAAGTAGAATCCCTGCTGAGTAGAGACCCCAATGCAGGACTCAATCCCAGAACCTCAGGATCATGACCTGAGGTGAAGGCCGGTGCATAACCAACTGAGCCACCCAGCTGCTCCCAGAATTATCTACTTCTATATGACAGTTTACTAATCAATATTCATTACCTTTTTACTTATTATTAATTTTAATAACTTTTATGTTATTTAAATAACTTTAACTTATTATTAACATTTGAAAATTAGTGGATCTGGATAAGAAACTTATCATGTGCCTTTGTGTGTGTATGTGTTTAATAAGAACCATGAAGGAAAAAATACAATATTTTATTCACAAATATGAGAGACATGAGAAGGGAAAAATATAGGGACATATGTAAAACAAACAAACAAACAAACAAACGTGTGTCTATGAAAATGAAAGTTGATCCTGAATAAATGGAAAAGCACGATTTCTGAAGGCCCTTTCTCCTGAAAGAGAATCTGGCATAAAAGAGGAGCATTAGCTTATGACAGTTTTGGGGTCTAACCATCAGAGGTGAACAGGGTTTCAGGCTAGAATTGTAGCTATTGTAGGAATTCCTAAGCCCCCTCGTGGCATGTTGATATTGGCATGATGTTTTGACATCATTTCTATATCAGTTCTATACCACAGAGTGAAAATGGAAGTTTTAGCTATTGTTGAGTGGACACATGAAACAGGTTCCTGCAAGAACAGTAGCTGTCATCTGTGCTAATGGACCAAATTGAGTTTCCCTTATTGTGAGGACTGTGCCTGACACTGGGTCTCAATGAAGACAGTAGAGTTCACTAGAGAGGTTAGTGATTGTTCTATGAACCTGGATAGACATTTTTTGCCATTAGAGACCATGCCACAAGTTCTCAGAGCACAATAAGCAGCATAAACATTACTCACCTTAGGAACAAAACTCTGTTTTCAATTAATCAATTAATTTCTTCTTGCAGAGAATATTAGCATTTTTTAACAAAGATTTATTATAGCAGTACTACAACCAATGCTAACATTTTTAAGGTACTTAATATGGGCCAGAAAACATTACATTATTTTATTTATAATTTATTTAGCAATCTAATGAAGATTGTTCATTAGATCACTACCATTGTTATTCCCATTTTGCAGGCAAAGAAACTGAAGCTCAGAGCTTTTGAGTAACTAGCGCCAGGACCCAATAGTGGAGCAGAAATTCATACCTTGAATTTCTGAGCACATGATCCAGAGCCTTAATTCAGAGCACATGCCCTTAGGCCATACGGCCCTGTAGTATCATATTATTTGAAAGAGTAGGATATGGAATTATGCTGCTGGGGTTCAAATGTTAGCTAAAATTTTTGCCATGTAACCTAGACAAGCTACTTAACTCCTAGGAATATTGTTTCCTTAGACATAAAATCAACTTTAAAAAAGAAATAAAATAGTAAGCTAATAATAAAAATATCATAGAGTTGTATAATGATTAAATGAAATAACAAATTTCAAGTGCTTGGAAGAGTTCTTGACATAAAATTAGCATTCACTAAATATTAGTATGCACTTCTCTCTCTTTCTCTCTCTCTCTCTCTCTCTCTCACACACACACACACACACACACACAGTTCTTCTTTTAGCCTTTAAGCATGACCATAAATAGGTGGCTCAATTAGGACACTTTATAATCTTTGTAACCTTGAGATGATATGACTTTATGCTTTCCTATATTTTCAGATGTCATTCACTTTTCTTCTTAAGGGCTTCAATTTCATTTATTCCAGCTTTCTTGAGATACTATTAATCCAAAGCCATGAAATTTACTCCTCTTTTTGCTTTTTTGTTTACATTCTGAAATCTATTTTTACCAACATTCATCAATTTTTTACTTTTTACCATAAAATATTTTTATATAAATAGGCTTATATTCTCAAGTAAATTTTAAACTCCTCTAGTTGGGACTATGTGTCATGCTGCCTTTCATTTCAGTGAGCATTATTCTGGTTTTGGGCACACAGTTATCACTCAAAAGGTAGTCATTAAAATTGATGATTTGACAAGAAATGACGGTTGATTCTTTTCTAGAATGGAGATTCGCACATTTTACAGCTCTTAGAGATTAAAGTATATTCTTACAGAAAAAGCTACAAACTACAACTAAATAACCTTTAGTTACTCATTAAAGAAATATTGTAATTTTTTCTTTTTCTTTAAATTCAAAAAAGTAATTAAAAATGTTGAAGATGGCTAAGATGGCTAAGTTGAAGATTGGCTTTTGTTTGAATGACTCCATTGAAGATCATGTTGAAAAGGATATTATTCTATATCCATGAAAATAAATTCTTATCAGGTATCTTGGTAAATTTAAACATAAAATACACAGAGATTCCTGTTACAACTAATGTGTTAATTAAGAATTAATTGTATGTTTATAGCTTGTATTTTTTTGAATTAATTAGATAGTAAATCATTTCCTAATCAGTGATTCTGAGTGTATAATAGCTATCTGATTAAATTAAAACTTCATTTGGCACACCAATTTTTTTTTTTTAAGATTTTATTTATTTATTTGAGAGAGAGAGACAGTGAGAGAGAGCACGAGCGAGGAGAAGGTCAGAGAGCGAAGCAGACTCCCCATGGAGCTGGGAGCCTGATGTGGGACTCGATCCGGGGACTCCGGGATCACGCCCTGAGCCGGAGGCAGTCGTCCAACCAACTGAGCCACCCAGGCGTCCCGGGCACACCAATTTTAATTAAAATTAAGATGTCTGATGGGAGCTACCTGTGGTAATCCCTTTTGACTGCTATTCTATGTGAGGATGTTAGTCTTTCACAAACTGAAGTATTTGTCTCTTTTTCTTTCAAGTACTTTACTTAGGCAGTGATGTGAGAAATACCCTTGCAGCTTGAAGTAGATTTTTAAGTGCCACACTGATTTAGTAATAAAAAACTGCAGGGAAAAAAAAAAAAAGAAAGAATGACTTTTGGGTTTATCAACTTTTCATTCAGAACTTTAAAAATTGTGTTTGCTCGTCTCTAGTCCATTTAAAAAGCAATATGATAAAGGCATTTTTCATATTAACCATTTTCCTATATCTTTCAAGACAGAAAAGAGGCTTATTACACTTCTTTAGTTGTAAGATTACTCAGATGTTTCTGAATAATATATTAACTTCATATTTTTGTATCTATCCTGTTAATTATTTTCTTATAACAAGTCTTTTCTCTATTTATAATTATAGGATTGTGAATTTTGCCTAGAAAGCAATAAAACGTTATTTCTTTTTTCTTTTTTTCCACCATTTGTGTTTTCAAACTAATCCTAAATCATTCTCTTTTTCAGCTTTTCTCATTTTCACTTTTGGATCATTGTTCTATATTAATGGCTTAAGTTTTCCTTTAATTTACTTAATTTAAGGATAATAAATTTTGTCCTTTTTAAAAAAAATCAGACCCATTTATTTTTAAAGGCAAAAAACCAAAATATATTTAGATGTGTAGAAGTACAGCTTTATTTGACAATGTCTTTTACTAGACAGCAATAATTAAATTCCCCTTTAATATATAAAAGGCAAACTAAAGCATTAGATAGAAATATATTTTAATTTAGTTTTAAAATTGCATCTGAGATTTAATGAAGTATAGAAAATTTATCTGTGTATGAAAACTTATTAAATCTTTTTTTTTTTTTTTTGCTGAGTTTTTAAATGGCCTACGGAAGTAAATTTTATTAGATACTGTAATCATAAGTTTTAAGGTTTTATTGACCCACTGCATGTTACCTATTCTACTAAAATCAATGAGGAAGTCATGGAATTTAACAATGGGAGAAATGGTCTATATGGAACAATAAATGGTATAAAATGAAGCCATCAACAAAATAAAAAGGCAACCTTCTAATGGGGGGAAATATTTGCAAAACATATATCTGATAAGGTGTTAATATCCAAAATGTTTAAAGAACTCAAACAACTCAACAGCAAACAAAGCCTAAACCATCCAATTTTAAAATATTCAGAGGATCTGAATAGACATTTTTCCAAAGAAGATATACAGATGGCCAACAGGTACATGGGAAAATGCTCAACATCACTCACTATTAGGAAATGCAAATCAAAATCAATATGAGATATCACCTCACAACTGTTAGAATGGCTAGAATGAAAAAGACAAGAAATGACAAATTTGGAGAGTGCATAGAAAAAAAAAGGAGCGCTGCACTCAGTGGGAATGTAAATCGGTATAGCCACTATGAAAAATGGTATGGAAGTCCTTCGAAAAATTAAAAATAGAACAATCCAATAATTTCACTTCCAGATATTTATTCCAAGAAAATAAAGACACCAACTTGAACAGATATATACTCCCCTGTTCACTACAGCATTATTTACAATGACCAAGATATGGAAGCAAGTGCCCATCAGTGGGTGAATGAAGAAAGGAACGTGATCTATCAATCTATCTTATCTATCTCCATATAATGGAATATTATTTGGCCATAAAAAAGAACGAAATCTTGACACTTGCAACAATATAGATGGACCTTGAGGTCATTATGCTAAGCGAAATAAGTCAGAGAAACACAAATACCATATGATCTTACTTATATGTAGAATCTAAAAATAAAACAAAAAACAACTCCATAGACATAGAAGTGTATGTGTGTCGGGGGGCAAAATGGGTAAAGGGAATCGAAGGTACAAATCTCTAAAAAATAAATAAATCACAGGGATGTAATATACAGCATGACAACTATAGTTAAAACTATTTTGTTGCATATTTGGAACTTGCTAAGAGAGTAAATCTTAAAAGTTCTCATCATAAGGAAAACCTATAACTGCACAGTAATGGATGTTAACTAGATTTATTATGCTGATCATTTTGCAATATATACAAATATCAAATCATTATGTTGTATACCTTAAACTAATTTAATGTATGTCAATGATAGCTCAATTAAAAAGACTACAAAAATACTCCGAGAAATTTCAAGAACTAGTCACACTTTAACGTTAAAAAGTTACCTTTATCTTTTATGCTGAAAAACAACACTGCCTTCCTGTTTGAGTGCATAAGTGTTTGCTTATACACTGAAAATGTTTTCCCTCTTTTCCTCCTGCCCCCAACATTTCCCCTTTTGCTACCAATTTTCTATGCAGGTTGGTAGGAACTGATGCTTGAGGAAGAAACAACAATGCGTTTTGACTTTCTTTCAGAAAGGTATTTCTCTCTCCCTGTATAACAAGAACTAGAAAGGGCAATCTAAATACAGATTGCCTCTTTTTTATGAGACATCCCCATATCCCTTTTTCAGACCAATCTTTATTCAAAGACACTTTGAAATGATAAGAATAGCAGTTGGTCAAAAGCAGTATAGTTCTTACGTCATGAATATCCACTCAACCACTTCACTCTACCATAGTGTCACTGAAAAAAAGGAAAATGGCCATTTATGCACCCCCTACAGAGAAAGCATCCTGGGAAAATAGCAGCATTTGACTAGCCACTCTTCAGTGCTTGGGCAATATTCCCTCATGGTGTTTTTAGAGTTTAGATTATCTTCTAAAATGCAACAATGCACACCTTGAACAATATCTTTGGGTATGTCAGGACCTCAGGAAGGCAGACAGGCAGAGATCTCAGAGAAGAATCTCCCTTTGGAAAGGAACAGCAAAATTTATTTTTACTACACACTTTTTTCCTTGTATGTGAAACCTGCTGAAGGGGACCGCGATTTTATTTCCAGACATCTATCCGTGCCAACTCTCTTATTCAATTTCTTATTCCTATATCCATATTCAAGCAATCCTCTTTTTCAATGATTCTGTCAGTTTGCCTTATATCCTTTCCCAAAGTTGTTACAGGTAAAGCTTCAGTTCCCTTTTTGAACTTTATAATTCCCAAACAGTCATCTGGATGGTTTCCTAGCAGTAGCTAGGATTTGTTTGATCCATCTTCCTCAGCTCTTCTCTTTCCAGATGCTAAATTGTCTGTTCTTTCAGTATGACCCTATGCATTAAAGATTACACTTGCTTCGTCAGTTTATTCCCCATTCCCCCCAACAATAACAACAATGATGATTTAGGCTGGGGAAAAAAAAAAAAAAAAAGCAAAAACTGTTTGTCACTTTTAGACTCAGCCCCTTTGTTTCTGTACATAAACTGACCTACAACATTATTTGGAAGGATCATGCTGTCAAGAGATTTAGTGTGACTGCAATTCATCATGTTTAACTTTTTCTATCATTTTCTTGTGCCATAGACTTTAGTGATGGAAATGGGAATGATCTGAAATAGTCTCACTTGAATTTAGAAAGTGCAAATCACTTAAAATCCTACTCTTTGGTGCAGAGTGAGAGCAAACTGTCTGAAGGAGTATGAGAGAGGGATTCCTGCACATTGCAGAAGGCATTTACACTTAAGAGGAAGAAAAATCTTGGTGCCTGGGTGGCTAAGGTGGTTAAGCATCTGCCGTTGGCTCAGGTCATGATCTCAGGGGTCCTGGGATTGAGCCCCACCTTGGGCTCCCTGCTTAACAGGCAGTCTGCTTTTCCCTCTCCCTCTGCCTCTTCCCCTCTGCTGCTCTGTCTCAGTGTCTCTTTCTCTCTCTCTTCCTAATAAAATAAAATAAAATAAAATAAAATAAAATAAAATGAAGGAAGAAAAATCATGTTCTTTCCCACCCAATCTGTGAGAGGCCCTCTGTAGCCTGGGGATGGCTTAGGGATATGGTAGCTTATCTAAAAACTTTGCTACTGTTGTTGTTACTTCATGAGCACAGGCCAGGGCAGGGGCTTCCATTTTCAATTCAGTCTCGCAAAGAGAGAATAAACGAGTTAACAGAACAAACAGTTGTTTCGTTGGTTGGTGGACTTGTGGATTATCTTGAGTTTTCCAACCTGAGTTTTTATCTAACAAAAATATAAAAACTAATTTAATATTGTTTTGTTCAAAATTTCATATTCAAATAAACCTCAAGTTGAAACTATTTGATAGAGAGTTTAAATAAGGTAATTTACACTTTTAATCTCCTTCTAAATGAAGGCCCTAGGGTGTGTGTGTGGGCGTGTATGTGTGTGTTTTCAGGATATAAGAAAGAAAAGTAGTATAATGTCTTGGTTCCTCTAAGAGGCCGATTTTATGTTTGTGTGAAAATAAACTGAAGGAAATTATGAAATTCCTTTCCCAGGAGATCTTTAACAGTATCATGGGTTGCATCTGCTGGGATCTTTATGACAAATTCTGCCTGCAGGCAGGGTAATGGATTTTGAAGACATTTCATGGAATTTTATACCCCCAAGAGTACGTGAAATTGAGTTCAGAAGTTGAAAGGAACAGGATTCAAAAAGTCTATTCCCTTCAAATAGTTTTCTGAACTTGGATTTCAGTTTCTTCAGGTGTAAAGTTACTCATGCTAGAGCAGATCAATGATTCTTAACATTTTTTGTTGTATAAAACAATCCTGTGGCAGGGAAGGGGGGCATGGATTTTCTGAAGCCTACTCATTACCTCTCTGGGATCCATGGGCCTTATATTAAATATTAGAATTAATTATTTCTAGGAGATCATACAGCAGTTTGATTCCTATGTTATATTAAATATTAGAATTAATTATTTCTAGGAGATCATACAGCAGTTTGATTCCTATGTTTGATTCCTATAGAAAACAAATAGGAGAATCTGTACTTAGGAAGACACAGTGTGCACACATATAGAAAAGACCTAGGGATGCTTGCATGTGGTGGGTGCAATCATGGGCTTGAAAGCAATTCGTACATAGGAGAACACTGAGAGCAAACATGAAGTCAGAAAGAGCTAAGCAATGCATGTATATTCAAGTGAAGGAAAAACTCTATTTCAAGTAGAGACAAGGAAGAACAGGGAAGGGAACAGTCAAATGTTCGGAAATATTACAGGAAACTGTCAGGTACTCTTTCTTTGTTTCTTTTTTAACTTACAAGAAACTATTAAGTTTTCTTTTTAAAGCAATCTAGTTTAAAAACGAGTTGAAGTTAAGAAAGAAGAGCATGGAAACTTCTAACAGAATTAGACAAAGACAGGAGGGGGGATGGGTGACTAGTCAAGAACTTCTGTTAGATCTTCTCCATCTTAGAAGTGAGGTTGTCACTGATTCTGATCAGTTCATTGTTTTCTTAAGTTTTCTCATCAGAGCTGCCTGGAGGGCCAAAGGGTTGAGACTCCTGACACCTGGTTTTGGCTCAGGTCAAGATCTCCTGGGATAGAGCTCCTCCCTGCTCAGCAGGGAGTCTGAGATTTTTCTCTCTCCCCTCCCAGGCTCGCTCTCTCTCAAATAAATAAATAAATAAATAGATCTTAAACAAACAAACAAAAGAACTCTGCTCAGTGGCCTTCTCCAGCAAGTGGATGTGCACCTGCTCCTTCCTTAGACTCCTGGAAGGCCAAGGCTTCTGCTTGGGCCTTGCTCTGGGCATGAGCCATTTACCGGCTTGCCTTTCTTTCATGTGTGGTCCCTCATTGCTTGGTATCTCTGGTCTTTGTTTTTTAGTTCTTACCATGCAGTCAGTGTACTTCTTCAGGGATCCTTCAATGGTTAGGAAGCATTCGTTATTGAGTAGCATTTGCTACTCTCCTTGAGGGAGTTTTGAGATGCGGAATCTTTTCCCCATATCCTTGTGCTGGAGGCATCCTCTAAAGTCAAATTCTAGCCTTGTGGCCACTTAGGGACGAGGTCCCTGCAGCCTTCTGAGGGCTGACTGGGGTGGTGGTTTTAGGACTGGGTATGTCTTCCTGTCAGGCTGGGGCTTCCCTAGGCTGGTCTGCAAGGGGTACTTCTCTGAGAGGCACATTTTCTTAAAGTGAGAAGACATATTGAAGAAGAATGAATATATATTTGAATTTCCCTGAAGGTTGGCAGAGGGGTTTAATTGAATTGCCTAGAAGTGAAGTGCAACTATTAATTTCAAGGTAAGTTACAAGTACGTGATGATGGGAAATACTTTTGGAAAAGATAATTCTGAATACAGAGGGAAAGAGTGAGGACAACATACTCTGTAAATATCTCCAATATCTCCTTTAGTAGTCAAGCAGAGAGTGAAATAATGCCATACTAAGTAATGACTATGCCTACAGAAATAGTAAGAAAACTGATCTAAAAATATTATTGCAAATAATAGGAGAAATGTGGATTGAATTAATTAAATGCATTAGAGAAAGTGAAAAGGTAAAAACCACTATAAATCTGATAAGCCTATAATTCAGAATTATGGGAGGAGCCTTGAACATGATGAGGACTTTAGATCCAGGTGACCCACATGTGGTCTGGGAGTCTGGCCTCAACTTTTGAAGTGGTGACCTCTGAGGTATTGGGTGTTAATTGGGCATTTCAGTAGTGAACTCTTGAAACAACTGGAGCAGAGAAGTGAGAAGCCTTACATGATTCAAGGCAGAGACAAGAAACAGTTTTTTTGTTTTGTTTTGTTTTTATTATGGCTCTGACATAATTATTTAGAATTTATTTTGGTGTTTAAGTATTTGCCCTATAAAACAGATATTGTTTTCCTAGAATTGAAGATCAGTTAGTCAGCTATTACCTTCTCCTGAGGTCTTGGGAAAATAGTTAGACATACTCATTGCAATGGGAATCAATTTATAATATTTTGCAAAATAAAAATAAATAAACTTTTTTGTCTTATAGTGAAAGCATTAAGCTTCATAAAATATTATTAGGAGAAACTTTACTAATCCTTAAAGCAAGAGAGTTAATTTTCCACATTGATTTTTTTTTTCCACATCTATTATTAACTGGGGCATATCCTGCCATATGATAGTTGTGTCTATTTTCTGATATAAATTGGATGTAACTTTGGGAATAAAGACATTCTTCGGGCAATAGTAATTCTATTTAAGCATGTGTTGAAAATATCCACATTAATAATTATACGTCTAATAAAATAACAATATGTTTCTCAAAAACCTGTTTCTCAGTGTCTTGACAGTAGGCTCCAGAGCCTTCTTGAAGGGAAAGGTGAAGGGTTGGTGAATAAATTACTTGTGATAAACACACTCCAGTGGGTAGAATTCCTGAAGTGTGTAGATTCCTTCCTCACACTACTCCAAGGAATTTTTGACATCTCCATTTTTTTTTTTTTTTTTGTAGTTCAGATCACTGTTGAGTCCAGGTTTCAATAAAAACAACCAGGCAAACAAGTTAGAACCACTCCCAGCTGCTTGATCTTGCACACTGAATTCAGATACTCTGGTAAATGCACTTACGTATAGATTCAGGTCAGCCTAAAATTATCTTTTTCTCTATTCTATTTCTATATGCATCTTTCAGATTTTTATATTTATAAAAGTTATATATGTTTTAAATATAATAATATAATACTATAATGATACTGTAATAATGTATAAGATATGTACAAACATAATTACAAAATCTGGTAGTTACTTTTAGGTGTATAAGCCCATAAATGCTCTCCTTTCAGATATGTCTTTGTAATTGGCGCTCAGGACATTCTGGAAACTGACTGTAGTTAAAGGCCTGGGTGGGCATGAGTGTTTCATGTTGGCCAGAGATGCTGGTGGCAGTTAATGTATTAAATGGTACTAGATTTCAGTGGAGAGACCAGAATCCCCAAGAGTCAGAGACAAAGTAATGGGGCAGAGACCTTAGTACTGAGACAAGGAGAGAAAGCTTATCTTTAAAAAAAAAAAAAAAAGTTTATTTATTTATTTATTTTAGAGAGATAGAAATAGAGCACGAGTGGAGGGAATGGCAAAGAGAGGGGGAGAAAGAGCATCCTCAGGCAGACTCCCTGCTGATGGTGGAGACCCATGGAGGGCTTCACAGGGTGGTGGGGAGTAGGGATGGGCGCTAGATCCCAGGATCCTGGGAGCAAGACCTGAAAATTTGGTCACTTAACTGGCTGAGCCACCCAGGCACCCCTGGAAAGCTTATCTTAATAGGCACATGACTGGATGATAAACTGGGACTTCATCAAAATCAAAAGCTTCTGCACAGCAAAGGAAACAGTCAAAAAAACAAAGAGGCAACCCACGGAATGGGAGAAGATATTTGCAAATGACAGTACAGACAAAAGGTTGATATCCAGGATCTATAATGAGCTCCTCAAACTCAACCCACACGAAACAGACAAACACATCAAAAAATGGGCAGAAGATATGAACAGACACTTCTCCAATCAAGAAATACAAATGGCTATCAGACACATGAAAAAATGCTCATCATCATTAGCCCTCAGGGAGATTCAAATTAAAACCACATTGAGATATCACCTTACACCAGTTAGAATGGCCAAAATTAACAAAACAGGAAACAACATGTGTTGGAGAGGATGTGGAGAAAGGGGAACCCTCTTACACTGTTGGTGGGAATGCAAGTTGGTGCAGCCTCTTTGGAGAACAGTGTGGAGATTCCTCAAGAAATTAAAAATAGAGCTTCCCTATGACCCTGCAATTGCACTCTCTTTAAATGGTCAGTTGTATAAATGTTTACACAATAATAATATCATACTATCTTATTTATTTATTTGGCTTAAAACAACACACATTTATTATCTTATACTTCCGGAGGCCAGAAATCCAACACAAATTTAACTGGTTAACTTCAAGATGTAGCTTGTATTATATTCCTCCTGGAGGCTGTAGGTGAGAATCTGTTCTCTGTCTTTTTCAGAAGAGGTCTTGCACATTCTTTGGTTTATTCTCCTTTCTCCATCTTCAAAACCAACAATATTTCATATCTCTGACCCTTATTCCATTTTACATAATCTCTACTTTAAAGAACAAGTGTCTTATTTGAAAGGTAGCAACAAAAGTAAGTGATAGATACAGATGTTGTGAAAAGAAGGGCCATCTGTACCCCAATGTTTATAGCAGCAATGGCCACAGTCGCCAAACTATGGAAAGAACCAAGATGCCCTTCAACGGATGAATGGATAAGGAAGATGTGGTCCATATACACTATGGAGTATTATGCCTCCATCAGAAAGGATGAATACCCACCATGATCAGGTGGGATTCATCCCTGGGCTACAAGGATGGTTCAACATTCGCAAATCAATCAATGTGATACAACAAATTAATATGAGAAGAGAGAAGAACCACATGGTCCTCTCAATTGATGCAGAAAAAGCATTTGACAAAATCCAACATCCGTTCCTGATTAAAACGCTTCAAAGTATAGGGATAGAGGGAACATTCCTGAACCTCATCAAATCTATCTATGAAAGACCCACAGCAAATATCATCCTCAATGGGAAAAAGCTTGCAGCCTTCCCACTGAGATCAGGAACAAGACAAGGATGCCCACTTTCACCACTCTTGTTCAACATAGTATTAGAAGTCCTAGCAACAGCAATCAGACAACAGAGAGAAATAAAAGGTATACAAATTGGTAATGAAGAAGTCAAACTCTCTCTCTTCGCAGATGACATGATTCTTTATATGGAAAACCCAAAAGACTCCACCCCCAAACTACTAGAACTCATACAGCAATTCAGCAGCGTGGCAGGATACAAAGTCAATGTGCAGAAATCAGTGGCTTTCTTATACACTAACAATGAAAATACAGAAAGGGAAATTAGAGAATCGATTCCATTTACTATAGTACCAAGAACCATAAGATACCTGGGAATAAACCTAACTAAAGAGGTAAAGGATCTATACTTGAGGAACTATAGAACACTCATGAAAGAAATTGAAGAAGACACAAAAAGATGGAAGACCATTCCATGCTCTTGGAGCGGAAGAATAAACATTGTTAAAATGTCTATACTGCCTAGAGCAATCTATACTTTTAATGCCATTCCGATCAAAATTCCACCGGCATTCTTCAAAGAGCTGGAGCAAATAATCCTAAAATTTGTATGGAATCAGAAGAGACCCCGAATCGCTAAGGAAATGTTGAAAAACAAAAATAAAGCTGGCGGCATCACCTTACCTGATTTCAAGCTTTATTACAAAGCTGTGATCACCAAGACAGCATGGTACTGGCATAAAAACAGACACATAGACCAGTGGAACAGAGTAGAGAGCCCTGATATGGACCCTCAACTCTATGGTCAATTAATCTTCGACAAAACAGGAAAAAATATACAGTGGAAAAAAGACAGTCTCTTCAATAAATGGTGCTGGGAAAACTGGACAGCTATATGTAGAAGAATGAAACTCGACCATTCTCTTACACCGTACACAAAGATCAACTCAAAATGGATAAAAGACCTCAACGTGAGACAGGAATCTATCAGAATCTTAGAGGAGAACATAGGCAGTAATCTCTTCGATATCAGCCACAGCAACTTCTTTCAAGATACGTCTCCAAAGGCAAAGGAAACAAAAGCGAAAATAAACTTCTGGGACTTCATCAAAATCAAAAGCTTCTGCACAGCAAAGGAAACAGTCAAAAAAACAAAGAGGCAACCCACGGAATGGGAGAAGATATTTGCAAATGACAATACAGACAAAAGGTTGATATCCAGGATCTATAATGAACTCCTCAAACTCAACCCACACGAAACAGACAAACACATCAAAAAATGGGCAGAAGATATGAACAGACACTTCTCCAATCAAGAAATACAAATGGCTATCAGACACATGAAAAAATGCTCATCATCATTAGCCCTCAGGGAGATTCAAATTAAAACCACATTGAGATATCACCTTACACCAGTTAGAATGGCCAAAATTAACAAAACAGGAAACAACATGTGTTGGAGAGGATGTGGAGAAAGGGGAACCCTCTTACACTGTTGGTGGGATTGCAAGTTGGTGCAGCCTCTTTGGAGAACAGTGTGGAGATTCCTCAAGAAATTAAAAATAGAGCTTCCCTACGACCCTGCAATTGCACTCCTGGGTATTTACCCCAAAGACACAGATGTCGTGAAAAGAAGGGCCATCTGTACTCCAATGTTTATAGCAGCAATGGCCACGGTCGCCAAACTATGGAAAGAACCAAGATGCCCTTCAACGGATAAATGGATAAGGAAGATGTGGTCCATATACACTATGGAGTATTATGCCTCCATCAGAAAGGATGAATACCCAACTTTTGTAGCAATATGAACGGGACTGGAAGAGATTATGCTTAGTGAAATAAGTCAAGCAGAGAGAGTCAATTATCATATGACTTCATATGGTTTCACTTATTTGTGGAGCATAACCAATAGCATGGAGGACAAGGGGTGTTAGAGAGGAGTAGGGAATTTGGGTAAATTGGAAGGGGAGGTGAACCATGAGAGACTATGGACTCTGAAAAACAGTCTGAGGGGTTTGAAGTGACGGGGGGGTGGGAGGTTGGGGTACCAGGTGGTGGGTATTATAGAGGGCACGGCTTGCATGGAGCACTGGGTGTGGTGAAAAAATAATGAATACTGGTTTTCTGAAAATAAATAAATAAATAATAATTTAAAAATAAATTAAAAAAAAAAAAAAAACCAAATGTGTGACCTTTCAAGATAATTGACATAGATCACTTGATCACCAGGTCCCTAAGTCCATGTCAATGATTAGCCCTCTAAGATCCACACTGATCTGTGTAAGCACAAATCTAGCTCTCTGTTCCCTTTTTCATATCTTTCCTCAAATATCACTTACTCTCTGAGACCATCCCTGCTAACATGTTTCAAATGTTCATACCCCTATTCAGAACTTTATATTCCCCAGAGTACATGTTCTGTTTGTCTCCCTTAATATATTAGGAGCTCTGGAAACAGGAAAGTTGAATATCCCTGAGAATGGGCTTAAAGTTGACTGAGCATTAGTGAGCATTCTCTGAGGGTACACAGTTTAGGGGTTCACTAAAATACTCAGTAATGAAGATATAAAATATTTTTAAGTAGTATACAGAAAAACATTGTTAGTGCCAAATAATACATGGTGAATAAAATATTAATAATTTAAATAAAGACAGGATTCATACATTCATATTGGAAACTGAGGCAAGAGAAAAAAAATAGTAATACTGTGATCCAGTAGTCTGGGATTTTCACAGTATAGGGTGAGTTGCTGCACCTTATCCTCATACCACTAAGAGAGAAGCACAACATTTTCATTACATTTTTAGATTTTGTGGAGACATATACCTCATTTGGATGTATTTCTAATCCATTACAGGATTATTACCAAAACTACCAAGTTTCAGTCAAGTTCAGAGCAAGAGAAGTTTTCCCACCTGGTTCTAGCTGTTGATGCTACTTATGTCTTGAGGAACTGTTACTAAGTTTGTAATAAATAAAAATCTCCAAGGAGTTTGTAGCAAATCCTGATAAAAGAATAGCAGCAAAGGTTCTGGGTATTTGGAGCAAAGCCACTAATTATTTGTCAAAAAGTCAAATGATTATTCTTTCTCTAGCTCTGAATTTTGGCAATGTCCATCTCCTAATTTAGAGTCAGAAAGCTGAATACAGGCTTTTCCAGCCTTATGTGCAGTTAGGATGCGTGCACATGAATTAGAATCTGTCAATCAGATAATCTTATCCCAAACTTTGATTTAGGATCTAATGACTAAAGGAAGTAGGTGCCACGTAAAATCTGTTTTGCTTTGGAAAGAGGAAACTCTTTAGTTTCCAAGGCCAATAGTAGCTGAAGTTCTAAAGACAATACTGGGGTCTGTTTGGTGATAGTAGCAGTGATGGGTTCACTGGACAGTTTTGCATTATGGTGTTAATTGTGATTATGTACATAGCCTCTAAACCTAGTTCTCTGCCTTCCTAGAATTTGTGTGAGCTGTGCAATGTACTTTAGTTTCTTGTTTCTGATTTAAATCATCAAGAAATTACTTGTGTTAGTCACAAAAAGCCTTGACTTACATATACTTATGTTTGGATCACACCACATGAAGAACAAATGTCAGTTTTAACCTTCAGTAAAGTAGTTTGTCCTACTAAAATAAAATATATTTATTCCCTTAAATAATGCCTGGAAACTTACACATTTTTTAACTTATTTTCCTTCTTACTGTGCATAGTGACTTGCACATGTAGTGTGAGTTACAGAAGTACTCTTGGTTGAATAAACAATATGATATGACTCATGCCATTAAATGAATCACCTATTTTAATATATTCTAGATCCTTACACTTGTTTTATACAAACAAAAAGGAGTAGTGAGTATTTGAGCAAAGTTAAGAGTGGTAGTTATCATTATAGCACTGGGTAGTAACCTGAGACAGGTGAACATACATAAAATAAACAAAATCTTTTTTTTCTTGTAGGAGCAGACCAAATTTTCAGGTGTGGTTTAGAATCTAACATATCTTTTGAAGCAATAACCAAGGCCATCAAAATTGAGCCTCTTTGAGAAATTGATAATTGTTGCACAGCTCATTGTGGTCCACTAGGTTTGAGGAAACTTTGCAAGCATCTGGGATGAAATTGCAGTCGCGAGTCCCTGCTTAGCCACAGATACCCTTTTATTCTACCTGCCTCTAGCAGATCCCTGTGGGCTTTCTCAGTGAGTAAATCTGCCTGGCCTGGCATTCCAAGAATGGTGTGATTAAAAGAGATAGATGTCAAGAAGAATAAAGGATACTGGGATGGGTATTGAAGACAAAGGTAGCTTCCCCAACTGTGAATGAATCCATGTCTGCTGCTTCAGTGACATTTTGTAATGCATTTTGTAATGAATGAGGAAATTGTTTGGGGAGTATCCTAAAAGTCTTACTGAAGACAGAGTATACCGATTTCTATTTGCTCCTTTGTGTTCAGCTCTGGGTTTTAGTAGCAACAAAACTTCAGAGGCTGTAGAAATTGGTTAGTGAAGCTGCTGATCAATATACCAAGGTCTCCAAACTATGGAAAGAACCAAAATGCCCTTCAACGGACGAATGGATAAGGAAGATGAGGTACATATACACTATGGAGTATTATGCCTCCATCAGAAAGGATGAATACCCAACTTTTGTAGCAACATGGACGGGACTGGAAGAGATTATGCTTAGTGAAATAAGTCAAGCAGAGAGAGTCAATTATCATATGGTTTCACTTATTTGTGGAGCATAACAAATATCATGGAGGACAAGGGGTGTTAGAGAGGAGAAGGGAGTTGGGGTAAATTGGAAGGGAGGTGAATCATGAGAGACTATGGACTCTGAAAAACAATCTGAGGGGTTTGAAGTGGCGGGGGTATGGGAGGTTGGGGTTCCAGATGGTGGGTATTATAGAGGGCAGGGATTGTATGGAGCACTGGGTGTGGTGAAAAAATAATGAATAATGTTTTTCTGAAAATAAATAAATAGAAAAAATATATATACCAAGGGAAACAAAAGCACAGACTTGGGAGGAGAGATGTTCATAGAACTTATAATGTTTTTCCCCTTCAGTGTTCTTTTCCTTTCCAGGGAATGAAAGACATGGTTCTGTATAACTAGAGAAGTGAGTGTCCTTCTTTTTACCCCTCTGGGCAAGAAGAAACTAAAGTTCTGTAATATACCAAATGCTTCAATAGGCTCAGAGCTTTAGGTAAGTAGGCTCTATCCCCTAATAGCAAGGGCTTTTAGCCAGCAGTTTTAAAAGCAAAGTTATACACTGTGAGGATGATAACACAAGCAGTATATTCACAAGTGTGACAAGCATGATAAATGCATCTTTTTTGAAATTTGATCCCCAAAATAATAGGCATGAGGGTGGCTCTGGCTCAGGCCTGCTTCTGACAGAAAAAATCTTTCTTTCTTCACCCATGCAAATGGCCAAATTTAATCAGCAGTGGTTTCTTTTGGTGTTGTTTCTGCAATTGCCAACCCAAGCCAGCCTCTCTCTCACCAGTGATATCAAGTCAACAGTATACAGGCTAATCATTGGAATTCAAAGCTGGCATCAGAGCTTAGAGATCTCCTTATGCATCCTCTTATCCTTGCCAATGCAATCAATTTAGTTCTGTTAACAGCTTGCCAAATGAGCCAGCCTAGTAAACTTTTCTCTCTTAGAAAGGAAATATAGACATTCATATTGATTCATATTGTTTTTCTCCCCTCAGTGTGATCTTGGGAACCTTGCCAAGGGGTCTGATGGCTGTGGTCTGATGATGCCATGTGAAGTCTTTAATAAGCTGACATTTCCTTTTGCTAAGCTGCCATGTCTGAAAGCCAAACCAAATAGTGTTTGGGCTCTTTAGATCCCAGACTCTGTTTTTGTCTCTTTCTCTTCCTTCTCCTGACCCAGTTCTCAGCTCTGCCCACCTTTTTTCTCCATCTTGCTTGTGGATATGTGCAATACAAAGATCAGGTGGCAGGTCCAACCAGACTGAGCGTACTGAAAACCCTTGAGAGCAGAGCTGCCTGGGCTGTGATGCTAACTGTGTTATGAGACATAGAGGGAATATTGGCTGAGAGTGTTTCCAGTGAAAGGGGGAAACTTTTCTGAGAAGGCAAATGGCAACTCGTCAGTTCGGTTAGTGGAGGAGGCTATAAGCTTTTCTGTTTCAAAGCTCTTGTGACTGTTAATTGAAACATGAATAAAAGTGCTGAAGTTAAGGAAGTAAAAATTGGAGGTAGGAAATTAAGTAAGAGTATTGCTAGCTATGCTGGCCTTAAACTCTCATTTGCAGTGTCTCTTATTATATTATAATCAATGACAGATTATATCCTCAGACCTAAAAATGAAAGTCCCATAGAAGATTTTCAGACTTTGATTTTGTTTCTTTTTTTTTTAAATTTTATTGTTTTACGTTAGTAACCATACAATACATCATTAGTTTTTGATGTAGTGTTCCAAGATTCATTGTTTACTTATTAAGACCCAGTGCTCCATGCAATACGAGCCCTCCTTAATTCACACTGGCAAGGCTACTCATTTGGCAGATCAGTCACTTCTCACTTTTAGGGCAGCAAATGATGCATCTAGACTTGGGCAGGTATGACCTATACAGTGTTTTACAGCAGCCTAGTATATGAGCACTCTAGGGTCAGGCTGGGTGGTAACGTATGTGATGTTGACAGCACAAGAAATCGTTTTGGTCTGTGTGTGGTTGGGAGGTTGAATGAGGTAAAATGTGAAATACAAGGAAAATCTAGGTTCTGATTCCCTTCCAAGATTGAGTGGTGACCCCTACTATACAACATCTTAGCCAAGGTATCATAATCCTAAACTGCAAGCAACTATTTATCATTTCCCTTAACACCTTTCACCAAAATATCTTTAAAAAGAGATATTCAGATTCTTCCCAATTCCCTTATTTTGTGCTTTTTCAGGAAATATATATATATATATATATATATATATATATGCAATATATATATATATATATATATATATGTGAAATTAGCTTTTTTTTTTTTTTTGAGGATAGCTATTTTTTTCAGACTAATTGAATCTGACTCCTCCTATGTGGCTTCATTGGGAAGTCAGTTTCGGCTCAATGCAGCAGCATCCACTGAGTAACTGAGTAACTCACTTGCTAATTATGCTGGATAGTTTTCTCTGAATTTATAGTCTTGTCTGTAATGGTCCTTTTTTTCTTTCTTTCTTTCTTTTTTTTTTTTTCTAAGCATTTGTTTTGTTGGAGTAGCAAACCAAAATGCCTAAAGTGTCCAAACAAGTACCATAAGTTATTGAAATGAGTTATATGGAAAAGACATTGGACACTTGACATTAGGATTTGTAAGCAGTAGGCAGGGGACAGTTGCAAGGATCTATTTACCACAAATATACAATTCTGACTTCAAAAATCTATCTATACAGAAGAGAAAGAACCCTGTTCTGCAGAGGAGAGAAATGATAAGAACAAGGCTGACAGTGAGCTGTATGGGAATATATTTAGGGAATGGCCACAGACCTAGATGGACCTGAGAACAGACCAGATCAGAAAAAAGGGAACGAGACCAAAGCCAGTCCAGTAGACGAAAGTTACCAAGATGTATGGATTTTTGAGCCTCTAACACCATGCAGAAACAGGATTGATTTCTGGATCTTTATCCATGAAGAAGATTTAAGTAAGTGTGATCCACATGGGCACGAGGAGTGAAAATTAAGCAGTAGGATTCTGGGTGAGTCAGGTGTCACTCATTTTCATATTTTACTATGTGAGTGGGTAGAGGAGTGATGCAGACGTATTTTTATAGTTTTTTTGTCTTATTACCATTTTAATATATGTTAATTCTTTAAAAATAGAAAATGAAGAGGAACAGAAAGAAGAAAAAACAATTACTCTGATCTGTATTTCATACACATACCATAAGCATTTTAAACTCAATACAGCTTAAATAAAACTAGCTTTCATCAAATGTACTCATCAAAATATAGCCCCTGGTCCTAGTTAATGATATTGCTATCTAATCACCCAAGCCAGATAGCCAACATTCATGATTAACCTTTTTCTCTTTCTTTAGTTACCACCAACTTGTAATAATTTAATTGTCTAAATCCTGGAATTATTTCACTTCTCATTTCCCTGCTACTGCTTCAGTTTGTAGGCATATTCTTTCTCACACAAGTGATTATATAGTCTCTCATTAATCTACCTGAAACAAGGCTCTCTCCCCTAAATCATTCTAGTTGATATCACTGGTCTGTCTGAAACACAACGTTGATTATATTTCTCTCCTAAATGCACTTAAGCCTTTTTGTTTATTGCCTAGAAGTCACAAACTGGCTGCCATGCTTAATATATCAGGACATTACGTATTGTTTGGTCGAAGTAAAACAAATAAATGGGATATAGAAAACCTAGCTAGAAAAGAAAATATTCCTTTCTAGAAAAGAAAATATTGCTTGTTTAGACTACATTAAAATCAATGCTTTTGATTATCAGAAAACAACATTCAGAGAGTGAAGTGGCAAACCACATGGAAGAAAGAGTTATTAGCAATTCATATTTCTGGCAAAGGACTCGTACAGAATATATAAAGTTCTCCTAAAATAATTTTAAAAGACAGCCAATCTAATAAAACAAGTCACAGTTATTGCCCAATAAACATATGAAAGGGGATGTGAATTAAAAACAGTCAGCTACTACTAGCCATCTAACAGAATAGCTAAGAAGAAAATTGCAAAGATGAAATGAGAGAACATGGAACAATAGGTATGTTCTTATACTGTTGGTGGGAATGTAAATTGGTAAAAACCACTTTTACCGATCATCTGTATGGCAGTATTCTCTAAGCTGAATATATGCATATGTTATGACGTAGCAGTTCTTCTCTAGATACACACACAATATAAATTCATAAAAGTATGTCCACCAACAGTAGGATGTCCACCAACAGTAGGATGGATAAAGAAATTGTGGAATATTATACAACAGTGAGAGTAAGGAAATTATTACTGTTATATTTCAAGCATTAATGAACCTTAAGAATGTAACAGTAGGTGAAAGAAATCAGATGTAAGAAGAGTCGTGCTGTATTATTTTACTTATGTACATTTCAAAACCATATAAAACAAATCCATTTTGTTAGATCAGTAGTTACTCTTCAAACATGGGATGTGTAGTGATTAGAAGGGAACTCAAGGGGACTTTTAAACATACTGATAGCTTTCTGTTTGGATCTCACTGCTTGTTACATGGGAATTTTCACCTTGTGAAAGTTCATTGAGCTTCATTTTTTGATCATTTTTCTATCTTTATTTCTTTCAGTAAAAAGCTGTAGAAAGTATCATTTAAAAAGAATAAGTGAATACAGGTACACACTTGTAATAAGACAGAAAATTATTAAGAGTTTCTTCTTGCTTTTGGATTATTTTTTCTTAGTATTTAATTCAATTTACATTATACAATTTTGTTTTACTGATTTATTTTATTACATGTGTGTTACACTACAGGCCTTTCAAGGGCCTTTACATGATGTCTTTTTCCCCATGCCTTTTATAAAGAAAGAAGTTCCCATTGAATTGCTTACAAATAAGCATGCTGTTTTCTCTATACCATATTACCTAGAAAAGGGGAATTTTATAATCCATTAACATGTCAGTACCCTTCTAACATAATTATGAAATCTGTATTCACAGGGATTTTGTCACTGGCTTGTTTTTGCTGATAGAAAAAGGTGAATTATTATAAAAATAAAGAACTGTTTTGATTTGGGTCCTATATAGCACAATATTACTGAACAAATTAGAATATATATCATGTCATTTTTGTCACTTTCTTCTAAGTATTAAAATAATAAATGACGTCAGTAAATAATCAATGTGGTATTTATCAAGAAATGAAGAATGTAGAACATTAAAATCATTGTATATAGAACATACATAAGTAACTACTCTGACATGAAGCTGATCAATTTGAGATTCATACACGTAGATTGAAAAATTGAAAAAAAATAAGCAAAATTATGCTTGTATTTAAGTTTATTTAAGAAGAAGCAATCCCCATGCAATTTCCCTTCTTAGGAAAAGAGTGACTTTCTAGGAGTTGTCAGTGAAAACCTTACCATGGAAAGATATTTTTCTTATTGAATAAGAATATATTTATCCCTATTCCTGACAATAAACTTCAAAACTATATAAGGAGAATTTAGCCTAAAAATTACCGTATAAAGTATAAAAAGCCAGACATAAGTACTAAGAAATTTTGAAGGAGACACCAGCAGGTAAGGGTCAAATCCTACATGTTGCATAAATCATGTTTGATTTGTAGAACTTTGTGAAACATTCATAACAAAATCTGAGACTCACCTGGTTCTAGTTTCAAGTAAACCTGAAACTCAGGGAGGTTCAACAAAAGTTTTGCCAAGGTTCATGAACTTTCATCAAATGTGTGTGGTTTTTTTGTTTTGTTTTGTTTTGTTTGTTTTTTTTGGAAGTTGGACCAGTCAGTAATTTTCACCATGTTTAGACTAGATCTCTTTAAAAATGAAAACTTGAAGATTAAAGTCAAAGGAAACTAAAATTAAAATACAAATAATCTTATTCTTACTTTTTATCAACATAATCTGGTACAATTTTTTTCTCACTTTTTTTAAGTTGTTAAGCTAATTTTGTCAGGACAAAAATATACCTTAGTTTGCTCTTCTATCTTTTCTGCGTGGAAAACTCACCAGAGTCAATACTACCTGCGACACTACTTTTCATGAAAAACCAAAAGCAGTGAACATAAGTACATTTACATAGTAATAATGATACCAGTATTTATTACTCAGTTTACTGTTTTAAATACATTACAGGTATTATATAAATTAATTCCTACTGCAGTTCTCTGTAGAGGCAGAGAAAAGACAGACAAAACTAAGGTTTAGGGAGAGGTGACATAATTTATCCTATGTTATGCCACTAATAAGTTGTAGAACAAAAAATTTAACCCAGGGGAAATAATTACAGAAATGAAACTCTTAACTGCTATACTATCATGGCAGCCACTGTTAGCTACCTACCCAAAACCTGTTTACCTGTCCCCCACCCCCACTGGACCCCTGCTCCCAAGAGGTCAGCAGTGATAGCTGAGCATAACAATAGAACCTGAGCATTTGATTACTTCATTGATCCCTACAGGTTCCTCCTTCTTCTAGACTTCTTGTTAATTGAGAAAAATAAATGCCTCTACTTATTTAAGCTTTGTATTCATTTCTAAAGCAGATAATGCTACTACTTTTTACACTGTGACCTATGGGATAAGGGCGGAGAGAGACTCCTAAACAGCCTCCATGGCCAGCACTGAGCATGACATAGGATTCAGTCTCACAACCCTGAGATCATGACCTGAGCCAAAATCAAGAGTCAGTAGCTTAAATGACTAAGTCACCCAAGTGTCCCCAGCAGAGTTTTACTCTTAAAGCACAGTCTTTCTGAAAAAGCAGAGAGCTAATTTTACATAGGGGGGTTGGGAAGCTTGCTGTTCAAAGATTGAACAAGACTTTCACTGACTACTTGACCTGTGTAAATATCTACACTTCAGTGAGGCTACTGCTGGTTCCCTGACTTCAGAAACAGCTGCTTGTCACTGATTGGCTGGCTTCTTGAGGTATGATAATAGAACTGATTTTTATTTACTTGATGGAATATTTAAAAACTTGGTCCTAATGGTTACTTGTTGCCATGGCAAAGGACAATCAGCCCTTTCTTAGGAGGATATGCTTGTTCCTCAATAAAATTGATAAAAATAGGAGGAAAACCACCTAGAAGTCCTAGTCATCCAATGTTTATTAGCTAGATTTTTAATATCTTTATTCTTGTATGTTGAACTTGTAATAAAGGCTAAGGGGCATCCATATTGTTTGGTTTGGTTTCTAGAATATAACATACTTAATTCTCATTTTGTACAATTGATATAAAATTGATATAAATTGATAGAAACAGTTATGTAAATAGAAAACTGAAGTGTAAATAGTGAAGTATAAATAGAAAACTGAATTACTTCTTAAAAAAAATCTCAGATATTTCCTAACCCATTAATGTATTTAACATATATCTTCAAACCTCAAAAATAAAATGTTTATTCATTAGTCTTAGAATAGAATAAAGAAGGAACAGTGTTATGTAATGTAAATGGAATTTTAAGATATTTATTCTAACATAATTCAAAAGACAAAATAAATGTCATTAAAATTTAGCTCTGATATACAATTGTTTCTAAAATAAGCATGTATACTTATTTTCACTTAAACCTATCAATATATATGCAATAAATATATAATTGTGCACTTTCAGAATAACTAAATTTAGTGTACTAAATTAGCCTAGAAGAAATAATTTTTTACAATAGAATGTAGTACAGGATTTCAATTTATGGCATATTTTGTCCCTGAAGTTCATTTTGATATGTATATTGCTTTTATAAAGAGGAATTTCAAATTGAGTAAAATAATTTTGTTTGGATTTTCAGTGAAAGCAATTACTTAATATAACATACCTATTTTCCTAGCATAATAAAGGGAGTAAAAAATTAGGTAGAAGATTTAGAAGGTGTATTTCTCTAATAACATAAAACTATATTTATAACCTTTTGAAATATTAATTTGATTGTTGGTTAAACATTCATAGTCTGCATACAACATGTACCTTGAGTCTTTTCGATGGTATCTCACACTGTTTCTGAAGTAAGTTGACTTAATGAGTAGCTTAGGCAATATGAAGCCATCTATCTATTTTGGTCCTTTGAAATGGATATATATATTTCTGTGTCAGATATTCCATTTTCAGCCAACTTTGCTGTATTTCACACTGTAGAGAAAGATAATTGTTCATTAGTGATGATCTGTGAGAATGACTAAAACACAGCATAGAGAAAAGCAGAGTCATAGCATGACTAGACTCTTCCTGAGTAGATTTTTAAAAAAGAGTGACAGTTGATGGAAATTAGTGCGAAAAGGAGGTTGAGCTATTAACACACAAAATTTGTTAATTGAAAGCATAAATTATTTCTTAAAGATGCTCTAGGCTTGAGTACTATCTGCATGGTACATGAAATTTGTCATAATTGCAAAAGTATTAAATAAGCATTTAATAATTTTATTCAAATTCTGTTTTCCAATCAGGATATAAGCAAACATCAGAGGTACAATGCATACATGAACATCTGCATACACATTTCCTTACATGACAAAAAATTATAAATTGGAAAAACAGAAATACTATTTTGATTCATCCTCATTCCTGTGTTTGGAACAGCATTTGTAAATAGGATGTATAAGACATATGTTCCATTTTAAAATCCTATCCTATTTTCATTTACCTTTTAATTCCACATTACAGATGGAAGTATTTAAGAATACGATATACAAATTTCATTAACCTTAAATTTTATTATTCAGAAAAAATATTGGACATTTAAAGATGTCCTATATAATTCAAAATCAAGCTAAGGACAAATGTTCACAATTTTAGAATGGCAGACTCTTGTGACTGCCTTCAGACTTGAGTTTTAAAAGTTGAACATTATGCTAAGAGTTGTGTTGTTAGAACTTTTTCTATGGCGATGAAAATTTAGGATAGAAGGCATATTAAATGGTTAATAAACTGTCCTTCAGTGGAGCAACTCTAGAAATTCACAGCTGCCTGAACATGAGTTCAGTAAGGTTTATAATAAGAAAATTATAGTTATTTGCTCAGGAAATGAAACTAGCCAAGTGGCAGGATAGATCTCTAAAACAGATGCATCACTTTAGTCTGCTATTTATTGCAAGAGTATTCCCATTTATCATGGTTTCCTAGCTGCTTTGTAGTTCAACTCTGACAACTGTAAATCAACACAAAAGATGAGACACAATGGTAAATCAAAGTGAAGAACAAATACTTAATAAGTGGAAAACATGCTTGGTATTGTGGTTAAAAACAATTTGTATAACATTTAATAGGAAAATAGTATAGCTTCTGATTATGACAAATATAACCAATTGCATTTTCAAAATCTTAAGACCATTTAGTTATTTGGCATAACTACATCGAAGGATAACTAATGTATGGAAACTATCAATGCATTGTGCCTATTAGTAAGAAGATTTTTTAAAAGAAATTTAATCTTTAAAGCTATTTCTCATTCATTCACTTAATTAATTCCTGGTTTTGGTAGACAATTCATTTTTTACTGGTCAGTCCTATCATAGTATCTTGGGTTTCATTTGGAATCCTATGCTTGGTTAGAACATTCATCAAAACTAAAAACATTCTGTTCTTGATAGTGATCCAATTGCTTAGCGTCACCCTAGAGGATTTGTATTAAATATAACACTGTTATATGCTGCAAAATTTCTCTTGGTTTAAACAATGCTTGAAATATATTCTTTATGTGATACACCAAAGGTAAATGGTGGTCAGTCACATGTTCTTGAAGACTGCAGGTCTGTCAGTCTTTCATCACAGTCAGTATCTGTACTTGATTTGTTTTTACACAAGAGAAATGTTCTGAGCATATTGCTAGCTCAGTAAAGCTACAGAATGTACTGTGTGGCTTATTTCTCAAATATGCTGAATCATTAATATCAGTCTAAACTTGAAAAAAAGTAGTTTTAAATACTATCATAACATGTCTTCCCTTTAGGACCTGTATTTTATAGCACCAAGGTGAGACTAAGTTAAACTGTTGTTTTGACCTGTCATGACTATTCAGCATATGTCCTTCCAGGATTTCCCAGGATTATTTGACAGGCCTTTTAACACTTTGTTGAAAAATACAGCATAAGCTTTGCAATAACACATGTGAAATGAAATCAGTGCAGATACTGTCTATATAAACTTGACAAGTTCAATTCATGTAAAAAGCTAAAATGTCATCAAGGTCTTGGTCAGAAGGTTACAACACTTTCCTGCTATAATAATAATTATTATTTTATCTCTCTTAGCAACAGATTATGTCTTGTATAAGCTAAATACTTCTTTAGGAGGCTGACATTGAGATGATTTAATGCATAATAGGGCTTGTGCTTGTTAAACTGCAAAGAATTAATCCCACTAGATTTCACAAATAGCACCTGCTCAAGCCTGCTAGAGTTGTCTGTCTACATGGAATGCATCAAGCAAACTCTGGCACAACCAAAAGACTGAATTATTAGAAACTTGAATGTCTGCTCTAAAATACACCTACTTTCTATTTGCCACTGAGGATTTGTTTAGAAATTAACCCTGAATTAGCCAACTTCAAATGACTAAGTAATTACAGCATGATTTTAACCACTGTGAGATATACAAGTAGTATTGATTACTCTAATAAGAGTCTCCTAAAATATCTTTTAAGAGGGACTCAGTGTCTTGTACAGTAACTGTGGGTACAATAACAAGTGCATCATTAGGTATAGATGTACTTGTAAAGAAATATTTGTCAAATTATTATAAGGAATTTTACAGGTTTAGTAAGAAGCTTTTTTTCAGTTTATGTGGTGGATTGACCTTTCCTTGTGCAAGCTCTCTCATGTCTCTTCTTAAAAGGGCACTAATCCCATCATGATGGCTCCATCCTTATGACCTCATCTAATTCTAATTACCTCCCAAAGGCCCTGTCTCTAAATACCATCACATTGGGAATTAGATTGTCAACATAAGAACTTGGGGGTGTGGGAGCATAAACATTCATAACAGTGCATGTGTGTATATCTGATAGAAATATAAAGATTAGAAATATCAATATTTCAGTGAGATGAGGCTTTAGTAGTGTTTAATAAAAAGTCATGGTAGAGCATTTTTCTTATCTTTGATATTTTTTATTATATGGGTCATTATTTTTCTTTACAGTAAATATTGTTCCTTTTCTCCCTAAATTTTTGTCACAAATACTTATAGTAGTATTTGTTAGTAGTATTTTTAGGGCAAATGATCTGGTTACCATAATATTAGAATCAGAGATTTCACTCTAAAAAGTATATTTTTCTATAGTTTATTTTTTGTTTATTTTCTAGACTCAAAAAATTCGTGTGTTGTTATTCAAGAATGACTCATATCTTCATTTTCAACTTATTTAGGTCTTATGAAAGAGGTTATGAAAGAGGTTACAAGGTTATGAAAGACGTCCAATGTTTTTAGTGTTAAGACATTCTGTGTGAAGTCTGCACTCTCTGGTACACAGTATAATTAGCATGTGAAAAAATACTGGGACTGAACACTTGTAATATGTTGAGCTACTTTTTCGTGATTTAGTGAACAGTGGGGTAAATAGTTTCTTTTTATGTGATAGGGAAAGTGTCCAAAGTTTTTAGTGTTAAATATGAAGACTATTTGTTAGCATGTGGTAAAGAAAAATCCTATGTCGAAATATATTATGGCAAGCCCATTAACAAATAAAATACCTTATAGGTATAAAAATACAATATTATTATCATAGAAACAGCTTCTTTGGCTTGTTCTATATAAACATCAATGTTTAGTTATTAGATTCAGTTTTTTTGTATTTCTAACATTATCTAATTCCATACATTTGAACTGTGCCACATATTTTAGGGTATTATCGACTGGGGCATAAGAAAAATTATGGATTCCTGAAAAACAAAACAAAATGCATGAGAATAGCCTCACCATGAAAGCACTTACCTATTCCCCATAGGTAAGTACTATCAGTCAGGAAATATCTTGGGAGATATACATTTATATCTCCATCACACTTATGGAGAGATCTTTATGATATATCCAGGAGAAGAAGTAATTTGGATAAGACACTACTACTTGCAAGAAAAAAAATTGATACATAATTCATATACCACAAAATTCTGGATTTTAAAATATATAATTCAGAGATTTTTAGTATATTCACAAACATCGCTATTACCCATTTCCAGAACATTTTTATTTCCCATAAGTGGAACTCCATAATATTAGCAGTCACTCCCCATGGCTCCTTCTCTCAAACCCCTGGTACCCACTAATCTACTTTGTGTCTATATGGATTTGCCTACTCTGGACATTTCATATAAATGGAATCATGCAATATGAGTCCTTTTTTGGTCTGACTTCTTTCATTTAGCCTATTTTCAGAGTTCACTTCTGCTTTAACATGTATCGCTACTTCATTCCTTTTTATGGTTAAATAGTATTTATTGTTTAAATAAACCACCTTTTGTTTATCCATTTCATTAGTGATGGACATTTAGGTTGTTTCCATTTGAGGGAGGGTACTATCATTAATAATGCTACTGCGAATGTTCATATACAAGTTTTTGTGTGGCTCTGTGCTTTCAATTCTCTCAGATATATACCTAGAATAGCAATTACTGGGTTGTAAGTAACATGTTAAGCTTTTTGAGGAGACTCAAACTGTTTTCAGAAGTGACTAGATTAATATGGTGACATCACTGATAAGGCAGTTTAGAGAATTCCAGAACTTTATACCACTATAAAAACAACTAATAAGCTAGTGAAAATGGTCATAAAGCTTTAAAACTCTGGAAGCTTCTCCAATAGTTATCATACCCAGGGGAAAGCTTAATGAAGAAAGAAGTTGCTGCATTCTCTAGCATTTTAAGTTCCTGCTCATTGTCCCCACTCCAGGATCAGTGGTGGCTGTGAGGTTGGCAGCCTGAAATGCTGTTACAGGTTGCTAGTGCCAGAGAGAGCAATACAGACCTTATTCTCAAATAATTGTGGCTGTGGGTTTCAACCTGTTTGGCAGCTCCTTGAAGGATCAGCACAAGGGCTTGCCATTGTTCTGCCTGATTTGGAATATTCCCAGGGTTTTGGTGGCTTCTTGGAAGGTGTTTGCAGAAAGTAGGCAAAGGCTAAAGTACTGGCCACAGCAGCCTGGGGCAAGAGTTTATAGTCGAGACAATAGACAGATCAAAAAGACTGATAAAAGAGATATGTGAGGGAGTAATAGCTTTTAAAAGCTCCCGCTTGTGTCAGATAATTGAAGATGCCCTGTACATGCCCAGGGCTGGACACATGCTCAGAAAAGACCTAAGAGAACCCTAAGCTGTTATCTTTGGCTCTTCTTCAGGCTCTACACAGGCACAGGTGAAGGCCACGTCAGAGATTTAAATAATCTGGTTAAGTTATTGAAGGAGTACCCCCAAACAGAGACAATATATAAAGATAAAGGATGTCTCCCTCCCCCGCCTCTCTTTTTTGGCTCCAAAGATTTAAGGGTCCCCCCCCCCTTCTCTCTCTCTCTCTCTCTCTCTCTCTCTTATTTTGGCTCCAAAGATTTAAGGGAACTCTATTAAAACACTAGCTGACCACAAAGCTAGAAGAATACAGATTTCAATTGTCACACATAAAAACGAATATAGACTATACAAAAATAGTTTAGAAAAGCCACTAAACAAACATTAAAAAAAAACAACCCTACAACCCTGGGGAGTGAGAATCTGATTTCCAGAGCTGTTACATAATAATATTCAAAATGCCCAGTTTTCAACAAAAAATTAGAAGACATGCAAAGAAAAAAGAAAGCATAGTCCATTCGTGGAGGTAAAAAAGACATTAATAGAAGGTGTCCCTGGAGGATCCTGGGTATTGGACTCACTAGACAAAAATTTTAAATCACTGTTTTAGACATGCTCAAAGATCTAAGTGAAACTATGGACACAGAATGAAAGGAAACCCGGAGAATAATGTTGCATCATGAGCATGCTGTGAAGGCACACAGATGAGTTGTGTCTTTCCACAATGTCATCTTTATTCAATCATAAAGCAAGTTAAATCATAATTATAAAAGCAGGTTCAGGATTCCAAACTTAATGACAATTCACCCTGTGATTAAAGTTGGCTTCTTACACAGCACACAGAGCAGGACAGAAGACAAACCACACCACAAACAAGATAATAGAAGGATGTAGGAAATTAACAAATGCAAAGTCAGTCTGTGGGCATGCATTGAGATAAGGCCTCCCTCTAGTCCTGGTCAGCTCTGGGCACTTACTGCTTCTGATGTTCAAGCAGGGAAGGATCTCTGTTCTGTTCCGAGATCATCTGGGCACAACATTTGGTGGCAGTTACCTTTATTTTAAGTGGTCAGACATAGAGGAACCAGGTCTGAAGAGTCTGAGTTTGTTGCCAAAGTCCTTCCCTTTTAAAAGGGTTTAAGCAGTTTTGGATCCTTGCAGACCTCCCCTGGTTCTGCTCATTATCCGTTCTGGGGTGTCAGCTGCTATTGGTCCTGGCACCATCTCCTAGCTGGAGTACCTTAGCTGCTTGTGATATTGCTTGACACAGGCCCCTGCATAACACAGTCACCTGCTTGACATGACAAGACTCCATTTTACTCTCTACAAAAAGGCGGGATTTTTTTTTTTTTTTTTAAAGAGCCAAATAAACATCTGGAGCCTAAACATACAATAACTGAAATGAAAGTTTCATTAGAGAATTGTAATAGCAGATTTGAGCAGAAAAAAGAAAGAATTGGTGAAATTGAAGATAGATCAATTTCAATTATCCAGACTGAGAATCCCAGACAGAAAAGACTGAAGGAAAACGAACAGAGTCTAAGAAACCTGTGGGACACTATTAAGTAGACCAACATATGAATATGGAACTCCCAGTGTTAGAGGAGAGAAAGCAGAATAAGTGTTTGGGAAAAAAAAAATGGTCAAAACATTCCTTATTTGATTAAATATATAAATCTACACATAAAAGAAGTCCAGGCAGGATATACTTACAGAGATCCACAGTAAGACACATTATAGTCAAATTACTAAAAGCCAAAGTGACTGCATCATTCTACCATCCTACCATCAGTGTATGAGTGTTCTGATTTTTCTGCATCCTCACAAATCTTCTTAATTGTTCCTCTATTTTGTTACAGCATACTGCTGAATAGAATGATATCTCATTTTTAAAATTGCATTCCTTGACATTGAACATTTTTTTATGTATGTATTAAGAAAACTTCTTGGGGTGCCTGGGTGGCTCAGTGGGTTAAAGCCTCTGCCTTCAGCTCAGGTCATGATTCCAGGGTCCTGGGATCAAGCCCCACATCAAGCTCTCTGCTCAGCAGGAAGCCTGCTTCCCCACTCACCCCTGCCTGCCTCTCTGCCTACTTGTGATCTCTGTCAAATAAATAAAGAAAAACTTAAAAAAAAAAAAAAAAAAAAACTTCTTAAACTGCCAATTGGAGCCACACATAGCAGCTTTTGATCAAGCTGATATGAAGATGATTCAAGTAACATTCAATGAGACACATTCATTTAGCCCCCAAGTACAGTCAAGGATAATTCTCAAATCTATCCTGCTGGCAAAACTGGACCTGAGGAACTCTGTCTTTATGTGAGGACAAGCTGATGAAAAAAACCCAAAACAACAACAACAACAACAACAACAAAAAACAACTTACTTAGAGGCTATGAAGAAATCCTACAGAAGAAAAAAAAAAAAAGGAAAGAAACATCCAAAGATCTGGGGGGAAGCATATTTTGGGGGGCTTGGGAAGAAGATTTACTACAAAATCACTATAGCTTATTCTACATTTTCCGTGTGATATGAGAGAGCCTGGACCCTATAAAGTAAGAACAGAAGACTACAATTTGAGAACCCATTGAAATGAAAATATGAAGATAATGAAGATCTCCATTTGAGGTAATAAAAAAGCTTACATGGCACTACAGAAAATTGGCAAGGTGGAAAACCTAAGAAACTTTCCTTGAGTTAACTGAAAACTGACAAAGTTGTGAAATAAGGTAGTTTATGGGGGTTAAGGAAAGAGATAGGAACCAACAGAAAAACTACAGGCATAGCTAAAAAAGAAACTTAAGCAAGCTCTTAAAAGACACAGTTCAGATGATATTAACAGATCTTTATGTCACTATTCCCTCAATTCTTGAGAATTTTAGTTCCTGGCGTACTTTACATACTATTTTACATCTAAACAATGGGAGTGAATCAGAACTCAAGATTTGGACTTCTTTGCACTAATTTCAATCCAATAGTATGCCTTAAAAATTATCTTCATGTTGCCCATCCCTAAACTCCAAACTCAACATTTTATACAGATATCTAAGGAGAAACTCAGATTTTGGAAACTGTTATACTGGTTTGTTTTCACTCAAAATCCACCTCTCCTGCAGTCTTCCTTTAATCCCATAAGTTGCTCAGACAATTTTGTAATCAAATATGGGTTTTAAGTAAGATCACTCTGTTAACAGCATGGATTAAAGGAGAAGGAGAGCAGATTTGAGGGTATTGGTCACAAACATAGGGAAAACATGAAACCAATGAGAAAGATTATAGATATTATTCAAAAGAAAAATGGTTGGAAACATTTTTTTTAAAAAAAGATCATGTTAGATCCTTACTCATTATATAACAAAATACATCTCAAATATATTTAACAACAAAATGGAAAAGTAGAATCATCCAAACCTTTATAGTGTGCTGCATCCAAGCAATGTTGTCTTTTATTCATTTAACAACATAGAAAAGGAAATACTGTAACTAAAAAAATGAAAGATCCAAAATGTATGTTAAACATTTTGTATCAATCCAATATTTTCGTTTACAAATTAAAAGTTTGCTTCTACGGGTGCCTGGGTGGCTCAGTGGGTTAAGCCTCTGCCTTCAGCTCAGGTCATGATCCCAGGATCCTGGGATCGAGCCCCGCATTGGGCTCTCTGCTTGGTGGGGAGCCTGCTTCCCCCTCTCTCTGCCTGCCTCTCTGCCTACTTCTGATCTCTCTCTCTCTCTGTCAAATAAATAAATAAAATTTTAAAAAAAAGTTTGCTTCTAGGTAGAGAACTTTGGTTTAAACATTTTTTCCAAGTATTCTTTCCCAAATATTTTATTTTGAATTTGTATTAATTTTAAATAGTAAGTTTGCATCATGTCTTATAAAGGAAACAATTTTTTAGAGAAGGATTTTTTAAAGTCAGATTAAATAGAAATATAATGAACAATATTCCTAGCATATTCCATAATAGTGAGTAAATTCCCATTATTACTCTAGTTAGACCAGTGTTATGAGCAGTTTAGGGATGCCCAAGGAAAGTTTATAATCAGTGATTAAGATTATTGGAAGTCCCTGAGTAAGGATCTTATTAACTTTAGAATTAAATTTTGTGGAAGATAATGAATTGCCTCAATTCCCATCATTCTATGGAGAAGAGGTATGAACATAGTAAGGAAAATAGAAAAGTTTTCCCTGCTTTTAAGGGGGCCGAATGAAACCAAAAGCAGCAATTAAAATTCATATTCCACTTGGAACAAAGGTCAGTATTCATTATGTTTTGGATTCAGGGAAATTAAGATAGATTATTTTTGAGAACCAGGTGATAAGCAATGTGGTCTGAAGTGCTGGGGTTAAGAGCCAATAGCTAAGAATTCTTGAGACTTCTTTGGTACAAAAAGGTGGTTTTACTAAAGCAGAGTATCTGTGGGCAGAAAGAGGGGGTACAATGGGGTTGTGAGGAATGTCTGATTATATACTTGGGAATTGGGGGAGGTAAAGACAAAGGGACATTTCCAAAAGGACCTCTGTACACTGAAGAAGACACAGGATCCTGGAGGACTAGCTATCATGAAGCTAAAGTGGTTTTTCCCTCTAGCAAAGCATTAATGTTAAGACAGTTGGAAGTTTCTGGAGGAATGTCATACTCTGCCCAACCCAAGTATTTGTCAATGGGCTGCATTTATAAGGAAATTTAATTTTACTTATTTTTCTTTTTTTGTTTTTGCTCCCCATATCAATAAGGAAAACTCTGAAGATTAGGAGACAGCAAAGCTCTGTATGGATCAGGATGGGGAGAAATTCAATTTTACTTTAGGTAATTGATTTCTGAAAGAATATTTCTTCTTTACAGTGCAACCTTCAAGGTACACTGCCTTCCACATGTCCCGAGACATAATGAAGAAAGTAAATAGATATAATTTAGCATCAATTATGATTAGTAGATAATAGCAAACCAATTTTATTTCCTTCCTTATGAAGAAAGAAGAACAATAGTCTGTGATCATTACTTATTCAAATACAAATTTGATTCCACCATAAAATTTCATTGATGATCTACTAACACAGATCTCTTTAAGATAGGGGCTATGTGCTATTACTATCTAATCCATACTGTCTGATATGAATTTTATAACATACCCTAGATTTCTACTCAATGCTCTGTGAAAATATCTCATTTTCCCTAAAAGTAGAATTAAATCTGCTGTGTTATAATCTATTCAAATTTACTTATCATTCCATGCATTCCAGTTTACCCTGATTCATCATAAGTGAGCTGTGGAAAAGCAAAAATGCTATATACCCCAATAGCAATAAACTTTACTAAGTGCGCTTAGGAAAATTTCCCAGTCCATATATGTTCTCATTACATTATTTCTATCCCGCTGCCCAGGCCCAACCCCTTCCAAAGAAACAAAACCGGATTGTTTAGGGAAAATATGTCCTCGTGGTACTGCCAGGGCCTGAGGAAAATGCTTATTTTCTTAATCACACTTCCTAAAATTGTGATGTAGTCTCCTTTCTTTTCTTCCCTGCCCCTGCCTCCTACAGCAAGAGTATAAAGAGTTTAGCACATTATGTACTGATTTGAAGTTAGTATGTCTGTTTACAGATCTCATCATCATGGTGATAGGTTTCTTGGAAATTAAAAGATTGTTCCCAGACACAGTGCTTACCCCTCCTCCCTTCCCCGCCCCCATGGATCACTTGTAGTGCCAACAACGTATCTTATCAACACTGGTCTCTAAGCATAATGCACGTCCTGACAATTATTATGAATGTTCCTTGCATATTAATTGATCAGTCCAGTGAGTTTAAAAAGCTTCTTGATCCCAGGAATTCTGGTTTTCAAAGTAAGATTCAATAAAATAATCTCTAGAAATATAATTTGAGTAACTTGAAACTTCTGAATATGTTTTATTCCATGAAATATGCTGTGGCCACAATTACTTAAATGTATTCTCATTGGGAATATATACATATATATATATATATATATATATATATATATTTTTTTTTTTTTTTTTTAGATTTTATTCATTTATTTGACAGAAAGAGATCACAAGTAGGCAGAAAGGCAGGCAGAGAGAGAGAGGAGGAAGCAGGCTCCCTGCCGAGCAGAGAGCCCGATGCGGGACTCGATCCCAGGACCCTGAGATCACGACCTGAGCCGAAGGCAGCGGCTCAACCCACTGAGCCACCCAGGCGCCCAGGAATATATATTTTTTTATTCTGTACTTCAGATCAGGATAACTTTAGATCAGGACCATTGATCAAGAAAAACTAGGTAATATTATACATTCACATAGAATTCCCTAAAATTATTCAAAAGCAACTGCAGTAATATCAACAAAAACAAAACAAAACAAAAAAGAAAAACGTCTTGATTTTTTTAAAGCTAGCCCCATTTCTAGGAGCATAAAGAAGTTTAGGCCAAAACATAAAATCAATACTTAAAAAGAAAAGAAAAAAGAAAAGAAAGAAAACAAATGAAAAAAGAAGAAAAGTCCTTAAACTTCCACAATTTGAAAAAGTATTGACTTGGTCTTCCTTAAGTGATGTCTTGACCTAAAGTACATCCTGTGACTCATACTCCAATTTGCTGTTACAGTCTTTCTGGTCCAAATTGCTGGGAGGAAGGGAAGTACTGCTATAGACAAAGTGGTTAAATACCCTAGTGTACAGAACCTTATAAAAGCTGCACCCTGAGAAAGATGCAGTTTCTCATTTCTTTGTTCCTGTTTTAATTTTATGATCCCTTGGAAGAAAGGTACATTTTGTCTCTATTTGAAAAAAAAAAAAATCTAAGTAACAATAATATTACCAGTGTTGAAAATGTGTTATAGTTGTTTTTCCATATATTCACCAAGAGGCTGGCTTATTTTTAATGCAGTTGTACTGGGTCCTTATTCAAGATACTTCAGATTAACACCCTTTTGCAAGCAAGTGAGAATAGCTGTTATGTCCCCTGTTTGTGGAGGATTCAACATTAGTAGATTCAGCAATCATTTTCTCAGGTCCTTCCATTAGGTCTATCATTAGGAAAAAAGCAGTTTGAAGACAAATCAGGTGAAAGTTGGAGCTGCCCATTGAAAGTAAAACCCACATCAACTTGAAAATGTTCTCTGTGAAATAAGATGGAAAACTCTAGGAGATAAAAGTTCAAAGAAATTTTTTCCCAGCCATTTTCACTTTTAGATAGCCCTATTATAATCACTTAATTGATAGGTTACAGTTGTCACAACATGGATTTCCCCTCCATTTTTCGTGTTTGAAAGTAAGTGTGCTTTGCTTTAAAAAAAAAAAAAAAAAAAAAAAAATCTGTCAGGGGGCACCAGGGTGGCTCAACTTGTTTAAGTGTCCGATTCTTGATTTTCGCTCAGGTCATTGATCTCAGGGTCTTGATCTCAGAATCCCGAGATCAAGCCCCATGCAGAATCTGTGCAGGGTGTGGAGCCTGCAGGGATTTGTCTTTCTCCCTGTCCTTCTGCGCACGCCCCCACCCACCCCTCACCGCCACCGCCCTGCTCAGGTTGCCTGCTCAATATTTCTCTCATTTGTTTTTTTTTGTTTGTTTGTTTAAAGATTTTATTTGTTTATTTGACAGAGATCACAAGTAGACAGAGAGGCAGGCAGAGAGAGAGAGAGGAAAGCAGGCTTCCTGCAGAGCAGATAGCCCGATGCGGGACTCGATCCCAGGACCCTGGGATCATGACCTGAGCCGAAGGCAGCGGCTTAACCCAGTGAGCCACCCAGGCACCCTCTCCTTTGTTTTAATGAGAGTTCTGTATGGTTCTTTAAATAGATAAAATGCATTTAAATATTAAAATTCTGAAAGTTCATTTCATATGCAGCTGTTTAGCAAGGTAGTTTTTTTCATGATTGAAGGTAAACCTTAATCCTTTAAACTGTATCTCTTCCATAAGCGTAGCCTGAATTTAGTATTTTAAAGGAACATTTTCAAAATAGTATGTTCCATTTCTTTTTCAAAGCCACTTTTCTATTACTAAGAAACATTACTTTCTTTTAAACATTATCTTGGATATTTTTTCCACACATTTACTAAGTTATTTCTAACTGATTCCATTAAGTCACCCAGGGACTGTCTGGAATAGATTACTTTATCAAGTTGCAATGTGTGGGTTACCACTAATAAAATGATCTTGGGAACAGAGAAAAATATTTACCTAGGAGTACTGAGTTATCATGTTTTTTGTTGTTGTTTCTGATGGTAGTTTACCTTAAATTAGGAGTTTGTAAACATTGAAGAATCAGGAAAGTATATATGTATATAGTATATAGTATATGTGTTATAAATGTATATATATATTACTGTTTTTGTGTTAATTCCCACAGTTTTATTCAAGTGGAACAGGTTCTACAAATGCTGTTCCGTTTTCACCCAAGCAGTCACAATCCAAAGAGAAAAGAGGAACAGATCAAGGATGGGTTGTTTCTATACTCATATGGGCTTATCCTAGATGGGATATATGCAATTTCCATATTTCTGATTCAAATCCAGTTTGGTCATAACCTTTGTTGACTGTGTAAAAATAAGAAGGACTCAATTACCTTATTTTTTTAGTAAGTGTAACATCTAGTGTTACATTTAGTAAATGTAACAAAAATATAAACCAGTTTTAGCTTATTATTATTATTATTTTTTAAAGATTTTACTTATTTATTTGACAGAGAGAGATCACAAGTAGGCAGAGAGGCAGGCAGAGAGAGAGGAGGAAGCAGGTTCCCTGCCAAGCAGAGAGCCCAATGCGGGACTCGATCCCAGGACCCTGAGATCATGACCTGAGCCGAAGGCAGCGGCTTAACCCACTGAGCCACCCAGGCGCCCTTAGCTAAAAACCTAAAAATACATATTTACATGATTTGTACAAGTGGAATTTTCTTGCCATCATCTCTGGGATGCTCCTAACTACTGGTAACGCTTTTAATAAATAATTTTTAAGGGGAAACCACACACAATTTTGCAGGATTTGTGCTGCCCCACGGATACTATTTTCCCTTAGATTCTGAGCCAAGCCACCACCAGAATGGACACCCCCTGTCCATTCTAGCATGAGAAGTCTGTCATCAAGCATGCTGAGTAAATAAAGCCTGGTTCATCTGCTGTTAACAGTAGGAAATTTCCTATCATCCTGGCATCAACAAGGGTGAACTCTCAATCTTTTCAGTGTTCACAGACCTGGAAATACTGTCTCCTCTTAGGAATAAGCAGGAGGTAGGCCAGTGTATGTTGGGGGCTGGGGAGGGTGTAAGAAGAATTTAAAAAGCTAAGAAAGAATAGGAGAATTGGATTGATGGGACTATACACAGAACCATTGTTTTTATACACACCAATGTAGAAAGTAATGATTCTTTAACCTCCAAAGTTTTACATGAAAATAACTCCATTTGTGAGATGAGGGGGCTTTTGTTATACCTTGCCAGTATTTAATCAAAATGATCTCCCCCAAACATATTTGATGTTCATTATAGAAGATTAATTTAGTTATGATAAACAGTTATATTGGTAGACATTGGATTCTGTAACTTCCTTGGGACTTAGAGTTAACTGTTCAAACAAGACTCAGCAACTTCAAGGGTAGCTCTCACAATTTATGTAGGCCATTGTCCAGGTTGTGAGACTCAGTAAAGAAGCATGTACTCTTTCCTTCTGCTTCTTATTTTGTTTTTCTTTTCTTTGGTACTGCTTTAAATTATCCTATGTCACAGCTTGTTAAGGGCTTCAGGCTAGTCAGTAGGTGCTATATAAATTCAAAAGATTGATGTCTACTCACAGAAGTTTGTCTAACAAACTCCAAAAAGATCGTATTATTCATTAGCTGTCACCTGGTATATGTATTTCTTTACTCTATCCACTGTAGATCTGTAAGTGTTTGTTTTTAACTGAATATTTCTTGCTAATAACTATTTTCATCTCACAGGAATCATATTAACTAATTTAATCATATTAACTAATTTAATGTTCCTATGAGGTAGGTTCCATTAATATCTCTGTTTCACAATGAAGAAATGAGATACATAGAAATACAGTAACTTTCTCAAAGTCATACAGCTAATAAGAAGTAGAGTTGGAAAAAAAAAAAAAAGAAGTAGAGTTGGAATGTAACTAGGAATTTGACTTGAGTCTTTTGCTTTAACCACTGCACTATCTGTTGCTCAAAAAGCATAGGAACTATATCCTCAATTCAAATTAGAGTCTTTCATAAAATCTTTGTGTTTATTTCCATTAGCATTTTTTCTGATGTTAGTGGGTATATCTTTATTTCTATATTTTCACTTCTAATAAAGTTCTTATCACCCATTAAATAGTTAATAAATATCTAACTAAACAAGATGTAATGTATATGTGATAAACGATTGTTAAAGTAGTATTTATGCATTAAGAAAAATAACACTTGAACTGGTACTGCATTGAATTATCTAAAATTCTTACCAAGTAAAGTTACTGAATGGGTACACTGAATTTTTTTTTTTAATAACCCATTTTCCAGTCAGTGGTTCTCTCTTTTTGCTTGTTGGACCTGGATTTTGTATCCCTTTGGGCAGGAAATGTTCAGGAATTCCACTGCCATTGTGAAATTCGGCTTAACCACAGATTCAGAAAATTAGCAACATCCACTGTAGGATACTGAGACCAAATGGCATGTTCAGAAGGAATCCCTTCTCTAGTAGGTTGTTTTTGCTTTCCTAATAAATACTAGTTTACTTCCTTTTGAGAGATAACTTTAAAAATAGAAATTTAAAAATTTCACAAGATTTACAGGATAAACTCCTCTACATAAATCACTTTATACAATAAGCAGTGAGAAAGCTTTAGCAAGGCCAGTTTTAAAGACCTAAGACTTTAGGATAGTTTAGATAAGGTTTGAATAAGCAGCCAAATGTTCTGAACCAAAATTCCAAGTCTGTTAGTAATGATAATATTATTTAGCACTTAGATAATTCTTTGCAGGCAGTAACCATTAATCATTGGCATCCCACTGTGTACTATGCAAGTTTTAAGATTATCAGTTTATAGAGGCAAATATTAAAGTTGAGAGGGAAAGAGTGTGTTTAAGGTCATAACCTGGGTTATTGCCTGAGCCAGAGTTTGACACGTACTTTTTCTCTTTTTCCCTATCGTATTCCACAAGCTGTTACCTTATTTTTGTGCCAAGATTTTTTCTTAACATAACTACCTGAACATACAAAGTCAAACTATGTTTGCAATACCCAGGTTGTTTATAAGAGACAGTGGAAAGGAGTTACAAGACTTAGATTCTTACTTCCTTCTTTCTTACTCAAACATGTACTGACTGTGGAATCTTGGTCAGAATTCCAATTTTTTTTTTGAGCCCCTATTTTCTTACCTGCCAAATAGGACTAATCTTGTGGTTATTTCTGAGGGATAAATATATAATATATATGAGTAATTATTGGTAACTATAATTTTTTGAGTGTCCACTGTATGTAAGTCACTTTAGTTCAAATTCTCAGCATCTTATTTATTTTTAATATGATTTTATGGATTTGCTTATTTATTAAATCAGCAGATGTTTTATAGGATGCCTACCATGCACATTATCTCATAAAGTAATAACCAGAACAAACTTCCAGGTCTCACAGAACTGTCTTTCAAGGGAATGTTTTACAGTAAACTAGAAGGCACATGTAAGTGTGAGGTATGAATTCCACTTGGGGAAATTATGTGATAAATTCCATTAAGAAAAATAAAGATTGTAAAAGTAAAAGGGAATGATTTGAACGGGGTATTATTTTATACCCGGGGCCAAAAAAGTTTACCTGTAAACATATTTGAGGAAAGATGTGAGGGAACTGTGGGAGATGGCCTTTTGATATTGGGCAGAAGGTGCTTTGTAGGTAGAGAGAACAGCAAATGCATGTTCTCTGGGCTTTCATTACTTTTTTAGGGCCAGCAAGGAAGACAACTAGAATGAAGCTAGCAAGGAAGAGAACAGAAAGTGTAGAAAGACAATAGATTTCAGGTCATTTAGGACTTTGTAGGTCATGAGAAAATTTTTGGATTTTATTCTTAAGACTAAAAGATTTTAGAAGACTTGAATAAAAGAGTGACATGATTTGGTTTATATTTTAGAAGGCTTGGGAAAAGGCAAGGAGACAATGTAGAAAGCTATTTGTGAAAGATGGTTATCTAACATGGCATCAGCAGTGGAGGCCAGATTAAAAATAAAATTTGGATGGTTGACAGATAATAAAAATTCAATAGATAAGGTTAGAAATGAAGTTATAGGGGTGCCTGGGTGGCTCAGCTGTTAGGTGGCTGCCTTCGGTTCAGGTTGCAATCCCAGGGTCCTGTGATCAAGCCCCACATCGGGCTCACTGCTCAGTGAGGAGCCTGTTTCTCCATCTGCCTACTCTCCCTACTTGTCACTCTCTCGCTCTCTCTCAATGTCAAATCAATCAATCAATCTTAAAATAAATTTTAAAAATCTTCAAAAAAATTTAAAAAAATAAAAGAAATGAAGTAATAGGTTAACAGGTTGTCAGCATATAGGTATATTTAAAGTCATGGGATTGATGTGATCACCTAAGGAGGAAGCACAGAGAGAATAGTCCACAGAAAAAGCTCTGGAGTATTGCAGCTTCATAGGGGGATAAGAAGAACCAGTCAAGGAGACTGAGGAGGAGGAAAATGAAACACAGGTAGAAAGAAAGGAGTGATCAATTATGTCAAATGCTGCGAGCAGTTAGGTAAAGTGAGTGATATTTGACCATGTGATTAGTTAATGTGGGGGTCACCAGTTACCTTAACAAGAGCTCTGATGGAGATGGAGATGTGTAGTCTAAAGCCTGATGGTGTCTCCTCTGCACTACTGCACTAGCCTTCACTTTTTCTGTCTCCAGTCTATTCTCCATTTTGCAATCAGAGTTAATTTTTCAAAATACAAATCTAATAATGTTTCTGCCGTTTTAAAAATCCAGAGGCTGTCTGTCTCTTTCAGATTAATTATGCAAATCCTTAAGCTATTTTCTAAAGCTCTGCTCTCTGGGATTCAGTCATGCTGTATTTATTTTAGTTCCTTATACTTCTACCTCCTCAAGGCCTTTGGACAGAAGGGTCCTAATTTCCCTTCCTTTTTCTGGTTACTTCAGACATTAGTACAGTGTTAATTTTTTCAATTAATCTTTTTCTGACCACACTATGTTAAAACTCTTTTTGTACAGACTCATGTGGAATGCACAACATAGCACTCCCTCGGAGTGTTTCACAAAGTTGCAATCTTACATTTCTGTGTAATCACGTAATTAATGAGCATCTCCCTGAGTGATCAAAAGCTCCATAAGGACAAGAACTCAGCATGATTACTTTGCTTAACGGGCATCTTCAGCATGAATGTCACAGTCCAATGTGGGTAGGTACTCCATAAATATTTATCGGGTGAGTGAATGAACTCAACACAAGTTTCATGATTCTTTTTTATCTGGTAATTTTATAATTTCTCTTAGGATCCTGAGGATAATGGTTCTTGAATGGGACTATTAAACATGTACTGTAATTGTCTGCTAAAACTCCATATTCTAATTGCATTGGCATAATTTGAAAGCCTCCTAGAGAATAATAGAAACATCTAGTTTTTCTTGTAATTGTAAAGTAAAACATTAGGAAGTGATTCAAGAAAAGTGAGTCCTCATGAATGCTAGCTTTAGACATGACCATTGATAATGCTCACAACATAATGACTTTCATACAGCAGAACTAATTGTTTTAGAACAGAAAATTTAAGTGAGAAAATGTTTCTTTTTCCTACAACTTTCTCAGGATGTTCCAATTATTTTAATCTAAATTCCGGGCCAGCCTCACCATAGAGTTCTCCTCAATTAGATTTTTTTTCAATAATTCAGCTTTCTTTTTTTTTATTTTTAAAGATTTTTATTTATTTATTTGACAGAGAGAGATCACAAGTAGGCAGAGAAGCAGGTAGAGAGAGAGAGGAGGAAGCAGGCTCCTATTGAGGAGAGAGCCCATGCGGGGCTTGATCCCAGGACCCTGAGATCATGACCGGAGCCGAAGGCAGAGGCTTTAACCCACTGAGCCACCCAAGCGCCCCAATAATTAAAAATTTTCTATTTAACTGAAAAACATGAAGCATTTAAACAAACATATTTGTTAAATATATTTTTAAAATCTTTTTTTATTTATTTGAGAAAGAGATAGTGAGAGAGAGCACAGGTGGGAAGGAGGGGGAGAAGCAGATTCCCCACTGAGCAGGGAGCCCAATGCAGGACTCAATTCCAGGACCCTAGGATCATGACCTCAGCCAAAGGCAGACACTAAACCAACTGAGCCACCCAGGTGCCCTGTTAAATATATTGTATTTGATTAATATAGCTCTTTTCTCTTTAAATGGTCAGTTGTATAAATGTTTACACAATAATAATATCATACTATCTTATTTATTTATTTGGCTTAAAACAACACACATTTATTATCTTATACTTCCGGAGGCCAGAAATCCAACACAAATTTAACTGGTTAACTTCAAGATGTAGCTTGTATTATATTCCTCCTGGAGGCTGTAGGTGAGAATCTGTTCTCTGTCTTTTTCAGAAGAGGTCTTGCACATTCTTTGGTTTATTCTCCTTTCTCCATCTTCAAAACCAACAATATTTCATATCTCTGACCCTTATTCCATTTTACATAATCTCTACTTTAAAGAACAAGTGTCTTATTTGAAAGGTAGCAACAAAAGTAAGTGATAGATACAGATGTTGTGAAAAGAAGGGCCATCTGTACCCCAATGTTTATAGCAGCAATGGCCACAGTCGCCAAACTATGGAAAGAACCAAGATGCCCTTCAACGGATGAATGGATAAGGAAGATGTGGTCCATATACACTATGGAGTATTATGCCTCCATCAGAAAGGATGAATACCCACCATGATCAGGTGGGATTCATCCCTGGGCTACAAGGATGGTTCAACATTCGCAAATCAATCAATGTGATACAACAAATTAATATGAGAAGAGAGAAGAACCACATGGTCCTCTCAATTGATGCAGAAAAAGCATTTGACAAAATCCAACATCCGTTCCTGATTAAAACGCTTCAAAGTATAGGGATAGAGGGAACATTCCTGAACCTCATCAAATCTATCTATGAAAGACCCACAGCAAATATCATCCTCAATGGGAAAAAGCTTGCAGCCTTCCCACTGAGATCAGGAACAAGACAAGGATGCCCACTTTCACCACTCTTGTTCAACATAGTATTAGAAGTCCTAGCAACAGCAATCAGACAACAGAGAGAAATAAAAGGTATCCAAATTGGTAATGAAGAAGTCAAACTCTCTCTCTTCGCAGATGACATGATTCTTTATATGGAAAACCCAAAAGACTCCACCCCCAAACTACTAGAACTCATACAGCAATTCAGCAGCGTGGCAGGATACAAAGTCAATGTGCAGAAATCAGTGGCTTTCTTATACACTAACAATGAAAATACAGAAAGGGAAATTAGAGAATCGATTCCATTTACTATAGTACCAAGAACCATAAGATACCTGGGAATAAACCTAACTAAAGAGGTAAAGGATCTATACTTGAGGAACTATAGAACACTCATGAAAGAAATTGAAGAAGACACAAAAAGATGGAAGACCATTCCATGCTCTTGGAGCGGAAGAATAAACATTGTTAAAATGTCTATACTGCCTAGAGCAATCTATACTTTTAATGCCATTCCGATCAAAATTCCACCGGCATTCTTCAAAGAGCTGGAGCAAATAATCCTAAAATTTGTATGGAATCAGAAGAGACCCCGAATCGCTAAGGAAATGTTGAAAAACAAAAATAAAGCTGGCGGCATCACCTTACCTGATTTCAAGCTTTATTACAAAGCTGTGATCACCAAGACAGCATGGTACTGGCATAAAAACAGACACATAGACCAGTGGAACAGAGTAGAGAGCCCTGATATGGACCCTCAACTCTATGGTCAATTAATCTTCGACAAAACAGGAAAAAATATACAGTGGAAAAAAGACAGTCTCTTCAATAAATGGTGCTGGGAAAACTGGACAGCTATATGTAGAAGAATGAAACTCGACCATTCTCTTACACCGTACACAAAGATCAACTCAAAATGGATAAAAGACCTCAACGTGAGACAGGAATCTATCAGAATCTTAGAGGAGAACATAGGCAGTAATCTCTTCGATATCAGCCACAGCAACTTCTTTCAAGATACGTCTCCAAAGGCAAAGGAAACAAAAGCGAAAATAAACTTCTGGGACTTCATCAAAATCAAAAGCTTCTGCACAGCAAAGGAAACAGTCAAAAAAACAAAGAGGCAACCCACGGAATGGGAGAAGATATTTGCAAATGACAGTACAGACAAAAGGTTGATATCCAGGATCTATAATGAACTCCTCAAACTCAACCCACACGAAACAGACAAACACATCAAAAAATGGGCAGAAGATATGAACAGACACTTCTCCAATCAAGAAATACAAATGGCTATCAGACACATGAAAAAATGCTCATCATCATTAGCCCTCAGGGAGATTCAAATTAAAACCACATCGAGATATCACCTTACACCAGTTAGAATGGCCAAAATTAACAAAACAGGAAACAACATGTGTTGGAGAGGATGTGGAGAAAGGGGAACCCTCTTACACTGTTGGTGGGATTGCAAGTTGGTGCAGCCTCTTTGGAGAACAGTGTGGAGATTCCTCAAGAAATTAAAAATAGAGCTTCCCTACGACCCTGCAATTGCACTCCTGGGTATTTACCCCAAAGATACAGATGTCGTGAAAAGAAGGGCCATCTGTACCCCAATGTTTATAGCAGCAATGGCCACAGTCGCCAAACTATGGAAAGAACCAAGATGCCCTTCAACGGATGAATGGATAAGGAAGATGTGGTCCATATACACTATGGAGTATTATGCCTCCATCAGAAAGGACGAATATCCAACTTTTGTAGCAACATGGACGGGACTGGAAGAGATTATGCTGAGTGAAATCAGTCAAGCAGAGAGAGTCAATTATCATATGGTTTCACTTATTTGTGGAGCATAACCAATAGCATGGAGGACAAGGGGCGTTAGAGAGTAGTAGGGAATTTGGGTAAATTGGAAGGGGAGGTGAACCATGAGAGACTATGGACTCTGAAAAACAGTCTGAAGGGTTTGAAGTGGCGGGGGGGTGGGAGGTTGGGGTACCAGGTGGTGGGTATTATAGAGGGCACAGCTTGCATGGAGCACTGGGTGTGGTGAAAAAATAATGAATAATGTTTTTCTGAAAATAAATAAATTGGGGAAAAAAAAAAAAAGACTAAAAAAAAAAAAAAAGAAAAAAGAAAGGATGAATACCCAACTTTTGTAGCAACATGGACGGGACTGGAAGAGATTATGCTGAGTGAAATAAGTCAAGCAGAGAGAGTCAATTATCATATGGTTTCACTTATTTGTGGAGCATAACAAATAGCATGGAGGACAAGGGGCGTTAGAGAGGAGTAGGGAATTTGGGTAAATTGGAAGGGGAGGTGAACCATGAGAGACTATGGACTCTGAAAAACAGTCTGAGGGGTTTGAAGTGGCGGTGGGGGTGGGAGGTTGGGGTACCAGGTGGTGGGTATTATAGAGGGCACAGCTTGCATGGAGCACTGGGTGTGGTGAAAAAATAATGAATACTGTTTTTCTGAAAATAAATAAATTGGGAAAAAAAAAAAAAACCTAAGTGATAAAAAGGAGACAGGAATGTCTATCTAGTATTGTCTATTCAGCCAGAGCACTTTCCTCCAGAAAATACTTTTCTGTGATGTTTACCCACTTCAACCCCCTCCACTTAACGTTCTCTGTATAGAATTGGCTGGGAAGTCTTAGAATATTAAACTGTTGCAGAATATATAAGAAACAGGATCAAGGTATTAGGCAGTTGGTCTAGAATTAAACATGCATATAAAAAGACAAATTTTGTTTAGTCTTTTCAGTAAATTTTCGGAGGGTATCTATTTAATTTTTTCTCATAAATATCATATCCCATATGGGAGCTGGGGAGAAGGGAGAAAGAATTCAAATGCTTGAGGACAAACTTCTTAAAGAATGTTCCAAAAGAAACCACATACCTCAGGCTACTCAGAAACAGAACTATTTTGCAGTGAATATGCTATAAAAGAATTTGTTAAAGTAATCACCTTTACTATGCAGTGATTTCCATAGCAACCACACACTGACTCATATACAGAATCAAACTTTAATGAAAGCCAATTTAACTGTGCCAGATTATTATATATCCATGTCTTCTTTCCATGTAAAATTAAAGCCAGATACTGTATACAGCTATCTTCTATAGACTATTTAATAAGCATTTCATGGTTATTTCATTTAGTCTTCCCATCAGCCATTATTACCTCCATTATATGGATCAGGAAAGGTTAAGAGAGTTTAAATAATTTGACCAGTGACACCACCAGTAAATATTAAAACATTGGTTCTAGATCTGCCTAACTCTCCAGTTTTTTCCTTAGTATTTCATGCTATCAAAGCCCCTCTGAGAAGACATTGTTTCTGATTATTTTGGGTTGTTTCTGATTATTATTAAATATCACATTTTTCAAGTCACAGTGAAACTAGATCTCATTCTATAAAACAGGGTCCAGTAATGTGGGAACTGGAGGTCTGTGGTGGGCATTTCCATCTTATTGACTGGTAACCTAAGCAATGACATGCAGAATCCAGAATCACTGAATATGGTGGTTTCTCCCGTGTCCTGCATAGGGGCACTTAGCCAGGCAAGTATGATGCGCTAAAACCCAGGGAGCACTCTCCTTGCCGTGCTCTGTGTCCTGCCTGTATCCAGTCTGGGAAACTGCCCTATGTCAGAAGAAAGGAAAATACACTTTTTCTAATTGATGTGCTCAGAGGGGGCAGCTTTTTGCAGTGTTTCCCTTTGTGCCACAGGAAAGAACCCTGTACTAGTTTGCACAGTGATCTGACATTTTTAGCAGCAGCAACAGTATAACCTGATACTTAGCTTATTAAGCATTCTTTTTTTTTTTTTTTTCCCAATTTATTTATTTTCAGAAAAACAGTATTCATTATTTTTTCACCACACCCAGTGCTCCATGCAAGCTGTGCCCTCTATAATACCCACCACCTGGTACCCCAACCTCCCACCCCCCCGCCACTTCAAACCCCTCAGACTGTTTTTCAGAGTCCATAGTCTCTCATGGTTCACCTCCCCTTCCAATTTACCCAAATTCCCTACTACTCTCTAACGCCCCTTGTCCTCCATGCTATTGGTTATGCTCCACAAATGAGTGAAACCATATGATAATTGACTCTCTCTGCTTGACTTATTTCACTCAGCATAATCTCTTCCAGTCCCGTCCATGTTGCTACAAAAGTTGGATATTCGTCCTTTCTGATGGAGGCATAATACTCCATAGTGTATATGGACCACATCTTCCTTATCCATTCATCCGTTGAAGGGCATCTTGGTTCTTTCCATAGTTTGGCGACTGTGGCCATTGCTGCTATAAACATTGGGGTACAGATGGCCCTTCTTTTCACGACATCTGTATCTTTGGGGTAAATACCCAGGAGTGCAATTGCAGGGTCGTAGGGAAGCTCTATTTTTAATTTCTTGAGGAATCGCCACACTGTTCTCCAAAGAGGCTGCACCAACTTGCATTCCCACCAACAGTGTAAGAGGGTTCCCCTTTCTCCACATCCTCTCCAACACATGTTGTTTCCTGTTTTGTTAATTTTGGCCATTCTAACTGGTGTAAGGTGATATCTCGATGTGGTTTTAATTTGAATCTCCCTGAGGGCTAATGATGATGAGCATTTTTTCATGTGTCTGATAGCCATTTGTATTTCTTGATTGGAGAAGTGTCTGTTCATATCTTCTGCCCATTTTTTGATGTGTTTGTCTGTTTCGTGTGGGTTGAGTTTGAGGAGTTCATTATAGATCCTGGATATCAACCTTTTGTCTGTACTGTCATTTGCAAATATCTTCTCCCATTCCGTGGGTTGCCTCTTTGTTTTTTTGACTGTTTCCTTTGCTGTGCAGAAGCTTTTGATTTTGATGAAGTCCCAGAAGTCTATTTTCGCTTTTGTTTCCTTTGCCTTTGGAGACGTATCTTGAAAGAAGTTGCTGTGGCTGATATCGAAGAGATTACTGCCTATGTTCTCCTCTAAGATTCTGATAGATTCCTGTCTCACGTTGAGGTCTTTTATCCATTTTGAGTTGATCTTTGTGTACGGTGTAAGAGAATGGTCGAGTTTCATTCTTCTACATATAGCTGTCCAGTTTTCCCAGCACCATTTATTGAAGAGACTGTCTTTTTTCCACTGTATATTTTTTCCTGTTTTGTCGAAGATTAATTGACCATAGAGTTGAGGGTCCATATCAGGGCTCTCTACTCTGTTCCACTGGTCTATGTGTCTGTTTTTATGCCAGTACCATGCTGTCTTGGTGATCACAGCTTTGTAATAAAGCTTGAAATCAGGTAAGGTGATGCCGCCAGCTTTATTTTTGTTTTTCAATGTTTCCTTAGCGATTCGGGGTCTCTTCTGATTCCATACAAATTTTAGGATTATTTGCTCCAGCTCTTTGAAGAATGCCGGTGGAATTTTGATCGGAATGGCATTAAAAGTATAGATTGCTCTAGGCAGTATAGACATTTTAACGATGTTTATTCTTCCGATCCAAGAGCATGGAATGGTCTTCCATCTTTTTGTGTCTTCTTCAATTTCTTTCATGAGTGTTCTATAGTTCCTCAAGTATAGATCCTTTACCTCTTTAGTTAGGTTTATTCCCAGGTATCTTATGGTTCTTGGTGCTATAGTAAATGGAATCGATTCTCTAATTTCCCTTTCTGTATTTTCCTTGTTAGTGTATAAGAAAGCCACTGATTTCTGCACATTGACTTTGTATCCTGCCACGCTGCTGAATTGCTGTATGAGTTCTAGTAGTTTGGGGGTGGAGTCTTTTGGGTTTTCCATATAAAGAATCATGTCATCTGCGAAGAGAGAGAGTTTGACTTCTTCATTACCAATTTGGATACCTTTTATTTCTCTCTGTTGTCTGATTGCTGTTGCTAGGACTTCTAATACTATGTTGAACAAGAGTGGTGAAAGTGGGCATCCTTGTCTTGTTCCTGATCTCAACGGGAAGGCTGCAAGCTTTTTCCCATTGAGGATGATATTTGCTGTGGGTCTTTCATAGATAGATTTGATGAGGTTCAGGAATGTTCCCTCTATCCCTATACTTTGAAGCGTTTTAATCAGGAACGGATGTTGGATTTTGTCAAATGCTTTTTCTGCATCAATTGAGAGGACCATGTGGTTCTTCTCTCTTCTCCTATTAATTTGTTGTATCACATTGATTGATTTACGAATGTTGAACCATCCTTGTAGCCCAGGGATGAATCCCACCTGATCATGGTGGATAATCTTTTTAATGTGTTGTTGGATCCTGTTGGCTAGGATCTTGTTGAGAATCTTAGCATCCATATTCATCAGTGATATTGGTCTGAAATTCTCCTTTTTGGTATGGTCCTTGCCTGGTTTGGGGATCAGGGTAATGCTGGCTTTATAGAAAGAGTCTGGAAGCTTTCCTTCTGCTTCAATTTTTTGAAACAGCTTCAGGAGAATAGGTGTTATTTCTTCTTGGAAGGTTTGGTAGAATTCCCCAGGGAATCCGTCAGGTCCTGGGCTCTTGTTTTTTGGGAGATTTTTGATCACTGCTTCAATCTCGTTATTAGATATCGGTCTATTCAGGTTGTCGATTTCTTCCTGGTTCAATTTTGGTAGTTTATATTTTTCCAGGAATGCATCCATTTCATCAAGGTTGCTAAGCTTATTGGCATATAACTGTTCGTAGTAACTTCTGATGATTGTTTCTACTTCCTTGGTGTTAGTTGTGATCTCTCCCCTTTCATTCATAATTTTATGAATTTGGGATTTCTCTCTTTTCTTTTGGATTAGTGTAGCCAGTGGCTTATCGATCTTATTGATTCTTTCAAAAAACCAGCTTCTAGTTTCATTGATACGTTCTACTGTATCTCTGGTTTCTCCCTCATTGATCTCAGCTCTAATCTTGATGATTTCCCTTCTTATGTGTGGAGTTGGTTTGATTTGTTGTTGATCCTCCAGTTCTTTAAGGTGTAGAGACAGCTGGTGTGTTCTGGATTTTTCAATTTTTTTGAGCAAGGCTTGGATGGCTATATATTTTCCCCTTAGGACCGCCTTTGCTGTATCCCATAGGTTTTGGACCGAAGTGTCTTCATTCTCATTGGTTTCCATGAATTGTTTCAGTTCTTCTTTGATCTCCTGGTTGATCCAAGCATTCTTAAGCAAGGTGGTCTTTAGCTTCCAGGTGTTTGAGTTCCTTCGGAACTTTTCCTTGTGATTGAGCTCCAGTTTCAAAGCATTGTGATCTGAGAATATGCAGGGAATAATCTCAGTCTTTTGGTATCGGCTGAGTCCTGATTTGTGACCCAGTATGTGGTCTATTCTGGAGAAGGTTCCGTGTGCACTTGAGAAGAATGAGTATTCTGCTGTTTTAGGGTGGAATGTTCTGTATATATCTATGAGGTCCATCTGGTCCAATGTGTCGTTCAATGCTCTTGTTTCTTTATTGATTTTCTGCTTCGATGATCTGTCTAATTCTGAAAGAGGCGTGTTAAGATCACCTACGATTAGTGTATTCATATCAATATGACTCTTTATCTTGATTAACAGTTTTCTTAAGTAATTGGCTGCTCCCATATTGGGAGCATAGATATTTACAATTGTTAGATCATCTTGGTGGATAGTCCCTTTAAGGATTATGTAGTGTCCTTCTGTATCTCTGACTACAGTCTTTAGTTTGAAGTCTAATTTATCTGATATGAGAATCGCTACCCCAGCCTTCTTTTGAGTCCCATTGGCATGAAAGATGCTTCTCCACCCCTTCACTTTCAGTCTGCGTGTATCTTTAGGTTCAAAATGGGTCTCTTGTAGACAGCATATGGATGGGTCCTGTCGTTTTATCCAATCTGCAACCCTGTGCCGTTTTATGGGTGCATTGAGGCCATTCACATTGAGAGTGATTATTGATAGATACGTTTTTATTGACATCGAGTTACCTTTGAAGTCTTTCTTTCTGTAGACTGTCTCTATATTTCTGTTCAATGCTATTCTTGGGATTTTTCCTCTTTTATAGAACCCCCCTTAATATTTCCTGCAGTATCGGCTTGGTGGTTGCATAGTCTTTTAAGTCTTGCCGGTCTTGGAAACTCTTTATCTCTCCATCCATTTTGAATGTCAGTCTTGCTGGATAAAGTATTCTTGGCTGCATGTTCTTCTCATTTAGTGCCCTGAATATATCTTGCCAGCCTCTTCTGGCTTGCCAGGTCTCTGTGGACAGGTCTGACGTTATTCTGATGGGCTTCCCTCTGTAAGTAAGGAGCCTCTTTGCCCTGGCAGCTTTCAAGAGATTGTACCTACAATTATAATTTCTCAATTTGACTATCAGGTGTCGTGATGTTTTTTTGGAGTGTATAATCTTGGGTGGAGACCGTTCAGCCTCTAGTACATGAACGCTGGTTTCATTCGCGAGATTCGGAAAGTTTTCATGAAGGACTTGTTCCACGACATCTTCTAGACTTCTTTCTTTCTCCTCCCCTTCAGGAATTCCAATAATTCTGACGTTGGAACGCTTCATGGCATCACTTATTTCCCTAATTCTGCTTTCGTGGGATCTAAGCTGTTTGTTCCAGGCTTCCTCCTGATCCTTTCTCTCTATCTGTTTGTCTTCCAGATCACTAATTCTATCTTCTGTCTCAGTTACCCTAGCTTTGAGAGAGTTTAGATTGGATTGGAACTCATTGAGAGCATTGTGGACCTCCTCCCTGGTAGCTTTAAGCTCCGCCCTAACATTGTGAACATCCTGTCTGGTCGCTTTCAGTTCGGCTCTAATCAATTCTGTTTGGTCATCCATGGCTTTCTCCAACCTAGCTATTGCCTGGATAATTGTTAGCCTGAATTCTCTTTCCGACATATTGTCTATGTTGATAGCCGTTAGCTCTGTTGCGGAAGGTCCATCCTCTGTATTTTTCTTCTGTTGGGCATTCCTCCTCCTAGTCATTTTGGTGGGAGAAGACTGAACAGATGTAGCTGGATGTATCAACTCTGGTGCAGTCAAGGTGCACCCTGGAACACTTCCTGATCTCCGTCTCAGAAGCCTCAGTCTGGGTGCAGAAGCTGAATAAATTCCCCCTTGGATGCTGGCAGTGCAGGTTCCAAGTTAAAGACCCTGGGGGCGCAGGATCTTTTGCTCGTCCCCAAAGCCAAGGCAGTGGCGGCTGTCTGGGAGCTCCTGACCGCCAGAGAGGTTCCAAGCAGCGATCGCACACTGAGATTTTGCCGCCGGCCCGGGCTGGGAGTGCCCGGCTTGCGCGCACCTCTTTTCAGAGGCGGCTGTGGGTCGGTCGCGCGTCTGGGGCACTGAGAACGGGGCGCTGGTCCGTAAGCCGCAGGCTGGGCTTTTGCGCGCCTCTGTCCGGGGAAGAGTTTCGCGGGCGCGAGGCTTAGACTTTGAAACAATGGCCTGGGTCAAGAAGCGCCCCAGGGCCTTAGAAACCCAGGAGAGCTGGAGCGACGTGCACGCGCATCTCAAGCTTTGTGGTAGGGCTAGCGCGCGTTCTGCAGACCGGCTCCCATCCCCTCACAGGAGCCGGAACCCCGCGCTCTGGGGCACGCTGGCGGCTTAGGGACCAGGAGCCGGTTTCTCCGCCGCACTCTCTCTGCCTCCGCGCCGGGGAGGCCGTCTGGGACCGGGGACTCAAGCCCCTGTCCCTAGCCGCCCCGATTCCCACAGTTTGCCCCCGCGATCCTTTGCTCTTTTGGAGTGCTTTCAACCAGTCTCCGAGTTAATGCTGGTCCCCAGACGCAGGGCACTCTCGCTCGTATCGGGGTATTACTTTCGCACCGGTCGCCTCTGGTGGCTCCCTCCCCCTTTTGTTTATCTTCCGATATCAGTCCGCTGTTCCCATTCCGCTTTACCTGCTCACTGGCGTCTTCTGCCCCTGTAGAGATCCAGACGTGTATAATTCTGATCTCAGGCTGATTTCATGGGTGATCAGAGTTCTTTGGTAGGTAATCAGCTCACTTTGGGGTACCAGCTGAAAAGACGCCTCTTCCTAGTACCCCGCCATCTTGTCCCCCCTCGCTTATTAAGCATTCTTAAAAGCATGAAATATTGCACCCGTATGAATCCCTTGTTTGCAGGGATGCTATGAGATTGAAAAAAGCTTGTCGACAAATAGCATAATGGCGATAATAAAGGCCAGCAAAGGATAAAGAAAAATTCTTAATATCTGAAGTCATTATGGATAGACTTTATCATATATTTAGAAGACAAAACTATAGGTCCTGATATTGTTATTAATGAAATTTTCATTATCTTTTACATATTTTACAATGAGAATTACTCAGAAGTATTAAAACTTTTTTTATGTGGGGCATCTGGGTGGCTCTTGGTTAAGCATCTACCTTTAGCTTGGATCATGATACCAGGATCCTGGTATCTGAACCCCGCATCAGGCTCCTTGCTTAGTGGGGAGGCTGCTTCTCCCTCTCTTTTTGCCTGATGCTCCCCCTACTCGTGCTCTCTGTCTCTCTCTCTTTGTGTCACATAAGTAAATAAAATCTTTAAAAAAGAAACATTTATTTACATAAATTGCTTTAAAAATATTTGAATTAAAAACTTGAGTTTTGGTCAAAATATATTTTATATCAAATCACACTGTGTAGAGGAAATCCTAATATGGAAAACAAGTGCATGCTCTCCAGATAAAGATACTACATAGTTTAATGTATTAGATGTGTTTCCTATTACTGGGTAGGTATTAATTTGTCAAATAATAAACATAAAACAATGCAAATGATAAAATTTGATGTGCCATTTATTCTAGAATTGTGTATATTTAGAAATTATCAGAAATGCTTATTTAAATTAGGCCCTTTTGTTTGAGTTTTTATTATTATCGCCTTTAGTTTGTGACAAGGCAGAAGAAATGAAAGGCTTGAGGAGGTAAATCTAAGAATATAGAGCTATGTTAGTTGCTTCTTCAAAATATGTGTATTTTTTTTCAGTAGATAACCAAATTTGATTTCCTTGAATTGGGCATTTAAAGCTTTTTTAAGGAGGAAATTATTCCTTTGAGAGACTCATGCCTTTGATGCTCTTACAGGGCTTGGCCTATCATATTGGAAAAAATTAGGACCATAGCCTTGGTGAAGTTTGCTGTAAGTAACTGATCTTTTCCTTAATGGTATTCTGTGACCTCTGTTGATTTCTGCTAAGCTAAAAAAAATATGCCATTGAAGGTTTCAGATGATTTCTGCTGATTCAAATTCATGGTAATATAAATCATATGTCGTAAATCCAACACACATAAATGGAATTTCATAGAGGAAATCAAAGTGATTCTGATTCCAATGATAGGCGTACTTCCACCAGTTTCTAAAGCTCTCACTACTTGACAGGCATCATGAATATTTGCAGCTATACTTTTCCAGATCAACTGCCTTTGAATAATTTTCAGAACTCTGAGCCATTACCAAATGCCAAGGAAAGAAATTAAGAAAAGAAAATTGGACAGACTTTTAGGAAAAGTTTCCTTATTGTGAAATCTATTAAAATGTGGAATAAATATTCTCTCAGGGAGAGGATGGATGCTCATCTCTAAGGCTTTAAAAATAGGGCTAGACTAACACTTAGAAAAGAGAATTCAGGCAGAATTCTTTACTGGCAAGGAAGTGAGCTGGATGACATAATGGGTCTTTCCCTGTGTCATACTAAAGCTTCTTTGATGTTTTCACTTAAGTGGTAATTTAGTTTCAAAAGCAGATTTTTGAATGCAAAGAGTAGACTAAAGTTTCAGGGAACATCTCACCAGAGAAAGTCAGGGATCAAGGCCATCACTGATCATGTATTGGGCTTACTTTTATATTTGACCTTGGAAGACCATTGGACCACCACCCTAGTACATTTTCTGGCACAGTCCTATTGTGTTTAGTCTTCTTTATGTGTATGTCTTTTTTGCTCAATGTGGGCTACTTGTCAGAAAAATACAGATATTTTTCTGGGCTTGTTAAACCTAACCACAGTGTATGTAGTTGTATTCTTTATATTTATCCAAGACTGCCAGTCTTCTTTTTCCTGCCTGTCCTGTGTGCATACTGATTAATTTAGTGTAGCTGGACTGAAGGAGCATGCAAGCACTTCTTTACCATTAAGAATGTGATGGAAGAGATTGAAGTAGATTTGAACTGTCATCACCAATCAAAACCAGTGAAAAGTAGCTTTCTAGGTTGCACAATGGCCTCTTTTTGCTGGTACTGTTTTTCTTCTTTCATCAGGTATCTAATGAGAGAAAGTGTGAAGGATTTACGCATGAAACAATCCCACAATGAACCTTGAGTGAATAAAAATGTTGTAAGTGGGATTTTATTGAATATAAAGACCTATCCTCTTTAAAAATTTTTAAAATTTATTTTAGTCTCAGCATTCTTGTACTTGTAGATCACCTCAACTGATTTCTTGTCTTAGGTCAACTGTAGGTAATGCAGGGGCAGTGGAACATTCAACCATATGTCACTTATTCTTTTCTGAATAGATATAGGAATAAAATAGTGTTAAGACATAAACCTTAATATACATTGTCTTAATTATTCAATAATTAAAATTAGGGGCGCCTGGGTGGCTCAGTGGGTTAAGCCGCTGATTTCTTGTCTTAGGTCAACTGTAGGTAATGCAGGGGCTGTGGAACATTCAACCATATGTCACTTATTCTTTTCTGAATAGATATAGGAATAAAATAGTGTTAAGACATAAACCTTAATATACATTGTCTTAATTATTCAATAATTAAAATTAGGGGCGCCTGGGTGGCTCAGTGGGTTAAGCCGCTGCCTTCGGCTCAGGTCATGATCTTGGGGTCCTGGGATCGAGTCCCGCATCGGGCTCTCTGCTCAGCAGGGAGCCTGCTTCCTCCTCCTTCTCTCTCTACCTGCCTCTCTGCCTACTTGTAATCTCTCTCTGTCAAATAAATAAATAAAATCTTTAAAAAAAAAAATTAGGATCTTAGTAAAAACACTTTGGATATTTTGGGATAGTTGATATAAAATTAACACAAAAGCCTTTATAATTGAATCATACAAACTATGCTATTTTTGCTTATTTTTTATATCTGGGAGAATTATAACATGTGTTTGTTTCTGTTGTCACTTGCACCTTAACGGAACCTTGTCCTGTACATAAATTTTTTCTGCAATTTGTGGAATGAGCAACTGCTTATCTCATATTCCCTTTCTTAAAGTTCCAGGATCAGAAGAACACCTATCAGAGCAATACAAATAACTGCTAGCACATAACATATTCATTAATACAAAGAAATGAAAAACTATTTTATATGGTAACACTCTAAATATAACATGTTTCTGTAGTTTGGAGTAAGGTGAAATATATAAAGTGTATTATAAATTCTCAGTTTTCTCAGATATTTTCATCATGCCACTAAGATTTTCATATCCAAAAACTGAGATAGAAAATGTTTTTTTCCTAGAGACCAGGGTTATTTCAGAGTATAACTTTAAGTGCAGTGTACTTCAGACCCCTCTAGATCTGTTCTGCCCTTGGGACAAAAACCAGCCAAAACACTTTTTCTTGACAACTTCAGGGTTGAAATTTAGGATAGAAAAGTAAATCTGTTCAGACATACCAAGGAACAAATAAATCACACTGAAAAGATGGAGAATGGAGCTGTCAGAGGGACCAAATGAAAAGGCAGATGCTAAGGAAAAGCACAGAAAGGAAAAAAAAAAAAACGAAGAAGAAAAAAAAATATATGGACAGACTAGTTGGGGCAGAATGGACTTGTCAGACACAGAGGAGCTCTCAAGTTATAAATTGCTTGGAAAATTATTATAGTATCCTGACATAATAGAAAAAAGAAACATATCTGAGTTAAAGACCTGACTCTATCTTTCACTGGTTGTAGGATGTTCGGTAAATTACTACTTTGCTCCAACCCTCCGATTCTGCATCTGTGAATTAAAAATTTTGAATTGGACACTCAGGCCTCTTTCACTTTCAGTTTTAATCTGCAGTACCTACCTGGTGGGTTGTGATTACAAGAGTCAACAGAGAGTAATACAATAAGATTTTTGTGTTGGAGTATACCCATTGGTATGGGTCTTATTTTCAGCAATTTCGTGAGAAGATAGAATGTTAATGGCACAGTTGTGGACTGGGAGGATGAGACTCAGGGTATGAAGCAAGATTCTGATTTTTAAACAGAATGCATGCTGCTTGTGTGATTAAACTCCTGGTGTACAAAGAGCATTAGCTTTAGCATTAAGAGCTCTAGCGTATAGTAGAACTGAATTGGAAAGAAACAGACTTTGGGCTAAAGGAAGTACTGAAAGGGTAGGCTTATAATGCTTTCCAGGATTATTTATTTATTTATTTGTTTGTTTGTTTGTTTATTTTTAAGATTTTTTTTGTCAGAGAGTGAGAGAGAGCACGTGTGCACTGAAGCATGGGGAGCAGCAGGCAAGGAGAGAATCAAGCTCTTCTCTGAGCAAGGAACCTAATGCAGGACTCGATTCCGGGACCCCAACCTGAGCTGAAGGCAGATGCTTAACCACCTGAGCCACCCAGGCATCTCTTCCAGGACTATTTAATTTGACTAATACAATGGAAAATTTGGGCAGTTATGAGAATATTAGGCATTAAAAACACCCAAATTTTCTCCCTAATGTATTATTACTACATTTTGTTTCAGTTGATCATCCAAACCAACAAATGTTTCTAGTATAATTAATTATTACAAAAGGTAGAAGTAGGATTGGTTATCCTTATGTTTTTGAGCAAGAAATTTTCAAGTATTTACACCTGTGCACATACATGCACTGAAATTAGCAAATTAAAAACTTTGTAAATCTTTTATTAATATAATATATACATATACTATAGCTTGACTAGCTTGCTGTCAGTAATTTTTGAATGTACTGGTGAACTCAGTGTGTTAGAACCTGGTATATTAGAGCCCAATTTGTGTTTGGTTCCAGGGAATTCTCACTTATTTCCCAACTGAAGCACTTCATACACTACTAGCCTGCCAGGATGATGACAAAATCATGATCTGATACTGTTCTGGTATGATACTGGTCTGTTTTCTGAGTTAGCTCTTTTGAGAGATTTAGTCACATAGACATAAGCTTTAGTCACATGGTCATAGCTGTGGTTCTATAGTATTTCTTTTAGAACTTGGCTCTGATGCAAACTTCAGTAGGAGTTAAGATGAACACAGGGCTTTTTTGAGATAAAACTGGACTCTGAAAAACAATCTGAGGGGTTTGAAGTGGCGGGGGGTGGGAGGTTGGGGTACCAGGTGGTGGGTATTATAGAGGGCACGGCTTGCATGGAGCACTGGGTGTGGTGAAAAAATAATGAATAATGTTTTTCTGAAAATAAATAAATTGGAAAAAAAAGAAATAACAAAAAAAAAACTTGACATTTGTTGTAGTGACATTGGGGTAGGTTTTGCTATATTCCTTTTACAATTCATAGTCTCAACAATTCTTTTTGAAAATTCTCTGGCCTCCTGTCTTTAGTTAGGGACATTTTCCAGCTGGAAGATAGATATAATGACTTTTGCATGTCATCCTGCTAGTTTCAAAACATAAAGGTCCAGCTGATATCTATGATATCGTTTATTTAGTCTTCTTCTTTGAATTTGTATCTTGTTTTGTGCCTGTCTTGCTTCCTAGCTCAGTGGAAGAAAAAATGTCCTGCCCAGCTGTCATCTAGTGAAAAAAGCTGCTTTTGGCTTTGGGACCCTGTTAAGTGGGATGGGCACTAAAAATGCAGCTTACTATTTCTAAGACTTGGACACTACTTTTGCTATCAATAGGTCATTTGGGTTTTAATTGAGGAAAACTAAGTTGAATGTCTTTTATTTTTATATTCCTTATCTTTATTGACATCATTGTTCCATTTGATACTGTTGACCCAGCTCTCCTTAAAATTATTTTTTTTTTGTTTTTTTACAGCTTTACTCCTTTCTGACTTACTGATGTCTATTTTTATGGGTTCTTTTAACCTGTTCTCCTTAAAATGTGCTTTTCTCTACATTTTATCTTTCTTCTTTGGGCTTTTATTTAGCTTCATACTCCATACTTTAATCCAGTGGTTCTCAAACTTTAAAGTAGTGGCTTTCAAATTTGCCTGCATATCAGGATCACTTACATGTGTTTCTTTTTTTCTTTAATTTAATTTAATTTTTTTCAGTGTTCCAAAATTCATTGTTTATGCACCACACCCAATGCTCCATGCAATACACTACATGACTTTCTTAATATAGATGTCTGGCCTACTGCTCTGAAAATTCTGAGTCATTATTTTGGGGTAGAGACTGACATCTGTTTTAATTACTTCACAGATGACTCTTGATGAACTTTAGGTTGAAAATCCCTACCTTTATGAATTACCTATACTCTGAGTGAGATAGGCCAGTAATTTTGGGGTCATTATTCTGATCTCTGGCTTCTTACCTGAGCTTCAGACTTCTAAGAAATATCCTCACATTAATTATCCATTTACATTACATCCATTTTGTATATCCATATACAAAATTATTTCAAATTTTGTATACTTAACCAAACTAATTTTTCAGCCCTATCTCTTCCATTCATAATCTGTCTCTTCTTTTTCTCTTACTTCAGATAATGCCACCTTCTGCACCAAGGGGAAAACCTTATTTATTCTCAGCTTCTCGCTTTCCTCATTCTTATTCTTTCCAATCGGTCTTCATTACTTACCTGTAGTAGTTAATTTTATGTGAGTCATGGTGCCTAGGTATGTGGTCAAGCGTTACTCTAGATGTTTTTGTGACAGTGTTTTTGGAATAGATTAACATTTAAATTGGTGGACTTTGACTAAAAGAGATGACCTTCTATAATATGGAGAGCCTCATCCAAATAGCAGAAGGCCTAAGTAGAAACAAAATATCTGACCTCCACAAGCAAGGGACAATTTTGTCAGTAGGTAGCCTTTGGACTTGAATTGCAGCATTGGCTTCTATTGTTTCTCCAGCCCACTGGTCCACCCTGTAAATTTTAGACTTTCCAGCCTCCATAGTCACATGAGCCAATTCCTTGAAATAATTATTTCTATATATATACATGTTACTGGTTCTGTTGATCTATAGAACCCTCACAAATACATATACCTTTCTGCCTACATATTTCTCTCAAATCTGTATCTCTTCCTTCCATTTTCAGTTTCTCTTTAGTTTTTTGTTTTTATCAACTTTTGTCTTGGATGACCCTAACTGGTGCCTCACTGTTACCAGTCTCATTCTATCCATTGATTCACCACACTGTCTTGAGCATGATCTTTCAACATCAGTAAGTCTTTTTATACTCTTATGTTACTACTTAGAAACCTTGGGTGTCTTACTGAAGGACCAAGCTCCAAATCGTATGCACACAGTCCATCTTATAACACTTCACATCTATGTTTAAACATTAGTTCTATTCAATTCCCAATCTATTTTCTTATAACAACATGCATACACATTTGTGCATGTGTGTGCATGTGTACATGCACATGTGTACACACACACACACACATATTCCTCCAGTCAGGAAACTATTTGCATTCCTTTAATTTGCCATACTTCTTCTCAACTCAGTGACTGTGCATATTTTTTTTTCTCCATAGAATGTTCTTCCCCTGCCTCCTCTCTCTATTTCTTTCAGACCTAGTATGAATACCACATTTCCTTTGACCTCCACTTCCTGGAGTTAACCAGATGTGAATTAACTTATTTACTTCTGTGTTCCTATAACACACATCTAAGAGCATGATTGAGCTCAGTGTCTGCTATTTATTGATCTTTTACTAAGAATGAGATAATGCAGTATCTCAGTTAATCTTCATTATTATCTTTCTTTAGGGAAACAGAGATCTGGAGAAATATAGTAACTTGATCAAAATCAGTTAATAAATAACAGACACAGGGATTGAACAAATCCAAAATCTGTGTTCTTAAAACTAAATTGGCTCTACTATATCACCATATGGTGTAACCACTCTATACTGCTTATAATTATTAATAGCATGTCTACCAACTGAATTGCAGGATTCCTCCTAAATCACCTAGTGTCTGGCAGAATAAATAAATAGTATATGATGATGATACTCTGTGGTGGTATTGACATGTTTCTGTAATCTCTATGAAAATTGTCCTGTATTTAGCTTGCTTTATAAATTGCTCAAGTTTTAAGAGTTATGTCAAGTAGTGAACAGCTGTGTTTTAAATTGTATTTTTATTTTTATTGATTTAAAATCACATTTTAGAGATAGAAGGAAACTTTAGGATCATTTAATATAATTTACTCATTGTATATATTTGTCAGCTAAGAGTAGACAAGGTAAAGGATTATTCAGAGTCAGATCTAAAAGATGGTAGATCAAAGCATGTGTACTGGAGTTTCCTATATTTAGTTTAAGTTATTTTTTACTTATAATTTTAGAAATCTATATGTACATTCCCAAAATATTTTGGGCCTTGGTAATATATTGCTCCAAATCTTTACTTTAAAAGATTTGTTATTGTCTTTTATGTCTATTTTATCTATTATACACTTGTGCATGCTTCTTACTAAAATGTGAATACACTTGCAAGTTATTTGGGGGGACATTGTGTTTAATAGCACTTTATGAATGTTAGACCACATTGGTCATATTATACAAAAAAAAGACATTCATTTAAATATATTTTTAGATAGTTGAAATCAAACTTGTTATTCAGTTTGAGATGTGATCTTGTCCCTTTAAAGTGAGAGACTCCTAATTTCAGCATGTTTGCCAAATGGCTACCTGAGAGGAAAGCAATTTCACTTCCACTCAAGGGATCAGCCACCTACTATTAAATACCTTCCCTCATGACCACAGGCCGAGGAAAAGCAAAGCCTCATGTCATGCTTCCAGTCAATAATGCTCCAACCAAAGTAATGCCAGTTCTTTCTTAAGCTTTAGACTTTAGTCTGCCTTCCAATGAAAATCCATAAAATCTTTTCCTTCCAAAAATTCCAGTCACAACTGTCAGATCATTCCGTTCATTTCCAACTATGGAATTCTGTTAATTTCTTGTAGCATTGGTACTTACTCTGTAGAAAGTGGAGAGAGGAGATGGTAATTACTTGATGAAGAAACCCTAACATTGGAAAGTTTCCCAATATATATGTTGACTGCAGCAATCTCTAAGCTTCAGGTATTTATGAGGGATGAATAGATCTGCCAAACTGGAGGCTGAAGAAACACATTTTGCTCTCACTTCTTTCTATGTAAAGACTTTAAGGCATACAACAAGGATTTTTCTGGACTCAATGCAAAACCCAAGGGAAAATGTTGATATTGAAAATACTACCGTTTGTTTTTTTCACCACACCATGTACTATTATATACAGTATTTTAATTATCCATCTTGCAACATATCAACAAAACATTACATTTCTCTTTAATTCCAAGCCAACTATTTTTTCTCTTTGGGACACCAAACATGAAAGTCTAAGCTGTGTTTATTTGTGCATTCATTTACTTGATTAAGAGAAAACCTGAAAAGGAATCTCTCAGTTCTCTTTTCTCAGCTGTGATTCAAGAAAAATGAAAATCTGGAACAATGAAATTTATATAATTTTAAATTACATTCCATTTTTAAAGTCTGAAAAATTATGGAGATGAAGTATTTGGATGAAGAGGTGTTCATTACTCTTTCACATGGACAGTCATTTAATTGGTCTATTTATCACAAAACTTCCAGGGGTGCCCTAATGGGTCACTCAGATTACTTTATGCTTACAAATCACTTTGAGAAAGTGAAGATTAACAGTAACAGGTGTTACTGCTATGAGATATTGTGCAGGCTGAAAACGCAGTCCTATTTTGGGGGAAATCTTTGACTCCTCAAAAAATATATAAAAACAGCTCCCAAATGGTTCTGTATTCCAATTTGATTTTATTTTAGAATTGTTTATGTTACTAGGATTTATGAATATTGTTCCCCTAAACAAATGACATATTTTTTATCTTTCAGTGTGGATTTTATTAGAAATAGTGTGCTTTTTATGAAATAAAACCTCTCTGAAGTCCTGCCTAGGGCTATTTCAAACCAGAACCTCTAGGTTGCATCTGGCAAATCACTAACAGAGAAACAGACAGAAAAAAAGCAAATCTGTTTTTAAAATTTTCTTTCTGAAACTTCCTGTGCAACTTTCCTGCTAAGACTTTTACTCCATAGAAGCTGTAGGATATCAGTGATTTGCATTTTGGAAAGTTATTCTGAGTTTTATTTATATCCCATATCTCTGTTTCAATTATGTATTCAACAGCTGCACCCCACATGATCATTAAAGGATCTGTCAAAAGCAAAACCTTTTACAGATAAAGAGTTATAAAACTACAGTCAGAGCTTAATTACTTAAAGTCATGAAGTGGCCGATGTTCTTAGACTATGGATATTTCTAAATATTTGACATTCAAAAGCCTACTACGATTTCATACAGAATATGTACCTTTCAAGTTAACTTTAAATTAGGTAATTAAATGTAGCTAATATTTCCTGTGTACCACAGAAATCCTGGATTGTATTGATGGAATAACCTACAACATGCTACACCTGCAGATAAGAGAAGTATGAGTGTTCCACAAAGATTATCTTCATTATCCTTTGGTTTAAAATACTCATTTTGAGGGATGCCTGGGTAGCGCCATCCATTGAATGTCTGACTCCTGATTTCGCTCAGGTTACGACCTCAGGGTTGTGAGATAAAACCCCACGTCAGGCTTCCTATTCAGTGTGGAGTCTGCTTGGATCTTTCTCTCCTTTTCCCTCTGCCCCTCCCCACTGTGTGCTCTCTTTCTCAAAAACATGAATAAATCTTTAAAAAAAAAATTCTGTCTCCCCCTGCAACTCCCCACTTGTATGCTCTCTTTTAAAAAAAAAAAAAAAAAGTTAAAAATATCCACTTAAAATGGACATTAATTTTAGTCCAAGGCAAATTCTGCTTACTTGATACATTTACATCTATTTTTACTGAGAATCATGGAATCTTATATTTGTTACAAATCTTCCTTACAATTACCCCAATATGTTATCAGGTATCTCTGTTCTTTCTAGGGATGAGTTCACCAACTCATAACCTGACCATTACCATAGAGAATAATTTAACCGAGAAGCCGCTGCCATGGCAAGTTAAATTTATGGTATATAGATTTAAAGAATATCCATTCTCAACCTTAGTTTAAAAATGCTAATAATTACTTAAATTAGGTATATCTCTTATTTTTTACATTATAATGGTCTGCATTTCTTATACTTTATATAACATCATGCAAAATTTATAAACTTAAGTGGATTTAACAAAGTGGGGCACCTGGATGGCTCAGTCATTTAAACCTCTGTCTTTGGCTCAGATTATGATCTCAGGGTTCTGGGATTGAACTCTTGAGTTGGGCTTCCTGCTCAGGGGGAAGCTTGCTTCTCCCTCTCTCTTTGCCTGCCACCCCCCCGCCTGTGCTCTCTCTATTATTAAATGAATAAATAAAATCTTTTAAAAATATAAATAAATCTAGCAAAGTAATTTATGCAAAATTTTAGAATTATTATTTAGAAATACAGTTGTCCTTTTTTCCCCTTTTACCCTCACGTAACGTGATTACTATACTATTATATAATAGTACCTACCACATGAAGGGCAAATCAAAGTAAAACATACCTAGTTGGTATTCTGGTTTATGAATCATTTGTCTTCAGTTTGCTTATAAAATGGGAATTTTGGTTTGGATTCTTATTATTTCCTTAATTTCATCCTACCCCCACTAAACAAATTTGGAATTTTTGCTTCGTAAAACTCTTTTTTTTCTTCCATCTTTGCCTGGTCTCAACACCAAATAGCCTTACTTTATTTTGCTTTACTGAGTGGATTCGAGGTTTTTCTTTCTCAGCTAAAAATAATAATCATCAGGGCGCCTGTTTGGCTAAGTGGGTTAAAGCTTCTGCCTTTGGCTCAGGTCATGATGCTAGGGTTCTGGGATCGAGTCCCACTGTTGGGCTCTCTTCTCAGCAGGGAGCCTGCTTCCTCCTCTCTCTCTCTGCCTGCCTCTCTGCCTATTTGTGATCTTTGCCTGTCAAATAAATAAATAAAATCTTTTAAAAAAATAAAAATAATAATCATCAACAATTGAATGCACTCTGTGTATTAGTTCCTGTTCTGGACTAAGAAACTAAGATATCGAGATTTAGGAAGTCAGAAGCTTTCCCAAATTAATGCCTAATAAATCAGAATACACTTGGGAGAGACAAAGGAAACATTATATTCTACACCCAACTGTAGAACCATGGTCTTTCCTTTGTAACTCCTATAGTTTGAAGATATTGAAGAAAATTGAAAGGAAGACATATAATTAAATGGTAAAATATTTTAAAACTTAAAATGTACTTTTCCATGAATTTTCATTTATTAACATATATGGTGTATCTTAAGAGAAACAGCAATATAATTACCTACTTTCTTCAAATCATGAAACACAGGAAAAGTGTACATACCCCAGTGAAAAAGAATTTTAATGGATAGCTTTTGCTTGAAGTATAAGTAAATTTTTAATGTGATTGTTTTTTCATCTGTAGCAAATTCTCCTATGTAGTAGTTCCCCAAAAGATATGACCATATCTTAATCCCTGGAGCTTTTGAATATTCCAGGAAAATATGTTGTTACAGTATAATTAAGTTAAGGATCTTGAATAGAGATTATCCTGGTGGGCCCTAAATTTAATCACAAGTGTCCTCATAAGAGAAAAGCAGAGGAAGGTTTATGACAGACAGAGAAGGAAAAGGCACAAATATGGGAAAGTGATGTGAAGCCTAAGGCAGAGCAGAGGGTCATGGCCACAAGCCAAGGAATGCCAACTGATAGCAGAAGCTGAAAAAGGCAAAGAAGAGATTTTCCCCTAGGTTGTCTAAATGGAGTATGGCCCTGCTTGACACCTTGATTTTGGACTTTTGGCCTCCAGACTCTGAGAAAATAAATTTTTGTTGTTTTAAGCCACCAATTTGTGATAACTTGTTATGGCAGTCACTGGAAGCTAATACATCATATGAGCTCAATAATATAAATATGTGTTCCAAGCTCCATGAGGGAAGGGACTAGTAAGATTCTGTTGATTGTTGTGTTTTGCACAATTAGCCTGGAAAGACAGATTACCTGGGAGGCAGAGTATCCCTGCACATGGCTGATATGGAAAAAAAAAAAAATCACGATGTTCCCACTCTTCCTTGCAACATGATATGGCCTAAGAACTATTTTGTGTCAAAAGGATAAAAACATAGTGAAGTGATGACTACAAGGATGTGCCCTTAATGGGGGGAACAGCACAATGGATGACAAGGAGCTATTTATTTATATAAGAAATATATTTGTTTTGGTGCAAGATGGGTGAGATAGAGAATAGAGGCAGTGCCTGGAGGGGCAATACCATAAAAGTGTTGTAAAATTCCTGAATTCCAACATAGACTTTTCTATAGAGAGAAGTAAAAAATAGTACTGCTATTTTGTATGCTGGCAGCAGGGTGGAGTTCTGTCACAACCAAACTTAATTCTAACATACACAAGATAATTGGCCCATAATATTTGTTAAATAGATTGTATGAATTTATATAATTATCCAATAGAAGTATTTTTTATTAGGTGACCATTTCTTAGAGAAAATGAATTCACTTGAAATATTCGTCAACTGAAATATTTTGGTACTCTTGTCTCCCACTCACCTGTCTTTCAAAATATGAGAAATGATCTATTTGTAAGAATTTAATTGAGATATATACATTGTATGCATATTTCTCCACCTCCTACATGCAAGCCATGAATTATTTTTATTGATTGCTCTTAAATGTTCATTACAAATTCATAAGAGCCAAGTACTGATTCTACTTCCTCGTTAGTTATACTACTACACTGTAAATTTTTACTGAAAAAAAAAAAAAACTTTAATTACATCAGTGCTCATCATTTCAACTCTAGAGTTAAACTTTTACTACATTAATTATCCATAAACCTACCTTATCAAAGCATGTTTGAAGAAAATTTTTTAAAAGATGTTTTATTTAAGCATCCAAGGTAGGTACCTACTACTTTCATAAAAATGTTGACTCTCTAGAATTAAATTTTTGCTTTTTTACTCATGGCTTTATGATGCTCAGTTAATATATGCTACATTGATTTTCATATCTCAACTCCTAGAGAAAACTTTCTCCCAGCAGTACTAGGTGATTGTACATTTTCTGATATTTAAATAAATGTTATACCCTGCAGTTCATCTTGTTGCCTTTTTAAATGCCAATTTAATGTATTTCTGGTAGATGATGTTTTACTCAGCATTTTCATAGATCTCTGGAATATATTCCTTTCATTTGTATATTCTTAAGGTGATTTTGTCCATATAAATGCCAGATGACAATTACTTGAGACCTGTTAGTAAATTTTTTGTGTGATGGCCTCGTACATAAATTTAATCAAGCAACTTTCTCCCTCTCTCTTGACCTTTTTTCTCCCCTGTGTAAGACTCATGAGGATCTTCTCATCAAGATTCAGATCAGTTTTCTCTCAGTGAAGAACTTCCTGACCTACATAAGCAGAATTAATCATTTTTGTTTCACCACTAAACTTAGTAGTAACACCATTTGTATAAATTTCACTTTTGTGTGGGAAATGGAAAAATGAGAACATTCAGGAGAGTCCTGATGCATGGTAGTTTCTAGAAACTACTGATATACCTAAAAAGCTTCCTTTAGCAGAGTTCTTGGTGCCTGATAAGGCAGATAGAGCCAAAGAATGGTTGCTCAGTGCTGAAGGAACAGAGATGCTTGTAGAGTGAGGATGAGGTGTTGGAGCAATAGCCCCAGGCTTCCCTGAGATGTAGGATGAATTGGTATGATGTCTAGGGCACATGCTGAGATGGCTGGTCTCTGATTAGACCTGATGGGGGTTAATTTTATACAAATACTCAGTTACACAAGAAAAAATTGAGAGCTCCAACTGAATCATCATAGAAAAATTATCCTTGATGGATTCATTTATTGTGAATAAGCTCAGGAAAGAAGTAGCATCATCTTCTCCATCCAAGGATATTCAAAGCAGATAAAAGTAATAAAGTAGTTTGAACACATGCAGAACATTAGAGCCTTTTACATCAGACTAGGGAACATTATAGTGAGGCATGCAATTTTTTTGCTCTCTATGTTGGTTGAAGTTACTAGGTAAATATTAAGAATGGTGGTGCTTAAAGTGTAGCCTTGAATTCTGTGATGGATTCCTTTTTTAGATTTTTTTTTTCAGGAGTTTTTGTGTGTGCAGTCAGTGTACTTGCCACTTTTTGAAATATATCAAGACAGTGTCCTTGTCTGATTTCAGCAATTTGTCTGATACGATTAGCAGTAACTGTTATTTCCCATTATAGAGCCATGAATTATTTTTCCACATCAGTCTCTAACTGAACCAAACATTAAAAACTGATTCTTGTCAAGCCACACAAAGCAATGTTGGGAGTTATTTTGCAGCCAAGCATTGGTGATGTTGACCTTATTCATAGCTCAACCACCTTAATGTAAAATTCAGTATGGTCAGTTTCATAAAAATCAGGGTAAGAGCTACAGACAGACTGCTTGATTCCCTTTTGATCACAAGAAATGGACATGAGTTTTCAATTCCAACCAAGAATTTAACATCCGCATGTTATGGCCTTTCCAAAAACCTGACAGAAATGTCATCAATGAAATGGAGGAGAAAGTATTTCTGACAGAATTTTTTCTTTGGCTTTCCTGATATTCTATTTGCCAAATTTATAAAGAAAAAAATATCTTGGTCTCCTGTACTTTCCAGATATTTACTTTTAAAAAAAATGAAGAAATCTAGGATCAGTGGCAGAAGATGGAATTGCAAAATGAGCTGCTGTAATAATCGGAAATAAGGAATAAGTTATATTCTTGGCCACTGCCGTCACCTAGGGTAATGACTTGGCTCTGCAATAATGAGAAGTGAGGTAGAGGGCCTTTAATAATATCTAAAATTCTATAAACTACTTGACAGCTTAAAATGTCAAGTCTCTATCTTTCAGAATAAAAGTTTGAATAACACATATACACACACACTCTTAAACATGTATATTTAAGTTCAGGATACAGCATTTAAAAATTATTCATCTTAATGAAATGGACCTGTTTCTTTTTAAAAAGGAAACTCTGGTTTCCTGTTATATACTGTGTCTAGGCTCTTAGGGTAAAAGTTATTTATTGGTTTAACCACATAACCACATAACTGCATTACCCTCCAGCTCCTGCCATGAGGCAGCTACCACATAGCTATTAAGTTTCAGAGCTAGAATGTGAACCCAAGTCTTATTTAACTCCAGAGTCCTTCTGCCTGATGACTACATTATCCTGATCTGGAGGAAAAGTGAAATGCATGTGCTAAGGTATAATCTGAGCAGGGGATGATGTGTATTGATGAATTAATAGTTTATCAACTAAGTCTCCTACATCTTCTCTGATAGTCTTTCCATTCACCCGGGCTTCTTTCCAATCCATTCATTACACTGGAGCAAAGAATAGGCTTATAAATATGCACATCAAATTATTTTATCCTTCTGTTTATTTTGTAATTGTTTATTATGAATGTTTCGACCATATCCATAATAAAACAATTGTATTGAATTCCCAGTTATATAGCTTTCATAACTACCAGCTCACGGCCAATCTTTCTTCCATAGTATTGTGAAACAAATCTGAAACGACAGATTATTTCATCCATAAATATTTCAAATTGCTTCTTAAATAAAAAGACTTAAAAACACAACTGCAGTAATATTAATATTAACCTAAATAAATAAACAGTAGTTCCTTAATGTCAACAAGTATCTTGTCAATGTTTAAATTCTCCTAGTTGTCTCATACTTTATTTTCAAAACCTGATTGGTTTGAGACAGGATCCCAGTAAGCTCTGTATTTTACTGTCATACTATTGGTTTATATATTTTTAAAGTATTTTAATCTATAGGTTCCCCCTCAGCATTTCTTTCTCCGTTCCTCACCTTCCTCCCTCTATCCCTCTCACGGCCCTGCTTTCTCTTTCTCCCTCCTCACCACCCTGCAATTACTTGTTGAAGAAATTATATTAGATTGTCCCTTAGTCTAGATTTTATTGCCTCCCCTGGTATTTCTTTGTTTCCACTATTTCTTGTGAATTAGTAGTAAGCTCTAAATGGCTTTATCAGATACAGATTTGACAAAACTTTTTTTTTTTTTTTTTTTAAGATTTTATTTATTTATTTGTTCATCAAAGAGAGAGAGAGCACAGGCAGGCAGAGTGGCAGGCAGAGGCAGAGGGAGAAGCAGGCTCCCTGCCAAGCAAAGAGCCTGATGTGGGATTTGATCCCAAGGTGCTGAGATCATGACCTGAGCCGAAGGCAGCCACTTAACCAACTGAGCTACCCAGGCAAAAAAACCCAGTTTTTCTCCCGACAAAACTTCTTTATAGTGCACTTGAGTTACATAATGTTTGATGATCTTTCTTGAATTGATGTTAGCAGTCATGTTTAATCACTCTTTGGATCCATTAGCTTATTACTTGCCAACAGTGATAGTTGAATTCTTTGGTTTTTTTCCCCTTGCTTTATTAAGTGGTGTATGTGTGTATATTTATATGTGTATGTGTATAATCTGCCTCTTACCATAATACATTGGAGATCACTCCGTAGTAGTTAATATATAAAGACACTGCTTGTGATTTGATTCCTTAATTTTGTGTGTCAACTTGAGTAGGCTGAAGAATACCGAGATATATGGTAAAACATTATTTCTGGGTTTGTCTTTTAGGGTGTTTTGGAAGAGCATAGCACTTGAACCTATAGATTTTCTTCAGACATCTGTTTCCCTTGGCTCTCAGACCTTTGCAGTTGGACTGAATTGCACCCGTAGGCTTTCCTGTTTCTCTGTTTGTAGAAACAGATTGTGGTGTTACTCAGCCTCCATAATCACATGAGTCAATTCCTATAATAAATCTCCTCTTATATATATCTACATATATATATCCTATTAATTCTTTTCTGTGGAGAACCCTGTTTAATATATTCCTCATTTCTTTTTCAAGCTGAATATACTTTCTTATCCAGAAATACCACAGTTCACCCAATATCACAGTTCACAGTTCACTTCAATATCACAATTCATTGAAGGACATATTTGTTTAATGCAAGATCAATAGTTTTATGTACTCAACTCATGGTATTCTTGCCAGTATGCCATTGGGGGAAGATAATGAGAGAGAAGATTTCTGGGTCAAAGGATAAATATATGCCAATCTAAGAGTAACTCTCATACTGGAACTCTTATTGTCAGTGGAAATCTATTACCCTTGGGGGGTGAGAAATGAACCCTTAACATAAACAAAAGGTCTTGTACAGTCTTCTCCTAACTAGTTTTCCAGCTTCAGTGCCACCGTGATTCTGCTCATTTTCTGCTCCAGCCATATTTTCCTCTTCAGTTCCTCAAAATGATATGTTACCACTGTCCAGTGTTCAGATTAGAAAGCTCTCCTCCATCTCTCCCCCGTGTGCCTGATTAACTGCTACTCACCATTTAGAGCTTTGCTTAAAGGCTACTACTTCAAGGCAGAATCCTTGACCCTAGGATCCCCCCCCCACTTTTTTAAAAATTTATTTATTTGACACACAGAGAGAGATCACAAGTAAACATAGAGAAAGAGAGAAGCAGGCTCCCTGCCAAGGAGAAAGTCCGACTCAGGGCTCGATCCCAGGACTCTGAGATCATGACCTGAGCTGAAGGCAGAGGCTTAACCTGTAGAGCCACCCAGGTGCCCCAAGGCTCCCTTTTAAATTTATTCTTAAAAAATCATTTTCCTTTCCTTCATAGAACTCATCTCAATTTCTAATTATATATCCAATTTGTAATTACCCACCCCCCAGTCATGAACTCCATAAAAAACAGTAATCTTATATGATTTTGCTTAGTTTTATATTCCCAGAATCTTTTTGGTCTAGAACATCATTGGCACTTAATAAGTATTTTCCACATGAATTAGTAAATTAGTAATTAGTAAATAGTATATTAGTATATATACTAATATACTATATATATAGTATATATATTAGTATATATATAGTATAGCTTGCACTTTGACACTGGTGACCTTTTGTCATCAAAAGTACTTTCATATCACCATGATGCTAAAGTGCCCATAATCACAGACTCAGTTCTTTATGCTAGTAATTTCAAATACATTTATTCTTTCAGTTAGTATTTATTGAGTAACTACTGTAAATATTGGGTCTGGAATGCGGTGACTAGACTCACTTTTATTGTCAAGGAATTTATAATGTGTATAATATGATACATAGTATGTACTACAAAGAATTAGGCAGATATTTAAAAGGATTTTAAATAAATGCTAGGCACATGCAGAGTACTCTGAAACTACAAAGAAAATACATTCTACCCTGGATTTGGTGTGAAGGATAGGTGAGTGCTGCAAATATGTTCTTAAGAATGTGAAGGAATTAATTAGCCATGTAAAGAAGAGGAAGAGAGATATTACAAGCATGAGATAAGAAATTTTTTTTTAAGATTTTATTTATTTATTTGTCAGAGGGAGAGCGAGAAAGCAAGCACAGGCAGGCAGAGGCAGAGGGAGCAGCAGGCTCCCTGCTGAGCAAGGAGCCCGATGTGGGACTCGATCCCAGGACGCTGGGATCATGACCTGAGCCGAAGGCAGCTGCTTAACCAACTGAGCCACCCAGGCGTCCCATGAGATAAGAAATTTGAACTGAAAATTAAACATGAGCTTTGTCAATCACAGTGATACTTTAAAGTTTTATTCTGTGCTAGTTATGAGTTTGGTATGAGAGCTTATATGCGACTATTCTAGAATATATATATGCATAGGGTCCAAAAATCCTAAATCATGACATGACCTAGCTTAACAAAACTTCAACTGTCCATGTGTCTTATTTCCACCTTACTTACCCTTACTGAAAGGACAGAGAGGAAAAATTAAATAAAATACGAATTTAATGGTGTTATTGTTTCAGGTCTAGACAAACTGCTTTCAGTGCGATACCTTCCTTGGAGAAGAAACCATTATAGATCTCAATTGGAGAGCAAGTATTGTGTGCGGTAGCATTATATGAGTCTTTTACTATGGAACATCCTGATAGTGCATTTTTTTAAAAAGTTAAAAAAAAAACAACAACCCACAACTCCCGTTTTAAACTGTTAGAATGCTCCAAAGCCCATTTTTATCACCCTTACTTGAACTCTGGTTGCAATAGTATTGGCAAGATACGGTAAAAATTCTTTTTTTTTTTTTTTTTTTACTTTTTTTTTTTTTTAAGAGAAGGGGGAGAGAGGGGCAAAAGGAGAGGAAGAAAGAGAATCTTAAGCAGTCTCCACACCCAGCATGGAGCCCAACATGGGGATCCATTTCACAACCCTGGGATCATGATCTGAGCTGAAATCAACAGTCAGACACTTATCTGACTGAGCCACCCAGGTTCCTCTAGATAGGGCAAAAAATTATTGATGGTGACCACATATATCATTGATAAGACTATGAGAAAACAACATATATATTTCAAGTAAAAATACAAAAATATGTAAAACAAAATAAAATAAAGATGTAAAACATTTGGGAATATTTAATAAAATTACATATACCTTTACCTTCTGATCCAGAAATCCCACTTCTAAGAATCCAGCAACAGTGGAGGGTTCCTGTTAATCCTAGACTAACCACATTAATCATTATCCTGAACTGGAGGAAGACTTCTAACACTCTGAAGGATATAGAGAGAAATTCCCTAATTTTAAATGGGAAGAGTCTAATGATCCTGTTTGCTCTTTAGGAAAAATGTTTTAACAGCAGTATGGAAGAGAGATTAGAGAGGGCTCATTTATATCAGGGTCAACAAAATTTTTCTGTAGAGGGCCAGATAATAAATATTTTTGGTTTTGTGTGACATATGGTCCTTAACAGTTACTCAGTTCTGTTGTTGCAGTATGAAAGATGACATGTGTATTAAGTAAATGATGGCGGTAGCTGTATTTCAATAAAACCTTGTTTATACACAAATACGCAGTAGACAGTTTTGCCCATAAAGTGTAGTTTGTTAACTCCTGGTTTAAAGGAAGGGATAGCAGTTATGACATACCTGAATTTGAAATGAAAGATTCTGGTGATGTGAAAAATAGTGGTAGCAATGGGAATGAAAAGAAATGGCGCATGGGAGTGTCTTGATCAAAATGAGTTGGTAATTTATTAATGTGAGATATAAGCAACAGAATGGAGCCAAGGATAACCTCTAGGTACTATATTTGGCAAATTTTGAAGATCAATGATGCCACGGATCAAAGCAAGGAATACATAAGGAATAGGTTTTTTTTTACAGGAAACATGTTGAAATCCACGTTGAATTTAAAGTGTCTGTGGGATGAAAAACTGGAGCTATCTAGTGGACAAATGTACTCCAGAGATAGGTATAAGCTGAAGAAAAAGACTGGAAATCATTTTTCTTTGAAACAGTGAAAGTTGGGGCGCCTGGGTGGCTCAGTGGGTTAGGCCTCTGCCTTTGGCTCAGGTCATGATCTCAGGGTCCTGGGATCGAGTCCCGCATCGGGCTCTCTGCTCGGCAGGGAGCCTGCTTCCCTCTCTCTCTCTCTCTGCCTGCCTCTCTCTCTGTCTACTTGTGATCTCTGTCTGTCAAATAAACAAATAAAATATTAAAAAAAAAAAGAAACAGTGAAAGTTAAGGTGGGTGCCTTTGGGCATCAGGGAAAGCACAAATTAGAAGTACCTCTTTATGCTCCCATGGTGTCTGGTACTTCATTCAATTTAGCACTCACTTATAATTATTTGGCTCCATACAATTGTCTTTTATATTTACCATTAGACTGAAATCACCATAAGCGAAGAAACTTTCTATGTCTCATTTACTGTAATTTAATTTATAATACTAAGCTCTAAGTATTTTTGAATGAATAAATAGCAAGAGAAGTGGTAGGAAATTCAAAGAAGGAACACTTAAATGTCAACATTAAGGAACACTTAAAAATTAAAGAAGGAACACTTAAATGACAAAATCAAATGTAGATGAGAAGAGGAAGACAATTCCTTCCCTTGATGTTAGTTATAGTGAGGCTATTGGTGACCTTAGTGAGAAGAGTTTTAGCTGGTAATAGTAGAGGGAATAAGATTATAGTGTAAGTAGGAATGAATGGTTGAAAAGCAAGCTGAAATACATACAGACATTTCTCAATAAAGAAGCTAAATAAAGAAGAAAAGGCAATAATTAAAAATGCATATGAGAAGAAAGAATTTTATTATTCTTATAAACTTGACCTTTCCAAGGTCTTGATTTTTATTGGTTTAATTTTTTCTTATGCTAGTTTTTAATGACAGGAAGGGCATGAAGAGAAACCACCAATAGAGTGGAAGCAAGTGAAAGCCTTCAGGGGTCCAGAGAATAGCAGAGGACTTGACCTAAGTGACAAGGCAAAGGGAAATACCCAAGGAGACAATCAGGAAGGAGGTATGAGTAGGCTTGGATTGTTTTATGGGTGGGGTAATAAATTTTTTCAACTTTGAGGCCTCTCTGTTTCTTTTCCCCAAATGAAGTCAAAGTTTATTCCAAAACTAAAGCAAATTTCAGGGGAATAACCACTGAAAAGTATCAAAGCACACAACTGAATTTATTTTGGATGATGCCCAAGACATTGTAGTAGTGAATTCTGTTTCATATTTGGAGAACAGATAGTAGAAGCTTAGCAGAATGTGGACTTGGTTATTTTTATTGTGCATTAGAATTCATTTCCTCCACTAACTACCTTTGTGATCATGCATGGATCATTAGCTTTGTGAACCTTAGTATGTTTTGCTGTAGTCTATCTCCCTCATTGGTTTGTTGGAGTAATTAAATAAAAATAAGTAAAACACTATTGTCAGCACTTGGCATATAGCAGGTGCTGTGTAATACTAGTGTTTTTCCCCTGAAATACCTCTAGAATGAAATTCTGGAAAGGAAGATGTAGTCCTGGATGCCATGATTGTTTTGGTTCAATTCCAATTTAACATCATACATTAGTCTAGAGTTTTAGAAGATGAACAATGATAGAGAAGGATTCCAAAAGCCCAGAAAGGTTAGCACCTGATTTTTGAAAATCTCAGAATCATTTGAATCTAGTACTGCAAAATCAAGTAAGCTATAAGGTCTTGTTATTCACTTAAGGCAACATAGAAATAAACATCTAAAATGTAAAAATTCTGTTTTGTAATTCTTGGAGCATTTCATTGTTTCATTGAGTTCCCAGTGAAAGGAAATATACATATGAAGAAGAATTTTTAGCAATAGGTTGCATTTATTTAAAAAAAACTGCTCCATAGAGAAACATCCCATTATTACTGTATCATTGCACAGGTTCTCTAAATGAAAGTTTGCTTTCATTTAGAGAATGAGGCAGGTTTTTCATTGACCTTAACCTTATGGTCTTTAGTCAGTAGTGCAGGGTGCGCAGCTATAGGCTCATGCTTCGAGTTTTCAGTTTGTTGCTGATTTTTTTTTTAACCAAATACAAGATGTAATCTTAATAATTTATCAGCCTGTAAAGTAACCAGAAAACATTATGACAATTAAAAAATACATCTCACTTTTAACAAATTTCATCCACTCACTCAAAATAAACTTGGATTTCTTGTGACCAGTGGCATAACTGTATTACTTGAATTATAAAGTATGACGTGAAATTTATCTCGGGCAAGAGAATATAACATGAGATTTCATCAAACTGTAATATTTTTAACTGGAGAACATGAGAGGCATTCCACTCTACTGTACAGAGAATGTGGGCTTTGGAGACAGAAGATCTACATTAGGGACCTGACTTTTTACTTTGCTAACATGGTGATCTTGGGCAAGAAACTTGACCTTTAGAAGTCCTTTATGTCCTCATGGGCAAAATTGGGAAGATGGTAAACATATTCCATGGTTTTATGATGATCACAAAAATATGTCACTGAACTTCGAAAAGAGTAAATTCTCCTATCTATGATCTAAACATAAAATTATTTATTACTATTGGAAATGTGGTAGGAAATAATAAACTTAAAACTGATATATTGAGGAATCAAATTATTCTCTTCTAAACATTACATAACTATGAATTTGTTAATAACACATGATTAAAAGTGGACTTTTATATTTTAACAGAGTTAATAATAAGTTAATAGTAAATAAGTTGTATCACTCTCAGGAGCAAATGAATATTTTTAGAAAGTGATAGAAACTTTTTCAAAATTATGATAATAGTAAATGGGCACTTATTTTTATTGCATAAATTAGACACCAAATATAATTGAAATTGTGGCTAAAAAAACACTTGAAGAAAATCTTCTTGGGTTGAGTATATTATTGATAAGTAGAATTTATTTCAGAAGTGAACTGTTCTGCAGTAATAAAATTATATACTTAAAACTATTGCTATTTTTGTTTTATTTTTGTTTATTGTACTTATTTGTGTGCAGCTCTAACTAAGGCTAGTATTTTTAAGGCTGAAATGGAAATATGCCTTTAGGTTACTTTAGGATTATAAGTTCCCACACATTTTGTATTTATTAGATATAGGGAGAATAAAACATTTTGATCAGTTAGAAGACTGGGCATTTTTAGCTAATCTGTGAGCTAATAAAAACTATCACTTTGCCAAGTAAGTGTAATATGGCATGCCATAACCTTTTCCCCTTAATCTCAAAGTAAAACTTACTCTGAATTCTACTTATAAAACCAAATACAGTAGAAAAGCTATTTAATATTCATAAAGCAAACCTTAGTACTTTATTATTGCATGTCAGTGATAAAAATCACCATCAACAGATGAATGGGTAAAGAAGATGTGATACACACACACACACACACACACACACACACACACACACAGTGGAATACTATGCAGCCATCAAAAGAAATGAAATCTTGCCATTTACAACAACGTGGATGAAACTAGAGGGTATTAATGCTGAGCAAAATAAGTCAATCAGAGAAAGACAATTATCATACGATCTCTCTGATATGAGGAATTTGAGAGGCAGAGCGGGGGTATGTGGGGGGGTAGGGAAGGAAAAAAATGAAACAAGATAGGATCAGGAGGGACACAAACCATAAGAGACTCTTAATCTCATGAAACAAACTGGGGGTTGCTGGGGGGTGATAGGGGAGGGATAGGGTGGCTGGGTTATGGACATTGGCGAGGGTATGTGCTATGGTGAGTGCTGTGAAAAGTCTAAGACTGATGACTCACAGACCTATACCCCTGAGGCAAATAATACATTATATGTTAATTTTTTTAAAAAAAAGATAAAAATCACAAAAAATTAAATGTAGGAAAGTTTTTCTTTGTTTACCATTTAAAAATGTGCCCTGTAACATGATCCAGCAGACTATGAAATCTGCTCTACTATTCTAAACCTACAGAAATGTCAGCTAAAACATAACCAAATTTTTAAAAATACTCACTTGAGTTAGACATTAAGGACATGAAATCTTAGACTGTAGACAGAAAAGGAAGAGTAAAAACCAAGCAATGAGAAACACTTAAAGCCTCAAATATGTATATTTTGTATATTTCCCATAGTGTATTAAAATCAGGTATTCAAAGTAGAGTCTTGAGCAGTGCTTCAGTAATGCCCAGTATTCACAAATAAAAGTTCTGGCCCAAGAAGAGTGGGGCAGTTCAGCGGGCCCCCCACACCCTGCCTGAACTTCTCTTTGGGGCCACTGCCTTCCCTTGGATCCGCTCGGGATGCCTTACTCCTTTCCCTGCCCACACTGTTCCCTACAATCCAGGCTTCCGACTTGAGGTGCCTTCACCTCTGTTTCTGAGGAAATGGGAGAAAGTTACCCACCACCTCTGACACGATCCCACTGAAAAGGGTGGGGTACAGAACCACCCACCATGTTCTTGAATAATGAGGTTTCTTAATAAAGAACTGGACCATCAAAAAAAATTGTAGAAGATAATAGTCCTGATTTATATTGAATGTACGCATGCAGCCTAAGGATAATGCCTTTGCCCAGTCTATGAATGGGAGCTAAGCCTGAGTACCCTACATCAAGGCAGAAGTCTACCTTCCATGAAACAATAGTCAGAAAATCTTCACCTGGTGGTGTCAAGATGCTGCAAGAAATAAGAAGAGAGCTTACTTTGTATTCAGGGCATATCAGGGAAGAATCACTCATCCAGAGAGAAAGTAGACTCATAGCCCAGACTATTCATTCAATAAAGTAACCTAAAAGTGAGTAATTAACATCAATGGCACTTTTCTCAAAGTGGAACATGATAGGTTTTGAAAAAGGTGATTGTACAACCACATCATAGGAGTTCCTTACAATTCCAAAGAACCTATAAATCCCACTGTAAACTCTCTGAAGATGAGTGCAGTATATAAACAGCCAAGAGAAGAACAGTGGTCATGAAAATGATAGAATTCATACACAGAAAATTACAGATAATAGAGATATTCTGAAAGAAATACTTGTAAATGTCCACAGATTTTTCATAAGGCAAAAGATGAACATTACAGAAAAAGATTAGGTGGGTTTGCAAAAGAATCAATGTAAATGTACAGTAATGGAAAATATAGTCATTTTAAACTATTAGATATTAAAGTAGAGCAAAAGAGAGAACTGAAAGATAGATATCTGAAGAGATGACTCAAACGAATCATATAGAAATGGAAAATAAGATAGGAATTAAGATATATAGAGGATAAAAATGGGTTGACCAATACATTGTTAATTGGAGTCCCAAAAAGAGTGACAATAGTTGAGGAAATAATGACCAGTGATGCATATCTTTTTTCCTTCCGTTACCCTTTTCCCTTCCCTTCTCTTTTCTTTTTTCCTTTCTTTCAGAAAATTTCTCTTATCTTTCTTGCCAATTCTACTAAATCTTTTATTTTAGCTATCCTATCTTTAATTTTTATTAATATCTTTTTGAGCCCCTAACAAAGTCTTTTATCTAAAGAGTGTTCTCTTTTACATATTCAATATCATTATCTAGATAGAATTTTAAAATATTTTTGTGTTTTCTGAAATATCCATTTGCTTAACATCAGTTTTTTCCCCCGATCCTTATCCTTTCCTGTGTGTGTGTGTGCATGTGTTGTTGGCTTTCTTAGATATCTAGTGATCCTCATGACTAGGCTAATTAGTTGATAGTTTTCTTCCACCAAAAGATCTTTTCTCTGACTTGAGATTTTACTGGATGACTTGGGTATGTATGTACAGGATACTTAGACGGCAGTCATCCCTTGGGTGTATATTCATAATATACAGGCAGCCTAAGTCACTCCTTATCACAGATATCAAAATAAATAGCTCCATAATCTAGACAGGAATATGCATAAAATCACTCTGACTTCTTTGAATTAGTTTGTTCCATTTCTCTAGAGAGTGATTCTCTAGTAGTATCCTAGGAGATAGTTCTCTGTGTTGTCTTGGTAGCTTTTTAGTTCAAAATATTAGATCTTCTAGTCACCACCACCCCAAAAACATCTGTTGAAAAGAAATACAGAAATACAACACGGGCAGGGGGCATCTGGGTGGTTCTGTGTGTTGGCTTGGTGGGCTTTTAGTTCAAAATATCGGGTCTTCCAGTCACCACCACTCCAAAAATAGCCATTGAAAAGATACTTAGAAATACAACTCGGGGTGTGGGTTGGGGGCGCCTGGGTGGCTCAGCATCTGTCTTCTGTTCAGGTCATGATCTCAGGGTCCTGGGACCCAGCTCCACATCAGGCTCCATGCTCAGCAAAGAGTCTGCTTCTCCCCCCTCTCTGCCTCCCCCCGATTGTGTGTTATCTCTCCTTCTCAAATAAATAAACCTTTAAAAAGAAAAGAAAAATAATACAAATAAGGGGTTACATTTGTGATTCAAAACCCGTAGAATTTATTCTTTGCATTATTTTTGGCTGTAGAGGTGAACATTTGTTTCTCTATTTTTAAATCTGAATTAAATTTGTACTGCAAATTATGGTATCTTCCATTTGAAAAATAGTGGATATAGTTGGCATATTGTTAGAATAGAACATGTTACCTCTTCATTTGATGCAAATGCAATTTATAATCTTACTCCAGATGACAATGAGCACTGATGATGTGTATCCGCATTGGTGATCACTAAACAACTGTTAAATTAACATTATGGTTGAAAATGGCCCTTAAGTATGTATAAGTTGTGTAACATCTTGGCATCTCTGAATCTTTATCAGTAATATGATTTATCTCCTCAACCAAGTATCCTCATGATCAATAGATATTTATTAGATTATTAATTAGATATTTATTAGATATTAATTAGATTAATTATTAGATATTAATTAGATTATTATTAGATATTAATTAGATATTTATTAGAGATCCACAAATTGTAGGATCCTTTTACTAAGTTTTAAGTATATATCAAACAAAATAAGAATCTCTTTTACTTATGGGTCTTTTATAGCCTAGTACTGATGTAGTATATGTAGTATGAAGTAATGAAGTATACTGATGTAGTAAATGTAGTATACTTATTTTCTAATAAGTATATAGGACTATGTGTCCTATATACTTATTAGAAAAAGAGAAATGAACTAACTAGCTAACTAGCTAACTAACATTCAGGCAATTCCTGTTTTCTATTTCAAGTAGATACTCCCTCAATCCTCCTTAATTTCTCTCTCACCCCTATAACCCATATAGGACTATGTGTCCTATATACTTATTAGAAAAAAGAGAAATGAGCTAAAATTTATTTTCAGGGGCTCTTTTTCATGGGAGGAGGTAAAATTGTTTCTCTAGACACTGCATGCTCTGATACGAAGGTGTTTTTATTAAGCCATCTCAATTTAAAATTTGGAGTTCTTAAATTTTTAAAAAGTGGGTGTGGTGAAAAAATAATGAATAATGTTTTTCTGAAAATAAATAAATTGAAAAAAAAAGTTGCAAAGTTATAACTCTGGAAACATTTTTTTTGTATTGCATAACAGAAGCCTGCTGAGAATATGAATTATATTACTGTCAATTTTTCTTACAAACTGTTAATAATGTCCACATGGTACTGATAGGATAGCTTTCATTGCTGCAAAGCCTACATTACTGCTACTTATTCTATAAACTGAACCTATCTGGAAAACAATTTGAAAGTCAATTCTATCTATAAATATATATTTCAAAAATTCTTTGGTTCTTTGGCTTCATCGTAATGTGCTGCTGGTTTATATTAATAAACAAAAGGATTACATTTTTAAAATGTCCATCACAAGTACTGTTGGATTAAGAGTCAGAATAATTTGCCTGCAAACTGTGTATGTGTGTGTGTGTCTTTATATATGTGCTGTATGACTTGACCTTATACCAAAAGGGTCTCATCTTCCTACTCTTTACATTAAAAACAACAACAAAACGATTTCTTGAATATTGCTGCTCTCTGAAAATTTTGATTTCTGTTGTTTTCTAACAAGGATTATCTATTGTGTAAGCTCCAGTCAACTGTTAGTGGTTGTCTTTTTTTTTCCTAATTTAAATTTAATTAGCCAACATATAGTATGTCATTAGTTTTTGATGTAGTGTTCAATGATTCAGTGATTTATTAGTTGTGTATAACACCCAGTATTAGTGGCTGTCTTACAAAGGTGCCTGATTCAGTATCAAAATTTATTGGGAAAAATGTCCCTAAATTCACTGGGATGTTTCTTCATGCCCATAATTGTAACATACGTGTGTCTTTGATAGAATTGATTGATCACGTTTAATATTCTCAGATATTGCCATCAAAATTATTATTCTTAAAAACCCAAAGAAATAATAAGAGAAAGGGAAGTGGAAACATTGTTTTTCCAGCAGGGGTTATCACTCTGGAATTTGCTTAGCTTCTTCACTAGTTATGGTGAAGAATGACTGGATAATGCATTAAAGAGAGAAGATCGTTAGCTTTATTCCATGTACCTAAAAGAAAAATGGTGCTACATGGAGAGCATGAATCCTTCCCTTCATTAAAAAAGAAAAATCAAAACAACTAATAACAAAATTAATATCTACTTTTTAAAAAAATAAACATATGATGTATTTTTATCCCCAGGGGTACAGGTCTGTGAATCGCCAGGTTTACACACTTCACAGCACTCACCAAAGCACATACCCTCCCCAATGTCCATAACCCCACCCCCTTTCTTCCAACCCCCCTCCCGCCCAGCACCTCAGTTTGTTTTGTGAGATTAAGAGTCACTTATGGTTTGTCTCCCTCCCAATCCCATCTTGTTTCATTTATTCTTCTCCTACCCCCTTAACCTCTCCATGTTGCATCTCCACTTCCTCATATCCGGGAGATCATATGGTAGTTGTCTTTTGATTTTATAATTTTTAGTATGTTTTCGTTACTATATGATACATGTTTATTGGGAAAAAAAAGAAACATTCATCTCTAGTTCTCAGCCCCCTCTTAACCAAGTTATTAATATTTGATTTCAGTGTTAATGCTTGTTGAATGCTTGCTATATGTTAAACAGTATGCTAAGTGCTTTGCCTGTGATATTTAATTTTCATAATAACTTTATGATAGATATTACTGTTTGTCAGTTTTATAAATAAAGATACTAAGGCCTAAAAAATTTAAGTAAATTACCCAAGGCCACATAGCTAGTAAAATTATATTATTCAACTTTAACTCACATACAACTGATCATTGTGTATGATTTTCATCATATTTTTAAAGTATAAGGTTAAATCTCTCAATTTAGAAATAAAAAATTTAACAATATAGAAATATTTATTATATACAGGAGTTTTAAATTGTTAGATGACATTAATTTTTTAATGATACCATTAAATAAATGTTTATATCATAAGATTCTCATATAAATATATAGTATGGGGAGAGAGGTTTATACAACTGACTTAAATTGAATGAGAATTGTAGCTCAAATTGGGACAAGCTGAGAAGTGATCCAAGAGATTAAAAGTGACTCTGTGGCTAGCAAAGGAAATGTGTAATAAAAATGTATATGCCTAACAGTGAAGGGAAGTGGAATCCCTTTCTTCCATTCTAAATTCACCAGGTGTTTTATATATATTTCCAAACTTCACAGTTAACTCTTTTTTTACATTTTATATTTTGTTGATGATAAAATGTCACATGTAAGTAGCATGTAAGTAACTCGTGCAAGTTTGCAAAGCAAATAAATAGTAAAGCAGATAATTGAACTTAGCAGATGAGCCTAAGGTTTGCAGTCCTCCCTGAACCACATTGCCATGTTGTGACTACCAGTCCTCTCTGTGCATCTAGAGGAAAGGACCAAGGGCCACCTTTATGTGAACCTTGGGTCTCTAGCAACCTGAGAAAACTAGGTGATGCATGGAGTAAGTATAGAATATCGAAGTATAAGAACTCAAAACAGTATCAGTGAAGGGAGGCAGCTGAGACTCATCTGGAGTTTCCTGACCAGCATCAGACCTTAGATCCTGAGAAGACAGATCTAACATTCAGGCAATTCCTGTTTTCTATTTCAAATAGATACTCTCTCAATCCTCCTTAATTTCTCTCTCACCCCTATAACCCAGGTTCCATTTCCACCTTGTTTTCTAAAGCTACTGGGTGGTTTATTGCTCAGTAATCCTTGTAGTCTATTAAAAATAAAAAGTCATCTCTCAGTGATATTTGATATTAACTACTCACCTGCTTCTGTAATGCCTTTTGGGTTTCAACAAATCACATTTTAGGGGATTGTTCTTTATCACCTCCTTTCCTCTCATATTTTTCTCTATTTAGTCATCAAAATGGGGCATCCTGTAAAACTTGGTTCTAGCATCTTAACTCTGAAATTTCCTACCTCATTTCCCATGTTTCTTCTTATTTGGCACTATCCAGAGGAAAACAGTGGGCTTTGAGATGGGATTATAGAGTTACACCCTAGAAATTTATATACTTAAGTCTTGAATATATTCCTTTTCCCCTTACCTTGAGATCCTGTGAATACGAAAAGTCCAAATGTAGAGAGCCTTGAGTTTTGACTTTCTGTCACATTTATTATAATGTTACTAAATTTTATTAATGTGCTCAGGTACTATAATAAAATATCACAGACTGGGTGGCTTAAACAACAAAATTTTATTTTCTCACAGTTCTGAATGCTAGGAGTCCATAATCAAAGTGCCAGCAGTTTGGTCCCTGATGAAATCTCTTCCTCCTGGCTTATAAACTACCACCTTCTCACTATGCCCTCACAAAGCCTTTCCTTGGTGCCTGAGTGCAGAGGGGGAGAGAGTGAGTAATCTCTCTGGTATTGTCTTCTTCTTCTTCTTCTTCTTCGACTTATGTATTTATTTATTTGAAAGAGAGAGAGGAGAGTAAGAGAGAGAAAGCATGCACACAAGCAAAAGTAGCAGCAAGCAGTGGGAAAGGGGATCCTGATGTGGTGCTTGATCCCAGAACCCTGGGATCATGACCAAAGCTGAAGGCAGAGGGTTAACGGACTGAGCCACCCAGGCACCCCTCTGGTGTTTTCCTAAAATGACACTAATCCTATTTGATTGGAGCCTACCTTTATTGTTTTATTTGACCTTAATATCCTCCTCAAAGACTCTATCTCCAAATATAGCTACACTGGAAGTCAAAGCTTCCTATGAATTTAGGAGAAGGGTAGACATAAACATTTGGTCTATAATGCTAATTTATTGCATTGCTTATACTAATTAGAATTATTTTTTATATGCTCTTGTCTGGTCTTCTCAACTAGACTATGAGGCCCTTATGGCCTATAATAATATCTTTTCCTTATAAATAGGAACTTATTTGGGGTAAAATAAAACATTTTCATGAAAACAGAAGTAAAATTCTCAATTCTTACCCTATTTTATTTCCTCCTCGCTCTTATTATGTATACATAATGTATACACATTTTTATGTATACATAGTTATTATGTATACATAATGTATACACACTGAGATGATAGAATTACAAAGTAAATTCAGAAAATAAAAAGAATCATAATTACCCTTCTGAATAAAGTAAATATAAAGACATTATATATATATATATATATATATATATATATATATAAAGAGATGGAGTTTGGAGAAAAAAGAGAATTGGGCATGGTGAAGGTGAAAAAAAGATGGATGGGACTCTGGATTTTTATCTGTTAATATATTGATAACAAAGTTGTTTTCTTTAGTAACATTTTAAGTCCTGGAATATGACAATATGTTATTTCTCTATTATTCTTCTTTTCCATTTTCAGAAAAGTACAATTTAAAAAATAGTACATAGGGACAACTGGATGACTCAGTTGGTTAAGCACCTGCCTTCATCTCAGGTCATGATCCATGGGTCCTGGAATCAAGGCCTGCTTCAGGCACCCTGCTTAGCAGAGAGTCTGATTCTCCCTCTCCCTCTCCCTCCTGCTTCTGCTATCTCTCATGCTCTGCTTCGTCTCTCTTAAATAAAGAAAATCTTCCTAAATAAATAAATAAACTAGTACATAAATAAACTAGTACTCATGTTTGCATTTAATATGAGAAAAAAAAAGATATTTTTCTCTTTTTCTACCTTCCCATATATGGCACCTCAGCAAGACTATCATTTGTATGTGCAGTGGAGGGTAAGACAGAGCAACCAGATTATCAGACTGAGAGTCCTGGATGTGAAGAAGTAATAAAATGATGAGTCAAAAAAGATGCTTCATAACTTTACCTAGGGCAGAAATTGAGTATGTATAGAATAATAATTGGAATTTTCAACATAACCTTTAGATATGTATTATCTCTAATACACTTTTGAAGAAAAAGAAGATATAATACAAGCTCCCAAAATATAAAAGAATTTAAAAAATAGCTTAAATGAAAATAACCACCTACTCTGAAAACAAAACAAAACTGAGTTACTCTGCTTAGAACTTATAGAAATATTTCATCTGAAAAAAAAAAAGCCCTTAGATAAATAATTAAGGGAAGGTGACAAACTTTAAGATAATTGAATTTTAGAGTACAGACAACTGATTAATATAATGTAAAGAAAGTAAATTTTAAAGATTGTTGTTGGAATGCAGAGCATGCTGGTTACAAAGATTGTTAACATAAGAGCTAAGAAGCAGAACATCAGCAATGACAGAGGAAGGACCTGCCACTAGCACTCTTGACAGCCTTGCTTGTTTGTGTGCATCATACTAAGTACAAGTACTTGTTGTTGGTGGTAGACCAACGATGTTCTTTGGCTCCTAATTAGTTCCTTGTTCTGTCTTCTGGTCCAGTACGGATCATGTTGGTTTCTACAAGGTAAAAATGGTTCTGAGGTAGAGAGGGAGAGAACAAGCTTAATTCTTAGTTCTTCTTATCCCCACAGCCCTAGAGTTTTAGCTTTACTTGGTTTAATGCCTAGCATTTTCCGTAAGCTGTACTGATGTCATTTTGGTAGGGTGTTCTGTTTGGATGGGGCCCACCCTCAGTTCCACCTCTGGATGAGAACTGTCATTGCCCACAAAATGTGAAGACAGAGGCCCTCTGATGTAGTCCTTTTTCTGCTCATGAGAAGTTTCTTCTTAGAGTTCTTCAAGCCTATGCAGATGAACAGAAGTAAATCTATGAAAGGAAATGCACCACTCCACTCAACTCTGTAGTACTCAAGTTTCAAAATCCAGTGTACATCTGAGGAAACAGTGGACCTCATACTCTTAGCCTCATATATATCCTATTGCAAAGGAAAAGAAACACCCATAGAAGGGAAGAGAATGCTGAAATACAATGGTATGTAAGCAAAACTAGAAGCAGTGTGGTGTTATTTCATAGTGAAGTACAGGACAGGTAATAGTAGGGATCAGATGATAGAAGGCCTCATATGTCATGTAAAGCCACCTGAAATTTATTCTCTAAATAATGAGGAACCATTAAAACAGAACATACATAGATTGATATTTTAGCAGGTCTCTCCATTTATAGTGTAGATTATGGATTTAAGGAGGACATTGATAGCATGTTCTAGGTAGGAGATTTTTTGTAGCACAAAGTTATATTCATGACTTGAATTAGTGCTATAAGAGTTGAGATAGTTTTTATGGAAATGAAATGACAGAATTGAGAAATAATAATTAAAACATGCATCATTGAACAATTGATTTTATGTAGGAGATGGTGAAAGAGAAGAGAAGTTAATAATGACCTTGTGTTTCTGGCTTGTGAGTACCTGGGTGCCTCTGAAACACCCAAGAATAGCAGGAAGTAGAATATGTCAGTTTGAAGTCAAAGAAGAATTATTTCTTTGGATATATTCAGTAATCATTATTGTAAGAAGAGATAAGATCATCCAAGAAGAGCATGAAAAATATGAAGAGTAGAGGATCAAGAATAGAACTCTTATCCCCAAATCTGCTAACTCAGTAACAGCTCAGTTGACCCCCAATGTTTCCTAATTATTTCTGTAATCTCCAATGAGTGTTTTCATGCTGCACATGTTAGCTCAATGTCTTGAGGCCATGGTTCATCTTTCAACCAGTTATCCATACTCTAAGCTTTGGGATTATTAGGATCACTTGAGCTGTTTTATTACTTATCTACCACTGGAAGCTGTCTTTCTGGTCCAGTATGCTCCTGCCAACACTCAGCTTCATTTTAGATGGAGTCTTCCATACTACTCAGTAGAAAGGATTGGTTAACTTGCACAGATGAAGAAATAAAATCCCAGGTCTACCAACACATATCCCAACACAAATTTATATTACTTTAAGACTATTTAGTAGTTGGTACTGAAATATGAGTATTTGGACTGATTTTAAAGTCAGAGCTCCTCAAAGCAATGAGTAAATTCTTTACTCTATTTTTCTGTAACCAAAGGGCATTTATGTAATATTTTTTTAAAACAGAATTTATCCATTGAGCTATCTGGCTGCCTTTGAAATTTTTACTACATTTGAATGAAGATACATCTTAAAATATAAAAGTAAGTTAAAATTCTGGCACAGTTAGCCCCTGGCGAGAGAACCATTAAGAACAACAACTTTTGGGGCGCATGGGTGGCTCAGTGGGTTAAGCCTCTGCCTTCGGCTCAGGTCATGATCTCAGAGTGTTGGGATCGAGTCCCACATTTAGCTCTCTGCTCAGCAGGGAGCCTGCTTCCCTCTCTCTCTCTCTGCCTGCCTCACCATCTACTTGTGATCTCTCTCTGTCAAATAAATAAATAAAATCTTCAAAAAAAAAAAAAAGAACAATTTTTATGAGGAAATTTGAGGGAAGTCTCACAAGGAAGGAAAGAAAATGATAAGACACATAGGAAAGGGAGAATGATATATACACTGTACTACCCAATATAGTAGAGGACAGCTTTCAGAAAGTAAAGGGAAAATACTTTGCTATGTGTGTGTGTGTTTATGTGGGTTATAGATAGTAGGGAAGAGGGCAAGAGTAAGAAAAATGAGAGAGAATAATACACTTAAATGTGATGAAATATGACTATAAGAACAATAGATTCAAAGGGCACCTGGGTGGCTCAGTGGGTTAAAGCCTCTGCCTTCGGCTCAGGTCATGATCCCAGGGTCCTGGGATGGAGCCCTGCATCGGGCTCTCTGCTCAGTGGGGAGCCTGCTTCCTCTCTGCCTGCCTCTCTGCCTACTTGTGATCTGTCTGTCAAATAAATAAATAAAAATCTTAAAAAAAAAAAAAAAAAGAACAATAGATTCAAGACAATTCCATTTGTTAAGAAATTTCTTCTTCTGTCAAAAACCTTGTTCTCATCCCAAGGTTGGATAGTTTTCTCACATCTGAACATCTGAAAAAATTTCAGAGAAGTTCCAAAAAAATCAAAGACCAATAATGGAATCAAACACTGGAAGAGAATAATTGTCTAGATTTTGATTATGAGTTAATTTAGATTTAGGGAAAAATACCTAGAAATCATCCTTGATTTTAGAATATAAAGCACGATATTTACATCAGAACTCAAGACTTTTGAACCATACATAGCATTGCTACCATTTGGTATCTCTTCAGTAGAAGTTGGCATACCCATAATGAAGTTTTGATCGTTTCAGTAATTTGTGAATTTAATCATATTGAATATAGTAAGATAAATCTACAAGCTAATTTTAGAGTCAAATCAAATCTTCACTACTTTTTAAAATTAAAAACTAGTTTAGAGAAGTTTTATGTTCACAACAAAAATGAAAAGTACAGAAAAAGGTCCTATACTTCCCATCCACTATAAATCCACAGTCTCCCTCATTATGGACATCCAGCGCTAAAGGTACATTTGTTAAAAATCAATGAACGTACATTGACACATTATTATCACTCAAAGTCTGTCTGTAGTTTACATTAGGGTTCACTTTTGGTATTGTGGATTTTGTGGGTTTTGACAAATGTATAATGACATGTATCCACCAATGTGGTATCATACAGAATAGTTTCACTGCTCTAAAAATCCTCTGTGCTCTGCACTCATTCATCTTTTTACTATGCCCATAATTATCCCTTCTCCAGAAAGTCATATGGTCTGAATTATATAATATGTAGGCTTTTCAAGTTGGCTTCTTTCATTTAGTAGTATGCATTTAAGTTGCCTCCATGTCTTTTCATTGCTTGGCAGTTCATTTCTTTTTTAGTGCTAAATAATAATTCTGTTGTCTGGATATGCCACTGGTAATTTATCCACTTATCACAGAAGGACATCTTATTTTCTCCCAAATTTTGTCAGTCATGAATAAAGCTGCTGTAAACACCCATGTTTATACACATTCACGTTTTTGTGTAAATGTAAGTTTCCAATTCATTTAGGCAAATATTGAGGTGTGTAATCGCTGGATCATATGGTAAGAAAGTTTAGTTAGAAAAGCAAAAAACAAAAAACAAAAAACAAACCTGCCACAGTGTCTCCAGAGTGGTTTTACTCTTTTGCATTCCTACCATCAAAGGGTGAGGGTTCCTGTTGCTCTATATCCTAACCAGCATTTTGTGTTGTCGGTGTTTTAAATATTAGCCATTCTAATGGTGTACTGGTATCTCATGGTTTTAATTTGTAATTCTCTAGTGACATATGATGTTGAACATCTTTTCATACACTTCTTATCTGTATATTTTCTTTGTTTCTTTACCATCTTTGAAATATCAATTAATAAATCAATTTATTTGAACTGGATTTTGGGGTATTCATTTAAGATTGAGCATCAGGTGGGAATGCAAGCTGGTGCAACCACTCTGGAAAACAGCATGGAGGTTCCTCAAAATGTTGAAAATAGAACTGCCCTATGACCCAGCAATTGCACTACTGGGAATTTACCCTAAAGATACAAACGTAGTGATCCAAAGGGGCACATGCACCCGAATGTTTATAGCAGCAATGTTCACAATAGCCAAACTATGGAAAGAACCTAGATGTCCATCAACAGATGAATGGATCAAGAAGATGTGGTATATATACACAATGGAATACTATGCAGCCATCAAAAGAAACGAAATCTTGCCATTTGCGACAACATGGATGGAACTAGAGCGTATCATGCTTAGCGAAATAAGTCAAGCGGAGAAAGACAAATATCATATGATTTCCCTGATATGAGGAAGTGGTGATGCAACATGGGGGCTTAAGTGGGTAGGAGAAGAATCCATGAAACAAGATGGGATAGGGAGGGAGACAAACCATAAGTGACTCTTAATCTCACGAAACAAACTGTGGGTTGCTGGGGGGAGGGGGGTTGGGAGAAGGGGGGGTAGGGTTATGGACATTGGGGAGGGTATGTGCTTTTGGGTAAATTGGAAGGGGAGATGAACCATGAGAGACTATGGACTCTGAAAAACAATCTGAGGGGTTTGAAGTGGCGGGGGGGGGGGTGGGAGGTTGAGGTACCAGGTGGTGGGTATTATAGAGGGCACAGCTTGCATGGAGCACTGGGTGTGGTGAAAAAATAATGAATACTGTTTTTCTGAAAATAAATAAATTGGAAAAAAAAGATTGAGCATCAGACATATTTCACTAAAATATTAGTTACTATAATAACAATTTATTGTTGCTATGTTAGTCTGAGTATCCTTAATATAGAGAATATTTAATATCCTCCAAATTATAAAGGGTGTATGAATCATTTATTTTTTCCCTACATTTCTGTCTATGCCAGAAGGTTTAATGACAACCCTTTCTTTTTTATTTAGGGAAAAGTTAACATAGAAGAAATTTTAAAATACTATCAGATCTGGTCTTCTGTCTTTCTACTCAACAAAACTGTGGAGGTGATGAGCAAGAATATTCTGGGTAGATGGCTAACTAGGTTAGCTATTCAATTTCACAGAGAATTTATTAAGTACATTTATTGAGGAGGAATTTATGTTCATAAAGAAATAACCCCAAAGAATACTCATTCTGTATTTTTTTAGAAAGAATTATTAAATCTGGCAAATGTTTGCTATTTTTCTTATTTTAGATAGTAAAATGTATCTATATATCAGCTGAGGGAATGGTTAGGCATTCCACTTGATACCTGTATTTATATGTTTTAAACTATGTTTCTAGTTTCAGTGTTTTAAAATTAAGTTAGGAATACAATGGGTAAAGTTTGTTTCTCATTTCTAATTTGATTTAACTGTTTATGGTGATAATAATGATAATATTCACCATGGCATTAATTTCAAAGAAAATAATTCTTGCAACTTCTTCCCACATTTCTCTAAATGAAAAATGCCATAGATCCACATTATAGATTCAGTATAAAGTCCATCCTCAGCTCTGTCATTCATTAAAATACACATCTCATTTTCAAAGTTACATTTCATGAAAAAATTTAACTTGTTTAACAATATACCCAATTATATCGTTGTATAGTCATTGTACAGTATAGTCGATTTACATTTAAACATAAATCAGTTTTAAGAGGATAACTAAAACTTCACTGTCATTAGAGGCAGATGGAAATGGAGGCAATTGAATCAAGAAGAAAGGAGACATTGATCTTGTGGCTACACCATCCCTTGTTTCCAATAACTTTTCTAATCCCGTTCTATTGGCTTTGAATAATCAGGTTTCAGGAGCATGAGATTATCTTTGTTGAAGTAGAGCCAGTGAAATTGAATTATGGCAGCATTTGCTTAGTGCCTATTAAGAATAGTAAGTGAGTGGGTATGGATTTGTTTATCACAGGAAAAATATTTATTAGATATGCAGGAAACTGTGCAAGTTCCTACAAGTTCTGCAATACAAGTTTACTGGTGGAAGATCACCAAGATTAAAATAGGAAAGGATCCATGTCTTGAATAGGCATATCACGTTTCCATCAAAGAAGCAGAACCACTATGAGATACATAGACTAAGCGACTAATATTAGGGATTAGACCTTGCATGGACATCTTTTTTTTTTTTTTTTAAGATTTTATTTATTTGACAGAGAGAAACACAAAGAGGGAACACAAGCCGAGGGAATGGGAGGAGGAGAAGCAGGCTTCCCACCTAGCAGGAAGCCCGATGTGGGACTCAAACCCAGGACCCTGGGATCATGACCTGAGCTGAAGGCAGACGCTTAATGACTGAGCCACCCAGGTGCCCCCCTTGTGTGGACATCTTAACAAACTCCCGTATTTGTGTGTTTCTCATGCTTCTAAACTGGGTTACATGGTGACCTGAAGGAGATTCTGGTACCATTGGTCATGGAGATATACATGAACCTGACTCAGGAAACACCAGCTGGATAAACCTCCAATATAATCTAAATCAGCCCAAAAGAATGACAATTAGAGGTTCATTAAACTGTTAGGGGTAATTTGGGCTAAAATGACTGGTCAAATCTTGGCTGTCACTGCCCTCGAAGCTCTTGACTTCACTTGATATCTTGTCAGTTTGTGAAAAAGGTCACTTTGTTTAATTCATATTCCCAGGTCAGTGATTAAACTAGGAGGAAATCCAAATAACCCAAATAATCCAAATAATCCAAAGATATGAAATACACGTTATAAGGCCATTTCAGGATCCTTTTTCTTATAGTAGATTAAACAAAGATTCAAAATTGCAAACAAGGGGCACCTGGGTGGCTCAGTGGGTTAAGCCGCTGCCTTCGGCTCAGGTCATGATCTCAGGGTCCTGGCATCGAGTCCCGCATCAGGCTCTCTGCTCAGCAGGGAGCCTGCTTCCCTCTCTCTCTCTCTGCCTGCCTCTCCATCTACTTGTGATTTCTCTCTGTCAAATAAATACATAAAATCTTTTTAAAAAATTGCAAACAAAATAAAGGTGAATCAATAAGAGATTTTAAAAATTAGACTAGTTTTTAAAAAAATATTCTGTGTCAGATACTTGAGAAAAAAATAAATGGAACATTTTTCTGTCTTTTATAACTAAGCTTACAACTAAAATTATAATAGGAAATTGCTAGACGCTTTTAATTTGACTGACACTTTTTTCAATGAGCCTCAAAAAGTAAAGGAACCAAAATTAAAAACATTTACGGTCCTCCAGATAAGCTACGGGGCTTCAAAATGAAAACACGACCAAAAGGTCCTCTGATTTCTGAGAATTGAGAGCCTATGGAGAGACACAGACAGATATTACAAAAGAAGGATTGTTGAAGGGCACCTAGGTGGCTCAGTGGGTTAAAGCCTCTGCCTGCGGTTCGTTCAGGTCATGATCCCAGGATCCTGGGATCAAACCCCACATCGGGCTCTCTGTTCAGTGGGGAGTCTGCTTCCCTTTCTCTCTCTCTGCCTGCCCCTCTGTCTACTTGTAATCTCTGTCAAACAAATAAATAAAATCTTAAAAAAAAAAAAAAGAAGGATCATTGAAAGAAACAACCTCTCACACTTGTTAAGAAGCAGAAGGGTGACCTTCAAAATCTGTCCTATGATTTTACCCGCAAGAGAGACTGGTTTCCAATAAATCTCTGTTTACTCTGTAAGCTCTCAAAGAGAATTATCTGTCAATATAAAATGGCCACTAATGTCTTTCTTAAAATATGTGTATCATTATATATTTTATTAATCCCACTAACATAATCAGAATCAGTAAGAAACAAAGAATAAGAACATCAGATCCCACAGAGCACAGTTCTAAATTATCTGAAAATCATGAAATAAAGCAAATTTAATGGTAGTAACTATAAAAGAGAATAAAAGGTATTTTTGCTTACAGTAAAAATGTCTGGTGGAGCCAGAAGATAATAAAAGACAGCCTTGAATGTATACATTCAGTAGTAAGCCTTCAGGGGAAGTGAACATATTTTGCCTTTATTTATAAAAGCCATTTAAGTAGTGAACATTTCTGCAATCCTAAATCCTTTAGTGCCAACCTATAATTATACTTTGAAATTGCTATCATAAGCACACTACTTTATTCTTTGTCATATGACTCCTGCCAATTTAATAAATAGGATTCTACTTTCTAATAGGGCTACCAGATAACATTTACCACAGAAGGATTATTTTTAGAAGTTATATAATATAGCTGATGTGGACATCAATATGCATAATTCAAGAAGTAACTAGAAAAGGGGCTATAGTCCCAAGGCAAAAGACAGTAGTAAGTGGAAAAAAGCTTGTAGGAATTCAGATGAGTTGGAATTCAGATGAGTTTTTCCTGATTACCTTAAACTTTTCTGTTTGTGTGTACATGAATACGTTAGGCATGATTTAGGACTATCAAGTAAAAAACTTAACACAAACTAAAGACATATGCTTGTTACAGACTATATCTTGATCTAGTAACCAAAGTTTATTTTCATTTGCCCAAGAATATCTATCTGTAGTCTCAACTAAATTATCAAAACATTATCAGATTTTAAATGAAGACTACTTTTAAATATGAGGGTTCAATGTGCAGTATACTCTCTATTGCTAAATGAAAACACCAAACTAGTTTATTACCTATTATGAAGTCTAATTTTCTCATCTTATTATCAAATTAACATTTTCTATACACTAACTCTCTTAGTCTTAACCAATTAAGGAGAAGCCCGGGATTGTGTTTCCAAGTTAAGCAATATCCATGAACAAATGGATATTTCAGACAATTCCATGACAACTCTTGATTTAATAATGTTTATTAGTGGGTGCTATTTTTAAAATAAAAAGGGACAATATTAGGCAGAATATTCAATAACTAATCTAGACTGGCTTGTAACAACCAGTCTTCTATCAGAAATCAAACTGTCTCAAATGTCCAAATTGGTGGTATTCTCTAGAGCATGATAATGTGTTTTTTTAAAAGGTGGACAAATTTATAATAACTGATGGTTGTTTTACTTAGAGACTAATTCATTACACAGAAAGGGTATTAAAAAAGTGACACAGAAACAAGAGACTTGCTAGCCAAAATTACTGATAATCAAGGTAGAGCCCTACAGTAAAAATATACTGGTAATAAAATGATCACTGCTCTAAACAGCTTCCTCTGATTATGGTATTTATGTAAGTCTTTCTAATAGAACAAAATAACAAGTCCATTGGGAAATTCAGGAATTCCAATCATAGGTTAACAAACTTGGCCTCCAATTGTGAAAAGAAACAATGGTAACAATCGATGTAAAATACATAAAATACGTAAGAGATAAAGCTAAAATGCCTCCCATTAGATAACCTCAAAAGGACTGTCTACAAAAATTCTCTTGGAGACAAAAAATTCTCTTTGGGACAATCCATAAGAATAGTCTCTTAAGTTTGAACAGCTTAGTTTTTTTATATTAACATGATCACTGAGTTAACTAAAGCAGGTTCTACTTGGAAAGTATGAAACATAGAATTTTTTAGATTCATTAAAAATTAATGTGAAAAATTAATGCAATGAAAGGGCTTACATTTCTTTTTTTATAATGAAGTAAAAGGTACTGTAGTTGTCCTCCTGCCATAAATAATGAGAAAGTAAACAAAATATAAATGAAACAACTGCATTATGATAATTGTTTTTACTAGAAAAAAGAAAACAAAATTAAAGATAAGATTAGAATTTAAATAATGAGAAAAAAGAAGTGTAAATTAAACTCAATAAATAAAGTATAGCTGTAATAAAAAGTAGCAACTAACTAAAAAACAGAGAAAATAAACCCAAAAGTAGTTCTTTACAAGAATTAATAAAATTGATATATATATTTATGTAGACTGATTATGATGAGGGATGAAAAAGTGACAGCATTACAAATCTAAGAAACTTTAAAAAATATTAAACAAAAATATATATTATGATCACTCTTCAGAAGCAATATCGATTACTACACAAAATTTGGTTCAGATGTCAAGACTAATGATGCCTATGCATGCCAAGAAGATATGAAAATATTTATTACTTGCATAATGAAGCTTTTGGGGAGAGCAGGGCAAGAACCCAAGCTATTTGAAAATGGCTTGAGAAACCAGGGGAAGGAAATTGATTTGTTTTTTTGTAATTGTGGTGATGGTAAGGAGTTGCGGTGAGGGTTCCCTTATGTAGGCAGGGGCTTTCATGGTTTGAAACTCCCATTGATATCAAAGGAAAGAACATAAAAAGCTCACCTACTGGCTTTCCTAAATACGAAGCAAAGGGAAAAGACAGAGGGTTGAGGTTTAAAATCCGTCATCGCTCAAACATCAAAAAATAGAGTCAGACTTTTTATTATAGAATATTACGAACAAATTTATAGCAATTTTATAGCTTAAACTAGATAAAGACTAGATTCAAATAATTAAACTTAAAAAGAAACAATAGAAACTGAACAATTGTGTATTTGTGTGTATGTGTATGTATTTGTATGGAATCAAATTCATAATAAACACCTTCTTAGAAAGAGTTTCACTGTTGAATGCTTTAGGAAAAAAATAGTCCTGATCCACATGCAAACTTGTTTAAAAACAAAGGAGAAGAAATGCTTTTTTGAGGCAGCATTGTCATAATAACAGAAACAGACCAAGATGTAACAGGAAAACAAAAAACTCTGAAGATCTTATGAACATGATACTAAATCCTTAACAACATTCTAGCAAATTAAATTAAATGTCGCCCTCGGCCCGCAAGAACGACAACCAGTCTGGCATGGTGTTAATGCTTCGTCTCTTTATTTCGACAACTTTCTTAGCTTATATGTGTCAGGGTGACCAATAAGGGGCCAAACAATGGGGAGAGCCAATGAGAGTCCTGTTACTATGCTGATTAAATTTGAAACAGCCAATGACTATGTCCTCCTTTAAGTGGGCTTCACCAGAAAGTTCGGTGTTCACTTGCAGCGTATTTTGCTGGCAGTGAGCCAAGCACTATCGTGTAATGGTGGGGACTTTCCCGGCCGGAGGCGGTCCCTGACATCTCCCCCTTTTTTGTTTTATGGCAGAGATCGTGCCTGTCTTAGGTCGTCAGTAGCAGAAAACATCCTTACCCGTCATCAGACACAAGATATCGATGATCTCTGTCCTGTCATAGGTTGGTATGTTTCTCTACTGATCTTACCCATCTTTGACTACCGATCTAGCATGCTTAGCCACATCTGGGGAGATGTCCCAGCCTCTATTGACATAAGGGCTTGTACTATAGCTCGGCTCTGCTCTTGCTGCTATGTTCTCCATTGGCGAACTTTTCTGGATAGAAGCAGAATGCCAATAAGAAGGAGGACAAGAAGACCAATTGTGCCAGCCCATTGTTTGGTAAACTGGAACATATTGCTGAATGTTTGAAATAGCTCTGGGAGGGAAGCTGGTTGCACATGCGTACTCGTGTGAAATTTTGAAAATCGTCAGACCAAGCACCCTGCAAATACTGGGAGAGCTGTCGGGAGACATTCTGTAAGTCACTCATATTAGTATAGGCTATGGGAGTTACACAAATTGCCGGGAAGGGTGCTATACATCCCAGTCCCAACAGGGCCCCCAATATGTCCACTTGTTCTTGAACCAAATCCACTCTCTGGTTGACTATCAGGATTCCTGCTTGCAGATGTGCATTGATCTGAGTGTGTTTGAAGGGCAGCCGCCGTTCCTTCTGCCAGGGTGTTCACAGCTTCTGCAGTGGGTATTGTGGCAGCAAGCGAGACTGCTGCTGCCGTGGCAGCTGCTGTAGATATAGCCAATGCTGTCACAATGGCGGCTGTGATACCAAAATCTCTCTTCTTTCTGGATAGCACCACCGGTAACTTGTCATCTGGAATGAAAACTGGAATAGGAACATGAGTAGGGATATGCATAATCACAGCCAGCTTGAAGGCCGTGACATTCCAGCACTGGGAAAGATAGCAATTCTTAGTGCAATTCAACGTATCATTCAGCTCGTTAGCATTTGTTACGAGGGAAAGGGAACAGTGGCGAGACCCATATGGGAGTGGGCTGATAAATAATATTATTGGGACAAGACACATTAACTGTTGTCTCAAAGGTACTAGAGTCATTTTGTTTATAAGAACAGTTGAGGGATTTGCCACCATTTAACAAGGACACTGCTGAGATATCAGTACATGCTCCTAGCAAGTTACAGACCTGCCATGCATCAAAGGGAAAGGAGGGAATATGAGAGAAGAATTAGTCACTGGTAAAGGATATAGCCATGCTTTAACCACTGCTCACAGCTCTCTGGCTTGAGTCGGCCGCAGGAGGTGTAGCATCCCCAGCATTATCATCAGCATCTTCAGCATCATGACTGGTGTTCGGAGGCAAGGCTGCACGCACCAGCCGCTCTGGGATCCAAATTGGAGCCTCTTTTTCCTGTGGAAAAACACATACAGACCCCCTACTCCGTACTAACACTGGATCTGGTCCATTCCACTTTCCTGTGAGGATGTCCTTCCAAAGTACTAAAGGCTTAGGGGGAGCAGCAGCAGCACTTGCATGTCTGTCTGCAGCTGATTTACCTGTTTTGTCCAACGTTAAAAAATTCAAAATAAAGAGAACGGTGTTGAGCTTATCTTTAGGGGACCTGAAGGTGTCCCCTATTCCCCCTTTTTGTTTATAAAGCGCATTTTTTATTGTAAGATGTGCCCTCTCCAAAACACTCTGTCCTTGTGGATTATAGGGTATTCCATGTATCAAGTGAATGTCAAGTTGTTGTAGGAAGGCTTTAAAGGGTTGTGAGGTGTAGGCTGGACCATTATCAGTCTTTAACTGGCATGGCTTTCCCCATGCCGCGAAAGCCTGTAGGCAATGGGTGATAACATCTCTGGATTTTTCCCCCGTATGCACTGAGGCGAAAATTATTCCAGAGCAGGTATCTACAGAGACATGAACATATCTTAACTTTCCAAATTCTGAAACATGTGTGACATCCATTTGCCATATATGATTAGGTAACAGACCCTTAGGATTAACCCCCAAGGACGGTGCAGGTAGTAAAGTCACGCAATTTCTGCAGGAGACTACTATGTCCCGTGCCTGTGCTTTTGTTATGTTAAATTTGAGGCGAAGAGTTAAAGCATTCACATGGAACAGCTTATGATAATGTCTCGCCTGTTGCACTGGGTCCTCAATGGCAAAGACAAATTCTCCTCTGGTTAAGGAGTCTGCTAACCGATTACCTTGTGTCAGGGGGCCTGGTAAGGTTGTATGAGCTCTTATGTGGCCAACATAAAATGGAGCCTTCTTGTCCCAAACTAATGTTTGGATTTCTTGTAATGCCTTAGAGATAGTAGACCTGGCATTAATAGAACCCACATTTTCAATGATAGAGACAGCTTGCACCACATATCTACTATCTGATAAAAGTTGAAGGGTTCTTGATGAAACATTTGAAATGCTTTTATCACTGTGAGCAGCTCGGTTTCTTGGGGAGAGGAGCTTTGAAATAGGAAGGTCCAACTCTCTTCTTTGGTAACTATAGCTCCTACTCCTTGCTTAGATCCATCAGTGAATATAAGCCTTACATTACTGAGGGGTTTATGGTGAGTGATCCTAGGGTATATGATTGGATTGGATAAACTGAACTGTAGCCATTCATGTGATGGGTAGTGGTTATCAAATTGAGCGCATGTTATAGTTATCAAAATGGCCCAATCATCATCACAGGCTGCTAGGCACTTTATTTGTTCCTGCGTATATGGTGTTATTATAGTATCTGGTTGTTTACCAAACGCTGCTATACTAAGTTTAATCCCTTTAAGTATAATTTGTGCCATGGCGCTTGGGTACCAAAGCAAGACCTTCCCTGGAGAGTGGGCCAAACTAACCCATGATATGGGGCCAGATTGCAAAAAACTGCAGTGGGAGCTCGTTTTTCGGCAAGGACACAAAATAGCAAAGGTTTGGAATAGTCGATTCTGTTTATCTGAGCAGCTTCTAGCCTTTTCGGGATCAGATTGATGGCTGCTTTTGCCCCCTCAGTCAATTGACGAGGAGAGGTGAGGTTAGGGTCTCCTTTAAGTGTCTCATATAAGGGTGATAATTCCTGATCAGTGAGTTTTAGATAGGGCCTGATCCAATTGATATCTCCTAACAATTTTTGAAAATCATTTAATGTGTTTAGGTGATCTGTCCGCAGGGTTATCTTTAAAGGTCTGACTTTAGTATTCTCTAACCTAGTTCCCAAATACTCTTTAATGGGCGTCATTTGGACCTTTTCTGGTGCTATGTGTAATCCGAATCTCTCAAAATGTTTGAAAAGAAAGGAAAGGGCCTTCTCAATATATTGTTCTTCTTTATGGCACAGCAGAATATCATCCATATAATGATACACAATGAGTGGGGGAAATTGTGTTCTCACCTCCTTCAGAGCTTGATCTACATATAATTGGCACATTGTAGGGCTATTGGCCATGCCCTGAGGCAATACCACCCACTCATAGCGTTGATCCGGACTAGAATGATTAATGGTAGGCACTGTGAAAGCAAAACATTGGGTGTCCTCGGGGTGCAATGGGATGGAAAAGAAACAATCTCTAATATCAATTACCACAGAGGGCCAACCAGAGGGCAGGGCTGAGACTAAAGGCAGCCCCAGCTGTACTGCTCCCATGGCCACCATCCTTTCATTAACAGCTCGTAAGTCATGTAACATCGCCACTTCCCCGACTTCTTTTTAATCACAAAAATAGGCGTATTCCATGGTGATGTGGAGGGCCGAATATGCCCAGCGGCAAGTTGCTCTTTTACCAACGTGGGGGCAGCTTCACATTTTTCTTTAGGCAGGGGCCACTGAGAAACCCACACGGGTTTACTGTTTTTCCATTGAATTTTTAGAGGTTCAGTGGCCCCTAAGAAAAACCCAGCCCCGGCCCACCTATTCTTTGAAAGAAGTAATTAGTCAAGGGAATAGGTTCAGGAGTGCCCTGCAGCTGTTTCCCTAGGCCTCCCGTTTCAGGATAACCAGACTTAGTCACTAAGGCTTGAGCTTCCTCACTATAAAATAATTCTGTAGTCAACTTCAGGTTCATTTGGGCCAAAACATCCCATCCCCACAATGAAATGGGAATCTTAAGGACATATGGCTGCACAAGTCCATGGTGGCCTTCATCATCCTTCCATGGCAGTGTAGCTGCACTGCACATGGGGCTATGAGCAATCCCTAATCCTCGAAGTGTTTGATCAGCCTTTTGCACAGGCCAATCCTTAGGCCAATCAGCTTCATTGATGATACTGCGATCGGCTCCAGTGTCCAATAAGCCTATGAATTTCTTGCCTCTTATCCAAAGAGAGTAAAGGGGTCTATTTTCCATGCCTAGCGTGATGCATGCTAGAGGAGCTCCAGATGAGCCGAGCCCCTTTTGTTCCAGCGTAACCTCATGGCTTCCAAAAAGCTTGTGACAACTAGGCAATACCAGGATTTGAGCTATCTTATCACCTGGACTAATAGCTATAATTCCACGTGGGGAAGATACCAGGATTTTCACCGTTCCTTTATAATCAGCATCTATAACTCCGGGGTGAACAATGAGTCCTGATAACGCCGTGGAGCTCCATCCTAGCAAGAGGCCCACAGTGTCCTCAGGTAATGGACCCTTAAAATCTGATTCGACTACCTGGGTCCCCATCTCTGGAGTCAATATGAATCTGGTGGTGGCACGGATGTCCAATCCTGCACTCCCTGTTGTGGCTCGCCTTGGCTCGTCGGCGGATAATGCGAGCGAGCCACCTGTTGGAGCACCCCATACATTTGAGGGCCCTTGAGTGTGGGCCCCCCCTTCCCGTTTTTTGACCCTCTTGGAAGCAGAGAGTTTCCTCCTATATCCCTTATTGAGCGACATTCATTTGCCCAGTGGGCACCTCTCCCACATCTTGGGCAGATACCTGGTTTTTAGGCTCTTGATAAGACACCTTTATCTCTGGGCACTCACGCTTAAGGTGTCCTGGCTCCTTGCAGTAATAACAAATTCCAGGAATACCCCTATGTTTATATTGTTGAGCTCCCTATAATCCTTGTAAACCTTGAGTGATAGCTGCAGCCATAACCTGCCCTTGAATAACACTGTCATTGATATCCCTGCAAACTTTAATATATGTACTCAAGTCTTTGCTTTTCCAAGGTCTGATGGCTTCTTTACACCACTTATTAGCTTGCTCATAAGCCAGCTGTTTTATCAATGGCATGGCTGCCTATACCTCCCCAAATATTTGACCAGCTGTTTGCATCAGCCTCGCTACAAAATCAGCATATGCCTCATTTGGTCCTTGTATTACCTTAGACAGCTGACCCTGTAAATCCCCACGGCCTTGAATTGTTTTCCATGCTTTAGTGGCCGCCGCAGCTATTTGCAGATACACCGCAGGGTTGTATTGTATTTGGGCCTGCTTTCCCATGTACGGTCCCATTCCCATTAACATTTCTAGGTCCCACTGAGGATTTCCAGCCGCTGCATTACGGCAGGCAGTGTCCTGTGAGTATTCTTGCCAGGCTGTTTTCCATACTAGATATTGCCCTCCTGACAAGGTTGCACGGGCTAGATTACCCCAGTCTTCAGGGACTAAGTTCATTCCCGCTATGGTCTCCAACAAAGATACCGTAAAGGCTGCCTGAGGGCCATACTGCATGACTGCTTCCTTTAATTGCTTAACTAGTTTAAAATCAAGAGGCTGATGATACTGCTGGTTGTTTTGGTCCTCTAAAACCGGGAAGGCAGAGGTCAGGTCATGATCTCTCCAGCTCGAAACTCTGCCACTACCACATGCGGTGCAGCAGCTACAAGCTCCTTGGCACGCCATAGGATTATACGGCGGAGGGGCACTAGGCGTTGCTGGAGTCGACAGTTTCAACTGTTCAAACTTGGAGTGCATTTTACGGTCTAACTCCTCCCCTGACATTTCTTCTTCCTCTTCACTAGAATTACCCCCCTCTGAGGCACAAGAAGACCGCTCCTCTTTCACTTCCTCCAATGCCTCTGCTCCCTCTTGTAGAGCTGATTCACATTTGGGTTTAGACCCCACCAGGCATCCCCGGACTAAGGTCCATATTGCCAGGGTCCCGGGTGGCAAAGGCGCTTTATTGTCCTGTCTCTTCAAATCCTCCCCTAAGTGGTCCCATTGAGGTATGTTTAGCAAGCCTTCATCTAGGAACCATGGAGCCACCTTTTCCACTGTATTCAAAAAGGCCCGAGCAGTTTTTGCTTTTAGTGGAGTTCCATTGGCTTTCAGCAGGTCTTTTAAAGACCCTTCCAACCGCGCTTTAGATACTTCAGATCCCATTATGAACACAAAGACAACAGATGCAGACGTTAAAGACACTAACTAACACATTAACTTTTTATGCACATATACTTCAGTCGACCTTTACTCCCCGCTTTACCGCGGAAGAAAATCCCGGCTCTATGGCCACCCCGCTTCTTGTTGCAGTCTTGTACAAGATTCCCACCACTTTGATCGTGGTCCTTCCCCACTTACTTGCGGTTTTTCTCCTTGCAAGGTTTACTTACTCGTTAACTATTCCCGGGTCTCAGCACCATTTGTTGCCCTCGGCCCGCAAGAACGACAACCAGCCTGGCATGGTGTTAATGCTTCGTCTCTTTATTTCGACAACTTTCTTAGCTTATATGTGTCAGGGTGACCAATAAGGGGCCAAACAATGGGGAGAGCCAATGAGAGTCCTGTTACTATGCTGATTAAATTTGAAACAGCCAATGACTATGTCCTCCTTTAGGTGGGCTTCACCAGAAAGTTCGGTGTTCACTTGCAGCGTATTTTGCTGGCAGTGAGCCAAGCACTATCGTGTAATGGTGGGGACTTTCCCGGCCGGAGGCGGTCCCCGACATTAAATGCTATATAAAAAGGATAATACATCATGACCCAGTAGGATTATCCCAAGGATGCATATTTGGTTTAACATTCAAAAATCAATGAATATAATTCATCACATGGACAAAAAATAAAGGAGAAATCTATGATCATCTCAATAGATGGAAAAAAGGCGTTTGCCAATATTCAATACCCATTCATGATTAAACAAAACAAAAGAAAATCTAGAACTCTTGAAATGAAGGAAGCTTCCTGAATCTGATAAAGGCCATCTATAAAAAAACTACAGCTGATACCATATTTTGTGAAGTACTGAATGTTTTCTCCTAAGCAAAATAAGATAGGGGTGTTCACTGTCATATCTGTTTATTATTGAACTAGAAATCCTAACTAATGTAGGGACAAGGATAGGAAACAATAGGATTAGGTAAGAATCAGTAAGAAACAAAGAATAAGAAACAAAAAGAGATTGAAAAGGAAAAATAACCCATCATGATATCTAGACCTTGAAAACCCTAAGAAACACATTAAAAATCTTTGAGAAATAAATGAATTTAAAACCATCAAAGATAAAAGGTCAATACAGAAAAAGCAATTGTATTTTGTTAAGTATGAATATTCTTAACTATTCATGAATGAAATGTAAAGTAAAATAAACATACCCTTTTAAAAGCATGAAAGCAAATTAAATATTTATTGTAATTTGATAAAATATGTGCAAGACTTGTACATTGCAACTTAAAATACATTGGTTGAGATTAGAGGTCTGTATATATGGAGGGATACATCATATTCGTTGATCAGAAGACTCAAAGCTATTAAGATGTCAGTTCTCCTGAAAGTGATCTACAAAATGTCAATTTAAATCCTTCCAGATTTTTTATTTTTAAATTTACAAGCTGACTTTAAATTTACAAAGGAAAATAATAAGTTTAACAAAGCCAAAATGATTTTGAAAATGAAGAGTGTTGGGGGATTTATATTAAATGCTTTTAAAAATTGTGATAAAGAAGGGTTTCCTAATCTGGCCACATTTGATATTTTGGGCTACATGATTCTTTCTTCCCTGGAACTGTCTTGTGCATGGTCAGATGGTTAGCAACATCTTTGGCTCCTGTACAGTAGATGCTAGCAGCATCTCCCACCCCCAATAGTTTGACAACTAAAAATGTTTCCAGACATTGCCAAGTGTCTCCTGCAGTTCAGATCATCCCCAGTTGAGAATTGCTGCTATAAAGTCATGTAATTAAGGCAGTGTGGTACTGGCCAAAGAATAAAAATAAAGTTCACTGGAACAAAATAGATATTGTAGAAATAGACCAACACATAGAGTCTGTTGATGTTTTTTACAAGGTGCCAAAATAATTAAAACAGAAAGGGTAATCTTCTCAAAAAATGGTTCCAGAACAACTGGATTTCTATAAGGAGAACAATACACTTCAACTGTTCACAACCTACATAAAAATTAATTCAAAATAGATCACATTTCTTAATGGTATACCTAAAACTCTAAACATTCAGAAAGAAAACAGGAGAAAGTATTCATGACAAGGAAATAAGCAAAGATTTTTCTTTTAGATCAGATCACTGATCTGATCATAAACCAGAGTGCATAAATTAAATGAGAAAAACTCCGTAAACTGTACTTTATCAGAACTGATTATTTCTGCTTTTTAAAGATAGTTAAGAAAATGAGAAACCGTGCTACCAGACTGGCTGAAAATACTCCTGATATTTACAAATTAAAAAAAAAAAAAAAAAGTCAAATCTTTCCTCTTTCCTCTTAATACAAATTGTATAAAAAATATATAAAAAAGCACAATACTTATGTATGAATGTGTATAAAAATATGTAAGAACTCTTACAGTTCAACACAAAGAAAGTAGTCCAAATTAAAAAAGAAGCTCAATAAATGATCAAAACATATATATTTTTTAAATGATGTTTAATTCATTAATCAAGGGGGTCGCCTGGGTGGCTCAGTCTTAAGTGTCTGCCTTCAGCTCAGGTCATAATCCCAGGATCCTGAGATTGAGGCCCTCATGGGGCTTCTGACTCAGTGGGGAGAATACTTCTTTTCCCTCTGTCTACAGTTGCCCTGCTTTTGCTCTCTCTCTCTCTTTGTCAAATAAATAAATAAATAATCTTTTAAAAAAATATCATTAAAGAATAACTAATTATAAATACAATGAAATACCATAATACATGTCATAGAATGACCAAAATTAAAATGACTGATGATATGAAGTGTTTGTGAGAATGTGGAGCCACTGGAGTTCAAATGCATTGTTTTGTGGGAATGAGAACTAGTACAAATACTTAGTAAAACGACTGCTCAGTCAGTTTCTAATAAAGTTAATGAGCACCTCCCATAGGACCCAGTGATTGTACTTGTAAGTATTTACTCAAAAAACACAAAAATACATATCCAACTGAAGAGTTGTACGTGAATGTTCTCGGAAGCTTGATTTATATTTTTTTATAGCCCAAAACTGAAATAATCCAACTGTTCAACAAGTGGGTAGATAAGCACATTTTGATATATTCATATAAAGGAATATTACCCAGCCATAAATAGGAGCAAGATATAAATCTTATACATGATATTCCATGTGTAAGTCCTAAAAAGCCACTAGGTATATAGCAAAAGAAACCAATCACAAAAAAGTATATATTACACGATCCTATTTATATAAAGTCCAGTACCATCAATTGATTAAAGAGGCATACAGAAACATTTTGGGGTGATAGAAATGTTCTACAGATTTTTTGTATATTCCTTAGTTGCGTGAATACATTTTTTGGGCCATATCATTTTAAAATGTGTAGTTTTGTTGTATGTAAATTATGTATCAATAAAGCTATAATACAAATGATTAAATGGAAATAAAAATGAATTATTTACCCACATTTACATACAACACCTTTTAGAATTAGTAAGGTCTCTGGGTTGTAGCTCCAAAATGGGGCTGTCCTTATTTATTTATTTATTTATTTATTTATTTATTTATTTGACAGAGAGAGATCACAAGTAGGCAGAGAGGCAGGCAAAGTGAGAGGGGAGAAGCAGGCTCGCTGCTGAGCAGAGAGCCCGATGTGGGGCTCTATCTCAGGACCCTGGGATCATGACCTGAGCTGAAGGCAGAGGTTTTAATCCACTGAGCAACCCAGGAGCCCCGGGGCTGTCCTTTTTTTGATTGCTCATTTCTGATTCTTCACAGATGATATAAAATAAAAGGAAAACTTAAAAAAATAATTCCTAGCTGGAATCATGCTTATTTTGAATTTTCAACTCTGTGTAGATATTGATTTATTTATTTTGCTAATATAAATATTCTCATCTCCTTATTTGAGGACAAGAACTAATTTCATTATTCTCATTGTAATTGAAATAATTTGGCTGCTTTATTTTTTTATTTTAATTTTTTAAAGTAACATATAATGTATTACTTGTTTCAGGAGTACAGGTCTATGATTCATCAGTCATACATAATACCCAGTGCTCTTTACAACACATATCCTCCCCAATGTCCATAACCCAGGTACCCCTCCCTTCACCACCCTCCCCTCCAGCAACCCTCAGTTGGGTATATTTTCTTTTAAATTTTGTTTTTAGTTAGCTGTTTGAAAAAATGCTATACCAAAATATTTATGGTAACAGTAGCTATAATAATAATAGCTAATTTTTAATTACTCACTGAAGATGCACTTGCATATATTTATTTATACATGTGCTGTTAAAATATAAACTAAACCAGTTTAAAAATCTATGCAATAGTAATTATGCAGAAGTAACCTGTACAGAGCTTTTACTGGAATACTGTCTTCATTGTTAGAGTTCTACTGCCCTCCGCTGATTAATGGGGAACTAGACTCCATAGGAACTGTAACTCCCTGCAAATCCATGAAGCCTGAACATAAAAAAAAGTAATATACCTCAGAATTATCTCTATCAGTTGATCTCAACTCTATGGTGACTGTATTTGTGTGTGTGTTTTTCTGAGTGCTCTGTGCTGTTCCATTTATTTGTCTATTCTTTTACCACTACAAAGAAGCATCTTAATTACATTATAGTAAGCCTTGAAATCTGATAGTGTGAGCCCTTCAGACTTTTCTTTTTCTTCATTATTTTGTTCACTGCTTTGGTCTTTTGCCTTTACATACAAAGACTAGCTTGCTAAAATTTTAACTGAGATTATATTGAATTTATAGATCAAGCTGGTAAGAAGAAATGACATCTAAATAAGTCTACCAGTTATAAACACGGCATATTTCTCCATTTACTTTGATCTTTGGTTTCTTTCGTCACAGATTTTATAGTTTTTTACATATAGATCATATATATATAGTTAGATTTATGCATAATTTTGGTTTTATTTAAAATGGTATCTTTTTAAATATCAGATTTTGTCCTGTGACCTGTAATCACTTACTAGTTTCAGAAAATATTTTTTGCCAGTTCTTTGGAATCTTATACATAGATTATTAAGTCATCTGTAGCAATATTCTTTTTTTTTTCATTATATTTTTTCTTTTCATCAAACAGGATAATTTCAACTGACCTGTCTTTAAGTTTGCTGATTCTTCTATCAGTTCAGATCTGCTATTGAGCCTCTCAGAAATTTTTTTTCATTTCAGTTATTGTAATTTTTAACTCCAGAATGTTTACTTTGTTCTTTTTTTTTGTAATTTTCTATCTTTATTTATAGTCTTTCTATCTAAGTTATTTCTATCTTTATTTATAGTCTTTATAGTCTATATTTAAGTGAGACATAATTGTCATACTTTAATTTTTTAGTTCTTTGAACATATTTTTAAATAGCTGAATTGATGTCTTTTCTACTAAGCCCAACATCTGGGTCCACTGAGAGATATTTTGTGTTGGTTGCTTTTTCTTCTGTATATGCATTATAATCTCATCTTTCTTTGCATATCTCATACTTTTTATTGAAAACTGGACATTTTACATAAGATATTGTAATAATTCTACATTTGAATTTGTTTTTGTTGCTATTGGTTGTATTGTTCTCGTTGCTATTTATTTGTTCAGTGACTTTGTGTTCTAATTCTTAATAGATTATTTATTCACTGAAGTATACTACTATGACACCTGTGAAAGGTGAAATAAAATGGAGTCGCTTGTGTTAACGATTTTTAAAATGGTGCTGGGAGGTCATTAAGGAGATGGACCTTGTGCATGTTCTTACCAAGTGGAACCATGGACTTTTGATCTACAATATTCCAAGGATTCTGTAGGAACAACATCTGCAACTTGTATATTGTTACAGTAATATACTTTTGCTTAGTGATAGCCTTAGCAACGACTACATTTAACCAAGATTAGTTTTTTGCCATCAAAATCAATCAAAATTCTTTTTAAGCAATGTATACAAGCATTCCCCTCTTTGACTTTAAAAACCCCTGCCTTTATGCTTCCTAGGAGGACACAGTTCTGCCTGCTACCTGAAACTGTGCTTCCTGAATTACAATCTGAGACTCCAAATAAATGCTTTTATCTTATTTCAGTTCTTCCTCTTTTATCTGTCAACATTCCTTTCCTAGATTTCTTGTGTTTTTTAAATTCCAGTTTAGTGTTTAAACCTGGTTTCTAGAAGTTATCCCTGGGTCAGTACAGTTTATTGGTCAGCAATAACTAGTGAGAAGATTTCTAAATGCTTGACCACTCTTTGCCAAGGAGAACTGTGGATGAAGTTGCACCTTTAAACTGGGCTGCTTACAAGCCAGCATGAGCTTTCACTTTCTGCTTGAAGAGGGTCTCCAGTCAACTAGGCAGAGGAACAGGACCTTGTCATTTCCTGGACCTCTCTCTCTCAGGTGTAGAGATCTTCACCTATATGCAGGCTTTTAAATCCCCAAAATATGTGATGGCTTTTCAAAATTCCCTACGGTTGTGTCTTTGTTCAGTTTTACTTAGAAGTATTTTGTCAGGTTCTCGTTTGTCTCAGCTAAAATCACAGCCTGAGCAGCTGCAGTATTACCAGCATACTGTTATTATTATTATTATTATTTTTAGTTATGTCCTGAAGAGGGAGATTTTTTGTTTTGTTTTGTTTTTTCTTTTGTTTTTGCAGAGCTGAGCCTAATAATGACAAAGTTGTGGGCATGGGAAATTTTCAGGAAGCTGCTGGTTTGTTCAAACTGTTTACTGCTCTGGGTATATACCTATTAATAGAGGCCAAAAGAAGTCAGGTCTCACTGCTGGCAATGAATCTATCAGCTTTCTCTATCACCATGCCGTCTAGCTGAGGAGGAAAGGGGGTAGTTACAGCCCCAATTAAAACACCACAGACTCCAGTGTTCTTACTGAGATTGAGTAGTTTTCTGTAAATAAACACTACAGTTTGTTCTGTTCCTTTTGTGAATTTGAAGAGTTTTAGATTGGTTGAATTTAATTGCTTACTCAGTATTTTCGTTATGTTTTTATGATAGTGGGTTCCTTGAATGCCTTACTCTGCTGTTTTAGAAGTCACTATTCCTGAAATTTAAGCCATATTTGCATTGTACATAGTCTTTGAGTCTTATCTCTGTGGCCTATTATTATAGTTGTGAAAGTTATCCGTGTCATATATAGCAATTCCCTGTTCTTTATTGCTGTGTGCTGGTCCATTTTATGAAGATACCATAATTTAGTCTATTATTTATAGACATTTGTTGGACATTTATGGACATTATAACACTTTGGGTGTTATATTATGAAAATTCTTGTGGTTTTTTTGTGTGTGTTTTAAGGATTTTATTTATTTATTTGAGAGTGTGAGTAAGAGAGAGCAGGAGAGGGTTGAAGGTCAGAGGGATAAGCAGTCTCCCTGTGGAGCTGGGAGCCTGATGTGGGACTAGATCCCGGAATTCCAGGATCATGACCTGAGCTAAAGGCTCAGGTCATGATGGAATGAATTCCTTCATTTGTTACTTTGAGGACTTAACTGACTGAGTCACCCAGGTGACTTTTTTTTTTTTTAATTTTATTTGAAATTTCTTGTGTTTTGATAGATATTAACGCTCATTAAGAGTAAAACCAGAAGCTGAAATCCTGTGTCATAGGTAGGAATAGATTTAGCTTCAGTAGATATTGTCAGTTTTTCCAAGTTATTGTAATAATTTTTCTTCCACCAGCAACTTATGACTATATTTATATTATTTTAAAAATTACCATTACTTTTGAACATACACATTTCAGTATAAATTTATTTAACTAAACTTATAACAATTCAGTATATTTATCTTTCTCCTGAAAATGACAAAGACCTTATAATGCTTTAACTATCAGTTAAACTGGTTCCCATTTTGTTATTTAATGTTTTAATTTTGCCATTTTTTAACAGTCACACACAAATATTATTTTTGATAGTGGTAAAATTAAGTTTGCTAATAAATTTTTCACTTTTTTGTTTTAACTGTTTCTATTCTACATTTCTGGGTTCCCTATTCTTTACCGAAGTACATCTTTTAGGAGACATTTTAATTATTTTAATGCTGTGGGTTATGAATTTTCACAGACTTTATATACCCTAAAATATCTTAATTTTGCATTTACTCTTTAATGGTAATTTGATCTACTCTATAATTCTTGAACAATTATATTCCCTTAGAACTTTAAATACATTTCTCCATTTTCTTCTGGCATCTATTATTACCACTTACAGTGATACTGTTTGTTGTTGGTCTAATCAGTTACTTTATAAGTGGTCTATCTTTTCTCTTTGTTAGCTTTTAAAACATTTCCTTTCATTTTCAGTGATTTTTCAGATTTACCATGATGTGTTTGTATTTTTCATTTTACTTAGTAATCAGAATACACTTTTATTTTTAGTAGTCATACTTTTAATTCTAGATATATTTAAAATATCCCTTCTTTGTTGTTCCCTGTTTTCTTTTTTCTGAAATGCCAATTAATTTATGCTTCTCATACGACCTTCCCTGTATCATGACCAATTTTTTTTATACCTTTACATATCTTCATGTTTTGTTTTGGGTGGTTTTCTTATTATCATTAGATATTGACTAGTATTTTTCTTCTGCTATGAGCTATCTAGAGTATATTCCTCATTATGTGTATGCATTTTTTTCAATGATAGTGTTCACTATCAAGATTTTACTTTTTTTTTTTGCTTCATTACTGCCTTAATTTTTCATAATGTCTTATTTTTGATAAGGTATTAGAGATGGAATGAATTCCTTCATTTGTTACTTTGAGGACATAAATATGCTTCTTAAAATTTCAGCCTGTTCCATCTAATTATTTTTATATGAAGTTAATATTCTGATCGTAGAATTTTTTTCAGGGGTGCCTAGGTGGCTCAGTTGGTTAAGTGTTTGAATCGGTTTTGGGTCAGTCATGATCTCAGGGTTCTTGGATCAATCCCCATGTCAGGCTTCATGTTCAGCAGGAGTCTGCTTGTCTCTCTCCCTGCCTGCCCCGACTTGGCTCTCTCTTTCTCTCAAAAAATAAATAAAAAATATTAAAAAAAAAGAATTTTCTCAGCTGTATTTCTTAGAATTCTGTGTTTTACATCTTGAAATTTTGGTTTCCAGGTTCATTTTGACATAGAAATATTTTTATTTGTTCATATTTTCTTTCTTCACCCTTCTGTACAGCAATTAGATGCTGAAATGAGAACCAGCACTTATAATTAATGATACTTCAGTGTTCCTGTTTTGTAATTATATTAAAGATGATATCAAATGAGTGGGTGGTTTACTTCAGTTCAATGTTAGGAGACTGTGTCTGTTTATCCTTGTCCCTTAGGCTTACAGTTTGCTAAAACTGTGACTTTGGGCTGTGGTCAGCAGCAGTTTCTTTGGTTTGCCTCCATCAGAGGGATTGAGGATGCTACCTTTACAGCTCATGGATTCTCTTTGAGCTTGGATCCAGAAACTCTGTCATGTGGAACACTGAGTTCTCAGTGCAGATAAGAGCTGAGTTGCCTGTTTTGACTTGTAGTTTGGCACCACACTTTGCTTTGCATATTAATTCTGTTTCTTGTGCAAGGAATTATTTGCCTTCTTTTTTGATACTATATTTTACTTTGCTTTAACTATGTTATGTATTATTTCTGTAGAGTAGATGCTGCCATATACTGTTCTTTTCTAGTGGTTGCTATAATACATTGCACTGAATAGACTTGATTCTGCCATTCTACCTTTGAGTCAATTCCCAAATTTTGAGTCATCTTTCCTCCTTGTTTGTTTGCTTCCGTTTTTCACTAAGCAAACATTTCTCATAATATTAACAAATTAGTTGGGATACAGAATGTGTGTTACAATATATGAAAAATACAGTGGCTTACATAAGACACAGTTTATTTTTCTCCCAAGTTAACAGCCCTACGGGAGGCAAGAGGATCAGCCTTTGCTGATAGCTTTGCCATCCTCAGCACTTGACTGCCATTCGTAGATTGCAGTGATGTGCCATCTCCTAGCTGGCAGAATGTGGGGACAGAACTAGAACTGCATCCTTTAAATTTTGCTGAGAACTAATACAACATACTTTTTAATCTATTTGCCAAACAGTTTTGAGACCAAGCATGTTTTCCTGTTTTTGCCCTACACATTATTGCGACCAGAAATAACAAATTGCATCAGGAAATAATTACTCCTGAAAGATAAGATGGTGAACCAATCAAAATACTGTATCTCTGAGGACAAACAACTTTTTAGTCAAGATTTGCTTTAATAAGCTGTCTTGGTTGTACTACCAATTCGAAGTTACTATATCACCAATATTGCCTTATTTAATCTATACTTTTACTTGCAAGGCTCATCCGAAAATCATTCTGTTCCTTCCCCCCCCCCCCCGGAAAAGTTATCCCATCCCAGTCCCTAAAGGTCTAAAAATATTCTTTTCTGTATTCTCCTTTCCAAGACACTACTATTAAGATGATATTGTTTCTTCATGTGCTAGGTTTAATAAACTTAGCCTTACTTGATTAATGAAGTATTTCTAGTAGCCGTTGTAGGGAAACGATCATCAATATTATTAAATACAATAACTGAAAATGATATCGATCATTTCTGCTCAAATCCATAGGCCAGAAGCTTGTCACCTGGCCACATTTAGGTCGATGCTGGAAATTGTAGAATTTGGTTATTTAGATCTATGTCAAGCTAAAAGTATGTTATTGAGGAAGAAGAAAATGATACTGTTAATATGCCATAGTCAACCTCACTAATCATCTAAATATTCATATTTATCTCTCTTCACTCATTCACCATTTCCCAGGAGGGACTCAAAATCCCTAGCCATTATTATATAGCTCATTTCATATTATTTGGGTTATATTTAGAATTCTCCGTCAGGCCTGGATAGGGATCTAATAATGTACAAAATAAAAATTACCAATAATCAATAGTGGTTAAGAAATAAGATAGCTACAAATTCCCATTTTAAAAAGAGAAAAACATAGTTATAACAATAATAAATTCCTGAGAAACAGCAGCTATGAAGATTCTCTGTCAAGCTAGTGGAATAACTTATTTTGTTAGCACCTGTTTCTGCTCTCTGGGAAGAGCTCCTTTTTTCTTTATTCCCCAAAAGAGCTGGGGACTCTTGCTTGTTGTTGTTATCTCTGGCCACATTTAAAGATTGCATCAGAGAGTATGCATGCTTGGGGGCTGCATAATCGCTTTTTGTAGTTTGGAGGTTCAGGGATTTCTTTAGGAATAAAGCAACTGTACACTTTTATGATATACGCTTGCAAAATCTTTGTCAATACAAGTACCCCAAAGCTAGTCCTATTTGCTTGAAGTCAGTTTCATGTGAAATAACTATAGCCAAGAATCTTGTCTAGTCATAGATCTTAAACTTGCCCAAATCCTTTTTAGTTACTGGCCTCTGGAGCTGGCACATCTCTTTCCTTCTATTTAATAGCAGCTGCCTTGCAGCTATCTGAAACAATAGGGATTGGAAAGCAACCATTTCAGCCTAATCTGATCTCAGTCTTGTTCCATTGTCTGGCCAAGATCACTTGAGTCAGAGCCCTCTAAAAAGGCTCAGGCCTCAATCTTACTATGTTTAGGGCTTTCCAACTCCATTAGAGTCAAATTTGCTTGCTTCCCCTCATATTTGTTTGGGTTGCACGTTACAGGCAAAGTGTCCCTCATAAAAGAACCTATTTTCCAACATTTCTACTTGAAACTATTCTCATTAGAATTTCTTATTTCTTTCCTAATACTCGTCTAAAACCTATAAAACATCAGCTAGTATATATCAATATTCTGAATTTTTCTGATGCATTCACTGAAGAATGGACTCTACTAACATTTGATTTTCTTTCTAAATTAACTGACATAACACTTTCAACAAATTTGGTTAGTGGCAGTAATAGAATAAGGATAACTGGATTTCCAATCAGCAATTTCTGTATTCTCAGCACCTGCTTCTTGCCTGCTAAATCAATTGCACCCATTTACCTCTATATTACTTCCACAATCTCATTGTTGCACACAGCTTTAATTAGACATCATACACAATGCCATTTTAAAAAGAGAGTGAAAGAGAGAGGGGACAGGGGGAGAGAGAGAGATTGAGGTTTATTTCCCTCTTACACGGTGGCTCAGATGCAGCCAGTTGATCCAGGATTGCTAGTCATCTCTACCATCCTCATCAAAGGGTTTCAACTGATAGGTTTAAGGCAGCTTCACTGGTTCTCACCGACTTCCAGCCAGTGGGAAAGGGGTAAGAAACAACGAAGTATACAAACAGTTGTTTCAAGGACAAGATTCAAAATAACACATGTTTCTTTTGACCACATCCAATTGGCCAGAGTATAGTCACATTACTACAACTAGCCACAAGAAAGACTGACAGATTTCTTCTTTAGCAATGTAGCCATGTGCAAAACTATAACTCTGTTACCATGAAGGAAGGGGAAAACAAATACTCAGGATTAACCAAGACCATTAAGCAGAGAGGCACCACGAAGTATATAAAAGTCACAAAAAGGTTGACCCTAGGAAGCTCTGGTTTGATGCCAGGCATTTCACTTGGATACAAGGAAACTATAAGGATTCTGTTCCATTAAATCCTCCTTCTAAGAATAAAATTTGCATTATAGCTCCTAGATTGGGTAATCAAAATTGTCACCTGATCCTGGCCTCTTAAAACCATTTTTGGATCAGGCTTTCCTAGTTAGACAAATAAGATTACTTTTTTCAGGAATGGAGAATTGAAACAAACCCAATAAAGTGAACCAAGCCAGTTCTTTCTTCCAGAATATGAAACAGAATATGCAAGAATGTGATTGTGCAGAGAAATCATGACTGCTGATAGGACCGAATTGATTAAAGGGACAAAGACAATAGACCATGCATACTATGGAGAAAAAGTGAAGAAGAGAGTGATTGATAACTAATCTCTATAATGAGTGCTGATTCTATAATCTGGGCTTTGTTTCTACAAGATTCGTCCATATCATTCAATAAACATGTATTTTTCCTTGAGCAACTTGATTTTTCTGCTAACAGCAAATATTCTCTGATACAGGAAGTATTACCACAACCTTAAGACTTCTTAGTCTAACTTAGAGAAATACACAAGCAAATACAGTTCAGGTACTTAACACAATGCCTTGTAGATTTATCTCAGAAGATCAAGGAAACTTGGTGTTGAGGGTGAATGAGGTTTTATCACTTGGAGTGGGAATGACAAAAGGACTATAGGGTAGGGGAGAATATTTTAGGTGAACATATTTATAGAGAAGAAAGTAATTCCATGTGTTCAGAGTTTTATCTGTTCCATAAATGTCAGTAAACACTGAGAAGTACCTCTTTTTAAAGCTCAGAATTTGGTATAATATGGATTTCAGATTTTTGTCCCAAGATATTTAGTTATTGAAAGTATTAGAAGTGTCTTTTTAAGAATATAGTACAGTGCCAGGATGATGATGAAGGAAGTGTTACAGGATATATGTAAAGTTCTACAAATCTCTAGACTTTCTCATTTTATTTCATTTTGTTTAATGCTAACTAAGGTATTAAATATGAAGAAAGAAAAAAAGTCTTTGCTTTTCTCTGAAAAATTCTTCTCTGAGTTTATTCTAGATCTTTGACTATGTTATTACTTGCAGAACTGTGTGGCAAGTAATGTACATGTTAAAAAAATTGTTTTGTGAGATCAATAGTTTTGTTTTCCTTAATTAAGAAGAACAGAGATTCATTTTGGAGTCAGAAAGACTTCTGCTACGAACAGACAAATATCATTAATTGTCAGGCTGTAGTCAGTTAATATCCAATATGACAGACCAGGTGGCCAGATCCTGGGATAAGTTTCAAAAGAAAGTACACAAGGGAAAGTAAATACGTACCTTCCCATCTGGTAGACTGAAGGATTTGAAAGAAGTGTCAAATTGCTTATTGGCTTATTGTTAGCTAGAAGATCATGACTGTTTAATATACCATATTAACTACAGTTATGTTCAGTTTGATTGTCTTCAAAGATGCAACTTGGAACATTCACATGATAATTAAATCTCAGTTTCTGATAACTACTGGGGACAGAGGTAGGTGTGTTGTCTAAATTCCAAAGAAAATGTGAACATGCTTCAACTTCTTCGAGTTCGCTTTTAAAAAGATACTTGTTCTTAAACTGGAAAGATACTGGAAGACTTTTCCTCTGAGCTTCATGGTAATATATTCAGTAGCCTGCTTGACATCTCCAGTCATCTCTCTCACTTAACCTGCTCAAATCTGCACTTTCAATCTTACTTACCTACAGAGGATCCAGTGTTTTCCTTATTTCAGACAACGGTTTTTCTGTGTACCTAGATCCATAAGCCAAAAGCCTCCAAATAATCCTTAACACTGGTCCTTCTCTTAAACACACATTGATATCATCTCCAAAGCCTGTCTGCTCTACCTATAAATTTTCACATATCTGTACTTCTTTCCTTGTTCATTGCCATCATTTTATTCCAAGCTTTACCTCTCCTGGATGCCTGAAACAATTTTCTAATTTTTCCCCACTTCCATTCTTTCTAATCTCAGTCTGATCTATACATGGTTGTCAGAGTATCTTTAAGATATTTTTAGATGAGTTTTATCTCTTAATCAGTGTCTTTGATTGTCATCTCATTATACTAGGATAGATGACACAATTCTTTGTCCTGTGTGTTCTGTTCCTTGCTAACTTTCTAGACTCTTCTCATTACACTGTCCTCCTTGCACTCAAGGGTAAACTTAGGGGTGGACAAGAGTGATGCGGATTTAAAAAAAAAATTATTGAAAAAATTGTTTACTGCTGTTTTCTTAATGGCCCACGGGAGAAGAATGAGGCATAAACAAGTCAGCTGTAAGAGAAAGGGAGCAGGGGATGACAGCTTGAAGGACTGTCGCTCAATCCCTTATTTATTAGATACAGGATAACAAAGGAGAAGAAAAGAAGGTTATACATTAGCCTAATGTCTAGTAGGTAAACAAGGAGGAGTGTGAGTCAGATGTTGGTTACAAGTTTTAGAGGTAAATGAAGTAAACAAGAAGAGGAATAGGGTGTCTCTGGTCCAGGAGCATGGGATTCGTAGTTGTGCAAATGCACGTAAAGGGATTACTGCAACAGGAGGCTTTCTCCAAGGTAGGGAGACGTGAAAAGGGGATTGGACAGCGTTCCAACCGGAGCGGGCCGGGCGTTCCAGCTGCTCGAGTTCCATGAAGCACTGAGCGAGCTGGGCATCCCCAGCTGCTTGGCTTCAAGGGCGTGTATTATCCCCTCCACCAGAGGCCTGCTGCTAGTACATTTTCTCAAGGTCGTAAGCATGCTTGCATCTCAACTCCTCATTAGTTAAAGTTATAGTTTAAACAGTGTATTATTCTGAGGGATGGTTATAGTTTACAACCAGAAGTCTTTTGAAATCCATACTAGCAACCCTACATATCCTCAGCATCTCCCCATTATGGATATTCATAGATTTCCAGATCACTCTGCCATGGTAACTGAAATTTTTGGCACTAGCTAAAATACTCATTTTCCTGTTTAGGAAATATCAGTATTGTTTTGGCTTTTCCATACACCATTTGTTTTCATATTTTTTGACTTCAGGGACTCTAATAAATATTGTGGATCTTCTAATTTACTAACTTGTACCCATAGCTATTTGATAACATTTTATCATGTGGAAATATCTCATATATTAATTCCTAAATTTAAATACTCCCATATTTCTTTCTGATATTTTAATGCCATCCTTTCTTTTATTCCTGTTTTGAATATCTAATTAAGTTCTCCCATTTATAATGCCCCCATTTTCTTCTCATTCTCCTTGCTTACCAACACTGGATTTCATTTACGAATCTTAATATTCTTTTTCGCAAGACCCTGGATATTGAGAGAAACAAACAAAAATATGGATACATTTCTTCTCTGTTAAAGTTAGGGGTTTGGCAAGTTATTTGATACTTGCTTATTTCACAGTATAATTTCTATTCTCTGCTCGGACTGCTCTTACATCAGGGGGAAAAAATTACTACTAAAAATGTTTAGTCTAAAACCTAAACTAAACCATCCAACACCTAACCCAACTTTGTCCAGTTAATACTTTCAGGAACCATTCTACATATTCACTATTTTTTCCAACTTCCCTACTGTCTTTCATCTCTTGACTCTTATAAGATAATATTACCATTTTTTTTCCTTTTCCCTTCTAGAGCCTTGCCCCACCCACTAAATGGTATATTGTAGAGAATCATTAAAAAAATTGTTTAATTCAGTAATCCTCAACCCTGGAGGTGAGTAGAATTATCTGGGGCTTTTAAAAATACTGATGTTAGGATTCTGCCCCTGGCATAATAAATTAATTAGAAGATCGTCATCTAATATGGGTATTTTAAAGAAACTCCCAAGTTCTAATGTGTGGCAGGAATTATAAACCATACTATTGGTCACTGAATGCCTATTTAAAATTAGGGTCTTCAGACTATGTGAAATATCAGAGTAAGTCAATGACAGTGGCAAAGAGATGCTTAAATATCCATGTTATCCAGCTTGTAAATCCTTGTGAACTACCAAATAAGTGAATTAGGATGTTCTCCCTGAGAATTGGTGTTGCATACAAACACGAAGAGTTGATCATCAAAGTGATATCTATAAAACTACTCAGAAATTCCTTTTCTATTCCTACCCTGAGGCTTCAGGAAGCTGCACTCACATCTTCCTTGAATAAACCTGTTGAAGGTGAGTAGATTGGCAGGCAACTTCTTTTAAATGTTGGTATTCGAACTTGGCCTAGGCAAGCACCTTTTGTAATTTACTTTAAAGTTGGCTGAAGGAAGGTGATTTTATACCTGGGCTAGGGATGAAGGGAGCTACTGTTTCCCTCTGGGTACCTACAAGGGATGAGAATATTTTCTCGGCATAGTTTTTTTCTTCTTTCCTTTTACATAAATGAAACCACATTGTGCTATTGCTCCAATCATTTCAGGCACCCAGAGCCAAGTAAGCAGTATTTGCTTCATTCACCCTGTTGTTTGCTGCTTGGAATAAAAAGATATTATAAAAAGCTTCATTTATTTCTGATAACCCAACAATGGCATGTATCTAACAACTGATTTTACTATATGTCCCTCACTTTACCTATACACTTTCAGTAGAAAATTGAGTTTACTGACTTCAGATAAAATAACCCAGACATTATGTCTAAATTATATACTGTTTTAAGAAATTCCTAGTGCTTAATAAATCCGTGTAACAAAAATCACAAAGAAATGTAGAACAAAATAAAAGAGGGCCAGGATTTTAACCTTTAAAATAGAATGCATTATAAAGAATAGCCTAAGGAAAAAAGTCATCTTGCATACCTAAGGAAGCTTATCAACTTCTGTTTTGACTTTCTACACGGTTTGAATAGCTAAATAGAATTTTTTTTTTTGGAAGTAAGGCAATAGCTTTTTGGCCTTTTTGTTGTTGTTGCTTAACATATCAGGTTACATTTTGAAAAAATGTTATAAACAATTTGAAAATGTCCAAGAACAGTGATGTATAAGTAAAACCACAGGCATAATATAAATTTATTGCTGAAAAAGGAACATTAACATATAAATCCCTTCAAACATTTTATTGAATTTATTAAGCAATTTTAGTAGTTATTATTTTACTAAATGCTACTTTATGAAATTATATTCAAGTACTTCTGATATAAGTATTATATAATTTTTATTTGAGATCTTATTTGATATGTATACTTGTATAAATATTCAAATATTTTATGATTGGTGTTTCAAATGAATTTAATTCTTTGACATGAATTCAATTACTATTTGAAAATGAACTAGTTCAGGCGCTAAACATATCTCTGTTACTTGATTGGCTGAATTAGGTACCCAGCATGTTAAGTTGATGTCTAGTACATAATAGACAACAAGAAAATATTTTAGATTATTTAATTTCATTAATATAATCTATATTTTTACCTCAGTAGTAATTTTTATTTTGGCTGTGCCTTTGTATTTTAATTATTATCTACAATAAAATAGGATAGAAAACTTGTGACTAAGTAAAATGTATAGGTTCACTATTAGCAATTAATTTCTGAATTTATACTTTCCATACACTTGACTTACTATTCCTACCTGACAGTAATTTTATGAGTATAAATTTTAAAGTGGTAAAGGAGGTATACAAGTAAAAAGAGAAACTTTAAGTAATGAGGAAGGGAATTAGAGAAACAAGAAGAAAATATTTAAGAATTGGTTTAGAATGGTAACCTCTATCTAATGGATATATTTCATTTTATGGCATTTTGATTTATTTCCTTATATGTTCTGAATTAAATGAAAATTCTGTTCTATGATTTTCAATAAGTGATAATTATATATTGAGACAACACTAGGAATTCCACAATGTATCAAACACTTTGGAAACTCTGAAAGATGAGAAGGTCTGAGGTCATCCTCCTGAGTGTTACTGCATGGCAGCAGGCATGCAGCACATCAGTAGCACTGATTTGGTGGGTAGAGTCGTATGTGAATGGGGTGTGTGCTCTGGGCCTTGGTTCAAACTTGAGGCTGCCTTTTGTTATGTCTGGAGTCGACCACCCCTCAAATGGACAGAGGACACTCACCATAATGCAAGTCACACATTGAGGTTTATTTCCAGCTAGCTGGGATCTAAGTATCTGCCCGGCACAGCGGGTTTCAACAAGGACCCCGAGCACTCAAAGCCAAGGGTTTATATAGCATTTTCAAAACATCCAACTCACAGTAATTTTCCATTGCTTCAGAGACCATACATACATTTGGCTTGTGCCCCCCTGGTGGTTTAGTAAGATAAACTCTCTTCAACATCTGGTCCCCGTGGCGCATCCGCCTAGCTTCCCTGGTGGTTTACAATTAAGTTGTTTTTCAGGTTTTAGCTAGTTCCTCCTATCTCAAGTCATGTACACAGTTTGGCCAGTTAGGGACACTCAGTAAAGTGGCTTCCCGGCCTTCAAGATGGCCATTCTTATGATAATCCACTCTTATATTCCCCCCTTTTAGTTGTTCATAATGAGGAACCTGCTCATTTATAGGGCAGCCATAGGGGTCCTCAGGAGCGGGCAACTTCTCATACTGCTGTCTTGAGCTGGACGGTATTAACACGATATTTTACAAAATTAATAAGCTTATTCAGAATGCAAGAGCCAAAAGTTAGAATGAGCACAAGCAAAACAAATGGGCCAACTAAGGTAGAAACTAGGGTGGTGAACCAGGGGGTCCTATTAAACCAAGCCTCTAAACAGTTCTCCTGTGCCTCCCTCTCCTTCTTCCTCTTGGCTAATCCTTCTCTCACCTTAGCCATGGATTCTTTCACTACCCTAGTATGGTCGGCATAAAAGCAGCATTCTTTTCCTAATGCGGCCCATAGTCCCCCATGTTTAGAGGAGCAACAAATTAAGCCCTCTTCTATTCCGGAGTACTACCTCAGACAGGGAGGTAAGAGATGAAGGAATTGTTAAAGTAGACTTACAGGATCCTGGTCGGACCTGTTGGAGTAGGGAGTTGGTCAGGCTAGGATTGTCCTTAGCAGAACCTCAAGGTGAGGGCAGTTCAGTCCCCAAGGGAGAGCCACTCTGTCTGTTTCAGGGGCTTGTCAGTAGGTAAGGAATTTAAATGATTTTCTTCTGCCTCTGTTTCCCACATCAGCTAAATTTGAGGTGGGATGGCCTTAATTTTCTCGGCCTCCACATTTCCTCCTGAACAATTTTGACCCTTATATCTTTAAGGTTGTTGAAGGTGGAAGGTCTCATCTTCTGTAATTTCTTCCCGCTGAATAGGGGCGTAGAGTTGTCCCTACCTACTCGGGTCAACACTGGTCAGTTGGGGAATGTGTAGGGGAGTTATGAAAGACAGAGGCAGCTGAATCCAGGGGTTTAAATTAATCATTAAAGGAGATAGGGACTGTTTAAAGTCCTAACCTGAGTAGGTCAGAACCCAAGAAACCAAGATGGCTGCACTTATGTCAGGGCTAGACTCGAGGTGGGTACAGCCTTGTTTTTCTTGGCCTCCACACCTTTCTTCTAGGATATCAGGTTATACTCCATAGTTTTTTTTTTTTGTTTTTTGTTTTTTTTAAGATTTTATTTTTTTATTTGAAAGAGAGCGAAAGAAAGAGAGAGAATGCAAGCAGGCAAAGGAAGAGGGAGAAGCAGGCTCCCCATGGAGCAGGGAGCTCCATGCAGGGCTGGATCCCAGGACTCTGGGATCATGACCTGAGTCAAAGGCAGGTGCTTAACTGACTGAGCTACGCAGGTGTTCCATGCTTCATAGATCTTAATGGAGTTTTCTTTGTTGGTTTGTTCATTTGTTAGAAGATATTATTTTACTTTAAATAAGTAAAATTCAATTCATTTCTCCCCCTTTAGAGGAATCAGGACAGGGCAAACTTAATCTACCATCCCAAAGCCTTAAAATGCTTGCTTCTCTATGATATATTTGGAATGTGAACTCAATTCAGTATTCTGAAATATGAATTTCTTTTCTTTTGGATTGTATGGAAGAAATTCAATGAAAACCATATGTTGATTTTGCAAGGGAAGAAAACATTCCCTTCATACCTTCTAGGTTCTTTGGCTGCCCTAATAGTTAAATTGACGTATGGATCAACAGAAGATGGATTAACAGAAGAAAAACAAATTTAACTTCATATGTGGGAGAGCTCATTAAAAATATAAGACTCACAGAAATGACCAAAGCAGGCAGCTTTTGTACCTTTGAAACAAAGAAACAAAACATTTGTGAAGAATTGACAAGATAAAGAAATTTGGGTTTGGGGTAGTAGATGTCTCATTACCTTCCTGGTAGAGTGAAGGGTGCCTTTCACGTGGGAGATTTATTTCCTACTTTCACAGAGACAAAGGAGGGTCAGAGTGTCCTTGCACTGACTATTTCTTAAGTAACTCTAATTCAAAGTAGTCAATATCCCAAAGTGGCAAATTTTGGGGGCAGCCTTCTCTGAACTCTATCAATTTCAATATGAATTTCATGGCTTAAAAATGAGTTCAGAAGTAACAACAGAAATCTTATATTGAAATCAGAAGACCTCTCCTGTGGACCTGGTGGTCCTATCCAAAAGAATTTATGTGGAGTGAGAGAGACTCAATTGAAATGATTCAAATTTCTGACATCTCAAAATGACCTTTATTTTCATAATAAGGCTAAATGTGGATTTAAAGAAATTTACTTAAGAAATTGAAAAAACAAAACTGTATTTCCTTCACATCTAAATGTATAGACTGAACTTTTATTCATGACAGAGGTTTGTTTTTTCCTTCCTGCCTCCCTCCTTTCCCTCCTTCCTTCCTTCCTTTTTCTTTTTCCTTTTCTTTTTCTTTCTTTTTTTTCTCTCTTCTTATCTTTTCTAATCATTTATTTTCTTTCCACTAAAGAGATTTTGGCAAGTGTTGTGGGTTGTTTCTTAAGGACCCCTCCCTAAATAATTTTATTTTGTGGATTTTTGCTTCAATGTTTATAAAGTTATCAGTACAATTTTGAAAAGGGTTAATTTTATAGATCTTTATCTTTCTCACTTTTAATATCAAGGAAATATCATGGCATCACAAATAGTTCATATATCAACAAGTTGAGAAATTAGCTGAAAAATTTAGAAGAAATCTGTATATTCCTCTTCTCTTCAGGTGCTCTTCTATCACTCTTGCCTAAATGCAGTGAAGTCCAGAGAGCTCATGCTATTACTGAATAAGGTTTAGAATCATAATTTTGTCCTTGGTAATACCTATAATTAAACATAAATTGTTAGTATTATTTAATGTTCGAGAAGAAAATAGAACAAAGTTTTGATCTGTGTTTTAACTTCTTATCTGACATTCCCTCATTATTGGTTGTGGGGACTTTCAGTTCATTGCACATTTTTTGCCCTTAGGTTCACTACATGTAAAATAAATACTGGATTACAGGGCTGTTTCAAATCTGTGAAAGTACTATATGATTTTACTAAATTTTGGGGATTCCTTTCTTTTTTAATTCTCTAATCAAAAGAAATATAATTTTTAAATAAAATTTGATAGGTCATTAAATTTCCTTATGCATGGAGAATAAGGATAATAAAGATACTTACCAAAGTTTCACACTAACTAGAATAGGTACACCTGGGTGACTCAGTCCTCAGTTGATTAAGCCTCTGGCTCTCAGTTTAGGCTCAGGTCATGATCTCATTGGTCATGGGATTTGAGTCCCTGCTTCAGGCTTGTGTTGAGCTTGGAGTCTGATTCAGATTCTTCTCCCTCTCCCTCCCCCTCTACATCTCCCCACTTATGTACTCTCTCTCTTTCTCTCTTTCTAAAATAGACAAATAAAAAAAAAAATCTTGAAATAGTATATAATTAAAAATTTTCCATATCTCCTATAAATGACATAGAGGATAAAGTCTTACTACTTAAAACATAAACCATTCTATTTCTAACTAAATCCATTCTAACTAAATGTCAGTGAGATTTAAAGTTTGTGAAAGTATGAATAAAATTCCTACAATTAAAAAGAATATTAAAATAAAGTCTCTGTTTCAAATAATTATCATTGTTATTCATGTGATTAAGTTACAAAGATGGATAGTTATCATGAAAATTCCCAGGAGGCAGCAAAAACTGAACAAGTTACTTAAATTTAATACCTAGGTGTTTTAAAAATAAATCCATGTCACTTTAAAGCTGTTTAGTTCAGTTCTTCTTTTCATCTAAAGTTCATCCTAAATCAAAGAAAGAAAGGTCTGAAGCCATAGCCTGGAAATTCCTAGTAGACTTTCAACATTTGTGCCCATACACTTTCATTGTTAATGTACATCTCTGAGATAAATCCCACTGAGAGCATCTTCAGCTTTAAGTTCACTTAAGTATAATGTAATCAGTTCCCTTCTCTTTTTTGTAACCCTATCCCCAAACCACCAATCTCTTTAACACAGTTTACACTCATACCTTTTCTTGTAGTATCTTCTCCATAAACTCTAACTAGAGAAATCTCATTTATTCATTCTGTAACTCACTTATAATCAGTATCACGAAGGAATGGTCTGTGTACAATTCTTGTTTCCATCTCTTCATGTCTCAAAATTGAACCTGCTACAATTTTATTTCTGCCTCCTCCACTCCAGTGAAATTCCTCCCACTAAAATAGCCAGAGCCTAACTGCCAAATATGGTGGTCATTTCTTCATTTTTGTTTAAGATCTTCAATATTACAGTACTACTCAACGTATCATTTTTTCCTTTCTTTGACTTTATGGCACCATCTTCTCAGGTTTTTTCTCGAGGTTCTCTGAAAACCTCCTTCAAGTTGTCACCAGCTACTCAACCTAATGGACAGATCCATTAAATGTCAGATCAGGTATCTAAAGTCTACTCTTTTCAAAACTCAGCTCTTTTTCTCTCTCTTCACTCTTTCCAGACATACTTCCTTGGGTCTGTGTCCAATTTTTAAAATCAGAATACAGGATAAAACTTAAAATCAGAATACAGAATAAGCAAAATGTGGTTCTTTACCAAAGTAAATACTTTACTGTATCTTTTATTTCTAAGTATTTCTTGATAATTACCTAATTAAAAAAAGGATTATTCATTATTGGACTATTAAAATTACTATGATGATTTCTTTACTCTTAATCTCATTTTCTATAATCCATTTTGCAAATTTATACATTAAAAATTGGGTCATCTTATTATTATTGTGTTACAATCATTATCCAGTTATTCCTTTACCAGATATATGTGCTGTGAACATTATCTTTCTACTAGTGACTTACATTTCATTTTCTTAATGGTGTCTTTGAAAAAGCAATTTTTTTTTTAATTTTGAGAAGTCTGATTTTTCATATTTTGATGGTTAGTGCTTTTTGTAGTCTATTTCAGAGGTTATCTCCACCACAGTTTCAATGATCTCCTCCTATGTTTTTTTCAGGAAGGTTTATAGATTTAGTTTGTTACATTTAGATCTGTAATCTGTTTTGAGTTAATTTTGGTATATAATATAAAATAAGGAAGTGGGTCTATTTATGGACTTTCTGCTCCATAGATCTGTTTATCTATCATTTCACTGGTAGCAAATTTTCTTGAAAAACTCCAACTGTATCATAAACCTTGAAATCAGGTATAAAAACTTCTTTAATTTTGTTCTTTTGAAATGTTTTGTTTTTCTAGTTTCTTTGTATTTCCATAAGAATTTACAATTTACTAACAATGTTTTAAAAAATATATGGACTCTTGAGGTTTTTATTAGGATTGCATTAAATCTGCAGGCCAATTTGGGGGACAATTGTCTTTTTTTTTTTTTTCCTATGTATTTATTTTCAGAAAAACAGTATTCATTATTTTTTCACCACACCCAGTGCTCCATGCAAGCTGTGCCCTCTATAATACCCACCACCTGGTACCCCAACCTCCCACCCCCCCGCCACTTCAAACCCCTCAGATGGACTCTGAAAAACAATCTGACAATTGTCTTTTTAACAGTATTAGGTGTTTCAGTCCACAAACATGGTATATCTCTCCATTTATTTAGGACTATTTTTTTAAAATTTTTTTTTACTTATTTGTCAGAGAGAGAGAGAAAGAGAGAGAGAACACAAGTAGGGAGAGTGGCAGGCTGACGGAGGAGCAGGCTACTCACTCAGCAAGGAGCCCGATGCGGGACTCCATCCCAGGACCCCAGGATCATGACCCAAGCTATAGGCAGATGCTTAACTAACTGACCCACCCAGGTGCCCTTATTTAGTACTAATTTATTTTTTCTTAGAAATGTTTTATATTTTTTAGGAGAGAGTTCTTATAATCAATTTCTTAAATATAATATCCAATACACAAATAATCAGGCATATGAGGAAACAGAAAAAATGAAGTAAGAGCCAGAAGTATGAGAAGACACACAGAGTTTTGCAGAAGCAATATTTGGGGAGAAAAGGAGGGACTACTTTTTTCAATACAGACCTTAGAGACTATAGGTAATGACATGCACTACCAGATACACAGTGTATAAGAAGTATATTTTGTGTGTTCAGAGAAGTAGCGTTCAAGTTTGAAATTATCAACAGATATTTGGCAACTCTAAAAGGTGATATAACAGATTGAAAGTGAACCAAATATAAGTTAAAATTAAAATATACAATAAACATGTTTAAAATATAAGGAGAGGTTTAACAACTGATCAGATGATCCTATTTTTAAAAAAAAAAAATTTTATTTATTTATTTGACAGAGATCACAACTAGGCAGAGAGGCAGGCAGAGAGAGAGGAGGGAGCAGTCCCCCTGCTGAGCAGAGAGCCTGATGCAGGGCTTGATCCCAGAACCCTGGGATCATGACCTGAGCCAAAAGCAGAGGCTTTAACCCACTGAGATACCCAGGCACCCCCAGATGCTCCTTTTTGAGTAAAGATAAATTAATGACCTAAAAAAATAGATCAAAATATCAGTTCTTGGCCTTTTGGCTAAGATCAAGTGTACAAAATAGATCAAAAGAAAATATCTAGCCTTGAGAAAAGGTGGAAAATAAAAACAATCAAAAAAGTTTGAAATATAGGGCTAATACATTAAAAGTCTAATATATACATTTTTTTTTTTCTGAAAGGAAAAGAGGAAAGAAGGGACGAAAGCAATGTTGAAAGATACTGTGGATGAAACTCTTTGAAAAGTTATGAAAAATAAGCCACAGGTGCAGTAAGTGTTACTGCCCCAAATATAAAGAATAAAAAGTACTCAAGAAAACAAAAGACAGAACTAAACAAAAATTCCCGCACTGAGAAAAGAAAGTTTCAATGATAAAAATCTTAAAATATGAAGGAAAAAAGATAGTTTTTTTCAAAGTTCAAAATTTATGTAAACAATGTAATCTTCATTGCAATAATATAATCCCAATAATGTGTCTCAAAAGACCTTGGGAGGGCATTTTCAATATACCAAAAGGATGAATTACCAATTTAGGATCTATACTCAACAAAAATGTCCTTCAAAAATGAGGGTGAAATGAATGTATTTCAGACAAACAAAAGCTGAGCAACTTTCAAACAACAGATCTTTTTCAAATGATGTTTTTCAAATGAAAGAAATATACAAAGTAAAAATATGGAGATGCAGAAAGGAATTAAAAATAAAATAGAATGAAATACATAGGTAAATGTAAATGCATATTAATGTATAGAACAATAGTAATAATATCTTGGAAGATTTAAAAATATTATTTCTATATGCAATTTAAATATATAATAATAGCATGTGAGTTTGGAGTTCTGTTCTAAAACTCAAGTTTCAAAAGGAAAAGTATAAAGATGTCAATTAATATCTGTAGTCATTTCTAGGGTAATTACTATAACAATAGACATATAATATAAAACTTTCATAGAAAATGGAAATATGTAAGTATTCTATCAATTCTAGAAGAGTAGAAACCAGGTATCATAGAAAGTACATAGTAAAAAGGTAGCCATAATTCTAAAATAGTTCACCAAACGTATTGATTTAGGATAAATTAAAATGGACTAATTACAAAGGTAAAAGACAAAAAGTACCTGGTTGGATTAAAAAGTCTTAATGAGGTGCAGATAGGTGATGGTGGCCTTACCCTCTGGTACAGAGATACAAAATATGTAGAACAAGTAAAACATAGGACACAGAAAAGTTTAAAATAAAAGGGTTAAAAACACATACAAACACTAAAAAGCAAAAATTGTAGTAGTTACAGTAAAATCACACAAAATGGATTTTAAGATATAAGGCATTATTATAAGAAAAGAGCATCATTGTTGGTGCAATTAAATTAAATTTAGTGAATAGGTATAACTATTCTAATTTTGTTTGCACCTAATACATGACCTCAAAATATAAAGTTTGATATAGAAAGAAGATTATATTATCTTAAATCAGGGTTGACCATTTTAATAAAACTCTCTTAGCAACTGATGGAACAATCAAAGTATAATGGAGGATATAGAAAATTTATGCAATACAGTTAACAAATTTGGACTAATGAATGTGATAAATATATCCTTTGACTACAGAATACATATTTTTTTCAGGTTCATAAGAAACATTAAAAACTGACCATTTATGGGGTCATAAAGCACATTTTTAACCCACTAAGCCACCCAGGTGCCCCATTTTAGTACATTTTTAAAGTTGAAATCATATAGATTGTATTCTCTGATGATGATCATATTATGCCAAAAAACAATATCAGGAAGGTAAATAGAAATCGCAACTATTTTTTTTAATTAAGAAGTATATTATTTATTTATTCTTAAAAATTTGTACTGTTTTATATAGATTTTTTTAATCATTAACATACAGTGTTATATTACTTTTAGGCATACAATTTAGTGATTCAGCAATTCTGTCCATTACTCAGTGCTCATCAAAATATGTAAGAAATACACTTTGAAATGACCTGTGTGTCAAAAAAGAAATCACAGAAGAAATTAGAAAATAATTTGAACTAAGTGATATTTAAACATTCTATTTTAATACTTGTAGGATATAGCCAAAGCCACGTTTTTAATGGAAGTGTTTATTCTTAAATATATACATATTAGAAAAGAAGAAAGACTGATAATTAATGATCTAAACATTTCCTTCAAGGACTTAGAAAAATAATAGTAATTTGAACTAAGAGAATGTAGGAAGAAGAAAGTAATAAAGATAAAATCAGAAAAATACATTGGACAATATATACATACACACAATAAAGATAAGTAAAACCAAATATTTTCTTTGAAACTATAAAATTGGTACATTCCTGGTGATACTGATGAAGAAATAAGAGTGGGAGAAGGGGGGTAGGGTTATGGACATTGGGGAGGGTATGTGCTTTTGGGTAAATTGGAAGGGGAGATGAACCATGAGAGACTATGGACTCTGAAAAACAATCTGAGGGGTTTGAAGTGGTGGGGGGGTGGGAGGTTGGGGTACCAGGTGGTGGGTATTATAGAGGGCACAGCTTGCATGGAGCACTGGGTGTGGTGAAAAAATAATGAATACTGTTTTTCTGAAAATAAATAAATTGGAAAAAAAAAAAAAAGTGGACACAGATTACCAGTATCACAAAGTTTTAAAAGAGGAACAATCCTATAAATCCTTATGATAATGAAATATTATAAGATGGTATTATGAATAATTTATAGCATTAAATTTGAAAATGTAGATGAAATGGCAGAGTTTACAGGAAGCAATTCTTATTACCACTCATTTGTCTAGCATTAGTAGAAGTAAAAAGTCTAAATAGTCTTTTAACTACGAAGCTACTAAATTTATAATCAAAACTTTCCCATAAGAAACCTTCAAGCCTGGATAGTTTTCCAAAGGAGCACTAGTAAATTTTTAAGAAAGAAAAATTGCCAATTTTACACAAATTTTTGCAGAAAATTATATATGTTTAGCATAACCTAGATGCCAAACCTGACATGATATAATTAATTTAAACATTGTTAAATAGTACATAACTAAGGAAGGATTAATTATCAAGGTTTTCTGATTTCAAAGCTCTTCATCCTTTGCTGTCTTCTCCCAGAGACTATAGTATGGATCCATAGAAAATTATTTAGATGCCCTGTTTTTCCAACTTTTATTTGAAAAAGAATAAAATACCAATGGATTTCCAACTCCAACAAGTATATAGGCTCCTCAAGATGGGCTGTGTGATATCTTGGAAACAATCACAGAGGCTTGTCTCGTAGAAACTACATGTGTTCAATCCGTCATTTTTCACTGTCTAAAATCATGAATGGCTAAGTGACTTTACCTTTAAGTAGCAGCTTCAGTGTTCCCTACTAACTAGGTCCTAAAGGCTTTCTTTTAACACTAAAATCCAGGTCATAATGAAACCACAGACCTGGGAAATCTTAAAATCCGGGGGAGGGTCGTGGGAAGGAAACTTTCCATGGGCTTTTGCTCAAAAATCTTATCTCAGGTGCATTAGGAGTGAGAATCATTTATGATGAAAACTGTTTTCTCTATATATGTCCAGCTCCCATTCATATGTAGGCATCACTCAACAATTGGTCTCCTTAGAAAAGTAAGTAGCTCCTCTGGTCCGACTGGAATGAGGCAAAGTATTTGCTGAACTCTGTTGTTACATGTTCCAAATTCGGGAGCGCTGACATTGTTCAGATATGATCATTTGGGCTGACATAAGCACTTTCAACTACTTATAAACTTTCAAGCAGAAATAATGGATTTGAAGTGTTTTTTTTTAAAAAGCTGTTTCAAGTTTCTGTGTAGTGGGGAAGTGAAAGAGAGGAAAGAAATTTGAAAGTGGATTAGAAGTGAATTTTGTCCCACCAGAAGAATGGGGAGTGGAAGGACTAATACAATTAGTAAGGTAAGTGGCTCTCTGAAAACACTTTACACGTTATTAGAAAAAAGAAAAAAATTATTCACCAAAATCAGAAAATGTATAGCCTCTTTCATAATAGCTGAGAATATTTCTCATGATCACAGATTGCTTCTCTTTGCAGCCTCATCTCCTAAGTCCTGTTTAATGCTTCACAACCCTTGAAAGGCTGTTTCTAGCCTCCGTGCCATTGCTGTAGTACTCTGTGCCATGGAATGCCTTTTCTGCGCTCCCCAGTCTCCTATTTGCATATACGCGAGATCCCATCTCTGAGTGCTCAGTCCTTCTTGACTGCTTTAAGATGAATTAGATATCCTTCCTCTGTTCTGGAAGTTATTATTGTCTTTCTCTTTCCTCAATGACTTTACTGCTCAGTTTAGAGGTCTCTATTCTAGGATATTATCTTATTTATCTTTCCAACTTAACTTGCTGGCACAGGGCCTTACATGCACTATCTACTCAGTAAATGTATGTTAAGTCGGTGAATTACTTGAGTGATGAAAAACAATTCATTTCACTTCTCTGAGTGTTCACTTTTTATCTATAAAATGAAGAGGTCAGACAGTATCATTTCTAACTTCCCCTTCACCAATAAATTCTTATATTCATGGAACTGGGGCTCTTAATGTGGGCTTCTCAGTGTGATGTTGGAAGGAGGCTGTTGGTGTGAAGCTTCATATCAGAAAAACAATAAAATAAAATGGGATTGTGTCTTAAAATTGTATGCCTCACATTCACTGGAGGAGCACATAAAAGGAGACTTTACTAAGCATGCATACTTTGAATATTGTAGCCGTCCTGCATCCGGATATCAATAGTGTATTTTTAGTATCTTTTTTTTGTATATATGGGTCCATATCTGTGATCTCATTTTTCTTTAATAGAAAACAAAGTCAAGGGAGGATTTCCTAGTTTTCCTGTTTTATGTTGGATTTTATGGTTTTATATACAAATTCCATTTTAAAACTGGTTTTAGACTATCAGGAGCTCAGAAGGCTCCTAAGATTTTGTCTGGAAACAAGCAATGCCTATTGTCACAAGATTTCATTAAATTTAAGTACAATTAAACACAAAAGCTTTTTATTTGTTTTTACAGATTTATGCCTAATGGGAAGATAGATCCATGTGGAGATTCAGAATAGATTTGAGTAGACCACCTAAAAAGATTATTGCAAAAACTAATGTATGTTTTTAAAACATTTCTGTCCCAAAAGAATTGAGTTTCTTATAAAATTAGAGTTTTGAAACCAACTTCTCATGAAGCATGAAGAGCTGTGCTTTTAATCTTAATTAAAAAATGAATGAGTATGAGAAAAACAGGTTACTTTGCTATGGTTACTTCACCTTGGTTACCTCAACAATACCCTCAGGGGTTGGTACCAGTAAAATCATGAACTGGATGTTCGGTATCTGACATTACCAGCCAGAATGTCCTGCCAAGGGATATATTTAATAATGGTACCACCAATGCTCTGTTTCACTTCTGTGGCAGAGTATGAAGATTCTGAACACTCCAATATGGCTGTGTTAATTATTCCCTAGGAGGTTCAATGCAAAGAATATAGATAGTAGAGCCAGTAGATTCTCAGAAAAAGTGTAAAAGTGGTAACATGTGATGGGAAAGTAGGCATTTTGTTCCATTTATAATGGTGATTAGATGGAACTCTAGTTGACAAATGTCTGTACCTGATTTCCCATGTCGATTACCTGTCCAGAAGCAGAGCAGTGAGCATGCTGCATTGGACAACAGGTGAAGTGTGGGGACTGGATTCTCCATTTTCTAGTTTTACCTATAACTCAGCTCCATGTTTTAGGTACCAGAAACTCAATGAACTAGGAAAATTCCTCAAATGATGAAGATATAGGCAGGGCAGGAAAATACCAGTTAGTTATAAGTGGAATATTTTAATATAATTTCTCAGGCTAAAGTCCCATGTAGTTTGCTTTTAAATTAGTAACATATGAAAACTTAGAAGACATTTTCAACTAGATGATAAAGACACTTCAACCCTTTTCAGAAGTATGTATTTTATATTCCAGTTTTATTATAGGCAGCCTTGTTATTTAAAATGTCAAAATGTCCATTAACCAAAATGGTAATTTCCTAAGAAGACAGAGACACTTTATAGCTGATTATGCACATGACCAAACACAGAACTGTGTTTTCAAACATCATCTTCTCTCAGAAGTAAGCAAAGGTTACCACAAAAATGATTAAATATGTAAAACACACTGTTGAATCTTTTTGGATTTCTACAACAAATTACTATACAATGGGTAGCTTAAACAACAGCATTTATTTTTCACAGTTTGAGTCTGAAAAGTCTAAGATCAAGGCCCAGGTAAATTTGGTTTTTAAGGAGAGTTCTTTTCCTGTTTACAGATGGCCATCTTCTCATAGTATCTTTCCAGGGTTGACAGCTCTAGTCTCTTTCTCTTCTTGTAAAGATAGTAATCTCATCATGGGGTTCTACTCTCATGATTTACTTGCCTCCCAAAAGACCCCATCTCCACATACCATTGGCATGACACAAACTCAGTCTCTAACAGATATTTCATTTTATTGTACATACCAAACATTCTAAAAAATACATATATACAAATGTGTTTTTCAAATGGAGAACATGTTTGATATGTACAAAGAATATATGTCCAAACTTTTTTGAATCCCTAAATTCTTCAGTGCCTTAATTCAATATAATTTACTTTATATTCTGTGATAGATGTCTGTACTGGACCTCCCAAAACTGACAGATTTCCTGCAAAAGGAGATGTCTTCACTGTTCTTGGGTAAGCCTTTCAACCATGTTTTTGACTAGCATAGCAAGCCTAAAGAAATCTTACAAGAGGGGAGAGGCACACCAGTCCCTACTTAGATACTTACTCTCTAAAATACTTTTCCTGCCTGACATTTATACCCGAATGGAAATGTGAATACTTTGCTCTTAAGTGTGGTGGTGAAAGGTGTGTTATCTCCCACCCTCCTCCTCTGTTGGTCTCTTGTTCCAAACTTCAGGCTCATTCCTCTGTATTTACAAATCCCACACCCCCCCCAAAAAAAAAAAGAAAAGAAAAGAAGCAGTGAATCTAGTTCATAAATCAGCCTCCACAGGAGAGAGAATTTAGGTTGGCTGACTAGAAACAAACAGACCAGCGGAAACCTTAGGGCCAGAAATGTAAACCCACAAAGAACCCCGGATGTCATGTAGACCAAATCATGTTACAAACCATAAAAGTGGTGTTCAAGAAAGATTGAGTGTATCTAAGACCACACAGATTGGAGGAGCAGAGACAGGTTTAGATCCCTCTTTCCCAGACTTATGTGATGAGGTTTACCTAGGTTTACGCCAAGAGGAGAGTTATACTCAGAAATTTGTGCGTTGTTACAGCTTTGGAGGAAAGGCAGATAGGTCTAAGTCTAGTGTTAATGTTTTGGTCAGGTGGTCATGCTTTGGACAAGTATTTATTGAGTACTCTATAGGTTGTTCCTTTTAGCTACTTCTTCATTGATTTTTAAATTCTAACACAAAAGTTTTACCAAGAAAGCCAAGTGGAGAACCAGAATTGGCAGCAGCAATTTATTTAGCCATTTCATGGATATACAAATAAATTGAGAACAAAGGAGAGATGTGTCAACATTTTGGGGCACTAACATATTTATACATAAATATTTTGAGATATAATTGACTTATGCAGTGTATTTACATATTGATTAGGATTGAGCTTTTTTTCTTCTCCTTTGCTTTATCTTTTAACAGTATTCACAGTTGATATGCAGCCAAAATATTTATGCTTTATATTGGCAAAAGAGTTATATGATTCAGTCACATTTTAATTGGTTAACATTTATTTGTCAAATGTTGACTTATTGATCTTAATTGTAAACAGTGTAAAACTGAGTGAAGGATTGATTCTTACTTTAATTAAATTTATGGGAATTAAACACTAAAACCACTTTAAAGGAACCACATATGCAGAATATGTAACGTCGTACTGGGAAATACATCAGGAAACTCAAATAAGAGACTGTCTAGCCACAGGAGTGACAAAGAGCAAGAACAGGCTACTGTATTGCCTGTTTGTTTAGTTATATGATGTATGTGAATACGCTCAGGATTTTCAGACAAGGAAAATGGAGAAAAAATAGAAAGAAATACACATAGTTTGATGACTTTGGCATCACTTTAAAGCACACAAAATAAAGGAAGCATTTGCTCACAGCAGAAGAGGAATTCATCGGATACCACTCAGAATGTTCTTACTCAGGAGAGAAACTTTCCCACACTCACATCCTCTGACCTTCAACATGTGGCAAGCAAAACACCAAGTCTGGGAGGGTTGGTTAGCTTAAGCCTTCAGTACTTTGGACACTGAGCCAAAATATCTAAAAGCTTGCCCAGCTGGGCAGGAACATTTGTTAAGCAGACTTCCTTAAAAGATTTCCTGATCTTTGTGGGAATTTTCTTTACTTTTTAATGTCTGCTCACTGCAGTGTCTTTTACCAGATAAGCAGAGAGTTGACTCTTGTTTGTCATTAAGGTCTTTTCTAAAATGAATGATTTCCTGAAGGATGTTTCTTAATCACTTTATTGAAAATAACAATGCCCACTCCCAACAGTCACTCTATCTTGTGCCCTGGTTTATTTTTATGGACTGCTTATTACTATAACTTTACTATAAATGCTGTATTATTTTTCTTTTTATTTGTTTACTTGTCACTGTTTCTTCCTCTTTAGTGAGTATTCTGTAAGAGTAGCAACTTATTCTGTCCTGTGTGCTAATGAAAAATTAACATGTAGAAGATGAAAATATATATAAATCGCAAGAGAGACTGCTTGAAAAATGAGCTTTAAATATCTCCTCTCTAAAGTCACATTCCATTCTATCCTCTTGCTTTATATTCTTCATTGCATTCTCATCCTCTAAAATTATTATATAAATTTGTTCTTTTATATGTTTGTACTGGTTAGAATTTACAATTTACCTATCTGGATGACAATGACATTTTAGTACTTGGACTACTATTGGAGCATATTAAGTAGTTGATAAATATTTTGGAATTAATATTTTAATAATGTTCTATATCACTGTTTTTTGTGTTTAAGAGAATACTATTCAAAGGTAATAAATATAACTAAAGGTTATATAAATATAACCTTTGAATACTATTCAAAGGTAATAAATATAACTAAAATACCTTATTTAAAAAGATTTGTAAAGTCTATAATTCTAATTTTATGTGTTAAGGAAACTGAGGTTCTCACCCTACTATATTTACCATGTTATGTGCAAATAAGTACAATTTATATCAGAATGTTGTAGGGAAAATACAGGGAGTTATAAAGGTCCAAATGAGAAAGTGAGATCACATCCTACCAAAGGTTTTATGTAGCAGGTATCCATAGAGAGTTGTAGGAACAGGATGAGGCAGGATAACATTGCAGATAACATTAAGAACATTCAGGGAAAATAGTTCAGTTTGTTAGAAATGATATGTATATTAAAAAAACAGTTATAGGTAAGAATAGTAGAGTAACTGAAACCCATGTTACAGGGTCTAAATGTCAACTTGGCAAAAATGCATATAGATATGGAGAAAATAGAAGGCCTGCAAACTTTAAGACAGTGACATGACATAACTTAAACTCTTTAAAAGCATTTAGAACATAAACAAAGACAGCATATACTTGGTAGATTGGAAAAGAAAGCTTTAGAGATAATCTAGAAGAGAGGGATTGGAAGTTAAAGGTCTCACATATTTCCCTTAGTAGGTGTGGGATATACTGTGTGAGAGGAAGCTTGATCATGAAGATTTACAGTTAGGCCACCATTTTGGGAAGCATTCTGTCTGGCATTGGGAAAAGTACACAATGACCTAATTCACCTTCAGAGTTAGCTTTTCAAGGTGAACATGTCCACTGGGGTCATCCTTTTAGAACTGACCATCCTTTTTGCATTATAGCATTTTACCTTAGCTGAGTCCTTCCTATCCCTGAGCTTTTCCACATCAGTTCACAGGGGAGATGTTGATTCACATGCAGTCACTTCTGAGGAAAACAGAGGTCAGATCATTTAAAGAGAGACCGTAGCTCAGCTCGTAGACCAAGAGTCTTCCTAATAAGAATTTATCAGTAATTACTAACTTTGTGGTTATCAAAACTTTAGCTTGCATCAGAATCCCCTAGAGGGCTTGTTAAAACACAGACTGCTGGGTGCTATCCACATTGTTCCTGATCTTATTTAGTGAGGGGGACTGATGCCGCTTGTTTGAGGACCACATTTTGAAAACAACAGAAACTTGTTTCTCACAGTTCTGGAATCTGGAAGTCCAAGATCAAGGTGTTAGCGTGGTTTGGTGAGGGCCCTGTCCATGTTGCAGACTTTTCATTGTATCTTCACATAGTGCACCAGGGCTAGGAAGCTCTGCGGTGTCTCATAAGAGTACTAATTCCACTCATGAGGGCTGCAAACTCCTGACCTAATCACATCCCAAAAGTCCACACCATATACCACTACCATCACAGGATTACATTTTCAACAAATGAATTTTGGAAGGATGCAAAATTCAGACTATAGCACCCACTATATACAAGTCACTTTAGAAATTATGATCATACACAAATTTCTCAAATCTGCTTATCTTGACCCTTCTTAATGGTAATTTTTTTGTGTGTGTATGTGAATATGATTAGACTTAACTCAGATTGAAAATGTGACTTCATCTGTGATCTAACACACTTAAAATGTTCTGCTCCAGTCATAAATGATAGGTCATGGGACAAAGTTTCTCTGAATACCTTCTCTCACTATTAAATATTAAAAATGAACTCACAGTGGTAATGGGTGCCTTGAATGCATGGTATAAATAATAAGCCACACCTGATTAGCTGCCAGTTTATTAGAGACATAGATATTTCCAGGATAGTTATTGGCAGCACAACAGTCGCACATTCCATGTTTGACATTTTTTGACCAAGGAAGAAGTGAAAAAATAGAGGAAAACACAAGTGCCAATTATTTGCTCATCTAATTAGTGAACATTCTTTCTGAGTTCTTGACTCAACCTCTTCTCATACTCTCAAAATAAAGAGACTGGTTTTCTTGGCGCTGATTTCAAAAGTTCAATTATGTTACTTCTTTACTTTAGACTACCTAATTAGGACATTAAATATCTAATGCTGGCCAAATAATTTTTTTCCTAAATTGGATCATTTACTTCTGATTGTTTTCCAGGATTCAAGATTATAAATTAAGGAATTGTGTCATACCCTGAGTCCATTACCATCCTTTTGTACTTATATAAATTAGATTAAATCATTTGTTTTTATCAATGAAACCAATAAACCAACCAAACAACTAATCCCCCAATCTGTCATTTGGTAGTTTAAAATTAAAAGTATAAAGTGTATTGTCAGCACATCATTACAGATATATCTTCATTAATAGATATATAATATCTATATAATAGATATTATATTAGTAGATATATAAATATATACAAATATATAATATATAAAATAGATATATAAATATTATGTATAATATAAATATATAATATATAGATATATAACTATTATATATATGTTTATGTGTATATACAGATATATATGGATATAGATATAAATGTAGGTAAAGATATATTCATGCCTTTGTGTGATTCCCTTCCCCTTGAGTGTAGATAGACTGGTGGCTTGATTCTGACCAAAAAAAAAATAAGGAAAAATTGATGGAAAAAAGCGTGATTACATGCACATGGTAATGTGGTTTTGTTGTGTAAGATTGTAGCTCCTTTCAGAATAGATCCTGTCTCTCTCTTGCTGCCTTTGAGGAAGGAACACTTCATGAGGCAAGGAACTACAGGTGGCCTCCAGCAGCTGAGAGGGCTCTGCAGCCAACAACCAGCAGGAAAACTGAAATCTTCAGTCTTACCACCAAAAAGAAATTAATTCTGCCAACAACCTGAGTGAACTTGAAATCAAATTCTTTCCCAGTAGAACCTCAGGTAGATCTCAGCCCCTGCCAACACCTAGATTGCAACTAAGGCATTACAATCAATGCACTGCATTGTAATTTGGACCCAGCTAAGGCGTGTTCAGACTTCTAATGCAAGGAAACTGTGAGGTAATAGATGTGTATGATCTTTAAGCTATCAAATTTGTGGGAATATTGTTATGCAGCGATGAGTAACTCATACAAATTTTAGTACCTGGAAGGGTGATGCTACTGGAACCAACTGAACTAAAAAAATTGTGGGAATTATTTTGGAACCAGGGGTGGAAGCTGAAAGAATTTTTGAAAACCACGATAGAGAAAGCTTAAATGTCCTTCAAAGGACTGTTAGTAGAAATCTGGACTTTAAGGATACTGCTAGTGAGAACACTTCAGAATTCTCTAATCTAGGATACCAGGATAAATTCATTCCGTTACTTTGCCATGAAGTTAAAATTAGACACTTGAGACTACTTATTATTAAAGTATTCTTTTTGGGGGCCACCTGTATGGCTCAGTTCGTTAAGGGTCTGACCCATGATTTCAGCTCAGGTCATGATCTCATGGGTCCTGAGATCAGGCTCCCCACTCGGTGAGGAGTCTGCTTGAAATTCTCTCCCTTTGCCTCTCCCCGCAACCTGAGCATGCACGCGATCTCTCTCTCCCCTCTCTAAAAGAGATAAACCTAAAAATAAATAAATAAATAAATAAATAAAGCATTCTTTTTTTTCAAGGATGACTAAACAAAATTTTTTTCCCGTTCAAGAATGACTAAAAAAGACTAGCTTTCTGCCCTTGGGCAAGGCAAACCAGAGTAAACTGAGGTTAGGTCCTCATCCGTAAATTGAAGCAGTGGTTTCTAAAGCAGTGATTTTCAAAGTTTCTGGCAGTCGATTTCTCTTTACAAATGAAAGCTGGTGCAAAATGCAGTAAGTATTGAGGAAGGGCTGAGTAGCCTGTATCCCTTCCCAATTACCTTCCTTCCCCCTAGTCTGTGGCATTGTAGTCCATCTTTAGGGTTTTCAAAAAGACCAGTAGCACAGTAAGGAAATTTTTAAAAGATTACATAATCCAGAGTGCCTGGGTGGCTCAGTCGGTTACGTGGCTGCCTTCAGCTTGGGTTATGATCCTGGGGTCCTGGGATCCGGGCCCGCATCCGGCTCCCTGCTTGGTGGAGAGCCAGCTTCTCCCCCTGCCTATGCTTGCTCTCTCTCTCTCTCTCTCTCTCCCTGTGTCAAATAAATAAATGAATAAATCATTAAAAAAAAAACAAAAAAAACAAAAAAGTACATAATCCAAAGTCAGGTAAATATCAACTAACTCAATAATATCTGGATGCAGAGGATAAACAACATATGCACATCCCCCTCACACACATACACACACTCACACACGTGTGGATCATTTAACAAATTTAATAATTAAATGGTCGTGGAAAAATTATGTGTTTTTATCTGTTTACAAATAGCTAATTTATGCTCAACCTGAAACATCTTGAGAAAACAGTTTATAATATTTTGCAGATGACGTATCATAAGAGTGGTTTTGATTAAATGACAATTCCAAGTAGTTTTGAACCTCATAGGTCAGTCAGATCCTGAATTCTTACAAATTTGATGGATAATTTGGGTGAAAATATCTTTTTCTAGGTGTGGAATATTAACATTATCATCATATTATGTGTCAAAGAAATTCTGGCACTGAAGTCACTGGTAAGGTGACAAGTCTGTAATTATATGCTTTGTAGTCACCTGTTCCTTCAGTCTGTGCTCAGAATTAATCAAGAAACTCTCCTCCAGGGAGCCTCTTGCTCTCATAAACTACTGACCTGTTAAATATGGAATTAATGTTGTTGTTTTTTTTTTTTTTTGTATTACTACCAACTTTACTTTAAAAAGAAAAGAAGAGAAAAACCCCTTCTAAGTACAGAGAAAAGCTGGGGCCAATATATGCTATATAAACCTTACCTAATAGCTGGCAAATAGGAAAGAAGAACACTCTTGATACTCTCATTTATTCACCCCTACTTTGTCAGATATGGTGATAAGGTTATGACCACACAACTAGGTATTTAGCACAGATTCTATTGCTGAGTCTTCATAGTTTCTTTGCATGAAATCATTATTATAAACATTTTGCACAGAGGAAACTGAATCTCAGAGAAACACAAAAAAATCTTGCTTAAAGTCACATGGCTAGTATATAACAGAGCTAGGTTTTTGATTACTCATAGTGAAGGAAGCAACAAATAGAAAAAAAGAAAAGAGGCTTTGAGTGTGTGTGTGTGTGTGAACTGCATACCTAAGGCTGACACCAGCTGGTTTCATTTATATAATACCTATGGTTGAGACTCTTAATGGGTATCATAGAAGATTAGAGAGCTGCTCTAGTCATTCATTCATTCATTCATTCACTCATTCACTTTATAAGGACTTACTAGACAGAGCTATATGCCTTATTAAATGCTTGGTGTTCCTTGGTGAAGGAGATGTGGTTCTTGTCTTCATGTAACTTAAGTTGGAGACAAAAATATTCAACCAAGTTAGTCATGATAATGTTGGACACTGTATACTGTGATAGCTAGTATACAGGATTCTTCAAGAACACGAGGTGGCCACTTGAACCTGTTTGAGCATAATGTGTTTATGATAACCGCATTGTTTCACACATCCATATAGATGTATACATCCATAAGTATCTAACAGTTTTCTATTTTTGATATTTGAAGTGAGAATGCATCTCACTGTAGGAGATTTCACTTCTTTGAAAGATGAAGGATAATTTTCTCACTTCTGTATTATTTGTTCTCCAAGGAGTTATCCATTTTAACCAGATGATTATTGTTGCTTCCCACAGAGAACTCTTCATAATCAGCTAACCGCTGCTGTGGTGTTAACAAAAACGTGCTATCCTCTCAACCTTGGATCCTCTCCCCGGACCCACCTCAGAATTTCGGGGTCCTTTCCCCTTGGTGGATCCTCTCAGAGGCCCCACATGCCCTTTGCACTTGTGATTGCTTTGCTCATTAATGTCTTCAGACTTCACACACAGTTTACATGTGTCTCAGCTCAGCTTGGGACGTGGTCCTAATTCTTTTCCCAAGAGAGTCTTCACCTCGCCTGTAAAACCAGTATTTGCAAGGAAATAGAGAGAGAAAAAAACCCAGAAACCAGGGTTGTGCTTGTTTAGAGTGAGAGAGACAGTGACAGAGTAAGCAAGAGAGAGAGAGAGAGACAGAACATCTTGGGGAAGATACTTTGCAACAGTGATCCTGTGGTTATCCGCATAGCCCATGCAAGTAAGATTTCTCACTGTGATAGAAATTAATGAAAACCTCAGCATCAGGCAGGGAAGATTCTTTATTATTCATATGGGTATTAAAATTCTTCATATATATGTGTGTATATATATACACACATATATATGACATCTTGTGTCTCTGTAGTAATATAAGATTTATATGAGATGTATACAAGAGAACCAGACCATAAGCACTTGAAGCCCAAAAGACATGGTTTAAAGAATTATCCACGCTAAGACAATGTCCTGTATCCCCTCTGTGCTCACATTGTTGTCTTTCCCTTTACATAAGACACGTTCTTATCAACATATCTCTACATGCGTAGGTATTTGTAGAAGTCAGTCCTCCCCTGAATCCTCTGACAGCGTCAGGCCCAGTGTCAGGCCTGTGAGCAGCACATTGTTTGCTTCTTAAATCTCTTGCTTTCCTTCATTTTCTTTGCTGTAAGTGTATTTCATTCAGCCACAGGCTATGACAACAAAATGATTGAAATAACAAATCCAATTAAACAAGTTTGCTTTTTTATATGGTAGTTGCAATCTAGTGTTAATTTTTGACATAAAATTATGATTTCATTTTTACCAAATTAATCAGATTAAGTCATTTTTTGCCATTGGCGAAAATAGAATCCTTACTTTCATATATACCAAATTATTTTCATTCAACCTATATTTAACAACAGAGTTCCAACATCTTTTTTAGCAGTAAAATTTTTTGTTAAAAGGGATTATCCAATATGAGGAAAGGATGAATGTCTATACATTCTGGTTGAAATAGGAGTGGTAGTGATGTAGGACACAGAGACAGAAGAAAATCATTAAAATTCCTTACCTACTGACAAGCCCTTGAAACAGGCAGAGTGGCTCTCCTCTAGGGACTCAACTGTTCTCACCTTGAGGTTTTGCTAAGGGCAAAGGACAATCCTAGCCTGACCAACCCCCTATCCCCAACCAGGATCCTGTAAGTCTACTTTAACAATTCCTTTAGGAAACTTTATCTTGAAACCTCCAAGATAGTGTCGAAAATCATTCCCAAGCATATGGCCCAATTATACACATCTAAAGGGTCTCAGAGAAGGTTTTATTACTGGTAATGAATAACCTTTTCTCCAGACAATAGCTAGTCCCTCAAGGTCCTAGAAGCGTTGCTTCCAAAATTCTTTAGAGACTTACACCATCCCTAATCCCCTCCCTAACTTCCAAGTATATAATGGACCACTCCTCACATCCCCAGGGCAGCAGCTCTTCCTGCCCACAGGTCCTGTCCCCGTCACCATTTTGCACCAAAGATGTCTCAAGAATTCTTTCTTGGTCATCCGCTCCGGACCTCACCCCACCGAACCTCACCTATGTTCTAGAACTTCATCAGTAGAGTCAGACCTTTTTCCTACTGTCTGGGCAAAGCCCCCACACAGGTCCTCACAGAACCCCCAACACTTCATAGGTCGCAGTTTTAAATCCACTGGAGTAGAGAATTAATTAATATAAGTGAAATTTCTATTGGAGAGTTGCATGTATTTCTTTGGTTCGGTATCTAGTGTTATACATTTTTAAAAAAATTGACGTGGCTTTATTCAAAAGAACATGTTTTTAGCTTTGGAAATTAAAAAAAAAATTAAATACCATTTACCAGAAAATTCAGACCATTACCTTACAACTTATGGATATAATCAAGGTATTTTATTTTATAGTACTTAACCTTTTAAAAAGCTATATTTCTAAAAATCCAAAATTCCTTTAGTCAATGAGGGGAATAGAAATTTTACTGAATGGTAATATGACCCAGAAATAGCATTATCCTTTCCACTTATTGGTTTGGCACACTTTTTCTTTTGAGTAGAAAAAGAAATGAAGGTGTTGTAGCCATTTCTGAAAATTCAGTCACAGTTAAAATTTGTTAAATTTATTAAAGTTCCTTTTTCAGTTATATAAAATAGGAATACCTAATGGGGTAGTATTCTTATTACTCTTATCACCATTATTATATCATAAAGTATTATTCATTTTATCATAATTTATTTGTGCATATGTGCTTATAATTATAAAGCAAATCATAGCGAGCTATGTGGCATGTATTCATTACATGATACCTTTTGCTGTCGTTATTTTTAATAACTGGACAGAGCATCATCAGTCTAGAATTTGAAAATAAATGGAGAAAAAAAAGAAAATAAATGGAGGTACATGATAATGCTCCACGTGAAAGAAACTAAGGGACTTTTTCGTAGAACTAAAAATGGAGGACTACTCTGCCATCTAGTGGACACATTGAGAAATGGCAAAGTTTTGTTTTTACTGTTTCAAATAGAGTTGTATTAAATTTCACCAAAATGCTGATTTTTTTTATTGAACGAAGTAGCACCTGCTCTTTTTACTGCTCTTGGAAGATAATCTAAGGATTTATGTACATATGGGATAAGATAATTTTTAAAAAGTAGTTTAGAAAAATGAGATTAAGGGATTCCAGACTAGAAGCTAAAAACGATACTGGATGAACGTTTTCATATATGGCATATCACAAAGGGAGAACCTGAGAGAGGGAGAAAAAGGAAGGAGAGAGAAAATGATCTTCTTATTGAATTGTTTAAAAGAGGGAACCAATAAAAAGGCATTGTTTTGCAAATTTTGAAAACCTAAAACCAGAGTCCCCAGGGTTCAAGGAGTAATTCTTTAGTCTAACATGTGGGAAGTTTGGCAAAGAGGGAAAATGTTTTTCGGAAGAAGTTCCAATGTCCGGATAGAAGGAGAAAAGGGCAGATGACGAACAGCTGCTGAAAGAAAGTACAGCATGTATGAGAAATTCTGCAGCCGGCGGCCCTGTGAGAGCAGTGCTTGCTTGATGGCCGTTCTCTTTTACATCGCCTTAAAGTTACTGGGTTGTAGTGGGAAGGAAACCAGGAGGGAGAAGTACAGTTAAAGGAGCCCTTTCAATAGACTGGGTCCTAACCCTTTGTATTACTTTGTTAAAATGAAATAGGATCATAGAAAATTGTCAGGTCATTCTACAAGGAGAGTCACTCTTGAGTTCAAGGCCGTACCCTCTGCCACTTCAATCATTGCAAGTACTGTCAGTTGGGCAGTTTCTGATGGGCTGGATAGGGCTGTAATATCATGAATAATGAAAATGAAAGGAAAAACAGGCAGCTGGATATCTTAAAACGTATGGTGGCCATTGTACTGATAATTCTTAGTACATTAGAGCAGTTTGCAGCATATCAGGTAGAAAAGGAGTTCCCCTGTACCAAAAGGGAGAGAGACAAAGCAAGGAACCTTGGTTTAGGACAGAATTCTTGCTCTGGCCAGTAGTGAAGACAGATTGGGTTCTGACCCAGTTCATTAAACGAGGAATGCAGTAAAATTGGGAGTAATAGCATTGCTTTATAAAATGGAGAGATCATTTGCTGGGATCTAAAAGGATGGGGTCCTACTGGTTGGAAAAAGATATCCCCCACTCCTCCTTCACCATTTATAGCCATTTGAAAGGAAAAACAAAATCATGGAGCAGACAAAATGGAAGAATTTTACAGTAGCACATAGATTTGGGGCCTGTAAGAGTATGGTACATTCTTTAGATGGTGGTGGGAACCGAGATATACTGGGCATGGTAGGAGATTTCTAGCTACCTGGAAACTATGAAGGCAAGTGCTCTTAGGGTAAGCCTGAGGTGGGTGAGTACTGAGGAAACCTAGAAATTTCTATGTGACAGCCTTCCATTGTGTTACAGTCATGTGGTCCTGAGTGTTACGTTTCTGCTATGTGACCTCTTCTCTTCGAATATAGCTCACTGGGTCAGATGTAGATAGCTGAGCAACACTGACACCATTAGATTCTCTCTTTTAGAAACTTAAGTTGGGACCACTTCCAGCTTGGACCTGAGGCTACAAGAAGATAGACTTTCAGCATGTAAACAGGAGAATTATGCTCCATCCATGGCTGGTTTATGGATAAAGGATAAAAAATCTAGTATATGGAGACACAAAGGGAAATGAATGCAAAGTGAGAAGCAGAGATGAGAAATATTGAAAGAAATGCCTGAAAAGTTTTTAATCACTTGTTCTAGTTTCTTTCTATGGTCAGCCATATTTCTACACTTGGGTCTCCATTAGATACCTCTCCATCCTTATAATACATACCCATTTGACTTAAGGAAGCTTCCATGAATATCTGTTATTTGCACAAAGATTCTTAATATGGTGATTTTGCCCCACACTGTCCAAATTCAGTTGTTTGAGCCAGGAAAAGGAAATTTGAAAAGTTGGGCTTCTGTCAATCCTTTAGACTCCTGGAAATAAGGACTTTAATCTGAGCATGACTTCAGGAACCTGACCTTTGGAGGGCTTCTTCAAATATTTTAGGTCTGCCTCCACTGATTACGACCAGCAGAAACCTACAATACAGTTCAGGAGGGGTACCCCGGTCCTGGTCTCTGTTTCTCCCCTGGATGAACTTACTCTCTAGGACCTTCAATTGCTTCCCACACACTTTGGAGCAATATAGTACTAATCCTTATGGGATTCTTCTGGAAGCCCGTGACTGGGTCCTCATTCCTGGAGGGTGGCTTGGCAAGTGGATGTGTAAAGGTGATTGTTGGACAGAGTGCCATCAGACACCCTAAAGGAAATGATGTGTTGCTGGAATTTGAAACTTGATTGGGACTATGCAAATGAATTGATTAGTTTCTCCTTATTAAAGAGTTTAGCCCAGTAAAAAGCCAAGACAAAAGAGAGTAATGTGTGCTTTCAAAGACATGAAAGATTTTCATATTGACCCAGAGAGACAGATAGAGGAAAGAATGGCAAGGAAGGGGTAAAAGACTGCTAGAATTCGTAATATGGAGGGTCTAAAAAAATTGGACTCTTATGGTCAAGTCAATGGTAAAGGCATTGAAAACTACTCCTAAGCAGTTGCTCTGCTTGCACTTAGGCTGCTTTTCAAAGATGGTGGCCCTGAAGATGAGGAGAGACGGATTAACTCTAATGAGGTATGTAGGATGTGGAAGCGATGATAGATTCGATGGAAATGTGAAGAGAAGGTTGCCATTGCTAACCTCCAGGTGAGTTGCTAGGTGCTGGCAGTGCCATTTCCTGGAAGTGGAGGTAGAAGGGCTAGTGGGGAAGAGGATAGGTTGAGTGCAAATTGAGTGGGGGATGCCCGAGGGGCTTCCAGTGGGGAGAGGTGCAGGAAGTTAGAGGCATGTGACTACAACACTCATGATGAAGTCGGCTTATTCTCCTACTGGCAAAACCAAGTTGTTTGTTGCATTTTTCATCTGGAGAGCAGAGTATTGATCCCGAACATACGCTTTCCTCTCTTCAAAAATGGCTTTCAAATGCAAAAGAATAGAAATGCCGAAGTATCTGATATAGACCAGAGAAAATGCTCCCTTCCTTCACAAACTGACTTTGCTCCGGGCTGCCTTCAAACGTACTTCAGAAACTTCACCCATGTTGAGACTGGAAGTTTCACACAGAGGAGTATTCTTGCAGTGACAGGAAAAATACATAACCTTGCCCTCTATAAGCCGTGGTCTGGCTTCACTGTTTACACATTGGCTTCCCCTAACAGGGCTAGGAGAAATGATTCCTTATCATTATATTAGGCAACCCTGTTTATATGAAAGAACATGTCTCGTATCCATGACATAAACTTTAATATAGCTATTTAGCTGTGTGAATAACCATAGAGAAGTTCCAATACAAAATTAATATATTTTTGAGCTTATTGAAATGTTTACCCATTTCCAGATGTCTTCTGTGTTTTTGATCTGACTCTCCAGTGTAGGGAAGCCGATGTGTTTATTTTCCATGCTGAGAGAAATATAGGCTTGAAGAAAAGTGAGGATTTCCTTGAAAACTTAAAAGAAGGATTTCCTTAAAAACCGCATTATCAGCTTGATCAAAAGAGTATTCAGTTTTGCATTTTCCTTCTGAGATTTTTAAAAATGAAGTCTTAGAAATTTAAGTTACTTTACATCTACAATAGATCTTCACAAATATTTAAATAGTGTGGTTGATACAGCAATTTAACTAGCCTATAAAGTATATATATTCTGATTAGCTTTTATGAGACCAGGCATACAATAAGGAACTTCATTCCCATTTATTTAATGGTTTTCATACTTTAATACACTGGAGGTATTAAAAAAAATTTCGTAACTAAAACCTAATTATGAGAATTCAAGCTCTAGATATTATGTTTACATCGCTTTATCTCAGACTTCGTGTGTCTGTGAAAGGAGACAATGTGAATTTTAATGCTTCTGTATGTCACAGTCTTTCCAACTTAAACTCGGACTAGAGAAGAAGGAACTAGTATTTATGAAACTTAATGTATTCCAAGGACTTTTGTATACTTGAGTTTATTATAATAATACATTGAGCAAGGAATTTCTAACCCCATTTTCTGAAGAGGAAACTGACTCTCAAGGGATACTTGCTTTCACACTGTTTGGTAAAGGGTAGAAACAAAAGTCTGATCTTTTTACTTCAGCATTCATGCTATTTCCACTCTTTCAGAGGTTTCCAAACTGAGTTCCATTGAGTCCAAGGCCATGAAGAGATACCTTGGGAGCCACTTAGTAGAAACAACCTGGGATAGAAAGGCGGATTAGATCTTGGTTCCCAGTGCTCATTTTGAGCTGAGCAATTCTCCTTTTTGGTTTCACTTCAAATTATTACTTAGGAAAATGACTTTTACTACTTAAAGCTTATTTATAGACTAATACACCATAAAATTAACTCTGATGAAGCTAATCAGTGATAAAACTAGAGAGTCATAGGTAAAAATAATATCAATTCTTGGTCTAGTAAACTCCACATACCACCACTTATATTTAAAATTAGTTTGGGAGGGCCTGGGTGGCTCAGTGGGTTGGGCCGCTGCCTTCGGCTCAGGTCATGATCTCGGGGTCCTGGGATCGAGTCCCGCATCGGGCTCTCTGCTCAGCGGGGAGCCTGCTTCCTCCTCCTTCTCTCTCTGCCTGCCTCTCTGCCTACTTGTAGTCTCTCTCTATCAAATAAATAGATAGTATCTTAAAAAAAAAATTAATTAATTAATTAAATAAAATTAGTTTGTGTCCTTTTCCCTAGTATTTACGGACAAATGACTAAGAAGGTATTACTTTCCTATCTATGTTTTAGGATGAATATACAGGATTCTGGATACTGAAGGAGAGCTTTCTTGATATGCCTAAGAGAGCTAATGGGTACAGACAACTGTGGAGTATAGAAAACATGGAGCCATTTTCCAGCAAGAGATTAGAAAATTGTAGTTGCAAACTTGGTTCAAGGACTACATTGAAAGAGATCCTGATTCTGATTGAGGGTAACTCTCAGTGGATATCTGGTCTGATTTTACATTTAATTTTTAGTCAACTTTACTGAGGTATAATTTGCTTGATGCTTTGTTATTCTGACTTCTACTCCCTCCCCTTCCCCCCACCAAAAACTGCTTATTTCATAACCACTGCAGAGGGACACAACCCCAATTATTTCTCTCTCTTTTTTAAAAATTTTATTTATTTATTTGAGAGAGAGATATCACAAGTAGGCAGAGAGGCAGGCAGAGAGAGAGGGGGAAGCAGGCTCCCTGCTGAGCAGAGAGCCCGATGAGGAGCTTGATCCCAGGACCCTGAGATCATGACCTGAGCAGAAGGCAGAGGCTTTAACCCACTGAGCCACCCAGGTGCCGCAGCCCCAATTATTTATATTATTTCTTTAGTAAAAGATGATCACTTGTTTGCTTTGGGACAGATTTTCTAAATGTAGTCCCTGGAACAATGGCAAAAGCTTCATCTGGGAACTTTTATAAAAACAAATCCTTGCGCCTCGCTCATGGGCCTACTGCTGGCAAACTGTGTGGATGGGGGCCAACAATCTATCTTATTAAGCCCCCCAGGTGACCCTGATGCAGTGTAAAGTTTGAGAACCCTTGCACTGGGAGCTGGCTTTTAACCAGGCAAAGCCATTCTAGAGACCGGTCAGAGGAAGGTAGAATTACCAAACTTGTCCCAGAGTTAATTCCAATGAGCAAAATAATAACTTCCTGAATTAGGGATGCCTCAGTGGTTCAGGTGGTTGAGCACCCGACTCTTGGCTTTGGCTCAGGGAGATGGAGCCCAGTGTTGGCTCTGTGCAGGGCATGGAGCCTGCATGAGATTCTCTCTTTGCCTCTCCTCCTGCCCCTTCTCCACCCTTTCTCCAGAGTATATGCGCTCTCTCTTGTTCTGCCAAAAACAAACAACAACAACAAGAAAAAACTTCCTGAATTAGAATGAGAAAACTGAAGAAATTAACCAGCTATTTGCTAAAAGGGTCAGAAAGACAGTTAAATAGAAACAGAGACCAAAAGTTTAAACAGAGTCCTTTCGATGGCAGGCTGTTAAAATTCCTGTTGATAGAAAGGGTGAGTGAGGTTTGTGTTTCTCACTTCTACATGTTCTCTTACAAAAAGCTTTCATTATGTGAGTTATCTCACAACCAAAATAGCTTCGAGCGTCGTCTCCTGCAACTCAGTCTACATGGAAGGGAAAGAATAATAGAGTAATTGAATCAAGAAGATGGGGAAGGGACAAAGACGCAGTCTTCATTTAAGAGGGATCAAGCTCTCTGATAGATCTTTTTCAGACAACAAAGGCCTTCTGCAGAGCAGGTGACCAAGAGTTATAAGATTTAATAACTACTTGGATTAATAAACAATATGTATTGTGCACTCATTCGTGCAAGATCCTGTTTTTCACATGTAATGTGTATATATATGTTATATAGGTAGATTCGCTTAAGTCATGTGCTTACCAATCATGTTTGTTCGATTTTATGTTTGTTTTATAGAGTTACAGATAATAACATTAAGGTAGAGGGAAATCAATTAACTTGCCCAGAGACATACAGATAATCTGTTATGGAATGACCTAATGACACACGATGAATGAGGATTTGCACCCCTGCAACCTGGCACCGGGGACTGTGCTATCAACTGCAATGCTATATTGCTTCTTGATGGAAGTTATTAAAATTAATCCTCTAGGTTTGAGATTCTGTAAAGTGCTTGATTGTCTCTACAACAACCGTTTTCAAAGCCATGTGCTTTGAAATCACCACTAACCATAAGAACCACAGGGCTCCTGTGTGTCCCACCAAACATGTGCATATGATTATATCTTATATATGACTCCTAATATCTTCATCACATAAATGTTCTATATTGTGTGCTCTGGTTTTAGCTCATAGAAGAGTTGTTTACATTTGAGTCCTAGTTGCAATCCTGAATAAAAGAGGGCAGAAGAGAAGAGAGTAGGCAGTTGTCTCCTTCCTAGATTATGAATGTATTTAAAAGTTTTGTGGTAAGCCAGTTGAAACCTTAGAGGTTTTCCTAAAAGGTATGGGGGAGAGGTCCTCCTGTCCATAAAGAGAGTCAATACGCTCCTGAATTGATTCTGAAAAATGCATTAAGTTGGGCGCATGGGTGGCTCAGTGGGTCAAGCCACTGCCTTCGGCTCAGGTCATGATCTCAGGGTCCTGGGATCGAGTCCCGCATCGGGCTCTCTGCTCGGCAGGGAGCCTGCTTTCTCCTCTCTCTCTCTGCCTGCCTCTCTGCCTACTTGTAATCTCTCTCTGTCAAATAAATAAATAAAATCTTTAAAAAAAAATGCATTAAGCTATTGGTCTACCACTAAGCTATTGGTCATCAACATTTTGTGTATTTTTTCAATACACTCAGGTTAATTCAAGGAAAAAAATTAAATATATATATAATATATGTCAATTTATGTATTAGATATATAGATATATAATGTTCATTTTATGTTTTAACTCAAAATAAATTGGCACAGTGTTACATAGCAACTCGATGGTAAAGCAGGGGCTAAGGGCTCTGTCTTTTCTTTTTAGTGCAGTCTTCACTGATCATCTGAGATATCCCAGGGATTACACCGATCTATATAGGGGATACAGATAAAACAATTCGTCCTCACCCTGTTCTCATCCCGTCATTGTCCAGGCATCTCTGATGTTGGAGTATCATTGCTCTTCTTGGTGGTCCCGTGAGCAGGTGCTGTGCAACTCATGCAACAGCTGCAACACCAGGGCTCTGGGAGAGAGGATTGCCAGCACCCTCTGCCTTCCCAGGCCTCTTGGCAAGAGCCTGATGACTCCTGTCGCCTGCAAGCCTTTTAGGCAGATGACCTCAACCTAGTTCTAAAAATGGACAAGGAGTGCTCTCGCAAGGTGTGATATCCTCCACCAATCCCTAGCCTCCACCCTTGGTTACCCTAAAATGTTCTTCCCATCAGTCTGTCTCTGGTATGAGTTAAAACGCGGAGTATATTCTAGTTGTAGTCACAAGAGCTAGGAAAACTCTGTGTGTGTGTGTGTGTGTGTGTGTGTGTGTGTCCCTGTGCATTCATAGGCAAATGCATGTGGGTTGGAGAATGAGTGGAGGGAATAGCAGGTGGGAAAGTAAAACAAGTTCAAGCACTGATAAAAGGAGCAGAGGATGAGTTTCTGGCTCCGGGCTCAAAATATGCTTCTCAGAAGTTTTGTAATGTTTAGAGGCCCTCTCTGACATGATATTTTCCCACTGGTCTGAGCCAGTGGAAGTGGAATGTGCATATTCATAGGTAGCACAATCTGAATCCCTGAGTGTCTTTTATCTGGTGAGCAAAAGGTATGATCATTTCAGGAATCCTAACTGGCATTTAATAAATTCCTATATAATCTAATTATGAGCCAATGTAATTACAATTTTTCAAATTTTTAAAAATATAAGGTGTCTCAAAGAGCAAATGTTTGCAAATAAAAAGCTATAGAAAACTTGTAACCATGATCATGAGCCCATTGCTTTGTATAATTTATATCAGGGAATCGTTAGATTAATTTCCTTAGACATAATGTTGGAGATTAGACACAGTGGTTAATAGACTCACATTTTAGAAAAATGCAGTTGCATACATCTCTCCACTTCCTTACCATTAAAAAAAATGATCCCGTTTTCTTTCCATTTGGAATGAATCAAATAAAATCATGATATTAAACACTATAGTAGTAAGGTTAAATAATTGGAAAAAGGATGAAAACAAGGTTATCTGTTTTTTAAACAGAACATAGTTGTTAGTTTATAATTTTACTAAAACAATTTAAATAATGCCATGAACAGAAGAGCTAAATGCAAGATTTAAAACCATAATACCAAACTGGGGGAGAGGCCACTAGGTGGAGCTCATGGTTTCTAAGATTTAAGGTAAGTCTCAAGCAGTCTTGGCATAAATGTTTTCCAGCTATGAACCACAGTGGCGTTAGGGATAGTCAGCAGACTGGCATAATGAAGGATCTTTTGGCCACTATAATTAGGAATTGGAGGATTTGAGAACAGGGTCATCCATCGTTCTGTCTATACATCTACATAAAATAATTTAATTACAGTTCAGCTATTTCTGGAAATTAACAGTAATTTACACGACTATCTGGAAAAGAAGAGTCAATAATTTGATAATGTAATAGCAAAGAAAGTTAACTATCGAATGGATTTAAAAAAATGTGTCTTTTTTTTATTAGTGGAAATCCAGTGTCCACTTTAAAAAGTTCACTACAGGGGCACCTGGGTGGCTCAGTGGGTTAAGCCGCTTCCTTCGGCTCAGGTCATGATCTCAGGGTCCTAGTATCGAGTCCCGCATCGGGCTCTCTGCTCAGCAGGGAGCCTGCTTCCTCCTCTCTCTCTGCCTGCCTCTCTGCCTGCTTGTGATCTCTCTCTGTCAAATAAATAAATAAAAATCTTTAAAAAAAAAAAAGTTCACTACATGAAGATTTTAACAAGAATATGCTCTTCGATGTATTAGTCGCTCATATGGCAAATAAAAGAAACCCATTTGAAAACATTATTTAGATTACCTTCATCAAGCTGTTACAATCTGTTAAGTACACTCAGGGAAAAATGTAAATGCAATACAGTTAGACTCTCATAGCTGTTCTAAGATAACAGTGAATAAGTGAATAGCTTTCCATACTGTTGATCCATGGTTAAGCCGATTAAAAGTGATTTTAAATTACTCACTTGACAGTCATTCTTTTTGAATTTATTTAAAAAAATTAAAGTTCGATTGTGGTATAATTGACATAAATAGACTATTATGAATTATATAACTTGTATTACTGAATTATATGACTTGATGCATTTTCATACACACACACACACACACTCATCAAAACAAAGATTGTGAACATATTCATCTCCCCAGAGTATTCTTGTACTTTCTTTTCATCCCTCCCACCTTTCTCTCCCTGTTTTCTCCCTTCCCCCAGGTCACCACTAATCTCTTTTCTGTCACTGTAAGTCAGTTTACATTTTCTATGTGGATTTATGCAGTATGAACACTTTTTTTTAGAGGTGGTGGTCTGGTTTCTGTCACTTAGAATATTTTTTTTTGAGATTTATCCACAATGTTGCATGTGTCAGTAGTTCATTTGTTTTTATTGCTAAGTAATATTCCCAGGTTTGGGTATCCCACAATATGTTTATCCATGCATCTGTTGATGGGCATTTGGGCTTTGAGTTTCTTCCCCCAGTTTAGAGTTACTACAAATAAAGCTTCTATAATCATTCAGGCACCAATTTTGTACACACGTACATTTCCTTTTCTCTTGGTTGAGTGAAGCAGTCATACATAGGTGTGGGCAAACATAGTATCTGTTTAACTGTTTATGAAACTACTGACCTCTTTTCCAAAATGGCTGTGCCATTTCTCCTGCTTTCATGTATAATTAAGTACAAATCTCTATTTTATGGATATTAATGAAAGCAATGAATATCATGAGTTCCTTTTTAGATTAGGAAACAAAAGACACTTTGCTTTTCTTTCTGCTTAATACTACACTATTCTGTTCAGCAGTATTGGATTTGTCTCTGCACTGTGGAGGGACAGAAATAAATCTATCATCACTACATTTAAAATACTTGACTGTAATGAATAACTTAAACACCATCAGACAATTTATGGGAAATAGAAAAGAACATATAGCATTTTTATTTCACCAAAATACAAACGTGATGAAACACCCTAAAATTGTCAGCTGCTTGTGTAGCCTCCTAATTTTGTCACTTCAGGTTTGTGATGAATATATATCTTAAAATAATTCGAGCAGTTTCTGTTTCAATGTCCTATCTTAAATTTAGGCCATGTGTTCCTGTTCTTTATTGAAGAGAATTCAATCACGATTTCCAGCAGAAACCTTTCTCATAAAATTTCTCCAGCAACTTTTCCAGTAACAAGAGATCCTGTCATACTTATAGCATGTCGCAGGTCTTTATTCAAATAAGTTATGTTGTCCAGTTTAAGTTGTACTTTAATATCCTTTTGGGAAAAACAACTCTGTGTTTTTAAATTAATGGAAGTATATTGTAAGAAAGAAGGTATCAGTTAAATATTTTCAAAATATTCCCTTCATTTACTAGTTCTGTGATCTTATGTAAACAACTTAATTGTTTATGTGGGCATCTGTAAAATGGGAATAATACTTTTGCTTGCATTTTTTTGAGGTTTAAGAGATTTAAAACATTTAAGTACTTAGAAATGTACTAGTCATACAGTAAGTACTCAACAAATATTAGTTTATATTTTTTAAAGGTTTCTGAATGTATGTAAAATAGTAATAAGTCCATCTATATTATAAAGAACAATAATGTGTACAAAGAAACATATTTAGAAACCCTTCCTTATTTATTTATTTATTTATTATTTACTTGAGAGAGACAAAGGCTAGCCAGAGGAAGGGGCTAAGAGACTTGGAGAGAGAATCTCACACAGATTTCCCACTGAGTGCAGTGCCCAATGCAGGCCTTGATTTCATGACCTTGAGACCATGACCTGAGCAAAAAATCAAGAGTAGGATGCTCAACTAACTAAGCCACACAAACATCCCCTTCCTGATTTTTATTTGTGAATTCCAGTAAAGACCAGCCTTGTACTACTATTCAAATAGAGTTAGATCTTTTATATATCCCTAGATTCCCAATGACTAGACTATTTTCTTAGATTCTCAAAGATGTTCTATAATTTCTTTGGTGGTGTGTCAAGTGTGTTTCCTGACCCATTGTGATGAGTTTGTTAAGTACAGTCTTTGCTAATCCTCTAAAATATGAAGATTATGTGTGATAAAATTAAGCACATTTAAATCTGCTTAATTTATGATTTATTTTAATGTGTGAAAATGTATTACTGTGGTTAGAAAGATGTTAGATACGTTTTTTCAAAGGCAGAATAAGCCCATGGGTAATAATTCCTTTTAGTTTCAAGCCTATTGGATTGCTAGATAAAGTATTTAGTACTAATAATTAAATACATGAGTAAATATACCCTCCAAAAATGAAGTCTCCATGGCCCAGAAACAGACCAGAATTATAAACAGTTTGGCCAGGAAACCTCGTGGTGAGGTGGGACTCCATGTCTGTGGCTACAAAAGGTTTCTTCTGGATGAAGAGAGGAAGCTGGGACTTCAAGCTCGAAGCAAGGGGGTGTAATTGGAGCACGTACCTCACCTGCTGAGGGCCAGAGCCCACCTCCCTGACTGAAGTTCCTGGGCCATCAATGTCCCAGTCCCAGGCCTCTCACTTCTAGGGTGTGACTCACAGCCTCATTTTCCTCTTTTATAAAATATAAGAAAAAACACTGCCTATTACACGGGGTTGTATGAAGATGAAATGATGAGACACTTAGAACTCAGCCCATCGCAAAAACTATGTAAGATTTGTGATTAGTAGTGAGAAAAGAGTGCTCGTCCTGTATATATTCATATATATGTATTCATATATATGTATTCATATATATTCATATATATGTATTCATATATATTCATATATATGTATTCATATATATTCATATATATATAGAAGCATTCTATATAGGTCAAGCTTTTGGATTATTATATGAAATAGTTATTTGGCTACTTTTGCATTCAAGTTTAAATAACTTTCCCCAATTTTTTTAGATTTATATTCTAATGTTTGAACATGTAAGTGAAGTGATGACCCTGAAATGTGGCATCACCTTTCAATGTTCAGAGAGAAAGTTTATGCATAGTTCTTTACCTCTAGAAAATACATTTCTCTTACATGGAACTCATTAGCTCTAGAAAATTGTGAGAAATTGAGTTTAAGTCGCTATGTGGGTATGATTCTCTCTAAAAGTTGCTTTGCCTATAGGCCATATTCTTTTAAGGAGGGATCATCCCTCACCGAGTTAATCAAGGCGAAGATCTAGGCAGTTTCCTTATAGTTTCCTTTATCCTCACCTTGTCCCTGCCCCATAGCCAATCACCCGTTCCAAACGCTGCCCATGTGACTCAGATTTTTAGATTTTTTTTTTTTTAACTTTGAGTCCTCTTTTTCATATTATCACTATCCTCGAAGAGTTTCAGTCATTCCTTAAGTGGCCAATATTCCCATTTAGTCACCTAACTGGGCTCTCTGCCAGCTGACCTGACCCATGAACCCATCTGCCTCCCAGCTGCTGGAAAGAGCTCTCCAGAGCAAAAGCCTGACATTGGCTCTGCATTGGCTCTATGGGATAAAGTTTCATATCTCGGTTATAGCTTCAGCTTCACATGGGCTACTCTTACATCTGCAGGAAATGAAAGCTGCCCACACTCCATGGTTTTTCTCATGTATGTGCCTTTTCTCATTCTGTCAGTCTGCCTGGAATGCCCCTGTCTCATCAGTCACACTTCCCCTGTGGTCATCTTATTACCACAATGCCTAGCTGGCTACTATGGATTTTACAAGATTTATTTCATGCAGTGACCTTTATAAAAACTCTCCTGAAGCTGTGAGACAAGTTTAAGGTGAACTTTCTCTAGGCTCCTAGAATTTGGGGGCATTTGTATTTTGCCTTTATGAATAAATTTGTCTGGTCAAATGGTTTCTAGACCAAATTGGTCCTTCTCTATAAATTAGACTTAATTGTTAGATTATAATATCCATGACTTTGACGTTTAATTATAAAATGTGTGTTATTAGCATTGAAATAAAATCGCTTAATACATATAAATGAGAGTTCAAATATATAAGGAGTTTACATATTAACACTGTTAATGAAAGAAAAAAAATACAGCGTAAACAGTAGCATGCTAATGGGGCCCCTGGGTGCTTCAGTCTGTTAAGAGGAGGACTCTTGGTTTCCACGTGGGTCTTGATCTCAGGGTCCTGGGATCCAGTGGCATTGGACTCTGTGCTCAGCGGGGAGTCTGCTTGAGAATTCTCTCTCCCACTGCCTCTCTGTTCTCAATTTCTCTCTAAAACAAATAAATCTTTAAAACAAAACAGTAGCATGATAGTATGACACCACTAATTTGTGTCTGTTTTTTTTGGGGGGGCGGATTTCTTTTGGCAGCGGGAGTAGGGGATAATGAAGAGCTGCCACCAACTGTGTGACTAAAACTGCTGAAGTGGTTTTTGGCTCTGTTCCTCTTTCTACCGGTTTTTCTCCCTTTTAGCAGCTGTAGAGAGGGTTAGGCAGAACTCCTTGGTGGAGCCACCATTATGCATATCACATTACAAATTAATAAAAAGCAATGCCCCACACTCTCTCCTTTCCCTATCAGCCTTTTTCCTGTGTTATTATCTGTGGAGTAGAATGACTTAACTTCAAAGTGAGGAGATGGTGGGGTTTATGATGTCTTAAGAGGGGCGTTGGAAAATTTATCTAGCAAAAAGATATAAATGCATGTACTAAGCATGCTTTGGTATATAATATTAATTTGAAGAGACAGGTTCTAAAATCGGTTTTGGTTTGCTTCATTCTCCTATAAAAATAGCATTGACACTGACCATGTGACGGTCTGTTTTCAGTATTCATCTGTCTCGTATTGACAGCAGAAACTATTTTGTTTTCTCAGTGCTTTGTGTTGTGCTTGCACATAGTACATACCCAATGTGATTGTCGAGTAAATTAACTTAACAAATTAAATAAATGCATGCGTGAATAATTCAATCGATCTCTGATGCTTCTTTAATAAGAATGTAAATAGCCAATTGCTATATTGGTATCAGGCAGCAAATTAAATGAAGAAATTTCAAAAGTATATTCAAAATTATTCTATCGTAGCTTCGCTTCACACTTTAAACCTGCCAGACTCTTTCTTTAGTGTTCTTTAACTCAAACTACGCATTATTATTTTCATATATTGAGCAAAATGCATTAGTTTGAAACCTTAGGAGCTTTCCAGGAATAATCTAAAACTGAACCCTCTACATGGAGGGCAGGGAGAAACCAAAGAGGCAGGCTATTCCAGATTGGTAGGCAGCACACTGGCCTGGCAGAATCTTAAAAGTGTCTAGAGAGGTCTTGGTGGGGTTTAGTTGTGTGTAGCATCTAGATGGTCCCAACACCCTGTCACTGTCTTGGGGATCTGTCCTAGGGGCAACTTTGGGAGTAGGGAAGGCAAGCAGAATGCACATTCCAAAGACAGGGGAGAGGGTGAAGAACTTCAACTGCCGGGTCCAGCTCCATGGGGTCAACTGGTGGTCATGTCTTCTTGATGTTTCTCCCAACAAAATGAGAGAAAATGGATGTTCATTACTATTGTCATTTCTGATTTTTTTTAAGTCACTTTTTGCTTAAATAAAGGCTATTACAAGGAGATACAATAGGGGAATTTTAGAGCTTCTAAATTCATATCAAAGTTAAAGTACACTCAATCAGAACTTACATGTTGAATCCAAACTACAAATAGATCATTTCAACATAACATAGATTATAATTTCAATAGAACTTTCCTCTTGTTTTAAAAAAAAATAATGTAAAGTTGCTCCATCTGTGATACCATTTCTTTGTTGTTGGGTAACTGAAACAATTATTAACTGAGGAATTTATGAGAATTTTTAAAAATACATATATTGAACAATATACTTTTCCTATTGATTACTAGATGATGACTTTTTTTTTTTTTTTTTGTTCTCACTGATTTGGTTGGAATATATAAAGATTTGGTAAAAGCAGTTGTAGTGATATGATTGACATGGTATATTTTGAAATAATACTTCCCAAGTTGTTTACAGAAATTTAAACACACTTATGAAACTTCCAAAATTTGGGGATTTTGTTTGTTAAAAAGGAAATTATGTTACATGATATACTAAAAACTTTTTTGTATTCTTTCTCTTTGAGAGATTGGATGGTTTATTTTAGTCAATACAATTAATAACATGTATGTTTCTCTTATCCTTAAACATATTACTATGAATGACCAGAAATTTGTATATTTGTTTATAATTTGGAAAAAAATTTTATAGGGTTTTAAGTAATTCAAATAAATGACAGAGGACCCAAAAGATAGAAAAGAGAAATTAAAAACAATAACAAAGAACCTTTTATTCCTTTAAAATATTTAATTTATCCAAGGAATTACATAATTTGTTTTAAAATATATAATCATAGTCTAGATAAGGGCTACAGTTGTATTAAATGATCATTGTAGTCCTATCAACTCTTTAGATTCCTACAATTTATTAGGGCTATATCTGGAAAATTCTAGGTAAAATACTTTCTTTTTTTCTTTTTGACTTTTTTTTTCCAATTTATTTATTTTCAGAAAAACAGTATTCATTATTTTTTCACCACACCCAGTGCTCCATGCAAACCATGCCCTCTATAATACCCACCACCTGGTACCCCAACTTCCCACCTGCTTTGAAGTGGTGGGTAAAATACTTTCAAGCAAGCTAGACATATATGGAGTTTTTATTCAGTTATTTCATGTCTATAAACAATTTTTCCTTGTTTAAATACTATTTTTAAATGAATTTGGAATTTCTTGTCTCCTTCCAAGTAATAGGAAATCCTACAAATAGTAGCAGAAATAAATACATACAGAACTAGACCTACTAGACCTGGTGTGCTTGTTCCATATTTACATTCCTTCTATCTCTCCACTTGGCTATTCTTGTGTTAGCCCCTCTCTCACAAAGTCCTCATTACTATCTCCTACTACTAATTACCACCTCCAGCTGTATTAAATGATTTTGAAATCTTTGGTTAGGACAGGCTTACCTGCAGGCCTCTGCTCCAATTTTTCTTCTCTTCTCCTCAATTCTTTGCCTGGCCAACACTTATTAATCTTGCAGATCTCAGCCTAGAGCTGAACTCATTACCAAATTCTGGGTTCAGTGCCCTTCTGAAGTGCCCTTCTTCCTCTATCATAGTCCATATTTCCATTGTCTAATTATTTGTCTCTTCTCCATGCTGAGCTGCTTGTTCTGTGAAGACAGAAATTGTGCTAATCTTGTTCACAGCTGTTTCTACCCACTAACCAAGTAGTAGAATATACTTGTATTTTGTTTACATATATTCTTTCTTTGTAACATTTGGAATAAATTCTAAACTCAGTAATTCTCAATAATTATTGAATAACTCAACAATTCTGAATTCTTAGTAGCTTTGATTCTCACTCATTTTTCATATCATAAATATGTATTATGTACTTGTCATGTAATGAGAAGTCTGTTTAGTATTGGGGTTCATGGATTGTGCATAATGACAATAACTAAAAGAGACAGATACAAAGTGCTGGAAGTATTCTGAATATGTAGTCGGTAACTGTGTTTGAGGAACTCAAGGATAACTCTCCAGAGAGGAGAATTTGGGTGATGAGGGCAAAAATTTTTCTATCTTATTCATCACAGAATCCCCAATAAATAGCATGATGTCATAGCTTGTTAAATCTTTGTTAAATAAAGGAATAATTCATTCAAGAGTAAGAGAGAAGGTGGAATGATTTCCACATTTACACATCAATTGCTTTATAAATGTAAATCTCTGAAAAATTTAGGTTAAAATGCACTTAATTTAGTTATATAGGTATTTGAGGCAAAGATTTGTCCCCAACTTAAGATACCTGGACAATTCTCTAGTTCAGCTTATGACACAACCAACTTTCCTTCCTTGTTTCCGGATTATGGATTTATGTTATAAAAAAAAAAAAGAAAAGTGTGGTTATGCCTGATAATATGGATGTTATTGTCTATCCTCAATTTAGAATCTCTAAGAAGAAAAACATTTGTAATGTCCTACTGATCAAACCATCACTTGTGTTAATTAACTGAATTAATATGAATAGTGTAAGGGTCAGTTTGAGGCATTATAAATAATGAGTCTTTGATTAGATAATCTAGAAGATTAGTTTGTAAGAAGAAAACTAGAGTTAAAAAGCATCCAGAGCCACTGAACACACATCTGTGCTGACTTATATGCACAAAAATGCATCCAAATTTATTTTTCAAGACCTAGAGATTAATCGGCAATAGCCATTTTCAGCTGTGCAAACTCATACCACTTGGATGAAGCACGGAGTCTACATGAACTTCTCCAGGGTTGCATATTGAGTACCTGGCAGAGATATTTTACTTTTGACTTAAGTTTCACCTAATTTTTAAAACAATCTTCAGACCCTGGGTCCATGAGGAATGCACTATGTACACCTTCCTTGCGCAGTTAAGGTGGAGAGCGCTCAGCCGTATTTCACGTTGTAGTCTGGTGACTCTTGCTACACCTCTGTGTTGGGATTTGACAACTCCACTGCTGAAAGAAACAAAGACTTCTCAGCTCCAGGCTAAACTTTAAAAGTTCAGCAATTAGGGTTCTTGGTCAGTGAGCAATAGGACAGAAAGGCAAAACAGTTAGGTATAGGGACTGGCAAAAATTCAAGACCTTCTGCAGGGTTTTTTTTTTTTTTTTTTTTTTCCCTTCCCTACCTCCTGCTTCAAACTGTCCCACTGTTAACAAGTTTTAAAGCTGTGTAAGCAGTTATTAAATCTTACTGGGAGATTTCTAGGCCACTCTAAATTTACAAATGAAAGTTCAGAACTGGGAGCCATTGAACATTTCCTGGAGCAACAATTCATTGCTTTTCATCCTGAGCATAAGCTTGGCTCAGGAAGAGAAAATGGGAGATTTCTCTTCCCTCTGTGCTTGAGAATTCATATTCCCTGAAGTAAAGAGAGAAAAGATTAATATATGAAGGAGATAGTGTAAAAGCACATTCTTTTATTAAATATAAGTTAGAGTTTGGGGATGTATTTTGTGGGGTTTGTTTCAGTACTTTGAAGTGGGCCCTGTATAAGTACAGTTTTATTCTAATGATACACATATGTTTGTACTTGGTGTACTGGCAATATTATTAAGGGACTGAGGTCTTCAGGAAGACTGTGAGAAGTCCAAATGGACATTGGATTATTATAATAGGTGCTTTGTTGAATGACTTTTTATTTACATAACTTTCATAAGATACTTGAAAGTACACAAAGCCTTCCCAAGTGCATTTTCTCAAGATTTCTTGAGATCAAATTCCAAATAACATTTCCTATCAATGTCCTTTTCAAGTTAATTTTCCAGGTGTTTCAGCTGTTCTCCAAGAAGTGTAATTCATGTGGGGATGTATGTGAACTCTTCTTTAGCTATTTTACGTTTAAGATATGCTGGGACTTACTTATTTGTTTTCCCATTGATTTTATTAATATTCTAATATTGTATTTGGGAAAATAGTGTGTCTATTTCTCTATCAGTAAATCTGGTTTGTGAGTAATTACAAAATCATTCTCTCCCATTATTCAATAAATTCAGACCATTGGAGGAGAATTTTTTTCAGTAAATAACAAAACAGAGAATCTTGTGACCTTAGAGCTTAGATTTTTAATTTCTTATTAGTTTAACATTAAACTACAATAGTAGTTTTACAACTACTTTTGTATTTAACTGCTAGGCCTATGGACAGACAAGGTAATACCTAAATATTATTACAATATTTTCAATATTAGACTGAATATATCAGTTACTAAATATCAAGTAATTTCTGAAAAAAGAAATAAGCATGAAAATTGAGCTTTTTTTTGAGGGAGGATGTTAATTTAGGAACTTATTTCAAGTGTTAGGAAGTTTTTATAAGTAATAGTAAAAGTTTATAGCCAAAGATAGAAAGAAACCTTTTCTGAGTGGAATGAATATTTTTGGATTCCAAGTTACAATCCCTCTTCTCAGCTATTTACCTTAGTGGCAAAACATCTTAATGCAGGATTTAAATAAAAACAAAATATTTATCAAAAGCCCACCATTTGCTAGGGACTGTCAGTTATACTAACTCAATTAATACTTCTGAGTCATTATTATGACTTTCAAATTATTGTTTTCAGTGACAACTTTTAGCATTCTTTACTTTTTATTAACTTAACATTTTCTAAGCCCCACTATCTTCTCTCCATTGTCTTCAGTGTTATTCAATGAGTTAGAGGTCTTTGCTCCTTAGTCACAATACTTTTCTCTTCCTAATTCACTACCATCCTCTCCTGACCTCATCTTAGCTGACTTTTGTGTCACTATTAATAAAATGTTGAGTCTTGTAAGTTCGTAGCAACTTGATAGTAAACTGAACTACCTTCCCCCAACTACATCTCTGTTATCACCTCTGGAAAAAGAAAATAGGAAGTTTTACTATCAGATAGCGCAGGGGCGTACTGGTAATTGTTTAACAACTCTCTAGGAGGGGCAGAAGAAAAGAGAGGGGCTGATTTGTAGTTGTTGCTGATTACCATGGTATAAACACTTCCACTGTGGCTGGTTTCACATCACCACCATGATGTCCTTGAATGAAGAGTTGGGGAAAAGTGCTTATAATCTTTAACTGGAAAAGTAGCTGGCTACAGCTCACCGCTGGATCATGGATTCTTCTTTACATTCCTCATCCCTGTTTTTCTTATTTTTCTAACTTCAAATTTCTTAATCATTGCTGTCCTCACTCCGTTGATCAGCCTAACTTTCTTTTCTTCTGTATTAAAGCTTACTGGCAATCACTTCAAACAGCTCCCCAAAGAATCAAACTCTCCACCTTTCCCATCGTACTGTACACGTCTATCAAAACTAAACCAGGATCAACCCTTCCTTACCACCACCACTCCCATTTCTTCCACTTCTTTTTCCTGGTTCTGGAGAAAATGGTTCGTCTGTACGTTAAGATGGTGTCTTCATACACTCTAAATTCTGGTGAGCATAATAAGACTGTCCTTACTATTCTTTTTAGTTATTTCAATCAGTTCCTTCTATTACTTCTCATAATAGCTCTTACAACCCTTCGTCACTCATTTTAGGTTTCTTGCTTTAGTTCTATTCTTTCAGCAGAAACCATCTCCAAGAACAGAGAACTCATGAATGATGTTATATACTCCTCCCACTTTTACTTTTGTTTCTGCTCCTCCCTCACTATGCTCCATCAGAATTTTTGAGAAATAAATACCCCTCTTTCTTTCTAAAACTTAATCTTTACCTTTGCTTTTTTGAGGGAATCTCATTTTATTTTTTTTAATCTGGCTTAATTCATTATTACTCCAATTTTCCCAGATTGTTTTTCAATCTCTCTTTTTCTGCTCTTACCTTCCACTTTGCTTAAAACCTGATGGAAACATTCCCTGCCTTGAAACCGAACAAACAAAATCCTTTTCTCAACATCTTCTCATAAAACTACCAAATGTTACTTCTTTCTTTTATTGCCACCCTATAAAGAATTTTTGTGCTTTGGATTTTTATTTGTCACGTTATCCATTTCTTCCTTAATGGGAATATAACTTCTGTGTGTTTGCAGGACCATAAACTTCAGAAAGGCTGACAGTATATCTTGTTCATAGCACTTTGCAATATGCCTAGACAATCAATAAATATCCATTGAATAAATATATGCCATCATCACCTTTGAAGCTGTCTTCACTTAGGTAATCAGTGACTTCTTGTAATTGCCAAAGTGACTTTTTATTTATTTATTTACTGTTTATTTATTTATTACCACCTGTATGGCTTTCTGCAGCATAAGACCCTTTTGGAAACTTTCTTCTCATAGCCCTTTCATTTCTTGATTTCCGTGTTCATAACTTACCTTTCTTTGCATTTTCTTATCTTTTTGAGTACTATTTACTTTCTTCAGTAACTTTTCTTCTACTTGCTTCATAAAGTTTGATGAACTACAGTGTCCTTTCTTAGTTTTTTTTTTGAAGATTTTTATTTATATGTCAGAGAGATAGCGGAAGCATGGAGAGCTGCAGGCAGAGCAGGCAGAGGGAGGAGCAGGCTCCCTGCTGAGTAAGGAGCACAATGTGGGACTCAGTTCCAGGACCTTGGGATCATGAACCCAGCCAAAGGCAGATGCTTAACCATCTGAGCCACGGAGGCATCCCTGATTTCTTAGTTTTATTTCTTCCCAAAGTGGTTTGCTCTTGACACATATGTGTATTAGCTTATCTATGCATCATTGGACAAGTCTGTATTTTTAAAATGCATATTATTAAAGATAGAGTGAAATTGATAACAGGATAAGCAAATAGATCAATGGAACAGAACAGAGAGTACATAAATAGATTCACCTGTACAAGGTCAAATGGTTTTTGACAAACATTCCAATGCAATTCAGTGGGCAATCTTTAAAAAAAAAAAAAAAAAAAAAGCTGAATCAGCTGGATAATTACATGGGGAAAAAAGTATTAGGCTTGACTTATTCATTAGAACAGACAAACTATTAGCTTGAGATAGATTTTAAACATAAATGGAAAAGGCAAATGATTATGTAAAACTTAAATTACTAAAAATTAAAGAAAAAAGTAACTGGATTTTATAACATTTAAAAACATCTGCTCCTCAGAATATATTATTAAGAAAATGGAAAAGTCTATAGAATGTGGGGAAATATTCCCAATACACGTATCCAACAAAGCATTCCTACAAATCAATAGCTAAAAAAAAAAACAATAAAAATGGCTAAAAGACTTAGATTATTTCAAAAAATAAGATATATGAAGAGTCAGTAAGCACCTGAAAAAATGATCAATATCATTAGTCATCAGAAATGCAAATTAAAATCATAAAGAGCTATTGCTACACACTCAGTAGAATGGTTAAAATTTAAAAGATGAAAAAACAGTAAGCACTATATATTGGAGAGTATGCCAAACAACTGAACCTTTCATCCATTGTTTTCCTGAGCATAATAGAGTGCAATCCTATTTGGAAAGTATGTTGGCAGCCTTTTATAAAGTTGAGCAAGCTCCTACATTATGGTACAGTAATTCCATTTTAGGCATCTCCACAAAAAGAAAGAACATTTGTCTCCCCCCAAAACTTGTGTAAGAATATTCACTGCAGTTTACTTATAATAATAGCAAATATTGGAAACAATATTCATCAAGAGAACTGATAACATAACACAATGGGATATTGTTCAACAATACATTAAAGAAAGAGCTTCTAATGCACATGGTTAAATGTCAAAAATTCCATGTTGAGTGAAAACAGCCAGACCCTAAAAGTTTATATGATTCCATTTATGTGAAGTTCAAAAACAGACAAACTAATTCATGGAGATAGAAATTAAAATAGCTACATCCTTGGGAAGAAGGTGATTTTCTTGAATGGGTAACTGGACCTTTTAAGGTGATAAGTATTCTGTATCTTGATTGGAATATTGGAAAGACAGTTGTATAAGTTGTTAGCACTCGAACTATACTTTTAGAGCTATATATTTTACTCTAATTATATATCAATTAAAATTAATTAAAATAGTAATATTTTCAACTTTTTGAGGAACCTCCATACTGTTTTCCAGAGTGGCTGCAGTAGCTTGCATTCTCACCAACAGTATAAGAAGGTTCCTCTTTGTCTGCATCCTTGAAATTACTAAAAAATTTCTTGTCATTATATGGAGCACTATTGAAATGTAGAGATGAGAACCCTTAAGATCAGAGAGCAGACAATTGCAGTGGTTCAGACAAATTATCACAAGGACTTAAACACAAATGTGGAGAAAGGTGAGTTAAAAAGAATGACTGGTGTTGAGTGAAGTTTTGCAATGAAAAAATTGACAGAAATTGGGGTTTACTAAATATGAGCCATTGGGAAAGCACCCATGGTGAGTTTGAATTTCCAGAGTTCATATTTATTCAAATGATAGCTGAGTCAGCTGAAGAAGGAAGAGCAAGAATGTTTGTACAACTCTAGAGTGACAGATGAATGAAGTTTAAAGTGCTTGAGTTTGATATTCATAAAGAATATCCATGTAGATCTTCTTGGCAAGAGCTGAGAGAGAACACATAGAACAGAGAAGCATTGATCCTGAGGACCTTAGATGATTCTCACTAAGAATAGGCTTCAAGAAATAAGGAAATATGGACAAAGACACAATTTTAGTGTCTTCTTCATATTTTGGAATCCAGGTAAAGATCTTGAAAAGGAGGCAAAGAGAGAATAGCTACAAAGGCAAAAAAAAAAAAAATAAGAAGAAGACTCATCAAATGTTAAAGCGGAAGAATTAAAATAAATGTTCAATAAAGTGAGAACCTACAGAGAAATTAAGAAAAGGGACTTTAGAAACACTAAGGAGTTTGGCCACAAAATTGTGAATTTCTTTTGAATTTTGAGAATAGAATCCTAAATCTAATAGGGAAAAGCAAATGTCAGTGGTGACTAGAGGCACTACTTCCACACATTTCTTAGTTTAGCATTTTTAATAGATTAAAATATATATTATAACTTTCTGTATACTGCCAACATTATGCAATGCATATCTGGATATCATAACTACATATGTCTCAGTAAGGTATACTTTTCGTTTGTTCACAGATTGCATGCTAACAGTCACAGGGTTAAAATTTTTATGTTTCTTCAAACTTTAGTCAAGCATTTAAAAAAGACAAGAAGAATATGCAAGGAATGATCCCAATCTTTTGATACCGGTTGAGTCCTGATTTAGGACCGAGGATGTGATCTATTCTGGAGAATGTTCCATGTGCACTAGAGAAGAATGTGTATTTTGTTGCTTTGGGATGAAATGTTCTGAATATATCTGTGATGTCCATCTCGTCCAGTATATCATTTAAGGCCTTTATTTCCTTGTTGATCTTTTGCTTGGATGATCTGTCCATTTCAGTGAGGGGAGTGTTAAAGTCCCCTACTATTATTGTATTATTGTTGATGTGTTTCTTTGATTTTGTTATTAATTGGTTTATATAGTTGGCTGCTCCCACATTGGGGGCATAGATATTTAAAATTGTTAGATCTTCTTGTTGGACAGACCCTTTGAGTATGATATAGTGTCCTTCCTCATCTGAAGCTAGAACTCAACCACAAGAGGAAGTTTGGAAAGAACTAAATACATGGAGACTAAACAGCATCCTTCTAAAGAATGAATGGGTCAACCGGGAAATTAAAGAAGAATTGAAAAAAATCATGGAAACAAATGATAATGAAAATACAACGGTTCAAAATCTGTGGGACACAACAAAGGCAGTCCTGAGAGGAAAATATATAGCGGTACAAGCTTTTCTCAAGAAACAAGAAAGGTCTCAGGTATACAACCTAACCCTACACCTAAAGGAGCTGGAGAAAGAACAAGAAAGAAACCCTAAGCCCAGCAGGAGAAGAGAAATCATAAAGATCAGAGCAGAAATCAATGAAATAGAAACCAAAAAAACAATAGAACAAATCAACGAAACTAGGAGCTGGTTCTTTGAAAGAATTAATAAAATTGATAAACCTCTGGCCAGACTTATTAAAAAAGACAAGAAGAAAAGTTTAGTTACTTTTTTGAAATGCCATAGGAGCCCATAGATTTCATTTCTGAATTCTCAGATAATTTATCAACACTAATAATTTTTTAAGCTGATTTCAATTTTAGTAGTTTCCCTTTTAAAAATGGCTATAAAGCTATATAGCATCCAGAAAGTAGTCCTGTGGGGGAGGGGGATGTCCAAATATCCTAATGTTTCTATCTAAGGGAGTTGTTTATATTTTTGATGTGGGGTTGTTGGGGGGGTATAAAAAATCAATAACATAAGACTAACAGAACTTATTTATTTTCCATTGTGTTCGCTAGTGACACAGCTTAACAGTTTAAGTCATGCTTATTGTTATATTATATTTATTTCTACTTGTAGTCTTAAACAAAGCTACCAAATACCAGAGGCTCATATTACATCTCTATTTAGAGATAGCTCTCTTAGAAAGAGCAGGAAATAAATACTGTAATGATACTCCTCTCAATTTTCAGACAAACTATCTGAATCAAAAAAGTCAGGACTATTATTCTTAAAGTTGGAAATAATAAGCAAACATTTCCAAATCTTTCCATTTATATAGCTGGTAAATATAATTAATATTGATGTAGTTATATGAGATTCCAAAAACATGATTTTGTGAGATGTAAGTAATTAAACAATTTTTTAATTTTAATAATAAAATTTTAAAATGAAACTTTTGATAATTAAAACAATAATTTAAAAAATTAAATATAAACTGAATTTGTCATAATTCTTATTTAGGTATCTACATTGTCATATCTTAAGGCATCTAAAGAACACTTGAATCATCATTAAATACATAATCTACTTTCAAATATTTAAAGATACTTTAGTGTACTAACTAGACCTTACCAGGGATTCTAACTTTCATTATTTTAAATAAGTTAAAGAAATAATTTATATCATTTTAATTTTTATTTTACTTATTTGTGGCTCTTTACTCTTGCTGTATTATTAGGCTGTTTTCCTAAGAATTTGGAACATGCTCTGTCATTAGGACTACTTGATGGTAAGAAATATTTATTTTGTTGGAAATGTGTGAGTTTAGAGAATTATATAAAAATTATGAAAGAAATATTGGCTCTATTTAAATTAATACAAATCCTAAATGCTGGCTCACCATTTTATTTCACTATTCCTAATGAGTGAGGATCGGAATGAAAAATCTTAATTTTCCTATGCAAATAAGAAAGGGTATAAACCTTATACTATGATTGTAGTTCTACAGAATATTATTTAAATTAGGAAAAGAAACCACTATTATAAAACAGAGGTCTATCTGTTGTTCTGATAATGGACTTTAAGTGTAAAAATAAGTTTATATGAAATTATAAATGTGATTTTTTGGGACTGTGGTAAGATCTGACTCAAAGGAAGTTTAGATGTGAAGTTTGCATTTAATAAATCACATGTTAATGGAGGAGAAAAAAGTTTATGTAAAATTATTTTTTATTTTATATTCTTATTGAGAAATAGATACTAAGAACCTCTAAAAGGATTGCAGGACATATTACAAGCTTTCAACAAGAACGTATGTTATCATTTCTAGGATATAATCACCAAAAGAACAAAAATTAAAAATTAATGGAATAAAAAGGAAGTAACAAAGAACTTAATGTATCAGAAATAAAGCCAGAAACAGGGGAAAGGGTAACACAAAACAGATAAATGAAATTAGAAATGATACTAAGAACATAAATATAAATACATGCATGTCAGTAATTACATAAAAGGTAAATTGACTACTCTTACCAGTAGTCTAAGATTGTTAGATAACAATAAACAAAACCAAATGCAACTCTTTGATGTTTTAAAAAGTTACTCTTGAAATATAAGGACGTAAGCAGGTTCACTATAAAAGGAATGAAAACATAAAATGCAAATGCTAGCGAAAATAAAGCTGATGAAGCTGTAGGAATATTAGGCAAAATAGACTTTGGACAAAATAGAGCCTTAATGAAAAAAGATCAATAAAACTGAAAGATAACATAATCCTAAATCTTAATCACACAAAATATAAATAAACCACAGAAAATTGACAGAACTACAAGAGAAATAGAAAAATCAGCGTATCTAAACATTTCAGTACAACTCTCTCAATAGTTAATGGAACACATAGAAAAAAAATATTCACAAGAATATACAAGATCTAAGCAAAAGTTTTTGAAAATGGCCTAAGACGTTTATGAAGAATATTGTATACAACAGCAACATAATTCATATATACTTTTTCAAGTGCACATGCGACTTACCATGTTTTTGAGTGCTTATACCACAGACACACAATGTTTTGGGTCATTGAGAAAGTCTTAATCAATGATAACAATGGAATTAATTAGAAAATAATAAAGCTAAGATAATAGAAAAACACTAACTTCCTGAAATTTGGAAAATTTGTGAAATCCACAGGTACAAATATATAACTTTAAATAAATATGCTAAAAAAAGAATGATTAAAAATCAGTAACTCAAAATTCGATCTCAAAAAAACCCTAGTAAACAAACAAAACAAAACAACTAATTTGCAACAACGTGGAAGGACCTTAAGAGCATTATGCTATGAGAAATTAGTCATCAGAGAAAGACAAATACCATATAATCTCACTTACATGTGGAATTAAAAAAAAAAAGTTTATAGATACAGAGAACACATTGTGGGTTGCCAAAGGTAGGGGTGATGGGGGTGGGCAAAATGAGTAGAGGAGGTCAAAATGTACAAACTTCCAGTTATTAAATGACTCATGGAGATGTAATATATGGCGAATAATAACATATTGCATATTTAAAAGTTGCTAGAAGACTAGATCTTTAATGTTCTCATCACACACAAAAATGTTAGTATGTATGGTGACAATGTTAACTAGGCACTGTGATGACCATTTTGCAATATATAAAAATATTGAATCATTATGTTGTATATCTCAAACTAACATAGTGTTATATGTTAATTAAAAATAAAAGAAAACTCAAACATGGAGAAGCAAAGAAATTATATATATATATATATATGATATATGATATAATTGTTACAGAAAAAAATTAAGCCCTTTAGCAAATACTTTATCCTCATCTTAACCTTTGGATAAGGAAGGAGTTCTTGAAAAAGAAATTATAAATGTGAACAATAAACATATTGATTAATTTAAATGCATTAACTATATGCAATATAACTAAGTTACATTAAGGAATTTTGTTTATCAAACAACAGCATAGAGTGAAAAAACAAATAACACCTGAGAGAAATTTGTAATACATTTAATTGCTAAAAGTTTCATATCCAAAATAAAGAACTCATTATAAATAAGAAATAGACAAATTAATAGTAAGATGAGCAAAAGACATGGATACATTTCTCAGAACAGGACATGCAAAATGTGTAGGAACATGAAAAGATGCCCAACTGCATTAGCCATTGGGTGACCACAAATTAAAACCAAAATAAGGCATCATTTCCTGTAGAACTGATTGGGAAAAATTTTCAAGTCAGAAGAAACCACATATCAGCAAGGACAAGGATTATCATGAACTAAACATGGTGGTATACATTTTACTACCATGCTGGATATAGTATCACATTACCTAGTTAAGTTGAATATCACATTACCTAGTTAAGTTGAACATATGGTCCCAGGATTTCATTCCTTTACATATTCTTGAAACACAACAATAGATCTTTACATTTTTGTGACACTGTACACATAGTAGCATGGTTTATGATGGTGAAAACCAATCCATTCAACTTTTGAATACCAGGAAGTATAAGTAAATTTTAGAATAATTATACACTAGAATTATTATACATCAATGAAAAAATTTAGAACTCTAAATTATGTGCACCAAGATGAATGAACCTCAAAACCAAGAATGAGAGAAAATAGTTAGCTGCAAAATGAGTCTTATGATTCTGTTTTTTAAAATTCAAAAATGGTAAAACTTAATATATTATTTAAAGATGCAAACATATTTGATAAAATTATTTTTATTTATTTATTTTTTTAAGATTTTATTTGTTAGAGTGCACACACACACGTGCTAGCAGGGGGTGGGGTAGAGGAGAGGGGGAGAGAGAGAGAGAGAATCTCAAGCAGACTCTGTGCCGAGGGCAGAGCCTGACAGAGGGCTTAATCTCAGGACCCTGAAATCATGACCTGAGCTTGAAACCAAGAGTCGGGTGCTTAACTGATGCTTACCTGTGGTTTAACTGGCTCCACCTAGGTGGCCCAGTTAATAAAATTATTTTTAAAAGTAGATGAATGACACAGACGTTAAAAAACTATAACAATTCTGAAAAATACAGATATATGGCTAGATAACTTGACTCAAGAATATACAATACATAGAGAGATATTTCAGATCTATGAGGGGGCCCCCCAAATATTGTCCCTATGCACTACTTTTTTAGTGAATGATTAGAAGAAGCAGTAATGCAAACCAAGATAAAAATGTAAGGTGCAGGAATGGGTGCATCTAAAAAGAACAGTGAAGAGAAGCCTTATGGTGACTGGCAATCAGGAAGATTTCTAAAATAACCAGGGCAGTTTTTAGCTTAGGGAGGAAGAACAAGCTGTAGGAAAACAAGACACTTAGTAAATAGATAATATGAGAAGTTATTTGTTGGTGACTTTTGGTTTTGATTTTGATTTGGTGGTGATTACATATAGAGAGAAAAAGAGAAGAGGAAAGGATAGGAGGAAAGGGGAGGGAGGAGGAGAAAGGGAGAGAAAGAGAGACAAAAGGAGGGAATTGTTGATTTAAGAAAAACAAGTTTGACAATTTAAAATCCAATTGCAGTACAATGCTTGGTACTGTAGTCAACAATGATTATGATGATGTAAACACTGTTTAATTCAGTAAGTCAGTAGTTACATAATTATATTGAGAAGGCAGGGAAAGACAGGTTGAAGAAAGGAATCTATCTCCATTTGACATAGCAGAAGTCAATAGATAAATGCTAAATTGCTAATCACTAACAACAATGTAAGCACATTTTGATTAGAAATATGGAAATAATTACTAAGAAACAAAATTATTATCTCTGGAGAAGTTGTCTGAGTAATGGAAAGTTTTAGGGTTAGTGACCACACTCTTTAATGTAAGCTTTTGAGGGGCACCTGGGTGCCTCAGTGGGTTAAGCCTCTGCCTTCGGCTCAGGTCATGGTCTCAGGGCCGGGGGATCGAGCCTGGCATTGGGCTCTCTGCTCAGCGGGGAGCCTCCTTCCCCCCGGCCCCCGCCTGCCTCTCTGCCTACTTGTGATCTCTCTCTGTCAAATAAATAAATAAAATCTTAAAAAAAATAATATAAACCTTTGGTATATTAGGAAAGCAACTTTGTGTACTAACTTTTGATACTTCAAAAAAGTAATGGAAATAATGAATAAAAATTGCTCCAATTGTTAATTTTCAGGTTTCCACTTTACTTTTATTCTGTAAAATCTCACTAACGTTGATTTATCTGTTTGGTTAAAAAAAAAAAATAGTATCCTCAAAGGATATAAGACACACAAGGGAGTGATTTTTCTTATGAAACTTACTTCTCAATGAGCAACCAATTTAGAAAGTATTCCACCATCCAAGGTTTAGGTCTACATTAAATATTGCATACAGATGAAGTCAGTAGATGGTAGAACTCCAAAGGTCCTTCTGAATGAAAAATCCAACATGGAATGGTCAGTGTCTGCCAAAAAAGAGCAGCTTTCTCTGAAATACTCCTTCCACCCTGGCTTCCTGTACCAAAGTACGTCTTTCCATACAATTTTCCATACAATTTTGGTGGCTTCATGGTTTAAGCACCTTAAATAGTGACATTTACTATTGTTTATATTTTGTTGACATGGTTACAGAAACAGCAATGATGGCAGGCTATTCATGATACGCTTTTGCTGCAAAACTGAAGTTCTTAATTTTCCAGTTGTACTTGGATCTGAAATTTGGCTTCACATGAGTTCAGTCTGTTCCAGAACAGAGTGAAGCCAAGTTTACATTGTGTATTAAATGCTTCAATGGTTGACACTATTTTTTCGAACATGACATACACTTTATGGATTGGAACATTATAGTATGGTAATAAAATCATAGGATTTATTCAAAAGGATTTTTTTCTTTTTCTCTTCTTTAATCCTAAAGCCTTTACTCTAACATCAGATTTCCTTTAATTTTTCTACTGCTATTTCTTATTTGATAAAGAAGGTGGAGGTGCCTTAAACTTTGGAAAGAAAAGATCAAAGATAAAAACCACTCAGTCTCTCCTAGTAATTCTTTCTATTCATTTTGTTTATTCTCTTCTTAAGTTTCTTACTATGAGTCTCTGAAACTTTAAAATCAGAGTTTCATTGATCTTGTATAAAGAACTACTGTTCCTTAACCACGGAAGCTCTAGATATGAGGTCAGAAAGCTCTGAAGTTGACATAAGGAACTAGATCTACAAAGACAGGATTGCCATTTCCTGTTCCAAGAATTGCACAGTAATTCCAATCTTGTCTTAGGGGTAACTGCTTTCTATCCTTTAAAGGGAAAAGTTGGCTAAACTATTAAGAACTAAAATCTAATCTTGAGGCATGTTATGAGATTAGAGTCCAGCTGGAAAAATTTAACAAATCTGCTTATATCCACTACATTTCAGTTTGAATTTGTAAATGACAATAAGATACTCCAAGTTATTTGAAGCTGTCTATAGATATTCACCACTATTATGATTATTGACCTTAGAGCTTCAATTGAAGTTATATCTGTACATAAGGTTGCTAAGTTATCTGATATTTTCAGAAAGAAAATAAAACTAAATGCAATTTTTAAAAAAGGAAGAAGAAAAATAAAATGCAAAAGAGAAAAAAGATTCTCAGTTTGATTATTTTAGACTTAGGATATCAAGTTTACCAGTAATACTGGGTTGAGAGGAATGGAGTGATGAGTTTCCTTGAGGCTTTGCTTAGTCACACCAGGTTTTATTTGACACTTTTTGAGGGAGTGTCAGCAGTCATGAACATCAAGTAGCTGTGTGCTTGTGCATCACACTCAATAATAGAATCCAATCCCAAATTAACAATGCTTCAAAGAGCAAATTGAGATGGACATTATAGTTCCGAATGGGACAATCCCTGTAGAATGAAACCTGGGAAATATTGTCACTGGAGAGAGGTGAGAGAGCCTCAGTCATCCCTACATTTTCTCATTAGTGATGTAAGTTCTGGTTAAATTAAACTTTGGCCATTAACTTCAAATTGAACTTATTAGCCAACCAAACTCATCAACTCAAGGAGGCATATTTCTTTTCCAGTGTTCCTTTTCATTGCAGAAGGGACCACCAATCTCTCAGCTAATTAAACTTGACACCAGGAAGTAATCCTTGATTTTTCGTTCTTCCTCATAGTCCATATCTAACTGTTTATCAAATTGTTCTTCCTACCTCAGAAATACATTTGGAATATTAATATCCCTTCTTCTGCCTTTGTCAGTGAAGCCCAAAGGCTTACCACTGTGAGGGTTTCTGATCATTCCTTCCATGGCTGTGCTTGCCCTCTCTGAATCATTCTTGGCCCAGAAACCAGAGGAATCTGTGAAAATAGAAATCTAATCTTGTCCTTGCCATTCTTAAAACCATGAGCTAGCTTCCTTTTGTTGTGAAATATCCAAAATCTCTATGAAACTACTGACACTATAGTTCTTACAGCTCCAATCTTATCTCATGGCACTTTATCTTTGATCTTTATGCTGTTCATCTTCTGACTTTCATTCAGATTTCAAGGATTGTTTACAGAATTTATTGGTTCTGTTTCCCCCCTCCCCCAGTGAGGTGTATTTGTATAGGACACTGTTAATCTTTTATCCTCACCCTATTCCTATTTATCCTTTCATGTTAGTCTAAGACTTAGATCTTTAAAGAATGCGTCCTCATCACTAGGTAAGTTTAATTCCTCATCTTCTAATCAATAACTTTTTACACTTAACCTCTTCTTCCTTAATATACTTCACACTTCACTCCCCAGGTCAGTGTCCATACTTGACTCTAAGCTCCATATCTACTGAGACTTTATCTAGTCCATACTTGGCCTCCTTATTTCTACTATAAATCCTGAAACATAGTAGAAGTTTGATAAATATGATTTAATCAAAGAGAAAAGTATGTAAGAATAACAAAAATGTATAAGAGCTTACTTTCAAATGCTCAAGACTAAAGATTTCAAAGCATTCTACCTATCTTGTCATAATCCACATTTTACTTCTTCTGGTTTGCAGAATTGTGTGTGAGTGTATGCATTCATGTGTGTTTGTGTGTAGGTATGTGGTAAAGGGTGGAGAGACCGGAGGGTGAAAAAAAAAACAAGGTACGACGGGCAAAGTCCAATTATATGTATTTTGGCCAGTAGTGCAGGAAGCACAATGGGGAACAATTTGCCTTTCTTTTATCAAAGGCCCTGCCATATTCTGAAGTCTTTTCTAGGCTTTTTGGTGTACTCTAGAAAATCCTATATGTCAAAACAAAAATACTTATAAAATGCAAATGGAAATTCCCTTGAGAATAAATCATAACATACCCTGATACCTTTGTCTTCCTTTAAAGATGTGAGGATATGAAAGAATATATAAAACCTAATCCTTTCCTGTGGTTTTAAGAAAATATTGAGAACAAAATACATTCAATCCTCAGCACATACTTGCAGTCACTCCAAAGTAAATGTTTCTTTATACCTTGTGGAAAAAGTGATTTTGTGACTCTCTGCTTTTGAAAATGAGCTAGATTCTTTTCAAAAACCACTTCATTGAGAAGTATATATACTTCAGAGGCAACATCTTTCTAACATTTTGAAGCTTGGAATTATATGTCTCTTGAAATGTTTACAAGTTACAAAAGAAACCCTACATCTTTTGGGGCTGGGTAGGTTACATCATATTGTATGATACAATTAAAAATTTTTTTAATGTTTTGCCATAATAAATTTGAGCAACATATATTAAGTAGATTTTCTAAACATTTTATCATACAACCAAACTGTAAGGATTTTGTTTGTTTTGAATGCCTGTTAAAATCTGAGTCACTCAAAAAAGGTTGGCAAAATTTAGTTGTAATGGGATAGAATATTATTTCCAAACTAGCAACCTTATTAGTCTCTTTTATTCCTCAAATAACTAGCATCTCACAGCCTTTCATCATTTGTACAATGACAGTAATCGCACCTATTGCCTAGTAGTGTAATGAGAATTTAATGAGAAATGGCAGATTTCCTATTCAAAAATCTCATTCTCTCTTCTCAGCTCCAAACCACGGGAGAAAATTGTGACAAACTATTTTATATAAAGAATATGTAGAAACATTTAGAAATATTTCCTCAAGGAGGAAATATTGTAACCTATATTGTTATAAATGTAACATTTACATAAATCCTTAAACGGCAATATTTTTTTGCATGGGGGTAGTAACTTCAAAGATGGAGGTCCTGTACAAATTCTGTCTGTTGCCATCAGATGCCATATAGCAGAATGGCAAGCAGTGCCAAGATATGCATGGGGAAAACCCAACTGGCACTATGAAGTCAAGTCGGGGAGATCCACTTTACAGGCTAACAAAGCAACTGCGGAAACAATAACTCTGAATGCTCTTTTACATTCAAATCACTTTCAGCATGTCTGCGAATCATAAAAGGACTTTAAAGAATGAGAAGTTGGAAATTCAAGCACATAGTACATCGGTTGCTAGACAGGTCTAGATGTAGAACTGGAAATAACTGAATTGGAGTTCTTTGTCAAAATTATGCCTGCACAGAAACCTGACCTTTATCCCCTCACCATTCCCTGCCCTTCACCCCGTATCCTACCGTTGTGTTTGAATAAAGGGAAATTCAAGCTAAGAGGAAAATTCAAACACCACAGAATAAACACTCACAGCATCCTCTGCCTAAAGAGTCACACTTCAGAGAGAACAAATGATTTTTTTCCCCAGAGAGAATTGCTGTTAGCAAACACAGGACAGTTCACAGGCTTCCGCTCTAGTGAAGCTGACTGCAAATGGAAATCTCTGAATCAGACTAGAAATGGAAATTGCCTGCAGGAGTCTCAGTTATTTAAACTCTCGGTGATCTCCCCATGTACATTTTTCCTGAATTCATGTTTAAGAAACAAGAACGTCAAACCATGATTTCTCTCTTTAAAAAGCAAGAAAATAACACTAAAATTCAAGGCTTTGAAATCCTACATTGCTTTGTTTGGTTAATTTCCAAGACCCATAGATCCGATTACATTGTATGTTTCTTTATTGCTTCTCAAAGGATAAGAACAACAAGTTAGTAAATAGCAAAGATTGTGTATCGATCTTTGGAATGGTTAAAACCCTTTCATTTGATATTAAAGTGAGAGGAAACATGAGGCATAGGAAATACACTCCCAAACCAGGTGTACTAGAGAAGCAATTCAGCTGGGCGATGGGATAATTCAACTTCTGAAGCTAACCTTTGTCTTTAAGGAAGAATCACAATTTCATGATCTAAGTTATAGTTCATTTTATGTATTGATTTTTCTTTTTTTTTCTTTTTTTTTTTTTTTAAGATTTTATTTATTTATTTGACAGAGAGAGAGATCACAAGTAGGCATAGAGGCAGGCAGAGGGAGAGAGAGGAGGAAGCAGGCTCCCTGCTGAGCAGAGAGCCCGATGCGGGACTCGATCCCAGGACCCTGAGATCATGACCTGAGCCGAAGGCAGCGGCTTAACCCACTGAGCCACCCAGGTGCCCTATGTATTGATTTTTCATATATGCCATACTATGATCATTGGTCCAATATGAGTCTTTTCTTATTTTTTGATTTATTCTCATTTTTAGTCACTCATTTAATAGCATAAATCCCTATGAAACTGCTGTCCAAACCAAAAACTAGAGCCTTCCAAATAACTTACTTCTAAGGACTCTCCATTGTACCATTTCTCTATCTTCCCCACTCCCAGAGGTAAACATTATTCTGAATTTCACTCTTTTTGTAATGGATACTGGGGTTAGCTGCCTGGATCACCTATTCAAGAATAAGGAATTTATTCATCCAGGTGTTGGGAGTGTTGGTGATTGACAAAATCTTCTTTCATCCCTCTCTTGAAATTGAGAATGCTCTCTTCCAAGGTGACTTTCTCTGAAGCAGCATGCATCCAGTCAGTGTGTGGTGGGGAAAGGTATAGGTTCGGGCTTCTTGCTCCAGCTCAGGACAATTCTGTGGGGCCATTCCAACACCAGACCTCTCTATGGGGGCTGTTAAGGCCTTCTTTATTCCCCCCCCTTTGGAAACCATATTTTACTCCACTACAATCTCTCCTCTTCATGTTCTACACAGAAATCTCCTTCTCAGATTCTCTTTTCCAGAGAACCCAATCTTTGACATTACCCCTGGGCTTTTTTCAACAAATGATGCAGAAGCTCTTTGATATCCAAAGCAAAAGAACAAAAACAAACCACATCTTAACCCTCACACCTTATAAAAAATGAGCTCAAAATGGGTAATAGATTTAAGTATAATCTATGAAACTATAAAACTTTTAGAAAAAATAAGACAGAGTATTTGGCATACGAAGAGATTTTCAACATCATTAGCCATTAGGAAGATGCAAATTAAAACCTCAATGAGATATCGTCACCCATCTATCAGTATGGCTAAAATAAGAAGTAATGACAATGACAAACACTGACAAGGATCCAGAGGAACTGGATCACTCATACATGGCTGGTAAGAAGGTAGAATTGTACACTGACTTTGGAGAAGAGGGTGACATCTTCTCACAATAGTAAACATGTCATTACATATAACACATCTATTGAAAACGCAGGCATTTATCCCAGAGAAGTGGAAACTTATATTCATTCAAACAAACGAACAAAGCCCTGTACATGAAGAATAGTTTTTTTTTTTAAAGATTTTTTTTTTAAAGATTTTATTTATTTATATGACAGACAGAGACCACAAGTAGGCAGAGAGGCAGGCAGAGAGAGAGGAGGAAGCAGGCTCCCCACCAAGCAGAGAGCCCGATGCGGCTTCTTGATCCCAGAAGCCTGGGATCATGACCCGAGCCGAAGGCAGAGGCTTTAACCCACTGAGCCACCCAGGAGCCCCGAAGAATAGCTGTTTTATTCGTAATAGCTGAAAACTGAAAACAACCCAGATGGTGAAACAAGCTGTGGTACGTCCATACTATAGCAATACTACTCAGCAATAAAATGGAAAAATGACCGATCCAGGCGGCAACACGAGTCAATCAACAAGGAGATATAATGAGAGAAAAAAGTCAGTGCCAAAACATTACATATTGTAATATTTCATTTAAATAAGATTCTTGAAATAACAAAACTATAGAAATGTAGAAAAGATCAGTACTTACTAGAGGTTAGGGATAAAGCTGGGGAAGTGTGGTTATTAGAGGGCAACCTGAGGGATCTGAAGAGGGGATTACTCGAAGTGACTCTGCACGATTAACAAACCCACGTGTGTGACGGAATGGCATAGAACTAAATATACCCACAAATGTATTGTACAAGCAAAGTGTGGAAAATTGGAATGAGATTGGTGGTTTGATTCAATGCGAAAATCCTGGTTGTGGTATTTTACTATAGTTTTACAAGATGTTACTAATGATAGTAACTGCATAAAGGGTACACAAGACTCCTCTGTATTATTTCTTACCATTGTATGTGAATCTACAATTATCTCAAAATAAAAAGTTTAATATAAAAGTACAAATTTTGTTTTTAAATTTTATAGCAGTATATACTGTATATTTTCTTCAGGACTTTTTTTTCCCTTTCAGATACTCTCCAACTCATTCTGGGTGACAGTTTAAATACCAAGAGGTATAGAGTTTCTTACATGAAGATTTCTTTCATTCGTTTTTACTATTGTTTAATATTCTGATATGTCTTTTATTGATTAGCATTTGTGCTTTTCTCAACTGTTGTTATTATAGACAGTGCTATGAGCAGTCTTACCTTGGTACATGTGGTAAATGTGTCCAAGTGTTTCTAGTTCTTCGATCTGCTCCAATTGTTCCTTCTAATTTGAGATTTATTCACTGTCTCTTTTATAAGTAAGTTTATTCTTTTTCAATAGTTTTCTTTTCTAGTTTAAGATATAAGGCATACATTTCTTTCAAAAAAAAATTTCTGTGTTTTCCCACAGGATTTGATGTACAATGTGATTATTTTTAGTACTAAGTTATTTGTTTTAAATTTACATTATGTCAACTTATTTCACTGTAAAATGTCTAGATAGGTTTTTAAAAATTTTCCAGTAATTGGGGGTTTATTTATTCATATTGTGTTATTGTTGTTCTTTTACATTTTTAACTGAATTGAATTAGCAATTTCATCCTGAAATTGAATTGAATCATCCTACATGATATCCACACTTTGATATTAAGTTTTACCTAATTCATGGCTTCATGAAGTGATCAGTTTTGTGAATGTGTGTTTTGAACTCAAGAAAAATACATTTACTGTAATTTCAGAGCCCAGAAATCTGTATATATCCATTAGAATAAAGTTTATTTTTACTATTCAAATCATATCTTCATTTTTGGGGTTTGTTATTTCCTCTTCAGTGATTAATAGAAGGATGTTGAACTCTCCCATGATATTAATAGATTTACCTAAACCTCTTATATATATGCCATACTATCATCATTGGTCCAATATAAGAGTCTTATATTGTTTAATATAAAAGTACAATGTTTGTTTTTAAATTTTATAGCAGTATACACTATATATTTTCTTCAGGACTTTTTTTCCCTTTCAGATACTCTCCAACTCTCCATTTTGTAATTTATATAATTTGAGGCCAGCTTGTTAGAGACAAGTGCAATTGAAATTATTTTATCTTTTGGATGAATTTAAACATTGGTCATTTATGTAGTGATCTTAAAAATGTGTTTCTTACTATTTTTTTCTGAAATCATTAGTTAAATTTTCTTTCTTTTCTCTCCTACTTTCCTTAAAAAACTGAGCTGGTAACTAAGAATGTAAACATTTTATTTCAAATAAACGACCAATGCCATGGATTATAGTGGGATCTCACTTGTGGTTAAGGTGAACCCAATTTAGTAAAAATTTTAGTAAACTTACTCTACATTGTACTTTTTTATTTCTAAATATTTGTTGGTAATCATGATGCATTAAAAATGTAGATGTTTTAGTTTTTCAATTATTTAAAAATCATCTATGATACAATCTAAATCCCATTTCTATTTCCCTTTATTACTGTTGTATGTATCTACAATTTTTAAATTACGTGTGTGAAATAAAATAATACACTCCCCTTACAAAGTAAGGAAAAAAGCCTATATTTATTTTAAAAATCTTCATATTTGGACTCTTACTCAGAGTATGAAGAATCTCCTGAATAGGGAGAGTTAGGTAGAGTTATGTGCGGTGTCACATTTGGCATTCTCAGAAAAGTCTGCCACCACCTTTATAATGTCCTGTAAGTAGGCCTTAAGTAGCAAGTAATGCCCTATATGTTCACTTTAGGTGTTTAAATATGGACATAGAGATAAATTAAGGTCATTTAGAAGAAAAGACAAGCAACACAATAAACACTCAAGTGGATAAGTACCCTAATGCATTAATAAAGAAGGAAATAACATGATCATCTTTTCCATTAAAATAAGTCAGATAGGTTAAGAGAGTGTTCAAAACAATGTTTTGGGCATTGTAAAATACTTAGCTGATGTTATTATGAACCATCCTAGCTGTAAAATACTTATCCTTTTCAGAATAGCAAACCTGGGGCTTTCGACAAATAATCAGAATATTTTGCAGCTTTCCACTTTGGCAAACTTTTGGGCAAGTCTCCATACAAAGTAAAGTCACTGCTTTCCCCCATTTAGTGTTTGTTTAAGGAGTCAATAAAATTTCTGAACTTGTTTTATTTGGGACTGTTTTTTGTTTAAATTATTTAATTTTAAAGGAAACCTAATGGAAACAGAAGAGACATTGGCCATGAATATGTGCCTAGTTTAACCCGCACCTCCAGAGTAAGTTTGACAGCAATTACTGCTCACAGCCTTTCAACTTTGTCTCTAGACACAAAGCTGCCTCATCTATCTTTCAAAAGCATGGGTCTATCTAATTATGTTACACCATCCACCTCCTGTCTTAAAAAATATAAGTGAGTAGCTATTAATTTCAGATTTATACTGTCAATTTTGACCTATCTTTCGAAGCTAGACCATCTCCTAACCAGGTTGGAATTTACATTTATAAATTCATTTTGTACTCTTTCTTTTCATTAACCCTATACTGTTGTCAAACTAAAAAATGCCGTATATTCTGTATTTTAGTCGTGGCTGGTTCTTTATTTCATTCTTTACCAAAAATGGTTAGCATCCTTTATCCTTCTGCTCAGATAGGATTTTAACTCTTTTTCTATTTTTAAAAGATTTTATTTATTTATTTGAGAGAGAGAGATAGTGAGAGACAGAGCACAAGCAGAGTCGGGGAGCTGAGAGAGGTGGAGAAGCTCCCCTCCCCCACTCTGAGCAAGGAGCCCCACATGGAGCCCAGTCCCAGGAGAATGAGATCCTGACCTGAGCCAAAGGATGATGCTTAACCAACAGAGCCTACCAGGAGCCTAAGATTTTATCTCTTTATTGAAATTTGGTGCAAACCCTCTGTAAACTAAAAGTATGCCTTTTTTCTTCTGGATTGCATTATTAGCACATTAGGTGTTGAAAGTAGAAAATAGACTATATATATATATAGAGAGAGAGAGAGATACTATATATATCTATATCTATCTATATATATAGTATCAATTTTCCTCCTTCTATCATGGGCTAAATCCTTTCTATGTGCCTGGAATATCATCTTGACTTGCTCCCCAAGGACTTTCCTGCTGCAGGTAACACTTTTATCCCAGATTCAAGATTCATCAATTTCTTCCTTTCATTTTACTTATTTCTATACTCATTGAAGGCACAAACAAATGATGACAAAAATTTGAAACATTTCTCAAAATAGGGCCCCTAGACTTCAGCGGTCTATAGAAATTTCTTTTTTTTTTTAAGATTTTACTTATTTGTTTGAGAGAGAGTGTGAGAGTGGGGAAGGTCAGAGGGACAAACAGAATCCCCACTGAGCAGGAAGCCCGATGTGGGACTAGATCCTGGGACTCCAGGATCATGACCAGAGCCAAAGGCAGTCGCTTAACCAACTTAGCCACCCAGGCACCCCTATGGAAATATTCTTAAGGGTTTATGAGTTCCCAAGTTTGAAAAACAGTTTAGATCATAGGATCTAATAAGAACTTATAAACTGAAAATATATCCATTTCTCAGGGCTGTTTTAACAAATTGTCATAAGCTTGTGTCTTAAAACAGTGGAAATTTATTTTGTCACAATTCCACAGGCCGGAAGTCTGAAACCAAGATGTTTGCAGGGACACACTCCCTCTGACGCCTCTGTCTGAGAGAGAATCCTTCCTTTCTTCTGGTTTCTGGTAGCTCCTAGCATTCTTTACTCTGGGCTGCATAATTCCAATCTCTGCCTTCATTTTTGTATGGCCTTTTCCTCTTCTCTGTATTCTCTGCTCTGTGTTTCTCTTATAAGGATATTTGTCATTGGATTTAGGACCCACCTGGATAGCCAGGTATCTCATCCTGAGATCCTTAATCACATTTGCAAAGGATCTTGGTTTCTAAATAATGTTACGTCCAAGGGTTCTGGGCTATAGTCATACCTTTTGGAGGGCCTACCATTCAACCCACCATAGGAAATGACATTATATGTTAAAATTTAGGCAGCTAAACCTCACTAGAATGTGTAGTTATGCTAACTGGGCAGTAAGAGGTTACAGAGGCCATCAGACTATTGCAAAGTGGTAGGCAATGATGGTCTGAAATAATTCTGTTGCATAAAATATGATAAAGAAAAGAGGCTGAATTCAGGACACATGTTTTAAGTAAAAAGCAACATAATTTGAGGATCCATCCACTTCACAAGTTTTCATTTCCTTTGGAAATTTTTATTCTTTATTTTATAATTGACACCCACTAATCCATCACCCACTATAAATTGCAGCAGTGAGAACAAACCTGGAGAACTGGGCAGAATGTTACAAGTTCAGCCAAGAGCATCAGAGAACCAGCACCACCAAAACCGTATTTTTAGTCAGAGAAAAAATGTTTAAGATTGATCCTTTTGGCTATTCTACTTCAAGCTTTACATCCATTAGCATACATTCCTTGCATAAACCCATTATTTTGTTTGTTTTAACATAACATCCCTTTTTGTTGTTATGAAATCTACTCATGCATATTGAAGAAAATTTGGTGGAGTGTCAAGGTCATGAAAACTTAGAAAGCATAATAAAAAACTGTCAAGATTGGAGTCGACAAAAGAAGTGTGGAAACTAAATGTGATATGGTATCCTGGACCAGGGAAAGGATATTAGGGGAAAGAAAGAAAAAAAGCTAGTGAAATTCAAATAAACCATGTAGCTTATTTAATAGTATTGTACCTATAATTTCTTCCTTTTGGTAAGCATGTCATCATATTGTAAGATGTCAATATTAAGGGGATCTAGGTATAGAGTATGTAAGAATCACTTGTATTTCATACAAACTTAACTCTTCGGTCAATCTAAAATTATGTCAAAATAAAAAGTTTAAAAAATTATATGTTTCCACTTCAGTGTTACAAAAATGAGACCTCTGACTTGTAAGTGTGCATCTTCAGTTGAGCTACTTTTTCTAATGGACAACTTAATGAAGTGTATGTCTGGGTGACAAACTGTAGAAATTTTTTAATTTAAAATGTTTCTTGGTTCTTCCAGGCAATTATGGACAGAATAGCTATTTTTGATGTATTCCTTTCATATCTATATTTATCTCAATCAATTTTTATCTTTCTATTTTAATTGAGCACGTTGAAAGTGTTTTTCATGTCATTAGATGTTCATAGAAAAATGCCATCTTGATAGCAGAACACTGTTCATCAGATTACAATTATTTAATTCTGTTCAATTTGATGAATATTCAGTTTGTGTTTTTACTGGAATTAGATGAAGTTTGCTCTTCTTTGCTATGATTTATTGGGAAGCAACAATTTAAATGATGTTACTGTCTTGGACAGGATCTTCAAGGGTCTATCAGAACTCAGACTCTATAAAATAGGGAAATAAGCAGCAAAGTCACATGAAAATAGACATGACATTGTCACAGTTGCTATAATTTAAATATTGTAGAACAGAGACCTGATGATTCAAAAGAATGGGTCACAAGGGACAAGAAGGACTGTAAATCTGCAGAGGATCTTTGGAGAACAGAATAAAGAGAAAGAATTCACTAATAATGAACCATAGTGTCAAATTCTTTATTCTGCAAAGCATCCTTATAGTTAATATCTGATTTTAAAAACAAATATCATTCATTTAGCTCTTTGAAATGTCTTTACATATTGTTCATTTATTTTAAATCAATGCATGTTTTTTAAGAGAACTTTTAGGTTGACAAAAAAATTGAACAGAAAGTGTAGAAAGGTTCCACTACCCCCTCTCCTCCATCACAATGACATTACTGACATTTTCGACAATTAATATAGATGTTTGTTACAATCCATGAGCCAAACTGATGTATTGTTACTAACCCACATCCATTGCTTACATTGGAATTCACTCTTTGTATTGTATGGTTCTGTGGGTTTTGACAAATGTGTTTATTGTTTACCCCATAAATGTCAAATCTGTTATCCATGAAAATAAAGATATAAGAATACAAGATTAGGAAACTCCTAGAATAGTTATACAGTAGGATACAAGATATAATTACATTAATCAATGTAATTAATTAACAATAATTAATAATAATTAATGTAATATGATTACATTGGAATTAATGTAATTAAGAATTAAGAAAGACTGAGAAGCATAATATAACACAGACTTTGTCTCTAAAACAAGACTACTATGGCAGCCAGGAATTCTATGGAGATTCTTCATGGAATGACTCCACAACCTTGACAAGTTAAACGAAAAAGAAAGGAATAGCTAAGCAGTTTTGATTGATGAATCTGTGAATTTAGCATTATTAAACGATAACTTTCCAATTCAGTGATTTAAGAACATTATTTCATAAATACCGGTCCAGTTGGTTAGCTGTTAATGTAAATGAAATCTTAGCTGTTAATGTAAAAAAAAAATCAGTTTATTTTAATACTTCATTCTATATAACCAAATAACTTCTGAATTGATTAAATAAGTTAATGGTTAGAAAATAGTTCAGTTGTAAAATAACAAGCTAATCAATTCCTTACAAACTCTTCCAAAAATAGAAGAGGGAACAGTTAATTCTGTAAGGTCAATATTACCTTGATACCAAAGCCAGATAATAGCATCACAAGAAAAGAAAGTTGCAGACCACTGGCTCTTATAAATATTGACACAAAATCAACAAAATTTATAAATATAAATATATATAGATATTACACCATGAGTAAATGAGTTTTATTCTAATTGGTTGGTTTAATACCTTGAAAAATCAATTAATGTAATATACTACATGAATAGAATAAAAGACAAAAATCACATGATTATGTCAATAGGCACTGAAAAAAGCACTTGAAAAATATAACACCTTTCATGGAAAAAAAGTAACGAACTGTTATTCCGTAAGGAAAATTTCTCACCTGATAAACTGAATTGAAGACCCACAGGTAATATCAAACTAAATGGTGAAAGACTGACTGCTTTTTCTCTAACATGAGGAACAAGTATCTCTCACTTCTATACCTCAATGTAATGGAGGTTCTAGTCAGAACAGTTCAGCATAGAAATGAAATAAAGAGGCATCCAGATTAGAAAAGTAGAAGAAAAATTTCTTTTATTTTTAAGAGATATGACCTTGTATATTTAAAAAGTCCTAAGGAATACATTAAAAAACTCTTAGATATAATGAGGTTAGAAAGGTCACCAGGATATATGGTCAATGTACAAAGTTAATTATATTTCTGTACAGGAACAATAAACAAACTGAAGTTGAAGTTAAGAAAGCAATTCCATTTGCAATATCATAAAAACACTTATAAATACATTTTTAAAAATAGGTTCAAAATCTCTATTTTGAAATCTAAAAAAAAAAAAAAAAACAAAAACAAAAAGCCCACTATTAAGTGATAGTTAAAATAACAGAAATAAATTGAAAGACACTCCACATTCATGGGGTGAACACTTAATAGTGTTAAGATGTCAATATTCCTCAAATTGACCTATAGATTCCGTACAGTTTCTATCAAATCTCACCTGACTTCTTTATAGAAACTGACAAGCTGACTCTAACACTCATATGGAAGATCAGGAGACTGAAAAATAGAAAAAAAAAATTTAAAAGAAGAATAAATTGGGAGAATGCAGAGTTCCCAATTTTAAAACTTACTAATGAAATTCCAGTAATCTACGGAGGACAGTAATGAAATAAAGATCGACATCTCAACAACAGGGAAAAACAAAAAACAAAACAAAACAAAAAACTTGCAAATCTAGAAAGAAATCCATACACTTACAGTCAGTTGAATTTGTATAAGGGTATCCAGTCAGATACATCGAAAAGGAATGTCTTCTCAACAAATGGTATTGCAAAATGGAAATTCACCATTGAAGGAATGATGCTTGGAATTCTATCTCACACCGTCTATAAAACAAAATGAAACAAAAATCACTTTGAAATGGATCAAAAGCCTAAATGCAAGACCTAAAAACATAAAACCCTTAAGGGAAAATGTGGGCATAAGTCTATGTAGCCTTAGAATTGGCAGTTTCTTAGATGTGACAGTAAAAGGACAAGCAACACAAGAAACAATAAAAAGGATACGGGAGGGAGACAAACCATAAGTGACTCTTAATCTCACGAAACAAACTGTGGGTTGTTGGGGGGAGGGGGGTTGGGAGAAGTGGGGAAGGTTATGGACATTGGGGAGGGTATGTGCTTTTGGGTAAATTGGAAGGGGAGATGAACCATGAGAGACTATGGACTCTGAAAAACAGTCTGAGGGGTTTGAAGTGGCGGGGGGGGTGGGAGGTTGGGGTACCAGGTGGTGGGTATTATAGAGGGCACAGCTTGCATGGAGCACTAGGTGTGGTGAAAAAATAATGAATACTGTTTTTCTGAAAATAAATAAATTGGAAAAAAAATAAAAATAAAAATAAAAATAAAAAAAAAAGGATACCATCAAATAGTCTTTTGAAGAGTTGTGTCCTTCAGAGGACAACACCAATAAAGTGAAAAGATAATGTACAGAATGGGAGAAAAATTTTGCCAATTATAAGGACTTATATCTATAATATATAAAGCTCTCTTACAACCCCAAAATAAAGATAAATAACCTTATAGATAAGATAAACAGAGAGGGCAAAAAGATATGATGATTAAAAAATTCATAAAATGAACCTCAACATTATTATCTATCAAAGGAATGCAAGTCAGAATACCGTTATGATATACTTTCATACCCATTAGGGTGGCTAGAGTAAAAAATACAGATGATAAGAAGTGTTGAAAAGAATGTGAAAAAATTGGGCCCTTCACTCACTGGTAGTAGGAATATAAAATGGTGCAGGTGCCATGGGAAATTGGAAATTGCTCAAACGTTTAAACAGATACTTACCATAAGATTTAGTAATTCCGTTCTGAGATGTGTGTCCAAGAGAACTGAAAACATGCCATGAAAGTTCATAGAACTGTAACTATACATGAATTTTTATTCATGTATAGTTATTTACCATTTGTAATCGCCAAAAATGAAAACAATTCAAATATTTGTCTACTGATGTATGGATAAGTAAAATGTGGTCTTATAAATATTTCGAGAAAGTGTTCCAAGATTTTAATCATACGGGTGGAGTAGGGGGCTGGTTCATTTAGGAGAACAGAAACCTTACAGGTATTTCAAATAATGACTTAATACAGGGAGTTAGGTGCACACAAAACTGTTGGAAGGACCAGGAAAACAATGTGAGGCACTTGTCACTGGCTTTTGATCACAAATGGAACCATGATCCAGAAAGGAGTGAAGTTGCTGCCACTAGAGGTCAGGAAAATGCAAAAAATGACTACCAGTGTCTTAGCCTGTGCCCCCCCCCCTCAAATTGAGTGATTGGCAGGGGAATGGGTTCAAACTGCCCTTGTAAGAACTCATCTGCCAGACAGTTTGTAGCTCTCACTTCTGGCAAAGGAAAATTGGGTTCTATGTTTTATCTTTCAAATTACATACAAAATCATCTCATTGGTAGAATTTAAGTCATATCCAGAAATATGGAAACATGCTCTATGCATGAAATAAAGACAGGATGGATAGAGAGATAGATAGATAGATGATAGAGAGATGATAGATGATAGAGTAAATTAAATAAGGCGCTTGTCTAGAGGCCAGCATAGCACAGATGCCAGCAGATATATGGTAATTTAATTCCAAATTGAACTAAGACTATATTCATTTGAGTTATTCACAGCCTTGTCAGAGGATTACAAGCTCATTTTTCTGGGGCACAAAAGCCTTAGCTACAATCTGGGAATGCCTTACTCTCCTCATTTTAGAAGAATAGATTTAAATGTCATTAATTTCCCCTGATGACTCAGTTGATTTTATTTAGGTCTCAGTTAATGCTAAACATTCATCCACACTGTTCTCAAATATGTTAGTCAGGATTTGCATTGCTTTAAGTGGTGTTATCACCTGCAATAAACTATTCTTTTTACTTCCTTGTGCTGCCTGGGGGTGTTTGTGTCCCAGCTGCCATCTGGCAGCCATTGCTAAGCCAGTGGCCCCTTTTACTTTTCTTAGGTTAGTCATCATAGGAAAGCACAGTGTTCATATGAATGTCTGTTCTATAAATGAATGAAAAGGAGCCAACTATGCTCAAAGTCAAAGATTTGAAAATAAATGAGTTTATTTTCAGAGGAATTGAATAGGATTTGAATTAAAGAAGTTCTAGACTTACACATAACTTTCCAACTTTTACATAATCACCAGACCTCATGTGTGCTATTTTATTTTCATTGGCTTTAGCTAATTCATTGGCTCTGAGTCACTTGATTTCTATTTATTTATTTCCTTTAGTCACTCACCCATTTGACCTCTCTTTTTTATGTATCTCCTTCCTACTTGGGCATGTTTGGCTTGCATATGTGGTTCTGATCTCCAGTAAATGGATGATTTTCTCAATAGGATGCTTTTTAGTATTTCCCTGACATTGTTTGGCATCCGATCCAGAAAGTCAGTTTGCATTCTTGTAGATCTAATACACAATAGAATATACTCTTGGGTGATGTGGAAAGGAAACTCTGGTCTGGTATTCAGAGACATAAATACCAGGGCAGACTTAAGGGTGGTTATGGAAGATAACTAACTGATGCAGCTTTTGATCCTACCTGTTTTTGTCAGGAGGAACATTAGACAAAAGAAAGAATGAAGCAGAAGGAAAGTCAGAGTGAGGTTTGTTTGTGAAGAGGTGTTAATTAATGGTTTCCTGAATAGAGAAGAGGCATGCAAAACTTTTGATCTTGGCAGATCCTAAGAGTGGGAATAAGAATTAAAGTTTCAGGTTGTAAGCATCTGAGCAACAAAAGCTACATCTGTGCAACTGGCTTGGTACAGCCTTAGTAATGTAATCAAGGGCTTCCAGTAGTCTCTAAGACTACATCCAATGAGACCAGTATCTGTGGTGCTTAGACAATGTCCTAGGTTTCTCTCTTTCAACCTGGAAACAGATGACACTGTCTATTTATGTAAAAATGTACTTAACCTATACTTCAATAATAAATAAAAAATAAATTTAAAAAATTTACTTGTGAAATTAACATCAATAAGAATGATTTAGGCTGTGGCTCACATCCCAGTGAATAAAAGTATTAAAGGTAATAAAGAAAACCAAGAAATTATAAGGGGAAGGAAATGGAACAAAATATTATGAGAAAAAAAATTTCCACTTGCTTATCCTTTTCTTCCAACCTTGATTTTTTTTTTCACTGCCACTTACTGTATCTGCTATGTACTTGCCAGTCTCCCCTGCAGAACTACCAATCTCCCCTGAAGCTCTAGGCTGAAGGAAACTAGATGAAGGACTAGTGCTAGGAGAATGATTAGGGAATTTTGACTTTACTAGACTATTTTAAACATAACCTATGCCTAATGTTAGTCATGAGTCTACAGCAAGGAGCAGAATAGTGACAGGAATTTTGGATAGTAATACATATAGCTCAGGCAGTAGTTTGACCAAAAAAAAAAAAAGCCATAGGAAACAAGTCCCCAGTTTCTTTGTCTTCAACCATCTTCTAAGTCTTACCTGTTTCAACTTTACTTTCAACCTACTGAACTCTTGAGGATAGGTGTTGAAGAGTAGATAGGATTTTAACAGGCAGAAACAAAGATGCGATGCTTTTGCTGGGACCAACCTGAACAAAATGAGGATTATGATTGGTGAAGTAGACTCAAATGTTTAAAGAAATCAGAACTTCACCTCAAAAATATGTTTCTGACATAAAAATTATTTTGAGCTGAGACAATTAAGAAGCAGCAAATGCAGGAAAAGCTCTCTCTATCCTCCCCTTATTGGCCTAAAAGCAGAATATAAATTCTTTTTTTATTGCTTTCAGCAACACAGAGGTACCAGAGGAATCTGCAAACAATCATGATTCTATTACCCCCCTCCCATATATTTACCGTCTCAGAGTTCGCTGCTCTTGGCAGCATGAAACTTTCTTTTCTGCTGCTTTTATCTATAAGTTTATTTTTCTTTGTTGAAGATGGCTATATAAGCCAGAGTTCTAAATGCCACTTCGAGTTACTTTTGTCAAGATTTCTCCCATGTGATTTGCATAGCACACAATAACAAACTGTTTATTTTTCTCTTTTTGATCTGCCTTTTTGTTAAAGGGCCAGCTAAAAACCTAAAACTGTAAGGTTTTCCCTCTTCTGCAATGGTCAAAGTGCAGAATATGTACAAAGGGAAAGAGGTATAACCTTGGAAAGGGATTTTGGGCTATGTTAAGGATAGGAAGTAAGAGATAGGGTGGAAGTGAAATTTTTAATAGAGGACTTTAAACTTAATTCAGTATGCAGTGAAGATCAATTACATGTTTTAATTGTAGGGAAGTGACTAAGTAAGAGTTAAAAAGTTTACTCTAGCTATAATGTTTCCTCATTCATACCTATTAACTAAACCAATTATTTTAATAATAAAGAACTATACATTAAATGCTGTGAGAGATTAAAAGAATGCATGGTAAACCTTCTGCTTTGATGAGATTTAGAGAACCATTATAAAATATACATTATTACCTATGCTACCTATGTAAGTAATAAGTACCCTAAATGTATGGAAGAAATGGAGAGGAGGGAGAATCTACTTCTGGCCATTGGGAAGATCAATAAGTAGTCTAAAACAAGAGGCCAAGTAAGAAGAATTTAAAATTTTAAACCACCAAAGAAATTGCAGTCAGACAGAAAGGGTAGAGAGAAAGAATATTGTAGAAGTACCCAAGAGGCTTGGCCACCATGTTGATTAGTGGAGTAATGGAAAGAAGAGTTAAAAATGACTGAATTTTTCAAGTGTTGGTAACCAGGATTCATCCTTTCATTCTCCCATTCCTTTAATTTGGCACATACTCTATATAATGATAACCATGTGCCACAATTTGTTGGTTGTTCAGAGAGAAGGATGAGCAAGTCCTCATGGAACCTACTGTTTAGCAGCGGAATGATAACATGAACAGAGTCACGTGGCAGATGACATGAACAGGAGACAAAATTGGAAATTAGAAGAAGAGGCTGATTTAGAAGAGGATTTCGTTTAGTTTGTAATGCTTTGAGTTTGAAGAGCTGATGAGGTATGTGTTTAGAAAAAGAGGAGGAACAAAGAGATAGATTGTTATTTACTTGTTCAGTAGAGTTCAAACCATGAGGACCAAAGGGCTCATCAAAGTAAATTACAAGAAAGCAAAAATAGAGTTTGGCATAGAATCTTAAGAACTGCCAATACTTAGGAAATTGAATATTGAATAAGAGTTAATTAAGGAGACAGGAGAAGAGGGATGAAAATTCAGAGGCAACATTAAATGCCACAGATAACAAAGAAGAAAAAGACAAGCAAAAAACAAAGGATCTTACATTGTTCAATTCAACACAAGAGTGTGAGGATATAGACGATCCAGCATGAAAGTTATAATGCAGTAGTTGGGGCAGAAACTAGATTGTAAGCCAACCTTAGGTGTGAAAGGAAGTAGAGACTGGGTTAGAGCTTAAGAGAAAGGGAAATTTTAAGACCGTTAGTCTTTAAACAACATGCTCACAAGTAGAGGAATAGGAATTTTTTGAGCCAAAAGGAAGGAGAAAGCAAAGTGAGGAAAGAGCTGATTAGCAGAGAACGGAGTGCGAGTGGGGGAGATTGAGAGTGCACACACACAGCCTTGGCCGGGCGATGGGAACCCCTTCCTCAGAACCGTATCAGTTATACGGAGATGGTAAGTCTAAAGTGCAAGTGCAGGGAGAGGGAAGGTTGAGGAAACTGCTGTCAAACAGTCCTGATATTCTTGATAACTTAGAGGGAGACATGATTTACAATTCAGAGAATGTTGGATTAAGCTTCTAAACATGAAAAATAGAGACAGTTTGAAATAATTATGATAGCAAAAGCAATTATGATTCAGTGAAAGATGAATCAAAGTATTACTCACCAGCCAAAAGGATCAGTAGAAATTAGAGAGTGTTTATCTGGAATGGACCAATATATACGATTTTATGATTTCCTCTACTAAGCATTGGCTGCCTTGTGGCAGAGAAAAACTTCTGGGTGATCCTAATTCTCCTTTCTCATATTCTACCCATCTAGCTACTGGCAGGGACTAGGGTGATCCATCTGGTGTCAGATGAGATACAAAGGGTTTTTCTCTTCATGTTCTCCATGGTTTGTTTTACCTCTTTGATGAAAAGAAGCTGTATGCCAAAGTGAAGAAAGCAGAGTGACCAAAACATAAGCCCACTCATCTGTCACTGACAGTGCTTCAGACTTATTCAGCCCGGTTGTCGTTCTGATGAGTAGGGATAGAATTGCCAGAAACCTGAGGAGAAAAGTTCTCAGAAAGTTAAACCAAGTGGGAGTAATTCATTTTCCCAAACAAGGAATGAAATGTATCTCCAAGAGCAGTAGGAGATCACACTCAACCTTTGGAAACTCTCTGTGTTGCATGACAGGAGCCCCAAGTACTTTCTGTCAAATTTCTAATTCCTCCTGGGGGTCCCTGAAAGACTCGATGCCAATCAATCCTAGTTGATCCATATGGACACTTCCCCTACCTCCAGCATTCAGAGGATTTATGTAATATAAAGGTGTTGGGATTTATTTATTAATTTTTTTTAAAAAAGATTTTAGTTATTTATCTGTCAGAGAGAGATGGAGAGAGAGAGAGAGCACAAACGGGGGGGGGGGAGAGAGAAGTAGGCTTCCCCCACTGTAACAGGGAGCCCGACTTGGGGCTCTATCCCAGGACAGTGGGATCATGACCTGAGCCGAAGGCACGTGCTTAACTGACCGAGTCACCCAGGCGCTCCAGGTGTTGAGCTTTAATATGCATAATTGTGACTCAGATCTTAGGTTCAAACTGAGAACCCAATTGGGCATACACACACACACACACACACACATATTATCAGGAGTGAACGAGTCAAAGAGTATATAATGAATGTAATAATTTAGACAGTAAAATTAGCCCAACAAAATAGTGTTTGTTTTTTTTTTTAACTTTAAAGGAGGCCATTTTGATAATACAAGCCTGAAGGGAGGAACATATTCGTTGTAATCCACCCACTTAAAATTAGGAGAAATCTCTCACCAGAGAATTTTTAAACTACCGTAATCTCTCTTTTCACAATTAATTTTGCTAATGGTTAAGTTCCGAAGTGAGGTAATATCATTCAAGCTCAGCTCTGTTCTTTCCCAAGTGTAGGGTCTGTTGAAAAGATGCTGTAATAAAGCAAAGATAGGGCTTCTTTGTGCCTTTTGATGGAGTGAGACAGAATGGCATCAGATTGGGGATAACTTTAAGCACTATCACGGCTACATGAGGAGATAAAACAGAAAGCAGTCAGTGTCTGAGTTGTTTTGAAGCAGAAGCCTGTACTTGAGCAAGGAATAGTTGTAACTAGAACCGACTACAGTCTGCTCTAAGAACTGCCGTTGGCTGTAAGTAATGAATTCTGCGCCTGAGGTCTGTGTTACTGTTTCCGTTATCGAATATCTTCGTTTCAAGGTATATGCTATTGGACTTGAGCACATTATAAAAGAATAGTATAGTATAAATTTCTAGAACTGATGGAGAAAAGGAAAAGGAAAGACTGCAGTATGAAGCACTCTCAGCCACTTCCTCAGAAGGGAGGGAAGGAAGCAACCTGATACGTATTAATGACTTTTTCTGTGTCAGGCTCTTTTTAATATACTATATCACCATAATTCTGCAGCTTAAGTATATTAAGTTCATTTTAAAAATAATGACTGTAAATCTAAGTATTTAAGAACCTTGCTCAGTCACACAGCTGAACATAGCAAACCCAGTGACTAAACTTATTGAAATTATCCTTGCTTAGTGTATCTTAAAGTCTGGACCGGCAGCATTGGCATCACCTGGAAATTGTTGGGATTGAGAATTCTCAGGCCCTGTGTCAGACCTACTGAATCAGAAACTGCGAGAGTGGGGTTCAGCAACGGGTGGTTCAAGCTCTCCAAGTGGCTCTGATATATCCTGAAGTTTGAGATCCATCAAACTTGGAAAAATGTCTGTGTTGCCTCCCAGTTTGCCACTCTATCCCCAATATGTGGATTTTAAGAATTAAGATATCAAATTGGTATGTATTAAAACACTTTGTCCATACTATGTGTCCATAATTCCATCATCCACTTAGTCATTTACTTACGAACTCATTCATTCATTCATTCATTCACTCATTCAACAAGTACTATATAAAGGATTTAATACTGAAAACAGATAAATGAAAAGGTTAAGACAACCTGATGTTAGAGAAATAGAGCAGGCACACGTGAAACAGTTATGTAACAACATGCGGCAATATCCAGCAACTGACAGAATGCATAATTCAGAGAATTCCTCAAGATTTTGGATGAGGAGGGTATGATGAAATTATCATAATAGACCTCATGGAGAATATGGGACTGTAGGATGATCTGGGAAGAATGAGAATATTAAAGGATGGTGGTGATGTTAGGTTGGTAGTGCGGTATTCCAAAGTCTAGGGAAGTATTTTTTCTTCCTAGAAAAATATTTTTGATAATTTCCAGAACAGTGTCCTGTTTTCCCAGATAAGGAGGTTGCTACAGTGTTTTAAGCATTCGCAGGAGGAGACTGAGGTACAGAGTCTCACAGTCAGAAAGAGACCTGGGTTTTATCCTCTCACAGCTGATGACATTTGGCAAACATTCTGTTTCCTTATTTGCAAAACAGAAGTTTCAGCACAGCACTTGTTGACAAAATTGCTATAAAGATTAAAGGAGATAATACCTGTTAGGTTTTCGCAATCTGGCTTCTATGTATGTACCAGAAAAGAAGCTCAGTTTTCAAATAAGTTTGGAGAACAATGAGTTAAATTAAGAGTTCAAAAACAAAACAAAACAAAACAAACAAACAAAATTAAGAGTTCAAGAGGCAAGGACTCTCCCAAAGGAGAAATCAGTATGTGCTATACCCCAAACTAATTGTTCCACGGAATCCATTTATTTGAGGAGAATTTTTTAACATCTTCCAGGACAAATATTTCAGAGAGTACAGTCTGAAAATGGTGACCTATATGGTAGTATCTGGGCACAGAGTGGTGATCACTAGATGTTAATTTAACTGGATTTTACGCAGACCAGCTATAGTTCATCTTAGATCTCAGTGTACAGTAATGGAAATGACATAGTAATAGGAACACGTGGCCAACCATTCCTGAAGTCCCATGACTATAGCTCAGCATTTATTTTCTGTAAATCTTAGAATTTCTGCCAACTTATATTTTGTACAAAATGGATCTGTTTCTGAAAGTGTTCAGTCTTTTAATATTTTGGAGCCTGAAAGATGTAATGGCATTGCCAAAAAATATATTTCATGATTGATACAATTTATAAATGTAGCCTATTAAGGTTTTATATGTAATAAATAAGTGTTTACATAGAAAAATTGTATGCATATGTAATTATACGTATATATGTATACATACAATATATTTTATGTGGAGAACTAGAACCAAGTAGGTGTTGTGATTTGTGTACATAAATAGGACAAAAATTGTATATTGTATTTTGCAGTCAACAAGTATTTTCCATTCCCACTTGGTGTGTCAAACACTGGGCAGACAAGTTCAAAAAGTGTGACAGAATATTTCCTACAAGGTATTCATGAGCTGGTGGAGGATAGCAATGCCCATGAGTACTGTGGTGCTGGAAGGGGCAAATATCACATGAAAATCAAAGGAAAACCAATTCTAATAGGGAGGAGCAGCAATGGAAAGTTTCATCAAGAAGGCAATTCTGGACCTGGGCCTCAAAGAATTATTTTAAATGTTCAGGAAAGAAAAGGCGGTAGATTCTAGGGGGAAAAAATAATAATTTAGAGAAAATACAAAGGTATCAAAGTGCAAATCTCATTCAGAAATAGTAAATAAACAGGTATAATGAGAGAATAGAAAGGGGTAAGGAGCTATAGCAGGCATAGATGGCAAAGCAAGATTGACGGTTGTTAGTGACAATCTCAGTGAATCTAATATTTAAATGTAAAAGATAATAATAGTAAAATATCTATCTGTAGAGCACTCATAATACACTGGATACATCACAATATTCCGTGCCAAGTACTTCATAGACAGTCGTTCCTTTAATACTCTCATAACAAGAGCTAGAATTTCTCTTCCCCATGTTAGGCATAAAGTAGTATGTTGAAATTCACACAGTTTAAAATTAAAGAGCAAAATTCGAATCCAAGTTTGCCCAAGTCAATGTTCTTAACTATTCCATGCTACCACTTGCTAAAAAATAATAAAATAAGTAGTAGGAAATATAGTGAGAGGTTTTATGTGCCTTCTTGAGCATAAAAAAATTTTTTTTCTAAGTTAATATCAAAGTCAGAGAGAAAGTGATTGAGAAAAATAGTAGACTCGATTAGATAAAATTAATACTTTCCATGTAGATTAATTATAACAAGGTAGAAACACAAACTAGGAAAATACTTGCAGCTTATATGACAGAAAAATAATCTTATGTGAAATTCTAAGTTTTTCTAATTCATAAGAGAAATATGGATTCCCCTAACAGAAAAACCGGCAAGGACAAAAAACATAGAAGGAGAGGTACTGTTGGGAATAGATAGGGATGGACTGATTGTGAGGAAATAATCACATTCATGCAGGATTGGTTGGGGTATAACTTTTTCCTTTTTTGGAGGAAAGTTTGACAGTGTGCAACATAATGTAAAATGCGTAATCTTTGACCTGATCATTTTATCATTCAAGATATTTTTCTTTTTTTTTCTTACGGATTTTATTTATTTATTTTACAGAAAGAGAAAAAGAAAAAGCAGGGGGAGTGGCAGGCAGAGGGAGAAGGAGAAGTAAACTCCCCGCTGAGCAGGGAGCCCAAGGTAGGGCTCCATGCCAGGATCCTGGGATCAGGACCTGAGCCAAAGGCAGTGGCTTAACTGACTGAGTCACCCAGATGCCCCAAGTATCAAATCGATCCTGTCTAAATTATGTTATTTCTTTTAAATGTACTGAACAGACTCTGGACCTTGGTGTTCTCCTGAAATGTAACAAGTTTCCAAAAGACAGATTATAGGTATTATAGAAAACAGTGGGCTAATGAGGGACCTTTATAAAATTTGGCTTTGAGACACACAATTATAAAGTCATGGCCCCCTCTTCATATGGGATATATTCTGCAGCCCTTGATTGTTCAAGAAGTTGAAGACTGCTTGGGACTGTATAACCGCATGCATTTTTCAAATACCGTCCTCGCCTACATTCAAGCTTATTAACCCAAGGTCAGAACTTTGAAATTCAGATTTTTAGATGCATTTGTTGGAATCTCACCATTTAGATTACAGGCATTAAGTCTTTCAGTTTGAAACTACTCGATAACAAATACCAGATACTTGGCACCTAGTTTCCTGAATTTCAGTGGCCAATTTGCTACCTGAGTAGGTATCTGACTATGTCACCTAGATATCACTGGGAAATTTCAAAACTCTCTGGTCTTTTCTGAAAGACACAACTAAGTAAAAAGTGAAGCCAAGAGATCAAAAGTATTTGAACTTGAAAGGAGCTAGAGTTTATAACCCCTATGGTGGAGGAAGCTGAGGAGCAAAGACATTTAAATAACTGGAAATGTTTCATTCTCTTAAAATGCTATCTCAGTTGTTAAAAAATAAACACAACAAAAACTTCTCCATAATTTAACATCCTCTTACCATATCTCTTAACATAACATTCCCACTCATTTGAATTTCTGCCAGTCACTGTCTTTGACTCCTTATTTCTTTTCTATTGAACTAAGAGAAACTTCTAACCTTTGCTTTTCTCCAAGAAACATGAATATTGCACAGTAGTTGTGTTTCTTCTGTACGGAGGGTAGAAAGCAAGGAGCCAGCAGTAAGTACTTCGAATTAAAGCTTTATGCTGATATATAGTAAGCAGCCCTTTTCTGACCGTGTACCCAGGGTCATTTTTATCCATACTAAGGCGGTAACAAAAATCTCATCAATAATTTGATATAGCTGCATACCTGAATCAGAGACTGTATTTTGGGTTGGGACATTTAGATCCAGGCACCATGGGACTGTGTTTGGAAGACAAAAACTAAAATGATAAAACATTAATAACGTGAATGGACAACACTCTATGTTTTGTTTCAGCTTCTTTTTTTTTTTTTTTTTTTTTTTTTTAGTTCTAGAGTATCTCTTCCAAACAAAACAGAATAGTCAGGAATTACTCGAGGAAACATGATTTAACTACTTTTATATTATATTATATATATATTTTATATATATTATATATATAATATTTATATATTTATCACTGAACACTAACACAAGACCTCAGCCCAATTCAAAATAATAATGGTTAATTTTGAAGGGTGGCAGGGATGGCACACAAATGTTCACCAACATGTCTGATCAGCTGCCACGTGACTCCTACTATTTCTTTCCTCCTCTACTGTCCGGATCGCTTTTCATGACGAGAGCTTGTCACCACCACTGGAATGTTACTACTTTTGCCATCTCTACAGAGTATCATCATTTCTTCTAACAAGATCTGCCATGCAATACTTATTTTCTTTTACTTTAGATCAGCTCATCTTTGAGTCTTCATATCTACTGTTTGAGCTTTTATTTTTATTTTTTTAAAGATTTTATTTATTCATTTGACAGAGAGAGTGAGAGAGGGAACACAAGCAGGGAGAGAGGCAGGCAGAGGGAGAAGCAGGCTTCCCACCAAGCAAGGAGGCCACTGTGGGCCTCGATCTCAGGACCCCGGGATCATGACCTGAGCCAAAGGCAGACACCCAACAACTGAGCCACCCAGGTACCCCTGAGCTTTTATTTCAAAGAGAAAATAGTTCCTCTAAATTCATAGAGAATGTATAGTCAGAAATTAATCTATTTCATGAAGCAGTTCCTCTTTTTTTCTCCTATTTCTTGTGACTCTCATTTTTTTTCCTTCTAGTTATATTTTCTTCTCTTGACACATCTACTTATTAGTCCCATTATCAATGTTTCTAGCTGTTCTGATTATGAAGTGTGGGGGTTTTACTTCAAGACCACCTAGTGACTGGCAAAGAGCTAGTCTGGGAGAAAACTTGACTATGATCTCTTGTGTCAAAATACATCCTCCTTTACTTTGCAATTTGGAGTAAAGACTTCTCAGTGCAAGCAGATCGTTGGATGTCTGGCCGATAGTAAAGCCCAGATGGTGACAAGTCCTTCATGGAGGGATTTAGTGCTTACTTCCTTTCAGCAGCTTTGGAAATTGTTCTCATGTACAATCACTGTTTTATCCTGCCTCACGAACAGTCTGCTTGTTGCAAAATGCTCGTTTGAATGAATAAGTGAACAATGGTCCCTTAAGGATGACAGTTTGATATACTCCTCACAGATATGACTCCCTTTTACATTTCTCCCAATCCTTCAATGTTCACCTTGTTACTTTCTAACCTAAGAAAGCACCATAACTAGGCCCCACCCAGTGTGGCAAGTTTAAACCTTATGTGATGCAAATTTAAAACAAAATTTTAAAAGAACATGGAGCTACAGCCACATGAAGTAAAGGGGAAATGTTATTTGCCAAAATTTTTACCATTTTGGCTGTCTTCTATGACTTAGGTTCTTCCATTAGCTTCATGGGCCTTTGTGTAGTCCATTAATAACCATGTTGAGTAACCTGTAATGAAACCTGAAACTTTGACTTTTAATTCTAATAGTAATTATTAATATGTACAGAGAGCTTACTGTATGCCAGGCACCCAACAAGTGCTTTGTGAATTACTTTCATTTAATTATCACAATGATTTTACAAGTGGGTATAATATGGAAAACTGAAGTAAATATCAAAGGTAGTAAGTGGTGAGGAACATGATTCCAGCTCAGTCAGTTTGATTACAGAGACCCTTATAATGTGGTAGCTTAAGACATTAAAAATAAGGACACTGATCTGGTGTTAAGTAACAAATTGTCTAATAATACGTTGCATAAACCTGCAAGTTTTCCATAGCTGTAGTCAACTTTTCCTAGTTTAGTTAGAGTCCTTTATGCCTACATGAATGAAATGATTGAATAAATCATTTATAAAACATAAGTTTAGATACAAACATCCTTCTAGATTAGCTTAATACCCATACTCAGGAGTAAATGTAACCATTATGTAATCTTTATTCAGTGCTCACGTTTTAACATCAAGGAAAGTTTAAACAGATTAAAAAAAAAGAATAAGAAAAGAAAAAAGAACACTTCCTGTGTCTCACATTTTAGTTTGGTTCATTTGCATAGCCAGAGAATCACATACCTGAATATAGTTGTGCTTGGAACACTGTTTTAGTTAAATACCAACAGTGTCCAACATTCACTTAGGACTAAATGTGTGGAAAACAAAGTATCAGGTGTTATGAGAGAAGGGAACTTCACTATGATTTGCCCTGTTGTGCTCATATTCAGTCTAGAAAGACAGGCACATAGATACAAGTATGACCTCATGTGATGCAGCCCTAATGCTCTCCGGCCTATGTACTTCGTTCTAGGAAGGTTCAGTCATGAAATAAAGAATTTGTGCTGCCTGAGAGTTGATTCAGGGAAAGTTTTTTAGAGAGGGTGACTTTTGACCTAGAATCTGAAGGGTTAATGGGAGTTTAAAAGGCACAAAAGAAAAGTCTTCTAAGTCCCCTTATAAAACACATCGTTATATAGATTAGAATCACCTACTAGAAAATATACCTGTGAACATAGCTATTTTGAGAAAAAGATAAAACATGATTGAAAATCGATTTATGAATTTTATAAAAATTCTAGATTTTTGTATCTGGTGTGAATATTACCATGTCTTCTTTAATTTTGATAAAACAACTTTAAGTATAAACCAATGTATAGTGATTCATAACACTACTCTAGAATTAGAGAGCTAAAGCTTCACTTCAATCTTGGCTCTGCTACTTAAGTTGTAGTTGGGTGGGGTTATATAAATTGCTTAACTTCTGTGAGAGTCTATTTCTTCCACCAGAGAAATGGGGAGAATATTACTTGTCTTAGTGCATTGCTTTTTATAGGGTTTAATGTGATGTTGGTTCTTCAAATATATGTTTTAATTATATTATTAATTATTGATATGTTAATTGGTTGGGTTATATATAATTATATATTATATATATGATATAGGTGAATATATATTTTATTAGGTTAGTAATTACCTAGCAGATGTTTAAAGTCTTCATGTTTTTATTTATTTATTTATTTTAAGATTTTATTTATTTATTTGACAGAGATTACAAGTAGGCAGAGAGGCAGGCAGAGAGAGGAGGAAGCAGGCTCCCTGCTGAGCAGAGAGCCCCGATGTGGGGCTTGATTCCAGGACCCTGAGATCATGACCTGAGCCGAAGGCAGAGGCTTTAACCCACTGAGCCACCCAGGCACCCCTAAAGCCTTCATGTTTAAAGTAGAAAAATCTACTTTAAACAGATGTTTAAAGTAGAGAAATCTCTCACATCTTTCCAACCCCACTATGCATAACAAAATTGCCAAAAGGTACTGCTGTAAGAATAAATACACGCATAAACGAATAGAAAGAGGGAGGGAGTAAATGAATTCAGCAGTGCTTGAATTCTGCCACTTATTTCCTTCAAAATAATGAAAGCTGCCCTTGGAGTATTTCTGTATAGTAAAATTAAAAATTTATTTTAGGGCAGGACATTTTATTGTGTTATAAAGTTGTGATATTATTCTGATATCATGAGTACATTTGGCTGGATGATCAGAACGACATCAGAACCGTATCAGGACAGATCCTGTCTTGCTCTGCCTATTGTCTTTTGGAACTCCCTGAAATTTTGCTATAGTTCACTTGAATACACATAGAAATTATAAGAATTTTTCTTTTGATGGCTGCATAGTATTCCATTGTGTATATATACCACATCTTCTTGATCCATTCATCTGTTGATGGACATCTAGGTTCTTTCCATAGTTTGGCTATTGTGGACATTGCTGCTATAAACATTCGGGTGCATGGATGGAACTAGAGCGTATCATGCTTAGCGAAATAAGTCAAGCGGAGAAAGACAACTATCATATGAACTCCCTGATATGAGGGAGTGGTGATGCAACATGGGGGCTTAAGTGGGTAGGAGAAGAATCCATGAAACAAGATGGGATAGGGAGGGAGAGAAACCATAAGTGACTCTTAATCTCACGAAACAAACTGTGGGTTGCTGGGGGGAGGGGGGTTGGGAGAAGGGGGGTAGGGTTATGGACATTGGGGAGGGTATGTGCTTTTGGGTAAATTGGAAGGGGAGATGAACCATGAGAGACTATGGACTCTGAAAAACAATCTGAGGGGTTTGAAGTGGCGGGGGGGGTGGGAGGTTGGGGTACCAGGTGGTGGGTATTATAGAGGGCACAGCTTGCATGGAGCACTGGGTGTGGTGAAAAAATAATGAATACTGTTTTTCTGAAAATAAATAAATTGGAAAAAAAAAAAAAAAAAAGAAATTATAAGAATTTTTAAAAAAATACCTCATACGGATTTAAAATAGGAAAGCAGTGAATGAAAATGAAAAGTGACATTCTGGTACAAAATTAGCCAACATTCTAAAGTGGCATATATCAAAAAAGTAGAATCTGTATTAGGACATTGAATCCTGGCAAAAAGGTTTTCTCTCCCCCAGTGAAAACATAGTCACCAGTAAAGAGGTCCTAAAATAATACGTGCTTCCCCAAGAAGCACTGAAATATTTGGATTTAAACATAGAACTTTAGCGGAGAACTATATTTATAATTGCGTGTGTTGTTATATTATCTCTTTTTTAACCTTAGTTAAATGCATGCACACACATACATATGTGTTCTCTCTCTCTCTCTCTCTCTCTCTCACACACACACACACACACACACAACCTTTCTTACTCATACTGAAAGGAATGTAAGATAAAACCAATTCTGTAAGCACCAGACAGAAAGATAATGGGAAGGATATTGGCAAGAATGTTGGGAATAAGATTGATACCGGGTATAAAGCTACTCACAAGAGAAAGATTAGAGCAGCCATGGATTCATTTAAGAAGACAATAACTTGTCTACAGAAAAAATAACTTTTTTAATTCTAAAAAAAAATTAAAGATTTATGGAAGTAACCAAGTTGAAAGAGTGGAGAAATTAGATAAAGAAAGTATTTGTAGAGGGAGTACCCAGTTTAGAATTGCTGGAAATAAGATTTAGGTGACTATGGAAAATCATTTTCTGTTATCATGAGGGTTAAATGGGGAGCCCTGGAAGAAAGGGTCAAGAATTTGAGTGTATCTCTAAATCAAGGCTGAAAACAAACTTGCCAAAATGAGAGCAGAAGTTAAGATCATTAGCGTTAAGCTTTGCCTGTGGAATTCAGTGACCCAGCCAGGCCCATAAAATTAACTTACTTGTATAAAGCATGCACTCTACAATTAATAGTGCTTTAGCTGAGTGCATTTTGCCACCTACAGAGTCCACGATATGCTCAGGACACTTCCCACCCTGGATAACATGTAAGAGGATGTGACTGGGCTGCCTTAGAAGCAATAGTGAATGAGTTCTTCCCAAGCCTTCTACATGCTTTATACATATTCCTGCATTTTCTCTTTGATACAAACCTATGTTGCGGACATTATTATTTCCCCATTTTGCACATAAAAATTGAATAGCCAAGAGTTAAACCACCACCCTAGCTAGTTAGTTAAGGAGCTGGCCCAGCTCCAGGCTTCGGTACCTTACTCACTATACAACTGCTTTAAAGCTGTACCTCCCTAAGTCTGCACAGCTCGCCTTTCATTTTTTGGAATAAGAGATTGCCCTTTGTAGATAATAAGCACATCCACTGTGCATGTGTGTGAAAGAATGTGAACTCAGGACTTTTCTCTATGTTTGCTTGTCTCCGCACTCCTACCCCATCCCCCACAGGCCGAAAGAAGGCCACTGTGCAATTCCCAGGGCCCAAAGATAGAGAAGTGGCAGTCTTTGTAGATACTTACCCTCTCAACTTTCTACCTTCTATACCTTACCAGATTCTACCAGCATCACTTTAGAGATCCCAAATCCACCCACTTCTGTTTCCACGACCTTAACCTTTTTCTCACTAGTACTTCTGTTATAGCTTTTCTGTTTTTGTCTTATTTTTCCTCACTGAATTCTTTCTGACTCAATCCAATTTATTCTCCACTTTGCAAACAGAAATCTTTTCAAAATATTGATTTGATCATATATCTCACCACTTAAAAATCTTTAAATAATTTCCCATTACCTATGGTTTCAGGGCCAAACTCCCCAGCACTGGCTATGTTAAATAATCTTAGCAAAGATCACTGTACCTTTCAATGACTTAACACTGCAGATTGCCCTTCTCCAATGTGGCCATTGAGGACAGGGTTCCAGGTTGGTAAGAGATCTTCTGCAAGCATCCATTCAGGGTCCCAGACTAAGAGCAGTGGAACTACCTTTGTCACACAGCTTCCAAAGTCACCCTGCTCGTGCTATTGGAGGCCAGAGAATGGGAGGTGAGCATGTGGAGGGAGGACACCCATTGACTTAAAATCTTGTCTGGGATATCGGGACATCAGTTCCACTTGCATTCATTAGAGAGAAATGCATCACTTGGCCACACTTAATAACAAAGACACTGAGAAACATAGCCTCTGGTTCGGCAGCTCCATGCTGTTATTCTGGAAAGGAGAACAGATTGCAACACTCTCTGGCTCGCCTTTTCCCCAGCTTCATTCTCTACTATCACCCACTTTGCATTCTACTCCAGTCACAACTTTATATTTGTACAGAAACATGTTGTCCATCCTTAATTTTCTCTTACTCATTCTGCAGGTGTCAGGTCAAATATTACTTCTCAGAAGTAATTCTCAGAAAATTCATTCCTTAACTGCAGAGGAATGTACATCACATGGCTCATGAGCCTTTCTCTCATAGCACTTATCACCATTTTAAGTTTTTGTTCATTTTCTGTGTGTCTGTTTACTTAGTATATTTCTTTGGCACATGGATTGTAAAAGTGTAGCAAGAAATGGAAAGATGTGGTCCTTCAGCTGCAAGTTTTTATTTTGTAGTCTGGGGAAAAACATTAAAAGTTGCTGAATATAAGACAAGTGAGAAAAAGGTATAGCAGAATAGTATAGGGTTAAGTATGGCATGGGTAACGGTGACACAAAGTGTTGTGTAAAGGTTAATTGAGTAAGGGCTGCTGTGTGGATGGAAAGCTTCCTGGAGGAAGTAAGGAGTGGAGCTAGATCCTCACCTGTGGTACACAAACAGTGCTCAGGCATTTTGAATAAATATATGTCTTTAAAGGTACCAGCTAAACACTGAATCTGGAGACTGAGCAAGTCTGCTATTTCCCAATAAGTTCTTAGGGGTCAGCAGAGTCCTTAGGGAACTTCCTTTGACCTCCTGTGACCTCTGCTAGGAAGTAGCTCCAAGTCTGGACCAGAGACAGGAACCATCAATTGTTCTGGCATGTGCCCAAGCAATTGGATGCAGAATGGTTGGCAGTCAGTGCTATGTAGCCCAGACACCCACTCACCTGGCTTTAGTGGGAGATAAAATCTCCACACTTTAGTGGATTTTTTATAACTTGACCAAAGACTGCAGCTCAAAGGAACTTACATCAACATAAGAAATGTCTAAGGTTTTTTGGACTCTGGAGGAAGATTTGTGGCAAGTGTAGTTGCCAGAGGGAGAGATAAAAAAAAAAAAAAAGCAACACACAGATGGTGGAAGTACAGATGTGCCCATAAGCATTAAGTATGCACCCAAAGGATGAAAAGAAATAAAAGACCTCACCCCATCAAGCAAAGATTTAGCAAATAGATAACTAATTTTCCTTTCTGATGAAGGTCTATTGTTACAGAACTTGGTTTCTCAACATAGAACTATTTCCCTGACTCCCTTTCATCTCCTGGCAGAGCCCATCTCCCAGTTTAGAGGCTGAAAATGCCAGACATGGACCACTGGGAAAGCTTATAGCTATGGTATGACATGTGACCAGTGCTGACCAACTGGGTCTTGATTGGAGGAGCCCTTGGGGAAAGCTTTTTTTAACAACAAAAACAGAGACCCATAGAAGGGATCGTGTCTTCCTTCTTCACTGGAGAGGTCGTGTACCTCATGGAACTATCACAGCTATGTTGACATCGGGATGGGGATGGTGCTGACATGCAGGGAATTGAGACGGAAAAATGACAGTGGCTTCAGTGGACCAGACCTCCATCACTGAGCTGTCCAGCCATATCTGGAACTCTGTTAATGTGAGATCATAAATGCTCTTAGGATTTATGCCACTTTTACTTGAGTACCCTGTTACCCATAGCCCAAAGTGTCATATGTGATTATCTAATCAAATGAAATATAAAATTTAGTCAGATAAAGATAAAAGGTGGCATAAGAACAAAAGTAGAGATTTCAATCTGATTTACAAAATTATCTATTTCACATTGTATTTGTTCTCACACTAAGTTAAATCTATCCAGGTAATATAGTATCAAACCATCAGAAGCTGAGAAATTGCAATTACAGTTTTCCTCAAGTATCAGAGCAACTGAAGTAAATATTCAGAAACTGTTGAATTTCACTTTGCAGCGTTTTGGAATTGGTTGGTCAGTTTGCCTTATGAAATGCATTGAAATGTCCTTTTCAGTCTGCTAGAAATTTAGTTGAAATGTCATGCCCTCTTCGCAATGAATGTAGACGTTTAGCCTCCAAAGGGTGGCAAGAAAGTGTGCCACGTACAAAATCTGTCAATAACAATGAAGTGACCCCAGTAGTCATCTGCCACCTTTATTATAAAAATTATAAATTATATTCTATATGCAATTTGAAAAGGAATCAAACATACAAATGCCAAATCTGGTACAGGGTCTTGGAAGGGCCAATTAAAGTGAGACCACCTGAATTTCAGCTGTTAATATTAGCTTCAGGGTATATCCAACTCTGATAATTAGTTTTGAATGAAAAATATAAATGAAAAGCTTCAATTTAGTTCCTTAGATATTGATATCAAAATTCACATCTGAGATTCCTACCCTCCAAAAATAGAATAAGCATCATTAACCTCAAAACCTGATCTGCAGGAAAAGGCTGTTAGGTGAAACAGACTCAAGGCGATCTTTCTTCTTTTTCTGAAACTCTGCCCCATAATTTTTCTGTCTACAATGTCTTCTGTCTGAAGTTTAGTCATAAAACCGGCTCCCAACAGAGGAGAAAAATGAGGACATAATGGTATGATCTGTGCTTCCTGCCAAGGTCGCTACTTGTGTGATGGAGGCTCTTTGTACCCTGTTGGTTATTGGATTACAGCCTCTGTTCCTGTCCGCATCCACCAGGGAACCCGGTGCCCTGCCTTGATTTCGTGACCTTTCTGTTTACACTATTTCCCCCTCTGTGCTATGTTTTCCTCTGAGCTATCAAATACTTCTAATTCCTATCCACAGTCTCTGTGTTTCCTGCCAACTCCCAGAGGCAATCAGGACACTCCTCACTTCTTTGGCTCTGAACGCCATACTTCCTGCCCATTTAACTGTGTGTATGTGTATGCGTGTGTATATATAGAGAGATCTATAAATCTCTGTGTCTTTTTCTCTCCTCTCTCTCTCTATATATATATGCAATTTGTATGTAACTACCTATACTGTCTCTTCCAAAGTTGAGAATCTTTGAAACCATAAACCGATAATTCTTTCTCTTAACTACATAAACCACCTCATTCTTGCTTTTTCTTTCTATTTTTTTTTTAAATGCAACATCTTTTAACTCATTTAGAGCTAGGTTTGGTATTTGTTCTTTCAACATGATTCATTTCTGAGTGAAAAGTTTTCTGGAAGCCTAGGTTTAACCTTCTTACAGATTGAAAACTTAAATTTTATCCATTTGGAATGGACTTTGAAAAAAATGAGTTACTAATTTTTTAGGCTGAAAGTGATTCAAACAACTCTGTTCTGTTTTGCGCTCCTAGTACCCTATGTATTTATCATTTTGTGGTCGAATTGTTGTTTTCTCATCTCCCATCCCACTCGAATGCATTCTTAGGGCAGGACCAGGGTCTTCTATATCTTAGTAAATGCTTAGCGCCTGGCCCAGGGACTGGAATATGATGGGTGCTTGATAATTCCTTGTGCTATGAATGAAAAAAATCATCTTGTTTTTAAAAAATTGTTCTTTTCTTAATTCTAAAGGAATTTATGTTATAGAGATACATTCTTAAAATATAGAAAATTTAAATCTGTGTAATCAGAATTATTATTTCCCCCATATATGATACCTAAGGCCATAAATATAGTTTTGAATATGAGTGTAAATATTTTATTTCATTACCATATAAAATGCATGAAATGCTGATGGCTCATCTTTATCAAGTTCTACTATCTTGATTATTTTGTACGTAAAATGCCAATTTATTTATTATATCATAGAGCTGGCAATTAATTTATTATTTGATTCTAGAGTCTCCAGAGCTGGAGTTCAAATACGCATGTTTCCACACTCACTTCCAGTTAGGAATGACCATGTTACCACAAAAAGATTAGTTTGAAGTCACTCTAGTTACCTGCTGAGAAACTTTTTATTTTTTTATTTTTTTTCCAATTTATTTATTTTCAGAAAAACAGTATTCACTATTTTTTCACCACACCCAGTGCTCCATGCAAGCCATGCCCTCTATGATACCCACCACCTGGTACCCCAACCTCCCACCCCTCCGCCACTTCAAACCCCTCAGATTGTTTTTCAGAGTCCATAGTCTCTCATGGTTCACCTTCCCTTCCAATTTACCCAAAAGCACATACCCTGCCCAATGTCCATAACCCTACCCCCCTTCTCCCAACCCCCCTCCCCCCAGCAACCCACAGTTTGTTTCGTGAGATTAAGAGTCACTTATGGTTTGTCTCCCTCCCTATCCCATCTTGTTTCATGGATTCTTCTCCTAAAAGGGACATTTATAAACTATCCTTTGGCTTTTCTTTACCCGTTTCTTCCTGTGTCCTCCGGGAAATCAGATGTGTGCTTGCTGAATCAGCAGCCATCTCACAACCTTGAGCAACCATCTGAAAGCACCTACCTGGACATGATGAGAGCAACTGAAGAAAAGGAGAAAGTTTCTTGGAGCACTGGACTACTAAGCCCTGACTTCTGGTTTACCAGAAATAAATAACCCCTATTTGTCTAAGTACCTGAACAGACTTTGGTTGCTTAAATCTAAATCCAATCCTAACTGATACAAGTGTCCACTTGAACACAGAAGATTTTTCATTTTAAAGACTATTTCCCCAATTCTCTCAAGGAAAGTATGTTACTAGCCCATTCTAGAGACATTGCAGTGGAGTTAATTTGTTTATACATAAAAGGGAAGATTAAGGCATTAGGACATACTTTTCTTCCAGACTGGTTGAGAAAAACTGCACAGAAAACTTGCTATAAGAAATATCATTGCACACTACAAGCATAAGCATCATCTGATAACTTATTTGAAATCAAATCTCAGAATTCCTCTGCTCCACCTACGTAGAATCTGTATTTTATTTTTTTAATATTTTATTTATTTATTTGACAGACAGAGATCACAAGTAGGCAGAGAGGCAGGCAGAGAGAGGAGGAAGCAGGCTCCTTGCTGAGCAGAGAGCCCGTCGCAGGGCTCAATCCCAGGACCCTGGGATCATGACCTGAGCCAAAGGCAGAGGCTTTAACCCACTGAGCCACCCAGGCACCCCAGAATCTGTATTTTAAATGTGATTCACAGATGATTCAAGTGTATGTTAAAATTTTTAAAACACTATATAAATTGTGAACTTTGAAATGAAGGAAAAAAAAAGTCTTTAAAAAATTTATCTTTTATATCTCAATTTCCTAGTACAACGTCTAAATAGAACATAATATGGCCAGCCAAATATTTGATGAATGAAACATAATACTGGCTCAGTGTCAATCATTAAATTTTATTATAGATTTGACTATCAGAAATCTAACTATTTTTTGCAAAGCAGAGCTTATGGTTATGAGGAAATGAGTAATGGGACAAACATGATGTAAAACAGGAAAACTGGTTGAAAAGTTACAAAGCTTAGGATGAAAAAAAACAATAGGCTCTGAATTACACTACAATTAAAAGTGTTAAGGAATATGGGCACCTCCAAGAGAAAGAGTTAGAGAAAGAGAAAATTGAGGAGCAAGTCATGAACAGATGCCCTTGCCAACATTCATTATTTTTCCTGTGGCCATCTTGATATTATCTACTCCAGGTCAGTGGTTCTCCTTTTTGGAAGCATGGAGACTCATTTAGCTCTGAGGAAAGCTAGGAATGCTCTCCCAGGAAAGGACATTTACACACACACACACACACACACACACAGTTTCAAGAAGTGAATTGAAGAACATTCAGAATATCCTAAAGTCTACCTGTCACAGATACACAGCCCTTCATGGAGTTTGAGTTTTCTACATTACCAGTTAGGTAGAATAATATTCCACTAAGTCTAGAAATGGCTCAGAAAAATAGATTAAAACTGTCTATTCATATATCCTAAATCCTAAATTAGTTCCCAGTTTAACTTTTGACTGAATGGAAGCATGATCCTTCCACTAGATTCAGCCAGCCTTCTTTTTTAGACCTAGTGTGATGAAATGAATAAGCCAAGGTGGTATAAGAAATGCTTGTAGATATGGTTACATTTTGGACCGAGGGACACTTGGACTCTGGCACAAATGAAGTGTACTAATCTTTAGAATGTACAGGGATATGTTAGGAACTTATTTTTAATTTTATAAGGCTTTTCATGTTAGTATTATGGATTGAATGGTGTCCCTCCCAAAATATTGTTGAAGTCATAAACCCTAGTACCCAGAATATGATCTTATTTGGAAATAGGATTGATGCAGATACAATTAGTTAAGATGTAGCCATACTTGAGTGGAGGGCCCTTAATCCTGTATGACTGGTGTTACTATAAGAAACACACAGACAGAGATAGGAGGAGAAAACCTCACGTAACTGACGTCACAGTTCTCTGGGACAACAGGGTTGTAGGCAGAAGGAACAGTGAGTACAGAAGTTTCAAGATGGAAATATATTTGTACATTACAGGAAGAGGTGTGGCAAGTATAGCTGGACAGAATGAGTGAAAGGGAGAGCAACAGGAGATGAGTTTGGAGAGGTAAATGGGGGGACACAGATAATCCATAGGTTACAAACCATTGTAAGAATTCTGTGAGATGTGAGGTCATTGCATGATTTGGTGCAGGGGAGATATATGATCTGATCATTGTTTAAACATAATCCCTATGGCTGCTGGGTGAGGAACAGACTGAAGAAGATGAAGGTGAGACAAAGATATCAGTTAGGAGGCCATTCCAATAATTATTGGCTTGGATGAAGTATGTGGTATGCAAGTGGTAAAATTGGTAAGAGTCTGAATAAGTTTTGAAGGTTTGCTGAGGACTAGAAATGTCGTGCAACATGAAGAATCAAGCATGTTGCCAGGAATGTTTCACTGAAATTCATGTCAGCTGATCCATAGCATCAGACATTTTTTCCTGCTCCCTGGGTATGGTCAAGTTCTTTTGGGTCACACTGTATCTTCTGGGCTTTGCTTCCACTTGTGCTGGTATCCCCTCTAATCCTGCCTGGCCTTCTACCTCTGTTGTGCAGAAAACCTCCTGTTTCTGGATCTTACCACATCCACAGTTTAGCCTCCTTAGGCTATGCCACAGCCATTCCTGTTGGGAGGCCTTGAAACAAGCAAGGTATCAATTTTTCCAATGCATCTAAACTATTATTTTCAAGATGGCAAGGTAAGACTTTTCCAGAAGCTCCATGATAAAATTGCACCGTGTTCTATGTAAGATCCACAGAAATGCCTCTATGTTTGTCTTCGTGTTCAAAGAAAAAAATACTGCAATTCACAAAATAATGTTTGATTTAATTCATTTTAACTTAGATGAGTTACATATGTCATAAAAATAAATCAAGGAAGAGATGTCTAAATTAATGAAGCTCAAATGGGATGTTGAATTTTTTTAGTGCTAGGAATCACTAAGTAATACAATATTATTATTTCCCATATTTATTCCTAACATCATGAGACATGAAAATAAAGTTTATAGTCAAGTCACAGGCTTTTAATCAATTCAGACCACATGTCAGAGTGCCCCTGTGAGCTGTTTGCCCCAGCTGTTTTGCAGCTGCAGTGAATTTGACATGCTCTGGAATAACCATGGAATGCTTCAAACCCTTTGGAAATACAGAGGAAAACCTAAGGAATAAAAATTGTAGTCTGCCCTGTTGGACAAAATAAGGGAAGACACATTTTAGAGAATATGGGAGTATAACTGCTTTAGAAAATTCCAAATATGAGTAGCTATAGTATTTAGAAGGTATAATTTCATACACATGTATATGTATCTTACATGCTAATGATGCCATTTTCAATGATTTATTACAAAATTTTTCAAATAGAGAAGAACTGAAATAATTTTACAGTGAATACCTGTGCATTTACCACCTCCTCTTACCATTTTAGTATATTTGCTTTATCATCTCTTTCTATTAGTCCATCAATTTATCTTATTTTCTATAAAATTTTTACAATTTCTTAAATTTACATAATATAGAAGTATCTGATTTAGAAGAGTCAAATGTAATGTCCAGAATGTAACTGTTAGTTCCCAATCTGAATTATATGGATATTTTAACATTAAAAAAGACTTTAAAATCCCTTTACTGTAAGCACATCATTTTTTAGCTATAGAAAGTAAGTCATACTGATTTGAGTTTGAGTAAGAACACCTCTAATTACCTGACTAATTAGTAACTAAGCAGTATTTTACATAAATAGATTCTTGAATAGTAAGAGAAAGCTGTATAGTGTTAGTAAGATGAGGATAATCATTGAAGCATGTTCTTTGTTAGAAAATTGAAGTAATTTTAGGTTAATAGACCAATGCACAGTTGAATTAGTGGTGAGATTTCAGGAGGAAGTAGTGTTAAGTGCGTTAAGGGCCGAACATCTATGAAAATCCTCACTGTGTAATCAAAACAACAATGATGACAACTAACCCTACTAAAACAGCTATAATTCTAGCATCAATCCTGTATGTGTGCCCAGTTTCCAAACGGATGGAATGTCACGGGGATAAAGAATTAAAGCCGGAGTATTGGAAGCATGGAATTTGAGTGGGAGACAGAGGATCTGCTGCTTCAATCCAGCTTGACAAACCCACAGACTGTCACAAACGGCACGGTTTAGAGAGCAAGGAGGGGTATGAGCCATCGTTTACACACCTTCTTGAATCCATTGCTGGAAGAGTACTTAAAATTAACCTTCATATTACCCATAATCGATCTGCGTTGTGTTCAGTCACATAGTTACCTGAGTTGCAACTCTGTTGAAGATGTGACACAATAGAATCTCTTGTTGCTTTTACATTTCCATGTTTTAAGACAATATTTTTAAAAAGAGTTTATTTATTTATTGAGAGAGAGAGAGAGAGAGCATGCATGTGCAAGCAAGCAGGGGTAGGAGCAAAAGGCAGAGGGAGAATCTCACTTCCACGACCCTGAGATCCAGACCTGAGCTGAAGTCAAGAGTTGGACACAAGCCACCCAGCCACCTCTGACAAATTTTTAAAAGGAAATTTGAGAGCAATGGGTGAACATATATTAGAGAATTGTTAAAATTTACAAAATATAAAATTCTGCACATTTTAATTCATACTTCTATGTTAGTAAGGCAGCAAATGTATTTTTTTCTTTTTTCCCCTTCTTCTTCTTCTCATATCCTTTAAAATTTTTCTTCTCCAGGCTATTTCTTCAGGCTTTAGTTAAGTGACTAATATATTTTCCCTGACCATCGTTTTAGTGATTTAAAATGCTTAAGAAGTTACTGGGAAACCCCAAATTTAACTTCTTAAAACCTACCCTAAAAGATTCCTGTCTTCTATATTTTTAACGAGTTTTCTCAGTGATTTTTAGGTGATGAACAACTTAAAACTACCACTTTGAAGAATTCAACATTAGCAGTCACGGGGTATGTCTTCCAGTTCTGATTCTAAAATGATTATTGATTTATTGAGTGGTCCATGGCCCTATTTACCTCTAGAATTTTTTCCCTCTCTATGGAGAAGTTGGCAAGTCCACCTATGAAGATAAAACAAAATTTATTTTTATCATATGGAGCTCTTCTTTGGCACTACACATAATACAGTAATAATGATCTGGCAAAATTTAAATAAAGTCATACATTTAGAAATCTAATACGATATCTAATACTTAGTAGTGCTCAATAAATGGTAGTTATTATCATATTTATAAGATTTTTTTCAATTTTTTATTTAAATTCCAGTTAGTTAACATTCAGTGTAGTATTAGTTTCACATATAGAATTTAATAAGAGTTATTAAGAAACAGGTATTAAACTCATCTGCTATTCAAGGCTGGTCCTATAAATTGCTGAATTGACTAAAATATGTATGACTATCAGGGTCATCTTGTCTCTAAATGTTCCATTGATTATAGTTTTATCAGATTACTCACTCAGTTTAGGGCACCATAAATGAGGGGAATGTGGTCTACACTGGGTAGAAAGATGGTAAGAAAGAAAATGGGTCAATAAACACAGGCAAAAGAGCACAGGAAATGAATATAGTTAATTTTAAAACGATGAGATGAAGAGTATGTCAATTTCTTTCACTCTCAATTTACTCATTTTCAAAGTTATTACTAATGATTCCTATTTCAGTTTCATGAATCAAAAACAATTTCTGCCACACACTAGTTGTATAAGTTTGGTTCAACAAATTTACCTCTCTATACCTTAATTTCCTAACCTGTAGAATATAAATAATGCTGGGAAATACCTCAGAGACTATGAGAATTCTTGGTGCATGATACACACTTCGCACTCAGAGAATGTTAGCTAGTGTCAAGTACTCATCTATTGATTTCCTAAAGGCTTTCCCAGCAAAGTACCACCAACTGGGTGTCTTGAAACAACAGTAATTTATTGTCTCATGGTCCCGGGGACTAGAAGTCTGAAATCAAGTTGTCAACAGGGCCATTCTCCCTCTGACACCAGTAAGGAATCCTTCTTTGACTCTTCCTAGCTTCTAATGGTTTGCCAGCCATCTTTTCATGCCTTGGCTTGTAGCTACACAACTATAGTTTCTGCCTTTGCCATCATACGGCATTCTTTCTGTGAGTATCTGTCTTCACATGGCCACCTTCGTAAGAGGACACCAGTCATGCTGTATTAAATGCCCATTCTATTTCAACTGATCATATCTGCAAGAACCCTAGTTTCAAATAAAGTCATTTTCTTAGGTACATAGGAAGTTAGGACTTGAGTTTTTGTTTTTGATTTTTGTTTTGTTTTTATTTTGCTTTTTTAGGGGAACACAATTCAATCCATAATAATACATCACTGTCTACTTTTCCAGGGTCGCAATGAGCATTATGTGAGATGACAAAGATAAGAGAACTCCATCTATAAAAATATTAATGTTATATGTATTTTTTTCTATAAAAGCCTTCAGATAGATGAGAAATTTTTGGAATGAAAAGGAATACCAAATGTAAACATACTTAAACCTAACCAAAAAGAATTTAAATGGCACTAGAGAAACATGTCAGCAATAATGTTTATGAAATGACAGGATGTACTCTTTAGTTGTTTACTTTGGACATACATTGTAGAATGCTAAAGTGGAATTTGAGAGATTATGTTGGTCTAGAAAGATTAATGTGACTGTGATATTTTAAATTATAAAGTTCATAGCTTATTCTACTACCTATATGTAACAGATAATATTTATTTTACAGGTATACAGTTGATCCTCAAACCACATGGGTTTGAACTGTGTAGGTTTGCTTCTATGTGAATTTTTATCTATCAGTACTGTAGTGTGTTATTTTCTCTTATGATTTTCTTAATGTTTCTTTTTTCAAGCTCACTTTATTGTAAGAATACAGTATGTAATACATGTAACATACAGAGTATGTGTTAATGTCAATTATGTTATTGGTAAGGCTTCCAGGCAACAGTAGGCTATTAGTGGTTAAGTTGGAGAGTCAAAAGTTATACATGGATTTTTTTTACTGTTGGGGGGTGGTCAGCATCCCTACCCCCTCATTGCTCAAGGATTAACAGTATACCAATTGTTTTTCTTGTTAGTGACACAAATAAAATTTCCTTTCCACCACAAGTAACTACTAGCACCCCATCTTTCTCTCTTCTATAAGAATAGAAAAATGGATATAAAAATCTTCCCACAAGTCCATGGTTAGTAAATAAAAAGGCTGGAATTCAAACCCAACATTTTGAATAAAAAGCTTGTCTGTTTCTCTTTGGTTGCTCATCTGTTTTTATTTTTGTTGTTGCTGTTTTGTTCTATTCATAATACTGGTAGTACCAGATGTGAAGTTCATAGTAGCAGACAACAGAGAATGTAACCAAGACCTGCAGTGTAATTGTCCTTTGATCAGAACTCTCCATAAGAATGTAAGATCATACACTTGTATTTTCCTCTCTGAAAATGCTTCCTGTCATTTTTTTGTTTTGTTTTTAGTATCTTTTCTAAATTAATATCCAATTACCTTACAAGAAATAGAAATGATTCTGTGATAACAATTTGTTCCATTGAGATGATTTTACACACACACACACACACATACACACACACACACACACACACCACTCAGGCACTAACCATTTCATTCTTGTGAGAGACCAATTATCTGTGACTTTGGATTTACCTGAAACCCAACACGAACTCGATGAGCTATGAGCTGAAATCAGTTAAGTGTCATGTGTAAGCAGGAGAAACAGCATGTCAACTAAATTCCGCTTGTTCTCCTGGTTCCCTAGAGAACATTCAGCCAGATTTATGCCATAATTTTCCTGTAGTGGGTTGGCTTACAAAAGATCTTTTCTATACCAAAACGCAAAAGTTATGTTCACCTTGGGAAAACATAAAGATCTATCTCCAGAAGCTATTTCCAGCTGGCCTTCCCTAACCAAATCTCAGTGATTAGACCAAAGATACATGTTTTATGCTAAGATCTAGCAAAAGTCCAAACTTTCAAAGTAACATCTGCAGAGAAGTTGCAAGCCAACATAAAAACATGTTCATTGTTATTGAAATTTTAAAGCTTTCATTGTTTTGCATTTTTCTGCTTCAGTGGGTATTCTTTATTCATAACCTCTCCAAGACATTTTCTTTGGAGCACAAAAGGATGGCTCATATTCTGTTTTCTTATTCTTACAAATTATTTGTTACTTGTCAAAGTCCAAAGTTCTAAAATGTTTTATTTCCTTTTGTACCTACTCACCTAAACCTCCAGTTCCAAAAGGGAGCAGGTGGAAAATTTATAGGGCACACGTTTTCTAAATCTCTAAAGAACGAATTTCTTAAGATTGGATTTCTTAAAAGCCATGTGATACATTTGACTATAGTTACATGATTCAAGTAATTATACTTGACTCAAATGCCAGAGATTAAAAAATGTGACCCAGGGAATCTTGGCTTAGAAGAAACTTAGAACTAGTTCATTGTCCTGTCTCCAGATGGGTTTCAGCAAAGTTATTCCATTTGACTCACTTTAAGTCCTTCAACAAGTGTGGACTTTGTACTTACTCTGTACCAGGGAGTTATGGGGACTGTAAAGGAAATAGAAGTCCAGGTCAATTTAGGAAACTTAAAATTGCTATAGTGGATAATTTTTTTTTTAACAGTCAAGACATGGGAAACATCTTGAAACAAATAAAAAGACAGTTCATACCCTTATGAATATCAAACCCCAATAATGAAATGCCAAGTGCATGGCACAGAAAATAAATATAAAAGGAGGATGGATGTTCTTTAGTTCTAATAAAAAACTTCCGTGGTTTAATTCCATTTTGTTTGAAAACAATTAGTAAAACATGTTCTATATGATTCATTAGTTATCTTTATTCAAAAATGCTTCCTTAGCTAAATATTTAATAAAAAACGTCTTTGGGGAAGAAATTTCAGTGTTAATTAGGCAAAAACCAAAAATACACACAAAAATTATCCAGTCATTGAAAAACAAAAAGGATTTTTTTCTTGCACTTCATACATGTGTATAATTTACAAGAGTAAAGGGAGGAACATAAGTTAAATTAACTCTTCTTGAATCTGCAATATTTATAGTTTTAAGGCTTTCTGCTGGGTTTTCACTTTCATAAGAGGACAAGTGTGAGATACAAATCATCTATTTTTTCTAACCCCATCTTTGCACGCCAGTAATTTAGTCTTCTGGTTTTTCATATAAAGAAATTGTAAGAGATTGATTTGAGAAGTAGCAGGGAAACGAATTGGTCTCTGGCTGCATTTCTCAATCAGAGTCTTACATTTCCTTTTGAAAAATATCTATAAACTTAAGACATCTGTTTAGTTTTGCCATCTTGAATGTTCTGTTTTACTCATTCTCACTGAAATCCAAAGTCAATCACTTCTGTTGTGTTTGGCTTTTGTCAGATAAGAACAAGTAAGGGATTATCTCTAGACTTCAAATCTCCTTTTGCCATAAACACACAGACACACGCATTTACACACCCCTCACATACTAAGAGGCAATTTTGAGCTTTAATTTCTTGCCTATACCACTCCTAAAACTTCCTTAAGGGAAAGAGCTGATACATTCCCTCTCGGTAGATTGACTGAAAAATCCAAACTCTTTGCTGCTCTTTCATTAGAGTTGTACTACACTTCTTGAGAACAGGGACCCCTTGTCTGTTTCAGTCACTGCTATATCTTTCGTGTCTAGGACAATGACTAGCGCTTAATACATGCTCAGTAAATGTTTGTCGAATGAATACATGCATTCAAGATAAAGTCTTTAGGCAAACTGAGCAACTGTAGACATCAGGGGAAATTTCTTTCTGTCGTCCCTGAAATACTTCTTTTAAGGCTGCTTATAATTTTATATAGGGCCACACATGTAGTGAACGTCCTTGCCTGTCAGCTGCCTGCCCCAACTTCTCCATCCTCATATTAAAGAGAGTGTAAATCTTCACCTCTACCCTGAATTTAAACAGAGTCTTGATAAACCTCTCTGGGATTATTACAAATGCCGTATACTAGGTGATTTTTGGCAAAGAATGAGTTGCTAATCCTCTGAGCTCCCCAATCCCACCAAGTCTCACAGTTATTGAGGATTAGGCTAGGCCTAAAGCAGCACTGAAGAAGTTTCTGTGGGGGTGCATGGGATTGACAAAGAAAAGTGGCTCTGTGTTTCTCCTAGGAACACATATATAGATAGAGTCCTCTAAGTATTTTAACAGCTCGATATAAAGGGACAACACTGAGGCAGAGAATGTGGGATATAACTGCTTTACATGTTTATTTTTTTAATCTATTAATTTTTTAAATTAACATATGATGTATTATTTGCCCCAGGGGTACAGGTGTGTGAATCGTCAGGCTGACACACTTCACAGCACTCACCATTTCACATACCCTCCCCAATAAATGTTTATTTTTGTGCCACTGACTCTTGACTCCTGAGTTGGAAGAGGCAAAGAGAAGAAAATATTAAGAAATCTCATAGCATTGATCCTCCCATGCCGTATGAGGGACTTTTTCTATTGCTGTGTAAATAGCAATAAATAGTCACAGGACAGGCAGGTACTCAGAATAGTCCTTTATTCCCATACTGACTGTTGGGATGAGATCCACCCTCCTGCACCACTGTGAAGCCTCCAAGAAAAAAAGATGCTAACATTCAAGTTCAGTGTTTCCTGGCTTAGACTGCAGCCATGTAAGCCAAATTTTCTGTAACAAATTCTAATCTTGAGTGCCTATTCATCATGTCTATGTGTGTGTATTTATACGTATGGTATATGTGTGTATATATGTATAGAGCCTCCTGCCCAACCTAGCTTTTAGTCAGTCACTGGCACTCCCTCCCCGTCCTCTGCATTGTCTGAGAATTGACAGCAGGAGTTCTTAAATGAAACTATTTCACGCACACAATGCAAAGCCTTGAAGTCCCTGTGTGTCTGTGTCTGCTTTTGTCAAGGGGAACAGAGCATGTTTGTAAACATGCAGCATGGAAAGGAGATCCGGCAGTGACAGCAAGCCTGTGGCCCACCAGTTTCCTGTTTGTCTCTGACATTATGTTACCCCTGACAACGAAGGGGGAAAATAATCTCCAAGAGAACGGCACTTCTTTTCCTTATTATAAGTTCAGAGTTTGGCGAGTAGAAGAAATTAAAACTGTCTAACTGCCTTTTTAATTGCCAAAAGCTTGTATGTCCCTGTTCCCCTTTTCACGAGCCTTCCCCCTTTCTTCTCTTTCAAAACAGGAGAAAAAGCAATAGAAATAGACACCAAGACAGAGATAGACCGATGGATGGACAGAAAGAGGGATGGAGAGAGGGAGTCATGTTTCAGTATTTTGATCTGCTGAAAACTATAACGCAGGAAAAGCTTGATAAAGATCAAACAATACCTGCAGAGCTACAGTGAATAAACTTCATTTTAAATCATAGAAAGTGACACAGCTGGATAGATCAATGTATCTGGGATGACTTCTTTTATCATATAAACGCAGGTCACATAAATCCATTCGTTCACTCAGTTGGCACTTGCTGCATTGAAAGTATTATGCTGGATGTGTACATTCTTACTTTACCCCTTTTTTTAAATTTTTAATTTTTTTATTAACATATAATGTGTTATTAGCCCCAGGGTACAGGTCTGTGAATCTCCAGGTTTACACACTTCATAGCACATACTTTCCCTAATGTTCATAACCCAACCCCCCTCCCTCCGGCAGCCCTCAGTTTGTTTTGTGAGATTAAGAGTCTCTTATGGTTTGTCTCCCTCCGGATCCCATCTTGTTTCATTTATTCTTTTCCTTTCCCCCCAAAATCCCCCCCATTGCCTCTCAACTTCCTCATATGAGGGAGATCATATGATAATTGTCTTTCTCTGATTGACTTATTTCACTAAGCATAATACCCTCTAGTTCCATCCATGTCATCGCAAATGGCAAGACTGCATTTCTTTTGAAGGCTGCATAGTATTCCATTGTATATACATACCACCTCTTCTTTATCCATTCATCTGTTGGTGGACATCTAGGTTCTTTCCATAGTTTGGCTATTGTGGACATTGCTGCTATCCAGATGGCCAAAAGACACATGAAAAAGTGCTCCACATCACTCCACTGATGCTCCGCATCAGGGAAATACAAATCAAAACCACAATGAGACAACACCTCACACCAGTCAGAATGGCTCAGATTAACAAGTCAGGAAACAACAGATGCTGGTGAGGATGCGGAGAAAGGGGAACCCTCCTACACTGTTGGTGGGAATGCAAGCTGGTGCAGCCACTCTGGAAAACAGCATGGAGGTTCCTCAAAAAAATGAAAATAGAGCTACCTTATGACCCAGCAATAGCACTACTGGATATTTACCCTAAAGATACAAATGTAGCGATCCGACGGGGCACTTTTCCCCTTTTTAAGTAGAGTTGAACCCACTTAAATCAGAACAAAACAGGACACTGAGAAGGTGAGGTAACTTGTCCTTGATCATGTTATGGTGGATCCAAGACCTGTTCTGTTTGATCTCAAAGCCGCCGTGCTCCTGACACTGTGCATTCTCTCCATATTGAGGGGACTAGTGTCCAAACTAGTGCAGAGATAAAATGATAGGGATTTTGAGAGGAATGCACTAAAATTAGGAAATTATCATTAAGAAAATGAGCAATTAAGTACCTACCTCCCTTGTTCACTGTTCTTTTAATGAGCAACAGGCTAAAAAAAAATTTAAAAGGAAGAAAGAAAGAAAAGTTAGAGACTGCTGACTAACAGTGATCTTTCAGAATCTAGCACATAGATTGGTGCAAATTGGAGAGTACCTAGTAAAAATAATTATCAGACCCATTTTTAGGTTTATATTCATGTCACATAAACTAGGGAACAAAATCTTCTTTTGGAGTAGTGATTTTCAGGCCACTGTGTCAGAAACTTTGCATTTTGCATCCCATGGAAGTCATTTCTTACTGCTACTTGACTGCTAAAAAGATATCATCTCCATACCAATTTTAGTATATGCCTTCTCATTGTCATAAGTCTTCAATATTACCTTAGATATTCAGACTTTTGATAACTATTTGTACTTTTTTTTTCACCGTCTCCAGAATACCTTCATATTCTGAAAAGTGTTCAGATTTCTCATTATACTAGCCAAACATTTAAACAGTCTATAAACTAATTGGCCTTTTGTTCTACAACCTCAGCTGTAGGTCATGCCTTTTAAATCTTATACATTATTGAAAATTTGATTTGGGGGAAACTATCCTTACATTAGAATCCACTAAACTTTAAAAAAAAATAACTTCTGTTTAGAAAAATCTTTCCTTAATATTAACATTGCCATTCATACTTCATATTGCTGTAGTACGTATATTACTAAAATCAACTCACAGGGTTGCCTGTGTGGATCAGTCGGTTAAGCATCTGCCTTCAGCTCAGGTCATGATCCTGGGATCGAGGATCATGGGTCCTGGGATCAAAAGCCCCATAGGTCTCCCTCTCCCTCTGTGTGCTCACTCTCTCCCTCTCTGCTTCTCCCTCGAATAAATACATAAACAAATCTTAAAAAAAAGAAAATCAAAACTCATTATTAATTACTTATTACATGGAGAAAGGATGCCTGTCAGAACGTATCTTAATTTCTACTCCTATCAGTACTCTAAATTTTACATAATCTTTAGTTTCTTTAATTTGTTAAATTTAGCGGAGACAAATTTATTACGATTTAGCTCCCTTACTTATACAGGCTTCTTGCCAGAAGAAGCCCTAGCAATGTTTATAAGGTCATAACAATTTTTGTGAAATTCACAATGGTTAAGATATTTTAACTGAAATTGATTAAGACTGTTGTCTCTTTCTATCTTCACTCCCCCATCCATGTCAGGCTGTATTGGAGTGGCCACAAACATGTGTGGAATCTGGCTAAAGAGTAGTTAGTTTAGGGATACTTTGGGTTTAGTGGGATACTTTTATGTGGTTCACAGTCACTTTCCTATACAGGTATAGTAATTGCTAACTGACTGGTTAGAAATGGGCAGGAATTTGGTTTTGCTATCTACTAAGTGACAGTATAAATTAAATTACCTATTCCCTTTCCTCTGGTCTCTTTGGTTATACATTTTGCTAAGTGAGAAAAAAAAATAGACAAAAAGAGACATACCACAAATAATATGCAACAATTATACAGTATATATCTCGACTTGGGACAGACTTCCAACTTTTCTGTGGTTTAATTTCAAAAATCATGTGATGCCACAGATAGATGCTTCACAGGGAAATTCAGAGCGTTGGTTATATAATACCAGTAAAAGGGCCTGGAAGAAAAATGGCCCCTACGAGTGAGGTGGTATTAGACATGATGTGTCCTGAGCAAATGGGATTATTCCAGAATGGCTGCAGTCTCTTAGTTTCATGAATAATCCTTTAAAAGCAAAGAGATAAATGCCTGAGGTTAAGTTACAGCTTGATGAAATACTTAAAATGACCAAAGTTGGAATTCAGACATTGTTGTATTTGAGAGATACGAAACAGCTACAACTACCATTTCTTACCCTTGTCCAGAATAATGTCTTATTATTCCATCCTCTCTCTGTAAATTGGAGCTTATTAGGCTGAGCAACTTTTTGTATAAGTTCTAAGGGCATAACACGGTGGCTGCCACTAGATAAAAGGGGTCCTGAATATGTTTTCATGCACCACTGGCCATGGGCTTAAATTTTTAGTTATTTCTATTTCTTTCTTACCTACCCAATGCCATTGTTAAAATAACAAAACACTGAAGTTAACATTTTAAACATTTACTCATTTACTTATAAAATGGCAATGCTGAGAACAAATGTCAAAGGAGTAAAAAATTTTAATACACTTTAAATCTCATCAACCATTGCAAATTTAAATCCTGTTCTAACTCATTCAGGGCATTTTTCTAAATTCAAAGTCATTCAAAGACACACTATGGACTCCCAGTACTTTGGTGTGTTGGAACAACTTTGAGAGAAATCGCTCTCACAGAAAACAGACTCAGAACTTCCTTGGGAGGTTTTGAAGTGCCCTCACAGCTGACCAGAGACAAGGCGTTACATTGCCTCCTTAGGACTTCTGATTAGTTCTTCGCTCTCCTGGCCAGGGGATTCCAGATCTTTACATCTTTCTTCTCCATGTGGTCCAAGGTGGAAAAGACATACCCACCTCAGTATATATCTTTTCAGGAGGCAGCACTGCCCAGATTACCCAAACATCTCAGGGACTTTCTGGCATAGAGTTTTTTCTTCTTCTTCTTCTTCTTCTTCTTCTTTTTTTTTTTTTTTTTTTTTTCTGATTTCTCTACTTTTCTAAGAGATTCTGTCCTTTACAATGACTAATGGGAATAAAAGCTAATATGCACTGAACTACCTTCTTTTACAAACTCTTCAAGCTCTTTCTTTTTATAATGATTTTTTCCAGAAGCTTCTGGCACTCACTTACTTCTTAAAGGGACCCTGGATTTTTATCATAGCCTTTATTTTTAAAATTGACTTGAATAGCGTACTCAAGTTTTGAAGAGTTTATAGGAGTTTCCTCTCTTAACTAAAGAGCCCTTAGTCTAAAGAAAAACTCAAATACTGAGATTTTCTTGATAAGCAGAAAAATCATATTGCTGGAAAGTGTTTCAATTCTACTGATAATGCAACTCATTCCCTGCAAAATAAAATGAATATTCCTACAGATATTCTGTTATGAAAATAGGTACCCTTTTGTCTCTCTTGGTAAGCGCACCTTGTTCTAACAGTTCTTGTAAGAAAAAGGCAGCTACACGTATAGGTACAATTTTCTTTGATGCAAATTTCTCTTCTATTACTTTCCTTACCGCCCATTTGCCATTATGTGCTGCTTTATGAAGCACCTGTGACAAGGTTAACTTTATTTCTCCAAATAAATAGGGTCATTTATTCTAGTTCTGCTCCAATAGCTTGAGAAGTTCCCATTAAACACCTAGGTATCTTCCCAATTAAAGCAAATGCTAAACTCTTAAAGACCCATTGGAAAATTCCTCTGATGTTTCACACAGTTGCCAAATCAGCAGTGAAGGCTTCTGTTTAAGCTTCCTTAAACTACAAAGGCATTTCTTCGACTCTGAGCCAGGTATTTAGCTGGTGTAACTTTTGCAAAGAATTCCAGGAGTAACCCTCACCTTCTTGTGTTGGAAAAAATATCTCTTATTTAGGTGAGGAGTCAAAAGCTATAAATAAAATTTAGTCTTAGGGAATTATCCTTGGAGACTTACTGCACAGTATTTTGTTGTACAAAAACCCAGTTGCAAAGGAAATCCATCCTTAATTGGGGGGAAAAAAAAAATCTTCCTGTGGATAGTCAAAACGGTCTAGCCTGAAGCTCTTAAAGGGACAACATCTCAATTGCTATTTTTTTATTGATTCAAACAGCCTTGACCCCTGGCATAATTCTGGTTAACAGAGCCAGGCAATTGCTTTTGAATTACCTCTCCACTTAAGGCAGTTATGAATAATGCCAGATGCATTTCTTTTCAGGATGTTAACAAAGATTCCAGATTCAAAATATATGAAAAGGGACAATAGGATGTGTCTGCTTTGGAGTTGTCCCTGTAGGTGAGCCCACTTTGCATTACTTCTGTTCTAGCAGTCGGAGCCGCGCTTCACATAAAAGAAGCTAATGTTCGCGTACCCTCGCAACATCTTCCTCCTGTCTCACTGTCCTCAGTTCTCTCATGGCAATCCAGCCTTTATACTTGTTCCGCTTTAACTTTGTAGGAGTATAAAGGCTGGATTCACGTGAACTTGGGTGGAAGATCTTCACATGTTCTCCGTTTCTCATAGGAAAAGGTTCAAAGGCCTTAATACGATGTCCGAATCCTGATCTGCGCTGGGTCTTTCTTGATGGGTCTCTCTCTTAATGTGCTGCCCTTCTCTTGTACCCTAGCACCCCACCCAGTCTAAACACCCTGCCCTCTCCAAACTCTGCCCCTTGACTCCAGCTGCTTTTATTGTCGCAAGGTCCTTTCAATCTGTAGATAACGTTCAGGTGTCGTGTAACTCCTTCCCCAAAGACACCTTCTCAAATATTCCTACTCCCAAAAAAATCTTCCCTTCTTCCACATCATACAATATTTATAAATGTTATATGCATTTAAATATATTCTGTGATGCCTAATTTGATTGTTTAAATATGTTCCTGTCTTTTCCACTGTATCATAATCTAGGACACCGAGAGCTCTGTATCTTACCCATTGCTATAGGTTCTTTATGACTTCTCATTACTTCCACATCAAAGGCCTAGCAAAGAGGTTTGCATATACAGTAACAAGTTTTCAAAGTACTTGCTATTTCGTTGAATTATCATTGCATAGCTGTTTGTGATGGTAACTTTCTATGTATAAATAAAAAAAAAATAGAGTACTTGAATACATGAGGATTATTTTGACCCCTATAAAAGCATGTCTGTGAAGAATATGCTTAGCAAACTTTTACACTCCCATTTGATTCTCTATAAAGTGTAGAAGTTTTCCCCCAAATATAGAGGACCTAATTGCTGGGAATGAATTATGCTGATGTAGTTAATGCTATCTCTCTTTAATTTCTATTTATTTCCAAATAACAAAGTAATTGTAACAAAAATGTGTACACACACAATACGAAAATACAAATAAATAAAAGGAGTCCCTTCAGCAGTTCGGGCTGCTGTAACAAAGTACTATAGACCTGTAACAAAGTACTATAGACTGAGTGGCTTCTAGACGTTACTCCTCCCATATCTAGAGACGGGAAGTCTAAGAGGAGGACGCCATCATGGTCCAGTTCTGGTGAGAACGGTTGCAGACTGCTGACTCCTCTTTGTAACCCCCACATGGCAGACAGCAGAGGAGAGAAGCAGGTTTTCTCATGACTCTTGTAATTGGGCACTAACCCCATTTGCGAGGCCTTCATCATGACCTCATGTCATCCTAATTACTTCCCAAAGGTCCCACCCCCTCATGCTATCACATTAGGGAACAGGCTTTCAACACATGAATTTTGGAGGGACACAAACCTTCCATCCGTAACAGAGAAAATAAATGAAAATTCTATCTTCTCGCATGTTTGTCCTTCATTCCTCCTTCCTAGAGGCCTCCTCACTGGTTTCTTGTGTATACTTACATATATTCTTTCCCCTGCCCCCTCTCTTTCTTTCTCTCCCTGAATTGATCACAGTGTTTTGTTTCAAAATTAGAATATTTGCTTGCCTTGGAAGAAATGCCAGTTTCTCTTACTTCAGGTAACTAACATCCAGGAAATTCCTAAAATTCCAGGAAATTCCTAAAATCCTTCAAATATTATCTGCAAAACTAGTTCTGAGAGTGATGGTCTGCATCTTTGTCTTCACTGTCTCTTCTCACGCATGTACCGTTAGATGGTATTTGCCCTCTTGCAGAATCTCTGTAGTAGAAAAATAATAAAATCAATAAAATAAAATTATCTTTTTAGTACCTACAATTTAGCCAACACAGCACTGTATCAGGCAATCTCTTTTGTTATATTAATCCTCACAACAAGGATTCTGATTTTTGTCTCATATAGGCATAGATGGGCATAGATGCCGACTGAGGTTTAAGACTGTAGGGCTGGCTGGTAACAGGAATGCAATTCAGCCCAGGTCTATCAGACTTCAGTTTCAAGTAGAATCTCAAGTCACAGAATTATCTGACTCCATTATTTGGCTCTATCACTTTATAATTATTTTCCTTCTTCCTTTCTTTATCAGTTAGTCTCATTATGTCAGTAATATATGTTTCAAGCTGCTACAGTTATTATAAAAATAAATTTTATATAATCCAAGGAGTATTTCCAAGTAGTTTTGGAAGAAAAAAAAAAAAAGTCATCCTTAATATGCCACTCCTTAATTTTCAATATCTAGAGATAAATTAAAAAGTCTCCTGGAAATTCATATGCAATAAGTTTGTCCTAAGAATTTCAGGGTTGTAGCTTTGTCCTAATAGTAACATGCAAGCTAATTCTTTATGAATACCCCTAAAATTGATAAAGTTAATAAGCACAATCAGAAAATAAAACTAAAATTAAAAAATTAAAAAAAGAAAAAAACAAAAACCGGTGCAGCTGAGCTTTTTATTTGCCTGAGTAATTGTCCCAGAGTCCTTTTGAGATTGTCTTCATCCCTTCCAATTTTTCTGTTATTTTTTTGAGATATACTTCAATTTTTTTTCTGATTTGAAACTTAACAGCCATAACTGAGGCACAAACCTAACATTGATGTCTTTTTTTTATCTTTCTTTTTAAATATAAAGCCAAAATTAATTAAATGTTGATTGAACAAATACATCATGAAACTAAAAGCAAGATAGTATACTTGAAAACATACTGAGTTCAGTTATTGTGTATTATTATTACTATTATTATTTTGCACCTTGGTCTCTTTATCTATAGAGAGCATTCAGCCAGCTGAGGAATTTCCAAGGTCATCTCAAGGTTAATATTTAACTCTTATTTTTTCCTTGAGAGCTTGTGACTTTAGACTGTATAACCTTGGACTGCTGGATTTTGTGAAAGGAGCACATGAATCTCTCTAGAGGGTAATCTTTCCAGCTTTACCGTTTCCTTGAGTTTTCAAATTGTGATGGTGACCGAGTCCTGCATTACTGCTTGGTCTTTAATTAAAATAAGACCTTCAATATCAGGGGAAATGAAGAACTGAGAGTTCTGGCATGGAAAGCATTTCACATTTCCTTTGGACATTTGGGAGTTGAAGTGGATTGCAGCATCTCACTTCTGGTGATTTGATGACACCATCCATTTTTAAAAATTTCCTTCTCCTCCCTTCATAGCACTGCAGTAGAGTTTAGGACATCATTGTCTTATCTGAAAAACAGCAATGACTACCAGGATAAGCTCTGCTTTGCTATAGCACTTGTATAAAAGGTTTTAAATATTTAAATGCAGATATAATGGAGGACCTCCTATAATTTCCCCATCTGGTTAATAATCAACTAAGAAGTGCTGATGGAAAAATATACAAAACCCACTACTATTACAATAGTTTATTCTTCTAAGTAGTTTGCACAAGAGCAGTTAATTTGGAGAAGAAGCAAGACATTAATTTAAAAGACTCAAACAATATTTGATCTTCATGGTTCTTCAAGCTGATAAACAGGTGATCCAGATATATGTTTCTTCAGAAAGAACTAGAACATCCACAGGAGAAATCACTTCCTTGAGAATAAGGCTGATTTGCAACAAATTAATTTCGAACACTGCAAATTTGCTTCAGGTATGGGATCATTCTTCACACGTTTTATATTATCTTTTATCCATAGTCTGAATGTTCTGCCAAGCATTTATTCAGTATCATTAAATTGATAAACGGTCTTCAAGATATTTCCCACAATTATTCTGTAAACTCTGCTGAAATAGCATTTCCCAGAATGGATAGCTATGAAAAGGGTTGGGATGCCAGTCAAATTTTAAGATTTAATCAAAAAGAGAGTTATGTACACTTAAGGCTATAAATTCTGCTTGCCAAAGACAATTTATTTTTACTAATTCCTTTGGATTTCTTTGTTGTTTTTGTTGAAAATGCTTATATTTAAACTGTACAAACATAAGAAGCTCAAGTTAGGTGGGGATGTAGTAGGGATGTAATGGAAGTGTGCTTTAAATTTAATAATTTACTGCTCTTCATGAAGTTACCATGACAAATTACAGAGTTAACAAAGCTGCGTGTGTGTGTGTGTGTGTGTGTGTTCTGTTGTGTTTCACTCTGTTTTCTCCAGTGCAGTTTGATTTTTATCAGTAGGGTGTTGACATCATTTCCTTTCTAAGTGGCCATTGTTTAACACTGGTGGAGAAGGACAGGAAAGGGGCAATATATTTATTTATATAAAAGGCTCTAGTCAGGAAAATGTTTTCTTGGTACTTTATTTCCTCATTGTCAAAAGTGAGGTTCTTATAAAAGGATAATGACAGTATTTTACATCTAACATGCAAGGTAGTTTACATCTAAACTAGCAAGGTAGTTTGTTTTTGTTCATGAAGATTTTACTTACCTCTACATCACTTTTGATAGACAGTCTTTCTTTTGGATACTCCTTTTTATCCTTTCATAAATTCCAGAAAGATATTTGACATGAGGATCTCCTGAAATTTAAAAAAAGAAAAAAGGAAAGAAAAGAAAAGAAAACCAAAAATCAAAGACATTAATGTTTAGTGAAGATTGAGTTGTCTTCTATAATTCAACAGTCTCTTCTTAGTGTAAATCCAGCTAAAATGGAAAGGATTAAACTCTGAGTTGATCAAAAGATTGGAGGAGGCTTGGGGTTTCAGTTCAACTTAGAGGCTGAATCAGAAAGCAGTGAGAATGGAATAGTAATGAGAAACTATATGATTCCCTGAAGTACGCTTTAATCCCTTTTTCTTCTTGCCATGGTTTCTTTTTCAGAAATGGGGTTCAGAAAAATACAGGCAGAGTATGATCTTTTGGATCAGGCTAAAAATATTCTTCACTGTATCTTCATTGATAGCGTGATATGAGACATTCTTGTGGGCATTAGTGAATCTAAAGTCATTTTTTCACTTAATAACATTAAATATTTTTTGATAACTACTATGTTTTGTCACTTAATTGAATAGATTGCATCAGTCATTTTATCCTCACAAAAATACGGAGAAGTTGGCTCAATTATCAATCTTTATCACGGGGTAAGGAACACTGAGGCTTCCTTAAGATCATGCAGCTGATAAATCACGGAGCTGGGATTTAACCCAGGAAGCCTATCGGGATTGTAAACCACTCGTAAAACTGTTAAACCAATTGCCTAATGGAAGATGCTATTCAAAGCATGTTGTTCTTAATGGACATATTGTTTTAAGTATATTTAAGAGAAAATGATATAAAAATATACACTCTTATCCTTACTATCACCTCTACCTTTAAGAAAATAAAATATTTATTACCAGGATTCCAGGGCTAAGCCTTGGAGACATAGAGATGAATGACCTAGAGATTTGTCACTCTTCCATCTCAAAGCCGGATAACAGAGGAAACCACTCTATATACTTACTTATTTAATTGTTTGGTTTTAAAAATAATAACTATGGAAGGGCAGCTGGGTGGCTCAGTCAGTTAAGTGTCTGTGTTGTGCTCAGGTCGTGATCCCAGCGTCCTTCTTGCCTGACGGGAGGCCTGCTTCTGCCTCTTCCCCTGCCCACCCCACCCACTCATGCTTATACTTTCTCACACAAATATAAATGGATAAAATCTTTAAAAAATAATAATAAGTGTGAGTTCATTTAGGATAATAAATTGGAATAAGTTCAACAATAATTCTTAAATAACATTACATGTGGCCAACACGAAAATCTTATGTTTTATTCAATAAGCACATATATGTATATATATATGGGTACCAATAGATTATTCTTATTGTCCATAAAGAAAATGTGCCATTTCATCAAGCAAACTATAATATCTGACTGATAAGCACATGATAGTTTTAACCCCTATAGCATCCTAATGAATTTTTCCTTTATTTAGCTCATAGTCTCTATGATACCACAAGTACTAAGTAAGAAGGCAACTTTCTTATGTAAAAAACAATGGAATGGAAAAAACAAACAAATAAACATAGGCTCGAGGGTCAGAAGGTAGTCTTTCTATACTACTTCTGACCTTATAAGCCCTGGAGCTTTAGGCTGTGTCCCCATCTGTCAAAGCATGGATCCATGCCTCCTATTTCATGGAGTAGGTCATTTGAAGGGTTAAATGAAATGTAAGTAAAGCATCTTACAGAATAAATGGCTAAAACGGTGTCCATCATAACATGGGCTCTCAATGAACATGAGTCTCTTTGGTGACATCTCAAATCTTTCAGTTTCATGACAACATGAGACTGGCTTAGTACAGTTTCTATGAGGATTATTGTTGTTACTGTCATAGTGGAAATATATTTGATCGGGATGATAATACAAGGTCAGAGGAAAGCAGACTAGGCTCCAGTCTTTCTCTTGTTTGTGTTCTTTCCCCATTCCTAGAGGAGAGACTGTCTTTTAACCACCGGCTGTCCTGTCTTCCTACTGAAATTTTGTAGTGAACAAATGGCTATTCAGGGGGCCATTCCTAGCTTCCAGGGAACACGGGCAAAGATTCCATTTGGGTGTTTCCTGTGTAGATATGCTGCTTATAAAGAGAACATTTCCAAAGAGAACACACGCACCAGAGAAGCCCTGACCTAAGTTCCTCAGCAATCATTCTTCTCCTTATCTGTGACAACTGAAATTTTCTTTAGAGATTTTAAAGATTCACTTCTAACGAGAATACAAACCCTGGAAGAGAAAATGGCCTGCTCAGAATCTGGTGTGTGACTCACGTGTCCTAACTTCCCAACCACTGTCTTTCCCAGGCAATAGACTGTCAGCAGGGTCTGTGTCATGGTGTAGAGCTCAGCAGACCTGTAGCTGAATATCTGTACTGATTTACAGTAAGAAAATGTCTGTCCCACAAGTTTCAACAATCACAGAAAATATCTTTACTGTGGGTTTTTCTTTGGGAGAAATTTAAAGGATTTATAAGACACTTAATTCAGCCTGACTTCTTAAAATTCATCTGGAAACATTTCTTCCATCTGCAAAGTTCAGTTTCTTAGGAGCTAAGATTGCATCCAAACTCTGTGTGCAACTCCCATGCACACTCTCTTCCATGGCTCTCCATCTGCTCCTCACGCACAACTGTCCTATCCTCTGTAATGGGAAATGTCATCCTTGTCTGATTCCAATGTTCATATAGCAAGGGACATCTCTAAAATTAAGGGAATGATGTCCTCCATCATTTGTATGTTGATCTGTATCTATGATTATGACATATTTCAACTTTCTTTTACAAGCTTTTAAATATTAAAATGAAAAAACTTATCAAATAACTATTTTCTCAAGCAATGGTCAGGAAAATGTAGCCTATTCCAAGGAAACTGCCTAATGACCAGGAACCACTAACACCTCCCTGTACATCATTGTAAAACACAGGCTGAGGAGTACAGTTAGGGTTTCTAGGTTTCTAGGAAACATCGAGTTTGGGATCAGTACAACTTAATTGCATTTTCTCTGTTTTTTTTTTTTTTATTGTGTTTTTATATGTTTGTTTTCTTTACTAGATTGTGAGGCAGATTGTTTTGTCCCCTAGGGCTAGTATTTTACCTAGTATAGCTTGGCCACTCAATAAATGTTCAGGAAAGAATAAATGGATGAACAAAGGAAAATACCAATGAAATCGAATCTTTCTTTCTTTCTCTCTCCCTCTCTCTCTCTCTCTCTTTCTCTCTCTTTTTTTTTTTTTTTTTTTTTTTTTGTAGGAATTAAGGACAGGGAAGAACAAAGGAGAAAGAATTGTACAAATTCACAGCTTCTAGCCCAAGATGATGGCAGAAGTCTGAGTTGAACTGTATTAAAGATATCCCTCCCTTCTGCTTTATAAATCCATGCAGGACCTACAGCCCCAGCAGTCATCTCATTCACTGTCTGGGAACACGGAGACAGCTTTCCTTTGTGGTCTATTGTTGGAGTCCACGGAGGCTAACAGAGCCCATCTGCCTGGTGCAGGGCTGTAACCCCCTTTGCTGGGCTCACTGGCTATGAGGACACCACTCAGCAATGCCAGATTGGGAGCCTTCATGCCCTCTCTTCCCATCATCTCTCCTCTGAATAAATAGCTACTATACCAGGCCAGCAAATTTTTTAGACTATACACATCATATAGAGTAAAAGGTAGCACAAATCTGAGTCTCCTATAGCTGACCTTCCCTCTCCTCCACCTCTACCATCACCTCACACAGGATCTTTCTTTACATTGAGAACGGCCAGTTATCCAAAGGGAGATAAATTAGCAGTATTCCCCAGACAAATAGTTCAATAAGGCTGAGAGCACGTTGGCGAGATGGGCTGTGGTTGTATTACCTAGCTTACAAATCCAGTTTTGAAATTGCAAAGGTGCCTTAATAGCATAAATAAACACTATAAACATTTTAAAAATTCCATCTGCCTTATCTGATTGAGACTGATCCAGGTTATCTCAACAGCTCAATGGAAATGCATTTCAAATGAAACAGGAGGCAAATCTAGATACTTTATATAAGCACAGGACAGAATTGGGGGGAAGAACACTCTAGTGCCTTATCTCAGCGTCCATAGAAAAAATGGTGTTATTCTTAAAGAAAAATTTTAGCTGACAGAGCGGCCAATTGATAGTTCTATGGGTTTTAATAATTTATGTACCAAATTTTAGCTTTAAAAATTCAATGAGAGAAATTTGATTTAAAGTTAAGTATAGTTTGAGTCAAGCGAAACTGATAAAAATACAGCAAAATAGCTCATTGCTTTCAAAATTGCTTCTCACTGATATAAAAATGAAAGTGAGATTGAACATTGGATAAACTAATTTGAATTTATAACATTTTACTCTCAGAAAGGCATTCTTCTTTTATAGATAAAGGACTAACAGCTGCTTATTTACATTGTGATATGCACTGATGTGATTTCAAACACTTTTCAGCTAAATGCTTAGTAGACATATACCTGGCCAGTGGGAATTCCCAAGAAACAGGTTTTCTGTTTCTAATTTTTTCCCAGTCTAAAGTTACAATGCTGCATTTTATACAAAGGCAATGGTTCAATGAATTAGCACTTATCAACATTCAAAGAAAACTCTTATTGAATAATTAAATGGATCATATAGTCATTTTTAAAGAGACAGAACCCAAAAGGTAGTCATTTTTAATACCAGCACACTCATGCCCTAATATAGACTGGCTTAATCACCTGTTATCATTCATAATCATTTAAGTAGTATGTCACTTTCCTAATCATCAAATATACACCATTAAGGAAAGCTAATTAAAAATAGAATTGATAAAAACTGAAAGTGTTTTTAAATGTTGGTTCAAAGAAATTGTGATCATTCTATGTTTTTCAAAGTCCTATTGGTCATTTATAAGAGCCACTTTGTCCCATACTCTGTGAACATGAATAAAAAGAAAGACTTGATCTGCATGCAGTGTTGATCACTGCGCAATTTTAGAGAACAGCTAGAAATGAAAAAATAGGATCTTCTGTAATGCAGTTGCTCAGAGTAAATTATTTTTGGCATATATATTTTGGTGTATATGTTTTAGACACTTCCTCCGTATATGAGTAACGATTGTTACATAAGTGTTTATAATTTGCCAACAGCTAAAGCCAAAATAAAACATAAACACCCTTCCTTACCATATTTCCAAATTGTCATTTTAACGTCATCATATTGCTTTATTACTTGAATGAAACAATTTAAATATGTAGCCATTTTTGTGCATTTTGTATAAAACTTAAATGAAAATCTTTTAAATAAATATTTGCATACCTATTAATATTGCTTTGGGAAAATATTCCTAGAGATAGGATTTATTCATTAGAATAGCACACATTTCAGTGATTTTTAAAACATAAGACCAAATGGGGGTGCTTGCGTGGCTCAGTCGGTTAAGGATCTACCTTCGGCTCAGGTCATGATCTGAGAGTCTTGGGGTCAAGCCTTGCATTGGGCTCCTGGCTTGGTGAAGAGCCTGCTTCTCCCTCTGCCCCTCACCCCATTTGTGCTCTCTCTCTCAAATGAATAAGTAAAATCTTTTTTTTTTTTTTTTTAAAAGGGACCAAATGGCCCACTTTGAAAGTTGGGCCAATTATAATAATTTTTTCATTTGTTTAATAATATTTTCTGATTACCTACAGTAACTACGGATGATACAATTTTTAAAATTTCCTAAGATAAAAATTCATTTAAAAAATAAGAATTTATATGGGATAGGGAGGGAGACAAACCATATGTGACTCTTAACCTCACGAAACAAACTGTGGGTTGCTGGGGGGAGGGGGGTTGGGAGAAGGGGGGTAGGGTTATGGACATTGGGGAGGGTATGTGCTTTTGGGTAAATTGGAAGGGAAGGTGAACCATGAGAGACTATGGACTCTGAAAAACAATCTGAGGGGTTTGAAGTGGCAGGGGGGTGGGAGGTTGGGGTACCAGGTGGTGGGTATTATAGAGGGCACGGCTTGCATGGAGCACTGGGTGTGGTGAAAAAATAATGAATACTGTTTTTCTGAAAATAAATAAATTTGAAAAAAAATAAGAATTTATAATTGATAAACTTGTTCTATTATCCACTCTTCAAAGATAATAAGCAAAAATATTTCATTCTCTCACTAAGTCTGAAATAAATTCTGTAAATTGTGAAACAACCACATGCCCTCACTACTTTTATTCAATTTTATCTAAATTCAATTAATTAACATACAGCATATCATTTGTTTCATTGGTAGGGCTCAGTTATTCATCAGTTGCATATAACACCCAGTACTCATTATATCTTGTATCCTCCTTTATGCCCATCACCAGCTATCCACTCCAGACCCTCCCCCACCTCACTTCTAACAATTATCTTTAAATTTTTTCACAACAGGGATTTTCACAACAGCTAAATTAGATTAAGTCCAAGGAATTATGAGTGTTTAGAAGGAATTAGCACAGGGAAGAGAAAACATATTTTGGGGGGCTCCTGCGGAAACTTTCGAAGGCTGCCATCAATGCCACAGTGACCCTCTGACACATTTCAGTTCAGGAATCACTGTCACTATGGGATATGATAAGGGAAAACAGTCCAATCATCTAAGAGTCCTTGGTTGATTAGTTCAACTCTATCATCTTTATTAGTAAAATGAAAGTACTTGTTCTGCATGTTGTCAGTGACACAAGTGTTTTTTTCTTCAATCATTTTCCTATTGTTCCATTGTCTGAGTGGAAATCCATGATAGACATTTTCTTAACCAACTGAGCCACCCAGGCGTCCCCATGATAGACATTTTCTAATGATGAGACATGTTTTTATTTTTTTTCCAAACATAATACGTGAAAAATTGATTTGTAAATGCTGAGCTTCTACAACATGACACTCTGTTCAAGGTCTTGTCCTGTGAAATGTGATCTATATATTTAAATTATTCACCTGAAAATATGTAACTTCTGTAAGAATCCAAACTGTATCTTAGCTACCATTTTACACCTAGCATTAGCTTACAAAGAAGACATTCAGTTAATACCTGTTGAATGAATGAATCAAGAATGAACAATGAGTGAGCATGTGATTTAAACAATTCTAATTGAAGGTGAAGTGTTTGTTTATACATGAACAATAACAAAGAACTAGTAAAATATAAAGTCCTCAATAGACTCAATTCTACATAAACATTTAATGCATGAGGAATATGCTAGAAGAAAATAACAGGGAGTATTAAAATTAAAACCTTTTCTAAAGGTTGCAAAGTTAACCCAACGACAAGTAGGTAAAGCAGTTTGATCCACCTTATACACTACACAACAGAATTCCATATAACCTAAAGTGTCGTGGAAAAAAGAAAATTAAGTATTCATCAACTGTCTGAGGAAAGAGCTAGCAAAAATATAAGCTGAAAATACCTAAGTTTCCTGCGTAAAGCAATAAAAGAAATGTTAAAGTAAATAATCGACTTTTAGCTATATAAAAATTCTAAACTATTGTAAAAAATTTTAAATGGTAAAAATATCTAGAAAAATATTTACAACAAACATGAAAAAATGTTATATTTTTAAATATAAATTTATTGTAAAATTGGAAAAAAGTGCTTCAATGATTAGATAAAAAGTATAATTAGTCAATTCCCTCAAGAGAAAGTGCACTTACTAAACCAATACTGAGAAGCCTGCAATCTCAATAAGAAACAATAAATAGAATAAGGAAAAAAGCAGCTGGCACAATTTTTCACCTATTAAATTGACCATTAAAAACTATAACATCTATTGTTCTTGGAGAGCATACATACGAACAATGCTAAAGTAAATCATACTTAGTTGATAGCAAAGTAAATTAGCACTATCCTTTTGAAAAATAATTTGGCAATAGGTTTCAAGTACCATACTATGAAAATTATTGCATACTTTGTTCTATTATTCCCATTTTGTAAGATTCACCCATTTGAAAACAACACATAAGACAACTCTCTGTATGAAAACATTTCATTTTATTTTATTTATACAAGTGAAAACAGAACCAAAAAATGTCATTAAAAAATTAGGGACACCCATTCAAAAGAGTATGAAGGAGCAATTACAGGGAGAATTGTGGGAGTGAAAAACATTACGGATGAAAAGGCACAACATTCCATATGTAATATGATTGAGCTATGTAAAGCATATGCATCTGGAAAAGATGGCATGAAAATATTTTCTTATGAGAAGGGGGGGATATCTTTATTTCTTGCTTCTTCCTTCCTATTGTCTGGAATAATTTATGAGTTCCAGAGGCTTCTTGAGGAGAGAGAATAGCACTTGAGGGACAGCCACGCCTAGAGCTTGAATGAAGTCTGAGGACCCGAAGACCTAACGGAGCTGCCACATCCAGCCATGGGCTGGTTACTTCGGACTCTCTACCTAGGCTTTTCTCTCTTTAGGCCTCAACTGCCTGGCTCTTTCTGTTATTGTTTGTTTATTTTTGCTGTAATCATCTGAACCTAATCCTAACCAGTATATAATAAAAAATAATCTGAGATTGATTCTATATTTAGTATAAATGTGCAATTCAAAGTTTTAATTTAAGTTTTAAACGGAATAATAAGATTTTTATTGAGAACACAGTCTGGTATACTACATCATTGAATGTCATACACCATTTTAAAAATGCCGTAAACATGTTATTTAGCAAGGTGCTTGCTAAAATAGAAATAGTAGCCTACAATATTTTGTCATTATTAATAATCATTAGATTCAAAGGTTTTGGGGGGGAAAAAAGTTTGAAAGTAGTTTAACTGATTCAATTCATATTTTTTTCTTCTGTTTCCAGTTCGTTTCCCACCCTAACAATGAGAATTGTCCTCTATTTTCAGTTTTTCGCCTTTTGTTTCAGGATCATCATGTTCCTCTCACGGGAACTGGCTAACTCTGTTTAGTTTTGGCAGTCACAAAATATGTTCCCAGGACAAATGGCCCATGTATACTGTGAAGTGTACACAATTCCCAGCTTAGAATAATGCTACATGCTAACAAGCAGATGCATACAGCTGGCTTTTTAAAAGACTTGGCAAAGTCCATTCTTTGTTCAGCTTCTTACCATTAATCCTTACTGGATTTTTCTGAACATTTTACACTGACCTTATTTTATACAAGAACATTCACACTGAAAGAAAATTAAATACATACACATGATACATATACAAAAATTAATTTCCAGGGCTTTTTTTTACTTAGACTGCCAAAACCTTAGTATCACTATTTCTAGAGTTAAATATTGCAAATGCTACTTATAACAAATCAAGTATAATGAGGCATTAAAAAATGTCAGAAATGTTTGTTAAAATAAGTGCTAAGTCGATGGAATAAAAAACAAAAAAGTAGACTCTGTTTTGGCAGACCAGCTAGAAAATATGTGAACATGAAGAAAGGCAAACTTTGCAAAGTTTCCATTTGACTATAGACAAAAAGAATAGCATGCAATTTTAATTATGACTTTGCACCAGTTCTGGCCTACATGGTTAAAAGAAACTAGCTTTTCCTTAAGACTTTATGATCTAATTGGTCACAGCTCAAAGAGACAGAAAGAATTAGAGGAAAGGAGAGAGGGAGGGAGGAAAAAAGAAGATAGACACAATTCTATGTTCAAGTTATGTTGCAGTTAATTTCTCTAGCAAACATATATAAATATCCAGCAAATTCTAAAGATAAGTATATTTTAGGGGTGCCTGGGTGGCTCAGTGGGTTAAAGCCTCTGCCTTCGGCTCAGGTCATGATCTCAGGGTCCTGGGATTGAGCCCCACATCGGGCTCTCTGCTCAGTGGGGAGTCTGCTTCTTCCTCTCTCTCTCTCTGCCTGCCTCTCAGCCTACTTGTGATCTCTGTCTGTCAAATAAATAAATAAAATCTTAAAAAAAAAGAATATTATATATACATATACACACACATACCTATGTGTATGCTTATGTGTATGTAATTTTATAAGCTAAAAAAGTCATTTTTAGATTATAAATGAAGAATTTTTTTTAAAAAGGTCTAGTATCAAAAATGGCCCAGGAAGTATTTCTTTTCATTGGGGGAATTTTACCAATATTGCATGCAAGTATTCGAGCCAATTAAGTCTAAAGTATTTTGTGATACATTACTTGTGAGAAATTATTAGCTAATAAGATGGATCACTCCATAGTCACTATATAAAACTAGTAGTGACAATTTTTTTCAAAACTATGAACAGAAATAAAGTTAGAAAAAAAAGTAATACATAGAATAGTAAATTAAGAGTTAAAGCTCATAGGTTTCACTCAAATGACCTCTCTCCTAAAAACACTATCTTATAGCCTGACCTGTTCTCCTGAATAAATGTGGTAGTTGGTCTGTGCCTCTGCCACAACTCCTGAATCTTCTAGCTCACATTGTAATTGTTTGTGTAACCTTACATAGGTTATTGCGCCAATTTTTTAAACAATCTCTCTTACCCCAATCTTGTTCCACTTTAATCTAGTGGTTCTCTAATTTGAGTGCACAATACAAGTTCCAGTGGAATCACCTGAAAACACTATGAAACTATGTCTGCTGAGTCCCCATCGCTGTAGTTTTTGATTCAGTAGCTCTGGGGTAGAGTCCAACAATTTGTATTTTTAAAGGTTCCCAGGAGATACTCATTCTGCTGGTCCTGAGAATATTTGGAGAACTGCTGGTCCAATCTTTTCTTTACCAAGGAGATGGAGAAGGTTTTAAAAACAAACATCCAAGGATATGTAAAAAGCTCTAATATCTTTTGTAATCTGTACTACAAGGAGCTTCCATTCATTCCACACTTCTCTACTGGAAGCTGTTTCTCAGCAGTCCTCTTCTTCACACTTCCAAAACAGTCTCGTTAAACTTTGTTGTGATTCCAAATGTGATAAGCATTTTTTTCTCTTCAGGACCTTTATGTTTCTTCTCCCTAGAATACTCTTTTCTTCCTCTACCTGGCTGACTCCTAGTCATGTTTGAGGTGTCAGGTAATTCCTTCAAGAAGACTTTCTGTCTCCAGAGGAGGTGTTGTGCCCATGTAGTTGCTCAATACTCTTCCTATTTTAACTTAGCAATAATAGAATATTTCCTCACTCATTCATAAAGTCTATGATTGAGAAAGGCGGTATTTATTTAGTTCTCTATTGTCTAGCACGGGACTTAGGTATCAGCTACTCACCAAAAAATTGTGGTGAATAATTTAAGAGAGGAGTGTTCTAACCTATTAGACTAAGCTTATAGAATAAAGAATTTGGTGGTTGAATCTTTATTTTCTTCATAGCATCCACAACAGTGCCTTGCACGTGGTAAGCACTTTGGAGAGATTATTTAGCTAAAGGAAGGGATAGAGGGATGTAGGGATGGGTGGATAAAGGTTAGGTGGATGGAAAGGGGAAGCACAGGAACAAAACACACAGTCCAATTCCACAAAGTAAGTAAAGTATTTGAAAAAGCTGAATAGGAATCCTCTTATATTTACTGAAACAAACAAACTCCTTGACATAGATTCATGGAGGCTAGCTCATAAAAGGAAAACAGTGGTAATAAACATCTGTCATAGAAAACTGAAAAATAAATTTTCAAGAGAGTATGCCATCATCTGAAAGTCCTGGATTACAAGACCCTATATCTTACAGAAAAGTATAAAGAGAGATGTTCCCAACAGAGACAGCAGCCATATTAATAGGGGAAACAGCAATATCTCATTACATTTATGGAAGTAAAGAGCCATAACACGAGAATATTCAGACATTGACTTCAGCTGTGGCTGCCATCTGGTAGGTCACAGTGTGGGAAAAACAAGAGCTGTGACACAGGGGAATAAATCATGAGCCTGGGAACTGGAAAATCAGAATTCTGTTCTTGATTTCAGCCGCTGAATTGCTGTATGAACTTGAACATGCTGAGTGCTTTAGTTTCCTCATCTATGAAGTGGGGCTAATAAAATCTTCAGTAACACAATGCAGGGATGAACGACTATCTATGAATACGAAAAACCCTCTGGACATATTACTGTTTTAAGGGAACCTCAGACACAGTTTTTCCCCAGTCTCATTTTTCCCCTATATTCATGTACATCTAAACTTCCTGTAATTTTGCAGTTTTATGGAGCCTGTGTTTTATATAAGAGTGGATTTCCCAAGCTGCTGAGTACAGTGATTATTCTTGCCTTCAGTAAGAAATTCTGCAGATAACAGAAATAATTGGAATTGAGCAGCTGCTAGCTTTCCCATTTTTAAACAATTATGAATGGTTTCATTTTGTGTATTATTTGCTGCTCTTACATTCTCTCTTCTTGCAGCCCAGAGCCAAAGACTTTCTGTTATAAGCCTGTAGAGATTAAGAATATAATTAAGAAGCAGAACTGTAGTTGGCACAACCTCGAGCAAAGATAGCAGAGAAAACACCACTGAGCAGGAAAGACAACTTACACCAGCAACCATCCCCAGAAATGCAGTACTCAAGTGGGGGGAATGGAAACCTGGAGAAAAACTTTTGACATGCATGTAAGACTTTCCAACCCTCAGGGGGAACTCAGCAACAGAAGCAAGCAAATACAGCCGATTCATAACAAGGAAGATTAAATGTTGGCTTTTCCAGACACCTCTGGCAACTCTAGGATTGTCTTTGGTTTCATTGCTATTTACTTTGGGTGAGTCTTGCAGAGCGTTTACTTTGTACCAGGTAGAACTTTTCACTGGTGGTTTTGCTCATGTGATTCCCGTAGCCTGAAATGCTGGGTCTTTCCATTCCCTTCCCCCAATTTCTTCAGCACCTCAGTGGAGATGTCTCAAGCCCTTCCCAGGTAGAAGTATTTCTTCTATTTTCATATCTATAATGAATAAAAAAAAATCTCAGTATCAAAATTACTTATTTTATCTCTCCAGCTTTCTAAGAGCTTCTTCTGAATAGGGATCATCTCCTTCACATCTACATTGTCAGTTCCTTGTCCAGTGTTCCTGGCACAAAGTAGATGCTTTATAAATTTTGGGTGGCCTCTCAGCCTTTGGATGGGGAGACAGTTTTTAAAAAGAGAAAGCTATGTGATTCAGTGCCGCCTAACAACATATGCACCGCCATCATTACCTGCTTTCAGACTAAGCACATTTCCATTTTATCAGGAACCTCATCTGTGTTTATGGAAGCTTACATGCTCCTCCTTCAGGTTTCAGAAGTAGCTGTTCTTTCCTCGTATGACTACAAAGTCAAAGCAATAAAAACCTCTTACATCACAGACTTGGCATTAGATTAGCTCAGTGAGAGCATTTTCCATATAAAGGTCGATGAAGAAAAATCCAGAGCAATTACTAATTAAATGGAGAGATTTTTTTTTTTTTTCTGATTCAGAGTGAATTGATGGTTTTCATCAAGGAGATAGATGTTCCAGCATCTCCCTCCACAAAGTGCCCTAATTTTCATGGAACTGAGCATGTTAATTTTTTTAAAAGATTTCATTTTTCAGTAGTCTCTATATCCTATGTGAAACTGGAAACTACAACTCTAAGATCAAGAGTAAGCATACTCTACCAACCTAGTCAGGCTGGTGCCTCTAAGAATGGACAGGTAGATGTCCACTATTGGAGAAACACAGTATTTTACTTTTTGTAGTAAATGTGAGATTTAGAGGATACAAATGATAGGAAAAAAATCTGTTTTGGATATACTAAAATAATCTGAGTGATTTCAAACAGAAACTACCAAATATATTATATTCTTCAGCCAAGTCACTAAAGGCAATGCACCATGCCAAATAATGAACTGTAAAAATTATGACTCTTATTTATGAAATGATACCCACTAAATAGAGCCCTGGATTTCATGAATGACCAAAACAATAGTAAACTTGGAAATTTTACCAAAATTCTATCTTGTCACAGTTTGTTGACATGGAGACAAAATTTTATAGAAGTAAGGCAAAGATGTATTTTTTTTCATTTTTCTTACTTTATCACCATCTCAAATGTTTTTTGTTCTATGCCTTATGCTTTGGGGCCTTATTACTCTCATTTGAGTAATGTTAAGCAGTAATTTAAACAGATTTCAGTTAATGTCTAAACTACATAATTTTGTTGTCTTGCCAGATGATTTCTGAAGAAATTCAAGTTTCTCCAAAACATTTTTAAAGACTAAGTCAAAACAAGTGTATGGGAGTGATGGTCATGCCTAAGAGATTAACCCATGTGAGTCCTGGTTTCCTAGAGACGTGCTTACTTCATCACCAAGGAGGAGAATGTGTAGAGACAGATTAGGTTCTGTGGTTAAAGGAATGCCTGAAAAGTACATGGGTAAGACAGAGCATCTGTGCTTAACAGCCATTTTGACCATAGCATCAAGGCCAATGATGAAAAGAGCTCTCTCCAAATGTATATTATACTTACTTTTTTCCCAACATAATGAAGCCTCTTGCAAAAATTGTATTATACCATACATACTGCTTCATACATATATCTTATCATACACAGATATACACATAGACCTACTCATGTAATTAAATGTTCTTTTATGATGTGATTATAAATGTATGTATGGTTTCCATTGAAGACTTTATTATCATTTGTTTAATCACATTGTGGGTAGTCATTTAACTAAATTCTATCTTTCTCCATTATAAACAATGTTCTGTAAAATATCTTGTTAGATAAATATTTGCCTTCCTTCTCAATTAGTTCCTTAAGGAAGATTCCTAGGAATGTAACTTTGGGAGGGTAATGGCATGCTTACTACTGGAAATTTTGGTAAATACTGCTGATTTTATCTCCAGAAAACAAGAAACCATATACACTTGTTCCAATTCAATTTAGGCATTTCCTTTCATTTTTCCCCCTTTATTTGTACTGACACTGAATTTTAAAATTATTTTTGTTTGTTATTTTTGTTTGTGAGCTGCAAGAAATGGTAGGGTTAAATTTTCCCATGATATTTAGAGACTCAGTAAACATACTCTCCCCATATATGTAAGGTAATTAAAAATTGATTTATTTGACTGGAGGAGTCAAGATGGTGGAGAAGTAGCAGAATGAGACTACATCAGGTAGCAGGAGATCAGCTATATAGCTTAACTAAAGGTTGCAAACACCTACAAATCCAATGGGAGATTGAAGAGAAGAACAGCAATTCTAGAAACAGAAAATCAACCACTTTCTGAAAGGTAGGATTGGTGGAGAGGTGAATCCAAAGAGACAAGAAGATAGACTGCTGGGGGGAAGGGCCGGCTCCCAGCAAGCGGCAGAGCAACGGGGCAATAAATCAGGACTTTTAAAAGTCTGTTTCGCTGAGGAACATCGCTCTAGTGGCTAAACCGGGGTGAAGCCCACGTGGGGTCAGCGTGGCCTCAGGTCCCACTGGATCACAGAAGGATTGGGGGTATCCGAGTGTGGTAGGGTTTGCAGGTATTAGAACAGGGAAGCTGGCTACAGAGACAGAGCCGAGGTGTGAGCTCACAGCTCGGGGTTACCTTGAACCAGTCGCAGGCTCCGTGAGCTCAGAGCGCCACCAGAGGCCAGAGAGATGGGAGTTATTGGGCACTGTTCTCTGAGGGCGCACTGAGGAATGGGGCCCCGAGCTCTCGGCTCTTCCGGGCCAGAGACTGGGAGGCTGCCATCTTTATCCCCGTCCTCCGGAATTCTACGGAAAGCATTCAGGGAACAAAAGCTCCTGAAAGCAAACCTGAGCTGATTACTCGTTCCGGCCCCTGGTAAGGGCGGTGCAATTATGCATGGGGCAAAGACACTTGAGAATCACTACAACAGGCCCCTCCCCCAGAAGATCAACAAGAAATCCAGCCAGGACCAAGTTCACCTACTAAGGAGTGCAGGTTCAATACCAAGGAGAGCAGCGGAATTCCAGAGGAAGAGAAAGCAAAGCACAGAACTCACGGCTTTCTCCCAATGATTCTTTAGTCTTGCAGTTAATTTAATTTTTTTTTCAATTTTTTTTCTTCTGCTAAATTTTTTTAACTTTTACCCTTTTATTTTTTAACGTTTTTAAACTAGTTTATCTAATATATATATTTTTTCTTTTTTATATGTTTTCTTTTTTTAATTTTTTTTTTTCCTGAACCTCTTTCTATCCCCTTTTTCACACCCACGATTTGGGATCTCTTCTTATTTGGTTAAAGCGTATTTTCCTGGGGTTTTGCCACCCTTTTAGTATTTTACTTGTTCCTTCATATACTCTTATCTGGACAAAATGACAAGGTGGAAAAATTCACCACAAAAAAAAAAAAAAAAAAAAAAAAAAGAACAAGAGGCAGTACCAAAGGCTAGGGACCTAATCAATACAGACATTGGTAATATGTCAGATCTAGAGTTCAGAATGACGATTCTCAAGGTTCTAGCCCGGCTCAAAAAAGGCATGGAAGATATTAGGGAAACCCTCTTGGGAGATATAAAAGCCTTTCTGGAGAAATAAAAGAACTAAATTCTAACCAAGTTGAAATTAAAAAAAAAATCTATTAATGAGGTGCAATAAAAAATGGAGGCTCTCACTGCTAGGATAAATGAGGCAGAATAAAGAATTAGTGATATAGAAGACCAAATGACAGAGAATAAAAAAGCTGAGCAAAAGAGGGACAAACAGCTACTGGACCACGAGGGGAGAATTCGAGAGATAAGTGACAGCATAAGACAAAACAACATTAGAATAATTGGGATTCCAGAAGAAGAAGAAAGAGAAAGGGGAGCAGAAGGTATATTGGAGAGAATTATTGGAGAGAATTTCCCCAATATGGCAAAGGGAACAAGCATCAAAAACCAGGAGATGCAGAGAACACACCTCAAAATCAACAAGAATAGATCCACACCCCGTCACCTAATAGTAAAATTTACAAGTCTTAGTGACAAAGAGAAAATCCTGAAAGCAGCCCAGGAAAAGAAGTCTGTAATATACAATGGTAAAAATATTAGATTGGCAGCTGACTTATCCACAGAGACCTGGCAGGCCAGAAAGAGCTGGCATGACATATTCAGAGCACTAAAGGAGAAAAACATGCAGCCAAGAATACTATATCCAGCTAGGCTATCATTGAAAATAGAAGGAGAGATTAAAAGCTTCCAGGACAAACAAAAAGTGGAAGAATTTGCAAACACCAAACCAGCTCTACAGGAAATATTGAAAGGGGTCCTCTAAGCAAAGAGAGAGCCTAAAAGTAGTAGATCAGAAAGGAACAGAGACATTATACAGTAACAGTCACCTTACAGGCAATACAATGGCACTAAATTCATATCTCTCAATAGTTAACCAGAATGTTAATGCGCTAAATGACCCAATCAAAAGACACAGGGTATCAGAATGGATAAAAAAACAAAACCCATCTATATGTTGCCTACAAGAAACTCATTTTAGACCCAAAGACACCTCCAGATTTAAACTGAGGGGATGGAAAACAATTTACCATGCTAATGGACATCAGAAGAAAGCTGGGGTGGCAATACTTACATCAGATCAATTGAATTTTAAGCCAAAGACTATAATAAGAGATGAGGAAGGACACTATATCATGCTCAAAGGATCTGTCCAACAAGAAGATCTAACAATTTTAAATATCTATGCCCCTAATGTGGGAGCAGCCAACTATATAAACCAATTAATAACAAAATCTAAGAAACACATCAACGATAATACAATAATAGTAGGGGACTTTAACACTCCCCTCTCTGAAATGGACAGATCATCCAAGCAAAAGATCAACAAGGAAATAAAAACCTTAAATGACAAACTGGACCAGATGGACATCACAGATATATTCAGAACATTTCATCCCAAAGCAACAGAATACACATTCTTCTCTAGTGCACATGAAACATTCTCCAGAAGAGATCACATCCTGGGTCCTAAATCAGGTCTCAACTGGTATCAAAAGATTGGGATCAATCCCTGCATATTTTCAGACCACAATGCTCTGAAGCTAGAACTCAACCACAAGAGGAAGTTTGGAAAGAACCCAAATACATGGAGACTAAACAGCATCCTTTTAAAGAATGAATGTCAACCAAGAAATTAAAAAAGAATTGAAAAATTCATGGAAACAAATAATAATGAAAACACGTTTCAAAATCTGTGGGACACAGCAAAGGCAGTCCTGAGAGGAAAATATATAGCAGTACAAACCTTTCTCAAGGAACAAGAAAGGTCTCAAGTACACAACCTAACCCTACACCTAAAAAAGCTGGAGAAAGAACAAGAAAGAAACCCTAAACCCAGCAGGAGAAGAGAAATGGTAAAGATCAGAGCAGAAACCAATGAAATAGGAACCAAAAAACCAATAGAGCAAATCAATGAAACTAGGAGCTGGTTCTTTGAAAGAATTAATAATATTGAAAAACACCTGGCCAGACTTCTCAAAAAGAAAAGAGAAAGGACCCAAATAAATAAAATCATGAATGAAAGAGGAAAGATCGTGACTAACACCAAAGAAATACAAACAATTATAAGAACATACAAGAGCAACGCTACGCCAAAAATTTGACAATCTGGAAGAAATGGTTGCATTCTTAGAGACATATAAACTACCACAACTGAACCAGGAAGAAATAGAAAACCTGAACAGACCCATAACCAGTAAGGAGATTGAAACAGTATCAAAAATCTCCAAACAAACAAAAGCCCAGGGCCAGACAGCTTCCCAGGGGAATTTTCCAAACATTTAAAGAAGAACTAATTCCTATTCTCCTGAAACTGTTCCAAAAAAGAGAAATGGAAGGAAAACTTCCAAATTCATTTTATGAGGCCAGCATCACCTTGATCCCAAAACCAGTCAAGGATCCCATCAAAAAAGAGAACTATAGACCAATATCCTTGATGAACACAGATGCAAAAATTCTCACCAACATACTAGCCAATAGGATTCAACAGTACATTAAAAGGATTATTCACCACGACCAAGTGGGATTTATTCTAGGGTTGCAAGGTCAGTTCAACATCCGCAAATCAATCAATGTGATACAACACATTAATAAAAGAAAAAACAAGAACCATATGATACTCTCAATAGATGCTGAAAAAGCATTTGACAAAATACAGCATCCCTTCCTGATCAAAACTCTTCAAAGTCTAGGGATAGAGGGCACCTCAATATTACCTCAATATCATCAAAACCATCTATGAAAAACCCACCACAAATATCATTCTCAATGGAGAAAAACTGAAAGCTTTTCCGCTAAGGTCAGGAACATGGTAGAGATGTCCATTATCACCACTGCTATTCAACATAGTACTAGAAGTCCTAACCTCAGCCATCAGACAACAAAAGGAAATTAAAGGCATCCAAATCAGCAAAGAAGAGTCAAACTGTCACTCTTCGCAAATGATATGATACTCTATGTGGAAAACCCAAAAGACTCCACTCCAAAACTGCTAGAACTTGTGCAGGAATTCAGTAAAGTGTCAGGATATAAGATCAATGCACAGAAATCAGTTGCATTTCTCTTCACCAACAACAGGACAGAAGAAATAGAAATTAAGCAGTCAATCCCATCTACAATTGCACCCAAAACTATAAGATACCTAGGAATAAACCTAACCAAAGAGGCTAAGAATCTATACTCAGAAAACTATAAAGTACTCATGAAAGAAATTGAGGAAGACACAAAGAAATGGAAAAATGTTCCATGCTCCTGGATTGGAAGAACAAATATTGTGAAAATGTCTATGCTACCTAAAGCAATCTACACATTTAATGCAATTCCTATCAAAATACCATCCATTTTTTTCAAAGAAATGGAACAAATAATCCTAAAATTTATATGGAACCAGAAAAGACCTCGAATAGCCAAAGGGATATTGAAACAGAAAGCCAAAGTTGGTGGCATCATGATTCCGGACTTCAAGCTCTATTGCAAAGCTGTCATCATCAAGATAGCATGGTACTGGCACAAAAACAGACACATAGATCAATGAAACAGAATAGAGAGCCCAGAAATAGAACCTCAACTCTATGGTCAACTAATCTTCGACAAAGCAGGAAAGAATGTCCAATGGAAAAAAGACACCCTCTTCAACAAATGGTGTTGGGTAAATTGGACAGCCACATGAAGAAAAATGAAATTGCACTATTTCCTTACACCACACACGAAAATAGACTCAAAATGGATGAAAGACCTCAATGTGAGAAAGGAATCCATCAAAATCCTTGAGGAGAACACAGGCAGCAACCTCTTCAACCTCAGCCGCAGTAACATCTTCCTAGGAACATCGCCAAAGGCAAGGGAAACAAGAGCAAAAATGAACTATTGGGATTTCATCAAGATCAAAAGCTTTTGCACAGCAAAGGAAACAGTTAACAAAACCAAAAGACAACTGACAGAATGGGAGAAGATATTTGCAAACGACATATCAGATTAAGGCTAGTGTCCAAAATCTATAAAGAACTTAGCAAATTCAACACCCAAAGAACAAATAATCCAATCAAGAAATGGGCAGAAGACATGAACAGACATTTCTGCAAAGAAGACATCCAGATGGCCAACAGACACATGAAAAAGTGCTCCATATCACTCGGCATCAGGGAAATACAAATCGAAACCACAATGAGATATCCCCTCACACCAGTCAGAATGGCTAAAATCAACAAGTCAGGAAATGACAGATGCTGGTGAGGATGCGGAGAAAGGGGAACCCTCCTACACTGCTGGTGGGAATGCAAGCTGGTGCAACCACTCTGGAAAACAGCATGGAGGTTCCTCAAAATGTTGAAAATAGAACTGCCCTATGACCCAGCAATAGCACTACTGGATATTTACCCTAAAGATACAAACGTAGTGATCCGAAGGGGCACGTGCACCCGAATGTTTATAGCAGCAATGTCTACAATAGCCAAACTATGGAAAGAACCTAGATGGTCCATCAACAGATGAATGGATAAAGAAGAGGTGGTATATATACACAAGGGAATACTATGCAGCCATCAAAAGAAATGAAATCTTGCCATTTACAAGGATGTGGATGGAACTAGAGGGTATCATGCTTAGCGAAATAAGTCAAGCAGAGAAAGATAACTATCATATGATCTCTTTGATATGAGGAAGTGGAGATGCAACATGGGGGGTTAAAGGGGTAGGAGAAGAATAAATGAAACACGATGAGTCTGGGGGGGAGACAAACCATAAGTGTCTCTTAATCTCACAAACAAACTGAGGATTGCTGGGGGGAGGGGGGTTGGGAGAGGGGGTGTAGGGTTATGGACATTAGGGAGGATATGTGCTATGGTGAGTGCTGTGAAGTGTGTAAACCTGGCGATTCACAGACCTGTACCCCTGGGGATAAAAATATATGTATTTAAAAAATAAAAAATTTTTTAATATTGATTTATTTTATTTTTGTATTTTTTTAGATTTTTATTTATTTACTTATTTGAAAGAGGGAGAGAGAGCAAGAAGTGGCAGAAAGGCATAGGCTGAAGCTGACTCCCCACTGAACAGGGAGCCCCACATGGGGCTCAGTCCTGATCATGACCTGAGCTGAAATCAAAAGTCAGATGCTCCATAATTGATTAATTTAAAACAATTGTCATAAACCTTAGGATATATAAAATAACAATTAATTTACTTTTTATATATTGGATATTAATATAGTTGACATTTTTCTGAGTCTATGGCATCTTGATATTTCTTCTGTTAGAAATTCCTGTGATGCCCTTACCTATTCATCTGTTAATACACTTATCTTTTTTTTACTGACTGATAAAGCCCCTATATTTAAAACCATTAATTCTTTGTTATCATATAGTCAATAATCATTTTTACTACTTTTCCATTATTTTTATTGTAATTTTTATGAAAGAAAGACTTGGTCCTGAGTAATACACAACTTTCCCATTAATTTGAAGCATATTTTATTATGTACTAACATAAGCATTATTATATGCTGCCCTACTTGTGTCAATTTCAGGACTTGGTGGTATGTTTTATTTTATTTTCTGTTTGTTTTTATAGTAGTACTCTATAATTATATTTTTTCAATTTGTTTTTTTAAAATAGTACTAATCTATTCCAGTGATTTTTTTAGATATTATATGTTTTACAGTCAATTAGTGCAGTCTCACCCACCACCTTATTACACAGTTATTTTTTTTATTATGTTTACTCATTTATTATTTTAGATAAACTTTTAAATAATTTTGTAAAGACAACCCTCAGCAAAGTCATGTTAAAATGTGGCTTTGGATTGTATTATATTGTAAAATACCTTAAATAATTAGTATCTATACAATATTGAGGATTTATTTCTCATGATACATTTTGGGATTTTTTATCTATTCAAATAAACTTAAACTTTTTTTAGAAGATTTTATTTTATTTATTTATTTGAGAGAGAGAGAGAGAAAGAGTGTGGAAGGAGGGGCAAAGGGAAAGAGGAAGAGAGAGCATCTCAGCAGACTCTTCATTGAGCATGGAGCCCACCACAAGGCTTTATCTCATGACCCTGAGATCATGACCCAAGCTGAAATCAAGAGTCAGATGCTTAAATGACTGAGACACCCAGGCACCCTATTCAAATAAACATTTATATCATTTAATCAAGTTTACAGCCTAGGATTTTTATAGATTTTATTTTAAAATGGTCATACAACCAAAGTTTGTTATATGGTGTTTCTACCATAGTACTAAAATAATCTACACAAATGCTCAAGATTGCTAACAAAGTTGACTCATATTGATATTATGAATGTATCACTGTAAATCCCTACTGCTTCTGGTAGACACAATAAGAATTCAAGGGCCATTGATAAATCTAATCTGATTATCGTATGTGAACATCCACAAATATACAATAACCATAGAAGGTCCTGTATTTATAAAAATACTTTTTAAAAAATCATTGAAAAGCTACATACCGATAAATGTTATATTTTTGATGCAAATAATTTCCTTTGCAAACATTATTGAGCATAATTGTTAAGCATCAGGATTGGTGGTGGTGATCTAGATAGGATGGGAACTTAATTCCTATCGTGGATAAATTTTAAAGTAAAGAAGAGAGAAAATGAACATTCAACTTACAAAACAAGTGTACTAAACGCTGTAATAGAAGTAAGCAAAATTCTGAGAGAGTAGAGGTTGGTTCCCAGGTTAGGCAAGTAAGCTAATTTAACCCTTCAAATTTCCAAAATATTTGGAAAATACTCTATTTCTATAACAAAAACTGATGAAAAGCATCATATTACAATACCAATACATTTTTTAAAAACAAAAAATAATTGGAAATCTAATGCGTATAGAAATGCTGTTTTAGTTAGACTCAGATATGGGAAAATAGGAAGAAATACATATGAAGCTTCCATGATTTGAGATCTCTACCACACCAAAATTCACATTAAGTTACGATTTTACTCTCATTATTTTTTTTAAAGATTTTATTTATTTATTTGACAAACAGAGATAACAATTAGGCAGAGAGGCAGGCAGAGAGAGAGGATGAAGCAGGCTCCCTGCTGAGCAGATAGCCCGATGTGGGACTCGATCCCAGGACCCTGAGATCATGACCTGAGCCGAAGGCAGCGGCTTAACCCACTGAGCCACCCAGGTGCCCCTTTACTCTCATTATTAACCCTGTGATTAGCTCTGTCCTTCACGATTAATATCAAATGTTGTATTACAAATATAATGAAGAGAAATGGAGAAGTTAACAGATATCCATTAAAATTAAACATTAGATGGAAGGGGAAAACAGAAAAAAGGATTAAAGAGGGACATTTATGCATTCTGAACAATCCATAAAAACAGAAAATGTGTTCACATATATGATATCCTCAAACTGGTTGCTTATTAATACTAACAATCTTTTCAATTTAGGTTTACAGTATTTTCACTTGCTGGATCTTGTGTCGTTATTCTTGTGATTTAGTAAGCATTATTGTAGCTAATTTTTTAAAAATCTGAAAACTCAGATTCAAAATAATGTTACATTGTACATCCAAAGTTCCCTAGCTAGTAAACGGTTGAGTTAGGTCTCAGATTTGGATCTGTGTTTCTCACTGCCTCGTGACAGCCTGCAGTCAAGCAGAAGGGTGGATTCTTAGGGTAACAGAATGACACAAACCCCTAAACCCAATCCGTCCCTTGACCTTTCTCTTGCTATAATCTTCCTTTACATACTTGTAATACCTGCTTTCATTTTGCACTTAACACTCAGATAATTCTGCAGCACACAATAAAAATTCAAGTGCCATACCATGTTAATTATTCCACTTTTCTCCACATCTAGATCTATTATAATACCTTGTGAAAAACTGAGTTGACTTCACTGAGAATATTGCCAAATTGCTGGAATTATTGTATTATTATTGTCCAATCAGAAAGATATAAAGACTTTGAGAACTGAAATAGTTTGTTCTTTTGATCTTTTGATTAATTCACCAGTATCACAGAAGAAGAGTTGAAGCCTATTGAGGATAAAGGATGGGTGAGCCATTTTGTTTAAATTTCTATCCTTATTATGTAGCTTCATACTTGACACAGAATAGGCACTCAGTGATTATTGAATGATGAATTTATGTCAAGAAACCATAATCAAATTATTTTGCAAGTTTAGCTATAGCATTAATGATAGTTCTTTTAGGATCCCATTACTTTTTTTCCGCGATTATATTCTCTGAACATTAAAACAAGCAAACAAACAAAAATAACATCCAGGGTCGATGGTGAAATGTAGGAAGAGCTCAGAATTTGGATCTCATTTTCTGACATTTTCACTGGGTAAAGCGCATCTTAAGTAATAGCTCATCCTTTCTTTCCTTCCTTTCTCATTTGGGTGTGACTTTCTAACTGAAGGTGAATTACTATTTATGTCCTAGAAATCCTCCTACAAATCTACATTCTTATTTCCAAGTCTATGGTTAATTTAATTTTTTAATTGGAATAGATATTAGAAAGAAAGGAAGAAAAAAAGAAAGGAGGGAGGGAGGGTGGGAAGGAATGAAAGAAGGAAGGAAGGCGGAAGGAGGGAGGGAGAAAAAGGAAAGGAAAGAAAAGGAAGGGAAGAGAAGGAAAAGGAAGGATGGAAGGAAGAGGGAAGAGAGGGAGAACATAACCTTAAACTTTTCATCAAAAAGTTACAAGTCTCTTAAAACAGTAGATGATCCCTAACATAATCCAAAACTATCCATTGTGCCAATGATGATAAATGTTTTCTGACTCAGATTTTATAAAGTGAATCTTTCTTTCCATACTCTTACTGCCAAGCAGTTTCTTGTTCTGGTCAAGAAGGGTGAGGAAACCTCCACAAATAGTTTAGATGTTTAAGCCATAATCCTATACAGAGAGAGAGAGAGAGAGTGAGAGAGGAAGGAAAGAAGGGAGTAAAGGAGTAAAATGTGTTGATTTTCCTCTTAAAAAAGGAGGGAAAACTTCCATGGAAGCCTATATATTTTCCTTTTTTTTTTTTTTTTTTAAAGATGCGTTTATTTGAGAGATAGGAGAGAGGGCATGAGCAGAAGGAAGAGGTGGAAGTTGAGGGAGAAGTAGGCTCTCTACTGAGCAGGGAGCTTGATGTGGGCCTTGATCCCCAGGACTCTGGGATCATGACCTGAACCAAAGGCAGATGCTTAACTCACTGAGCCACACAGGTGCCCCAGTCTAAATGTTTCTCAAACACCTTCCCCTGTTTATACCTTAACTCCATGTGTATGTGGTACAGCAGAGACTAAAAGTACATGATACCTAAATACTCAGCTGACAGTCCTAAAACCCTAGTGAATTTTGACATAGCTTTCTTTATCTTGCTCATGGTTAAAAATGACACAAAACAAACAAACAAAAAAAACCCACTGTCCTGCAATCCACTTTCCCTTATTTTAACTCTTTTCCTTGCCACCCTGATACCCGTTTTCTTCATCTTTACCAGCACAATAAAAACTTGAGGAAAATTCAAGGGAACAGGGTGATGGGGGAGCAGGATCCACTCTCTTTCTCCATAGACTGCCAAACAGGATATGTTGGGAAATTAATTTCAATTAACCCATGTGATCATAGCTTTTGGGAAGCTGTAGCCTAGAAACAAATCACTTCCCCTAAATGTAATGTGAGAAGATTCCACCGAGAGACAAAATGCCACTATTAGAATGGCAAGGAGCACAAGGATGTCTGGGTGAAACCTGTCCAGAATCCTTAATGTGCCTACGAAGCCCCAGTGCTATTCAGCAGCTGAAGCGGGTGGCTAACCTGGAAGAAAGATTAAAGCCTGCATGTGAAGCTCCCAGAAATCACCTTCTGGATGTGACATTGTTTAAAACATTTTCTTTCCATTCTGCAGTTTCAAAAGGAGCTGGGCAACAACAAGAAGCACATCATAAATCAAAGCTACAAGCAGGACACAAGTTAGAGTCAGGCCATTGTGATAAGAATTTCCACAGCAAAAACCCAGTTCATCAGAATTCAAACGGATGAATGTAGTCATTAACATGGGCACGTCAAGACAAAATTCTTCTGATTTTTCAATTAGTTCTTTCACTCAGAATTAGACCTATTGTGAGAATAAATCTCACACTCCCAGAAGAGCAATTTTCTTCGTGTGTCCCTTCCCCAAAACACAGGAAAACAAAACAATTTAAAAAAATTAAAGAATTAAGATTAGCAAAATCTACACTGTCTCCCAAATCAGTTGAAAAACTGCCACATTCTGCCTACAGGTTTAGTCTTTCTCAGGAACTCTTGGGACAGCCAGGGAGTGAGCAGCAGGGATCCCAGCAACCCTCGGGAACTGTAAGATGGCTTCAGCATCGAAGGAAGGGCACCAAGGGTAAGTTAGAGAAGTCCTTGGGGAGCCTGCCTTTCTTTCTGTGCACCATAGTCACCTGCTGACAAGAGACCAACAGAACCTTTCACTACTGGACCTGGTATATACACAATGCTATGCTAAACCAGAGATTAGTAAATATTTTCGGTTAAGAGTCAGATAGTAAATTTAGACTTTGTAATCCATCTCTCTGTCACGACTGTTCACCTCTGCCACAGGCAATACATAAATAAATGAGTATGCTTAGGTTCCAATAAAGTTTTATTTAGAAAAGCAGGTAGGGTCAGAATTAACTCATGGGTTATAGTTTGCCAGTGTTTGTTCTAGATTGTTCTGTCTGGAAAATTCTCCATAGTTCTATCGATGGATGTTCTTTATGCAATTTTCCCATGTAATAAAAAGATGAAGAGTGGGGATTTTGCAAAACAAATAATTGGGAACGAAGAGAACATGGATGCATTAAAACAAAATCAGAAACTAGAGAGACAGAGAGCTACAGCAGCTCGAAGTCATTTCCAAGTTATTGAACAGATAATAAGAACATTCTATAATAATGAATAAGGTCTTTGAAGCAAGAAACCGCCATCTTAGACCAAATGTAACAAAAATTAGAGTGCAGAGTAGATTCTTTACACTGTCCTATACTTATTCCTTTAAATTCATTGATTGTGAAGTTTATCAACAGTTTAGACTCAGAAGAAATTGCAGGCCAATCAGCATACATTACCCATTATTCATAATTTATTTTATGTGATAGATAACAAAATGTAGATCTCATTAGAAAGTTTCTATTTTACTATTTTCATTTTGCTATTAAAAAAATTGAGTTCAAGATCCCCTTCAGATATTGTTAAACAGGCCCCTCTATCAGCCATATCCTATCCATGTAATAGAAGAAAGATCTTGAAGCCCTAAACAGACAAAATCAACAAGTGTTTTTAAAATTGTTCATTGTGTTTCACTTTCCTTCTCATTGAGCTCCTATTTCATGGCCCACCACTAGTACTATTTCCATGGAAACAGCCTTGCTTACTCCTCTTTCTGATGGACTCACTTTGGACAACTCCACAATCATTAAATCCAACCATCGGCTTACTCTGTTACTGCACATATCACTAATGGACCTGGCTGAATTAAAGTTTGTGTTTTGACTCCCTTCAAATTTAAAAGCAAAATCTTTTTTTTTTTTTTTAAAGATTTTATTTATTTATTTGAGAGAGAGAAACAGTGAGAGAGAGCATGAGCGAGGAGAAGGTCAGAGAGCGAAGCAGACTCCCCATGGAGCTGGGAGCCTGATGTGGGACTCGATCCCGGGACTCCAGGATCACGCCCTGAGCCCAAGGCAGTCGTCCAACCAACTGAGCCACCCAGGCGTCCCAGTCTCATAAAAGCAAAATCTTAAATAAGCACTTAAAACTCTGAGAAAGTCTATCTATCTCGTAAACTCACTTTCTTGCTCTCTAGAACGAATTTTTTGCCTTCTCTGTGTACCTCGAAATATCCAACATCCCCCCTACCTTCACTAGCAGATGACCTTACTATATATATGTATAAAGAAGCAACCAGCTGACAACCGATTCATCTTTTTACAACCCCTTCCTCCTCTATCTCTGGTCACAGAATCTACCTTCTCTCCTGTTATAATCAAAGCACAGCTCCTGAGCCTTTCTCAGTCAACACCTTCCCTTGTGACCTACATCAGTCTTTCTCCTGCCTTTTCAAGGACTTCGATTCTTCAATTACTTCCATTTTATTCTGCATTATCAATTTTCTACCTCTCCTGGGTCTTTTCCACCTTCACACAAACCTGCCTATTGATTACCCAACTCATCCTCCCTAGACCCATTTAAGATGTAATTTCTCTGCTGTTCCTCACCACAAAACTCCTCAAAGAATTATCTATGATCTCTATCTCTACTTCTTCACCTCCTGTCAACATCTAACACAATGTCTAATTCCTGTTTGACACATGTTAACTATTTATTAGATAAATAATAAATGATAATCTTCCTCCAGGTCTTATAACATAATAGTATTCAGTACATACCTTCATTATGGTGCATATTCTCTATTTCTAGAGACTGCCTTCAGGGGTATGAGCTCTGAGGTAAAGAACCAGATGCTCTTTTCTTCATTTTTGTGCTCTAGAACCTAGCACAATGGCTGGCACATGTTGGACAGTCAAAACATGGTAAAAAAAAATTCTTTAATAATATGCAAAGGATCAATAAAAATTTTTGGTGATTAGGAAACCGTTATGATAAACCAACATATTCAAGATTGGGCCAAAAGCTTAGGCAATATTTGGAGAGAGATAGATTTGTGGACAGTCATGTACTCAACAGTGTTGTTTAAGTATATAAACTGCCTTTTAAAAAATCTCTGTACCTACAGAGGCCAATCTCTCTGTGCTGTTCCCAATGAAGTTTTTGAATTACCAAAGAAACAGCTTTAGTTTTATGGGCTATGCCCAGCAATTAGGCATAATATAAGCATGAAAAATAAACAACCCTCATTGTCTTATAATGGAAGCAATTTGATAGTTTTAATTTCATACATGAGCCATATATTTTGTATAAGTGACAATAATACTTGAAGAATATTTTTTGTGGGCATTAGATAATTGTACTTTTTATAAGATAACATTTGCAACTAAGCATTCTCTTCATCCTGCTTTTCCTCTCACTCCTACACCATTTCTTTTTTTTTTTTTTAAAGACATCATCTATTCATTTGACAGACAGAGATCACAAGTAGGCAGAGAGAGAGGAAGGCAGAGAGAGAGGAGGAAGCAGGCTCCCCGAGAAGTGGAGAGCCTGATGCAGGACTCGATCCCAGGACTCTGGTACCATGACCTGAGCTGAAGGCAGAGGCTTTAACCCACTGAGCCACCCAGGCGCCCCCTCCTACACCATTTCTTTAACCCAGTCCATAGGGTAGAGTCAAGCAGAGTCCTGAATTTCCACTTTATAGTTATGCTAAGATCTGTCAGGCACTTATCCAAAAAATACCTTCTGGAACTCAGAAATGGATGTGGTTTTCAGGCTCAGTTCTCTAGTGGGATGGCATCCCTTGAAAGAGCCTTTCTGGGTGCTATAAATAAGATCAGAGAAAAGAGGGAAGGAAAGGGAACACCTCCATCTAAGCTAATAAAAATTTGCTCAACCCTTTGAGATTACAAACTGGAATTCTGGAGCTAGGTGGCCTATGTTTGAATCCTGGTTCTGTCACTTTTGGTGGCCTTGGGTAAGTTACTGAATTTCTTCGGTCTCAATTTTCCTATCAGTAACGTGGGAACAATAATAAGTAACGTGGGACCTATTTTGCAGACATATTACCAGGATTAAATAATATAGTATGTGTAAAGGGCTTAGAACACTACCTACCAAGTAGCAAGTATCACTTACGTGTTAAATGAAATAAATATCTTTAAGCAGTACAAAATAGTAGCCTCCTATGAGTATTATCCTTCTTATAAACATGGATAAGAAAATAAGGTTCATCCAAGATGCTGCTCAGATTAGAATCATTTATGAATAATAAGCATTGTTATATTCCCAGGTCCTAGAATTATACCTGGTATAGAGTAGGTGAAAAACCCAGGCTTGGGTTTCCAGGGATGTACTATATAGTCGAAGGCTAGAATTGTAATCATTCAGATAAAATAATTAAAACGCTATTGCATCTAAGATCAAAGATAAATGGATGTCAGGAGTAGGTAATTAGAACTTGGGCTATAAAGCCAGGCAGGTCCAGGGGTGGAAACAGATAGGAATCAAAGCTGGGAGCCAGTCAGGACAAAATAAAGCCCAGTGTTGGATGAGTGGTGATTGGTATAAGCATTTGTAGGGACTCAAAAATTCATCTAAAATATGATTCTCCTGTTCCTCAGATAATGTATACAGATCCAAAAACTCAGACATGGCTGCTTGTCTTTATTCTTTCCACAAATGGGAATCTACTTTTTATCTTCAGATAATTCTAATCAGTAAATTATTCTTTGTCATAATACTCTAAACCCTAACTCTATATATTTCTTTAATCCCCTTTTCTTAGGTCTGCTCTCTGAAGCTTGTGAATATAGCAAATAACTCTTCCACATAATTATTTTTCATATATTAGATATCACAAGTATAGCTATCTTGTTTTCATTTTCTCTTCTGCAAGCTAATTATTTCCAGTATATTTAACTACTCTTCTTCAACATGGCTTCTTTGCAGCCTCTTTACCTCTCTTCTAGATAGTTGTTAGTATCTCTAGCAAAACATGGAGCCCAGAACTAAACTTTTTAATAAAGCCAAAATTAGGGAATAGTGCAGAAAACAATGGGCTTATTATCTTTATCTCCCAATACACGGACACTCTATATTTACTAACAAAAATTGCATTGGATTAAGGGTCAACACAATTTTTCTATAAATGACCAGATAGTAAACATTTTGGATTTTGAGGTGCATAAAGTTCTGTTGCAATACTCAGTTATGTTGTAGAGTGAAAACCGGCATGCATAATATGTAAATGAATGAACATAGCTTTATTTTTCTAAAACTTTACAAAAACAGTGGGTTTTAGTTTGCTAATCCCTGCATTAGCTATTCATATGCTTTCAGTCACCTAAAACTCCTAGATTTTCTTCATATGCTTCTAAGCTACAGACTTCCACTGTTTACTTTAAAAAGACTCTAAGTTTGTCTCCATTAAAATTGTGTAGGTTTAAATTTAGCCTACCCATCTAATGTGCCGTTATCATTTGGATTCTGACTCTTGGGCACTGCATTGTAAAAGCTACTCTTCTCTATATCATGCCATCTACACATTGATAAATATGCCTTTTCTTCATTCTAATGCAAAATATTGACAAAATTGTTGAATGAGAAAAGGTCAAAGAAATAATCTTTTGCAATGAAACTCCAAGTTAACAGAAATCCATTAATAATCATTCCTTGGGGACATTTCTCCACTCATCTATTACAGATTAATTTTATCACCCAGTCCTTATTTTCTCATCATAAAGAAAATTGTCAAATATCTTAACAGACTATAATAGCAGTATCTTTATCAGTCTTCTAATATAGCTCATTAACTCAATGAAAGAATCTAAATTGAATCATTTCTTTTTAACTTAGTATGAAGTTTCTCAATAGTCTGGTATATAAGTCTTTCAATTTTCCCCACTTATTTAGGGCAAAACTGAGTGTAATATTTGAAATCTCAAGAAGTCAAATTGCAGCTTATCCAGCAAATAAGTTTCTAGTAGGTATTTAGAATTGGAATGGATTGTATCATTTGAAAATCAGGTTTCCAGTATTGAATCCGTTCTGAAGATGAAGGATAAACTTTGAAGATGACCTAAAGAAATTCTTATCAGCTAAATAGTGAAATGGATGACAAAGAAAACCATGTCTGTCTCTGAGAATCTTTGAAATCTATAATTTTAGTCAGCCAAATAAATGTAAAGGACTTAGCAAGGAAGCAACCTCTTGTCTTTTTTTTTTTTTTAAAGATTTTATTTATTTATTTGACAGAGAGAAATCACAAGTATGACAAGTAGGCAGAGAGGCAGGCAGAGAGAGAGGAAGGAAAGCAGGCCCTCCGCCGAGCAGAGAGCCCGATGCCGGACTTGATCCCAGGACCCTGATATCGTGACCTGAGCCGAAGGCAGCGGCTTAACCCACTGAGCCACCCAGGTGCCCCAGCAACCTCTTGTCTTACTGCAGTGTCTAGCTGCAAGGGAAGCTAAACACACAGCAAATAGCTACAGTTCATACCTCACTTGTGTTTATCGGTCTCTGGGGGTGCCTGGGTGGCTCAGTGGGTTAAGCCGTTGCCTTCGGCTCAGGTCATGATCTCAGGGTCCTGGGATCGAGTCCCGCATCGGGCTCTCTGCTCGGCAGGGAGCCTGCTTCCTCCTCTCTCTCTCTCTGCCTGCCTCTCTGCCTACTTGTGATCTCTCTCTGTCAAATAAATAAATAAAATCTAAAAAAAAAAAAAGTTTATCGGTCTCTGGTTATCTGCAGCCCCTGAGATTATACTGGCAATGACCCCAAAACACAGGTCATAGAATGAGATTGAATTTCTAACAGTCTGAAAGTCATGAAATATTTATTTCTACAGAGGAAAGGAGGGAGTACAATCATTATCTTATTAGATATCCAGACATATAAATTACGCCCTTAGCCTAAATATGGTTAAGACCATGAAGGACACCAGATATCACCTTCTTTACTTCACTTAGAATATTTATCCAATCATAATTTGTTTCAAGGATATTGCACTGTTTTAACTGATAGCACTATTGTCTGAATTGTGTATAACATTTTGAGCTAAGAGAATGGATTAAGGGAAATCTTTTATTAAAATGTGAAAGACAGGCTTATGGTTGTGCTTAAGAATCTAACTTAGATAATTACTTCTCAAGGCTATTTTCATCAAATTCCACTGATTAGGTGAAAAGAGCTTTTACCGATACACACACACACACACACACACATATATATATAGAGAGAGAGAGCTTTTACTGATATATATACATATATATCAGTATATATATATATACTTACATATATATTTATTTTTATTTTTATATATATGAAAAAATATATATTTATATATATACTTACATATATATTTATTTTTATTTTTATATATATGAAAATATTTAAGCCCTGAAATTATTACATTTAACCGCAACATAGTAATATGATTAAAATGCAGGCATGAATATAGTTTTATCAGAATTTCTTCTTTTTTTTAAGATTTTATTTATTTATTTGACACAGAGAGAAAGATCACAAGTAGGAAGAGAGGCAGGCAGAGAGAGAGAGAGAGGAGGAAGCAGGATCCCCACTGAGCAAAGAGCCTATTGCAGGGCTTGATCCCAGGACCCTGGGATCACAACCTGAGCTGAAGGCAGAGGCTTTAACCCACTGAGCCACCCAGGCTCCCCGTTATTAGAATTTCTAACCAAAAAATTCTGCTTGATTGCTTACTTTTGAATTCATGTAATATGCTAGACACTTGGTGGCATGTCTTTGGTTGTTATTTTTATTATCTGTGAAAAATCATGATATACATTTTCTGATAGGTAGAATGCTGTTTATTTTGTGCTTTAGTATTTCCTCCTCCTTCTAACAGAATTCCTTATACCAAAGCCTTTCACTGTTGCTACAGATTAGTGAAATCATAGTTCATAGTTACAGTTCACTCATAGAACTTGGAGATTTGAAAATTATTTTAATAAAAGAAGTCAAAGCAGAATGACAAGACTGTATAACTTCTCTCCTGGTTTCGCCATGCTGTGAATGACCAAAACATCATGATTTCTTTTTAAGAATCATGAACCTACACGGCTTGCATGGAGCACTGGGTGTGGTGAAAAAATAATGAATACTGTTTTTCTGAAAATAAATAAATTGGAAAAAAAAAAAGAAGAATCATGAACCTAACTATTTGAGCATTTATCATTCTCTGTGTTCAGAACACTACTTTACTTTGAGGAATCTGTTTCTTCCTGACTCGAAATATGTGCCCAGGTGGAGGCTGCCAGCAGTTTCACTTCTGTTTCATTATCCACTCAGCTGGTACAACTGAGGGACTAACACTCTCTTATCTTGGTGATTGTATAGGACACGGGTAGATATCTCAGGTTCTGTCAGTCTGAATGTATCCCAAGATTTTATGAATTAGGAAGTAGCTCTTCAAAAAAAAATATCTAAAGTCAGAACTGGAAGCCATAGGTTATTCTGAGTAGAGAAAGGTATCAGTTAAGATGCTCTTGGTTGCAGTCAAGAAGAAAATAATAAACTCAAATTCTTACACATAAGGTGGCAGATGGGAGATGACATCCATGGAAAAGACAGAATAAGAACCCTCAAATATTCTCTGCTCAATGAAAGCAATAAGAGCATTGGCAAATTTTTCAAAATCAACTTTTTTAAAACTGTAGAAATTAACAAAAATCTTGCAACAATCTGGGAGGTGTTTATTTAAGAGAAATGCCTGGATCTCAGTAACATTAGTGAGCCTTGTGACATTTTAATTTTCCCTGTTCCCCCCCTCTCATAAATTCCACAGTAGCCTTTAAAATTAAAAGTCCCACAATCATGGTGATAACTAGCAGACTAGCACCACTAAAAGGGAAAGAATGGACCTAGAGCTCTTTTAAAGCCTTATATTCTCAGAAAACTGCCACTATTTAATCCACCTAGAAATTCCCTGGAAAATTCCACCCTAAAGCTTACCTTTATTTGACCTGAATCAGAGCTCACCCTTTTCCCCTAGGAACATTTTTAAAAGTAATCAGCAACAGTTGTTTAACATTATAGTTGTCAGATGCGGCAATAACAATTGGGGCAAACAATAAGGTGACCAAAAAACTTAAAAGAAAAAAACTGAACAATGAAATGTCTATAGGAGGATTTTAAAGTTTCTGAGCTATTCTTAGAAATCCACAAGGCTGCATGCATGCACAGGTCTCTGTGTATGTCCAGGAAAGATGAAAAAAGCTCTAAGCATTGGGCCTTGGGTGACCTTGAAGCTCCACCTGAGCAGTAAATGAAGGCTAAGGCAGATTTGTAAACTGCCTACATGAACATTGAAGGTATGTCCCAAAATGCATAAAGAGCCACTCGGCAAAATGGAACATTTCTTGATTTAAGGCATTTAAGGAAATGCTTCTCCAATTATTAGTTGATCATTAAGTTTACTATGCAAAGACTTCAGAAACTACATACAACAAACAATACCAATGTTAAAGAGATAGTTCAGGAAAAACATTAAACAAATAGCTTTGACAACAATAAGCAACAATAACAATAAACCCTGTGGATGGGAGAAAATCTAATTTCCAGAGTTGTCACAGGGTATTATCTAAAATGTCCAAATTTAAGATGAAAATTATGAGACATGCAACTAAGAAAGTATGGCTGATACACAAGTAAAAGATGTGATAAAACAATAGAAACTATACTGAGGAAACAATATATTGGATCTATTAAACAAAGATTTTAAATCATTATTTTAAACATGCTCAATGAACTAAAAAAATTCATGTCTAAAGAACTATAGGAGAATATGGGAACAGTGTCTCACCAAATAGAGAATATCAATAAGTGGGTAAAAATTTTAAAGGTAGGTCAATTGATACTATCTAGTCTGAGTGTTTGGGTTGTTATAACAATATACTCACAGACTAAGTACCTTATAAACAGCAGAAATTTATTTCTCATGATTCTGGAGGCTGGAATTCCAGGTGCCAGGATGGCTAGGTGAGGGCCAGTTTTTCGTTGCAGAGGTCTCACTATATCCACACAGAGTAGAATGGGGCAAGGAAATTCTATGGGGTCTCTAAGGCCATTCATAAGGGCACTGCCATCATGACCTAAGCACCTCCCAAAGGCCCCACCATCTAATACTCTCATATTGGACATTAGAATTTCAACATATGAATTTTAGACAGACAGAAATTTTCAGGACATTGCAATAAGAAACATAATAAATAATGATGTTGAAGCAAAGTGAACTGGATCTCAGAGATCTATGGGACACCATGAAATATATCAACATATGTATTAATGGGAGTACTAGAAGCAAAGGAAAGACAGAAAGAGGCAGAAAGTTTATTTGGAGAAATAATGCCCCAAACTTCTCAAATTTAATGAAAAGCATTAATCCGCACTTCTTGTACATGCTCAGTAGCTTCTATATTATATAGATTCATAGAGATCTGAGTTTTGTTGAATCATATTCAAGCTGTTGAAAGCCAAAGACAAGTTAAAAGGAACAAAAGAGAAATAACTGATCTAGTACAAGGAATCCTCTATAAAATTAATAGATGATTTATCATCAGAAACTATGGATACCAGAACATGATGTATTCAAAACACTGAAAGAAAAAGTTTGTCAACCAAATATTTAGCCAACAATCCTTAAAAAAATCAAAAATAAATTATTCTCAGATAAATAAAAAGAAAGAATCTTTGCTAGAAAACTTACTATAGGAAATATTAAAGAGAGCTCTTTACCATGAATTAAGAGGACTCTAGGCAAACACTTGGATCCACACAAAGAAAAAAAGGCACTGGTAAAAGTACTAGCTAAGTAAATGTAAAGGATAGCTTAAACTTCCTCTTCTTTGTGACTCTTTTTTCTCTTGTCTGATCTCAAAGATAATTGCATAAATAATACTTATAAATCCTTGTCAAGGGACAATGTATAAAGATGAAATATATTAGAAAAATAATAGTATAAAGAATGGGAGAAAGCAACATAGGAGCAAAAATTTGGAAACTATTAAAATCAAGTTTACATTAATCCAAATTAGTTAATTGTAATCACAAAGGGCAAATATTGAGAAAATATCTCAAAAATATATATTGAAAGAAACAACATAAGCAAAATTATACACCAGAAAATGTATAATTAACACAACAGAAGACAGTAATGGAGAACTATAAAATTAAAAAAAAAGAAAACAAATAGCAAAATGACACACATAAATTCTACTTTATCAGCAGTTACATTAAATGTAAATATATTAAAAACTCCAAAGCAAACCAGAGATTAACAAAATAGATTAAAAAGAAACATTGTTCAACTATAAATTGTTTATAAGAGACACACTTTAAATTCAAAGACACAAACAGATTGAGAATAAAAAGATAGAAAAAGATATACCATTTAAAGAATAACTAAATGAGAGCTGTAGTGGCTATACTACTCAGATGAAACATTCTTTATTTCAAATTGTTGCTGGACAAAACCACAATGAGATACCACCTCACACCAGTCAGAATGGCTAATATTAACAAGTCAAGAAATGACAGATGCTGGCGAGGATGCGGAGAGAGGGTAACCCTCCTGCACTGTTGGTGGGAATGCAAGCTGGTGCAAACACTCTGGAAAACAGTGTGGAGGTTCCTCAAAAAACTGAAAATAGAGCTACCCTATGACCCAGCAATTGCACTACTGCGTATATATCCTAAAGATGCAAACATGGTGCTGTGAAGGGACACGTGCACCCGAATGTTTATAGCAGCAATGTCCACAACAGCCAAACTATGGAAAGAACCTAGATGTCCATCAACAGATGAATGGATAAAGAAGAGGTGGTCTATATACACAATGGAATACTATGCAGCCATCAAAAGAAATGAAACCTTGCCATTTGCAAGGACGTGGATGGAACTAGAGGGTATTATGCTTAGCAAAATAAGCCAATTGGAGAAAGACAACTATCATATGATCTCCCTGATATGAGGAAGTGGAGAAGCAATGTGGGGGGGGGGGGGTTGGGGGTTAGGAAAAGAAAAAAATGAAAGAAGATGGGATTGGGAGGGAAATAAACCATAAAAGACTCAATCTCAAAAAACAGACTGAGGGTTGCTGGGTGGGGGGGGGACGGGAGAGGGTGGTGGGGATATGGACATTAGGGAAGGTATGTGCTTTGGTGAGTGCTGTGAAATGTGTAAACCTGGCGATTCACAGACCTGTACCCCTGGGGATAAAAATACATTATATGTTTATTTTTTAAAAAATAATTAATTAATTTTAAAAAACAACAACAACAAATTGTTGCTGGAGGCAAAGAGGCAAAGATGAATATTTTGTAATGAAAAAATAGTCCATCAAGATGACATAACAATTATAAACATAAACACATCTGACAGAGGCCCCCAAAACATGAAACAATAATTGACAGAATTAAATGGAAAAATAAGTGACTCAACAAACTGAAATCTTCAATACCATACTTTTGTAACTGAAACAACTAAACAGAAAGAAATAAGAGAGTTGAACATCACTATAAACCAACTAGACCTACACAGTCATTTACAGAACAATCCACACAACAGCAGCAGAATATACATTATTCTTAAGTGCATATGGAATACTTGCAAAATCTCCATAATATATAAAGTTTTTATACAAGTCAATAATAAAAAGACAAGCCAATAAAAATGGGCAAAGCAGAAGAACAGATATTTCTCCAAAAAAAAAAATATATACAGTGGGCAATAAGCACATGAAAAAAAGCTCAACATCATTAGCAAAAGAAAATGCAAATCAAAGCTACAGTGAGATATCATTTCAAATCTACGAGAATGGCTAGAAGAAGACAGACAATAATAACTGTTGGGGACAATGTGGAGAAATTAGAATCCTCATACATTGTTCATGGGAGTATAAAATGGTACAGTATAGGGCGCCTGGGTGGCTCAGTGGGTTAAGCCGCTGCCTTCGGCTCAGGTCATGATCTCAGGGTCCTGGGATCAAGGCCCGCATCGGGCTCTCTGCTCAGCAGGGAGCCTGCTTCCTCCTCTCTCTGCCTGCCTCTCTGCCTACTTGTGATCTCGCTCTGTCAAATAAATAAATAAAATCTTTAAAAAAAAATGGTACAGTATATAGAGAAAACAGTTTGTCAGTTCCTCAAAAGTTAGATCACGGTGTGATCCAGCAGTTTGACTCCTTGGCCTATACCCAAGAGAAATGAAAACAAATGTCTACTTAAAAATTTGTATACAAATATTTATAGCACTATTATTCAGAATAGCCAAAAAGTAGAAACAACTGATTAATGGATAAACAAAAGTGGTCTATCCCTACAATGGAATGTTATGTAGCCATGCAAGTGTTGATACATTCAATAACATGGATGAAAACATTATGCTAAGTAAGTAGCCAGACACAAAAGATCTATGTTTATATAATTCCATTTATAGGAAAAGTCCAGAATAGGCAAGTCCATAGAGACAGAAAGCAGTTTAATGATTTCCAGGGGCTGAGGAAAGGGGATAGGGAATGGAGACTGACTGCTAATTTGAAAAAGGTTTCTTTTCAAGGTATTCTAATGTTCTGAAATTAGATAGTGGCAATTGTTGTACAACTTTGTAACTATACTAAAAATCACTGAATTATATATATTAACAGATGATTTTTTTGGTATGGAATTGTATCTCAATTAAAAAAAGGAAAAACAATCTTATAACTAAAAAGTCAAAGACACAATAAGCTAAGAGTACAACTGCTTTCTATGTTGTCAAGTATATAACTTTGAATCCAAGGGTACAGTTAGCATCTCCAGAACCCCACAATTTGTCAAGAAAATCTGGAAGAAGGTGACACAGGCACTAGTAAAAACAAGATACTAAGAGACTGAAGAGGATATACAGCCAGAAACAGAAAAAGGGATATAGTGAGGAAATCTGACACTGAGACCAGGTTCAGCTATTGCATTCTCTTTCATGGTTTAGTTATCAGAGCCCAAAAGTCTCCTTTTTTTCCACTTAAGCCATTGGGTTAGATTTCTGTCACTGGCTGGCAAATCTCTGTAATAATAGCTGTATTTAAAGAAAAACACTGCTCAAAATGGCTTAGCCCATTGTAACCCTAAATAGGAGCATATTGCGTGGTGATGAGTGAAAGGGAAGATATAAGAGTATTGTATTTTAATATCATTGATCAGAAAATTGTTAATGGCTAATTTAAACTAAGATCCTTAATACAGTGATTCTGAAGCTTGTATTAAAAATCTTGATAGGATCAAAGCTTGGAATGTTCAGGAAGAATATGATTGTGAGTTATCAAGCCTGACTGTTACGAGCAACCTGTTCTTGTCTAATCTCTCTGCTTTAATGCACTGGCTGAGCACTTATATTACTTCTATGGAATTATTTTCTGGGCTGCAGAATAAAGCAGCCCAAACAGTAGATTTTTTTTTCCACATCTAAATATGGCTTATGTTTTAGTTTTTTAAGAAGTGGAAATTCCTGGGATCTTGTCCCGCATCGGGCTCTCTGCTCAGCAGGGGGCCTGCTTCCCTTCCTCTCTCTCTGCCTGCTTCTCTGCCTGCTTGTGATCTCTCTCTGTCAAATAAATAAATAAAATCTTTAAAGAAAAAAAAAAAGAAGTGGAAATTCATTTTCCATTATTATTTTCTTCACTAAATTATTTAATTTGGCATAATTTTTAAAAATTCTTTAGGCATTTCTGCTATTAATAAAATCTGTTTGGGGCACCTGGGTGGCTCAGTTGGTTAAGTGATTGCCTTCTGCTCAGGTCATGATCCTGGACTCCCGGTATCAAGTCCCACATTGGGCTCCCTGCTTGACAGGGAGTCTGCTTCTCCCTCTGACCATCCTCCCCCACCACCCCCACTCATGCTCTCTTTTTCTTTCTAATAAATAAATAAAATCTTTAAAAAAAATCTGTTAATCTAGTGAAATAATGCTAAGAATTTTCATTACATTTCCTCAAACAATACACTTTAGGGGTTATCAAAATCATTATTTTAGTATTTATTAAAATGTATCTGAGGAATTAAATTATGAATTATTTACTTATAGAATAATGCCCTTTAGGATACATAGGTATAATTAATTTTAAAACATAAAATAATTGAATTGTGTACCAATACCCTCCAAGGGGGAATCCACAATATGTTAAATTGGCTTAATTTTCTGATAATAAATAGGTATATAATAACTTTCTATCCCTAAACAATTCCATAACAAATGCAGTGTAAGAGATGAGTGAATTGTCTTAGTTGACAAAAGAAAGCACACAGCATACACAACTATTGACTTGATTCTAAATGATACCTAGAATAAACAATCACTGATGAGTCAATAGAAAATGCATAGATATAAAACACACAAAACAGAAATAAATCTGCTATTGATAGAATTTTACTGAACTATGGAAGTTCAATTAAAGAAGATTGTCATCCAAAATATCTGGATTAACTGTAGATTGAATTCTAATTTCCAAAGAAGATATATGTGAGTGTTTGAGAGAGAGAGAGAGAAGAGAGATAGAAGAGAGATGTATTTTTGAGAAGTAAAGTTTTCACCCTGGACTCTACAGGATGAAAATTACAGAACTTATAGAACTCACAATAGTATGAAAGATCCTTAACTTTTTGTAGGCAGAATTTTCTATAGTGTGAAGTAAATACATTATTATATTTTTATTTATTTATTTTTTTTCTCCAATTTATTTATTTTCAGAAAAACAGTATTCATTATTTTTTCACCACACCCAGTGCTCCATGCAAGCCGTGCCCTCTATAATACATACATTATTATATTTTAAAAAAACATATTTGAACACTTTCTTCCTGAAGTAACATTGCACAGAAAATATAACAATTCTACCATGTACATTTAGCAAGTGCTTACTGTGTTCCACATGATTTACTGGTATCTTGGGAGTTCTATCCCTATTTAAGTGGCTACTGAATCTATGTACATTGATTGATTCATACTGGTTACTTAGCATGTGGTCAATTTTTATGAAATTGATGGTCCAATATTGTGGGCAGTTGGAGTCAGTCTTTAATACAAAATTTAGAATATTTTTATGTAGTTGGATTTTTTTTTGGTCAAAAAATTGACTTAATTTGTGTTTTTTCCCCCCACAATGAGCCTCTTCACCCTAGATGTCCAGTAGCCAACCTGACTATGTTTGTGCCCATAGTAGGCCTAGTGCACAGTAAGAAATTGAATGGTACCTGTGGCATAGAAAGAATTGCCTTACACATTGGTAAAAGGAGAGCTGAGTGCCACAGTGGCCTCTATCCCAACCTAATAGACGAAATACCTTCATTTCTCAGCTACTGTCACTGAGCAGGATTCTCAATACCTACAAGCTGCCAACTCCTAAACCACGGGCATGTCTCCTTAAGAAACTTAGGGTGGCTTTGCAGAGCTATTTTCAGTCAATTATTTGTATCCTCATTTCATGGAACCTTTGGACTGTTTGTTTACTGTTTCAGTGGTCAACTGAAATGAGACACTGCAGAAGCCAGTCAGAATTAACATTTTCCAATCTTCAAATCCAGCCCAGCACTTTGTGGTCTAATTCAGCTCATTGGGCATTCCACAAAATAAATAGGATTGGTCAGAATCACTTTATACTCCCAGTGCATTTGTCACAGTGAAGTTCAAATAAACAAACATAGCCCTTATTAAAAATAATAATCATACAAAACTAAATATATTTTGATGGAAGAAATGATAGAAGAAATTTAGGGGAGGGGAACCTCTGTGGCTCAGTCGGTTACACGTCTGTCTTTGGCTCAGGTCATCATCCCAAGGTTCTGCAATGGAGCCCCACATCCGGCTCCCTGCTCAGCAGGGAATCTGCTTCTCCCTCTCCCCCTCTACCTCATTTGTGTGTGTCTCTCTCTCAACCATAAATAAATACATAATTTAAAAAAAAGAAATTTAGGGGAAAATGTATACCTAAGAAGTCTTTAGTAGGCTAAATGTATCTATTAGTGAAAAACAGTTCTGTAACTCTAATGTCAACAGCATGATTTAATGACTCAAGAAGGTCAACTTTGTCTCAATTTGCCCCTGTAATATAATAAACAGAAAAGTATTAATAAAAAAGTATTAATAAACTAGCTCCCTCTGATTATCAACTACCTAATGCATAAGAGGTAGGGAAGGCTGACTCCTAATTTGTGCTTCACAAATGTGGGTATAAATTCCCCCAAGTGCCTAACACAAACCACAGAATAAATCATTTATATCATCCTAAATCATTACTTTTAATCAAAATTTGGTAACAAGTTAAATATTTTTCATATATATACATATTTATACACATATATATTTTATATATTTATCATATGTCAAATATTTTCTCCTCAAAATCAACTTCGATATATGTGGAGCATAAGATGTTTATTTAAATTTTATTTTATTTATTTTTTAAAAAGATTTTATTTATTTATTTGACAGAGATCATAAGCAGGCAGAGAGGCAGGCAGAAAGAGAGGGGGAAGCAGGCTCCTGCTGAGCAGAGAACCCGATGCGGGACTCCATCCATGGACCCTGAGATCATGACCTGAGCGGAAGGCAGAGGCTTAACCCACTAAACCACCCAGATGCCCCAAGATGTTTATTTAAATTTTAAAGGTAAAATACAATTTCAAAGATATGCTGGGCTTCGGAGAGCAGTTTGCCTATGCTTCACAATATCCACTCCCACTTTTATGACATCAGAGAGACATCAGTGAAAATTTTGAGAAGGAATAATATGGTATTTTAAAAGTACCATTATCAAAGACCAATTAGTAAATACTTCCAGTGCTAATTAGAGAGACCAGGGAAGAACCTATCACATTTAGAAAAACAGACGTGGCATTGGATGCTGGTGGTGCCTCCCACACACGCTCTTTAGTTAGACAATGAACATCCTGTCCAGCTCTTAGAATTATTGGCATTTAATAACTCACAGCCTGTTTTGAAGAATTGCTCTCAGCCAGGGACAGCCATCTTACCTGGAATGTTATAGAGGCCCTAGGCAATGGTCAGCTGCTAAAGAAGGACCAATCTGTGGTGGGTGTCAGGTTCCAGGACTGCCTCTGGGGTCACACTGAAGCTGGACTCCCAGCTGAGACTAAATTCATGCTTAACTTTCTCCTGCTATCCTGCTTTCCAGACTACCTTTCTCCTGAAACAATTCTCCCAATAAGTTCCATTCAGGCTATGCCACTAAAGAAATAGTCATAGGCATCACATTTCTGTCTGTCTCCACAATGCTTCTTCCAATAATAGTGTGAAATGATTAAGATCCTCATAGTTTGTCCTTATTGTGCCCAATCAGTACTTTCTGAGCTTTGTCTTCCCCTCAGTTGCATCCCTCTGAGCCTTTCTTCAACATATATCCCTACACCCTTTATCTTTTCTTTTATCATCCTGTGTTTGACTTGGCCTTCCCATTCTCTTTGGTTTGGGATTCCAAGGGGTGTTGTCCTTATAGGCCTGAAAAGGAACTAAAGAGATAACTTCAAGCAGATGAATGTCTAGGCATATTGACAATTAATTTCCAAAGTCAACCCAAATAAATTTAGCACATCTTTCTTTATGATCAACTGAAATTTGCCCTTCTTTATTTCATGCCCATTTCTTGGTTTTGGAGTTGGTCTCTTGTAGACATAAAGAGTAGCTCCCCAGTAATGCCCTCATAAACAAACACCATTCATATAATCTAAGACAATTAAAATTGACCTACTAGATCTGTATTTAGGTCATTTTGCTCAAAGTCAATTCTTCAAATCCAACTCCCCAAGCAGGTAATCCCTCCAAATGACCAATTTGCCAAAGTTTTTGTTTTGCTAACTGTTTAGTTTTAATTGGATGGTTCTCATTTGGTTTTCAAAACAGGGCTAGGGGCCCAAATGAATAAAAAATTCTTGTACCATTATTATGAGACAAATGTAAAACAGTCAACTAAAATTAAATGCATAGAAGAAACAAGTGCGCTCTATAAATTGACCATTTCGGGAACTATGTTTGGCTTCTGGGAAATTGATGGCTAATTGGCTTACATCACTCAGATATCTAGGCTGCATATTATTAATTGTTTTATTGCCTAATATTTTAGAACTAATTGTATCCATTTGTAATCATTTAAATGGCATTTATGTTAAAAACATTGCAAGTGAATCTGTCCTCAAATGGGTTCATTTCCTATTATCTTTTTCTACTTACTAATATGTAAATCACTTTCAACTTAAATTTTAGTATATCCTGTAACTAACTACTTGAGAAATCTAAGGTAAGGATTTTATCTTCTCCCTTAGAATTTTTTTTTTTTTTTTTTGAGTTGGGAATGGCACTTTCCTCTCTTAAAAACAGCTTTGAAGCATGTATCAAAAGATTTAAAAAATGATCTTGCCCTTTGAAACATTAACTGAATTTCTGAAAGAAACAGATATATTAGAAAAACTTAGTTCAGTCTACCTCTTGTGTGTTTTTTCTTGTGGGTCTCTTTTACTCTCATACTACTACCACATACTCATGACACTGACAGAAGATGTATGGAGGTTTTTCCCACACCAAGCAATTCTCTGGGATACCAGCTGACAGTCCTACAAATAATTAATTCATTAACTAATAAATTAATTATTTTTTATTTTTAAGATTTTATTTATTCATTTGACAGAGAGAGATTATAAACAGGGAGAGCAGCAGGGAGAGGGAGAAGCAGAGAGCCCGACATGGGGCTCCATCCCAGCACCCTGGGATCATGACCTGAGCCAAAGGCAGACACTTAACAAACTGAGCCACCCAGGTGCCCCTGTCCTACAATCTAGCTCAATTCTAACACTGTCTACCTGGAGATAGCGTCAGATCCCACAAGTTCCCACAAGACTCCTCCCATGCTTCTTTAGATGCCAATTGCAAATAGTAGTTCCCTAGTTGCCCACATCTTCTGACTTGGCTACAAATCAAGATTCCCAGAATACTCCCCCCCCTTTGCAAGAGTGACTGACAGAACCCAGGGAAACATGCTTACCAGCTCATTAAAGGATATGATAGAGATACAGTTGAACAGCTAGATGAAGAGATGCCTAAAATGAAGTCTGGGAGGGTTATGAGCACAGGAAATTTTTCCTTATGGAGCTGAGAAGTGTCACCCTCTGATGTGTGGATGTGTTGGCCAACCTGGCAGCTCTCCAAACCACAAACAATTGAGATTTTTATGGAGGGCTTCATCATGTGGGCATGATCAATCATTAGCTCTATTTTTAGCCCTTCTCCCTTCTCAAGAGAATGGGGGATAGGGAGCTGAAAATTCCAAGCTTCTAATCATGGCTTAGTCTTTCTGGAGACCAGCCCTCAGTCAGGAGTCATTCAGGAGCCCACACAGAGTCACCTCATTAGAACAAGAGACACTCCCATCACCCAGGAAATTAGAGGGTTTTAGGAACCCTGTGTCAGGAACCAAGATCAAAGACTAAATATTAGACTAAAAGATGTTCCCTAGTGTTTTTATTATATACAAAATTGCAAAAGTTTTAGGAGCTCTGGCACAAAAACCAGGGTCAAAAATCAATCCATCAATCAATCTCACTTTAGACATGGGGACAAAGGTAGATTGCTGAGCTATTAACTGCAACATTTTTATGAAAATCTAAATAGGAAGAACAGAATTAGAGTTCGTTTCAGAAATGGATGGACTCAGAATTCAAAAATTGCCATCAAGAATTCAACCTTTCTTGGGGCGCCTGGGTGGCTCAGTGGGTTAAAGCCTCTGCCTTCAGCTCAGGTCATGATCCCAGGGTCCTGGGATCGAGCCCCGCATGGGGCTCTCTGCTCAGCAGGGAGCCTGCTTCCTCCTCTCTCTCTCTGCCTGCCTCTCTGCCTACTTGTGATCTCTGTCTGTTAAGTAAATAAATAAAATCTTAAAAAAAAAAAAAGATTAAAAAAAGAATTCAATCTTTCTTAATTAATTTCTGTATGAGTTCTAATAGTTTTGGGGTGGAGTCTTTTGAGTTTTCCATATAAAGTATCATGTCATCTACAAAGAGAGAGAGTTTGACATCTTCATTGCAAATTTGAATACCTTTGATTTCTTTTTGTTGTCTGATTGCTGTTTCTAGGACTTCTAGTACTATGTTGAACAACGAGAGTGGGCATGTGTATTGTGTTCCTGATCTCAAAGGGAAGGACGTCAGCTTTTTCCCATTGAGGATGATATTCACTGTGGGTTTTTCATAGGTGGATTTTATGGAGTTGAGGAATGTCCCCTCTATCCCTATACTTTGAATCACTCTAATCAGGAATGGATGCTGTATCTGGTCAAATGTTTTTTTCTGCATTTGAGAGGAACATGTGGTTCTCTCTTCTCTTATTGATTTGTTCTATCACATTGACTGACATGCAAATGTTGAACCACCCTGTTTCCCATAGATAAATCCCACCTGGTCTTGGTGGATAATCTTTTTAATGCATTGTTGGATCCTATTAGCTAGGATCTTGTTGAGAATCTTGGCATCCATATTCGTCAGGGATATTTGTCTGAAATTCTCCTTTTTGGTGGGGTCTTTGCCTAGTTTGGGGATGAGGGTAATGCTGGCTTTATAAAAAAGTCTGGAAGTTTTCCTACTGTTTCTATTTTTTTAAAACATCTTCAGGAGAATAGGTATTATTTCTTCTTTTAATGTTTGGTAGAATTCTCCAGGAAATCCATTAGGTCCTGGACTCTTGTTTTTTGGGAGGTTCTTGATCACTGTTTCAATCTTATTACTAGATGTTGGTCTATTCAGGTTGTTAATTTCTTCCTGATTCAGCAAAAGAAAGCTGGGGTAGTAATTCTCATGTCAGATAAATTAGATTTTAAACTAAAGACTGTAGTCAAAGATAAAGAAGGACACTACATCATTCTTAAAGTGTCTATCCACCATGAAAATTTAAAAATTGTAAATATTTATGCCCCCAATACGGAAGCAGCCAACTACATAAGACAACTGTTAATCAAGGTAAGGAGTCATATTGATATGAATACATTATTATTAGGGGATCTTAACACACCACTATCAGTAATAGACAGATCATCCAAGCAGAAAATCAATAAACAAACAAGAGCATTGAATGACACATGGGGACAGATGGATCTCATAGATATATACAGAACATTCCACCCTAAAACAACAAAATACTCATTCTTCTCGAGTGCACATGAAACTTTCTCCAGAATAGACCACATACTGGGTCACAAATCAGGGTTCAACTGACACCAAAAGACAGATTATTCCCTGAATATTCTCAGACCACAATGCTTAGAAACTGGAACTCAACCACAAGAAAAAGTTTGGAAGGAATTCAAACACTTGGAAGCTAAAGACCACCTTGCTTAAGAATGCTTGGATCAACCAGGAAATCAGAGAAAAACTTAAACAATTCATGGAAACCAATGAGAATGAAGACACATCGGTCCAAAACCTATGGGATACAGCAAAGGCGGTTTTAAGGGGGAAATACATAGCTACCCAAGCCTCCCTCAAAAAAATTGAAAAACCAGAATACACCAGCTCTCTTTATACCTTAAAGAACTGGAGAGTCAACAACGAATTAAGCCAACCCCACACACAAGAAGAGAAATAATCAAGATTAGAGGAGGAATCAATGAGATAGAAACTAGAAATAGAGTAGAACACATCAACGAAACTAGAAGCTGGTTTTCTGAAAGAATCAATAAGATCGATAAACTATTGGACAAACTAACCCAAAAGAAAAGAAAGAGGACCCAAATTAATAAAATCACAAATGAAAAAGGGGAGATCATGACTTACACCAAGGAAATAGAAACAATCATCAGAAATTATTATCAACAGTTATATGCCAATAAGTTAAGCAACCTAGACAAAATGGATTAATTCCTGGAAACCTGGAAACTTCCCAAAAAAGGTTTTTTAAATAAGACAGGAGAAATGGGCAGAGCTCAGATGATGAAACATCTTACAGAGTGTAATATTCTCTTTTTCATAAGTTAAGTGAGATACATCATAGGATTTTTAGCAAGGAGTTTGCAGGATACAATAAATATTTTTAAAGAACGATATGTTCCCAAGAGCACTTGGGTGGCTCAGATGGTTAAGTGTCTATCTCTTGATTTTGGCTCAGGTCATGATCTCAGGGTTATGTGATAGAGCCTCTCCTTGGCTCCACGCTGGGTGTTGAGCCTACTTAAGATTCTCTCCTTCTCCCTCTGCCCCTCCCCCAACTTGCACTCACTCTCCCTCTCTAGAACAAAACAAAACAAACAACAACAACAACAAAAAAAAACAGTATTTTCCACTATGTAGAGAATGAATTAGAGGGGGAGAAGTATAAAAGCAAGAATTAGCATGATTGCCCTGGGAAAACAAGCATCTCCTTAGTTCTATTTTTAATCCATATCCAATGATCTCACCACCACATTATTACCTATGTTCTGCCATTTGGCACTCCACCAGGTACACATCAATTTTCCTGAGGGCAGGGACCGTATTTATGCATACTTGGCATCTCTTTCTTTACTAAATATATACTAGGCTTATAAAATCTTTTTGCGATCTATTACTGAGAGTGGTGTGTTAAGACAAACCTCAAGATTATGAAGTCTTTATAAACTTTCCATGTTTTATTAAAACTGCACATATCTGAGGTGCCTGGGTGGCTCAGTGGGTTAAAGCCTCTGCCTTCGGCTCAGGTCATGATCCCAGGGTCCTGGGATAGAGCCCCGCATTGGGCTCTCTGCTCCGTGGAGAGCCTGCTTCCTCCTTTCTCTCTGCCTGCCTCTCTGCCTACTTGTGATCTCTGTCTGTCAAATAAATAAATAAAATGTTTAAAAAAAAACTGCACATATCTAAAGTTTTTTTCTATCATCAAATAATGCATTAAATAACAAAGTAATTCCATCTAATTAAACAGACCCTTTGGATCCTAAATTATTGATTCTACAATTTTTGAGAAATTACTGAACTTGGAGTATATTTGTGAGAAAACTATCATGAATGGCATTCAAGTGAAAATTGTCTTGAGTTATAGTTGTTATTCCTGATAATTTTCCATGACACACAAAACTTTTAGACAGATCCAAAATAAAATTACTAAAAAGATAAATAAAACTTTATTTTCCATTGGTTCTTGTATGTTTACATCATTTCCCTAATATTTAAGTATACATACAGTTGATTTTTATTACTTCTGTATACAAATTTGAGAACAACAAAAAACTGAGTTTTTTTCTAAACCAAACACACTGGGCGCTTAATATATGTAAAATCCATTTTATTAGATACTATTATTCCTATTTTTTATCCCTATTTTTAAAAGAAAAAATTAGGAAGTGAGAAAATTGCTCAAGGTCATGTAGCTAATTGGTGAATTTACTCTTGACCTATACATACATTGACAAATCATAATTTTATTTGATTTTCTAGTTGTATTTTTAGTGAGCATTAAGCACCTTTTATCTCTAACACTAGGTCGGATGCTTCTTTTCTGAAAACTTTTATAGCATTTTTTTCATACCACTGTCACAATACTCATTCCATTGCATTTTAATAACCTATTTACTGTCAGTCTTCCAATAAAATATGAAGTTTTTGAGAGTAGAAATTGTGTTCTAATTCTTAGGCACACGGTAGAGGCTTAATAAATGTTTTATTTAATTTTTTTCCATAGTAGCAGCTGGGAACAACAAAGCTTTGTTACTTATGGAAAATCTCCAGTGAATTAGAACAATATAATTTACTAGTTCTACTCCATTGAAAGAAGAATGTGGACTATATTTAAATAGAAATGGGCAATATTTGGCATCTTGTTTTTGAAAAATGACCATTTTGGTACTACCTGAAAGAAGCTTCCTTGTGACTGATCTCAATACATGTTCATCATGAAGGGGAAAAAAAAAAATAAAAAAGTGGGGTTGAGAGGATGAAGTGCATATAGGCAAATTGGCATCATTTGTCTTTGGATAGCATTTCAGCCAAAAGAGACCTAAGACTACATTGACATAGCGAAATATCACTTAATGCCACTTGTGGCATTTCAAAAATTTCATGGAAAATACAGTTCTCAGGTTTCTTATTTAATAACATGGGCCATTGCCAGTGATGAGAAAATGCCAAACCTATTTCAATTTTGAGGTTTCAAAATCTAATTTACTCAAAATCAAATTTTATCATATTCCCTAAAAATAGGTTTTATTAAAGACTTACAAGAAGTATGTTACTTATACACATACTTGTATTTGCAGAAATAATGCTAAAAACTTATTTCAACCTCAGTGGTATTTTTTCTGTTGATGCAATCAAATTTCATTTAAATGGGTTTTGGTTCCTTAGCAAAAATATGTGTAGGAAAGCAAAAGGTAAATTTTCTAGTGGGGTCCTAGAAAAGTCAGGTTTTAGGTTAGAAAGTAAAAAATGAATTTAATTCATTCAATTAATATTACAAAGTAGTTTACCTAAGTTGACTACCTTGTAAATTGTTGTATTTCTAACTTAGTCAATGTATGCCTTTTAAATATTTACCTGATTCTGTGATTACTCACCTTAAGGTGGGGGGGATTATGGAACAATGTTGTCACAGTTTTTCATTTATTGGTGATTCTGATTGGTGTTGATTTTGGAAGAAAATTAGATAGATGGTTGTTTATATGTATATAATATTTTTCCTCATAAAGTAGCAATCAGCTGTATTTATTACTCAAACTGCTCTAAACCCGAAAGGGATCTTGTTTAAAGGTTTCCTAGTAGCCTCTGAGGAAATAATTCATAGCATTCAACTTCTGTCTAGCATTAAAATTACTTTACTCTCTCCTATTTTTATTTCCCCTTTCTTATCTCTTTTCTTCTCTTAGCTTTCAAAGGTATTTTAACTGTTTTTTGTATTTGTCTTTTCTCCTATATGTTATAATTTCTGGGGCATCTTGGATTAATGTAATTTAATGCTTCCTCTAAAGTATTATAAACAGCATGGATGACCAAGATCATAAAATCATTCAACAGGTGAAGTCTATATCTGACACCCTTTTATTTCCTTGATATTCCCATTAGATATCAGTCTTAGGGTGGAACCTCATAATTCTCAGGTGGTTTTTTGTTTGTTTGTTTGTTTTGTTTGTTTTTTGGGGTTTTTTTCATCCTTTGTCATTTCTGAGAGTTTCTCTGAATTAATTCCATTAAGCAGGGTTTCTAGACAAACTTTAGAATAGTTCTCTTCAGAACTGACTGGCAGGAGCAAAGTCTAGGTAGAAGAACAGTAGAGAAAATAAAACTAATGGCATCTTTCTCTGCCTTTCTGTCTCTGTCTCATATTTACTCTTCATGATACATATCTTCCATCACTTTAGAGCTGGTCTCAAATTTCCTCTACATCCTAAAAAGAGCACTATGTGTTTTAACTACATAACTTAATTTTTGTTAAATCAGGTCACTTTATCTGAATCAAAAGACTCCTATCAGGACACAGTTTTCACCATTATTTGTTTGATAACAAGTTTGCTTAATAATTTATTTAATAACCCTCTCTCCTAATGTTTTCACTCTTAAGGCAACTCTCTGTGACAAAAACCAGTAACTAAAGTTTCTTGCAATCCTAAACAATAGCAGTGATCCCTTGAAATGACAGGGTCACTGGGATCTTTGAGGAACAGGGATTCTGTGGGTTCTCCCACAGTGCTTCAAGGTAGGTCTACTCAGCCTTGAATATGGGGGGGGGCACTGACACACACACCTCTCCTCATGGATTTGGTGATTCATTCTGTCAGCTTCCATAACATCAGCTACAATCTTGCTTACTATTCTGGCTAGTATATTTTAATGTATTTTAACAGCTGCCTTCTGGAGATAGAAATCGCAGTTTTGATTTTGAAACCAAAAGAAAGGTTTGTTTGTGTTTGCTTGTTTGTTTGCTTTAAATTTAGTATATAGAAGGAGATTTGAAAGGTGACCAAAGTCCATCTGTATTTCTTCAAATCATATCATTTAGGTAGAATTCAGGTCAACTATAAACTACTAGTAGGCATAAAAGTAATAAGTATATTCATTATTATTTTAAAGTTTTCTAAAAGATTAAGAAAGAATAATATGACAGATAGTAATAAAAATACTGAGCTGCAAGATGGGAATGGAACAGCTCTAAGATGGATGCTATAGCAGTAGACTCTTACCAGCTTTTAAAATCAAGTGATGTAACTTCTCCGAGCCTAAGTTTGAAGATTAAAAGAAATACTTTTTATCAAAGACCTCACATAAACTAACATAAAAATGGTCTGTTGCTATTTAACAAATAAGTTTAAATGACTTGTACACATGGAGCACAATGCTGGTCTTGCTAGCAAAAAGCATAATAGAAATAAAACCAAACCCCCTTCTATGTACATATTACATTCACATAAGTGAAAGATACAAAATATATTAAATTTCTCAAGTATAATGCAAGACAAATGGTAAGAGAAGCCGTTTCGGAGATACCATAGGATGACATGGGAACCAAGACTTGAAGAAAATATTATAGTAATCCCCCCTAACTTACAGGGGATACATTCCAGGGGATAGTTGCCTGAAACTGTGGGTAGTACCAAACCCTATATGTACTATGTTTTTCCCTATACATATCCACTCTATAATAAAGTTAAACTTATAAATTAGGCACAGTAAGAGATTAACAAGAATAGCTCATCATAAAATGTAAAAATTGTAACACTATCTTACAACAAAAATTATGTGAATGGGGTATTTCTCTCCCTCAGAATATTTCATCATGCTGTGCTCACCCTTCTTCTTGTGATGAGGCCCACGTAATGAGATGAAGTGAGGTGAATGACATAAGCATTGTCAGATCGTGTTAGCTACTATTGACCTTCTGGCCATAACTCAGAAGAGGATCATCTGTTTCCAGAGGATGACTGGCAGTGGATAACAGAAACCTCGAAAAGGAAAACAGAGGATAAGAGGGGAATTCTGTACAAGGTTCTAGAAAGGTTCTAGGAAGGTTCATGAAGGAGCTATTTTTTTTTTACCTGAGCCTTAAAGGGGAAGGAAGTATTGGGTGGAAAATTTATTCACATAATGACAATTACAACCAGCAAGCTAGTAAAATCAAGATGATAGCAGTCAGCTAGCTGACTGGCTCCAGGCAACAAACATGCTGTCTTTATTATTTTTAAGATACTGCTGAGACTAGCTTAGGGGGAAGAAACTAAACTGAAAAACAAAAACAAAAACAAACAAACAAAAAACTGTTCAGAGTGCCTGGGTGGCTCAGTCAGTTAAGCCTTCAACTCAGGTAATAATTTCAGGGTCTAGGATCAAGTCCCGCTTCCAAATCCTCACTTGGCAGAGAGTCTGCTTCTCCTTCTCCCTACACATGCTCTCTCATTCTTTCTTTCTTTCTCTCTCTCTCTCTCAAATAAATAAATCAATTAATGGAAAAAAGTCCTGTTCACTCACAGCATACACACACACAACACGTTTTTCAAAGATCAACCAATTTTGATAGAGTTAGTAGAAATTAAGGTGCAAAATTTAAAAGGAAAACAAACTACGAGAGACTGTGGACTCTGAGAAACAAAGTGAGGGTTTCGAAGGTGGGGTGGGGAGTTGGGTGAGCCTGGTGGTGGGTATTATGGAGGGCACGTAATGCATGGAGCACTGCATTATGCATTATGGTGCATAAACAATGAATCTGGGAACACTGAAAAAAAAGTTAAATTAAATTACAAAAAAAAATGAAAAAAAAAACACCTCAACAACTGCAGGCTGTGTAATAAATCAGTTTGTGAATCTGAAAGAAAAATTTAAAAAATTAAAAAAAGGAATTCTTACAGAAATTATTTCCCATAATAAAAATATCATGCCATTATGTCATACAGTAGAATAATGAAATAAAATGTAGGTGGATATGTAATATTTTTTTTAAAACTTAAGTGTTTACAATAGATCTATTGCTAGCCCCTGCTCAGTGTCCACAGACACAATTTGGGCTACCATATCCTTACAGCCAAGGGAATAAATTCTTAACATTGCTTTGATTATTTTAACTAATTTTCCAGTGGTAGTATATGTATGGTGATTTCCCTTTCTTCATGCTGAACTTTTCTCTAAGAGGTTTGCTAAGGAGCAGCCTTATTCTGATTCTCTGAAAGTCCTGTTCTGGCTTACACAACATCACCTAACAGTCTTTGAGTTCAGACAATTTGAAACCATATGCGGAGAAAACATTTATAAGTGAAAATTAACCTGCCCCCTAAACAAACCAGACAGCACAGGGAAGGTCTTCAGAGGAAGCAGGAATGGCCAGATCCTGAAAATGGAAGTAGGGCACTAGTAGATTGTTTCACAGGCAGCTGCCTATTGATTACAGAATGTACATGTGTACCTTGATGCTTGTTCTTGTCTTAGGTTCATATGTTACATATATATATATATATATATATATATACACACACACACACACATACACACATTTCCATGAGAATTAAAAATGAACATTTCTTTAAAAGAAGAGTGAAGTATATGTGTGTGTGTGTGTGTGTGTGTGTGTGACATCAACAGGTGAAGTTTGGAAAATTGACACACACAAACTATCCTGAGTCAATTACCACTTTACTTCAAGAAGACAGAAACACTACAGTTTAAAGTTGCACTGTCCTTCTGACTGGGGGGAATGCATATGGAGCCAGGTGTCTAGATGGAGACAAACTGCTCTTCTTCCCTTTGTGATGTTTGTCAAATTATTCAAAATGTTCAAATATCAGTGATCTTTTGTTATTATTGGAGTGATATTTTTACCAATATAATAGGGCTTCTATGAATATGAAATGGGGTAATCTGTGTAAAGCACTTAACACGGCTTCTGGTATAATAAATGTAAGTGAACAGTATAAGAATTAATTATTTAATATAAATACCATTTTAACAACGGTGCCTAAATTCAGGATCCACGTGTTGGAAAGCTAGAACAAGAGATACAACTTTGGGGAAGTTATATGGGGAATGAAATATGGGAACGATAACTGGTAATGTTACTGTTGGGATGGATATTATACGTCAGTAATTTATCAAAATGATATACATCATGCTCTAATGTTCTCTTTCTCATCAGAAAAAATATATACTTTTTTGTTGCCAATTAAATAAATTACTCTACTTGTAAAGACTTTTTAAACTAAACTCTAGAGAAATAAGAGCTAGATCCCTAGGAAGGAGTTACAAAGATGAACCCACCAGCTTTCTCTTTGACTTTAAGAAAATAACTCTTTCAGTTCCTTATGTTATATAGATACATAGCTAATTCTAATAACTAATAATAATTATAGTATTTCAATAAATTTTATTATTGTTCTGGCTTAAAATTACATAGGGTCTTCAAATATTTATGACTTATTAAAGGCCTTAAACTTCTTTTCTTAGACTCCTCCAAAAAAATGTACTCAGAATAAAAATGGTAATTCAGACGTCATTCACATCTAAAATTTTTTTCAAAAATTAGAGAGACGGTATTTTGAAAGTACATTAACCAGGGACACCTCACTCATTTCTCTTTACCAGACATCTCAGGGGAAAAAAAAATACTGGCAAGAGACCTAGCTGACTAAAACATTGACAGAAATCATACACAGAGGAAGTGTTCTATTTCCTTTGTTCTTTATGTGTTCTATAAATATTTCATGTATTTATTAAAGCTGTGTTATTGCTGGAAACCAGCCTTCTCCCTTGTTTAATTCTTCCCCAATCCTTGAAGGTTAGAAATGTTTGAAATATAGAGAGTCTGCATTCCATGTGCATTTTTTGTTAATAGACAACACATGAAAATTAGAGATGAAAATTTCTTAAAAGGAAGAGAAAAGGAAATATTTAGGATGACTAGAAGAAATCTCACAATACCCTGGAGGTGACATTGGAGCAATTGCATCTATTGAAATTCTGTGAATTAAAAACGTGAGAAATTCCAATAGAAATGAGGGTCACTATTTTCTTCTCACAGCTATGTTTGTCTTCCTTGGTCCATGTGGCAGGAAAATCATGGTTTGAGGGGCTTCATTAGAAAACCGCCTGTGGGTGGTTCATCACCAGTTGTATTTATTTCAGTGTTAAAAGGGCAGATTTCCTGTTTAAATAGCATGCATCTTTGAGGGCAAAAGACCACGATTGGAAACATCAACAAAACCATCCCATTCACTAACATTTTAAACCCAGGAGCTGTAATAATGGAAGGAATCAATAAATCAGAAGTCAACATGCAGTTCTCTTCCTTTGGGGACCCCGAAGATCCTGTTGTTTCAATCTTGTCTGGGCTGTAAAATGAACAGAAACAAGTGGAAACATTCCATCTGGTCTTCAGAGGACATGGACTTTAGCCTTCTTCTTTTGCTCATGAAGGTCACAGTAGGATTATGTGCCATTTTATTTCATCTCAACATAATATCACATATGATTTAAAACAGAGGATTGATAAATTGAAAGGTATGATTTGCTGCACATTGGGGGGTATATAGTAGAGTACAAAGTGGATACCAAAACCAATCTGCACAAATTAAAAAGTGCCAAAATCTATGATGAATTCCATGCTGTGTTCTGTCCTCTATAGGAAGTATCTATGCTGTTTAACATGTACCAGACAATGTGATAGGCATTGGACATAGGTTGTCTTAGTTATCTTCAAAGAATGTTATAACTATCCATTTTACTGAGAAGGAAACTGATCCTCAGAGAGATTGAGTTCTTGTCCAGCTTCAAAGAGCTGGTACATGTAGAAATCTGAATTCCAACCTCTATTTGTCTAATTCAACACCTGAACACTTAGCTACTATGTATCCTCCAGTTAGAAATTAGATGGCTATCCTCATTCAAGAACAAGAATTGTTGAACCCCTATTGCCTAAGTTCTACTAAAGATATTTGTCTTTACTGATTGACATATCAGTATCCTGGAATCATAGTATCACAGAAGCTAAGGGGTATTTAATGATAGCATTATCATATAATGCCCAGTCTTCCAAACTGGGATAATTTTGTAAATTGAAGAATGTGATAACAATACTTTACTAGGAAAATGGATATAAACCAGGGCTGGTCAAATAAACTGGAATGTGTGTTCATTCTATTCATAGGTAGTCATCATATGACTTGTGAACTTTCTAGCACTATGCTAATATTAAGAACTACTATTTAATGTTTGGTTCTAAGACTTAAATTTCTTTATAAGCACTGTCTTTATCATCTGCACCAACTCTTCAGGTAGGAATTATTGTCTCTAAAATGTGAAAACAGAACTTCAAAGCAGACAGGTGAATTACAAAAGGGCATTTAATTATTAATAGGCAAAACTGGGATTTAATCCTGGTTTAATATATTAAACTGGGTTTTAAATGTTACCCCTTATCACTTTTCTTTTGTTTTTCTTTTTTTCTGTACCCCTAGAAAAAGCTTGTCAATAAATTGCTATGCAACCTGTATCTCAATTATTTTAGTCATGTAAAATTCAGCAATTCTCAAGAAGGAATTATAGTAGATAATCCATTTAAAACATTGTAGTAAGATGACAGAAGAAGCAAATATGATTTTCTTTCTTCCCACTTCAAATTCTTGAAATGACAGAACACAGACTTTTAAAGGGAATATCAATATTATCACTGGAATACTACAAATACTGTCATTAGCAGACTAAAATTTGAAGGGAGTTATGAGAAAATACAAAGTTGGTGGAATCATATTGTCAAACGATCCCCAGTTCAAACCATTTGGGGAGAAGACTGCTGAAGAGGTGGGATTGAATCTAGGGAACACAATGCTCAGAGACAAAGGATGTAAAGCAGAAGTGTTCCTTTTTGCAATTGTCAGGATGAATCATTAGGGCTCTGATTCAGAAAAGTTAAGAGATGCCTCCCTTTATGTGTTTTTGCTGATAAATAGGCATCAGAGATTTCCTTCCATGTTAAAGCAATAAAGATATGGCCACCTAGGATGAAGTCATGGTTAATACGCAGTTGGAACAGACTAGTTGAACCAGTTGTTTAAGTATTGTAGGACTTCATTTTTGTTATTTTTTTTAATATTTTATTTATTTATTTGACAGAGAGAGAGAGAGATCACAAGTAGGCAGAGAAGCAGGCAGAGAGAGAGGGTGAAGCAGGCTCCCTGCTGAGCAGAGAGCCCGATGTAGGGCTCAATCCCAGGACCCTGAGATCATGACCTGAGCCGAAGACAGAGGCTTAACCTACTGAGCTACCCACGTGCCCCTTCTTTTTGGGTTATTAAATGGACATTGCTTTTAAGTCCTAAATTCTGTCCACTACCTCAGCCTCCCAAGTGTCTCTTCTAGGACCCTTAAAATTCCTCATAATTCAGGAATCAAAGGGTAGTAGTTTGACACTACAAGGGGCTGCAAGATTCCAGTCTGATGCTCTGGCCAGTATCCATTCTGGCTGCCTAGTACCTATGCCCTATAAGGTAGAGTAGACTTCTCAGATGTTTGCTCTCTCTTCTTTCTCAGCATATATCCTTTTATGTTTAGAAGTGGTAGTGTAACTTACTTGAAGTCAATAAAATGTGTAAGGAAATGGTATGTATCACTCCAAAATGGAAAAAGAAAATGTACTCTTCACCTTCCAAGGTGAATCCTGAAGCTTCAACGTTGAAAGGCTAGACTCAAAACCTAATAGGTCCCCTGGCAGCCTAGGTGTCCCAGGACTATAATAAATATTTGTTTGATGTCATTAAGATCTGCAGATTGATAATTAAAACACAAAAGTAAAGCTTGACTTAATCCACCAGCAGTTAAATACTTTGTGGCTCTCCTTTGGTAAGTACCTCCTAACTGGTAACATCCAAGAGGAATGGGGTCCCCACTTACCTGGAAGCCAAGGTGAATGAATCAGCACCCCACTCTGCTTTCCCCAGTAAATAACTCTTAGAAATGATATCCACAACTGATCAGGATCTCCCTATTATAAAGATGGCTAAAAAATAAACAATAATAAAAAGAGATGAAAAGTGTAAAGTTTTAAGAGACATTGAGGATAAATTTTAAAATTCCAACATCTACTTCAGAAAGATCCAGAAGGGTTGGGCAAAGGACATAAAGGGGGAAAAATAATTCTCAGAGTTTAGATAAGATCTAAATTTGATTTAAATAACCTGCTAAAAGCCACAAAATATGAATTATCAAAGACAAATTTGCACATTCTCAAGAAATTTCAAAACAATGATAAAGAGAAAAATTTAAATGTTGAGGAGCCTGAAAAAATTATAAGCTCAGCAAACACGAATAAATTGTTATGGTTTTTGTTTTTGTTTTAAATACAAGGTCTGGATCTAAAAGACAATTGAGGATTGGTTTCAGATTTTTGATAAAAAAATATTTTCATCCTAGAAATTTATCCCTAATAGTGATAGTAAGAGAATTCAGCAGACATATAACTCCAGTGACGTAAGTGAAGTTTTCACTTAAGAAGATGTGTCATAGGAAGGCAACAGCTACTCAATATCATTAATATCCCAAGCTCCCTCTATCTAAAGACCACTTTCTTTAGGATGTGACTTCCCACCTTCACACACATCCCCCAGTCATAATATGGCTGATCATTCTTGTTTCATATCCGTATTACCAGAAAGAAGAAGAAGGAAATAACAAAAGGGGGAAAGCCTGTCCTGTATTGGAAACTCTATTCAAAAGGGTGTCCATACAGAAAAAGCAAATTTTCCTAGACATGCCAATATTTCACCCTACAACTCTGTAGCCAGATCTGTGTTGGGGAGGAAGAAAATTTTTCCCTACTCTTTTAAATTCTTTTGACTGGTCTAATAGTAAAATTAATAGATTAAGAGGAGAAAAAAATTTAATAACATAATGTAAGGGACTCATAAAAATGTAAGACCCACTAAGAGTCAGGTTGACACTTATAAACAATCCTGAGCTAAGGAGAAAGGGGGAAGGGTTTAGGACTTCAGAGGAAAGGAAGTCAATTCACAAGGAAATGGTAAGAGCAAATGTTTGGTAAACAAATGTTTGCCATGCTATGTGGAGAAGCTTTCCTGTGCAGAATGGTTATCTTTGGCAATAGTCTCTTCCTGGTAATAGTTCTTGTCCTGGCTCCCTATCTAAATTATTCTAGGCCATTAAGTGGGGAGGTAAAAAGCTCTTCTTGAAACTTTTGGCCTTCAGCACAAAATAATCCACATGCCAAAGTGATACATTCTTGGGTGGCCAGTCCTGGACTCCATCATGTGCCACCCCTAATTTCAGTAATGGCTGGGAAATTAAGAAGAGATACTGCTACTTTAAACACATTTGAGTTTACAATAGCAAGGGAAAATGAGAGAAGGGAAAATGGGTAGGAGATAAGGAGGGTCTGCCAGTGATTTTCGTTAGCATGACTCACCAATTTTGGTCTTCCCTTCCTTCAAGGTGCACAGTATTCAAAAAAAAGTAGGACTATGACCTGAAAATCCAGAAATAAACATGACATGGGCACCTGAGTGGCTCAATTATTTGAGTATCGGAATCTTGATTTCTTGTCAAACCTTGACCTCGGGCACCTAGGATTTAGTCCCATGTCAGGCTCCATGCTAGGCAGGGAATCTGCTGGAGGATTCTTTCCTTTTCCCTCTGCCTCTCCTCCCTCTAATAAATAAATGCATCTTTTAAAAAAATAAAGATGCATGACAATCTCACAAAATTAAATAACACTTTTTGAATCATGGAGCTAAACCTAAAACTATGGAAGTATTATAATTTTAGCATTAAAATTATAATACTTTTAACAATAAAATTATAATGCATTTTACTTAAAAGTCCCCAAACTCAGAATGCTCAAGTAAGAGGATCAATGTTTACAAATACAAAACATCTGTACAACAAAACAGAAAAAAAAAGTAATTTAGAATGTTGAAAAATGGGTCTCATTTTACTTTCCCATTCTTATTATTTGAGTATTTTAGTAAAGAGGATAGATGCTTGTATTCTTTGTATAATATCTTATTTTATTTTATTATTTTTTAAGATTATTCATTTATTTATTTGACAGAGGGAGACACATTGAGAGAGGGAACACAAGCAGGTGGGTTGGGAGAGGGAGAAGCAGGATTCCCGGTTAGCAGAGAGCCCAATGTGGGTCTCGATCCCAGGACCCTGAGATCATGACCTGAGCCAAAGGCAGACGCTTAACGACTGAGCCACCCAGGCACCCCTGTATAGTATTTTAAATATAAAACACCAAACATACAAACATTTTATTTTACTAGGTATGAGCCAGTAGCTTTTTTTACCATCTCATCTATTTTAGTCATACAATCTAACACCAGATCAAAACAATCTAATGTGTTTTATAAATGATCATGCTTCACATATTAGATAAACACAGTTATAATGTGAGTTATCCTTTGTCCAAACCAAACATTGTTAATCTTTTCAATAATGGCTAATGTGGATGGTATTTGCTATCACTGTCTTCTTCTCTGAATGCAACAACTCCTATCTCTTAAACCATGGTGCAAGCTAAAATGTCAAGTGTGTGTGTGTTTGGTTTTTTTTTTAAAGTGGCAAAATATATCAAAAGCATCACTCTTGTAAATCACAGATGTAATGTTTAATTACATTAGGGACTAATCATACATTTATAATTTAAGGCAACTCATTCAAATGTGTATGTTGTTTACTGGTTTTGCCTTAAAGTTCATTTTCTAGGTACTGCTAATTGGCCATGCCTTTTCCTTATATTTTTCTTAATGGAGAGAGTGCTTTTCTGTTTTTTCCTCAGCTACTTGAAGGTTTACTGCTGCCTCCTATTCCTTTAGATGAAGCTTAAAGGTCACAATTCTTGCCGTTAGGATAGGGTTTGCCATACTCTGGAGACTGTGCTTTGATGTACTGATTTTTCCTTTGAAGTTCATATTTACATCTGGGTCAGTTCTGATGTCACCAGGGTTATCTACTTAGGTTGTAGACCCTTCCTTTCTGCCCCTGCTTTGTGTTAATTTGTGACTGATCTGTATTGTATCCAAAACAGGTTAAGTTATGTCTTTACATATATAATACATAAATACTTGTGTAATTGAACGTTTTGTTTAGAAATATAGAACCTTTTATTTATCCCTGCTTAACTTCATTTTTTTGTGTTGAATGCTTACAGTAGGTAGAACTTCTTCATAATTTCCAGTGTTGTACTAGTCCTAAACTTGATAAGGATTTTCTGTATATGTACACCCAGTTACTGATATAAATACTGAATAAGCCAAGGCCAAGGACAAAGACCAACAGCACATCCGTCAAGAGCTTTCTCTAGGAGAGAGATTTGTCATTTCAAGTGTCAGTTTGCTATATTCTTATAAGAATAGATGTCTGCTGGATTTATACTTTTGTGCTGCTTTTGCCTGGTATAGCAGAGCAACTCAAAAATCTTAAACTCCTGGATTATATTCTGATTTCTGTCTCAAATATTAATGTACATTGGGTGTTATTAGACAAGAAGAGTGTCTAGCTTCAAATTGAATAGTAACTTTAAGACCTAAATTTGCCTATTCTATTATAATATTCTGCTTCTTTCAACTCTAAAATATTGATTAGAAATGGATCTAAATTTTTAATGCAATATTTCCAATTATTTGGAAAAAAAAATGATTAGAACTTTGTACTTACCTAAATCAGAGAAATTCTGTCACCTGGTAAAGAAATAAACAGTATTTTCATTTTCATTTTTTAAAGTAACCAGTTTTTTTAATATTACATTGGCATATCTAGATTTACTTTATATGTATATCTGGAGTGTTTAATACAGTTAATTACATGCTTTATTTTGTTTAATGCACAAAAAAAAACATACAATGAAACAAATAACTTAGTGAGAGAATGTAATTTCTCAAAAGTCACACAAGTAGTAAGGGACAAACTGAGGTGTGTACTGAGGTGGGATGGCAGCAGAACATAATTAATCACTAAACAGTCGGCCCTTTATGTATATTGTCTATTAATCTTTGGAACAATTAAAGTAGGGTTTTGTTATTGGTTTCGCTTTCCCAACATTTAAGAGAGTTTCTGTGTTAGGAGAATCCCTGGCCTTCTGATTTCCAGCTGGAAACAGGATAGGTTCTTGCCTAGAGGAGCTGAACAAGGCAGAAGCTCTTTCTAGCCTTCCTTGCTCATATCCTGTCTCACCAGAGCCTGAGCTGGGGGCGGGGGGAGCGTTGCCTCTCATTTTCTGGGAAGGAAGAAGCAACAGCGGCTGCTAGGATACTCGGGGGTGCGGAGTTGGAAGTTGTAGATAAGTTACAATGGCCGAGCTTACAGGCTCAGAGCTGGGGTGTGATGGCGCAGCAAAGTCCTCATCAGCATGGTTTTGAGCATTGTTTTTACCACTTGCCTTGAGGCTAATATTTCTGTGAGTCACCCAATATTATTTTAATAAACTGCTCAGTTTAGAGTATGAGTTAAGAGCATAGGCCTAGATGGGCCACTTCCTAGGTATGTCACCTTGGGCAAGTAACTTAATTTCTATGTGCTTCAGTTTCCTCCTCTGTCTCAGGAAATAACAATAATAAGGTGATAATAAGGTGGGGTTCAGTGTGTGTGGAGGATTTTGAAGATTCCATGGCACACAGAAATTTCCATAATGATCCACTATTATCATTAGGCCAATTTTCTCATTAATCAGGCAAAGTGTTTCTTACGGCCAAGAACTATGACTGGTAATTATTAATAGTTTGGGGTTCGATGAGAAACTGAGGCTCTGAGGAGTTATTTAAGGTTGTGAATTTAGAGAAGTGTGGAGGCAGTAATTTTAGAGTAAAATGTAGGTCTATCTGAACTCCAGACTTAGTTCAGTTCTTTGCGTTGTCCTACTTAATATAGGATGGCTAAAAATATCCTTATATCAAACAAATAGAAGTATCCTCATTAAGAAGCCGTTGGCTGGGAAAGAGGAGAGGGTTTGATGAGGAAAATTTCCTTTAACTCTATTATTATTACATTTAGGAGACCTTCTACCAGACTGAAATCCCAATCCCCAATTAAACCAAAGAAAAATGTGCCTGTGTATATAAGATATAGCATGAACCCAATAACTTAATAATTCTGTTTATTAAAACTGTCTTGAAGTTAATCCTATTATAGATATCTAGTGCCCTGGAAGCAGACAAGATTACTAAAACAGAATGCCTGTAGTTTTTCTTTAATTTTTTTTTCTTCCATCTCATTTTCTTGGCTTCAGAATTCAGTAAGCTGCAAATCTCCACTCTCTGATACTAAATGTAGCAAGGTTAGCAGAAACTCTTGACATAAGGGCTTATCTTTCCGCCTTACACTCACCAGCCAGAATTTCATCAATCTTGCTATGGCTGCAAAATGAAAATGTGGGTTCCAAACAAAACAGCCAAGCATTTCACATTTGAGTTAGGCTTCTTTGCCATAGTAGAAAACTCTTTTTACCTTCATCAAGGGGATAATCAGAAAAGGGGCATCATTTTCACCCTGATACTTCCCTTTGTACAAGGCCACACTTAAATGTATTTCTTTTTTTTTTAATTAACATATATTATTTGCCCCAGGGGTACAGGTCTGTGAATCATCAGGCTTACACATTTCACAGCACTCACCATAGCACATACCCTCCCCAATGTCCATGACCCAGCCACTCTTTCCCTAACCACTAGCTCCCAGCAACCCTCAGTTTGTTTCCTGAGATTAAGAGTCTCTTATGGTTTATCTCTCTCCTGATCCCATCTTGTTTCATTTTTTCCCTCCCTTCCCCCAAGACCCCCTGCCCTGCCTCTCAAATTCCTCATATCGGAGAGATCATATGATAATTGTGTTTCTCTGATTGACTTATTTTGCTCAGATTAATACCCTCTGGTTCCATCCATGTTGTTGCAAATGGCAATACTATATTTCTGTCTCCAAAGGTAAATGTGATGATTTTGATGGGAAACCCAGGATATGGTCTTTGATAGTACACATTATAATTGCAACGTACATACTTTTATGAGGAGCTAATCATGGAGAATCACATATCAAATGTTTCTTAAATTGTTTCTTTTAGAAATTGGAACATTTTTATTTTATTCTTTTCTATTTTAAGGTCAAACTTTAATTTTAACAGAATATAAAATATAACATTTCTTTTTCTATCTAATTGTATATAACTTTAAATATGTTTTAAATGGGTATGTACGTCATTATTTGCAACTTCGAGATGAAGTTTTCTTATAGGTAAATGAGGGGTTGACAGAGACATTTAAATATGTCCTAATATTTGTGATTGTTGCAAGGCAGTCTCATTTGACCCTGGAGGTGACCATTCTTTTACCCTTCAGTTATCAGGTGTTTGATTGTTTTCATAGGGTTTTTTTTCCTCTTACCCAAGCAGTGTGGAGCCCCTTTTGATCATCCTTCTCTGCTGTGGAACACCCTGAAAAAGTGAAAGCCTTCCATCTATTTAGATCAGCTCACTACCTTTATAAAAGGAATACTATAGGCTAATTTGTAGGCTGGTTTGCCTGATTCGGTGAAATAATGTCTGCACCAGAAAAAAATGGTATTTTATTAAAAGTTCCTATTTTTAAAATGTCCTTATTGGCCTTAACACTGTTTGAGTTAAAAAAAAAAAAAAAAAAAAAAAGAAAAGAAAGAAAGAAAAGAAAAAAAAACCACCAAAACACCAAAAACAGAACAAAACAACTCCTTTCTCAGCTTTTGGATGAGTGATACAATTTTTTGCTATAGCTTAAGGAAAGTCCACATGAATGCTTGTAACTTACAAATGGGAAAGAGGTACCATTCCTATTAGGCCTCTGAGGTGTGAAGTTGCTTCTGTGTTTCAAACAGCATAAATACATAAATTGGCCACAATAATACAGGAGTTGAGCAGGATCTGAAGTTCAACTTTGTAATGAATCTGACACTGTTGTGTGGCAGTTAGATGTAACGATAATAAGGACAGATTTCTTATTCTTGAAATCAATGGTTTTCTTTGTCTGTCCCTTTATCCCTATAAACCAGCCAGGATTTTATTTCTTTAGCCTATTTTCTTTCTGGTTCAAAAGTGAATCTTCATGTCACATATGTGAAATACTGAATTTTAAGTTATGTTTGTATTATCTTTACACAGAATCTTCAGAAACAAAACACATAAGCCATTTCCAGAAGAGAAAGGTGGAATCAGAAATTATTTTCCTCTTTAAGAAAGAAAATAACTTATAATCAAGAAATTGTCTCCAGAGCTAGCTTAATGATAACCAAGGATTAAAAAAGCAAGAAGCTTCAAATGACATACAGAACTCATATGCATCTGTTATGAGGCACACATTTAAATCACTTATACTTATTTGAAAATTTGGTTTAAATGATTGTATAAAATCATGAAGTGATAACTAGTTATCTAATATGAAAATCAGTGATGATTTGTTTATTGATTCTGGTTGATACACAGAACCTTCCTAGGATCCAATTTTCTTATCTATAACATAAAACTTTAAATTAGACAATTTGATTGTCCCTTTCCAATTCCAAACTACAGTGATTTATCTCTCTTCCAAAGAGCCATGTTAATTTTACAAGTAAATATTTTTCTTCTATATTTTCTTAAATACTTTCGTGGAAGTGTCTCATGGACTCTTGAAAACCTCGTGAAGCCTATCACTTATGTAATAATCAACAAATTTTAATAGTGTGTTAATTATGTACAAGACATTGCAAACTATAAAAGACCCCAAGAAATATAAGACATCCTTAATAACTTTAAGGAGCATACAACCTAAGTTGAGAGACAATGAATACAGGAAAAATAAGATAAAACCATATAATCATTAGGTAAATGATGTCTTGAGGGAGTCAGTGAATACTGTCTGATTTAATTGTATGGGCTACAAGAGCTGAGTCCATAAGAAGATGAGCTTTTGGGGGTTGAATGGATCTAAGGATTCTTATGAAAAATTTTTCGATTTGTGTCTCAAAGGATGGGGAAAATCTGACTAGGTAAAGGGAAGATCCATGGCAATTATAGCTACTACTCTGAGAGCTTTTAAAGTATGATAGGTGTTTTTCTACAGTAGCTTGACAAGATATTGTAACAGTATTCTTATTCCTATTTTAAATGAAGAAAGTAGAACTTTTAGAACTAACTCATATTCTGATTTTTTTTTCAAAGATTTTATTTATTTATTTGAGAGAGAGAGAGAGAGAGAGAGATCACAGGTAGGCAGAGAGGCGGGGAAGCAGGCTCCCTGCTGAGCATAAAGCCTGATGCAGGGCTCGATCCCAGGACCCTGAGATCATGACCTGAGCCAAAGGCAGAGGCTTAACCCACTGAGCCACCCAGGCACCCCATATTCTGATCTTTTATTTTCCAATCTTCTGCTCTTACCTGTATTTTAACTGGAATTCTAAATATATATGTTTCTTAATTCTACTATGACTTTTTTTTTTTTTTGGTCTTGGGTTTGTTTGGGAACAGATTAGAGGATTAATTAATATTTGAATTGCTAACTCTTAATCTGCATTGTATCTTTCATATTAGTGACTGTGATATTGCTATTTTTATTAACAGAAGAGTATGCTGAAGCCAAAAACTATTCTAGGTAGGGATCAAAATCAAGAATGTAGAAAACTGCAAGGCATTAGACTATGAATTTTGTCTTCAATAGTTTGTAGAAAGAAAAACTTCCAGAAAGGTTGCTTGTACAGCTTTTCTTTCACATATGGACAATTATTATCCTTTTGACCCCAAAGTGTTCAAGAACCTTTATAAATCCTTAATATATACATAGGGACTAATGTTGTTAATGAGCAACTTTAATTGCTATTATTATTTAGAAATCAATATGTAGTACTTGTGTTATCCCTGCACCACATGTGAAGCCCATTGCCCTCCATCATCAAGAAAGAAAGAAAGGAAGAAAGAAATCAACCGAGACTATTTTTGATAATGATTTATCCATATGTGCTATAATTACTTCTCTCTTACATCATTTAGGAATTCTAAAGGTCAGATTGCTAGTTGAGTGTCTGCCTTCCTGGAGGAGGGTATGTTAGGAACTATTGTATACATTTACAGAAAAATTCAGGAAAGGAATTTTATGAAATCAATAGCTGAACTTTTTGAAAACCATAATGAGGGACTAATGAAATTTCCAGGCCCTCCTCATTCAAAAGAAACAAGGGAAGTGTCACTTTGACATCAAAAACTAGCCTTTACATCCTTGAAGTGGTTTCCTTTAAAAAGAACACAAAGCAGGAAATGGAGGGGAGGCTGGGGAAATGGATAACAAAATTTCTGTAGCAGCTTGTGTCCATTTTAACCCTTCCAGGTTTTATGATGCCCGTATTTTATAACACGGTATTTCTTAGATAATAAAAATTCCAAAGTATACCTTTATAATTTCACCTTGAAGAATTCTCTCATAGTGTACATTTTTTTTTTAAGATTTTCATTTATTTATGTGAGGGAGGGAGGGAAAGAAAGAGAAAGAGAGAGAGAGAAACCATGAAGGGGGGAGTATCAGAGGGAGAAGCAGACTCCCTGCTGAGCAAGGAGCCCAATGCAGGACTCTATCCCAGGACCCTGAGATTCTGAGCTGAGCCGAAGGCAGCTGCTTAACTGACTGAGCCACCCAGGCACCCCAGTATACATTGTCTTTCTCAAATTAGCAATTTCTTTCTCTAAGAGAAAACGCATTTTCTTCTGTCTGTGCTCAGGTCAGCCTATCAGTGAAATCTTTCTTCGTATGTCTAATTGATTTAAAAAACTCAGCATAAAGTAGATAGTTAATGAGAAACAGTCTTGTGTACAAGGATCTTTGTAGTGCTCCAGGTTTTTTTTTTTGTTTTTTTTTTTAGTGAAAGGTATTTATATCTTTATTTTTTTTTCCAATTTATTTATTTTCAGAAAAACAGTATTCATTATTTTTTCATCACAACCAGTGCTCCATGCAAGCTGTGCCCTCTATAATACCCACCACCTGGTACCCCAACCTCCCACGCCCCTGCCACTTCAAACCCCTCAGATTGTTTTTTAGAGTTCATAGTCTCTCATGGTTCACCTCCACTTCCAATTTACCCAAAAGCACATACCCTCCCCAATGTCCATAACCCTACCCCTCTTCTCCCAACCCCCCTCCCCCCAGCAACCCACAGTTTGTTTCGTGAGATTAAGAGTCACTTATGGTTTGTCTCTCTCCCTATCCCATCTTGTTTCATGGATTCTTCTCCTACCCACTTAAGCCCCCATGTTGCATCACCACTTCCTCATATCAGGGAGATCATATGACAGTTGTCTTTCTCCGCTTGACTTATTTCACTAAGCATGATACGCTCTAGTTCCATCCATGTTGTCGCAAATGGCAAGATTTCGTTTCTTTTGATGGCTGCATAGTATTCCATTGTGTATATATACCACATCTTCTTGCTTGTTTTTCAGCGGTACAGAATCTGGTACACAGGACCCAGCTTTCATACTTTACACTTAATGGGCACAAATAAGAATAGTGTCTTCTTCTGTGTGATTGTAGTGGCACTTGGAGACTGTGCTTGGACACACATGTGAACTTGACAAGAGACAGTTTCATTAAAGAACCTTTAACACTAAGTGTTCCACCTTATTTTGCAAAACATATATGGGTATGGATAGAACTTTCATGCAGCCTAAATAGATTTCTCCTTCTGTATGCTTTAGCTATGCTAACCAAACTATTTGTTTATAGCAGCATTTCTCAAACACACTGATCTCAGGACCCATTTATACTCTTAAAAACTAAGGACTCCCAAAGAGCTTTAGTTAATATGGTTTATATCTGTCAAAATTCCACATGTTATAAATTTAAAGGGAGATATTAATTTTAAAATAGCAATCATACCACCATGATAAGTGAGTATAAATAACATAGGTTTATGAAAAATATCTGCGTTCTCCAAACCAAAAAAGAATATTTGGCAAGAATAGTGACTTTTTACACTTATAAGTGCTTTTACATATTTACAAATCCTTTTAAATGCCTGTCTTAATGGTTAATGTTAACCATTGTTTCTTATATCTGCTTCTGCATTTCATCTATTGAAATATATTTAGTTGAAATATATGAAGAAAATATGACCTCATACAGGTTTTTAGTTGAAAAAGGAAGACATAGTTTAAGAGTCTTTTAAAATAACTGCATATATTCTTCTTTGCTAATTCACCATTACTTGACAGGTAGTAATTTCTTTTTTTTTTTTTTTAAGATTTTATTTATTTTATTTGACAGACAGAGATCACAAGTAGGCAGAGAGAGAGGGGAGGAAGCAGGCTCCCCACCGAGCAAAGAGCCCAATTTGGGGCTCGATCCCAGGACCCCGGGACCATGACCTGAGCCGAAGGCAGAGGCTTTAACCCACTGAGCCACCCAGGCACCCCGACAGGTAGTAGTTTCTTAAAGGTTAGTTGTGCTATGAAATCTGTAATCATATCAATCAACTTTGTGAACTCTGTTATATTAAAAGCCTAACTAGTACTTTGTTGTTTAACTTGTACTTTGGATGAATATTTTACCATGTATGCATGATTTTATGAAATTATACACTGGTCATATAGAAGATTTATTGAACTATCTGGATCTTTTTGATGTTGACACATTTCATTATACAATATAAAAAACCATTTATTAATATTATTGCCAACCTCATCAGAAAAGTCTTTAGGGGGGTGCCTGGGTGGCTCAAAAGGTTGAGCCTTTGGTTCGGGTCATGGTCTCATGGTCTCATGGTCTCGGGGTCCTGGGAGCAAGCGCCGCATTGGGTTCTCTGCTCAGCAGGGAGCCTCCTTCTTCCTCTCTCTCCCTGTCTGCCTCTCTGCCTACTTGTGATCTCTGTCTGTCAAATAAATAAATAAATATCTTAAAAAAATAAATAAATAAAAGTCTTTAGGCATTGGAAGATGTGGCACTCACAGTGATGAACACAAGTTTCCCAAATTTCTAATTATTACCAGATAGCTTGAATTTCTTCACTGGCAACCACTGCTGTCAGTTTTTCTTTGAAGTGACAGGCTCACTTCATTTTTGGGAAAATCTCTGCCAGATACAGGTATATAAGTCTGAATAATCATAGTGTATCTGACCATAATTTGTTCAAGGAAAAATGGCCTCCCAAGAGAAAAACAGCTGCTTCAGCTTGCAAATCAAGCAATTGCACTGGTGCTTTTACTGGTCCAACTATTTTTTGTATGCGCCCAGCAGAAGTGTGCTGTAGACATACTCCCAATTGTATCACACATGTTTTCATGGATTATGGTTCTTAAAAAATTAATCCTCCTTATTGTTTCATCAAAGACATCCTGAAGTGAAACTGTTATTTTTTTTATTTTTATTTTTTTTTAAGATTTTATTTTATTTATTTGAGAGAGAGAGACAGTGAGAGAGAGCATGAGCGAGGAGAAGGTCAGAGGGAGAAGAAGACTCCCCATGGAGCTGGGAGCCCGATGTGGGACTCGATCCCGGGACTCCAGGATCACGCCCTAAGCCGGAGGCAGTCGTTTAACCAACTGCGCCACCCAGGCGTCCCTTATTTTTTTTTTTTTTAAGATTTTATTTTATTTATTTGAGAGAGAGAGACAGTGAGAGAGAGCATGAGCGAGGAGAAGGGAAACTGTTATTTTTTTTTAAATTGTGATTGTGTGGTGATGAAGAATATAATCACTAGAATATAAATTGGTGCCACTGCCTGGGTTTGCCCTGAGGCACATCACTTTCACACATCATTGCTTTTGCACCATCAGCAAAATGTCCACACCATGAAAGAGGAAATAATGTCATATTATTATTAAAATAGTTTGGGACTCACTCTTGAAAATATGTCAGAAGCTTCTAGAAGTCCACAGATCTTTGAGACTGCTGATCTATAACATGAAAAGATTATAGCCTCAATCCGTACACTGGCCATTCATTCAAGGAAGTGCATGAATTATGCATGAGTTAGAAATTTTCTCTTTATATCTATACATAGATACATAATAACCACATTAATAATAGCTCACAAAATTGCATAGGGACTGAAATTTTTATGAGTCTAAATGCAGCTAGATTTATTTAAATTTGAGTATATCTGTTTACCATTATTAAGATAATTTTCATCTACAGATAATATTTCCTGAATTTTTTTTCTGTAGGTTATAAAAAATAAAAAAGCAAAAAATGCATTTTCTAAGACACCCATGGTTGTTCACACCAAAGAGTTAAATAAAATATTATTCACTATTAATTAATATAAATGCTTCAAATACTAACTGAATATCTGGGAAACTTAGACTATTCCATATTAATGATATTGCATTTATTTTTTGGGTATTAATGAGGCCTAGTTCATAATCTCATTTTAATTAATTTACTATCAATTTTTTAAGACTCTGAACTGATGGAAGGGAATGTGGTAACAGTACAAAGATAAGGTACAACCTCTGTTTATGACTGTATCGTATTGGATATAATTTAAGGCGATAAGTGCTATAATAAAGATAAAATATAGGATGCCTGGGTGGCTCACTGGGTGAGGCGTTTGCCTTCCCCTCAGGTCACGTTCCCTGCTCAGCAGGGAGTCTGCTTCTCCCTCTGCTCTTTGCCAGGCTCTTGCTCTCTCTCTCTTGCTCTTTCTCAAATAAATAAAATCTTTAAAAAAATTTAAATGAAAACTAAAATATAAAGAATTGTGGAATTATGGAAGCAAATGGACAAACTTAACTCCACATGGAGAATCATATAGAAAAGGGTAAATTAAGAGTTAATTCTTGGAAGACAAGTAATTAGAATAACAATAACTACTGTTTCACTTCTTATGAGCTTGGTCCTGTTCCAAGCATTCTATACTTATTTATCACTTAGTCCTCATAATCACTCAATGAGTAGGAACAACTGTTATCCCAATTTTACAGATGATGAATCTGAGTCACAAGTGGTTTAAAAACCTGCCCATGGTCAAACAGGAAACAATATTTGAAGCCATATTTGAACCCAGGAATTCCAGTTTCAGAGTTTGTGCTTTTGATCACTAGACTGTTCAGGAATCTAAAACCACATGGAACGTATTTTACGTTAGCATCCATTGTGTGTGCAGGAGCAAAGGGCATGCAAGCAAAAAAACACACAGAATCTTTTGAGAATGTGCCATGTTTTTAACCGTGCTCCTCTCTGAAGTAGGAAACCATTTCCCTCAGATGAGAGAGGTGGGGCAATGGGGAATTATTGGACATGAGTAAGTACTTGAATGAGAATAAGGGCGCCTGGGTGGCTCAGTTGGCTAAGCTTCAGGATCTTGATTTCAGCTCACTTGTGATCTCAGGGTCATGAGCTAAAGCCCCATATTGACTTCTGTGCTTAGTGGAGTCTAATTGTCTCCCTCTCACTCTGCTCTTCCCCATGCTCTCTCTCTCTCTCTCTCATTCTCTTTTTCCTCTCTCCCTCTCTCAAATAAATAAATCTTAAAAAAAAATGAGAATCGCTACAGCATTGTATGCAGAAATAACTGCTCATAAATACAGCAAGAATTTTAAACCTCACATTTGTAGTGGTTCAAATCTATATTGTTATTTGTTGTTTCCCAGCAGGTCTCAGAAATTGAGATACTGGAAAATATTTGGTTTGGTCCAGGGTTAACAATAAAATAGGATTTTAGGATATTTCCCAAACAGTGGCTAAACTTGTGGACTTTGGGGTATAGACTGAATAGAAAAAATCCTTACAGAAAAAAAACAGAGCTCTGCTATTTTATTTCTGCCTTTTCTACCTATGAAAAATAGTCTGGAAACACTGATACTGAAGCCCTAGATTAATGGGAAAATGACTATGAATGCATAGAGTTTTCTATGAATGGTTATTGTCTGTTCCAGAAAATAAAACAAAAATCAGTTTGTATCTGGAGTCTGACTGCTTGTGTTGAAATGCCAGTTCTTAGGATAGTAGGCAAATTATGTAAATGCTCTGTGACCCTGCTTCCCTATCCATAAACCAAGGATGATGACTGTCATTTACATCAGAATGTCATGGGATTAACTGATAAAAACCATGAGACAAACAGATGCTTGCCCAGAATAAGTACTTAAGTACCCACTCTTATCACTAATATTGTTATTATTATTATCATAGACTAAAGTAATAAAGATACAGAGTTTCTGGATGAAGAGTTCACTATATGAACAAAAACTTCAGTTTTGTTTCTTAAAAATATTCATTCAGAGTCTGAATACTTTAGCAATGTTTAAACACATCACTCAGGATTCCTGATTTCTAGAATCTTTTAATTTGGAGTCAGAGAGGAACATACCTTTTAACTTTTCTGAGTCAATAAATTTTCATCAGTAAATTTTGATCTTATATGTAATTTGTTGGTTGTGTCCACAAAAAAAAAAAAAAAAAAAATACCAGTTTATATTGCTGCAGTTGTTCAAAGTATTTTTTTTTTTTTTCCCCTGAAATGAAAATACTCAGAAAGCACAGTGAACAGGTACCAGGTCTGATGAGACTGCCCAAGCAAATCTAATCCAAGTATTCTGGAATCTCTGTTCCATAATCACCAAAATGCCCTACATCCTCAGAACATTAGGTGACTAATCCCCTCTTATCCTGGCCTTACCTAAGACCTGCTTCTTCCCAGAGTTGCCAGGAACTCTTCATCATCTATCCAGATAATTATGAATACTTAAATCAATGTGCAGTCTAATAGTGCTTATTCATCCAAGTGCCATAGTATCAATAAAACAGAGATTCTTGATTTGCCTGACTTCTCTTAAGTTGTGTAAAACAGTTAATGTCTAGAATTGCAAGTGGCTAAGACTGAAAGCTTACAGAAAGTGAAGAGTAACAGCAAAACTGCTACCCATTATCGAATGTTTACAGTGTACCAGGTGTTATCCAAAGTAATTTACATGTATTGTGACCTATTAGTAAGTAGCTGTTAACAATTTTTCTCACCTCATGAGAAAGCTGAGTTTGATAGAGATTATATAACCATCTGTGGGCACACATTGAGTTTTTTTTAGAGGAAAGGGAAGTGTCGGGATTTTAAAATGTGATTATAATTACATCCCTTGGGGATGATCTTCTTGTAGTATGAATTCTTGCTATTAAAATAGAACTAAGGTTATGATATATTTTAGGTTTTACATTAAAATATGGGTGGTATAAAATCTGAAGAAAAATTAATAACTTCTATTTTTTAAGGACCTGGCAGTATCCCAACACAGAAATTTCACTGCCTTCTCCTTTAGTCAGATTTCTTACCACACCATAAAGGACTTAAAGTTTCTCTTTTGGATCAAATCATCAGGATACATTCCATGTGGAGTCTTTAAGACATGATCCGTTACCAAAACCTATCTATTTGCAGATTGTTTTCAAGGTGGTATTTTGTAGGTAAATATGAAACCTCCTCACTTTATCAGTCTTATCACTCTGGCAGAATTCTGTTCTATATATCTCTAATCCGTAGGCTAATTCTCTGCTCTCACCTGAGAGACTTCTCTACATAGTTCTTGCTAGAGGAGAGCCGTTTTATCCTCAGAAGTAAAATTGTGCTCTCAGCAGTTACACAGATCCAAACTTAATTTTTTCTTACCCTATGGGTCCCTGACAGAATTATTTTATTAAGTGTCTCTCCTTCAAACTTTCTGACTGTATTTGGATGAATTCTCTTCAGGAGCACCTTTTCATTTCCACGTTTAGCTGACATTGCAATGGTTATCAAAGAGAAACCTGCTTACCGAATTCTTCAGTGCTTTAACCTTCATAAAGCCAGGCTACTTTCTAAAGTCTAGGTTTCCATATCAATGCATTGCTCTCCAGAAAATGGAGTTGTCAGTAAAATCAGATAAGCCAAGTATCTTTATATCTGTGGTTGTATATAGACAGTGTTCCTGACCAGCAAGCTTCTTCTGTTTATGATGTAAACTCAGGACTTTAAACAGTCATTAGATATCCTAAATGTGGTGGGGTTTAGGACAGTTTAGGAGTTCCTCACAAATATCTAGACTTTAATCAAAGAAGTTAAATTTAATAAAACAACTTTCAAACTTATACAATCTTTATTACAGCTAATATTTGATGATTTATGGGGAAATTGTTCACATGTAGGATATATATTATTTTAAATAATAAATGAAAACTTTAGTATTTCTATTTCTTAACTTTTTTTTGTATTACTTGATATGATGAAATTAATGGAGAATCCAAACCATAATACTAATTAATGAGGAAATATGAAAATTTAGAATTGAAGTTCAGCAGTCTTCCACTTTAGTAAAAGCTATCTTCTCACCTCTGACTTTTAACAAAGTATAAATTGTCTTTATAAGTGAGGTTTCTATAAGATAGTATATTCAATAGGAACTTAATAGCCAATGGAAACAATTTGACATCTGATGCTATGAGTGTGAAATTTGGAAAAACTGCAGTTAAGGATCTTTCTGGGTTTACTTACTTTTTTAAAGATTTATTTATTTATTTTTAGAGAGAGAGAGAGAGCGTGTGCACACACACGAACACACAAATTGAGGGAGGGGCAGAGAGAGAGAAGGGAGAGAATCTCAAGCAGACTTCTGCGGAGCTGGAAGCCCAACCCAAGGCTCATGACCTGAGATCAGGATCTAAGCTGAAACCAAGAGTCCCACACTCTACCAGCTGAGCTATCCAGGCACCCTTGTGTTTACTTATTTTTTTAATAGCATTGATTTTGAACCTAGAAAATATAATTACTATGACCAACTCATGCATATCAAATTAGCAAATGTTAGTCCAAGAGTTAAGAGGATGAGCAGTGTAAAATTGTTATTTCCATCATTGCTTTCTATAAAATTAAGAATCCAGTGATTCATAAAAGAAAAAAATTGATATATTGGACTTTATCAGAATTAAGAATTTTGCTCTTTGAGAAAACCTTGTAAGACAATAAAGAGACAAGCAGGAGTGGTCTCTTCAATAAGAACCGCCAAGACTGAACAGTTACAGGCAAAAGAATGAAACTGGACAACTTTCTTACACCATATACAAAAATGAACTCAAAATGGATGAAAGACCTAACTGTGAGACCTGAAACCACAAGACTCCTAAAAGGAAACAGGCAGTAATTTCCTGGCATCTGCTGTAGCAACATTTTTCTAGATATGTTTCCTGAGGCAAGGGAAACAAAAGCAAAAAATAAACTATTGGGACTATACCAAATAAAAAGTTTTTCAGTGTGAAGTAAACCACTAATAAAAAGACAACCTAGTGAATGGGAGAAGATATTCATAAAGGATATATCTGATAAGGAGTTAATATCCAAAACACAAAAAAATGTACACACTGCACTACCAAAAACACAAATAATCTGATCAAAAATGGGCAGAGGAACTGAATAGACATTTTTGCAAAGAAGACATACAGATGGACTACAGAAACATGAAAAGATAGTCAATATCACTTATCATCTGAGAAATGTAAATCAAAACCACAATGACATATCACCTCACATTTTTCAGAATAGCTAGAATCCAAAAGTCAAGAAATAACAAATATTGGTGACTATATAGAGAAAAGGCATCCTTGTGCACTATTGGAGAGAATGTAATTTGGTGCAACCACTGTGAAGAACCTTATGGAGTGTCCTCAGAAAAGATTAAAACTAGAGATACCATATGATCCAGTATTACCACTCAAAAGTGAAAACACTAATTTAAAAAGATATATGCACCTCTGTTTTTATTACAACATTATTTATCATAGTCAAGATAGGGAAACAAACCAAGTGTCCATTGATTGATGAATGGATAAAGAAGATGTAAGATAGATAGATAAATAAATATACAGAATAGTACTCAACCATAAGAAAGGATGGGACCTTGCCATTTGCAAAAACATGGATGGACCTAGAGGTTTTTATGCCAATTTCAGACAACAGAAATACCATATCTGGAATCTAAAAACAAAATAAATGAATAACAAGCAAAAAGCAGGAAACAGACCCATAAGTACAGAGAACAAAGTGAGATTTCCAGAGCAGTAGGGGGTTGGGGGATGGGTAAAATGGGTGAAGGGGAGAGGGAGGTATAGGCTTCCAGATAGTAATGCTAGTATGATAGTAATGAATAAATCAAAGGGAGAAAAGGTAAAACGTGGGGAGTATAGTCAATGGTATTATAACCTTTGTATGGTGGTTGATCATAGCTACATGTATAGTGAGCAGATTATTACATATAGACTTGTTGAATCACTATGTTGTACACCTGAAACTAATGTAACATTGTGTATCAACTATACTTCAATAAAAATTTTAAACGTTAAGAGCTACAAAAGAAAAACAGGCCACAAATTGGCAGAGAATATATATAAATCATATATCTCATAAAGGATTTATATCCAGAATAAAAAAAGAGCCCTCAAATCTCAATAATAAGGAGAACAAAACAACAACATATAAAAATGGGTATAATAGTTGAAAGACACTTCACCAAAGACTTATCAGTGGCAAATAAGTACCTGAAAATATTTTTAAGATTATTAGTCATTGAAGACACACAAATGAAAAACACAAGTAGATAACCTCTACATACTATTAAAATGGCTTAAAACTATATATAATATGTAAATATTATATCAATAAATAATATATTTATGTAAATATATTATTAAAATATATTTAAAATTAATAGAAAATTTATGAAATATTTTAAATATTTTATTTACTAAGTAAAATATTTATGTAATATTTTAAAATATAAGTATTGTATTTAATAATGCATACTATATACTTAATTGTTATATATTTAATCTATATATTTATATATTATTCCTTTATATAATTTATATATAGAATATATTTTTAAGCCATTCTATATATATTTTAACATGTATGATAATGATAATTATATAATATATATGTAAAAGAGAAAGAAAGAAACAATAAATAAACTGGAAAGGACAAAAATCATTACATTGTTGCTTGGAATACAAAATGGTATGACTCCCTTTGGAAATTTCTTTTCAAGTAAAAAATGCCATTGCCAATTGGCCCCATAATACTATTCTTCAATATTTACTCAGTGAAATAAAAACTGATGTTCACAGTTTTGTATGTGAATGTTTGTAGCAGATTTATTCATAATTTCCCCAAACTGGGAACAACCCAAATGTTCTTCAATTTGTGAGTGACTGAACAACCTTTGATACATTCATATAATGCCATATCACTCAGCAGTAAAAAGGAACCACCTATTAATAATACATGTAACAACATGGATAATCTCAGGTACATTATATTGAGGGGAAGAAGGCAGATTCAAAGGCTGCCTGCTGTTTAAAAGCATTTATATGACATTCTGGAAAAGGCCAATCTCTAAAGACATGAAACCAATCAGTAGTTCCCAGGGTCTGAAGGTGGGTGGAGGACCAAGAGGGAAATTGACAACTGAATGGAATTAATTCTTCCTTTTCTGGATTTCAGTGATGGCTACATGTCTATATGTATTCATCAAAACTCATGGAATATCCACTAAAAGAGTGATTTTACTGTATATAAATCATACCTCAATTTTTAAAAAACAAATAAGAAACCAGAATCACATCTACCAAACTCTCTAATACATGGGACAGCCTAAATAAACCTGCATAGTGTAATTTTTTATTATCAAAACCTAATATTCATGGCCTCCTATTATATAAAACTAAAGGACATGCCTTCGCGTTCTTTAATCCTTTTTAAGGTGCTGAGATGAAAGCTGTTCATCTGCCTTAAATACCATGAATGTGTTTATGAAAACATTAATGAATGTTAAATAAGCGTTTCATTGAACATAACTTTTGCAGAATAAAAACTTTCAAAAGTTTTTTAAGTTTTCATTTAAATCCCAGTTAGTTAACGTAACAATGGAATATTAGTTTCAGGTGTACAATATGGTGAGTCAGCACTTCCATACGATACACCTGTTCTGATGAGCACTTCTTAATCCCATCACCTATTTCACCAATCCCCCCAACTCCTCCCTGGTATCAAAAGTATCAAAAGTTTACTTTTTAAGAAAAACCTGAGCTCCTAACGAGAAGCATTTCACGCACAGGTTAGGTTACACTTTGTTGGGATCATTTCTAGAGACCTATAATATTTTAATGGTATGTGAATTAAATTTTCTTTTTCAATTCTCTCTTACACTTTTTTGGAATGGTCTAAGCCAATGGCTATATAAACCTGATGCTCAAAGTATTTATTTAGAAATTTAAAAAATTTTCTTAAAATTTAAAAGAGTTTATTTAGAAATTTAAAAGAAATTTAAAAAATACATTTTTTAATGAAAGGTAAACCCACATTCTTTTGTGCCCCCTATTATTTCACTGTGTGATGAAAATATCACAAAATGACATTTGTATCACGTCTTTTAGTTAAAATAATTTAGGCATACAGAACTTTAATTGTGTGGGGAGAAAAATGGAAAAATTGAGGCAATATTTCAAATTAGACCTTTGCTGAAACTTGGCATCTCTTTTCTATCCAGCACAAATAGTACTTCTAACCAATAGCCTTTATATTTTTCTTAACTTCTTATCAAGTATTCTGGTGTTATTTAGACATGATGTAATTCAAAAAATTAATAGGATATATTATATAAACTTAGTAAAAAAGTAATGCTTAATACAGTGTGACTTATCCATATGATCACGATGAATTTCTCATAAGAAGGTTGAGAAATTATGCTTTGGAATAGGAACTTGTTTTATGAACTTATTTTCATTCATTCTTTATCTATAATGAAAGAAATTACTTAAGACCTGAGTCCTGAGGTTATCTCTCACCACTAATAAATTTGAATAGCGGTGTGAAAGGTATCAGTTGGATAGCCATAAGAAAGTGGAGGCTGGCCACTTTTTATTTAGAAGCACATAGTTCTTTTATGAATTATGGGAGAAAACACACACACATCTTATAAAAAACTTCTGAAAGTTGAATTGAAATCACAATAAAGTACCTTGAATATTTGGATCAATATTTTTTCCAGTTTTGAAGTAGTACCAAGAACATCTATCCTTAGGCTTACTAGCTTCAGGAGAAAAACAAATGTGTATGCACAAGGCATTTTTCTTAAGAGGAGAGAAAACAGGGCCCATATTTTCGATGCATAAAGGACTTTGTTTGATTCAACAATCATTGAGAAAAATGTTGAACCATTTGCCAAAGATTTCAAAAACCAAGCAGAATTTTAAGAGGACTGAAAAATAAAATGCTAACTTAATTAAAATAGATAGGTAGATAAGTAAGTAGATAGGTAGGTAGAAAGGCAGGTAGGTAGATTGATTGATTGACTGATTGATTGATAGATGACAGAAAAAGAAGTTTGAGCCTGTACATGTAAGTTTAAAATATCTCGCAGGTGATAGTTTTTTCTTAAATAGCCAATTAACAACTGATAAAAATCAGACTGAAGTTGCTTTTGTAGCATCTGAAAGGATTTCTAGCTTTTTTTTCTATAAATTTCTTATACACTATAAAAAAAAAACAAAAAAACAAAATTATCCTGTTATTCTAGATGCTAACCCAACTCCTAAACAGTTCCATTTTCACAGCCTAAAGGACAGCAGGTTTTTTAGGGAATAACCTGAGTGGGACATGTACTGTTGTCTATTTGTTCTGTCCTTTCCCTGAATCAAATCCCGTATTTCATTATAAATAAGAGAATTTGTATGGTCATTGGTACCAAGAAATTTTCTGGTTTCCATTAGTCACCAGTCAAGTATTCTTTCCTGAAGAATATTTTTGTCCAATAATCTTTTTCCCCTTATTCAACCCTGTCTTCTTTCAATATTTCTTGTAATGCCTATTGTTATAAAGATAGCAGAAGCTGGAAGACTGATCCTTCTAGAGAATCTGTATGATCTGGGGATACCTGGGCGGATCAGTTGGTTGAGCGACCAACTCTTGGTTTTGGCTCACGTCATGATTTCAGGGTTGTGAAATCGAGCCCCATGTTGGGCTCTGTGCTTAGCAGGGAATCTGCTCCAGATTCTCTCTTCCTCTCTCTCTCTGCCCCTCCCCCACTTGCAGTCTCGGTCTCTCTCTCTGTCTCTCTTTCTCTCAAAATAAATAATCTAGGGATGCTTGGGTGGCTCAGTTAGTTAAGCCACTGGTTTTGGCTCAGGTCCTAATCCCAGGGTTTTAGGATGGAGTCCTGCATCTGACTCCTTGCTCAGCAGGGAGCCTGCTTATCTCTCCACCTCTGCCAGACAGCCACTTAGCCGGCTGTGCGCTTTCTCTCTCTAACAAACAAACAAACAAACAAGTAAATAAATAAATAAAATCTTTAAATAAATAAATAATCTTAAAAAAAAAAAAAAGAATCTGTGGAATCTGTAGAAGACAAGGATTCAGGCTGAATCATCTTCACTATTTCCTAAAGGTATTAGGTATTTGCCAACAATCTTGAAAATTTATTATAAGTAGTAATCTTTTTATACTTATTTATTTATTTGCTGGAATTACACCAACTCAGGGTGGCTGTCTTAAGGGTATAAGGCTAGACTGACAGTAAAGAAAAACGTTTTTGAAAAAGAAAAATAAAGGAACTAAGTTTAATCAAATAAAGGCATCTTATTAGATAGACCAGGTCTTTTCCCACATGTATGGAGTACATGTGGGAAAACAAAGTAATAAAAGAATCACTATGGATAAAAAGTAGGGGAACCATGAATTAGAAGCAGGCCATCTTCCTCTTCCAAAGAGGAAGTTTAAAAGATAGGGGTTATAATGTTGTATAGAGATAAGAAATGGATTAAAAGGAAATGGATCCATGCATTGCCCTGTCTTTCCCTTTCCTTCTCTGCCATCATTTATGCCAGAGTGTTGGGTAATACAAGAAAGTAGCAAGAATAAGAAAGGATATTATAGGGTTTCTTGACTGCTTGTGTTTCTTTAAATGTCATCGCCTGCTTTTCGTGTTTGAAGCAAGTTCTTATCTTTTTTATAGTTTATATTTATCTTTTTAATAAGATCAATTTTTTCTAGCTCATATAGAATATAATAATAATAGTTTTTAATTTCCTTTCATATTCTATCATTTCTGTGATTTCTGAAGAGCTTGACAGATTTTTCTGCTCATTATAGATAGTGTTTCAGCCTTTGTATGATGAGTAGGTTTTACTGGATGCTAGAGATTGTGAATTTCACCTTGTTAGGTGCATGGTATTTTTGTATTTCTATAAATATTTTTTTACTTCTTGAGCTTTGTGCTGAGACCCAGTTATTTTAAGTCTGATCCCTTTGAGTCTTACTTCTAAGCTTTGTTAGGCAGAACCAGAGCTGCATTTATTCTGAAGTTCAATTCTCCCAGTACTGAGGCAAGACCCTTCTTTGTACTAGAAGTGATATCTCTGAATTTTAAAGTCGTCTGCTCTGGGCCTTGGTGTTGGACTAGCCCTAAGTGAGTCACAGCTACTGTTTCTGATCTCTGAGGTTCTATCTTCATGAACTTTGTCCTGTCCAGTATTCTGTCCTGTGAACTCTAGGTGAAAGGTATCCCTGTTTGTCCTCAAATCAGGAGACCAACAAGCTCTCTCTAGGTTTCTCCTTCCTGGGCCATGGTCTGGAAACTTTCTCCAGTTAGTAATCTAGGACAATCAGAGGGTTCCTGCTTTTTGTTTTCCAGCTCTCAGAAATCATTGCCCTTTTTCTGATGTCTAAGGACTTAAATATTATTGTTTCTTATATTTTGTGTGACTTTTGAGTTATTTCAGGCAGATGGTAAATCAAATCCCTGTTATCCCATCTTGACTAGAAGCAGTTCAAGCAAACTTGATTATTTAATTTATCGATACATTTTTTTGTTTCTTAATTTCCTAATAAATATATGGTTGTGAGAAATTATAGCTATTATTTCTTAAGTTTGTAAAAATTAACTCATTTGTAACATCATGAAATTTTAAGTTTATCCTTTTTATTCTTCATCTTGCTCTTCTTTATTCAAAGTCTCCTAAAGTCTTACTACTCTATATTATCTCCTGATTAAAGAAATGGGATCACTAGAGAACATGTTAGAAAGGCAGAACCTCAGCCTTCACTAATGCCTACTGAGTAAAAACCTTCATTCTAATAAGATCCTAGAGTAAACATGTTAAATTTGAGGAAGCACTGCATTATGGGATATTTCATCAGAAGACACATAGATCTCACTTTTAGTTCCTTGATATGAATTCTTAGCCAAGACTAAAGACCTTAACCTTGTACACCAGAGCATCCCTCTAGGAATCCAACCACTGTGCACTCTAACAATTTCTAGACATGTAAATTTGGATAAGAAAATTTTTAGTCTCAGCATCTTTATCCACAAGCAGAACAAATAACACTTACTTCATAAGAATATTGTAAAATCAAATTAGATATTACATATAATACTGGTATATAATAACATCCAAACAAAAGCTAATTATGATTATTATTAGATTATTATCCTAGAAGTTTCTGGAGGGAAAGGGTCATGTCAGGTTTTACTGAATTTCTCACAACACATAAGAGAGAAGATACTTAATAAAGGTTGACAGATTGATTATAATGACATTTGAATATTTCTCTAGGTAATTAAGTAAAGAAATAGAAGTTAATGAAACTGTTTCTAATGAGTAGATTATATGCCTCACTGAGCAGTCATAATCATCGAAGGAGAAAATAGACCCTCTTTACTTTAGTCATGTTTCAAGACAGAATATGTTCAACTTATTGATTTTTGACATTCATCAAGACAATTTCACATGAAATTTTACCTATTTCTCATTCCATTTTAAGCAGCAAAGTCAGTATGACTTAGTAGAATTTTTTATTAAATAATCCTGCCAAACTTTAATTGAATGTGCAATGACCTTCATTGTAATACCACAATTCACCTTAATTATATTGTCCAAGTGATTTTTTTGAAGGAAATGATAATCTAAGTAAGAGAGAAAGAAAATTTACCTAATATGGCAAGATTCACTTTGTTGCACTTTAAATGCAAAGATGATATGTCTGTCCTGCAATTTCCACAACACTTAATGATTTTGTTTTGAGACTTCACCTCCATAACCCAATTTTGATGAAATATTAGAACAAACCTACCAGCACTCCTTTAGGTTGTCCCTCTTTTATGAAATGTAGGTTTAATTTTTTTAAAGATTTTATTTATTTGACAGAGAGAGAACAAGCAGGGGGAGTGGCAGGCAGAGGGAGAGGGAGAAGCAGGGTTCCCTGCTGAGCAGGGATCCCGATGTGGGGCTCCATCCCAGGACCCTGAGATCATGACCTGAGTCAAAGGCAGACACTTAACAAACTGAGTCACCCAGGCACCCCTGTGGAGTAATTTTTAAGGGATTTTGGGAAATTATGCATATATATTGGGAAATTATGCATATAATTCGACCACATATAATTATGCATATAATTCGACCACAAGGGGCTGAAATAATATTACAACCACATTAAGAGAATAACAAATGATCATTTTAGATCAGAAAAAAAGACTTTCAAAGCATTAAGACTTACAAAAGCTATGTACAAAATAACATGCAAGAAATTGTCAAAATGATTTCTATTTTAGGGAGAGAAAGAGAGTGAGGGGGGAACAGAGGGACAGAGAGAATCTCAAGCAGCCTCTGCACCCAATGTGGGGTTTGATCTCACAACCCTGAGATCATGATCTGAGCTGAAACCAAGAGTTGGAGATTTAACCGACTGAGCCACTCAGGTGTACCCAAAATGATTTTTTAAGTTAACTTAATCTTTAAGAAAAAAAATTATAAAATCCTTTTAAGGTTATACTTATTTAATTGAAAAGTTATAAATAAATTAATATTGATGTTGAGGTGTTTTCTTTCATCTGACAAGTTACAGGCTTTGAAAAGGTCAGATATAAAATCCATTGACTTTAAAAGAATCAGTTGGCAAACTAAGTAGTAAATACAGGTATTTCTTGAAGATATTGTAGGTTTAGTTCCAGACTACCACAATACAGTGAATATTGAAATAAGGGGAGTCAAATGATTTTTTTTTGTTGTTTCCTTGGGTATGGAAAAGTTATGTTAACTATTCTATAGTCTGTTAAATGCAATAGATTTGTGTTTAAAAAACTGTGCACACTTTAATTAAAAAATGCTTTATTGGGGCACCAGGGTGGCTCAGTGGGTTAAAGCCTCTGACTTCGGCTCAGGTCATGATCCCAGGGTCCTGGGATCGAGCACCACATCAGGCTCTCTGCTCAGCAAGGAGACTGCTTCCCCACCCCACCCCCCGCCTACTTGTGATCTCTCTCTCTGTCAAATAAATAGATAAAATCTTTAAAAAAATGCTTTATTGCCAAAAAATGGTAACCGTCATCTGACCTTTCAGTGAGTCATAATCTCTTTCCTGGTGGAGTCTTGTCTCGAAGTTGATGGCTGCTGACTGATGAGGGTGTTGGTGGCTGAAGGCTGGAGTGGTCATGGCAGTTTCTTAGAATAAAACAACACTGAAGTTTCCTGCATCAACTGACTTCTCTTCAGGAACCGTTTCTCTAAAGTGTGACACTTTTGATAGCATGTCACCCACAGTAGAACTTCTTTCAAAATTGGGTCAGTGCTCTCAAAGCCTGTGGCTACTTTATCAGCTAAGTTTATGTAATAGTTCAAATCTTTTGTTGTCATTTCAACAATTTTCACAGCATCTTCAACAGGAGTGGATTCCATCTAAACTACTTTCTTTGCTCATGGTAAGAAGCAATTCCTTATTTGTTAAGATTTGATTATGAGATTGTGATAATTTAAATGTAATAAGAAGAAAAATGAATTTTTTAAATAAGAATTAGTAAAATGTGTCATAGAGACATGCAGTGAGCAAATGCTATTAGGAAAATAGTACCCATAGACTTGCTCAACACTGGGTTGTCACAATCCTTCAATTTATTTTAGAAAAAAGCACAATATCTGCACAATAAAATGAAGTATTTCTGCATCAAACTTTTGTATGAAAACTTGTTCTCCCATAAATATAAGAAACATGTGACTCAAAAGATTAAAATACATAAGATTTTAGAGAAATAATTAAGATATTATTTGTATATAGCTTAACAGTTAAAAGCATGTACCCATTGGGTGCCTTGGTGGCTCAGTCAGTTAAGCATTTGCCTCCCCCTCAGGTCATGATCACAGAGATCCTGGGATTGAGTCCCCCGTTGGGTTCTATACTCCATGCGGAATGTGCTTCTTCCTCCACACCTTCCCCCAATTACGCTATCTCTCTTCCTCTCAAATAAATAAAGAAAATCTTTTAAACAACAGCAACAACAAAACCATGTACCCAGAAGCCAGTCTTCTCAGAGTTAACTCTCAAACCTCTACTAACAAGCTCTTGGAACTTGGGCTTTTTTTTTTCTTTTTTTTTCCTCAGCCTTAGTTTGCTCATTTACAAAAATTGAGGTAATAGTAATGATACCTTTTTATTGGGTTATTATGATTAATAGAATTACTTTGAACAATAACTGAAACATAGCACACACCAGATAAATATTACTGAATATTATGATTATAAAATACAAAATTCTGTCTATACTGAAAAAGATCACTGTTGTACTGATCAGAATATATCTATATTTCTTATGATAATATCCATTAATGTTCCAGCTGATAGTCTTAAATCTCAATCAAATTTCATAATATTTAAAAATGTTATCAGAAATGAGAAAAGAATAATATGATAGGTGGGCAATTTGGCAGTGGTGAAAAGCACAGCTTTGGGTTTTGAAATCTGGATCTACCATTCATTAGTAGAATAACTTTGGTTAATCTCTATTTATCTTTTTAAGCATCAGTTCCCAAATTCAGAAAATGAGAATATTAGAGTTACTACAGAGAACTACAATGAAGATTAAGTTATAGAAATTTAGGGGGGTTTTGATACATAAAAACCAGCAAGTACTTAATTCCCCAATCTATTTTATTTAGGATATAAATATTTGTTGGATTTGGTCTCTGTCCTCAGAAGAAAAGTTAATTATATTGTGTTAAGAAGATATATACCCTAAAAATGACCAATATTGCAAAGTACTCTATATGCAATGATAAATAAGCAGCAAAGCCAAAAGTGACATTTAGGAAAGTAGCTTACTTTGGCCTCAAAGGCTTTTATCTTATCCATTGCCCTTCCTCCAATTTCCCAGGTATAGTAGTCCTCCCTTATACACAGGGGATATGTTCCAAGACCCTCTGGATGCCTGAAACCCATAGATAATTCTATACCCTATAGATACACTGTTTTTTCTTATGTATATGTATCCATGAAAAAAGTACAATTTATAAATTAAGCATAATATAAGATTAACAATAATAACTGATAGTAAAATTGGAAAATTATAACTATATACTGTAATAGAAGTTAGGTGAATGAGGTCTCTCTCAAAAGATCTTATTGTACTATACTCAGCCATCTTCTTGTGATGGTGAGAAATGATGAAATGCCCACATGATGAAATTAAGTGAGGTGAGGGGCATAGGCATTGTGATGTAGCTTTAGGCTACACTTGACCTTCTGATGATATGCCAGAAGGAGGGTTATCTGCATTCAGACTATGGTAGATCACTTATAACTGATAACTGAGACCATGGAAAATAAAACAATGGGTAAGGGGGGACTACTGTACTTCTTTGCCAACTCTGGGAGAAGGAAAGAGCATTTAGAAATAAAGAGAAAATCACTGGGGTGCCTGGGTGGCTACAGTTGAGTGACCCCTCTTGATTTCAGTTCAAGGCATGATCTCCTGGGTCAGAAGCTGGAGGCCCGCCTCAGGCTCTGCACTTCGTGGGGAGTCTGCTTGAAGCTTCTCTTCCCCTACCCTTCCCCCACACCACTCTCTTTCTCTCTCTTTCTAAAATAAATTAATAAATCTTTTAAAAAAAAGAGAAAGAAAATCATCTGGAATCCAGTTTTTTCATTCTGTGTTTTTACTTTTTTTGTTTTAAAGTTTTTATTTATTTGACAGAGAGAGAGACAGTGAGAGCGGGAATACAAGGAGTAGGAGTGGGAGTGGGAGAGGAAGAAGCAGGCTTGATGCGATGTGGGGCTAGCTCCCAGGATCCTGGGATCATGACCTGAGCCAAAGGCAGATGTTTAATGACTGAGAAACCCAGGAGCCCCTGTTTTTGTGCTTTATTGAAAGTTAAGTTCCCAACTAAAAATAGGGCATATAAACTGTTGATATTAAAAATAAATTTTTAAAAATACCACATGACACCACAGACAGATTCTTATAACAAACAAACAGAAAAGTCTTTGAGGGAGGACTAAGAATGCCAATCCCTTTCTCTGTACTCCCAATTTCTTTGCATCCCCAAAGTCAAATTGCTGTTAGGGGCTATGGGTGGTGGAGAAATATGAGGCTCTGAATTGGGAAAAGTTCTCCACATGATAACTAATAAGCAATAAGGTGCTTTTGCCTTTATGGATGATTGAGACCTTGTAGACTAGCTTGAGAAGGATCCTCGACAGAGAACAGAAAGAACATCCTGGGGAGATCCAAGCTTTCCTGCTCCTTATGCTGACAAGAGTTAGGAGCGTGGGGAGCAGAGATCCTTCTTCTTTTTTTTTTTTTTTTTTAATGATTTTATTTATTTGACAGAGAGAGATTACAAGTAGAGAGAGAGAGGAAGGAGCAGGCTTCCTGCCTAGCAGAGAGCCTGATGCGGAACTCGATCCCAGGACACTGAGATCATGACCTGAGCTGAAGGCAGCGGCTTAACCCACTGAGCCACCCAGGCAGCCCAGCAGAGATCCTTCTAAGTAACCTAATAGTAACATGGGCAAGCTTCCTACCCGTGCACTTCCAGCCCGTGACAGAGTTATTTCAACTACCTGTGGAGCTTGCGCCATTAAAGTCTTCCAATAACCAGTTCTCTAACTCTGCGAGTTAACAAAGGAAAAAACAAAACAAAACAAAACAAACAAAAAAAAACACATCCATTTAAGGAATCACTTGGGCTTTAGTTAGGACACAGCAATCACACCAGTTATTTTAACAGAAAATGTGAAATAAAGACATGAGTGATGTAGAAAAATCAATGTGAATTGGGTAACTGAAAGGCAGAAGGAGAACTCTGAGGTCTCATGGAGGTAGCAACTACAGAAACAAGTACTACCTTCAAGGCTGGGGGAACAAAGGAAAGAACTGAGAAATACAGATACTTGGAAGAGAAGCCCCACAGAGCTTGAATTCAGCTTCTGCTTCAATAGTAATGGCATTTTTGAGTTGGAGCAGGAGTCCCATGGGGCTGGGACCCAGACTTCTGAGGAGGGATTTTCGGCTGCCTGTATATCTGAGGCATGGTGATAAGGCTGGTCTTGTCAGAGTTGGAAGGCTACAAACAAGATCCAGCTGCTACGGTGGGTGAGCACAGCTGCTGTGGGCAGAAGAAGCAGTGCTAGGGCGACGCTGGGTGAGGAAACTCAGAAAGCAGCAGAAAGCCCACAGGAAGTAAACCGAAAATCACTAACTGCCCTGCAGCCTCTCTCTCCTTCTCCCTCCCTCTCTAGTTCTTCTTCCCTCTCTTCTTCAGCACTGTGCAGTTTAGTCACAGTCCCTGCATCACAGCATTGAACAGAGAAGGGTAGTTTTTTTAGCTGCAATACCATAGCTTAATCACTGAGACAGTTCCAAAAAGAAAAGAAAAAGAAAGAAAGACAAAAATAAAGTAACAGGGAGAGGGATGCCTGCGTGGCTCAGTCGGTTAGGCACCTGCCTTCAGCTCAGGTCATGATCCCAGCGTCCTGGGATCCAGTCCAAAGTGGGGCTCCCTGCTCAGTGGGAAGCCGGCTTCTCCCTCTCCCACTCCCCCTGCTTGTGTTCCCTCTCTCACTGTGTCTCTCTCTGTCAAATAAATAAAATCTTAAAAAAAAAAAAAAAAAAAGGAACAGGGAGAGACAAGTGGAAATGGGAAAAAAAAAGTTGATTTAAATGTAGGAAAATAAAGAATCTTTCTATAGATTAAAGAAATAATATTGAGAACACATGATTTCCTTAACAAATCAACAGATGAGATGACAGAGCAGTTGCCACTGGCATCTGAATTAGTAGAGTGGAAAAAACAATGAAATAGGTACCACAAATCACAGGACACAATATGACTAGATTGAAATATGACCAAAAAAGGAAATGTAAGAGATGTGGAATAGGGATCCAAGAGAACTAATGGGATAGGAACTCCAGAGGAAGCAGAATGAATACATGGTGGAGAAGAAATAATTAGACAAATAGAAGGAGAGTTCTTTGATCTGAGGAACTCAGTTCTGCACACTCCAAATTTCACTGTGTTCATACTGTGCTGATGGTGAAACCAAGGAATAGAAGTCCTGAACTTAAGAAAAAGAGATATGTGGAGTGCCTGGGTGGCTCAGTGGGTTAAAGCCTCTGACTTCGGCTCAGGTCATAATCTCAGGGTCCTGGGATCGAGCCCCACATTGGGCTCTCTGTTCAGTGGGGAGCCTGCTTCCCCCCGCCTCCGCCTATCTCTCTGCCTACTTGTTATCTCTGTCAAATAAGTAAATAAAATCTTATAAGAAAAAAGAAAGAAAGAAAAAGAAAAAGAGATATGTGACAAATCTCCAGGCTTACAGAAAAATTACTATCAAGAGAAAAAGAAATGGGGAGAGAGAAAGAGATCCCTGGGCAGGCATCAGAATTCTAATCCAAAATGTAGGAAGATGGAAGCCAGAAGAGAATAAGATTCTATCAGTTGATTATGAAGAAAAAGGACTGTAACTCAAAACAAATTAGTAATTGAAGAGTAAATTTAGAATCATTTCTTTATAATAAAGATTCAATGATAAATACAACTGTCAGCACCAAAAGAGTAAATAAGCAAGATAGAGTCATCTAAGAGTAAATTATTTTAACTAAGGAGGATTCTCACAGACCAGTGGGAATCCAATTTCCCATAATAATTTAAGGAATAAGAAAATCTGAGAAGGAAAAAGAAAACATGAATATACTGCAAAATCTAGCATATATATTCTTAGTGTCTTTAATATATTCCTTAGTGTCACAAATGCTAGAAAAGAAAATCCTAGACTTTGTAAAAGTTAATGTTTATCAGATGTGAGAGAAACCTTTTTAATAAGAACAGAAACTCAAAAATTAAGAAAAATGTAGACACTTACCTGAATATCTTCTTTTTATGTAAGAAATGGAAATCAATGCACATAGAGCCCCCATTTGGATGTAGGGCTACTTACATCAGCCATTTTACAGAAAATACTCTCAGACTTAAAACCTCAAAATTAATCTTTAAATGAGAAAAATTTGAAGAGCATTAAATGAACTTTAGCAAGCTTGGCTCTTGTAAGGTCTTTCAGGAGAAAACAGATTATCTATGTCATCTGTTAGTTCCACTTAATTATACAAGCTAAGTGGAAACCCTAACTGCTAATTCATCCTAAACACTTCTGGAATAAAAACATGCCATTTTATTTAGTACAACAATCATGAAGCTAGGTCAAAAGATCCTTCTAACAATAAAGACATAAATATAGATGTCATGGTCAATGAAGAATGAACCAAGCCATTTTTAAGAACGTGCCTAGAATGTGTACCTTTTATCACGTGCAAGATCTCTACCTTTTGTGCCTTGCATTGTAGATGTTCAGTAAATACTTGTTGATGATGATGGGTTCTGAGTTTTCTTTTTTCCTTTTGTTCTTTAGAACTTTAGTTAGCATCACATTCACTAGCTACAATATGTATTGCCATTGAATATTTATCAAGTTATTGAATGGAAGAAACAAGGATTCAAAAAGGAAAATGAGGCCTGCCTGGGTGGCTCAGTCAGTTAAGCATCTGCCTTCAGCTCAGGCCATGATCCCAGAGTCCTGGGATGGAGAATCACATTGTTCCCTGCTCAGCAGGAAGTCTGCTTCTCCTTCCACTACCCGCTTGTACTCTCTGTCCCTATCTCTGTCTGTCTCTCTCTTTCAAATATGTAAATAAAATCTTTGAAACAAAACAAAACAAAAACAAAAAAAAAAACCCAAAATGAATGAGTGACAATAAAATAAGAATCATGAGTAATAATGGTTATTAGATATCACTTTACATTTTTATCTTGAGCCAAAAAAACCCAGATCTATGTATATGTGTTCACTTTTACCTTTAAATAATGTCCCTGAACCCCAACCTCAGCTGTGTTGTTGTTGTTGTTGCTATTGTCGTCATTTTATTGTTTCCGTCCCAGATCTGTAAATGTTTTTAAGTAAGTTACCATTCTGTTTTACATTTTCCAATGTCTTTCTGATTTTATTCACCATTGTTCAGCTGCTGAACATAAGTAGAAACAAGAACCTGGGAACTAGGTTTTCCTGCTGTATTTAAGAACATAACTACTTGAATGGGAAGGAAGATACTACTCACTCACAATTGCTCATTGCTGAGTTCAAATTGCCAATGAAAACTTTGTCATTTTGCTTTTTGAAAGGTTCTCATATAAGGTTTGTCTGTTTTGTTAGAAATGGTAAAGGATGCCTCTTATTTAGAAAGATTGCCCCTCCCCCTCACAAAAGAATAATTCACAATTTTATGAATATAAAGTTCAAGAAATTATATTTTTCTTTAAATATTTCATTTTTAAAAAATAAAGAGAATCATTACAAGTAGAGTTGAAAACTTTTGCATGTCTCACCTGCTTCCATTATCTTCCTTACATTCTAGCGTTTACCATGACCCTAAGATTTATATGCACCAGTCCCATGCTTGTTTCTGCTATTGTATGTTTTTGTGAGTGAGGGGTTTTTGTTTGTTTGTTTGTTTTTAATTTGAGTATAGCTGACACAATGTTACATTAGTTTCACTTATACAACTTTCTGATTTGACACATTTATACATTACCCTATGTTCACCACAAATGTAGCGATGTGTCTCATTACAACACTATTACTATATCATTGACTGAATTCCTTGTGCTGTACCTTTTATTCCTGATATTTCTTCACTCCATAACTAGAATTCTGTATGTCTCCCTCCCCTTCACCCATTTTGTCTGTCCCCCATTCCCTCCCGTCAGGCAGCCATCAGTTTGCTCTCTGTATTTATAGGTGTTATTCTGTTTCATTTGTTTATCCATTTTTTAGATTAGTAGAATTATATGGTATATGTCTTTCTCAGTCTGACTTATTTCAGTTAGCATAATACCTTTTAGGTGCACCCTTTTAGTCTCAAATGGCATAATCTCATCTTTTTTTGGCTCTGTGTGTGTGTGTATTGTACCACATTTCCTTATCCATTCATCTATTGATGGATCCTTAGTTCCTTCCATATCTTGGAATGCTGTAATAGACAGGGGGGTGCATAAATCTTTTCAAATTAGTGTTTTTGCATTCTTTGAGTAAATACCCAGTAGTGCAATTATTGGATCATATGGTATTTCAATTTTTTTAATTTTTTGAGGAATCTCCATACTCTTCCACAGTGGCTGTACCAATTTACATGCCCAGCAACAATTCATAAATATTCCTTTTTCTCCTACTTGCCAACACTTGTTATTTCTCGTCATTTTTATTTTAGCCATTCTGACAGGTGTAAGGTGCTATAATCCTGATTGTGACCTTGATATGCATTGCCCTGAGATTAATGATGTTGAGCATCTTTTCATGTTTCTGTTGGTCATCTGTATGTCTTTGTTACAAAAATGTCTCTTTAGGTCCTCTACCCATTTTGTAATTAAGTTGTTTGGTTTTTTTGTGTCATCTTTAATTTCTTTCACCAGTGTTTTATAGTTTGGAGAGCTGTTTTTAAATTATATGTGAAGTTTAGGAGAAACTAAAGTCCAAGTAGCAAGAGGCTCTAATGTGAAAACCATGGTTACTGACCAGCTTACCTGCACGTGTTACTTATAAGGTGCCCAGGACAAAATGGTGAAGAAGAATTCTGCCTTCTTTGTTCTCTCTTCATCTGTTAGTTTCTTTTCTGTGTAGAATATATATACTCATATGCTACCTGGAACAAACCAAAGCTGTAAGTACAAATAAATATTAATTACTAGATCCATCATTGTAAATAGTCTATCACTCATATCTATCCTGGCCTTTAGCCTTGATGTTTTTTGTAGCTCTAGATCAGTGGAGGATTCAGATACATGGGATATGTGTTCCCTCGGCTTTTGTTTGAATCTTTGCACATACTGCTTTCCTTTTTAAGAAAATGTAGAAAATACAAATAAGTAAAAATAATAAAACAAGCAATAATTACACTTTGTTAACATTACAAAATATGTCAGTCCAAACTTTCCCAATGTCAACTATTCCTTGCTTAAAACTCCTTGAAACAGAAATATGATAGAATGGCAAGTTCATTCTGAATCCCCAATAAACTTGAACTCTTGAACACAGACATAATAATTAAGAAGACTGTTCTCTAAGAAGTAAAGGACGTTACTCCTTAACTTTTGAAGATGCATTTCTGCAGATCTAAATATTAAAGATTGATTTGAGTGGGATAGGAATCTCAAACTTAGATTTGGAAAATAGTTTCCTAAGATGTGAACTAACAGCATTCTAATAATCCAAACACCATTTGGCATTTGGGGGATGAAGGGGAGGGAGGAGTTCTAGAGAAATCACCCTACACTCTTATATCCTTGGTATTTTGCCACATTTAATTTTGAAGGCATTTTTCTGGCATCCCTCTCAGATTCTTCCACACACCAAATTTACATTAATTGCACTAAGAGACATAATTATAACTCATGGCTAATTTGTTTTTAAAAAGAAGAGAAAGAAACCACAACAAGAAGCATGTTAAAAATAACACTGAGAATATAATTTAAGTATTAGACTTAACACCAGTTAGTGTCAAAATACAGGCTTCCACTCCTAATCATCAATCCAACATGACATGATTTGCCTGAATAATAAAGGACTAAACTTTCATAAGAAGTGACCCTTAAAAATTGTATCTGTATTTGTCTACGTGTGTTTTACTTAAGGAGAATAGTAAACTGCACTTGAGTTACACTTAGGAGAAAGAGTAATCCGGGGTTATGCTCATTCTTAAAAAACTAGTCCGTAGCTTACCTGAAATTAACAGATGAATTTTCAGATGGGGACATGGAATTGTTGTGCACCAGCTATACAACACAAATACACGCCAGCCATTGATGTTTGAAAAGTTGTTTGAAGTTTTGAAGGTTGGTTTTGGTTTTGGTTTAATATCCTAAGTGGAGAGTGGCCTGCCCTCATTCTAGAAATTAAATTCTGAGAGTGTTTTCTCTCCTTAAGCACAACTGTTTCTAAAACCATAGTGAGGTCATTATGTGCACACTTATCAATGGAATTCCTGAGAAGTCTGATTAATTGAAATTAGCTTATTATCAAAATAGGTGGATAAAACAATAATTGTAATACTATTATGGTTTTAAAAAGCTATACATTGTGCTACATATGTAAAGATATTTATAGTAGATAGATAGTGAAAATGCATGCATATTGTGTTGATAAAGCATGTTTCTTTTCCTTAACAGAAATTCAAGGTCAGGATTTTGAGTTCTTACAATAAAACTAAAAATAACTTGATTTTTATCATTTAAAAATAATTTAACTAAGTCCATTTTCTAGTTTTTCAGATCCGTAATAAGGAATTCAGAGTACCAAATGATCAGTGATGGTGAGCATTATGTCAGCTAAAAGTTCCTATGTGTTAAAATGTGTAGAATATATGGGGGAGCTTTTTAAGACAAAGTTGAATGCATTCTTTTTTTTTTTTTTTTTAAGATTTTATTTATTTATTTGACAGAGATACAAGTAGGCAGAGAGGCAGGCAGAGAGAGAAAGGGAAGCAGGCTCCTTGCTGAGCAGAGAGCCCGATGTGGGGCTTGATCCCAGTACCCTGGGATCATGACCTGAGCCGAAGGCAGAGGCTTTAACCCACTGAGCCACCGAGGCGCCCAAAGTTGAAAACATTCTTAAGTGAAATGTAATGTCAATAAAGGCATGGGCTGGAATTCAAATCTTTCTGGTTAAAAAACAAAATAAAATTCAACTAATTAAAAGCCAAAAGGCTCTTACCATGACCCCAAAATGGACGGAAGAGAAGATTTTGTGTAAAAGGGAACATTCTTAAAGCTGTACAGCAGGAATGGATGACGGTGGGCTCAAAGTGCCAGGCAGCAGTGTGTTCTGAGACAGCCCCCTCTGTATCCATCTGCATGGCAGCCCCTGAGTCACTGATACGGTGTTTGAATAATTACTATCATCTCAAAAGATAAACTTGACTGACCTAAGGATAAACATACCCCCTGCCATTGATTCATTTAGGTCTGAAAATGTGTTCCGATTCGGACCAAAGAAATAGAAGAAAAAGTTTCCTGCAGATCTCTGGAAAGATTTTTCGTCAATGGGAACAATGGGAAGCAATGCACTTTCTCTCACTATACAAAGAATGAAGTTCCGCCCCTAATGCCACAGGCAGCAATAACCACAAGGTCATCCTGCTGTAGGATAAAACCAACATTACTGAGAAGAAAATCAAAAGCTGAGAAAAGAATCCAGAACTGTTGGGGCGCCTGGGTGGCTCAATTGGTGAGGCAGCTGCCTTTGGCTCAGGTCATGATCCCTGAGTTCTGGATTAGAGTCATGTATCAGGCTCCCAGCTCCATGGGGAGTCTGCTTCTCTGTCCTTCTCCCCGCTCATGCTCTCTCCCATTCTCTTTCCCAAGTAAATAAATAAAATCTTTAACAAAAAAAAAAAAAAAAGAATCCAGAACTGTTTATACTAACTATCCAGAACTCAAGAATGAACTGATCCTAAAACTCGACCTGCTTCTGGAATACTAGTTATATGAATTATGAGGTGTTGCTACCGTTCAAATCAGTTTGATCTGTGTATGACTTGCATTTTCAGGCATTGTAACTAATACAGAACTTGGTCAATATTTGGCTCAAGGATAAACCTAAGTATGAGATTACCAGGACAGTAACATGAAAGAGAAAGTCACGTAACAATTAAGAAAATATCTAGAATCTGTCAAATAAAGAAGAACGTGAAGGCATATTTTCATTCTTCTCTGTAGACAGTCTGGGAAAGCTACTTAAAGCAACAGCTGCCATTTGGTCTTTAAGTGACTTCGACTCTGTGATTACCTCCTACCTGGGATTTAGTATGCAGATTCAACCTCTAATCTGGATTACAGGGAGAATTTCACAGCTTAAATTTTGAAACCTCTTTGAAGATCAGCCAGAAGATTATGGGAGTGCAAATACCCTGCAGAAGCTTACAGCTGTTCTTCTGCCGTTCACGCTGACCCAGCAGTCATTTTCCCAACGTGACAAAAATCAGATTACACTGAGCAACACCTTTTACAGGTTATTATATTCTCATCTCCAAAGTACGCCAATCTCCTCTCTATTTTTTCTGAATTTTACAGCAAGGAGGTGCTAAAATTATTATTTCTTCTTAAGAAATATACATTAATCTTATTCTAAGAAGGGAGTTTTTCTTTGCTTTTGTTTGTTTGTTTTATTTTATTTTGGGTGGCAACCAAAACAAATGGTTCTACAACATTCAATGTTTTCTATTTTGTTTTTTGTTATGTATAGATGCTTGGCTATAATTTCTATTAAATGTAAACCTGATAAATGGTTTTCTTTAAGGAAGTATTATACCTTTTTTTGGCCCAAGTTGAAAATATGTGGCTTTTAGCATGAATGAAAATATACTCTTAGGCTTACGTATTTTTATAAATACAAATTCTTCAAAAATTTGTTCATTTCTGAAGCTGAGATTGTGTGAATGCTGAAAACTATGGAGTAGTCACAGTGGAACATCCTTAACAAGGGTGAATCTAGAGTAATTTAAGACTAATGAAATTAAAATGAATCATAATTAAAGACAATAAGTCAATTAAACTTGCAAGTAATTTCAATTACTTGAAATGTCCTTTTAATGTGTATTCCATATTAAAAACTAAATCAGTCCCTCCATTTATGTCACAAAACAAAAAGATAACAATTTAAAAATCATTATTCTTGCTCTTAACAATACAAACATCAGTATTACAAGCGTTCCCTTAAAATACAAAAACAAAAACAAAAAACATTTAACTATTTTTATAAATAAAAATACTGATTTTGTACACACACTCAGGTTTCAGTGACAGAAAATGAACATATTTCTATATGTACCTTAAGAATAGATTACTAAAGACCAAATTCACAAAAATTATTATAGATAAGAAAAGTCAACCAAGTATGTAATTACATTTGTTCCTGTCAAACAGCTTCTTTTTTCTTTTTTCCTTCTCACAGCACTGAACGTGAGGCTTCGTTAAATCTCAGCATTTATAATTATCATTCCTGTAAGCAAATTTTTATCAAAAGTTACTGGTTCATATCATGATCTTTTGGGGTAGAGTCAGGTGTTAGCTCTTTAAAATACTTGGGCATTGTCTGTTTTTCATTAAAATACATTTGTACAACTCTACACAATCAGTACAATTATCCTTAGTTTCATTAAACATCAGGGAAAAATCACCCAAAGAGCTATTTTGCATTGTAATATTTACTTCTTTTTTTATTAATTAATTAATTTCTTTTTAAATTAAATTTATTTATTTTCAGCATAACAGTATTCATTATTTTTTCACACCCAGTGCTCTATGCAATCCGTGCCCTCTCTAATACCCACCACCTGGTTCCCCTAACCTCCCACCCCCGCCCCTTCAACACCCTCAGATTGTTTTTCAGAATCCATAGTCTCTCATGGTTCACCTCCCCTTCCAATTTCCCTCAACTCCCTTCTCCTCTCCATCTCCCCTTGTCCTCCATGCTATTTGTTATGCTCCACAAATAAGTGATACCATAGGATAATTGACTCTCTCTGCTTGACTGATTTACTTCTTTAAAAAAAAAAAAAAGACTTTATTTCTTTATTTGAGAGAGATTGAGCACAAGCAGGTGGAGAGGCAGCAGGAGAGGGAGCTTCGGGCTCCCAGCTGAACAGGGATCCTCACGTGGGACTCGATCCCAGGACCCTGTGATCACGAGCCAAGTCAAAGAGAGATGCTTAACTGATTGAGCCACCCAGGCTCCCCTATAATATTTACTTCTAATGTGCAGAAACACACTATGTAAATAAAGAAAATAAGTATTAACAACAAATAATTTTTGTTGCCTCTTCTTTAATAATTAAAAACATTTTTCATATATCAAAAATTAATTTATCTTAGGAAAACTGAGATATACAGGTAAAAATACAATGCAACAATATAAATTTTATGGGGTATTATTCATCATATTGTTAAAACTTACAAGAATAAAAGCAGTAATTTGCTTATATATGAGGCCAGTGTTACTGAGTCATCATCACGTGCTCAGTCTTGCTCTGCCTGTGTTGGTTAAGGGTTTCATCCATCATCCACCAACTGAACACCTACCCACCTGCAGGCAGAACTGCTGAATGTGGTTGTATATTCCCAAGCTCATGTTTCCAGGTGAAACAAATTACCTCATACTGTTATTAAATCTGTATTTATCTCAATGCCACACACTAACCAAATGATTGAAGCGGTTTAGAATTATACACACACACATATTTCCCGCCACATCAACAAATAAAGTGCACTACTTAATCTGCTAGATATTTAAAAAAAAAAAAACAAAAACAAAACTAATGGGTACTATGGAGAAAATGTACATAATTGAGAATATAAGAAAATAGTCATTTTGAAAAAAAAAAATGGTGCCTGATAAGCATATGGAAAGATGCTCAATTTCATTTTGTTAAGAAATAAGATAATGAGGGACACCAGGGTGGCTCAGTTGGTTAAGTGTCTGTGTCTGCCTTCAGCTCAGGTCACAATCCCAGGATCCTGGGATCAAGCCCCACATCAAGCTCCCTGCTCAGCAGGGAACTTGCTTCTCCCTCTCCCTCTGTCTGCCACTCTGCCTGCTTGTGCACTCACTTTCTGTGTTAAATAGATAAATAAAAATCTTAAAAAATATATATAAGATAATCTTCCATATTAGCAAAAAATTTTAAACTTTTCAAAGTATTGTATTGGTCAGGATATAGGACAACATTCATTAACACACACTGTTGGGGGGAGTCAAAGTTGGTCTCATGTATTGGGGCAGACTTTTGACTTACATAGGCAAACTCAAAATAGTACAGATTCTTTTACCATGTATCTTGCAAAGATATCATATATTCTTATAAAGAAATCTTTGCACAATTAAGCTTAAATGCATGTAAAAACTACACTCATTTTAAGATTCTTTTAAATAACAAAAATGGAGGGGGAGCAACTGGTTAAAATTTTTCCTTTCTTTCCTTTTTCCTTCCTTGAGTGTAAAGCCGTCCTTCTTTTTATTCATCCAATATTTAGCAGAATGTTTATTCTGTGTCAGATATAATGTAGACTCATAAAGAGTCATCGCGGAATTTTACATGGTAGCCTGATTTTTTTTTAAATCTCGAATTGTTTTTGTTTTTTTTTTTTAAAGATTTTATTTATTTGTCAGAGACAAAGGGAGAGAGAGCAAGCGAGCACAGGCAGACAGGCAGGCAGAGGCAGAGGAAGAAGCATGCTCCCTGCCGAGCAAGGAGCCGGATGTGGGACTCGATCCCAGGACGCTGGGATCATGACCTGAGCGGAAGGCAGCTGCTCAACCAACTGAGCCACCCAGGCATCCCAAATCTTGAATTGTTTTTAATTTCACTTCAGCTGTAGTGTGGGTAAAAGATCTGAGGACGCTGATAATGGTAAGAGGACAGAAATAATGGACATGGGCAAAGCAGTTATACATAATCAAACCATGGTGTGTTGTGCTGATAATAAAAAGAATAAAATAGAATATGTGTTGAGTTGGACCAAGGTCCACATTATATTAATGTTATTAAAGCAAAGAGTAAATATAAATACATGTGGAAATACTTAAGTATTTGCTTTCAGTAAGGATAACAAAAATTTTAATATTAATTACTCTTAGTAATTGGGAGTAAAAATTAAAGAAATTGGATGAAAGACATTTTGTTTATTTTAGTGTCTGTATTGCACACATTCTTACAATGATTTATGTAGTTTCTACTATTTTTAGCAGAAGTAATAAGTTTAGGATTATAAACTATTTTGGTTTTTAATATATTATAAATTAGAAATAATTAAATTACCATTTTAAAATGTTTTCGCCAATTTATATTGTTCTAATAATTTCTCAAAAAATTTTATAGTTTTTTAAATGTGTGATAATATTTTATTAGGCTTCCTCATTTCCCTTAACCTTCTTTTCCCTAATAAACAATGAATTAGGAAGCACAGCTTATAAAATACAGTTTAGGGGTATTTGGTGGCTCAGTTGGTTAGGCATCTGAGTCCTGGTCTCAGCTCAGGTTTTGACCTCAGGGTGGTAGGGTCAGGCTCCACACTGGGCTCCAGGTTGGGTGTGGAGCCTACTTAAAATTAAAAAAAAAAAAAAAAAAGATATAATCTAAATCAAAACAAAAAAACAAAACTAGAAAGCAGATATTTTTATTTTGGTTCCCCCCCCCCATATAGTTTATTATGTTATCTGAATCTACTGCACATTTACCTTCACAATGGGCCATATCTTTTTGAAATAATTTATTTTCACACAGTCCTTATAGTTCTACCTTTTGGATACACATTTGGGGTTATTTTTGCTTGCAAAAGCCAAAATGACATAACAAATACTTTTAGTGCATTTTATTACACTAGAATAGAGAGACTTGAAACAAGATGAATTGTCTGATCTCATGTTTGGTAAAAGATAAAATCCCAAGAAAAGGAATAAGGCCATCTGCAAGAATCCTTGCAGAACATTAATGGTAGTGATCTCTCTCTGTCAAATAAATAAATAAAATCTTTAAAAAAAAAAAAAAGAACATTAATGGTATCATTTTTTGGCTATTTTAAAATTAGTTTCATACAATATTTATCCTTTTGTGGTTGGCTTATTTAACCTAGTATAACATCTCAAGTTTTGTCCATGTTGTAGCATGTGTGAGAATTTCCTCCTTCCTAAGGCTGAGTACTATTCTATTGTATGTATAGACCACATTCAGTTTATCCATCCATCTTGGGTGGTACTTGGGTTGCTTCTACGTTTTGGCCATTGTGAATAATGCTGCTAGTAATATGGGTGTGCAAGGATTTGTCTGAGTCCCTGCTTTCATTTCTTTCGGGGATATAGCAAGCAGTGGAATTGCTGAATCGTAAGACAACCCTGTGTTTAATTTTTTGATGAATCTGGTGGTTCAAAAGATTGATCTTGCGTTATGTATATTACTACAATAAAAAACAAAAGCAGAACAATTAGTTTTAGCTTGATATAAAGAATCTTACCTCACTGAACTCCCAAACTCTGCATCAGAGAATCTCTGACAACTCAACTAGCCTGTCTAACTCTCCATTTTCACACACAATCCATATTGACTTTTCTGCATCCTGACTTGCACATCTTTCAGTTCCATCATCTTTATTCCCGTCCCAACAGGATGTGTGTCCTAATGCACATACAGCCACTTTTGGACATAGAAAGGATTCTAGCTCCTCAGATTCAAGCAGTTTTTTCTATTTTTTTCAGATTCAAAACAGTTTAGAAGTCAGAAAACCTGGGCTCTTGGGTGGCTCAGTTAAGCATCTACCCTTAGCTCAGGTCATGATCGCAGGGTCCCAGAACCATGCCCCATATCTGGCTCCCTGATCAGTGGGGAGTCTGCCTCTCCCACTACACTTCCCTCTGCTCATGATCTCTCTCTCTCTCACTCTTTCAAATAAATAAATAAAATCTTAAAAAAAAAAAAAAAAAGAACAAGTCAGAAAACTTGGGCCCAATTTCTCTTTCTGCCATCTACTCAAATTGTAAATTTTCAAATATCATTTAACTTTTTTATTTGTTATTTGCTCATTTATTCATTGTGTGAAGATTTATTTATTTATTTGAGAGAGAGAGACCAAGAAAGAGGGAGAGAGAGAATATCAAGCAGACTTCTCACTGAGCACAGAGCCCATGTGGGGCTAGATCGCAGGACCCTGAGATCATGGCCTGAGCTAAAACCAAGAGTCAGATGCTCAACCCAGGCACCCTTATTCATTTTTTTTTAAATGTATCGAGCACCAAAAATTCTCTGGGAACAATGCCATGTGTTAGAAATACAAAGAGATCATGACATAAATCCTCTCTCAAGAAGTTTACAGCTACTTGGGCAAGAATAGCTGCCTAAAAAAATAAAAGAAAGAAAAAAAACTGCCCAACACCCTTCACAGGGATAAAGTAGGTGAGTTTTTAAAAATAACCCATGAAAAAAGTCTCTGTATATTTTCAAACATTAAATGCATAAAGTGTGGTTAGTATTACTCACACTGGCTACCTATTACACTTAGGATGTCCTCAAATTTACATAAAAAATAAGAGAAGGAGATTTTAACTAGAGTAAAGAATACCATTCCTTATTTGTACAGCAAAAAGTACAACAATAAAAAGGTATGACAAATGATGGTATTTTTAAAATCTAGCCCAATTTAAACATTTGACTTATCCAAATCTTGCTCTCTTTCCATGAGCCATGTATTTGTATTCACTGATGACTCTCAAAGTATATTTACATAAAGGGAAGATCTGCATAGCTTTCTCCCCCTTTAATTAAAAATGAAAGCAGTAATTAGAACAATAATAGAGGAAATCAGCCCTGCCTTGTGAGGACATTTAACAGGCAACTACCTATGGGTATACCTTAACTGACCTCATACATCGAAGAGCTGAATAAATAAGGTGTGTTTGATGATAATAATGCTAATTCAATTAGTCACCATTTCCCATTCTTCATTAATTTCTAATAAATAAATTTTCTTGTCTGTTTTTTCTATGTGGTCTAGGCTAAATGAGAATGTTAGTTGCATGGTTAATATTAGCAAATTAGATCCCCCCGTTATCTTTGTGTCAGGTACTCTATTAATGATGCAAAAATAAACTAGCACTCATCCCCAGTAAAATGCAATAAACCAAAATGTTTTATCGTGGTTACTACATTGCTAAAAAATATAGATGTCTTGCCACTGAAAAACTTATAAGCTAGGATGAAATGCTGTCATTTAAATTCATCAAATACCCAAAGACCGGGTCAACTTGCAAGATTATATGGGGAAGCAGTTGGAGAAAACAAAACATCAGTAGCATCCTTCTACAGAGGGGTGTAGAGAAGAGTGTGCTACTTGGTTTGAGTTTCAGACATTAGCAAGATTATTTGGAAATGATTGTTAGGATATCCGTATTAAAGCATATGTATTAGTCTTGACCAGTGTTAAAATGTATAGTCATTATTGAACAAATGTTTCCTAAGGCTGGGAATTCAAGAAGTCTTCATACACACACAGTGATGAAAGGAAAATTAACACTGGCAAAGTCAGAAAAGTGAGAAGGGGTGACAAGTATATACAGAGCAGCAAGTACAAAGTACAGAAAGAGCAAGAAGAGACACATCTTAGCAGTAACTCTATTTGAATATTAAAAGCAAAGGGAGAATACTGCTAGATAGGGCTGGAAAGTTATCAGAACAGATCAAGAAAGGAGCTTGCAGAGAATCTTCTAGGCTAAGCAAAATAAGTCCGTCGGAGAAAGACAAATGCCGTATGATTTCACTCACTTGTGGAATTGAAGAAACAAAACAGAAGGAAGGAAAAAAGAGAGAGGGAGGGAAACCAAGCACAAGGGACTCCTTTAATCACAGGGAACAAACTGAGGGTTGGTTTGGGGAGAGGGAAGGTGGGTGAGAGGTTGGGCTAGATGGGGTGAGAGGCATGAAGGAGGGCCCTTGTGATGAGCACTGGGTATTGTATGTAAGTGATGAACCACTAAATTCTACTCCTGAAGCCAATACTACACTATAGGTTAACTAACTAGAATTTAAATAGAAACTTGAAACATGAAAGGAGTTTGCAATCTAGTAAAGGGTTTTGACTTCTTCCTGAAACAATACAAATGTCCCAAACTGTTTTACTGAAGAATGAGTTTACAAAAAAAGAGGAAGGTGATTATTGTGTTTTCTTCTAAGCATTTTTGAAATGCACCTGCTAACCTGAAACCAGGATGCCTAAATTGCGATAACATTTCAGTGTCCTGTAGAGATGGTTGTGTCAAAGGCATTGTGTTTGGAAAACTGAGTGTGTCTTTACCTCTAAATAACAGAATTTAAAATAACAGAATTTGCTTCAGAAAATAAATCACTCCTCCTACCACACAGGCAGGAAGAAACAGCAGGACGGAAGGAGAAGCCAGATGTGCGCTTATTAGAACTGGTTAAAAAAGAAGCCACAGAATGGCAAAGATGTCTCTGCAGACGTATGTGTGTGACACGTGGTAGGTGTTTAATGAGTACTTGCTCCCAGCAAAAAGTACTTCGGTACAGACTGAGGAACAGAGAAATTACAGAGGAGACAGTGAACGCTGTGTCAGAGCGAGGTTGCAAAGACTAAAGGAATGGTTTTAAAAGCAAGAAAACTCGAGAAAGAGAAAGGAGTACTAAAAGCAGGAGGGAAAGGAAATGTATAATCGTGATTTATTCTTAGAGGAGCAAAGTCCCGGTGAAAAAAGAGAACATTGAGTAAATTTAAGAGAAGCTGTAATCCAGTTTGCAGTCCACATAAGCAGGCATGAAATAAAGCTCCATGGCATGCAAGAATCCAGAAGAGCCAGACCGGCTTATCTGAAAATTCAGCGAAGAGGCATCGGTATCCAAAATGAAGCAAACCTGAATAATGTAATTATCTGTTTGGGTTTAATGTAAATGCATAGATAGTCTATTCTTCAGTTTTTCCATGAAGAGGTTAAATTTATGCTAAATAACCAGTTTGGGTTCAAAGTCCAAATTTGAAAACCCCCAATCAGACTTTGTCTCAAGTTGAAATAGTTTAATCTGTGAAAATTTAGAGGCAGATTGAGTTCATATTTTATTGTGTGGCTCCCTCGCTCCACTACCGGAAGAGGTCACAAAGCCAGGCTAAGCAGTCAGTTTTGAGGCTGAGAATAAGGAACTCCAATACTTCCTACCTTGTGCAGATATAGCAACTATGGGCAGACATTGGCATTGACAGGAGGGATGGAGGGAAAGAAAAAAAATCTTTTTCTGATTAAGGGTAATTCTTGAGAACTATAAAACCCCATATTTCTATTTTACAATATGGAAAACAACTCTGTATCCAAAATAAATTAGCAACCTTCTAGATAGCTTGTCAAATAGAGTCTTCTTGTCCAGAGAATTTTTTTACTATGTTCTTTTTAGGGAAATTCAAATATTAACGTTGTTATCATTGCTTCTATAATGATCCTTTATCAACTAAGATTTATCAAGCACATACTTTATTATAAACTATGTGTTAAGTAACTTCTATTATCTCATTTAATTTTTACTATCTTCACATAAAGTAAATATTAGTATTATTTCCATTTCAGATGAGACAAAACCCCACTTCTATTAAACTCCATCACACATGTCATTAAATCTTACTATGCTCTGCTTCCTTTACTTAACTTTCTCTCTTGCAAGAGGATTAGATTGGATTTCATTGTTGTAGTCATTGAAGGACAAAGTCACGGTTGGAGGGATATAAATAGATTTATTGACCATTAACTTTACACCAGACATCACTTGGATGCTTTCCATACTATATTTCACTTGATGTCAACAACAATCCAAGGAAATTACCAGAACTTGCTACATTACACAAATAAGGAAACTGATTGTGAGTCCATCACTTGCTTAAGGCCCATCAGTTACTAACAATGGAACTGAAATTTGAGGAAATATTTTACTCCAAATCCCACGAATAGAACTATTGGTTTGTATGTTTTCTCCCAAAATAATATTATACATATGTTTCTGTCAAGTATTAAAATACAGTACAGTATGATTTCACTTATATATGGAATTTGAGAAATTTAACAGAGGAACATGGGGGTGGATAGGGAGAGAGGCAAACCAGGAAACAGGCTCTTAACTATGGAGAACAAACTGAGGGTTGCTGGAGGGAAGAAGGGTGGGGATGGGTTAAATGGATGATGGGTATTAAGAGGGCACTGTCAGGGCACCTGGGTGGCTCAGTGGTTAAGCATCTGCCTTCGGCTCAGGTCGTGATCTCGGGGTCCTGGGATCGAGCCCACCATTGGGCTCTCTGCTCAGTGGGGAACCTGCTTCGCCTTTTCTCTCTCTGCCTGCCACTCTGCCTACTTGCGATCTCTCTCTCTATATGTCAAATAAATAAAATCTTAAAAAAAAAAAAAGAGGGCACTGTTTGAACACTAGGTATTGTATGTAAGTGATGAATCACTAAATTCTACACCCTGAAACTAGTAATGCATTGTATGTTAAGTAACTGGAACTTTAAAGACTTGGAACTACAAAAATAAATAAATGAATATTCACTCCTTAATATTCTAACTCTGTATGCATTGCTTAGATTGGTCTGTTTTATTAACGTTTTTCTCTAACAAGATTGGTAGATTTCATCCATACCCTGAGACCCATCTCATTACCAGATGTTTTTATTCATTTTATATCCTATCTTGCTTCATAAGAGTGATCAGAAAAAGAAGCTGCTATATCTTTTACACCAAGGAACCATACATTTCTAAAGAATTGACAAGACAAAGGGGTTTGGACTGGGGGCAGTAAATCGTGAAATAGTAACTAGGAACATAAGGCTTAATTTAACAAAGTTTGTACTGATTTCTGGGCTCCAAACTCCTCATCTCTGGTAAATGTCTTCCTTCAGGTCCTGGAAGGGTACCTCTCGCGTGTCCTGTTTTAGGCAAGAGGGAGAGACCTTCCTGCCTCTGCCATTTTCTCAGATTCCTTCAGCTTAAGATCTTCAATATGCCAAAGTGTCATAATTTGGGGTACTGTGTTCTGAACCCTGTCACCAATTTACCTTGTCATACCTGTTCCTTCTTCCACAAACCACAGCAAAGGCATGACACACAGTTCTGTTTTCTCCCTTAACCTCAGGACTGAATCCAGAATTCCCTCTCGGTGGCTCCGTGTATATCTTGCTGAGTTCTTCCCTGTGGAGCTGTTGGTATAACAAAATTTTAAAACTTTCAGGTTTCTATCTCTGGATCTGCATCGCCAAACCTCACCCAAAGCAACATGGGTAAAACACCTGGCTTCCCCTGATTAAAAGCCTGATGCAACCCTCTCTGCCACCAGTCAGGACAATTCAAAATGTTCCCAGAATTGCCGAATGCCCCCCACCCCGGGGTGAGGGAGGGATGATATAATTGCCCTCAGTGGAGAACTATATGTTTAAAATACCTTCAACCTCTGACCTTCAGTGGTGCTTTCCCCACATCCCTTAACTCAACTTCTCCCACAATAGTTTAAGCATTTAATTCTGAATTAAACTTATTTCTGGCTTATGCAGAATACCTTCTGTTTTCCTAACCAAAGCTGACTGAGAGATGTGACATTGACTGATTTTTTTTTGCATATGGGTAATCTAAAATGTATATAATCTGCTCATATAAAATATGTAAATAGAAGAACTTAAAATTTCACATGAGTTTATGGCATAACCTGCTCCTGTCCCAGATACTTTTTTTTCAATAGAACAGAACCCTTACTTTTAAAAGAATATTATTTTAATATTTGGAAAAATACCCATGTTCTGCCATCGATTGCAGTTTGAAGGAAAATATGACCTATTTGGCAAGGTTATTTCTTGGGAGATAGCTGCTGACTTGTATTTTTAGCATATGTTTATGCAAGAGTTAGATTATACTTTACCAAAATGGTAAGTATAAAAAAGCCAACCAAAAATAAAAGTATTTGATGTGGTTGTGGTACGGATTATTTTGTACTATGGATGCATATGTAAGACACATGAGAGAGAAAGTAGTATTTTTCCTTAATTGTCAATGGCCTAACAGGACTAGAGCTAGGAAGAAGTACACAGAAGGAACTAAGGCTTCCACATTTCCTAAACCTAAACCGGGTCCGATCCAGTTGACATCAGATCTTATTGACAAAACAAATAAACAACAAGGAGCCCCCTCCTTCTCATTTGTTCCTTATAATTTCACCACCCCTGCAGTTTGATTAATCTTCTCACAGATGATTGTTACAAAATTTTACTTATTTATACAACCATGAAGCTTCGAAGCCTTTGAAATTCTCCAGGGAAGGGTATTATAAAGGCGCCAGGTAATAAGAGATACAATATAAATCTTGACTGAGTGTTTCAAAGTATAGAATTTCATGCCTTTCTTCTCCCATCTGTGCTCTAATCCGGCCTCTGAGAAACAAAGCATCGGGGCACTTCACAGTGTGGTGCAGAAAATATAAATAAAACTTAAAAAAAAAAAATCTTTTCTTCAGTAAGTCGGCACCCACTGAAGTCATGCCAGCCTGTGAATTACAGTTTGCTGAGGCTTTAGAAATGAGTATAAAATTGCAGGATATTATAGCCCATGTGAAACGAAGAACTGTTTCTCCTTGGATATGCCATATAACAAAACAATGATCTGACCTAAATTGATTTGCTTTTAAAAATACTCTGTTTCTCAGCTTCCCAGATCTTTCATCCATATTCATCAGTCTGTTGTGCAAATTTTATAACATTCAAACTGTGAACGGAACATGGTATCAACCATGGCTCTGGGTGTGGTTCAATACTGACCCAGGAGCATTTGCATTTCAAGCTTAAGAGAGAGAAACTGGTGCAACATGTTAACATTTACTTTTTATTTTATTCCTGAACCTATTAATATATTAGTTGCTAAATGTGTGTTGTGGGTATTACAGAGCCTGAAGGATATAAAATATTAATGATAATTTTATATGAATGATATAAAAACACCAAAAGATGAAATCTCTACTCCTGGTAGCATAAAAAATTTCTTGGCCTTTAAAAAATGAAATTATAAAGTTATCAGTTGCATTTGCCTCAACATTATCTTTTCCCCTTTATCTGAAAAATACACTTTATGTCCCCTATACATCCTTTATTCCTAGCCCTGTCAACTAAACTTCCCCTTTTCTGTTTTAATTTATTCAAAAAATATTTACTAAGTCTCCACTATGTAACTGACTGTCTTCCTTGAGTTAATTAAGAAAAATGAGACAAAATCCCTACCACAAAAGAACTTGCACATGAGTGTAGGAGATGAAGAGTTGGCAAGAGAATATTTCGACTTCTCACCCCTGGCATTTTCCCCCTTTGTGGGAGTCCATACCTTCCCCAGAATCCAGACATCATCTGTTACACCAGAGAAGTGATGTTACATCAGAATCAGAAAAAAAAAAAATCACTATTTTTTTGCAGATCAAGTTTCTTTTTTTCTTAAATTTGAAATGTAGTTAACATGCATAGTTATGTTAGTTTAACATACAGTTTGGTACAATGATTTGACAATTCTATTCGACACTCAGTGCTCATCACAGTAAGTGTATTCTTAATCCCCTTTATCTATTTCACCTATTCCCCCTCCCATCCCTATTCCTCCCCTCTGGCAACCAACAGTTTGTTCTCTGTATTTAAGAGTTTTTTGTTTTTGTTTTTGTTTTGTTTTGTTTTGTTTTTTGTCTGTCTCTCTTTTTTTAAATTTTGCTTTGTTTTGTTTTTTAAATTCCACATGCGTGAAATCATATGGTGTTTGTCTTTCTTTGTCTGACCTATTTCACTTAGCATAATACTCTCTAGGTCCATCCGTTGTTTTTCCAAATAGCAAAATCTCATTCAATTTCATGACTGAGTAATACTCTGTGTGTGTGTGTGTGTGTGTGTGTGTGTGTACCACATCTTCTTTACCCATTCATCTACTGATGGACACTTAGGTTGCTTCCATAGCTTGGCTATTATAAATAATGCTGCAGTAAATGCAAGTATGCATGTATATATATATTTTTTAATTAATTTTTTTTGGCAATTGGAGGGTTAATAGCAGTAGTGGAATCATTGGACCATATAGTAATTTTATTTTTAATTTTTGAGCAACTTCCAAACTCTTTTTCACAGTGGCAACAGTTTGCATTCCCAGCAGCAGTGCACTAGAGTGTCTTTTTTCTCCATATCCTTGCTAATAGTTGTTATGTCTTCTTGTCTTTTTGACTCCAGATGTGCTGACAGGTGTAAGGTGTTGACTCATTCTGGTTTTGATTTACATTTCCCTGAAGATTAATGATGTTAAGCATCTTTTCATGTGTCAAATCAGAAATTGGAATCAGAAAAAAAATTTTAATGTAAAATACCTGGTCCTTAAGAAGAGTTACAATACGAAGAGCACAAAGCAAAGAAATTCCCTTTTTCCAGCCTAGGTAAAGTTTTCTGGGAGGATTCTAGGCATAAGTAGACATTGTGAGTCCCTCATTTACACTGCCTATGTAAATTAGCACTCACAAAGAGAGATCATTTTCTGGACCATAAAGCGAACAAACAAAAAAAAAAAACAAATTTAAAAGAATTTTAAGTGTAATTTGGAACAAAACTGAATTAAACAAGAAATCAGATAACTCAAAAATTCTCAGATATTTGGAAATTAAATAACACATCCTTTTATAACTAATAGGTCAATGAGAAAGTCACACAGGACACATGAAATTAGAAATATTTCCAGTCTCATAAAATGAGAACTCAATATGTCAAAATTTGTAGGATAAATTGTAGATAAAATAATGCTTAAGGGAAAATTTATAAACTTGATTGCTTATATGAAAAAAATCAATAACCAGAACTTCTATTTTAAGAAATTATAGAAAGAAGACCAAACTAAGCCATATGAAATCACAAGGGATATAATAAAGATAAAAACAAAAATAACAATAGAGAAAATCATTTAAGCCAATAACTGTTTTTTTAAAATCAGTAATTTTGATAAACCTCTAGTCTGACAAATGAACAGAAAATAAGATATAAATTACAACCATCAGAAGTAAAAGAGGTGGGGCACCTGGGTGGCTCAGTGGTTAAGCCTCTGCCTTCTGCTCAGGTTATGATCTCAGGGTCCTTGGATAGAGCCCTGCATCCGGCTCTCTGCTCGGCAGGGGGCCTGCTTCCCCCTCTCTCTCTCTGCCTGCCTCTCTGACTACTTGCTATCTCTGTAAAATAAATACATAAAATCTTAAAAAAAAAAAAAAAGAAGAAGTAAAAGAGGTGACATCACTAGATATTCTACAAACATTAAAACAGGAACTTTACCATAGTAGTTAGCTAAAGGTGCCAGAGCAAAGTACTACAGATTGAGTGGTTGACACAGGGAAGTTTATTGACTCACATTCTGGAGATGAGAAGTTCAAGTTCAAGGTATAAACAAGAATCATATTCTGTTAGAAGGTACTAGAGAGGATCTGTTTCAGGGCTCTCTCCTAGTTTCATAGTTTCTTGGCTTGTGACAGCATAACTCAATAGCATAACTTCACATGGTCATCTCCCTGTGTGCACGTCTGTCCAAATTTCCTCTTTTTGTAATAACACTAGTTATACTGAATTAGGGACCTAACCTACTCCAGAGTGACCTCATCTTAAGTACCTCTGCTAATAATCTATTTCCAAATAAGCTTACATTCTCAGGCACTGGAGATTAGGACTTTGCTATGGTTCCAATGTTTGTGCACAACCCTCCCACCCTACCCGCACATTCATACTTTGAAATCCTAACCTCCAGTGATATTAGCAGACAGGGTTACTGGGAAGTGCCTAAATCATGAGGATGGAGTACTTTTAAAAGAGACCCATAGAATTCCCCTGGACCCTTCCACTCTATGAGGATACATTTGAAAAGTCTACAACCCAGAAAAAGGTCCTCACCTGTCCAGGCTGGCACTGACTTCCAGCCTCCAGAACTATGAGCAATACATTTCTGTTGCTTGTAATCACCATAGTTGGTGATATTTTGCCATAGCAGTCTGAACAGACCAGGACAGACTTCAGCCCAGGTATTTGGGGGACATGATGATAACTATTACATAATCTCATAAATTAGACAACTCAAATGAGATGGAAAAATTCCTCTAAGGACATAAAATTGTCCAAACTCTCTCAAGAAGAAATAGGTAACCTCAATAATGCCATATATAAAAAACAAATTAAATTGGTTTAATTTGTAGTTAAAAAACTTTAGACAAAGAAAAACCCCCACACAGCAGTGCTAACAAAGTCTACCAAATATTTAATTATTTAATATTTTTACAAATTCTACAAATTGTTCCAGAATAAAGAAGAAACATTTTTCAAATCATTTCATGGGTGAGTGTAATTCTGATGCCAAAAACCAAACAAAAAAATCAGAAAAAAAAAATCGTAGGCTAACATTATTCATGAACTTAAAAGCAATATTTTTAAAAATGTTATTAATATATTAAAATTTAATAATTTTTATAATATTTTTAAAATACTATAAAAATTCAATAATTTTTTAATTTTTATTTTATAATAAATATATAATATATTTTAAATATGTTATTAACATATTAAAATTTAATAATTTTAATAGTATTTTTAAAATAATATGGGGCCCCTGGGTGGCTCAATCAGTTCAGTGTCCAATTTTTGAATTCAGCTCAGGTCATGATCTCAGGGTCTTGGGTTCAAGCCACACGTCAGGCTCAGGCTCTGTCCTCAGTAGGGAGTCTGCTTGAGGATTCTCCCCCTGTCCCTCTGCCCCTTCCCCTGCTCACAATTTTTCTTTCACTCACACACCCACCCAAATAAATAAATCTTTTTAAAAATTCAATAATGGGACACCTGGGTGGCTCAGTGGCTCAGGTCATGGCCTCAGGGTCCTGGAATCAACCCCCACATCAGGCTTTCTGCTCAGCGGGGAGCCTGCTTCCCCCTCTCTCTCTGCCTGCTTCTCTGCCTACTTGTGATCTCTCTGTGTCAGATAAGTAAATAAAATCTTTAAAAAATAAATAAAAATTCAAAAATATATAAAAAGAAAATACATCATATCCAAATAGGAGTATCCCAAGAATTCAGTTTGTTCAACATTCTCAAAAGAATTGCTATAATTTACAAATAGCAGAATAAATAAGAAAGAAAACATGAAATTCTCTATTCGAGAATAGTCTTAAAAATTCAACATCTATTCATGGTACACATTCTTAGAAAATAGGTATGTATATGCATTACATATGTGTATATTATATATATTATTAAAATTCTCAAAACATAATAATAAGAAAATAATACCATTGATAAATAGGCAAGAAATTTGCATACTTCCCCAAAGAATAAATATGTTTGGAAAATAAGTACTGACATTAGGGTGACACAAACATTAAAGTCACAAAGAGACTACAGTACACCCAGGAGAGTGGAGTGCTCAGCAGGACTGAGAGCAACTGGAACTGGCATAGGATGCTGATGGAAATGCAAAATGGCAGAGTTACTTTAGAAGACAGTGTGGCAATTTCTTATAAACAAAACTACCGTATCACCCAGCAATCCCATTCCTAGTTTTTCACCACATAAATTGAAATCCTATGCCCACAGCAACACCTGTACATAAGTGTTTGCAGCAGTTTTATTTATAGTATTTCAAAACTTAAAACAGCCCATATGTGTCTCAACAGGGAATAAACAAACTATTGAATGTCTGCATAAGTGAATACTACTCAATAATAAAAAAAGAATCAATATTGATAGAGTCAACATTATGGATGAATAGCTCATGCACTTTGTTGAAGCCCCATACTATATGATTTCACACTACATGACATTCTAAACTAGGTAAAACTGTAAGAGCAGAATTCATGTTTGTTGCCAGAGATGTCGGGGTTGGGGGAGCAGCATAACCACAAAAAGGAACAGAGGAATGGGGGAGGGAGAGAGAAGAGGAACTCTTCCCAGATCATCTTAATGAATGAGATGATGGCAACTTAAACAGGCATTTGCCGAACTTTGCAAAAATGTTTACTAAAAACGGAAAACATTATAGTATATGAATTATATCATGATTTCTTAATTAAAAATAAATTATTAGAACATACAGAATGGACATGTAGATTAGTTCTGCTCACAAAGAACTACCCCAGTGCATAGTCACTGTGCTCACTTGGCTTTTCTACTAAACACCAACTCCTGGAAATTAGAGATTTTGTTTCATTTGTCTCCGCTCCCCAGCATCTAGTACAATATCCAGCAACAAAGTAAAGTTCTCAATAAGTTTGTCACATATATAAATCAAGGGGTCAACCAACAAATAAGATTGATTCTACATAATTAGTATCAGAAAAAAATTAATACTGATACAGAATAAAAAGACATACTACAGGAGGATGATAACGGAGCTCAATGTAAGAATCCCAGTGGCTCTTGATGAAAGATTTATTACAAGCATACAGCATTTAGTTTTATAAAAAATTCTGGATCTGGGACGTAAGATTGTTGTGATTAACAGCAAAGGGGAAAAAATGGCTGCAGCTCAAGTTAGGACCTGGGAGAACTGAAATCACGTATTTTAACATAAATTATCAAGATCCTAGGAGGTTTAAATGAGGTTTTTCTTATAGTTAAAAAGGAAGGAATCACTCCAACACAGGAATGGGAAGCCGCTATCACGGGAAGATGATAAGGAAGAGTCTGAAAAGCACAAGCAGACCTAAAGCTTGATGAAAGGATTTTCAAAGCCTTTTTATTTGAACCAGCTTAAGTGTGATCGGTCCAGTGAGAGTCTTAGTGCCCCAGCTGCCCTGCCCCTTCCCACCGTGTTTGATGTGCAGTGTTGTGCCTGGAGCCCACAGCTTTCAGATGTCCACTCAAGAACACGTGCAGCTTTCCAAGCTCATTTGTGGACAGAAATATGAGCCATGTGTGTCAGTTTCATCAATGTGAAGCACTTAATGTCTACTCTGGAACCATTGAGGAAAGGGGGGAGAAAGATTCTAATTGGTAGACATTCAATAAATTATTTGTTGTAAGAATAAACGGATGCACAAATGAATCAATGAGTGAATGAATAAATAAACAGGGCTATACTCTCTATCATTTGGTGCTGAAAATAACAGAAGCTAGGAGATGAACAGTAATGATGATTAACTTGTACAAAACAGCCTTTAAGCATTCAAACCTGCAGGGCGCCTGGGTGGCTCAGTGGATTAAAGCCTCTTGCCTTCCACTCAGATAGTGATGCCTGGGTCCTGGAATGGATCCTTGCATGGGGCTCTCTTCTCCGTGGGGAGCCTGCTCCCTCATCTCTCTGCCTGCCTCTCTGCCTACTTGTGATCTCTGTCAAATAAATAAAGAAGATTTAAAAAAAGAAAAAAGAATTCAAACCTGGTCTTCTCTACTCCTCCTCATATACACGTAGATTGCTGGGGGGGAGGGGGCCGCGGGGAGGTGTGGGTGGTGTTTCATTAGCTCAGTCTGTTTCTAGTTTCCAAATTCTAGATAAAACTGGCCTCGAAAAATGCTCTCTCATGGTCTGCATTTATCTTTGTCTTTCTTTGCTGTAAATATGCTTTTTCACACAGCTTTTTAGAAAAAAAATCTCATACCATTACCTGCCCATAGGCTGCTCTTGTGTTTTATTCTTATGACACAAGGAAAACAATGTAACAGACTGGCTTTCTTGGTATTTTGTTAGAAATTATATCCACAACCTAGATGAACGCATTTTCATTCTTACAGCTTTAAAATAAAAAAGAAAGCAAAACAGCTCATTTTTACTAATTTATCAACTTTGGTCTCCTGTTTCTTTTATCAAGAAGACAATAAAGGGTGACGACAGAATATATACACATGGAAATATTGCCCAAAGGAAATTCCCTTTACCTCATTGTGAAGCAAAGTTCTGCCCATATTATTATGGCATTAAAACACAAATCATGAATTGAAATGAAGTCAATGCCTTCTTGAGAAGCAGTAAAAATACATGGTAAGGACATAAACTTTGATACCATCTAAAACTATAGTAAGTTAGAACTTCCCAAAATAGTGTTTGTGTTATTCACTACTGGAAAATAGGAGACCAGGAATGTGACGATTAAGCTTGTCAGTAGTAAGTCTTTAGTTCCATTCTAATTTTATGTCTGTCTATTTGCATTATTTTCATAAGGAAATATAACCAGAATCCTATAGTACAATTTAAGAAAATTGGTAGTATTTCATTCACTTAATGATTCATCATGGATGACTCACAACTTCTCCTTTAATTCCCTTCCAATGGAAAGTAGATGATAAGCTTTGCAATATATTTATCCCACAGAGCTATCAAGAAGATTTAATGAAAAAAAAAAAAAACACTTTGAACTCACTAAAATGTGCTATAGAGAGGAAATATATGCCATATTTAGGAAATTTATATCTCCAAATATTTTAACCTATGATTAGATATTTGTTGTATCAGTTGCATTTCTAACTGATGAATTATATTACATGTAAATATTGGTATTCCTAAATTTAAGCTTTTTCTATGTTTTTCATGTTCAGGTTCTCATAATAACTTAAAGAAGTAAGTAATAGATTAAAAAAAATGAAACTCAGAAACAAAAACATTATCAAGTTACACAAGTGGCAAGTTATAATTAACCAACTGTAGCTGTTTCCTCCAAGTGTATCCATTTTAGAAAGTGGTGAATGAAAAGAATTATCAGGATGATCTGAGGAATACCCTGATTTTAATATTGTCTGGCCTTTTATATGGTATTTTTGATCATAAAAAGTGTCATGGTGATTGGTGTTTACAGTGGAGCAATGATTCTATATATATATATAGATAGGCATTCTATATATATATATATATAGGCAGGCAAGATTAGCTTTAGATCCAATTTCTCTTTTTCTGGTAATAGCATGCTTCCACATTTAGAGTATTGATTAAAGATTAAACTCTGGAAGATTCTTGCATTTGTAGGGTTTGTTCAGCCAACAAACCTTTTCTCCAAGTTTTCCCCCCTGGATCTTTGACCTATTTTCTGAAAACCCAGGAATTTCCTTCCAGCATGACTCACCTCCAACTGTGGAAGAATCGGGTCCACTATTTCTTAAAAAAACCTTTATAAACATGGTTTTTGTTATTTTGTTTATTTGTTATTTTGTTTATTTGTTATAAGATTATATTATAGTGACATTATAGGTTATTTTAAATGAAGTGGGATGAAATGAGTATCTCCTCCTTGAGACTTTTCCTTACGTTTCCTCATTTCTCTCTGTCTTTATTTATATGCATATATTCACAAGGTTGTCTTAAGTTTAGACATGTCTAGCTAGTTCACTTACATTATGCATTTTTCTGTTATATGTGTGTCCCTTGCCATTATGAATTAATTGGCTCCATAGATTCCTTCCAGTTCACTTAAAAAGCAAATTATTTTTGTAAAACTTAAATAGAAGCAAAATGGAATGAAAGAAAGGAGCATGCTATCATCAATGAGTGAATGTTATTTCATTTGACTCCTAAAAATAAGTGTGACTTAGTTTCTTTCTAAGGTAGTTTTCTTTTGTTTTTCACTTGAGTTAAGCTTTGTTAAACTCATTTTCTAAATAACTAAGATTGAAAAAAATTCAGAAGCAGTGATGGCTTTATTTACTATAAACATCACAATATTTGTGGTTACTTTGAATTACAATTTTGCTACTCTACTAAATAATATCGTTGACCTCCGAAATATTCTCAGATTATTAAATTGCAGGGAAGATTTGATTATAGTCAACTTAGAAATATAGTAAATAAAAGAAATGAATAAGACAGATAAAATATTAAGCCACACCAGAAATACATCCTTAAATCTGTGCTTTTTAAAAAAGTCATTGGACATACATTCATATTTTCTGATTTAGAAGATTCAGCCTTGTGCACACATTTTAATTGGGATGATATAGTATTTCAATTCTTAATTTGCTTTCTCTGGTTTTTCCATACTATTTATATAACGGAAACTAAAACATTGGTCAACTTCTGAACACCAGATCCATATTTATTTCAACATACAAACCAAAATATTTACTTTGCAGATCTTCTTTGCAAGGCAAAATTTTAAAAATACAGCTTTTATCTCAACATTGGATGCTTCTAGAATTTAAAGAACACAATGTATGAAGCTTAATATTTTTGTAAAATATCATATAATTTTATGCTGCTATTAGTCAAGGACATTTTCTTTTCTTTCTTTTTTTTTTTTTTTTGGTAACCTTAGAGAATTCATTAAAAGAATTAAAACATTTTTTAATATTATGTGCAAGGCCCTCTGATGAGAATTTTTCTTTTTATATATTATTCTTCTAAATCTTGCAACAACCTTGTAGCACCAATATTGTTTTACAAATGAGAAAGTGTAGGTGGAGAGGAACTAAATGGCTTGCCCAGATATTACTAGGCAAGTGATTTCATAGGAAGCTGTGGGACTCAAGAGCTTATGGTTCTGTACTTCACTAAATTTAAAACTTTGAATAATAAAAGTAGTTTTTTCAAATTAAAAGACTTATTAAGAGGCCTAAAAATATCTGGGCTTCCAGAATTTTACAGATCATCGCCAAAGAGGTTCTGTCTTTGTGAATGGTGAAAAAGTGAATTTAATAGCTCACTTGGTGGTGTAGTCCGTTAAGCGTCTGACTCTTTGTTTCAGTTCAGGTCCTGATCTCAGGGTCAACAGATCAAGCCCCGGGTCAGGCTATGTGTTCAGCAGGGAGTTTGCAGGAGTTTCTCTCTCCCTCTCTCTCTCTCTTTCTCAAATAAATACATAAATCTTAAAATAATAATACAGTGCTCAATTCATTCTCCCTGTTGGTCAATCTCACAGCACACAATCATTTCTTTAGTTACACTTGCCACACTGTTCAGTTCATTTGTTTTTGTTTTGATCTCCCTTATTTCTGTGAACACATCATGAGGGTAGAGATCATATATGTTTTGTCATTTTTCTACCCAGGTATCTCGCTGAGTACCTGGTCAGACTGAACTATCTCATTTATTAGGACACATTCAACTTAAAATGACACAGTTATTTTACTGCCAGTTCTTAGATAATATGGTCCTTTACTTATTGTATATAACAAGAAGACTGGAGCTCCATGGGTTTGAAAGAAGAGTTTGGAAGCTCAGGGATGTCAGTACACTGACTGTGTGTGTGTTCGGTAACAAGTGCAAATATATTCTAATTGGAAATATAAGAAGAGGCCAACAAATGGTGCTCCAGAAAATGAGGAACTGTGGAGTGGGAGAGAATCATGGAATCGTGCCTTGAGAAGGGGCATCGGGAACCAGATCATCTCATCTAGCTTCATTCTTATAACATCTCTGACAAGACAGCTTGAGTTTCATCACTTTCAATTCAGTGTCCGGAAACACATTACATCATAAATAATCCATCTCATTCCTGACAAATCCTAGGTACAGCACCATAGATATTCTTTGATCGTGTACATTTCACAGTTTCTCTGACCCTTATTTTTACTGTCTAAAGTCCTATTTTGACTTCCAACCTTGTCCCCGTGCTGCATTACCTCACTCACATGTGTGCAAACACATCAAATTTCCTTTTGTCTTTCTTGACATTTCTTGAACAAACTTTGGTTTCAATCAATCCTAAGGTCTTACAGAAATCTTGAAATTGAGCAACATGTAACATGCCTGGAGACAGTTTATTACTATAAAACTATGGGAGAGCTTCTTGATTATAGAAAACTACATGGAGCAAATTCTGAATTAAGTTAATGAAACAGTTTTTATAGGGAAAAAAGACACACTTAGATTTCATTACATTACATGTAATTTAGCTGAATTTTTACACATAGATACAACTCAAATTTTGATTAATTTTTTTTAACTAGAGGGGTGATGTCTCATTGATGCACTTGGAGTTTTTGGGGGTTTGTAGCTAGACAGTACAGAGAGATTTTGTAGCCAGTAGATAGAATATATATTGTTTGACCAGTTGACCTACTTCAAAGCAAATGACTTGAGCTAGAAGAAAAAATTGCTTTTTTTTTCCTTTAACAAATGCATAAAGACTTTTAAAATGGTGGGGGCTATAGGAGGAATGTCTCAATTCCAAATATTTTTAATTTCATATTTCACACCACATTACCCCAACATCTTTATTTTTATACCCAGCTTGCTGAAATATGGAAAGGATGAAGCCAATACTGAGTTGTGATTTCAGTCTCAGTTGGGCTTCACAACACTGTTCCAGAAACTTTTACATGTCCCTGGCAGAGCTCCTGCTGTCCAGCAGTTACTCAAAAATTAAAAGTCTTTACTCATGTTCCTTATTATTATAAGAGAAAAGCAGGGTTTGTCATTTATTGAGAAAATTAATGCTAAAGCAAAAAATTCCTGTACCTTATCTAAAAACAGTGATTTTTGTCCTCACCATTCTCAACCTGGTGCTCCCAGTCTGAGAAAGAAGTATAATGTCACCCACTGATGGTTATAGGGATTCCTTCAGATTTCCACCTCACAGACCTGACAAAACCAAGTATATCTTCTCACTGTAGGATCTCAGTCACTTCCCCCACATGGGATTCCCTCCCACCAGGTTGATAACTGCATTCATGTCTCTCCTGTTTTAGCAAGTGTTCATACTTTGTCTCTGATTTGCTCATTTGACCTCAGTCTTCTGCCTCCACCATTCCACTGAAGTGACCCTGATCAAGGTCATAAATGACATTTTAGGAATTAAAACTAAAGTGCTTCTCATAATTTATTGTTCAGTAACATTTTACACAGATGATCAATTATTTTCTTGAAACTAACTACCTCTCTGTGATGGGGTGCTAGTAGTCTCTTCATTCATCCAACAAGTATTTCCTAACCACTTGCTTTCAGCAAGGGACTGTCCTCAGCACTTGGAATCAGTGAACAGGATAGTTAAGGATTTCTGCCCATTTGGAGCTTATATTCTACTGAAGGAAGACAGAATATATATATATATAATGAATAAATAACTTAATATATTTTGAAATTAAGTTTTATGGAAAAAGAAATTAGAGCAGATACAGGATATTGGAAGTATAAAGGATGAGATTACCTGCTGCATTATATTTAGTGGCCAATGAGGCAGTATGGAAAAATTGAGATGTGAGAAACTTGAAGGACATGCAAGACATAGCCAGAAAGAAATGTGGAAAAAAATCATTCTATTAAAAATGGAAAAGCTAACCTACCCTCTGCAGAGCATGCTTGCATGTTGAAGAATAACAGAAACAGTGTAGCTGGAGTAGATGAGGCAATGGGAAAAGCAGGAGGAAAGATCAGAGGGTGACTGGGGCAGATGATATAGAACTTTTTAGGTCATTGTTCCTAATGAGCAGAGGAATAATATGGCTTTCTTCCTAATGAGCAGAGGAATAATATGATTTGACTTTGGCTTTAAAAGGGCATTCAGGGGGTACCTGGGTGACTCAGTGGGTTAAGCCTCTGCCTTCAGCTCAGGTCATGATCTCAGGGTCCTGGGATTGAGCCCCGCATTGGGCTCTCTGCTCAGTAGGAAGTCTGCTTCCCCCCGCCCCTGCCTGCCTCTCTGCCTCCTTGTGATCTCTCTCTCTGTCAAATAAATAAAATTTTCTAAAAAATAATAAAATAAAAGGGCATTCAGACTATTATAAGAATAGATTATAGTGGGTAAGACCTATTTGAGTAATCCAGTGAGCAATGATGGTGGCTTGGACAGGATGATAGACATGAAGTGGTCAGATTCTGGCTTATCTAAAAGGCTGAGCCAACAGAATTCCCTCCACATAGATTTTAAGAGAAATCAAGAGATCAAGCATGAACTAAGGGGTTTTGACTACAGGAATAGGAAGAACAGACTGGTCATGAACTGAGATGGTCAAAGCTTCAAATAGAGCAGATTTAACAGAGAAGATCAAATCTTCCTTACATATCTTTCTGGATGTAAAGTTGACATGTGGACATGTTGAATAAGCAGTTACACATGAGTCTGAAATAAAAATGTCATCTGAGCTGGAGATGTGTATTTTGGAGTCATCAGCACAGAAGTGATATTAAAAGCCATGTAACTATATGGGATCAACAAGAGAGAAATATACATGGAGAAGAAAAGAGGACCAAGGATAGAGCTCCAGGAAACTGCAACATCACGTGTCAGGTAGAAGAGGGGAAGCCAACAGAGGAGACTGGCTACCGGCAGCCATCGAGATAAGAAGGAAAGCCCCAAGAATGACAAGTCACAGAACCCAAGAGAAGAAAATGTGGAAAGGAGGAGTGAGGTAGAGTTCTTGATTTTAGAGTCCTCTGTCCATCTCTCTTGTCTCTCAGTATGATTGACTGAGTTGATGGTATTAGCAGTTAAATCACAGTCTTGGCTCTTTGTGTTCTTGGGGACAACTAAAATCTTCAGGTGTTTTCTTCATTTAAACAACTCTGCACAGGTGGGGAGTGGGGGATGGGCGAAGGTGACCAAAAGGTCCAAACTTCCAGTTATAAGATAAGTCAGTCCCAGGATGTAATGCACAATGTGGGAACTCTAGTCAACAATACCATATCATGCAATTTAAAAATTGCTACGAGAGTAGATCTAAAAAGTCTCACCACAAAGAAAACATTCTGCAACTATGTGAAGTTTTGGGTGTTAAAAAAATGAGCATGGTGATCTTTTCACAACACATGCATATATCAAATTAGTATATTGTATGCCTGACTCTAATACAGTGTTACATGGCAATTATATCTGAATAAAGCAGAGAAAAAAATCTTAAAAGCACTAATAATTTTATCTGTGCATACAAATAAAATAACCATTCATCTCTTCAAAAAAGATACTCTACAGCTTACCTTCTTTTATTCAGTTTTTTCATTGTTTTAAAGTTTCAGTATCAAACTATATGCTTATCAATATTGCTTGTCTTATAATAAAGGGTTTTATTACGTTATTACATTTTTATGTATATTGACAATGTGGTGCTGAAAACTGGGACCACAGAAAATCCTGGAAGTGCGGAGGAACCTAAATCACCCACAAATGTAAATGTTAAATGTCATGTGTCCCAGCATCTAAGACTTTTTTTTTTACAATTTCACCTTATCAAAATGAGTGTCTTATAATTCATGTGTATATATTTGATATGACTATTTCATATGATCCAAAAAAAACTATTTTCAAATTGATGGTGAATGTTAAGCTAAATTAGTTGCATACTAGAAGCAACATATTCTTTTTTTTTTTTTTTAAGATTTATTTATTTTTTTTTTGAGAGAGAGAGAGAGTACAGTGGGAGGGCAGAGGGAGAGGGAGATCTTATGACCCTGAGATAACAACCTGGGCTGAAACCAAGAGTCAGATGCTTAACCCAACTGAGCCACAAAGGTGCCCCATAGAAGCAAAAACTTCCTGCTGATTTTCTCTAGGGACAGTAATAATAATGGCTAAAATTTATTAACCTTAAGTGCCATCCATGCTCCATAATTAACAGATTAATTATCTTATTTAATACTAAATGCAACCTTATGAAGGAGAGAATGTGGTTGTACCATCTTCATACATGAGAACTGAAGCTTCGCAAAGTTACATCCCCAAGATTATATAACTGGTAAATATCAAAGGGAGAAATTTGTCCAGATCTTTGTGAAAAGTCTGTGCTCTCAGCCACCATGTGATCTAAGCCATTCACACCAAAAAACACTTACAAGGACATTTATTATCAAAAAGTGTCAGAGAAGCACTAATGCGATCTTCCGGTCATCAAATTTCCAATTGATCATGAGTAATAATGCCTTAACATTACATTGCCAATTTCCTTTTAAATTTTATGAACCTAGAGAGAAACTATTTTTCTCCTTCTCTCTCCAAAATGTTTTCGTCTATCTACTCCTGTGGAATACTGATTTTAAAGATAGGGTTTAATTTATATATTTGTAATAGATTTATTTTTATATACAGCTATACATATACACATACATATATAGATGAATTTTTATGTTCTGATTATCATCAAAAGAGTACTCAAGTCTCCTTCTTATGTTGGTATAGCCTGTGTTTACTGTCCACCTCTATTCTTCAGCGATTTCAACTTTACTGTAATAACTTGTGTGATTCTATGGTATAATATAAATCAAATCCTTCAAATGGAAATCATTTCCTATTTAGTGCTGTGCATTTTGTTGCAAAATTGTTGATAACTTTGTTATAAACATAAAGTTGTTGTGATTTTTTTTATTACTGTACTATATGCTGCATTTGTTTAAGTTTATGACTGTGGGATGCTCACCAAACAGAGAAATCAGTTTTCTCAGAAAACAAGGCTAACACAGTTTTAGATAGTAGATCCAAAAGAGATTATAGGATAATTCAAATTCTCATTTAAAAGTAGAAAGCAGCCTATGTTTACATTTTTATTACCTGTCATTTACCTTCTAATCACAGTTATTGGTTATGATAGGCATAGTAATTTAAAAGTAACGTGGCTTTTACGCCCAATGGCTCAAATCTTCTACATCATTTAATGGAAAAATTGCTACTCAAGACATAAAGAAAGAAATGGGTATATTTATAGTGAAGTTTTTCTTTTCATCTAGATTTTTAATTATGGGGTTGTAAATGGCATCGTGAGAATAACCTCAAGCAGTTACTAAGAATAAGCATGCAAAACTTGTTGGTTATTCAAATATGTCAAGCCCTTTCATCTGGAAATACAGATGGAAACTGTAGGATTTGCATTATTCAACAGTTAATCCTTCCAGGTTTATTTAGAAATAGTCCAAGTGTGGCTAGAAAAAGATGTTCTCCTTTTTCCCCCCAAATTTAATTAAATTCTTTTCAAGTATTGCAATATTTTCACTTAAAATATTGTTAAATTGACATCTTTATATCTCAAGGAAACTATTATGAATGGGCTCAATAAAATCTAGGATTTTTAATTGCCTTTAATCTTTGGATCAAAAGTTCAGAGATAATTGAAAAGAGAAAATTGGATGGAATTTCCTTAGAAACAGCAAAATTAAACATCATTGACTCTACCAGTGTGCCAGTTACAGATCTAAGAAAGCATATTTAATCTTTGGATATATATTCATTTAAGAACACATTCACTTAAGAATTACTAAACTAGAAGTCACCACGTAGAGCCCAGAACTAGGCTTTAGTCACTAGGAAGGTTATACTGAAGACAGCCAACCATGACCACTTAGAAAATTTTCTGGGCTCAGAATGGTGGTGAATCAGTATCCAGTTTTATTACTATATTTGTATTATGATTCTTTTTTAACTTACCCTAAAGATTCTATAATTGATCTACATTGAGGTGAAGTTTTTATTTTATAAAATGTATTAGCATAATTTGAATATTTTAATATTTCACTGAATAAATCGAGGTCAATGTAAAATATTAAAAGAAGAGTGCAAAGATTAATCAAAATTTTAGTTCTTTATCAAGATGGTCTTATTTATTTCTACCTGGATCAGGTAAGAGTCAGCTTCGAGAGACAGAAAGCTCACAGTAGGGACACTTGGGTGGCTCAGTAGTCAAGTGCCTGCCTCCAGCCTGGGTCATGATCCTGGGCTCCTGGGATCAGGTCCTGGGATCAGGTCCTGCTCCGTGGGGAGCTTGCTTCTCCCTCTCCCACTTCCCCTGCTTATGTTCCCTTTTCACTGTCTCTTTCTGTCAAATAAAGAACTAAAATTAAAAAAAAAAAAAGAAAAAAGGAAGAAAGAAAGAAAAAGAAAGCTCACAATAGCAGCCGCTGAAACAAGTTAGATGTTTGTTTTGGAATTCAAGCCTTCCTGGTCTGCCACTACCAGGGCAGGACACACTTTACATCTTGTTGCTTCTTGTTTTCAAATAACTTCCATTTTATGGTCCACAATAGCTGCTCAAGGCCCGGCAATCACATTTAGTTCCAGCCAGCAGAAAAGAAAAAGAGACAAAGAAAAACATGCCTCTTTCATTTAAGAGAAGTTGCCCACAAATTCTGGTTACGTTCCATATTAAAAAAAAAAAAAAAAAAAAATGAAGTCACCGGTTGATATTTAATTGTAGATGAGGGTGGAAAAGGTATTATTTATTCTAGACAGTCATGTGCTTAGCTAAAAATCAGTTCTAAAACCTAAAATGGGGTTTTAGAATGTTAGGTGACATGTTAGGTGACAACCAGCAATATCAGTCACATAAGCTTTTTGTTCATTAACTCTAGGACTGTGGCTCATCTGTGGCAAACTGCCCCTCCCCTATTGCAATAGCCATTTATTATTCAGAAGTACATGTTCATTACATGACTCTGTCTACGTGTCTATCCCTTCTAAAACAGGCCCATTAACTGGAATGGAGGTGATTTTTTTCCATACAGAAATTGTACTTTATTGAGTTTATCTTAGTAACCTTCATGTCACCTAACTCTCTAGAGTGTGAACATGTGCCCCTGAGGAACAACAGTTTGTATAAACGGGAGGCTGTGTGTTTGCATTAAATAACCAGTGATCTCACACTTTATTATATATTCCATCAAGTTCATAATACTGAATCAACTTTCAGTAAGTATAAATAATTGTAGATGTTTCCCAGCAGAAATTTCACATGATTGCCTGACACCTAGGAAATTTGCTCTTTCTCTGATATAGTCAGCCTTGTTATAAGTGGGTCCATTGCTCCCCATCACATCCAGAACAGATACATCAGAATCCAGCCACTTCTCAAGGGTCTGTACTGATAACCACTGTCCTCTCTCACCCGCGTTGTTAATGTAGCCTCTAACTGATCTCAGCGCCTCGGCCTGTGGTTCAACACAGTAATGAGAGTTATCTTTCTACAGTACAAAGCAGATCCCTTCTTGGCCCAAAAGCATCTGAACAGAGTGAATGGTCAAGTCCTGACCTGGGCCGGCACGCCCTGCTGCCACCACTTCCATTCACCCTGTCCCATGCACTCTCTGACTCTGTCCCTGCCTTCTTTCCTCTGAATCTTTGTGCCACCGTCAAGAAAGACTTCTTGTTGTCTGTCACACACCAAGCATACTCCGACCTCAGTGCTTGGCTTGTCTTCCCTGCTGACCAGCATGCCTTTCTTCCAATTTTTCTTGCATCTCCAACCATTACTTCTTTCAGTTCCCTACTCAACGGACACTTTACCTGAAATGTCTTTCCTTAACCACACTAGGTAAAACTATCAGCTCCTACCCAGGACACCATAGTCCCCTCTTTCTTCACCTTTCTCCAGAACAGATATCATCTAATGGCGTGCTACGTATTGCTTTGTGGGTTGATTTGCTTTGTGGTTGTCCTTCCACTAGAATGTAAGCTCCACGAGGGGAAGGACTTGTGGAAAGAGCAGCCCAGCTGGCCATCAGAGTCCCCAGTCCCAAAGCCAGGCTGCGCAACAAAGAAAATGAATAGACGGTTTGTGTGCACTTCTCATTTATGTTAATGAAACTATAAAGCTACAAAAAAATTAAAATTAAAAATTAAAAAGTTTAAAGTATCCAAAAAGTGTCGATTAATCTTTCTATGTTATGAAGAAAGGAATGTTCTACCGAAAACTATAATGATAGATCTTTTGCTTTATCTTAGTCAACAAAATTTAGATGAGTATGTAGTTGAAATTTTCACTAAACTTGGAAATGACACATGTAATAATGGCTAATGGTTTTATTGCTCCCTGTATGCTGGGTGCTATGCTTTACTTCAATGGATCTCTTATTTGACTTATTATGTTGCATGACATGTGGGGAAACACTCTGAGCTATGTTAACTGGGTTACCGAACCTCATACAACCAGTAAGTGGGAGGGTTGACGACAGAATCCTGTTTGAGTAGACCCCACAGAACTTGCTTGTAACCTCTATTCCAGAATGCTTCTTATGGAAGGTAATAGCTCTGCCAAAAAGCAGAGGCTGAAAAAGAAAATAGAAACAAGAGGGGTGCCCGGGTGGCTCAGTTGGTTAAGCATCTGTTTTCAGCTCAAGTCATGATCTCAGGGTCCGGGAATTAAGCTCGGCTCCCTGCTCAGTGGGGAGTCTATTTCTCCCTCTTCCTCTACCTTCCTGTGCTCCTTGTTCTCTCTTTCAAATAAATAAAATCTTAAGAAAGAAAGAAAGAAAAATCGATTTAATTGTTCCATAGTCTATAAAGTACATTGAGTTAGGAAACCTGAGTTCAACCCTGGTTCCATCAATGACAAGTATGATTTTATTTTATTTTATTTTTTTTTAAGATTTTATTTATTTATTTGAGAGAGAGAAATCACAAGTAGATGGAGAGGCAGGCAGAGAGAGAGTGAAGCAGGCTCCCTGCTGAGCAGAGAGCCCAATGCGGGACTCGATCCCAGGACCCTGAGATCATGACCTGAGCCGAAGGCAGCGGCTTAACCCACTGAGCCACCCAGGTGCCTGACAAGTATGATTTTAGTTCATTTAGATTTTTAGTTCTAAAAAAATGGGACAATGACATTAAATAAGGTCAATTAAATACTGTCTAATATTCCCTGGCTCAAGAGTTACATAAATCACTGTTTTTAAAAAGTTATGTGTAGGAGTACCTGACCAGCTCCGTCAGTGGATCATGTAACTCCTGATCTCGGGGTTAGAAGTTCAAACCCCATGTTGAATGTAGAGATTACTTAAAAATAAATCTTTAAAAAAATTAAAAACTCTGTATAATACATCATAGTGACTTAAATTGGCAAAAGAAATCTGAATATTTTCATAATCACATGTTTAATATGAGTCAATTAACTATAAACTGATTGCTTGAAATCAGTAAATCTTTAGAAATCATGAATATTTGGGGTATAGCTAAAAAAAGAGAAATAATGGTCCCACTGAATTATGCATGGCTCAAATAGTACTTTCAGTGTCCATTAAATTCTGAACCTAAGAAAATTCACCAATTTTCTGTAATATTTTGAGTTGAAATTTCAAGAGCGAAGTCAGGATATAGGATGGAGGTTTCAGGTGGGACTGGTCCAGAACCACAAAGGTGTGATGATTAATTTTATGGATTGACTTGATTGGGCCACAGTGTGCCCAGATATTTGACTAAACTATATTTAACTATTTCTGGTGTGTCTGTGAAGGTATGTCCAGATGTGATTAACATTTAAACTGGTAGACTATATAAAGCAGATTGCCCTCCCCAATGTGGATGGGCTTCATCTAATTTATTGAGGGCCTAAGTAGAATGAAAGGCAGAAGAGGAATTTGTCTCCCTGCCTTCCTGCTTTAGCTGGGTCATTAGTTTTGGTCTTCTCCTGCCCTGGGACTGAGACATACACCATCAACTCCCCTGTTCTCAGTCCTTCAGACCTGGACTGGAACTGTACCCATCACTTCCCTGGATTTTCAACTGACAGACATCAGACTGTGGGACTTCCCAGCCTCCATAAACACATGAGGCAATTGTTCATAGTAAATCTCTTAGATAGATAGATGAATGAGATACATGTAATACGTACGGTTCTGTTTCTCTGAAGATCCCTGACTAATACAGAAGACAGTCAGTAATGTGGAATTATACATTAAATCTGGTATCCAAAAAAGGTTTCGTCCAGGTGGACCAAGACTTTATAAACCCAGAGTCAGTCTTCTCTTTCCCACCAAAGCCATGCCTGGAACTGTGTACACATGGAAGGCTTGGTAATTCAAAACATAAAAGGAAGGGAAAAGGAAAGGAAAGAATAGGAAAGGGAGGTTGGGGAGAAGAAGCAGCAAAAAGGGAGGGGCTAAAATGAACAATAAAGAATAAATTGCCTAGGGAATAAAAGAAAAGAAAGAGAAAAAAAAAAAAAAGGAACAGAACAAGAGGAGGTTAGTAAGTTTGGCAGACAGCTCTGCACAGACAGTATGCTTTGGCTCTAGAACAACACATGCCAGAGGGAGCTCCTTGCCTGAAGAGAAAGGCGGAGTGAAAGCAGGCGGTCTTAGAGTAAGAAAACTTTTTCATAAGCATCAATACTGATTATTCCAATTTTTTTCATGGCGTAGAGGTCATAAATACATTTTTCTAATACCAAACTTAATTGCCAAGGAAAGAAAATATTCTTTATATGTAAGAGACAGACAAAGACAAAGTTGCACACTCTTCTTTAAAATTACCTCAGGGACTCCGTTGCATTAGGAGATTGTGACAGCCTTCTCGGAATTGTTTCTCCCTTCTGAAAAACAAAAAAACTGTTGACACTACTTATGCTACCCTGTGCGGTCTGCCATGCAGAACAGCCTCTGTTAGCACTTGCATTGTGCAAGTGGGTAGCGTCACTCAGCGTAGTTACCCTAAGGCTGAGCCCAGATGGTGTTGTCTGAGAAGAGCTCTGCAGGAGCTTCACAAAACACAGGTTTACTGCCTCCCCTTGCATCAAGAAAAACCTTGAAAAGTCCTCCATGGACTGTAGCTTCTCTAACTCTCCAATCACATCACTCCCCACCCCCACCCCCAACTTCCTTTTTCCTGCAAACAAATCTGCTCCAGTTACCACACACTCTGGCTTTTTCCAAGACTCCTATCTGGAAAGCCTTCTCTCTCTGTCTCAACCCATGTCACCTCCCTTTTTAAAGCTTCATTCAATATCTGTTTTCTCTAGAAGAGTGTACGGACTTATTCCACGAGAACTAGATCACTCAAAACATGTTCACTGCTGCACCACAAATGAGCAGTCTGAATGATGTTATTTTGTCATTTTAGATATATCACATTGAATTGTTCTTGTCTCTATGTGCTTTCCTTAGGTATAATCCCATAAGAGAAGGAATAATTCTTGTGCTTTCTTTTTAATCTCTTTTCTTTATCAGCACTCCAAAACACATGTGCATGCACACACGCACACACACACACACACACACACACTCACATTGTCTAGTTTGGTAATTTTATTCAGGAAGAATGAATAAATAGGAATGCACTAATTCCCCCATTCTTTTCTATACCTGAGATTGTGTTCACCTCAGTATAGAATTACTCTCTACTATCAAGAGGATGTTGAAGGCATATGCCATTTATATGCCATGGTTACATGAATTGAAGAAACATACTGGAAAAATAAGTGTCATTACTTTGTTTATTTGTCAGGAAACTGGATACCTTCTATACAAGACTACAAAAATCATATACCTCACATAGACACCAAAAGAAGTACTTTGCCTTCTCTCTAAAGTACCTAATGAAAACTGTCCCCATGTGGTCACGTCATCTCAAACTCTATTAGTGGATTGGATACGCCAGTCGTTACTACACACAATGCGGTTAATATCACATAAAATGGGTAAAGCAAGTAAGTTTTCTTTAAGTTCATTGTCTAAAATGGAAAAATTTTTAAAAGATTTTAGGGAGCATTTCTATATCATGGGCATTTTCAGATGGTTAACTCCTTCCATAAGTCATAAATGGGGTCTAAAACAAATCAGGAATATATCCCACATCCATACAGATGTGAAGCATAGGAATTGAGCCTCAAATCTGTTCTTATACTCCATGCTCAGATCTCTCCATAATAATCACAGACGCTTCGAAAGAAAAGAGTTCTATTTTCATGACACAACCTAAACAGTATACTGTAAATTTTGTTGTTGAAACAATGATGTGGTAAGATGATGAGGAAAGAGCTGTATACAGATAGGCTGACATAAAAACAAAACAAAACGAAACAAGAAACAAACAAATAAACAAATCCGGAAGATGAAAAAGTCAAACACAGAAAAAGCAAAAAAAATCTAAGTCAGAAAGACCCAAACGTGAGGAGGAAATCAGAACAGTGTTTCACATCAGTCTAAAAGGTGATGCCATCTGTCCCACCTTAGGAAATGAGTACAGAGGATTAAAGCCAAAGAAGCTTCTCTCCTACTGCAGTCTGTCCATTCCTGCCAGACCCCCACACCTGTCTCTATCCAGCCAGCATGGGTTCAGTCGGCTGTCTATGAGAATTGTTGATAAAACACCACAGACAGGTCCCGGCTCACAGTGGTTCACCTTATGACTTTTCAACTTTATGATAATGCAAAAGTGATACACATTTAGTAGAAGACAAACTTCAAATTTAGAAGTTTGATATTTTTCTCTTTTTTAAGATTAGTGTTTATTTGACAGAGAGACAGAACTAGCAGGGGGGGCAGCAGGGAGAGGGAGAAACAGGCTCTCCACTTGAGCAGAGAGCTCCATGTGGGGCTCCATCCCAGTAGCCCAGGATCTTGACCTGAGCCGAAGGCAGCCACTTAACCAACTGAGCCACCAAGGCACCCCTAGAAGCTTGATAGTTTCTTGAGCTAGTGGTATGTGGTGGGCTACTCTGTCATGAGGCTGGCAGCCGCAGTGATGGCGAGAGTAACAACCAGTACACTCATAATTGTGTGCCCATAAGACCATTCCATTTTTCAGTTTCGATGTTAATCTAAACGTTCTCAGCATGTTCAAGGTAGGCTAGGCTAAGCTATGATGTTCCGCGGGTTGGATGTATTAAACACATTTTCAACTTATGATGTTTTCAATTTATTATGGGTTAATCGGGATGTCAGTCCAAGAAGATCTGTACTTGGAAAACTTACATGTTTTCTGTGCTAAACAGATGACAGAGACAACTCCCAGAGTGTTTCCAGATTTCTCTTCTTCTCTCAAGCCTTGATAAACCATGCCTCATGGTATTACTAGGTTTTTCATGTCTTCACTGGGAACACAGTGCAAATATTCTTCGCAGAGAGTGACTTAGGGAGAGAAGATGAAATCCAGGAAGGTGGTTGGCAAGGATATGGGCAGACAGGTGTGGGAGTGGAATTATTCACTGATCCTACACACTGATAACTTCCAACATTTAAAATAGTAGAAGTTCTGTAGGAACAATCATACTTTCGTCTATTTTTCTGAGAAATTTTGGCTCCAAATTTGGGCACTCCAGTCAGCAAAATGAAAGCTGGCAGTTAAAGGGATCCAACTCCCTCTGGAAATAGCTTATTGGCTATTGATACAAACCATAACTGTTGGGGGAAAAAAAGGCTGGAGAACCTCTTTTTCCTGTCAATCTCCCTGAGAACAGCTACAGTGAAGAGGAAATCCTTAACACTTTTACATTTCCAGCAACGATTTGTGTTCCAACAATGATTTAGCAACTCTTATAGATTGAGGTCTGGGGAACTGCCAGACTAGTCCACCCCTTAATCAGCTCTGGATATGTGGATGGCCAGGGAGGCTCATACAAGCCCAAGGAAGCACTTTTTAGGTATCTGGAGAACAGATTGATAGAAAGGAGTTTTGAAGTATTCTCATTCATGATTATTCACTCTTCCCAGTTTCCTGAGGTACATGTTCTGATCCCACCTGGATCTTATCATTGCCTCTAATTACTCCACTCTCCAGATCCCTGGCTCAAACTAGCCACTTGGACTACACCTCCCTCTCCTTTCATTTGCTTGTCCTACCGTATGCTGCAGGAGCCTTGCATGAAAACTTAGTCCTCCAGCTTTTCATCCCTCTACCGTCTCCCTCCACACCCACCTTTTCTTCTTCCTTTTGGTGTACATGGTCCATCATATCATTTCTTGATTATATCCTGAGCTCTTTTTATGTAATCAGATCTATTTTTTATTTTGTAGCCTCTGGATTTTTAGTCTTGCTAAAATTCAGCCTCATCTCTAGGTTGTACCTATAGTTTCCTAGATGCCCCCACAAAACATTTATTTTGTTAATTTTACCCTTACCATTTTAATTCCTTTGAAGTTTATTTTTCTTTATTGTAAGGTAAAGGCTAATGTTCTTTTCATTCAGGTGGAAATTTACTTTTGCAAGCCACTTATTATAGAATAACAAATCCTTTCCCAATGAACTTAATCGTCCCATGGAATTCTCACACATCGTTGAATCTAACACTGGATTTTATATTATATTTTACTCAGCCATGTGGATGCCATATTGGTTCATTTACAGTTGCTTTCTTGTATGTTCTAAGTCTAGAAACACGTTTTTCTATGTTATTGTTTCTCAAAATGTTCTTGGCTAATCTTTGGTATTTGTTCTCCAGGTAAATTTTATCCAGTTTTATCCAGGTGTTATCCTTATTGTTTTATCCAGTTTTACCAACACATACACAAACACATATTATCAGGATTCCAAGTGATAATTCCTTAAATATATGTCTTCGTTTTGAAAAAGTTACATTTTCTAATGTTAAATCATTCTGTCTAGAACAAAAGTCTTTACATTATGCTTACTCACAGACACAGTGACTTTTCCTCTCCTTGTTCCTTCCTGAATCATCAGTTTTCCCTCTTTTGGGCATTATTCCCATCAAAATACAAATATTTAACTTAAGTGGTGTGGTAACTAAGGGAAGATTACCATCAGGAGGATTGGTTTTGTTTTTTGTTTTTTTTTTCCCCTGCTTTCTTCTTCTTTTTAAAATAATGTAAGTCCTTCAAGGGGTGTCCCAGTGGCTCAGTCTCCTGGTTTTGGCTCAGGTCATGATCTCAGGATTGTGAGATCGAGCTCTGCATTTGGTTCCATGTTCAGTCAGAAGTCTGCTTGAGATTCTCTTTCTCACTCCCTCTACCCTCTCCCCTCACCTCTGCTGATGTGTGCATACTCTCTCTCAAATAAATAAATAAATCTTTAATAATAATAATAATAGTAGTAATAATAAAACTCCTCCAAGGGTTTTCCTTTTCCTACTCTATAACTTCTTTGCCCTTTTCTCCCTAAACCTCACTCCAATCAGATTTTATTCCTGGTACCATTTCAGGGACACAGCTTGTTTCTGGTTCACAAATGATCCACAAGTCATGAAGTCCCATGGCCAGTTCTTTGTTCATAACTTCTTGCCTTGTCATCAATACTTGACATGTCTGATCGTGCATCACACTTTCTTCATTGGCTTTCATAACAACATGGTTTGATGATTTTTTTTTCTTTTGCTGCTTCCTTTTAAGCTCTTTAACCTCTGAGAGCAACATGGTTCATTCTTTGAGTCTCTTATTTTATCTGACTACTACCCTCTCTTCCTTAGTGATCTCATGTTTGAGATGGTGACCTTGAACACCGTCTATATTACAAAGATATCCAAATGCGTATCCCTTCAGCCTGTACCAAACTCACGGTTTTATATCTAATTACCTCATGGCCTCTCTACCTAAATATCGAATAACATTTCATATGCAGCAATTTTATTACATTCTCCCGTTAATATAAATATGATCGTGAGATCTCATGCCAGTCAAACCTTAATCCTACCTACCTTAACAGGCTTAGCACTCTGTAACTTCAGCCACAGCTGTTAGTCTAAAATGACACGCACTCCTTTACCAATTCCTTCTGTTGAAGTGTAACCCACCTCTCAACTCTAACCTAGCAACCACCATCTGATTAATCTCTCCCTTCCCCAAATCCTAGCATCATTCATTTGGTTATTTCTTGTTTGCCATATTCTGTCTCAAATATGAGTGGTCTGTTTTGTTGAAGTGGTCTATGAGCTCTTGCAGGACATGAAAAGGAGAGTCATCTTTCTAGATTTTCAGCATATACATTGCAGGATTTTGAAAATAGCAGTTGCTTAGTTAATTGAAATTGAATTCTAGGATTTTTATTAATAGTACAGAAGTATTTGCCTTCTATAAATAATAAAGCAAAGCTGCTTAGAACGAGGAAATTTTATTTATACATTTCAATGACCTACATAGAAGCTATATAAATCAATTTTATTAGAAGCAGAGAAGAGATAGGCATATTGTTTAACATTATTTTAATAGCTCACAGTTTATTGTCGGTTGCCCATCCTCTCTTAGTTTATATCACCAAAGGGACCTCACAGTGTAGTAGGAACCATGAGAAATGTAACAAGTTTATTGCCTAGCATGTTTTTAACACAAATAGGAATGTATTAAATTATTTAATGAAAGACTTTTTCAGGTAAGTCACTGTATTATAATGATACTAAGAATTATAGATAGCTCTAAAATTAAAACTTTTCACTATGATGCAGTATGTTTTTGGAATATGTGTAAGCATCCATCTAAACAGATACTACTGAATGGGACCCAAGCCAATTTCTGAGAGCATATGTTTGCTTCCTCTTCTGTTTTATTTGTCTTCTTTTCAGTTTCTCTTTTTCTATACACTTTATTAATCTTGTCTCCCCTATTCCTTCTCCCTTTCTAAACTTTGGCTTGAGCAAAATACACATGAATTTTTTCAATGTTCCAGTGCATGTCCAGCGTGAAGTTGCTGATAAACAATTTAAGTGTCCCTCTCTGGATCATCTTTCACTGTTCTCTTTGGTGCCTACCTGACAGATATCAATAAATTTTCCCAGCTATTAAGGTTTAAATTTACTACGTCAGAAAGTTTAATGAATGGATTATCCTAGATTAATTCTATGTCCCTCTTAACTGCAAATAAGATAATTACTTTTTTTTTTTGTAATGAAGATTACTTTGTTGCTTTAGGAAGTATATTAAATAAAACAGACTTTTTTTTTTTTTTTTTGAGAGTCTGTATTTAGGGCCTGGATATAGCATCCTTATATAATAAAGAAAATAGTAGATTGGAAAATTTTTTTCTAAATAGACACTGATATCAAAATATGCTCTGGAAGTTTTTGGTGGAAGTTTATAAAATAAAACTTCAAAATCAGCTTATTTTTGTGTGCATTACCTCTTTTTTCCCCAGCTTTTTGGGAAGAAAATATCGCTAATTAAGGGTTCCAGTTAGATGGGTTAAAGTTAATCAGGATTGACTGTACTTGAACTAAAATTCTTAAAATGACACACAAAAACTTGGTTAGCATCTTTCTTTTGAGGCCACATATTGCATTAAAGGCAGTGGTAAAATAACCAACCCATGACAAATGACAGTTTTCTGCTGCCAATGCTATTTTAATTGTAAGTTCCAAATTTCTTCAGCATTTTGTCATTTGCTGATTTGTAACCAACTTACATAGCACCTTGGTTTGCTGTTCCAGGTAATGTGTTGGTTTTCCCTCTGTCCATAATTAAATTCAACTAAAAATAGCCCCCAACTTAACATTTCATAAGCAGTAGTTAAGTGTTTGAAATTTTTCATTAGTTATTTTTCTATATTTATAAATGTTTTAATTCAAAAATTTGTGTTAACAGTTCACTTCTTAAAAGTCTAATTTATCAGATAGCGTATTTTATGTGAACTCAAATCCTTTTATCAATTTTTGTATCTTTCATTTTATGTCATTTATTTCCTCCTTTCTAAGAGGAAAAATCTCAATCCTGGTTTTATTTTACATAAATGCAACTTACATTTTCCAATTTTTCTTTTCCTTTGCTAAATGTAGACACAACTCCCATTTATTTAAACAAACAATGGTTGAGGAAACAGTTTTGAGTTTCTCTGTACTTGACTCTGCTGTATATTTCTCTGGTGTAAAACATGTCTTACTAAGGGAGAATAGTTTCCTCTTTTCTGCAAGTGAAATAAATCACTCATTAAACAATGACATAAAAATATAGATTAAGTGTTTAGTTAGCATATGTGACAAAGCTGACGTCAGTCCATGATCGCTAAAGCCATGGAAATGGAAGAATGGCTCCCTCTGAAAAAGATCTATGATCTGCTACCGACTCAGGTTAACTATTCACTGACACCATACAAAAAATAAAAACTCCCAAGGTGGGGTTGGTACATGTACCAAATAACCAGTCATATGGCATACTGGATACAAATGCAAAATCATAGACTTCCCGTCTAGAGTTTCTGGTTAGAAAGCCTGGAGTAGGATGCAGTCAACACAGCTTTAATAATTTTCCTACCTCCCACTACATCTACTACATTTAATTCTGAAGAAGATGATACATGGGTCAGGCCCTGGTAGTGGGGGAGGAATACACTAAACCCTATGTTTCTGTGTTGCCATCTTTTTCTGCCATTCTGGTTAAAATTCTCAACTAGTAGCAATTTTATACAATCCAAACTAGTATTTTCCCTGCCCTGTTTACTACATCAGAGCAAAAAGTTGGATAACCCATAAGTTAGGGAATTCAGTGTTGTAGTGGAATAATGTCTTGAAGTGTTAATCAACATGCATCCGTGACATTTTGTGCTACCCTGTGACTACATCTCTATCTACTGCTGGAAAAAATGTACTCACAGGGTCAAAGAACAGACTGCTGAGGATCAAAAGCCTACATTTTTATGGGTAAAATCTAGCCAACAAGGGAATTCAAAGCACTAATGTTAAAAGTACTAGATGACTCAAGCGAAATTTCACTCCTTCTGTCCCCCTCTCTCTCCTTTCCCAACCCCCAAATGAAAAATAACTCAACAAAGTTTGGGGGAAGAAACAATTGTGAAAGAGATTTAAGAGTGAGTAGATAGAGTAGGATCTAAGGTAGACATATCCATGTTCTGCTGAAGGAAGTCTTGAAGGACTTCAATCTTGAGGGACAGAGGACTCCAGATATTTTGTGGGAAACAAGTATAGAAAAAATCTTGGCCTAATTTTTCCTGGTGGAGATGAAGACAAGGAAAGTTCTCACAATAGGACTGGATTCAGTTATCTCCAGTAAGCTTCACAGAATTCCCTTACACCAGGAGTAAATGGTTTCCTTTTTCTCTAGTAATCAGGAAGGGGTGAAGGGTTATATGAGGCCTCACTGAGTTTCTGTGGTCTTAGCATACACAAGAGTAACAGCATGATTTCTGTACACCCAGGAGAGGCCCAAGCATTAACTGAGTCCTAACAGGACCCCTGGAGCCTCTGGACAAGATTAGAGGGTGTCACAGAAGCAGTCTGCGTGGGCAAACACACATAGGCCAGTCCAAACAAGGCTGCTTCAGAAAACTCTAGGGTGGGGAGAGGGCAGCTCCCTGGAACAGATGCCATCCTTCATTGTTTGACACTCTACAAGCTCCTTGAAATACTAGAGATACAATGTGGAAGAAGAGAGGGTGGGTAATTTTTTGGGTGGGGTGGAGGGATGGTCACATTTCAAAAATTTATTTCTTAAATATCTGTGCTTTGGGGCTAAAATGAAGATTATTATAAAAATCCAAACCATCTGCATGACAATACATTTTAAACCAAGACAGATGATTAAAGCCTTTAAGTGTTCCCTTTCAATCCTGGATTGGCAATGCTTTTAGTCCATAAACCTCTCTATGAGAAGCATAGTCGTACTTGCTATATGTAGCTACTTTGATGACATTTTTAAAAAATAAAGTTTCATGAATTGGGCAAGAGTCCTCAGATATCCCTCAGTTCTGAGGATTACAATGATGCGGATGGGGAATGTGGAACTGGCGACAAGCCAGTGGCCAGGAGGTGACATAATCAACACAAATGTATTTATCTGTAGGGTTTTGCTCCATGACTATATCTTGTGTCCTTGACTATATCTTGCCATTTGATTCTCATCATTGTGATCATTGATGAGAACTTCACAGCAGAATGGACCCAGGGTGACCAGAAAAGAGTTTTTACTACATTGTTCTTCCATGTACCTAATAAAATGCTTGAGAGATAAAGTAGAACTGAGTGAGAATGAGAAAAGATTCTAAAGGGAGAGGAAAAAGAGAAGAAATGTATTGTCCACATTTTGTTTTTATTAAGAACTTTATAGGTATCCACATAAGTGATTTTTTTTCCAACATGTTTGGATCTAGATGACTTTCAATAGGAAAACATAAATAAAGATGAACGTAGCTTTGCAAATATTCTAATGGTAACTGCATCTATAGGTAATTCCTAGACTTCTCAGTGTTCAGAGAGCAGAAATAATCAATGGATATGAATAAATTAATAAAATTACCAGTAAACGTTTTATTTAAATTGAAGTCTAAACAATGGGTGGCTCATTGACTTTTGCAATCCAATATATAGATGTGTTTTGAATCTATATCTTTTGATCAAATTATTATAATTTCACAGGATTTAGGAAATATTGAGGTCGTCTTATTGACCCAATATTTCTGTTTTTCTAAAGTATGACATTCAAAATTATCAGCCTGTTTAGAATTAATAACTTCAGAGAGAGATGTTGGGGACAGTTTGGCACCAGAAGTTACAACAGCATCTCAATATATGAAAGGTTTGTCACAGAAATTTAATTATTGCTTGACTCTATGGTTCTATGTTTAATAGAAAAAGAATTGACTTATCTTAACTTCTTGTCTAATGTGTTTAGTACATACACTTTTTTCATGTTTTTATTTATCCTGTTTCTCCGATTGCTTTACTTGGTATAAGCTCACTTTTATTAAAGACGTATAAACACAATTATGAGAAGTTCTGATTTTCAGAAACGAATGTACAAAAATTCAGTTTACACGTGTGCTATGAAGACATTTTTGCTTGTAATTCTTTAACAACCTGTGTCTCAGTAATGCACTGTAAAAGACATAGTTCTTGCCATTCCACTGAAACTACTCACCTACATAGCAGATCATTGCCTCTGTCCTAATAAAAAGGAATCTTAAATATTCCTAAAAACAACTTATGCTCTGCTAAGGAGATACGCAGAAGGGTTTAGTTTGCTTTGTTATTAAGTGTCCTAAGAAGAGCATCAAGAGCAGGTGTTTATTATTCTACTTAATGCTTGAAGGAACTGGAATTCAAAAAAGTTAAAGGACTTCTGTTGTTACAGAATAAAAATCGAAGGCACGAAGCTCCTCCTAGAAGACCTACTTACTCTGTGTCAGGTCCAGTTTTAAATTCCACCTTTCTGTAAGAATTCACTATCGACACCTCTTAATTCTATGTTGCATTGAGCTAAGTATTCTAACATCTCAACTACAAAATAATTGCCACCAGGGCAATAGCTCTTCATGCCTTGGCACAGAGGTGATACATGAAGGCTTGACCATGACCTCACTTTTTCAAAACCAGTATTTTGTGCAGTTTAGACTTGTGGTGAGAGCTATGTTGCCTAGTTACCACTAATGAGACATATGTATGTCAAAGAAAATATTCAGAATTTTAAGCAGATAATCATCTTTCTCACATAAAACTATGTTTTACATGTCTTCATAGGTATATAACTGTCCCTGCATTACTTGGGTATTTTTATCAGGTATTGCCTAGTGGCAAATAAACACTGCATGTTAAAATTAGAGCACAGAAATAACCGCACGAGCCCAGGGGGATAGTGAAATTGCATTTTCAATGTAATTAGCTCTCTAATTATAAGGCCCAGCTTAGTCAATGTATCTGAAATATAATTAATTATGATTTATTTAAACACAGCTTAAAATACATTATTCTTGATTTCCTAAAAGCTGAATTACAGGGAAAAATTTAATTATAAAACCAGCAGTTTTATAAACATCTCATTATAATTTTTTAAAGGTTAATGCAATAATTACGAAGTTAGCAGCAGTTGCCCAAATGCATTTTTAAGAAGAGAACATCATACAATATAAAGGAGCTTAAATTACAAGGAATAAAAAGATCTGCTTCTATCAAATTGACTCATAATAGAAACATTCCAATATTTTCATATCAACAAATTCTGGCCGTAATTTGCATGTTTATTGTGGTCAAGTTCCTATAACCTCAAGTTTACCATCTTAACCATTTCTAAGACCACAGCTCAGTAGTGTTAAGTATGTTCACACTGTTATGCACCCAGTCTCCAGAATGTTTTCATCTTGCAAAACCAAAGTTCTATACCCATTAAACAACTCCCAGTTTGCCTAATCTCCCCTCCCCACCCAGCTTCCTACAACCATGGTTTTGCTTTCTGTTTGTGAATCTGATCACACTAGATACCTCAAGTGAGTGGACTCACACAGTAATCGTCTTTTTGTGACAGACTTATTTTACTTAGCGTGATATCTATGAGGTTAATCCATATTGTAGCATAGGTAAGAACTTCCTTTCCTTTTAAATTAAATAATATACTACATTTCATTTATCCATTCATCCGTCGATGGACACCCGGGTTGTTTCCACCTATTGGCTGTTGTGACTAGTGCTGCTGTGAACACAGGTGTACAGACAGCTCTTCAAGACTCTGCTTTTTATTCTTCTGGTTACAGAGCACACACACACACGCGCACACACACACACAACTAGAAGTGGAATTTCTGGATCATACGGTAATCCTATTTTTAATTATTTCAGGAACCACCACCATACTGTTTCCATAGTAACTGTATCATTTTACATTTCCACTGGCACAAAGGTTCTAATCTCCCCACATCCTGGACAACACTTGGTTTCTGTTTTTTTTGAGAGTAGCCACCCTAATAAGTGTGGCGTGATACCTCATTATGGTCTTGATCTGCATTTCCTTAATGGTTAGTGATGTTGAGCATCTTTTCACATGCTTGTTGGCAATTGATACATCATCTTTAGAGAAATGTCTGCTCAAGCCCTTTGCCTAGAGATGCGTTTTTTATCAGCCTCATATATTCACTACCTTTTCTCAACAAAAACCAGAAGTTTTGTTTTGTTCTATCTTAATCAGGGTTAATAAGGTTCAATATTAGAAGAGAGGAAATTAGTGAAATTGTTCTCAGGAAATTTTGTTTTGTTTTGCCTTTCAGTTTGCCTTCAGACTTCACCAGTTCCTAAGAGCAAAGAAAAAGAATTCTGCATTGGTCAGTCTGTTGAAGTTGCTGAAAACAAATTGTGACCTAGGTGGGATCTGATGCGCTAATGCTAGCACCGTCAGCCAGGGATGGCGAGCCGCGGCGGTACTATCTCCAGTACTTGTAAGCCCCGACAGAGGGCCCCGCTAGCCCTGACACTGCGGTCCTTTGAAGAGCAGTAATGGGTTCAGGGGAGTCCAGAGTCACTCCGTTTCAAAGCCAGAATTGCTCACTGACCTGAATTGTGTTTCTAAAGAGCACTATTTGCTGCTCTTGACCTCCCGCCTGGTAATTTTTGAGGCTTTGGTTATCGTCACTTGAGTGGGATACCGCCTGATTTTTCTCCGTTGCAAGGATCACCCTCAGCCCTCTTCCCACATTCTAATTTCTGCTCTTGCTTCCTTGTCCTCAATGCCTCTCGCCAAGGATCCTCCGCGTGAGCACAAGCGATTTCTCCTCTCATTCTCGGTGCATTACCTACATCTTTGCTGCACAACACTAGTCCCCTTTTCTGGGAATCTCATCCCTTTTATTTTCAAAGCTACTATTTTCTGCACTTAACCTTGAATGTTTAATAACTGTTCACATTGCTAGTACCCTGCCTTCCTTGTCAAAGTTGATTTATCCAAGGGTGGGCTGACCTCTGCCTTCCCGGGGAAGAGGAGAAATCCCTCTCTAGGAATTTGATTTGAAAACTGCCCGCCTATGAGAAAAGCTGATCTACAAACAGAAGAGAGACAATCAGGGGGATGTCAAGTGCCTGGTTTTGGTCACCCCTTAGGTTGAGCAACATCTTGACACTCTATGGTGAGGCAACCCCAACTTTTCAATAAAGTCCCCTTTTTGCCAGAAATAATTTGAATATATTTCTATGACTTGCAAACCAAAAGATTCAAAATGAATATATTTATCACCTGTGGCCACTGAATCAACTTTCCTTTATAAAATCCTACATCTGGCCTGGTGCCTAGCTAACATGACCTTTCCATAAAACTTGACTGAGACCATATGAAACAAATATACTTCTGCTGTCCTGTGACAATTTCTCCTAGGAAGTAGGTTTTCAAAGATACTTTACTACTTAATAATTTTTCCTTTTGGAAGACATTTGTAACTAAAATTGCCCCCTCAGTTCTCCAGGTTAGAAGACCTTACTTCTCTCTGTACTTGCATATTCTGATGAAGGGTCCATGAACATCACCCTTGTCCTCTCCACTGAATAGCAAGTTCATTTGGGTTTGCTATGAGTGGGCCTGTCTCATCTTTTTCCCAGGCCCCACAATATTGACTTGAATTCAGACTCTGATCAAAGAGGACTTACATTCAAATGAGCTCAGAGCATTAAAGGTAAACATACAAGGGCATTTTTAGTGCAGTGGTTTCAGGACTGTAGGGTAGGAATGGGTTGGGGGCACAGGAGCCATTGGGTCCATTATTAATTTTCCAATGAATGTATATCTGTGAGTGGTGGGGCAGAGGGCAGCACTGTTCTGTAAAGACATCAAATACGAAAGTAAATCTAAGTGTGAAATTTGCCATGAGTCGACAATGAGGGACGGTCTGCAGTTCATTTTACAGAGTTCCAATCGCACTGCCTAGCCCATGCCGGATTCTGATGTAAGGAGATAGTTCAAATATTCTGTGAGAAATGCAACTCTGTACATGTTCAGAAAATCCTTTGTGTTCCTTGCTTCATCAAGGGTAATCCAAAACAGATTAAAAAAAAAACAACAAAAAAAACCAGGACAACACCTCTTCTCATGAACTAATCATTACTCTACACCTCAGTATGTTCATGCCTGCTTCAGGCAAATTTCCGTGAGAATTCTAAATGTTTTGATTGCTCCATAAACCACTGACATAATGCAAGGGGCCTAAGCAGCCATAGCAGGCCTCCCCAAGAATGAGTTCCCAAAACCTGCTTATTTGCCAGCTGCTGCAATCTTCTGATCTCCAAAGTTACATTTGCTTGGAGGGCAGCTTTGGTTTAGATCAGTTGAAGTGCCCTAAGCAACATGCACATCTCTTCCTTTAAAGTACCTTTTCCTCTGAGTTGCCGGCAATGTATTTATTATAAAGAGAAATTTACCAGTATGAAAAGCTTACTTGGGAGATTAAAAACAAAGCTATGTAGTTCTAGAAATTTGAATTTCCTCTCACCTTTTAAATGACAAACTGGAAATGTCATTGGAAACTTCTTGGAGGGGGGGTAATGTGTTTTGAATCCTATGTCAATTGCTAATTGAAATATACTATGTCATACTAAAGGAGATACATGCATTTATAAAGATTTTATTTATGTATTTAGAGAGAGCACAAGCGGGGGTGGGGAGTTGGGTGGGGTGGGTCAGAGAGAGAAGCAGAGTAGGGAGCCCAGTGAGGGGTTAGATCCCAGGACCCTGGGATCATGACCTGAGCCAAAGACAGACACACTTAACTGAATGAGTCACCCAGGCTCCCTGATACATGTATATTTTGGAAAAAATAACCTGTTTAAAGATCCTGGCTATTCCTGTTCTGACTGAGTTTCTTCAGGGAATACATGCCTTTTCCAGTCTTACCAAAATTAAGAGAGGATTTTGGAACTCTTGGTTGGTGCCTGGTGCAGTGTGAAAGGTGGGTATGGAACTGAAGTTTGAAATGGAAGGAAAGACAGAAGTGACAGATTAACCATAGAGATCCAAGTGATCATATGGTCTTCCAAAGGGTCAATAAGTGACAAATTATGGGACAGAAAATACATTGCCATGGTCCGGCATTATAGGGAAGTTAACCTGAACAAATTGTAACCAGACCGACAGCTACTATCATTAAATTTCTCTTGCAATCTCAGAATATGGTTTTCAAATGTTCTCTCCTATTATGGTCTGCTTGTTTTCGTCTTTGTAAATGTTTGAGATGTCATGTAACTCTGTTATTGGGAAAATACTGGAACTTATGAGAACTGAAATTTAATTCTGAAGATTTTAATTTTATTAAATTTAGGAATGATTTGAAATTGATTCTCCAGTATTTAAAATTGCCTTTATTTTAAATCTAGATATAATATCTCTTATAAAATAGTTTCATATAATCCTATGAAGAGCTGCAAGAGTAGGAGTGATTACTTCTAACTCATAAATGATAAAACAGTGTCTCAGGAAGCATTATGGAATAAACAACAGCAAAGTGGAGACGACTTTTCAGGTTTCCTGGAAACTCAGTGCTCTTTCCAACATAATGCAAGCCATTAAAAAAAAAAAAAAATTCTCCCAGGGGCGCCTGGGTGGCTCAGTGGGTTAAAGCCTCTACCTTCGGCTCAGGTCATGATCTCAGGGTCCTGGGATCAAGCCCCACATTAGGCTCTCTGCTCAGCAGGAAGCCTGCTTCCCCCTCTCTCTCTGCCTGCCTCTCTGCCTACTTGTGATCTCTCTCGGTCAAATAAATAAATAAAATCTAAAAAAAAAAAAAAATTCTCCCAGTGGTGTATTACCAGAGTACTAGTCTCTATAGAAACCTATGAAGTTTTGTTGTTTTGTTCTAGTGTTGTTTGGTTTGGTTTGGTTAAGTGTTCTACATACATTAACACTGATGGTGAAGAAAATTTTGCCAGGAATAAAGCTTACATGTAGGTGCAAGGACTTTTCCAGTTTAGCATTTGAATCCTTACTGGATCTAATTCATGATTCATGCCAACAGAAAGTGCAATCCTATTAATCCCCAAGTTTTACTAAAGGGTAAATGGTACCTTATTTATCTTTGCTAGTGAATGGACCTCTATGATGGGATAGGAACACATTTTTTTTTATTGTTCTGGTTTTAATGAATGAGAGTTCCTTTGGCTATGAATTGGTTTTGTAGCACATGTTTCATTTTTCTTGTTTTATGTAAATGAGGGGTTTATGTGTGGATCAAGGCCCTACTTCAGAATTAGTTTATAGATAATAGCTCATCATATTATCATCTTGGTTCTTTCCTATAGTCAAAGATGACCAAATGCTTATGCACCTTTTCTTCTCTTTGACATTCAGAGTCATGCTAACAAACCAGATTCTCACTTTATGGAATTTTCTGGGAATCCTCCTAGATGATGTGCTGACTACTGAAAGTCTCTGCAAATAAATTTCAGAATGCAAGGAGAAAATAATATGATCATCTGCTCCTTCTTTTACTTCCACTGGTGTATCTTTAGTTTTGGTCATCTTTTACTATCCCATACTTAATAGATAATAGAAATAATAATTAAGAGAGCATTTCTTTCCAAATTTTCCCTACAGGTAGATCTCTTCTGTCAAAATCATACAACTTTTTTTTTTTTTTAGTTTTCTAAGGATTGTTATCCTTAACTTAAATTCTCCCTATTACAAAGATCATTCATTAATACCAAACATTGTTTTCAATGTAAGTTATGCCCTTTTTTCTTCTTCTCTATATAAGGTACAGGGTAATAGTTAACATTTTCTTGTTAACTATACTGGAATTAAAATAAAAAACTTAATAAAGAAAATGTTTTCCTTATAGATTTTATGAATTTAGAAGTAATACTGAGTCACCCTTCAACTTTCTTTTTCCACATTTGCCAGTCTCAGTTTGTGTGACTCATCTGTAGACCTTAAACGGTCACCTGTTTCTTCAGCTTTTCCTTCTACTTAATTGTCAGTAATGACAAATACTGGTATTTGGCAATAATTGCCAAATTGTACTTGCCAATAATGGCACTGTTTATAATTTTTTGACGATGAATAAGTTACTTAATTTCCCTAATATGATTTTCTCAATTCATAAAATGAGTAGTAGAGCTTCATAAAATTTTATAAGGATTAAATACAAAGTAATTGTATCTGATACATGGAGCACAGTGACTAAAATCACTTGGTAAATAGTATACTCTCCATAACCCCTAAACTGAGGAAAGGAACATGGGGAGGGTCTATGTTTTATAAAATATTTCTCTGTTACAAAAAAATAATAATAATAAAAAGAAAGAAGGAAGGAAGGAAGGAGGGAGGAAAGGAGCAGAAAACCACTAAATTAGTCTTTACCCAAATTCACCGATTCCCGTAGAAAGATTTTCTCCCCTTTCTGGTCACCTCACAGATGCTGCCTGTCCTTTAACTCTCTGCAGAGATGGGGTTAGCGGGGACTTACTCTGTTTTCGGTTCTGCCTACTGGTTTCATCCTAAGTAGGCTATTTCTTTGCAAATGTGTACTCTGATTGCTTTACACCCATGTGTTCTGCCTGCTGTTCTCACCTCCCCAACTCCTAAACTGGTGTTACTATTCTTCAAATTGAGGGCACCCTGAGGATGGAAACCTGCAGGGAAGCAGAATGAACTTAATCCCATTGTTAGTTTCTATTCTAAACTGCCCAGCAAGCAAAGAGCCACTCCTTACAGAATGTGTTGCTCCTGAGAGTGAGAGGGTAATGAACTGTGAAACCAGATGGCTCAGTCCCCTCAAGCCATTACAGGGTTAACTTCCCACTAACTTGGGAGCAACAAGGGTGCCGCCTCCCACCGATCACCCCTTCACACCCCCAGGATAACTTCGCCTTAAAAGAAGTTGTCTTTTATTGGGAAAATGAAATGGTAAAACCTGTTAAGATGAACAAGCAAGAGCACAAGCGAATCAACTGGAAAAACCACCATAAGCAATTAAAGATTTCAGTAAAGCAGGGAGAGATATGTATTTTCACATATACACACAATAACCAAGTGCAACAATCAGTGGAAGAAATACACAAAAATGACATTTTGGGGGTCTATCAGAATGACAAAAATTCCAAAATTCGATCATGTAAAGCTTTCCCTTTTTGCTCTTTTTGAAAGTCCACGAGAAAAGAGGCGTGCTCCTTCCCCGCAGAAGGAAGTCCAGGCGGCTATGATCCCTACAGAGAGCAATTTACTTACTACATAATGAAAAAGTGCCAAAGGACAATAAAAATGGCAGTGTGGGCCAAATGAACAACACTGGCTTCCTCTTCTTCTCATCTTATCTTTATGGGATGAAGGCACTTTTCACCAGATTTTGAGAAAAAAGATGTCTTTAGAGCAACACTAACCACTAATATCACATGTAGCCCTTGTCATCGTCCCTAAAAAAATTATTTAAAAAGTAGAGTGGATAGAAAGGGAAAAGGACCAGGGCTGTGATTTCAATTTTCTTTTATATGTAGTAAAAGCTCTATTTATTTATTTATTTATTTATTTATTTACCATGGGAAGAGCCTTCCATTGATGTGCTGTGCTTATGCAGTTGCCATAAGCCTTTACAGGGACCATATGCCATAGCAAAGTGAATCCTTGACGTCAATTTATAGGCAGAAAGATCATAAGAAAAAGAGAAATATTGGAATGGAGCTTCTCACAAAGCACACTCTTGAGTGTCTCACCTGTATTACTACTTTTTCAATCCACAGAGAAATCTTCCATCTACCTTCCCACATTACAGTATTGAGGTTTTGAATTTACTGGGAGGAAATGGAAACTGCAGCTATCAGTTTCTCCAGCAGGGACCTGAGGACTCTCGTGGACTTTCAAAAAGAGCAAAAAGGGAAAGCTTTACATGATCGAATTTTGGAATTTTTGTCATTCTGATAGACCCCCAAAATGTCATTTTTGTGTATTTCTTCCACTGTTTGTTGCACTTGGTTATTGTGTGTATATGTGAAAACTGCTGAAAATACATATCTCTCCCTGCTTTATTGAAATCTTTAATTGCTTGTGGTGGTTCTCCAGTTGGTTCGCTTGGACTTTTCCAGGTATATGTCTACATATAGTGACAATGTTCCCTGATTCTTTACAAACTCAACCATTTTTTCTTCTTTTTTTAATTGTATTGGTTACTAACTTAGAACAATATTAAATAAGAATGATGATACTGAATTTTCTTGATATATTCTTCACTTTAGTGGGCTGCTTCTCCTATTTTTTTATTAAGCATAAAAATGACTTTTATGTTGAGGAATATATTTTATCCTATTTCTATAGTGTTTTTTTCAAGAATTCTTGTTGTAACTCATCAAATGTCTTTTTAGAATCCATGAAGGATATATATTTCTCTTTAGATATATAATTAAAATAACTACTATATTAATAGCTGTCTTAATATTGAACCATGCTTGAATTCCTGGATTAACCCCATCGGTTATGATAAAATATTTTTTTAACGTAGTGTTGGTTTCCAGTTGCCAATATTTACTTAAGTTTCTTTGGATCAAAAATTGTAAGTAAGGGGCGCCTGGGTGGCTCAGTGGGTTAAGCCTCTGCCTTCGGCTCAGGTCATGGTCTCGGAGTCCTGGGATCGAGCCCTGCATCGGGCTCTCTGCTCGGCAGGGAGCCTGCTTCCTCCTCTCTCTCTGCCCACCTCTCTGCCTGCTTGTGATCTCTCTCTGTCAAATAACTAAATAAAATCTTTAAAAAAAAAAATTGTAAGTAAGATCCTATGGGTCCAGTATTTTCTTTTTCATGTAGGTTGGTGCCATTTATACAGGGAGTCCTCATTTTGTGGAATGTAAAAGCGAAAATGTTTTGTGACACATGTTGTGAAAACGTAAGAGTGGCCTGCACACTGAAACCATCCAAAAAGTTCTTACAAACCCTTGCAATCGGGGTGCACATTTCTCAGTGCAGTTGTGCTAACCGCTTCACCAGATAATAATATTATTATATATAATACATAATAATAATACCAATTATTAATACCAATAATACCAATTTGTGCCAACTCCTAACACAAAGAAAGCAACCTTCATTGGCAGTGGAGCAAACCTCAGTCATTCTCATAATGGCTATATATGGTTTCAACCATAGTGGCTTCCTGTCCTTTACACATTTTAAACTAAAAAACACTAAAACAACTGGTTTGTTTTTTATATTTATCAAACTTTGCTAACATGGTTTGTACTATAACTTCACGGAGGCCGAATCTCACCCTCCCTTTGCTACTGCTACTTTTAAATTTTCTCCTCACATCCAATTCTACTCCAGTGTCACCCATTTTCATTCATATCTTTGCTACACTTAAAACTTTGTTGATCCGTTTCCTCTTTCAATGATCCATTCCTGTAAAATGATACAGGAGTTTGTCATTGGGAGACAAAGAAACAACACGGTTTCATGTTTTGCTATCTGTGCATGAAGTGAGTGACAGATACTCAGTGACCCTTCACCAATAGACTTTGAAAGAGGTGACATGATGGACACTGGTCATAATGTGTATCTGTTAAGTACCCAGAGATTTGTGGACTGAAAACCAGCAGTGAAGTGTTTACTTTAGGCAATGACTCATGGTTAATATATCATGGTTACTGAAATTTGAACCCTGCTGTTGAGGGACTAGTGTTATTTAATAAACTTGTAATAACAAGTTCATGCATTATGAAGGATGCATACAAAGTATTTGAAAGTGTTTTTTGTTTGTTTGTTTGTTTGTTTGTTTTTTAGTTCCCCACAATGTTTTAGAATAGTTTTAAAGACATGAAAATTTTCAGCTTTGGGTCAGATAGAATTCTGTGAAGTGATCTATTCTTTTTTCTTTTTTTTTTTTTTTCCCCTAAAGTAGCTGTATTTCTTCTATGGACATAAGATATTTAGTTTCTTAGAGATCTTGTCTGGGGGGTACCTAGGTGGCTCAGTGGGTTAAGCCTCTGCCTTCAGCTCAGGTCATGATCTCAGGGACCTGGGATGAGCCCTGCATCCACCTCTGCTCAGCAGGGAGACTGCTTTCCCCTCTCTCTCTGCCTGCCTCTCTGCCTACTGTGGATCTCTCTCTCTCTCTGTGTGTCAAATAAAAAAAAATCTTTAAAAAAAAATCTTGTCTGGGGTCAGTAGTGGTCAATTAGATTTTCAAGAAAATTATCTATTTCTTCCAGGTTTTCAAATTTACCTAAATAACATTAAACAGATCTTGATGTATGCATCAACTATAGGTTGATTACTTCAGGTTGGTCTTTTACTTCAGGTTGGTATTTTGGCTGCCTTCTTTTGTTACCTGAGTTCTGCTGCCATCAGGCTATCTTGTTGTTCCCTTCCCTTGAAACAGTATTTGCTACTCTTCATCGCAAGAAAGAGGTATTAGGAGATGCTCTTACCACTCACAGCAGACCCTACCCATTTATTTGAACCTGTGAATTATGTCTGTCTTCTGACTTCACTGAAAATGAACATACAGGTTTTATTAATGTTCATCTTATTACTTTTGCATAAAATCCAGAAAGACAAAAGGGAAATAGCTGCCTTGCATTTCATGTTTCACTAGAAATAATCACTGGCTTTTCAACACAAAGTTAACAAATTTTATTATTTTAATATATGCATTTAGCTCAATAAAGTTGGATTTTTAAAATTATGTAATTTACATATATATATATATATAATTTATATAATAAATTATCTGTGAATTCTTTTATCACCATAGATGAGGGGTTTGGTTTGTGGGAAAATTGTGATCATAAAAGGAGAGCATAAGGGAATTTTGGGGTGATGGTGGAACAGTTCTCTATCCTGATAATAGCAGTGGTTATATAAATCCATGTGTGTGATAAAATGTCATAGAATGATTTAAAAATAGGGAAAAATGAGAAATACAAATAAAGGTTTTTTTTTTTAAAGATTTTACTTATTATAAGTTTATTTATTTTAGAGGGACAGAGAGAGAGTGAGTGCACATGAGTGAACAATCAGGGGAAGGGGCAGAGGGGCAGGGAGAGAGAATCTGAAGCTGACTCCTCAATGATCACAGAGTCTGAGGTGGGACTCAATCTCACCGCCAGGAGATCATGACCTGAGCTGAAACCAAGAAGTAGAGGCTTAACCCAGAGCCACCCACGTGCCCCACAAATAAGGCTTATGAGTGTTTTTTAAACAGTGTTTTTCAATGTCAGTTTTCTGGTTTCAATAAGTGTACTATGGTTACATAATACTATCACTGAAAGAATCCAGGTAAAGAAAACACAAGAACCCTAAATCATTTTTGCAAGTAAAATTAAAAATTTGCTAACATTTGGTAAATTTTTGCTTTAATTCTTGGATTAATTTCTATTTATATATTTGTTTATTTGAATGAGAGAGAGAGCAGAAGTTGGGGGGTGGCACTGGAGAAGGGGCAAAGGGAGAAGCAGACTCCTCACTCAGCAGGGAGCCCGAGGACCCTGGGATCATGACCTGAGCCAAAGGCAGATGCTTAACAGACTGAGCCACCCAGGTGTCCCCAATTTCTTCTTATACAAACTTAGACCTTGTAGATATTTAGATATTCTTAGAGATGGTTGGAAACCCAATAATACTGTTTAATCTATGCTCATTCAAAGTTCATATGTCATGGTTGTTTTTTCATACAGTATGGTATCTTCACTTGAAAGATTGGATTAAAAATTTCTCAAAACTGGGGCGCCTGGGTGGCTCAGTGGGTTAAGCCTCTGCCTTCGGCTCAGGTCATGGTCCCAGGGTCCTGGGATCGAGCCCAACATCGGGCTCTCTGCTCAGCAGGGGGCCTGCTTCCCCCACTCTCTCTGCCTGCCTCTCTGCCTACTTGTGCTCTCTGTCTGTTAAATAAATTAAAAAAATTTAAAAAAAAATTCTCAAAACTGGGATAAATACTATTGTTTCCTGTACTGATCTATGATGGGAAAACAGAGGTATCTCTGTTCAGTAGTGTGATGGGTTAAAGGAGATGTGATCTACTCTTCTTTGAAATAATTAAACTTCTCTATGGATTCCCTTATGGGGAGGGAAGAATGTCAGAATCATCAATACAAACACTGGAATGTAAAATCTTAGAGGTTGACATGCGGAACCTGGGCAGGGGAAATCACTCCGCTTGGATTAAGAAGATCTGTCCCGTGACTGAGACTAAGTTTTCCAAGCCATTCCGTTAAAGGAGGACGTTGAACTAGATGACCGAGGGCAGCACTTCCCAAACTTGGGAGGTTTTCAGAAAATACTGAAAAGCTGCTAAAGTGGCTAGCTGAGTTTGGAAATCCACGGATCCAAGATAAATTTTGCGTCAAAAATTACTATTTTAAGCAGGACTATAACATCATCAGTTGCAGAAATAAGAGATATTCTTATCTAACGACGAATTGTTTGAAAAAGGGAGAGTTCTTAAACCAACCCATATATGCGTTTTCAGGCCTTAGAGAAATACTCTTATTTATAATTGCATTTTATCCATTGGAAACTCTAAATCACCTTCAGTCTTTATTCTTAAGCATTCCTTTATGAGTATATTTGACCGAAATATATCTTAAATAGATTTAGTTCCCTGAAGTCAAGATTTTCTTTGAGATATTTTCAAGTACTCCACTATCATGAAGGGATTCATTATTTGAGGTTTGAATAGGGTCACTACCAAAAAAAAAAAACAAAAAAAAAAAAAACAGATAAACCTCTATTTGACTTCTTAAGTGATAAAACATTTCTTTAATGTAATTATTTTTTTAAAATTTTATTCATTTATTTGACAGACAGAGATCAGAAGTAGGCAGAAAGACAGGCAGAGAGAGGGAGGAAGCAGACTCCCTGCCAAGCAGAGAGCCTGATGCGGGGCTGGATCCCAGGACCCTGAGATCATGACCTGAGCTGAAGGCAGAGGCTTAATCCACTGAGCCGCCCAGGCACCCCTTTAATGTAAGTTTTATTTTACATTCTCTCTAGGTTTTCATTACTTAATTTTCAAAAAATGACTGGCCAGTTTTTCTTTCCTTTAAAAAATATTTTTTAAATCGTTTACCACCTCAATGGGGTAACTACTTGAAGTTCTTACTCTTATTTCAACCTATATTAGCATACGCTTGTTAAAAATTTAAAAATAATTTTTTTCTTTAATGCTGTTAAAGACTGTTTTGTTTGTTTGTTTTTCCCCCGTAACACGAATTTTTCCTCTGAAACCACTGATATAGTTTCAAAGCAGAGCTGTTTCTGCAAATATTCCTGTGAGGCCCATTACAGCAGAAACAAATATAGGTAGGATATCTAGGGACATGGCCCACTCTTGCCCTGTCTCTCCCATGAAGGTTAAGGATATCACTCCTGGCTCAAGTCCCACATCTGCACCACCATCACCACCCTGTGAAAAGGCCTGCAACCTATAGTGACTGTGTTTGGTGTCTTTTCTTCTAAGAAGCACCTGTGAGTTAGGACAGAGGAGATGCCTGTATCATTTGGAGTAAGGTTTGTTGAGGAAAATATTTCAAAGCATGATGGCCACAGTCTTCTTCTCCCTTAGGAAACCATCAGAGGCCCAGACACTACTCTGGGAATACCAAAGAACAGTTTTTTGGGTGAAGCATAAGTACCCTGTGGTTAAGGCAGTGGCATAAAGCTGATCTCTTGATTGAATCCCAAACAACTCTTCCTGGTCGTCATGTGTTCCTGGATCTTCTTCATAAATATATTTATGTAAGTCTCCAAGTTACACTCAGCAGATAGAAACACAAACTAACAAAAGATCCATTTTGTTCTTGGTGTCATAGGCCTGCCTGACACATCGCAGCAACACACGACCCTTCGGATTGCAGGACGCGTCCCAGCACAAGTGCCAGTACCACTGCCTTGATCCCTCAGAACGTACAAAACCCAAATCTCTCAGCAATGTCCCTAACCTTATTTTATCCTCTAGTCTCTTTGAACTCGCGTTTTAGTGTTTTAGACATTGTTCTTTTTCTACTCCTTTGATCTGAATCAGACTTTCATCTATCGATGTCTCTCTATCCCTTTCAGCTCACCTTCTGGGCTTGTTAGTAGACAATTCCCCATGAATCCCTCTGTCTCTGCCCATCTTATGACATTATTTGTCTGGAATAGCTTCTCAAGGATGTCTGTGTAGCAGGTAGCCTTGGAAATAGAGTGTTTCCTTTCAGTGTAGAGGGCAGATTTCTTTGCTGTCCAAGATAAAAGCAATGGCTTTCTCTGGGGCAGAGTTTGGGCAAGTCTGCTAGCAGCCCTTTCACAAGATCAGGAGTCCTAGGCCTGTAGCTCCTTAGTTGTGCATGTGGCATCCTTCGGGGCCTGCTCCTGCATTGTTCCCATACAGTGTGGGGACAAGGAGAACCAATGCAAACACAAAGCCATGAGTAAGAAAGTTCTTGGTCTCTGACCTCAAAGTCTTTTGTCTTCTGCTAGGATAGCTATGAAACTGTGGCACGCTGACTTGTGAGTTTATCAGTGGGGTAAAATGTGATGTTACAATTCTTGATGTATCTCAGTTAACCTAAGCACTATGGCTGGCATTTTCTAGCCAGGGTTTCCTAACATTTATTTTCTTTTCCTAATTACACCCCGATTCCCTCTTGAGAATTCTGTATTCCCTGTTGGATACGATCTCAGGAAAGTGATTTGATGTTCTGTCCTCTCCCAGCTAAGAGATCGGAGCATGACCCAAGCTAACCTCACCGAAACTTACACAGAATGACAGACACAATGAAAACAATTGGTATTCATTTATCCCAGCTCCTTAAACAAATACTTCCTGCTATTTCTGAACATCCTTTTTTTAGAATCTATAGACAACTTGAACTCTGCCCTGTGTCCAGGCCAGATTCTTCACATTTCTCATGAATTTTGTGAGTTTCTAATATTCCCCAAATATATTTCCTTTGGCTTGAGTTGGTTTTCGTCACCTTCAACCAAAAACTTCTAAAGTACTCAGCCTTGATCTAACACTCTGCAGGTCCTAATGTGTTTCATATGTGTTGTGGATTGTGTTTTCACAGAACATGATTAGCCTTCACTACAGTTTGGGGATTAGAAATAAGACAATATTAGACACATAATGCATTTCTAGATTCTATAGATCTTTCTCTGGGACAAAGCTATTTCAAAGCATTCATTCATTAATTTAACTAATATTTACTGAGCACCTCCTTTATAGCAAGAACTGCTAGGAAGATGGCAGTGAATAAAATAGAAAATGAATCTTTCTCATGGGGTTTATAATCTTATTCTAAGTTATATCATTTTTGCTCTTTCTTTAAAAAGAGACTGTTAAAATGTAAATGCTTTGTGGGCACAAACCTTGTTTTTCTTGATTACCATTTTTATTGGTAACTGCTTATTAAGTATTCAATAAATATTTGCTGACAAAATAAATAAATCTTACTTCCAATAGGAAGTTGCTGGACCTGAAATGTCTGCATTATTGGTCACAAACAACTGTCCAAAATGGAGATGAAAAGCATTAGAACCCAAAGGAATGAGGGGATAAAGACCTCTTTGTATTTGTCTTAAATTTTTGTATCAATATGACAAATTTTCAATGTTGAATGGATACTAAAAGTCATTCCTTATTAAGTAAGAATTTAACTAGAAAGGAAATATGATTACTATTAAAGAGAACAAGTAATAAATGGAGCAATCACAACTAATAAAGTAAGTCTGAATAAAATTTAACTTACAGTCTAATAAAAGCCTCTTTGCACAAATCAAATGAAATAGAATTTATAACTTTAAAATAAGGCAAAATCACAGTTTTCTTTTCTTTTCTTTTTTTTTTTTTAAAGATTTTTTATTTATTTATTTGACAGAGAGAGATTACAAGTAGGCAGAGAGTCAGGCAGAGAGAGAGGGAGAGAGAGGAGGAAGCAGGCTCCCTGCTGAGCAGAGAGCCCGATGCGGGACTCGATCCCAGGACCCTGAGATCATGACCTGAGCCGAAGGCAGCGGCTTAACCCACTGAGCCACCCAGGCGCCCAAAATCACAGTTTTCATTAGTTAGACAATCTCATCTTGCTTTCTCTTTTAGAGCCTCTTTTTTAAGATCACATTTTCTTTTGTCTTCATTTTTAAAATTTTATTTTACCAGTTTAATCTCATTTTTAATGGGCTGTTTTTCCCCACATGTCCAACAGTTTTTGTTGCGGCTTCTATTAAGATCTACATCAAATGAGTTATTACCAGGTGACAAATCAAATGCCTATTATTATCATCACCAGAAAAAGTTATGGTGGCTTCTTAGGGAAAGGGTCAGGGAGCGATGTGTCTGTGATGTGGAGCAGGGTTGGCAGCCTACACTTACCCTGAAAACCACTGGCTTTTTCCTGCTTGCTGCATAATTAAAGGACAAATGGGTAAGTTTTCTGAATTTTAGTGACAGTTACTCAGTTCTTCTTAAAAGAATAAACTGATTTCAACTTAATTGTCTCTGGTTACAAAGAGGTCAGTTCAGGTTATCAGCTAAAAAGCAATCAGTCATCCGCATATGTTCTAATAAATGATAAATAATTGGCTTGTTTTTCTGCTATATTCAATACAAACCAAGTGAATAGAACAGATGGGGAGGCAGTAATAAGAAAATATGTACTATTTCTTTCTGAGTTTGATCACTTTTAGAACTTGGGTAAGCTCGGTATGTTTTAACAAGTGGACCAAAATAGTATAATTTAAATATTTTTCCCACAGCTGTTTCTGAATGAAAAGAAAGTGCCACGAAAAGAATAGTAACTGAACACTTACTATGTATGAGACAATCCAAAAGATACAAAGCTGAGTAAGACGCAAATCCTGTTGAAAAGAAGATTACAGTGGGAGAACAGGAGATGATATGTTTAGCATAATGCTGAAGAACAACCATAAAAGGCAAGTATAAAATACAACACTAATTAAAAAACACTTCTCTCCGGCTGGGAGATGGGGACAAAGATCAATGTAAGCAGAGAAATATAGGTCGAAAGGAGCATGGAGTGTTCCAGCAATAACAAACACGGCTGTGGGGGCTGGGGAGCGGAGGGTTTGGTGCGTGGCCCACGGGAGAGGAGCAGGAGAGGACAGGGAAGCAGCAGCGGGATGGAGGGGTGAAAGACCCAGTCTGTGAGGGCTTTTGTGACAGTCTGTGAGGGCTTTTTGTGGCAGTCATGAACTGTGCCATTCTGTATGACACACTAGGAGATATCGAAGGCTTCTGGGCAGGTAAGCCATGAACAGAGTGATGTTCTAAAAAGGTAACTGGTGGCTACCTGAAGGACAGACTGCGGAGGAGACAGACTCAAAGCTGGCTGGAGTCTGTGGCAAGAAAAGAGCCATGCTTTCAGAGATGTATCTGCTTTCAATTTGTAGGGCTGCAGAAGGCCCAGCACAGAGGGGGTCATCCTGGTAAAGAGGGGGTTCTGGGAGACCAGGTGAGGCCCATACAAGAATGGCCACAACAGGCATGGAGGAGGGAATAGGAAACCTGGTAGGGGGAGAGTCCACGTGGCTACTTCCTTCTGAGCAGCCAAGAGAGGCAAGATGACACTGCAATATATTTCTCAACCATGTTTTTAACAAGTGCTCTTTCAAAGACTGCAGAGCAGGGTACTCTATCATCAAAAAACCAAAAAACAAAACAAAAACAAAAACAAAACACAGGAGTATATACAAAGTTAAATGAACTTATCTTGTCCTAAAAGACCTCTCCGAGCTTTTAATATGATGATACACCTTGATGGGCCAAGAGAGAAGAACACGTGCAGCATTTAGGAAACCTAGAATATAACATGAAAGTCTATTTTAGACCCAATAACACATATTGGAAACAAAGTGCATTAATGTTACTTTGGAGTTTAAAACCTACATGCCTGGGAGAGTGAGAGCAATGTGTATGTAAAGTAAAATCTCTTAGAGATTCAGCTAGGATGGACATTTGGTTTTCTACAAACTAGTCAGTTATTTAAAATTTTAGTCACATTGTATTTCTAACTTAAAATATACAGAAGTGCATCATCCCTTGGTTAATTTCTTGAGGAAGGACCAAAGCCTTTTCTCCCAAGAAGGGGTCCCTGCCGGGACTTCCTGGTCCTCCTCTTCTGTGCATATGCCACACCCACAGAACATCGTCTACAATATCCAATTTCAGTTTCTTTAAAGTAGAATGGAAAACTATTCACAAAAGAGTTAGGAAGAATGATATTTAGTGAGAAAGTTGACGGCTTTAGTTTTGGATATACTGAACTTAGTGTTTTTAAAACATGCATGTAGTTTTTTAGCAGGTATTTATTTGGAAATGCATAACATGCCTTTCCCTACAGGAATTAATCAAAATTATAGCATTTCTTTTTTCCATGTATACAGCATTTATGTTTGTTATGTCTTTACCTACCTACTAATGGAAGTTATTAAATCACCTTAAATCTCATAAAATCACATGATTTCTTCTAACCTCTACCTTCACAATAATCATTAGTTTCAAACACAGGTTTATCCTTAGATACATGGCTGTGACCTACATTTTGGTCAGGGGGATGGTTAAGTAGGTACGTTCAATTTGTAAAAAAAAAAAAAAAAATATATGGGACAGCACCTTAAGGTTTGTGTATTTTCCTGTATATGTTTTAGTTTAGCCTAACTTTACAAACAAAATGGGAGTAACACACCTTAAATATGTACGGTAATTCTTTTTTTTTTTTTTTTTTTTTTTGTACGGTAATTCTTTGGGGACCTATTGTTACCTCACTTTTAGACATGTGTAACAGAAATAGGTAAAAACTCTAACTAAAAGCTTCTTCTAAATATTAGAAGTATATTCTTCTACCAATATGTTTCTTGTAATTTAAATTTTGTCAGTGTGGGTAATGATTGTATACATTTAAGAATAATCTAAATATGCAGTTAATTTCAAATGATCCCATTTTAATACTGGATAGTTTTAATAATTTTTAAATTTTACTCTATTAGCAAGACAGGCTGGCAGAAGTCCTATCTTGAAAGTAAGATTAGTGCATGTATTTGCTTAATGAATGAAAATTTCCCCCAAACCTAGAGTATGTATCACTACTATTAGTTGGAATCCTTCCAATTACTAGGGCAAGGGATTGAAAACCTTAGTCATTGCCAAGTTCTCACTGTATATTTCTTTGGACCACCAACTAGTGAACTCCTTATGTTTTAGTCAACCAGTCTGTTTTGAAATTCTTCTAAGGATACCACCCCTTTGTGCTTAAACATTGTTCAAAAATTCTGAGTCAGATTTTTTATTAATCCAACACATTTATCAATGATATATGGTAATTACTACAGAACTCTGTAATTATCATAAAATACTCCAACAGAATATCTTGCTGGCCTTTTTTAGAAACCCCTCCCTGGAGTAATACATTGTATATATTCACACACATGCCCGTACATACATAAGGTGTGTTCTGGTGGGAGAAGTGGATCGTGAAGTGACTCAACTTTACGGAGTGAAGAATACACACAAATCAACGATCATACCTGCAATAAATCCCAAACTATCAAATGTGAGATGGCCATAATATTCTATCAACCAAGGAGCTTGCATGCACACAACTGACTGGCTTACTGCAATTTCCGAGTCATGAAGCCTGACACGGTGAGCTATGGTAGTTACATAGTTATCAATCAGAGAAGAGAGAAAAAGAACACTAAGTCCTTACAAAAGCTTTTGGAAGACATAAAGCTAGATCTTTTTGTTTTTCTATCTTCCTTTGTGAAGTGTTTATACCTCATATTTTTTGGTAAAATGTTTACAAATTCATTTTCTCCATATTTATTTAAATTAACAACTTAAAACCTACAGTTGTTTTCACTGTAAACATGTCATGCATGTTCTGTTGGTTCAAGGATAAAATTAAAACAAGATATCCTCTGTAGAGCAAATATATTTATTATGCACTTTCATATACATAGGGATTTTTGCTTAATATAATACAAGGAATAAAATAAAACTTTTACAATGTGAAATTCAATGTACACTTTATGCTATTTACATACCCCAAACCAAGGAAAAAATAAAAAAGAAAGCATTTGTCTGCAACTACATTTGCTGAGAAGTGTAAATGGAGAACATTAAGCAAAACAAACATTTGCATAGCCAACAATATTGAGAAAATTATTTACTCCTGTTTTTAAAGTAGTGAATTATTTTTGGTAAGGATTCCAGTAGGGGTGGGGGATAAGGAAGAGAGACAAAAGATACTGGCTGTACTTTGCAGTACACAGGAGTTCCAGATAATTTTCCTTCCAAAACCTTTCCTACATACAGATTTTAATTTTTCATTACTATATATATTTTTTAGTCACTTCCCTTATCATCAACTCATGACTTCTAGGGAATGGGCGCAGATGGAATGTAAAACAAGTTACAAGCACATGGCATCATAGGTGTGTAGTGACATCAGGTGATTTATAAAATTTAAACATCTTGATTTTTAAAATAGCTATTTAGGCATTTTTAATTGAGGGGACTGTTTTTTACTCTTCTTCATGAAGCAAAAGCCATTTTCAGTCATACTTTTAAATCCCCCACAAAAACAAATAGGCAAAGTGGGGCATCTTCAGCACCCTTATCATCCTTATCATCCTAACTAAAAGCCAATTCTGTCCTATTCCAAAACACAATTAATAGAAAAACATCTAGAGGAATACTTACTTTTGAAAATCGTATTTTCCCAACAGATTTTCTTCCTACCAACTGTTTCAAGTGTACATAATATGGGTATGAAAACATTCAGATCTTTGAAAAACATAAACCCCTTATGTAATGAGTCATATCGTTGCCCATTGGCCACAAGGTGCATTTTTGTAAAAAAACAATAAAATTAAATAAATACAATTCCAATAATTCAAGGTTAATAGAAAAACCGGCAGCTTTCAGGGTTCTCTTTCTAAAGAAAAATACACCTAATAAGAAATTAGAGCTTCATCTTCTACTGTAATGTAAATGTACTATATTTGAGAAATGAGTAAGATTGGTTCTAATAATAGTATGTATTCATATTTATCAATAGAATCATTAACACTTTTAAGGCTACTTTGCAAGAGTCCTATTAAGTGTATTTAATAAATGTCCCATAGGGACAAAAATTCAATACTTGAAACATTCACATTCGAGTTATCACTATTGCCATGTCACCTTAATAGTGAATGAACTTCTCTCCTATTCCTGATTATGACTTACCAATGACAAACAAAATGCGTTTTGCTCACTTTAAAAAAATAAAGAACAAAACCCTTACATGAAGATTCAAGTGAAACACTTATCACAACCAATTACACGTTTCTATTTCTGTGAACAATGCATCACATATGTGTCCTTCATATATGAAGATGGCATTACTGACCTCTTCTACTCAACATTCTTCTCCAGTAGTAGCAGTGTTTTTGTGCTGAATCTCCAAATTCTCTTTCCTCATTCCTCTTTCTTATCAACAGCACATGGGAAAAATAGAATTTGTGGGCTTTCTAAAATTCACGGGGCTTATTCAAAGATCGAACCTACAACCATGGCTCCTCAACAACTCTAACCTTTCCAGACATACACACAACCCAGCTAAGCCAGCCTCACTGATTTAGAGTCCATCCAGGCGGCCAAGGCTGTGGGTCCCCTGCTCATTTGAACCAGTCACCTTTGTTTTCCCTAGTCAGAGACTTCATCTTTAACCCTGCCATCCAGTCATCCTGTGAGCAACCGGCCAAAGAAGAAAACAGGAAAGAGTATGTGGACAGAAAAGTGCAAATCCATCACTATCGTTTACCAAGTATCAATAAAAAAATACACATGTGCTATGACTGACAGGTTAGTGGTGTCATCTTTGAAGGACCGCACATATTACATTCATCAATACTATTCATCCAACTGCCACTAAAACTGACTCAGCTGATTTTGAGAGGGGGCTATTTTGGTCATGCAGTGATTTACAAGATAGAACCAACTGAGAGAGAAGCCAGCATGAAAATCTACACTGGCAAATTGTATTCAACCAGACAGAAGAGATTAAGTGTAGTCAGTGAATTGTTCAGGGATCAAAAATCTACCCTCAGACAGCTGCATCTCCTTCTACTTACACACGCCCTGAGGCATGGCTTTGTCCCTGAGAATTTTCATGCCTCAGGAATGATAGTCTGTCTTCTTGGAGGTGGAATGACAAGTGAGTGGAAGGTGAAATTGCATCCCAGTGAATGAAACAGAACTTTGTTCTGATTATAGTCTGCTTTTTCCTCTCTTTCTCTTTTTCTTTTTTTCATCTTTAGCCAGAGATTAGGAGGATTCTACTGGGAAATCCAAATTTAAACTACTCAGAGCAGCTCCCTAAAACACTAGAATTATTTTTTAAAAAATCTGTCAGCAAACCATTTTCACTTCAATGTGGCATTAAATAGAAACACATTTTTCAACCAATGCTGAAGGTGTACTGAACATAAAATAGTTGCATGATTTATTTTATTGAGCAACATTTTTAAAGATACAAGAAACAAGCCATACACTACAACAATGCAAAATGTGACTGAAACAATATGCTTAAGTTTCATTCGCCACAAAAAAGAAAAAAAAATAAATACAAAGAACACTGCCTTTTCGTACATATTTGATCATGGCACATGCACATTTATCAAATCTTAACTTAAAAATTTTTTTAGCTTTTACAGGGAACTGCAGTATATATCTGCATTTAAAAACAAAAGTGCTTATTCTTGTGTAGTGAATACAAAGCACACAAAATGAAATTTTTTTAAGCACAGAGGGTTACATTGAGAAGGCAGCCTTACTATTTAGGCACATTACAGTAATTAAGGTAACTGTACTGCAGATATCACATTCTTCATTTTTTTTCAGCAAATCAACAGGCATTTTATGATTTCATCCAGTAGCTGAAGAACCACTCCAATCACAATGTCTTCTGTTTCACAGAATAGGAAACTAATGCAAAAGTTAAAGAAAAAATTAATTTCTACATAATACTTATTATATAACTACAAATAGTTTTAAGACCCTATATAATTATATATATATAGATATATATATACACACACACACATACATACATTTACTATGTAAAGCATAAAGTGGATACATCTATTAGAGACTCATTATTCAACTTATAAATCACTTTTAAAGAATCCACAAAATATTTACCCTAATTCATGTGTTTTACTGTTTAACATATATGTATACTTTGCTTTTACAAAAGATGTCATGAGAGTTAGAGGGCTGTACCATCAGAGTTGAATATTTTAAAAATAAATCACATTGCAGAATGAAAGACTTTGCACAAATTATTTTTAAATGATATCTGACCAGTCATCCATCAATTCATATCAAAGGGCTTTACTATTAGAAAGCATATCAGGTTTATAATTTGTAATAATGCTTCACCTGAAATACACCAAAATATAGCTCCAAAGACAAAAAAAAAAAAGCAAAAAATTTGTTTACTAAAGAGTACAACTTTGTTAGAGGATGAAAAATGATTAAGCAAAGTGGGATAAATATACTTGTAATATAAATTAGCAAAGATTCCTAATGAAACCTTTGGATTTATCTCTAATGAGAGAACTGTGCTTCTGAAAAAGTATCTATTATATAAAATTAGGTATATATTTTCCCATTAACTTCCCCTATATAATTAGTGAAACATCCATTGTGGTGGAAAGAAGAAAGTTTTTAATAAATAGGATTTATTTTGAGGTTTAAACACAAAATTCTTATGTCTGAATATACTGTTCTAAATATTCAAACTAAGTTCTAAATATCCTCTTGCTAACACATCCAAACTTACCATCTTTCCTCACCTATTCTTCATGTGTGTGCAAATTTTACTTGGAAGTTTTTTTTTTTTTTTTTTTTTTTTAACTTGGAAGGTTTTTAAGAGATCTGTCATAACAAAAATTACCTTTTGCTGATTAAATCTTTGACTTCCTCCAGGGTGAAAAGGAAAGAAATTAACACTGACTACCTATCTACTAAGCACTACATACGCTATTTTATTCAAACCAAAATGTGAGGTTTACCGAAATGGTCCTCTCCCCTCCTTCCATTACCATCAAAGAACTCTGAAGTGGGGAAATGACGGTATAGGAGGAAATTCTTAATCTGCGATCCATTAAGTAGTATAACTCATTCATTCATCTATTCATCCTCTCATTCATTCATCCATTCACATACTCAATACATTTTCACTGAGAAACGAATACAGGTCCAAACAGTATTCCAAATACACGGAATACGTCAGAGAACAAAACAGATAAAAATCCCTACTTTCACAGAGTTTACATTTTAGTTGGGAAGAGACAAATAATAAACATAATAAATAAAATATATAAAGTATACTAAATAAGAAGTTCTTTGGATAACAAAAAGCAGGAAAGGAAAAGAGTGCTGGTGGCAGGACAATCCGAATTCACAAGGATGCTAAGGGAAGGGCTTGTTGAGAGAGAGGATGGCATCTGAATAGATTAGGCGAGGGAACTGGCCATGTGACTATTAGGGAAAAGAGTATCCTTAGTAGAGGGAACCATACTTTTGATATTTTATTCTCTATGTTGATGAAATGTTACCTTTTATAACGGCGTTTCCTTTTTATAGTTGAAGCTAGGGTCAGAACCCTCAATCTGAAGCTTCAGGGCTTGTTTAAGGCTTAATTCCGTCTCGGAGGAAGGATACCCTTCTAACACTTCCTGATGCCCCCTGTCTTGTATTGTCCGCGGGACTGACACCCTACCAAGAAAAACCTGGTTGCTCTGAAGATGGTAATTCGGATTGGTCATTATCCCATTTCTCTTTTTCTGCTCCCCACTTTGTTGATGAATAAGAAATTGCTGTTGAGATCGACCAATTTCTTGCTGAGTCGAAGGTACCATAATTTTGCACTGCGATTCTGCGGGCATTTGCTTAGGTGGCGCACTCGTCCCTGATTTGGCGGTAGGCCCTCTTTTATCAAACTGAGTCATCTCATATTCTAAAACCTTTGGCTGTGAAGAATTATTTTGTTTAGCTTTTTTCCCAGCTGCCCCAGATTTGCTGGAATTTTCTGATTTCCCCCCTTTGTTTGTTTTAGTCGACTTCAAACTGGGCTTTACCTGACTCCACTCAAATTCACTACTTGGTGAATTATGGCTCTGTCCCAAGGACTGCGTTGTGGAAGACGGGGAAACAATTGACTGTCGACTTCTACTGCGTGGCAACGAATGTTGCTGAATTTGTTCTGTAAAGGACAGGTTATGAAAGCTATCAATTGGCACTGTTTGAGCCGTTGCCGTAGATGATGTAGTTCTCAAAGATGAATTTTTTGAGCTTTTCAGGGAATTGTTTGACAACGACGACTTCTGACGATCGACTGTAGAATCTGGAGATTCTGAAGGAGAACTGAATGCATGAGCTGGCCCATTAGGTAAACCACGCAACGAAGGCTGCATGTCCCCTCCACCAGTACTGCCAGAGCTATTTGATTTAATTGTTAATGACTGCATTTTTGAAGACACCGACTGCAGAGGTTTTTGCTCCATTGTATGCACAGGAGATGGGGAACAGCCATTCAAACTAGATGCACCATATTTTTCTAATAATTTAATTATTTGAGAATGTCCATTTTTGGCAGCAACACGCATAGCAGTGCGTCCAAATTGATCAGCATGGTTTGGATCAGCACCGTGCTCTAATAAAACCTGCACAACATCAATGTGCCCTTCCTGGGCTGCAATACAGAGAGCAGTTGCACCCTGATTACATGTATGGTCAACTATGGCACCATGCTCGATCAGAAGCTGAACCACTTTTACGTGGCCCTGCCACGCTGCAGACTGTAAAGCAGATCGCTTTTCGTTATCTGAGGCATTGACGTCAGCATGGTAGGTTATCAGAACCTGCACCATTTCCAAATGGCCTTGCCAGCAGGAAACGTGAAGTGCTGTCCTTCCTTCAGCATCACTTGCTTCTACATTTGCACCATTTTCTAGAAAATACTCAGCCATTGTAAGTTGGTTTTCTAAGGCCAAAATATAAAGCGTAGGCCTCCCATCAGCATCTTTGTAATTAACGTCAGCTCCATGGCTAAAAAGCAATTCAACAATGTCTCTATGCCCTTCTAATGCAGCAACCCGCAGTGCATTTCTTCCATCATAACCTCTCTGATCAATGTTGGATTTATTTTCCAATAGTATTTGAACACAATCATAATGACCCTCTTGCGAAGCTAATATGAAAGGTATTCGTCCATCATTATCGATCTCGTTTGTTCTAGCACCTTGTTCAATAAGTGCTTCACATATTAACCTGTGACCTTCAAAAGCTGCCATATGCAAAGGTGTCCATCCGGCATCATCTCTGTGATTTTCATCTAACCCTCTGTCCAGTAGAGTACGTACTACCTCAACATTTCCTTGGGCTGAAGCTATGCTGAGGACTGTTCTACCTTCACTATCGATGCTATCCACAGCTGCACCCCAAAACAAAAGCGTGTTTACAACAGAGGCATGGCCCATAGAAGCTGCTGCTAAGAGGGGTGTACGACCGTTGTTATCTGTGTGGTCTACATCTGCTCCCCCTTCTAGAAGCAAGTCAACCACATCGACGTGTCCTTCATAGGCAGCGACCAGCAGTGGAGTCATGCCATCTTTATCACAATGATCTACTTCAGCACCTCGATCAATTAAAAGACTAACAACTGATGCATGTCCTTTACTTGCAGGCACACAAAGAGCAGCTACAGAGAGCGCAGTCCTGCCATCAACATCCTCATGATTCACTTCCGCTCCGTGGTCCAGGAGGTGTTCCACAATTTCTCTATGGCCCATGTATGCTGCTGCTATCAGTGCAGTTCGACCTTCATTATCAGCTTTGTTGACTTCAGCACCATGTTGTAGCAAATTCAGTACAATATCCTCATGTCCTCCCCAAGCTGCTGCTCTCAAAGCTGTTCGGCTATCAGCATCTGCACAATCCACTTTTACACCTGCATAAAGTAGTGCAGAAACTACCTCGGTATGGCCACCCCAAGCAGCAGATCTTAATGCTGTCCAACCATCTTGATCAGTATGATTAATATTTGCACCACACCCAATTAAACAATTAACCACCTTGGTATGTCCTTGTCTAGCAGCTAGGGTAAGTGGTGTATGTCCATGGGCATCTTCAATCTCTAAATCTGCTCCCCTGGAGACAAGTAAATTCACTACATCAAGATTGCCACTGTATGCAGCATTAGCCAATAATGTTCTCCCATTTGAGTCACACTGATTTACTGAAGCTCCATTATCTAATAATGTCCGAATGGAATCCTCTCTTTCCAAGGCTTGTCGGACTATGCACGACGTGCGATCATCTTCACTGTTAACGTGAGCACCAGCTTTAACCAACAGCTGTAGCACTTCTTGTTCCTTGGGTATTAAAGTAGACAGGGAATCTCTGACAGGTGTACCATTCCATATCATCCAGAGAGCTAACTCAGCTGTCTCTAATTGTAAGTTTGAATTAATTAAATGCAATGCAAATTCTTGTGCTTCCAGTGGTGTTAAATTCTTGGCTTGACAGGTATAACTCATAGCCAACATTCTGTGTCCTTCTGCCGCATTACATAAATACTTCTGAGTGCAGTGTTTCACATCCAGAAGCCACTCTGCAAAACTATAATGGAACAGTATTTTAGTATTTCCTAGTCCATCAACAAGAAGTTTGGAGAGGACATCTAACTTACGTTGAAAGTCTTCCAAGGTTAATGACATATTTTTAGTCCATACCGCATGATATAATTCCGTTATGGTCAAAGGCCGGCAGGCTGCAAGAATCACATTCAAAATGGGCTGAACTTTTGCAAACTGTTTCCTTACAAAAAGTCTCTGACACAGCCAGAGATAGAGACCATTTAGAGTTCCTGGGATGTCACGAATCTCTCTTAACATAATAAAATTTTCTACAACTCCATCTAGAACTCGCTCTAGATAAAGAAAGCATCCGCTGCTTTTAATGTGCAGTTGATTTAACATCTCTGCAGTTTCTTTTGTGAGGTGTTGTCGCAAAGCTTCTTCTTGATCTAAACGATGAAGGATGTACTGCTGAACATCCTTAACAATGTATGCCTTCCGAAGGTCATCTAAGCTTATTTTTCGAAAACCTGAAGAGACAAAAATAGATGTCATCAAATGAAAATGATTATAGAAGCTGCCATATATTTGAAGAGGATGTCCTCAATATATAATAAAATAATAAGCAAAGAAATCAATAATAAATCAATACTAATAAATTAATACCTATGAGTGTGTGTATATACACACACACAGATACATATATATATATATATTTTTTTTTTTTTTTTTTTTTTTTTAAGCTTTATTTATTTGAGAGAGAGAGCATGTGTGGGTGGGGGAAGGGCACAAGGAAAAGAATCTTTAAGCAGACTCCTCATTGAACACAGAACCCGCCGGGGAGCTTTGATCCCATGACCCATAAGATCATGACCTGAGCTGAAACTAAGAGATGGCTGCTTAACCAAATGAGCCACCCAGGTGTCACAATATCTATTAGTATTTAAATCCGTTCTCTCTTCCTTCCATAAAAACCACTAATGGAAGATAAAGTATTTCATTTTCTGATCCTCAAAAGGAACTATTTCTTATTGTATTAGTAGCTCAGGGCTCCTCTCAACTTTAATGACAAGAGATACTAAACTCAACATTAGAAAGTCTTACATACATATCCATGAAAACACCTTAGCATGATTTTCTGAACTCCCAAACGACTAAGAAAAAAAAGTTGCCAGAGATAATAATAATAACACTTGCTTGTTTTTAAAGCTGATCCTTTTCACAGTAAAAATTTATATATTTCCATCCATATACCTAAATGTACACTAGCCTTAACGATGGGACTGAACATTTATATCCAATTAAGAGTATTACCTGTCACTGCCTCTGAATTACTATTATAAGTACACTTTCATAAAGAATACACACAAAATGCTTACAGTTTAATAAAGCTCTTCCAAATCTAAGTGTTTAGTAATATGTACTTAGAGTGAATAAATTATTATGTTCATCATTAATGATAGTTAACTGTTCATTAAAACAGAACTGAGAATACCTGTTAATAATTTCATTATCTTAAGTTAACTTTACTAAAAATACTTTTTTAAAAATTGCAACTTCTAATCATTATATATACATTTCTCTTATTATGAATAAGCACAATTTAATATGCTGCCATACAAAGCACTTCAACACATTTTTATAAGGCCGAAAAATTCTCATCGTTTCTAGGGACTAAAAACAGGATTTACTGAAATGTTGGACCATAATCTGTTGAACCACTTTTGTATTCTTACTGAAATATTTCCCAGGGTATGAAACTTCTTAGGGCTACTGACAGTAGAATGACAGAGTGACAGGATGTGTGCCAGGATTTATAACCTGTTGCTCTTTGAAATTATTTATTATCCTGAAGAATCTTTGAGGGTAGGGGCTAGGAAAATTAAACCTAAAAGTAAAACAGTAAGAAAATCAAATAAATTCTGGCATGTTGATACACTAGTAAATTATGTAGCCATTACTATAGTTTTTTGTTTTTGTTTTTGTTTTAAGATTTTATTTATTATTTGAGAGAGAGAGCATGAGAGGAGAGAGGTCAGCGGGAGAAACAGACTCCCTGCCGAGCAGGGAGGCCGATGTGGGACTCGATCTCGGGACTCCAGGATCATGACCTGAGCCAAAGGCAGTCACTTAAACCAACTTAGCCACCCAGGCGCCCCTAAAATAGTTATTAAAAAAATATATAGTGACACTAAAAGGCTTATAAATGTTAAACTTTATTAAAAAGCAGGAAATCAAATTGATAGAAGTATGATCTCAACTAGGTAGGATAACATACACAGAATTTAACACATAATGTTAAAGAGTGGTTATTTAACACTTTATCCCTGAAAGATGTTAATATTTGAGTATCCTGTCATTTAAAGCATTTCCTATATGGAGCATGTATTATTTTATAACCAGATATAAATAATTATGTATGAAGATCTCCAAAAATACTTGAGGATTAATTTGTGCACAAAACAGTTTCAAATGGGCTATTTCCTTCAGTCCCATAACATGTATCAATTGCCATTAGTCCACAATAATATCCTCATAGGCAGTCAAGATTCTGCTTAAGGGCCAAAGTAATTTTCATTAAACTGACTCTAATCTGAACTCATTAATAAAAATGCTAGTTAGTGTACTGAATACATCAGGAAAGAGAAAAATCTCTTCCCAACAATGTTAAATCCTCAGATATGAGTGGGTGAAACTTATTTAGATCCAGTAAAAATATTAATGTTCTTTCCCTAAGGTGATACACCTACCAATTTTAATTCTGAATGCACTCGTTTAAATTCAAAACCCATATATCACAACTTAAAACAACAGTAAAAAGTAGAAAGAAATAAGGAGGACATTGGCAAGGGAAGCTGATAAAAGTCTAGGAAAAAAATGAGTAAATGAAAAAATATGCTATCCTCATGGATGGAAAGAAAGCACATTTCGTATTTCAAAAACTTCTCTTTCAAGTTTTAACTAAATTTAATATTTTTTGTTTATATCATTAATAGTTATAATTTTTAAAAGTATGGTATTAAAGTATGGTATTCCAGAGGAATAAAAGTAAAAGTATATAATTCAGAATAATAATATTGGTGACAATAAGGGCTGGGAAGTAAGTGTACAAAAAATAAAAAATATTAAACCAGTGTGGCATTTGCACAAAAATGCCAACAGACAGTTTAGAAGATAAGACAGTTTAGAAATATATCAATAACACATCGATATACATACATGGCAGTAATTACACTTACCGGTAAACATTTTAGTAACAGCCTTACTCTGTTTTCGGGCAGAACACAGAAGCAATAGCCATGGTGGAAAGAACTCATGGTGACCAGCCAGAAGCTCTGCAACAGTTCCAGATAAGCTGGTAGACGTTTGTTCACCTTCAGTGATATTACATCCTTCATCAACAGAATCAACAAGTAGATAGAGGCTTTGCTGGGGAGGCTTCATTCCCAAAAGAGGGAGGAGAACACATCTGTAAAACACACCCACATGAACATTTTGAATGTTACTGGCTATGACATTTAGTTTCTCATTCAGACATTAGTAATACAGGTTAGAAATATGTGTTAAGAATAAATAAATTTTTAGATACAAATACTGTACAAGTTTCAGTTTCTTACTTTAAGAATACTAGTCCTAAATAGTTCACATTTTTAGTAACATTTTCCACAAAAAAGTGTGTGAGTGAGAGGGTGTATGTGTGTATGCATGTGTGTATTAGTAATTCAGCATAATTAAGGAGGACAGTAGGAACTTTAGGAAAGAAACCACATTTCAATATTCCCATCCTGATTTTTACAATCACCAATAAAAAGCTTGAATTGCTTATAACCAAGTTAAAATGTGTTGCAAAAAACCCAACCTAACAAAAAAAAACAACCAACTTTGGGGCCCACTTTAATAACAAGAAAATATCAAGAGTCCCCTTACAATTTAGAAATGCTTCATTACAAAATTTCATTTCATCTTACAAAATGACTGTAGCTATACTAGCTAGTCATGCACAAATTTTGTTTTAATGATGGTACGAAGATAAATTCTTATAATCTAGGTCCCATTTGGTGTATGTTCACCTTTCAGTGTTAAAGAACAAATTATTACACTTAATTCCACAGAACAATGCATTTCCTACTCATAATTTATACTGCAGTTGAATAGTTGAATATAATTTTTATAACTGAAACAATGCTCATTCATTTTCAACAAATATTTACTTAAGCATGTCATGTGCTGAAAATGGCACTGAAAGGGACATAATCCATTTAGTTATGAATACCAAAAATTTACAGATAACCCTTTCTACAACTAATACCAAAAATTTACAGATAATCCTTTCTACAACTCTCTTCTTAAACTTCCAATCCCGTAGCAACCAAGATCTAATTTGTCACTATGTCCTACCAGTATTTCTTTATAAAAATCACCCCCTTACTCTGCACTTCCAACATCTCTCTCACCCGGACCACCATAATCACCAGTATGTTCTGTATGTTCCATGTCTCCAACCACTTCCCCACAGTTCCTACTGCAGCCAGAGCAACTTTACAATACTACTCCAGCCACACTAGCCTTCTTTCAGTGACTTTTATTAGATACAATTACACAAGGACCTTTTCATTTTTTTTTTTTTTTTTAAGATTTTGTGTGTGAGAGAGAGCGAGCGCGAGCGAGCGCACACAAACAATGCGAGAAGCACGCTCCCTGCTGAGCAAGGACCTCAAGGTGGATTCCATCCAGGACGCTAGGGTAATGAGTTGTGCCAAAGCTTAACCGAATGAGCCACTTAGGTGTCCACACAAGGACGTTTTCTTTTGCAGTTTTATCTGCCTGAAATGTGCTTCTTTTCTAATGTAATTAACTCCTCCTTAATCTTCAGTTGTAAGCCTGAGAGTCACTTTGCCAAGACTGAATCCTTATGCTTTCAGAGCATTAAATATTTCTTTCGTAACACTATCAAATTTGCAATGTTAGATTTACTAATTTAATATCAATAATCCTTATTTCTTCCTTTACACTCAAAGCATCAAGAAAACAGGGGCCATGTCAGTTTTGCTCATGAGTGTATCCCAGGACTTAGTATAGTGCTGTGACCATAACAGATCCTAAATAAAGACTTGACATTGTTGTAGTCTAGAATGGAAAAGAAAGAACTTCAATGCATTGTGCTCAGTGCTCTGATAAAAAGCAGTAGCATTACTAATGTGACTGATAAATGACCAACTCAAGGGAAGTAGAAAGGAAAGGCAGAGGATGTCAAAGAAATATTCAAATATTAGGTGCTCAGATGAGTTGTTTTAAAAAAAACAATCCTAATTCTCCAGGAATTATAATAGATTTTACAATAAATTATAATTAGGAGGAAGAAGGGCAATACTGCCAAAAGGAATATGTTAAAGTTGGGAAAATTTACTGTACCTTATGTATATTTTTCCTCTATTATAAGAACAAAGAAGGTTGATGAATAACAGGTACTACAGTAATATGTATGTCATAGTATATAACATACTATAGTATTGTACCATAATCACTGCCACTTGAGAAATAACACACAGTGCTATGGGAGTACATAGTGGGCCAACTTACCTTATTTTTGATAGGGATTGGGTGGGGGAGAGCTCAGGGAAACTAAAAAAAAAGGACCTTAGTCAGGAGAAAGAGCCAGGATGAGGACAACACACAGGACAAAAAAAAAATCTAGTTGTGGCAACCTCACTCTTCAAAGTCTTGAAGAAGAGAAAGACCAGTGAACAGAGTATGGAAGAAAAGTTAGGAAAATGCATAATTACTGGGTTTTATAAATTTATTATGAAATTTGGACTATGACCCAAGGATACTAAGGAGCCACTGAAGTATTTTTAGCAGGAAATTGATACATTTATATTTGTATTTATAAAGATAACTGGCTATATTTGAAGGAAAGCCTGAAGAAGGTTAAGTCTATAAGGGAAGAGTGAGATGGGAGGCCACTGCTTGTTAAAAAACAAACAAACAAAAAAAGCAGGGGGGGCACCACTGCTAATTTTAATTCAGTGTTTTACATACTTTAGGTACTTTACATAGCCATTAACTCTGTTGATTCTCACATAAACTCTTTAAGATGGGTACTATTATAATACACATTTCCAGATGAGGAAATCAAGGTACATGAGATAAGTCATTTGTCCAAAGTTAAAAGAAGGGATTCAAGTCTAAACATGGGACTCCAGAACCCCCAAGGATGGATCATTAATTCTGGTTTGTCTGGGACTGTCCAAGTTTTAAGCAATGATTTGAGAAACTAGCTGTACCTCCTCTCCACCCCCAACTTCTGGGCAAACTGGTAGTTGGTCACCCGGGTTTATACTCTTAACTGCTAGGCTCTACTCATTATAATTATATTATAACAAATGCTATGAGGATTTGAGGGAAATCTGGTGGGTGAAACTGATAGGGTTTGATGATTATTTCATTGCTTTTGCTTACTCGTTGTTTGCCCTTCTTTTCCTAGTTTCTTACAATAGAAACTGAAATAACTGTTTCATACTTTTCTTCTAAAATAATCCTTCAATACTACAAAGTCCCTTAAGTATTTTCCATATCATCTGGTTCAAAATTCCCAGATTTTTTATGTTATTGTGTTATTATAATTATTTAATTCAACTGTCATCAGATAACATACTTTGTATAACCTGCATACCCTTAAATTTATTAAAATTTGTTTTGTGGCCCAGATTATATCTATCTTACTAAATGCTGTATGGACACTTGAAAAGAATATGTACTCTGTTACTGCTGGGTAGACTGTTCTACAAATGTCAATTAGGTCAATTTGGTGATAGTATTGTTTAATTGTTCTTACTGATCTGCTGTTTATTTGCACTATCAGTTACTGAAAGGGGAGTGTTAAAATATCAGAAGGTATGTGTGGATCTGTCCATGTCTTATTGCAACTGTATTAGTTTTTGACATTTTGAAGTTGTGTTATTAGGAAGAAACAATTATGATTGTTATATTCTTCAGAAATTCGCTCCTTTATCATTATGAAATGATCCTCTCTGACCCCTGCTGGTATTCTTTTCTTCAAATTTTACATCACCTGATATTAATGTAAGCTCTATCTTCTGATTAGAGTTAGCACAGTATATATTTCCTCACTCTTTTTCATTTAAGCTACATGTCTCTTTGTATACAAAGTATACTACAGGTAACATATAATTAGATCTCACATTTTTTCACTAAGTAAACTGCCATTTAATTACGATATTTATCATTTATATTTAATATGATTATTGATATGGTTCAGTCTAAGTCTACCATGTTCTTGTACATACCATTCTATAATGTATAAGCACATCTGTAACATATATTACTAGGATTACAGGTAGGTTAAGGGGCATACCTATGTATACTTGACAGAACACTCTCCTTAAAAATTAGAAAAATAAATATTCCCAACAGCTATGTAAGAGTTCCTGTTTATTTCTTACAGATACATAAAAAAATGGCATCATTGCAGTTTTAATTTACATTTTGCTTATCATGAGGCTAATCACATTTACAAATGCCTAGGAGTTATATAAAGGCATGTCTTTATATCTGTTTGCCCATTTTACAAAAGACTGTCAATTTTTTTCCTTTTGGGGACTCCTTAGTATCAAGAAAATACATTTGTTGCTAATTTTTTTCACTATTTTTCCTTTTGACTTTTTAATGTATTTTTTTTTTGACATGCAGTTTCTTTTTTTGTTTTTATACAGATAATAATATATCAGAGTCTTTTTTTCTTTTATGATTCCTGAGTTTTATGTCACATTTCTTTCTGGGAGGGCCTTCCCAACTTGAAGCTTGAAAAAACATTTCCTCATGCTTTCTTAAAAAGCTTTAAACATTTTGTTTTTCTTTTTAAAATTTTTTTTTTTTTTTAAGATTTTATTTATTTATTTGAGAGCGACACAGTGAGAGAGAACATGATCGAGGAGAAGGTTAGAGAGAAGCAGACTCCCCATGGAGTGGGAGCCCGATGCGGGACTCGATCCCCGGACTCCAGGATCACGCCCTGAGCCGAAGGCAGTCGTCCAACCAACTGAGCCACCCAGGCGTCCCTTGTTTTTCTTTTTAATCAAATTAATTCTGACATAAAGATGTAACCTAGGATTCCAATTTTGTTTTCCACATGGCCCCAAAGATATCACAAAACTATTTATGAAATTACTTCTCCTATTGATCTGAAATCTCTCTTTTCACAGAATAAACCTTCATATATATGTATATATATACACATAAATATATATATATATATGTGTGTTTCATTTCATTCTGTTGTCTTACCTTCTTTTCTCCAATAACTTTTTTTTTTTAAAGATTTTATTTATTTTTCAAAGAGAGAGCAAGGGAGAGCACAAGCAGGGGGAATGGCAGGCAGAGGCAGAGGGAGAAGCAGGCTTTGCTCCAAGAAAGAAGCCTGATCGAGGACTCAGTCCCAACCTGAGGCCAAGGCAGACGCTTAAAAGTGACTGAGTGACCCAGGCATCCCTCTCCAGGCACTTTTATTTCTGCTTCATGCAATTGTTTAACTTAGGCAATTGCTTATCAATTATATTTTCATTTAAGGCTATATGGTTGGCCACAGATTTCTTTTGTTCCATGGCAACACTTTTCTGGTGAGTGTTTCTTGTGCTCTGCTTCTCAGATTCCTTCCTCTTTTGTTCTTGAGATATATTTTTATGTATTTGTGACAGCTCTTCTTCAGTAAGGTAGTTCTCTCTGGACCAGCAACTGCAGGTTAGTATCCAGTGCCCAGGCTTGTAAGAATTCTCCTTATGACTCAGAGTAACAGACATGAAAAATTTCTTTGAGCTTCTACTTCTCCCCAGCCAATTAAGATCAGAAGCTGTGGGGATACATATAAAGCAGGGTTTCTCACCACAACCCTTTCCTGAACTACCCCCAAATGTCTGACTCATTCTTCCCAGCCCTCTTTGTTCTTCATTTCTGCCTAACTCGGTCCAGGGGAACTTCTAGCATAAGTCTATAACATGTCTCCATGTTTCCAAATAAGAGTCTTTATATACTCTTGGTGATAATCAGGGTATGCATTGATTATAAAGCATAAATCCTCTGCCAGTTTTGTCTGCATCTCAATTTAATACCAGCATCCACATTATACTGAGGTTTGGGCCTATAGTTCTCTCACAGTTTTAATTTTTTCCTTTTGTACTATTTTCCATGACTTAGTCATATTATAACCGGAAGCCAATCTATGGCTTTAAAAATGTTGAGCTATTTTTTTCAGCCCTAACCCCACCCTAAACTCAAAAGTAAAAATCCCCCAAACTATCTGCTATCTGTCTCCTGTGTGGATGCCCCACAAGCACCTCAAATTTAATGTTTAAAGAAGTGATCTGAAGGAGGCACCTGCACCCCAATATTTATAGCAGCAATGACCACAATAGCCAAAACATGGAAAGAGCCCAGATGTCCATTAACAGATGAATGGATAAAGAAGATATGGTATATACATAAAGAACACACACACACACAGGAATACTATTCAGCCATCAAAAAAAAAATGAACTCTTGCCATTTGCAATGACATGGATTAACTAGAGGGTATTATGTTAAGCAAAATAAGTCAATCAGAGAAAGACAATTAACATATGATCTCACCCAAGAAAGTTCTTCCCCATCTGCCTTTCCCGTGTATGTCACTTCATATATCTCAGCATCCCCTAGTTTCTTTTCTTTTCTTTTTGTTTAAGATTTTATTTATTTATTGGAGAGAAAAAGAGAGAACGTGCAAATGAGAGTGGACAAGCACAGGGAGCAGACTCCCTGCTCAACTCAATCTCAGGTCCCTGGAACGTGCCTGAGCTGAAGGCAGAAACTTAAACCAAGTTAAGCCAAAGTCCTTATGTGAAAATCTTGAGTGTCATTCCTGAGTCCTCCCTTTTGCTGTAGTCACAATGCTCTCCTTTCAGTTCTAACACCAAACATGTATTTTTGGTTTTTTGTTTGTTTGTTTTTGTTTTTTTAGGCCAATGCACTTTGTACTCCCTCTGCCTAGAAAGTTCCCCCATATAGAATTTCTTATTCTTTATGTTTCAACACAAATTTGCTTCTGAAAGACATGTTCCCTGATCACCATGTCTTACAAAGACTTCATCATCACTTATTGTTATCATTCTAAATTAATTTCTTGCACTATTTGTGTAATGTTGTTGTAAGGCTGAAATGAAACTCTTCCATGTCTATCGCCCCTCCCCTAAGACTTGGCTCTCTCCTACCACGTTAGCTACTCTTCACATCTTCTCAACCTTTCAACATGGAACTATGTCAATATTCAGATCTTGGATTTTCTCTTTCTTCTTCTCTATTTACGTGCACTTTTTACATTAGTTTATTAATGTCCTTAAGTACCATCTATATTCCACTGAAATTTACATATACAGCTAGCACCTCTTTTCTGAATCTAGACTTGTGAATCTAACTACTTACTCAACTTCTCTGCTTAGGTATCTAATGTTAAACATAACAAAACCTAAGCTTCAGACCTCTAACCCTCATCTTGTGCTTCCCTTAGTGTTCTCTGCTTCATTAAAGAGCAATCCCATCGTTCCAGTTTCTCAGGCCAAAAGTTTTAGAATCGTCCATTGTTTAGGAACTTCTCTTTGTTTTCCTCATACTCCACATCCAATGTGCCTTCAGATCAATTTTAAAAATAATCAAAACAGGACAATTCTCACTACTTCCAACACTACCCAAGTCCAAGCACCACTGCCCCTAACCTTCATTTCTACACTAGCCAGCTACTGATTTCCTTGTTTTCACCTTCACCAAACCAGTTCTCAACAAAGTAGCCAACATGATCCCTTAAAATCTTAAGCCAGACAATGTTACTACTCTGTTTAAAAGACCTGATGTCTTCCAAACGACTGAAAGTAAGAGTAAATGTCCTTACAACAGCCTTGAAGTCCATACATTGTATGGATCCTGTTCTCTACTGGTCTCCTACACATACCCTCTTACTTACTCTGTTCTAGCCACACAGGCTCCCTTATTTTTCTTGGATTATATTAAACCAGGTTCCACTTCAGGACTTTGCACTTGATATTTCCTCAGTCTGTAAAGTTCCTGTCAGAAGCTTCCTTCACAATGCCCTAATCTCCCCTATGTAAAATAGCAATCTTTCTCCCACAATCTCCAGCACATCACTACTATTCTCTTTACTCTAGTCTGATTTTCCACACAACTTTTACTGTCAATTGATATGCTATATAGTATCTTAATATTTTATTTTTCTACCCACCACCCACCCCAACCCAAAAAATGTAAGCTCAATAAACATGGATGACATTTTCACTTTTACTAATATATCCCAGTATTAAGAATGGCATCTGGTGCATTCCTAGTATCCAATATATAATTGTTAAGTGAATGAATGAATTAATAGAACCAAGTAAAAGTGAGAACTCAAAAAATACATAATACATGCCTATATCTCACACTGGTACTATTATAGGTTAATAGTGAAAGATATGGCACCCAACAAATGCCAGTAAAACAATCAAGAATTTTTAAATATTATGACCTAAAAAAGGTAAGATATAAAGGAAATAATAAAAAAATACTCATTTTTTTTTACATTTCAAAACAAAATTTTACAAACAAAATGGCAAGCCACAGGATCAAAGATATTAAAAATAAAAAGCTACCACTTCACGTTCACTTTCCGAAACATAAAGAACTATGAGAATACAGTGTCAGTGACCTAAAAGAGTAATGGAAATTCAAATATACAACACTATAAGAGGATAAACTGATACAATTTTAAAGCATAGTTTGGTGCTACCTCACAGAATTGAAGATGAATATACATACCTTACGATCCCAAAGTTCACTTCTAACTAGGCAATTTGGAGTCACCCTTCACTACTTCATTTCTAGTATATATCCCCAAGAGAGAATGTTCTGAGAACCACAGTTCTGTGAAAATTTAAAAGCTCAATATATCTTTTGCGGGCAGGGATTGGGGATGGGAGTGAGAACACACCCATGCATGTGAGTCCGGTGGGGAGAAAGGAAAAGGGAGAGAAAGAATCTTAAGCAGGCTCCACACTCAAGCACAGAGCCCAATGTGGGGCTTGATCCTATGACCCAGAGAGATTATGACCCCAGCAGAAATCAAGAGTCAGACATTTAACCAAGTGAGCCACCCAGGTGCCCCATAAAAAGCGGAATACACCTTAAAGGAATATCAACATCACAACAACAAATGAATTACAGCATAAAGACTGGAATTATATATTGTATAGTAGTGAAATGAATCATGAAGAACCACAAATAATAACATAGATAACATAAAAACAAAAGTTACACAAAAAATACTGCAGCATACTGCCAACAACACAATGCCATTTATATAGAAGAGTGGTTTTGAAAGTGTGGTCTGAGGATCCCTAAGGGATTCCTATACCTTAAAACCTTTCAGGGTAAGAATAAAACTAAGATGTGATTTGCCTTTTCACTCTAGATCACTCTGAAGGATACAGTGGAGTTTTACAGAGGCTGCATTCAAAAGCAGATATGATAATCCAACTGTCTTTTATTAAGCCTAAAATTGGAAAGAGTTGCAAAAAATATAAAATAATGCTCTTAAGTATGTGGTTTTGGGTTTGGTTTTCTTTTTGTTTCTTTTTTTTTTTTTGGTCCTTGACAATATATATTCTTTCACTGAAATGTCACTTATGTTAATATGTGATGAATTTATTATTAAATATTTATTAGTACATATTTTTAAAATTCATCAGTTTAAATTTCAAATACAACAAATACTGAAAAGTAACCCACATAAACAAAGGTTCTTTGAGGTCCTTAATAATTTTTAAGAGTCCAAAGAGAACCTAAAATAAAAAAATTTTGAGAACTGTTGACATGGAATCAAAAATATAAAATATAAAATATTTTAAATAATAAATAATATTTATAAATATTAAATAAATATTTATAAATATTAAATTATAATTATTAAATTAAATTATAAATATTAAATATTAAAATAAAATATAAAACTTGAGCATACAACTAGTAGGTGAATATACATATCTCCCTATATAGTCAAACTGCATATAAATTAAACTACATAGATATAGAAAGTAAATCCATAAGAGGGATCATCTTATGGGGTGTGAGATCAAAATTAGTAAGGGATACCTGAGAAGGCTTCAAATGTGGATTATTTTTTTCTTTAAAACAAAACAGAAAACTCAGATTTCAAGCAAATATGGTAAATAGGTAGGTAGAGGCATATTTGTTCTTTCTTGTATAACTGAAAAATTTCAGGGGTAGGAACAATCTATCATTTTCTCCACAAATTCTTTTTCTGCAGCCATTTCTTGTACTTGGTGCCACTAATTTTTATGTTTCAATTCCTGTGAAGCCCATGGTTTGCAAGCTGCTTCTCTCTCTAAATTAGCACTTAATAAACATAGTAATTAAACCTTAAGCTACAAAAAGTTCTTTTTTCTCCTAGTGAATATGAATTTTAAATGATAATCTCAGAAAGATTTATAAAAATTAAACTATGAAACACAGATGAAACTATGGGTTTACAGGAGAGGCAAAAGGTGGCCTCATGATTCACATCATGTAACATCAGTCTGATGCTGTTAAAGAGTCTTCTATTTTATAAAAACTAATTTCAACATGCATTTTAAGAGACTACAAATAAAATAAAAAATACTGGTTCCAATGGATTCTTATCATCTAAACTATATAATCTCTCTACATTAATTGCTCCACAGAAAAATGTGTACTATTTCAAAACTGAATATGGTAGAGCAACACAAATTATCAATATGAGCAAATTTATAATGTTTTCAATTAAAATAGTTATTCCTCAATTCAAGAAATAGTTACTGAGTCTCTATTATATTCTATGCCCTGGAGATAGAAAGGGAACAAGACAGGCAAGCTGTCTCCTCATTCCAGTAGGTAGGCATAAAGTCAAAATAAACAAATGCACAAAATAATTTCAGATCATGATAGATACTGAAAATTAAGAAACAAAACCAAGTGGGATGGTCTGATTTAAGAAACTGACTGGGTGGGGAGATTTCTTAAAGACTCGGTGGAAAGGAAAGGCTCTTTGAGGATATAAAGTCGGTTGATATCTAAGTGATATCAGATAGAGTAGTCATAGAAAAATCTGCTCACTGGAACCTGACCTATTTCAAAGCATATTAAGGTAATGATATGGAAAAAGAGCAATTAATAAGGATGAAAGTGGTACAAGCTGAGGTCAAAGGCTAGGCAAAGAAGGGACCATGTAAAGATTAGACTTTATTCTAAAGGTAGTGAGAAGCCATTGGCAGATTTTAAGCAGATAAGTAATATGATCTGAGACTCAAACTGCTTAGTGAAGATAAGCGGGATGAATAGAGATAGCAACAGGAAGACCATGTTGGGAGGCCAGTGCAGGAGTCTACACAAGAAATAATTGGAGTAGCAGAAATGGGGCTGCAGAAGTGAAGGTATTTATTTTACTTGAAATAAAACAAAAGTAGTTAATGAATTGAGTGTAGGGGATGAATGAAATTGAGGAACCAATGATTTCTAAATTTTTGATGAAAATTATGGATTTCCTATTTGAAATATTATTTCCTTAGCTTTTTTATCATTAGTTATTTTTACAATAGTGGTATATTACTGGTTCCATACCTTTCTCATCCTCTTTGAACTGAGAAGCTTGCCACAACAGGTCCTTCTCACGGTCATAGTAGAAGCAAAGAAGATAAGCCCAATTACTCATGCTCACTTTAAGCCTGTTTGGATCATGCCTACTGACATCCCACTGGTCAAAGCAAATCACGTGGTTGAGCCAAATGGAAAAAGGCAGAGAAGCATATTTCTCCTCTAGTAGAAAGAACTGCAATATCATGGCAAACCCCAAGAATACACAGAAAGATGAAGATCAAAAACAAATACTTCAATCTATAACAATTTCTTTTCTTTTTAAGATTTTTATTTATTTGGGGGCGCCTGGGTGGCTCAGAAGGATGGGCCTCTGCCTTCGGCTCAGGTCATGGTCTCAGGGTCTTGGGATCAAGCCCTGTACTGGGCTCTCTGTTCAGTGGGGAGCCTGCTTCCCCCTCTCTCTCTCTGCCTGCCTTTCTGCCTACTTGTGATCTCTCTCTGTGTGTCAAATAAATAAATAAAATCTAAAAAAAAAAAAAAATTTTTATATATGTTTGATAGAGAATGAGCATAAGCATGGGGAGAGGCAGGCAGAGGGAAAGGAAGCAGCAGACTCCCACTGAACAGGTGGCATGAATTGGGTCTGGATCCCAGGACCCTGGGATCATGACCTAAGCCGAAGGCAGATGCTTAACCGACTGAGCCACCCAGGCACCCCAATGTATTACAGTTTTTATGTATTCAAATCATGAGTCATAATTGTAAAAGATTAGCAGCTTCTGGAAAGCTCCAAATCTTTTTTCCAGATAACAAGTAAGATATAATTAGTTCTCTTAATTAATACTTATTTTTTAAATTAAGCAATTACATGAGCACTTAAGATTCTATTTTATTACCAATGACTATATTTATTATTTTTTTTATTTTTAAAAAAGATTTTATTTATTTGAGACAGAAAGTGAGCACAAGTGGAGAGAAGGATCAGAGGGAGAAGCAGACTCCCCATTGAGCAAGGAGCTTGATGCCTGGCTTGGATCCCAGGACCCTGAGATCATGACCTGAGTCGAAGGCAGACACTTAACCGACTGAGCCACCCAGACACCCTTCCAATGACTATATTTAACTATGCATGTATATAGTAAAAAAAAACAACAACATTACATTAGAATATATCTGAGATTAGAGGGACACCTGAGCAGCTCAGTCGGATAAGCATCGCATTCAGGTCAGGTCATAATCCTGGGGTCTTGGGATCAAGCCCCACATCCGGATCCCTGCTTGCAAGGAGCCTGCCTCTCCCTCTCTTCCCCATTCGTGCTATCTCTCACATTCTTTCTCAAAAAAATAAATACCATTAAAAAAAATGTGTTTCTCAGGTTAGAATAACATGAAAGAGAGAAATTGACTTATATAAGACAGTTATGTATATAGTATGGTCAAAGACAAAACTAGAACAATGTAGAGTAAATAAGCAATCAATCAGAATATACTTAAAGGTGCATTTTTTTAAGTGTTAAGCTCTATACCCAACATGGGACTTGAACTCACAACTGTGAGATCAAGAGTCACCTGCTCTACTGACCAACCCAGTCAGGTGCCCCTTAAAAGGTATTTTTAAGGGCAGAAAAGTATTTACTTATTTCATTCCATAAAATCAAACCATTTTATCATATGGAAAACATCTGATTTCATAAAATTTTTTTTAAAACATCAAAAATGCTCGGGGCACTTGGGTGGCTCAGTGGGTTAAAGCCTCTGCCTTTGGCTTAGGTCATGATCTCAGGATCCTGGGATCGAGCCCCGCACTGGGCTCACTGCTCAGCGAGGAGCCTGCTTCCTCCTCTCTCTCTGCCTGCCTCTCCACCTACTTGTGATCTCTGTCAAATAAATAAATAAAATCTTAAAAAAAACCAAAAATACTAAAAACAAGGTGAAGCAAAAACAAAAACAAAAAATCTGCAACATACATAACAGAAAGTCCATATCCTCTCCCCCTCTCTCTCTCCATATATATATGAAGTTCTTACTAGACACTGAGAAAAATAAGACTATTCCTACTTTTCACATCTCTTACCCACAATAACACTGACTTATACACTTAAAATGTTTCTTGAAGCAACAAATGAGCTTGTGTGCTCTGTGCTCTGATGCAGTTTTGGAAACATGATACCTGCTTTAGATGGAATAGAATGAAATTATCAAGAACTTTTAATAAAGGTAAGCAGGGAAATTTGAATTTGCAGTATAGGTTAGATTATCATAATCTCAGAGAAATGACCTAAAGAAAGCACTATTTTATTAAGGCTAATTGGCCAACTATGAACAAAAGGAATTAGAATATAGAGGCTAAAATTAAAAAGATCAACTAGGAGTAGATGAATAAATATTCTAGATTAGGATAAAAGATTCAAGAAACATTCTAAGAAAATGATTAAATACTTTAGAATAAACTAATAGAAAATAATCAAAGAAAACTCTAGAAACAAACTGAGGGCAGTGCTTCTTAAATTTCAACATGCACTGGATTCACTTAGGAAATGGGTTAAAAGGCACATTCAGATTCAAAAGACCTGAGATTCTGCATTTCTAATAACTTCCAAGAGATGCCGATAATATTGATCTTAAGACCACACTTAAGTCTAGGAAGTAAGAACTAAGAAACAACTTAGATACTAAAAGTCCATTTTCCCAGAATTCCAGATAATGACCAAGTTTCATATTAAATGCTTTCATCCTATATCCTTCTACCTGGCAGTTGCTAAAGTTGCATTTTTACATTTATTTTTGTGAATATTTGTCCAGTGTGTATTCCCTTCTACTCCCCGTCCCCCCGACACACACTTAACCCAGTGTCCTGTTTGGCTCACTGCTCTAGCCCTGACACTGAGTGTATTTCTGGCACCCAGCAGGTGCAGAGTATTTGTTTCAGAAATAAATGAATGAGCCAAATGAACAGAAACGCTGAAAGAGATGCTGATTTGAAAAAGACAGAAAGGTTAGTGAAGAACACGCCAGTGAAAAGATACATGTTGATCAGAGTGAGGGTAAAGGTTATTGATGTAGATTTCACTGCTATCATATTAGATATGACCACTGGTAGCCACATAAGTAAATAAAATTATTAAAGGAGCATGTATAAAGAGAGAAGAACTAAGTAAGATTTGTTGGACAAACACTCAAAGAGAACCTAGAGGGAGAGTGACCAAACGATGTAGTCAGGGGATTTTGAAAGGAAGAAATTACAAACAATGAAAAAAGTTCTAGGACTTATCATCTAAGGTTAAGATAGAGAGAGCAATGAGTTCAGAAACTACACTACATAAATATCTTTCTGTGGGTATGTATATACAGAAGTCAAACATCAGTAAGTTAAAAAATGAGGTCATAGAAGTAGTACCTGAATATACAAATTCAAAGTATGAAGATTTGGTGGGAAGTTTTTTAAAAAATCATTTTTTTTTTTTCCCAGAGGAACAGAAAACATGTTCGTGTCTGAAAATGCCAGTAGGAGCCAGGCTGGATATATAAACAAAAGAAGTGATCTTGGAATGGAGTAACAGAGTTGGGGGAACTGGTGTGTAGGTCCCATCTAAAGACAGCACTTAACTCAGCTCTACCAAATAACTGATTCTAAAGAATGAGAACCCAATATTGTCAAACTTCCTTTTGTTTTTTCAAGAAAAACTAAAAATCTGGATGTGTGTGTGTGAAATTTCCTGAATTGGGTAAAAAATATTCTACTTGTAGCGTATAACTTTACTCTCTCTGGTCTAAAAAGAAATTCTGAGTTATTAAGAAGTAAATCAAAGAATGGCCAAGCAGAACTAAAAATATAACTGAAATTAAACAGTAAAAATATGGAGCAATATGTTATGTCATTATAGCAGAGTGATTAAAGGTAGTGGAATGGTTCAGCAAATGATAAAAAGTAATAGGAACGGGAACCAAAGGTAGTAGCTCTTAAGATATGAATATAAAAGAGAAAGTACCCAACAAGGGTAGAAAGAAAAGGTTTTAGGAAGGGAAAGAGGGAGGGCTTGAATGAATGGAAGTCCATCTTAAAGTGAATAACGTGGTTGAAAATTGGAAAATAACAGACAATTCAGTGAAAAATGACTACCTTAGACCATAATGAATAAAGAATTTTGATTATGAAAATTACATTAATCCATTTATTTTATTTAAAAAGTGAACAGTAAAGACACTTTACAAGATCTTTTAATCTGATAACATCTAAGAATGGATAGTGACAGTTAGAAATTATTAGTAGTATTAGTTATAGAAGACAGATAATGGAAAGGGAATATTTTTCCTTGAAAATACCCCCAAACTGAGGGTAAGAGGGAAGCACACATTCCAGTTTCATTCTGTTCTTAGTCCCTTTGTTGAGTATGCCAAAAATACTTGGAGCCAGTTAAGACAGAAGATAGACATCTGGCCACTTAAAACTATCTGGACTAATGCCATATTCATACATGCTAAAGAGCAGACACAGCAGGTTAGTAAATTAATAATCACTATATCAATCTGGTCTGCATTGAAAACTGACCAAAATAATATAACATTTCAATTCCCTTTCTTACACAAGAACTTCAGCAGTCCTTCATTTAGGTTCAAACATATTCTAGAAAGGTAAGTAGCATTATTCACTCATTCAGATGATAATCAGTTAGCACATGCTATATGCAAAGTGCTATTCAAAGCACTATGGTAAATATAAAAAATTAATCAGTCATGAATAATGTCATGAAGAAGCATATGCCTAATAGAGGAGATAACAGAAGAGATATGCATAAATAGCCAGAAAAGAAACTAAAAATCTACAGAGATACAAGTGAAAAATGATATATGTTCAAGGAGAAGGAAATAAAAAGACAAGAAAAAGGATTCAACCATTTGAGGATTCCTAACTGACATAAAAAACAAATGTCAGTTTGGTCTTCCGGTTTCCAATTCTTTTCTAACAAGCATTTCTCTATAACACATTTTCTTGCTAAACTCTCAAAGTTCAGTCAGTCATCCTAATTCTTCATCACAATTTTATTCCATTTACACATTACACAGAACAAAATCTTTTTATTAAGGAAAATTGATATCACACATAGAAAACTCATACCTGGTCCTGCAGATTGTTAACTAGAAATAAAAACCAGAGAATGGTATCTACCAGGAACAAAAAATTTGTATTTCCCACTACCACATCGGTCTAAATCTCCGAGAACATCCTTGGGTTTAAGGATCATGACAGAAAGGTTCAGAAAGGAGATTCTGTTTGAATGAAATAACCATGTCCAGTTGTGTTTCTAAGCCAGTCACAAGATCTGAAACTACTACTCTCTTTCTCACATTCCCTAACTTAGATACCTTGACATGCCTGTCAAAAATAATTGTAATTTGTTTACAGTTTTATGACTACCAGAAGAGTCTAACACTAACTCTAGAAAATACACAAAATACACAAAGTTTTGCAAAAAGAGCCTGAAGGGGAAAAGGCAAAATGAAAGAAACTGCCCCTAATTCTAAAGTAAAAATGTAATTGTCATAGACTTAGTTCCATCAACAGAAATGAGAAAAAAAATTCTAAACATAGGAACAACAGCTTTGCAACTTAACCAATTAAGAGAGAAAAATGAAAAAGGGAAAAAAAGAAATTAATGGGTCTTCATTCATCATTCCCTTTAGATCATATAATTCCTTCCAACTAGTGTTAAAACATTCACGTGTCGCATGAACACTGTAACAAGGATTTACCCCAAATATTACTTCTTTATAGAAATAGGATAATATTACTCTAAGAATTTGAGCTCCATTAAGGCAGGGCATTTTGTCTGTTTTAATTCACTGACTTAACTCCAGGTGGACTCTACTTAACACAGAGAAGGTTCTCAATAAATATCTCCAGCTGTACTGTGCTTAAAACACAAAAGACTCTCAAATATTCGACGTAAGAATGAATGTCAGAAGAAATCTTGTGACAACTAAATAAAAAAATCAAGATAGTATATCTTGTGAGAATGGAAAGAAAGCAGCAACATTTAACTAGATTAAAATAATGTTCCTCTTATTTTTATTATCATATAGTAAAAGACCAGTAGTTAACAAGTTACCACGCAGGTGTAAGACCTGTAATCATGTAAGATTTTTTGTGGTATTACATATTCTATCTAGTATCATTAAAGATAAATACTAGGGAAAAAATTAGGAAGTAAACTGAAGTGTATAAAACACATCTGATACTGAATCACTTCTCTGCAATTTCCGAAACTTTGTTGATCTGTGATAAAGTAATATTTTTATCAATTTTCCAATTATTATATACTATTAAATTGTTTCACACATGAATATATGAAACCATCAATATTACCAACTGTTCGATGTTAAAAAAGTAACAATGTAAAACCGGTTTTGAGTTTTTTCCCAAAAGTGAAAAAAAAATTTTACTTTGCTTATATTTCATCTCCTATCATGTTATAATAAGCTTTGATCTCTGTCTCCCTTAAAATAATATAATTTATTGAAAACAATGATTGCCTACCTGTTGAATTACATTTCTCCCTGCCTAAATAAAATAGATTCCTATCAAAATTCTCTAAAGGACTTTCTTAACAAATCAATCACCAATCAACCTAAAATAAAATCTTGACTCTTTCAAAAGTAAAGGCTTAGATCATCTAATGCCATAGACTATGCAAAAATATTTCTCTTTAGCTATGACTTGTATTCTCACATTTGCATTTATTTGACTATGGTTATAGTAGAGCTTCACAGTCTTAGAGGAAATGTATTCTATGAATTATCAGAAACAGTTGTTACAATACCAAAGTTACCTAATTTATTTAATGATTAATTACTTTAATGATGAAGAAAGTAACTCAGGTTTCTGAAAGATCCAGGAGGAAATTAAAAGCACCAAAATGTTCCAAATAGAAAGACTATATTTCCATTATCATTTGGGAATACAAAGTGATTAGTTACTTCTGTCAGTCAGAAAATCGGGATTGGTGTGGTTTTTACAACTACCTCTAACTGCTTCTTATTTCCCTTCAATTAGTTAATAACTAAAATTCATATAGAGGAAAAAATAGGAGTATCATCTCAGTAGAAGGACATTTTCTCAAAAAAATTTATGATGCCATACATAAAAGTCTGCTCAAAATCGGAATATAGCAAAAATATAGTTATCGGGCATGATTTTAAATATTTAAGGACATTTGAAATTTACACATAAATTCCAAGAAAATAAACTGTAATTACCTACTTTAGTTGGACTAAGTTCAACTTAGTTAGCTAAGTTCTTTGAAACTGATTTCCCAAGGTGTTAAATCCAAATAACATATAAGAAATGAAAATATAAAAAATAAAAATTCAGCTCTTCAATTAGTGATAGGATCTTCACAAAAAGTAGGAAGTCAACAGGAAAAGAGTTGCTTATGTACAGAGACTTTACATCTCTTAAAAAGTACAGATTTATATATATTAAAGATATCACTGATTCCCTATTTAAAACCGTCCACTGAACCTGGTATTTCACGCCTGTGCACCAATATCACCTAACAGATTTACTTGTTATTTAAAAATGATCTTAATAGTTTTAACTCTGATGTCGGTGGCTAAAAGCAAAAGGTAACAGATTTGTCCTGAGTTTTACTGGACTGCACTTATACATTAAAAACTCGGCAATAATATCACACCTCTCAAAGACACATCCCTTTGGGTGACTTTAATATACCCATCCTATGTTTGAATTCCATAACACTAAACATTAAGATAATTCTGGACTACTACTGTATCACTTATATGGGTAATCTGAAACCTACACTCAAATCACAACTGTGACACACACCCCTGTCCTCCACAAACTTCTAATCCACTCCCCCCCACAAGTCCTTCAAAGAATTTCTATGATTACAAATCTGTATTCAGATACACATACTTCAAATCCCAGCTCTGCCACTTACTAGCCTTTAACCTTGGACAAGTTACTGAGGCCTTCTGTGCCTCGGTTTCCTCATCCATGAAATGGGAATAATAATAGTATCTATTTCACAGGATTGCTATGAAAATAATTTAGCATTTGTAAATCACGTAGAACAGGGACACATAATGTTTGCTATATAATTAATATTTTCAATATCAGTTTAAATTAATAGATTAAATACCATTAAATAATAGATTCCATACCATTAGATAATGAGGACATCATAAAAACAAACATCACTCCTTTCATAACAATTCAAATCCTGCTTAAATGACTCCTAGAGACACACAGAGAAACAGACATAGGGTCACACATACATACATGTACCCTAATCTCTACCGTACTGTATACCTGCAGCTTTGGGGAACAAACTTTTGCCTGCTAAGAACTATTAACTGCAAGGGGATCAAAGTGTATGCAAACGAGTAATTCAAGCAGCAGTGAGGCAATAGCAAGCAGAAAAATAACAATCTGCCGACTTCTTTTACAATGAGCAGAGGGGTGATAGGCAAAAAATTCTTTTCAAGGAATCATGTTTTCTTCGCTCACTTGCTCTCTTCTTAGACCAATCAATTTACCAATGGAAAAATGCTTAATTGAGGTTAGGAAAAAAGTTGTTTTTCATACTGCTCACTAAAAGTACTAAAATTACGCCAGATTTTCATTATTTTATAAATATCACATATTTAAAAGCACCACTTAACTTTTTGTTTACTTGATAGTGGAATACATCCCAAAACACAGATTTTCTTCAGATTTTCAATGGCCAATGATCTTTCAAAAAGAACTTGCCTCACTTAAAGAAATAAGAATACTATAAGCAAAAAAGATTCTATGCTGAGAGTTCCTTTAAATTCAGTGCCATATATAGTGCCCTATACCCTCCCTGAAACTGTAGCCTCTTTTCCAGGCAGCTAAGTGGTTTTCTCTACTACAAGAACAAATATCCCTTACCAGTTATAGATAACATTAGAAAAGTAAATAAACAATTGCCATAAATTTGAAAAAAATAAGTTTCTGCAGTGCTTCACATTGTTATTAGAAAGTAAAATAAATTAATTTTAATCCATATCCTGTGCAACACAAAGCTTAAATTTTGTTTCCTTCAATACTCAAAGTAAACATGTGTATTTACAACTACAGATTATCCCCAAATGTGCAGGTACCCCATAAAATTTTAAAACAGACAAAAATACAGACCAAAATCTAGAAAACATTAATTTTTGCTTAGAAACTAGAACATCATGGCATTCTTACTGTTACCTTTTAAACGCTTCAGCTGGGTTCCTTTCACATTCTCCAGGCTGTAAGAGGCTTTGGACTGCTGGATCCCTTAGTTTATCCTCATATCCTTGGAGTAGTCCACTGCGGCAGATCTGGGCAACTAGACCTCTAATAAACCCTCCAACACACAAAGTATCAGAGTCTTGGGCTTTGCAGAAATGAAAGGCCAAAGCTTGGCGATGTAAACCTCTCTGCAAGCTTGCAGGTGAACTTGGCCACAGCAGCTCAGTACATAGGGCTGTCTTGCCACTGCCAGGCCCTCCTACCAACAACACACCCCAGGCAGCTCCTTTTCCAGAGACAACACTAGCATTATTCCCAGAATTCATTACAAGGGATGGTGTGTTGACAGCACTATTGCAGCAGTTAGTTTTCTCCTGGAGGCAATGCTGAAGCTTGTGGAAAACCCACTCCCTACAGTAAAACTGCTTCCCCTGCAGTAAACTCGTTTGAGCCATTTTGCAGACTTTCTCTTCCCAAGGATTAGTCATAATAGGTTCCTTATCTTCAACATTTGCTAGATCCTGGATACATCAACACAGGTCTTTACATCCATTAGGACATAACTTGCAAATTAAGTTGACTTTGAATGATACAGTAATGAGTTACAGTAAAACTCAACAGCCATAGATGCCATTTGCCAACAGAATGTGCATGACTTTATTTGACTCTTTACTCTTGATTATCAGCAGAGACTCTATTAGTTTAACTGTTGAACTGGTGGAAAATTGCCTGGTTCCAAAGCGTGGCAATACTTTCCCTAAATCTTGATGGGTCACATAACTCCATGGTTATATCTTAGAGTTTATGTGATTGTGGATGTTTCAAGTGTGCAGATGAGACAATACATCTGGAAAACTAAAGAGAATGCCCAATCTTTCAATTTGTACAAAATGCTTCTCCAGATTCGAAGTGTTAATTCTGTATCTGAAAATTAGATGCAGAAAAGATGTCTATTATAGTAAATGCCATCAAAGAGGTTACATGTATACAGTAGATCGGTAGTTCTATATTTCTTGTTGGAGGACAATCACTCAAAGTACTAGACTTAACCAGTTTCAGGCATCTGGGCAATTGCCAGGGAGGGAACTGTTTCAGATTATGTGGCAGAAATGACAGCCCACTGTTACCACCTTCTTAATCCAAAGCATTCAAAAACTGCATTTTCAAGAGAGTAGATTCTTAATGAACCTGTTCACAGATTTGTAGGTTCAAAAGAGGAGGCAAATCAACAATTTCCACAAATAACTAAAATAAAACAATATCTTAGTGCAAAATATCGTGTTAAGAGCTTGTTTACTTAAAAGTTTACAAAGGATACAATTTGCCAGTTAAAATAATCTCAAAAATCCATATACTTAAAAAAAAAATCCATATGCTTCATCTTTGGTACTTTCAAAAAGTTGGACAATTGCCCCCCAGAATCAAAATTACATTTTCCTTTCTGAATTCTACTTCCTCTATGGTTATGCTTCCCAAAGAGCTGCATTTTTATCAAGTTACCCTAGATTAAAACAAACAAACCAACAAAACTGTGTAAAAAGGAAAAAAAAAAAAAAAAGGCTTTATGCACATACAGTAACATCCTTAACTCTGGCCAAAAAGGTCTTTCCGACTAGCTTGGTAGAACAGCGCCAGTTAAAGGAAGCTCTATTAAACTGCACAGTCCAGCCAGTCAAGGACTCCGTTTACTCGACTAGTCACACTTCTTTGTTGATAGTTTGCAAAACCTAGGGGATGATTACCAGGGCTGTGGCTGGATGGGAATGAGTTAAAAAAACAAAACAAAACAAAACAAAACAAAAAACTGAGGGGAGGATGGGGATGATCTTAAACGATAAATCTAAACACCAGTACAATGTGAATTCTTCCTTCCTCTGCGCTATAGATACACGTTTTGGATTGGGATGAGGATTGGAATCTACTACTGTGGCCGGAGAAAAGGCTGCTGGGGAGAATTTCTTCCCACGCAGAAAAGGGATAAGGAGTAGAGTGCTCCAGGGCTGGTTGGTGTTTGCCTACAGTTCCGGCCTCTAGTTTCAGCTGATAGACAAAAGGAACTCCGGGATTCCCAGAGACGGGAACCACCTTCGGTCTGAGCAGCCAGGAGCCACAGGGGGGCCACCTCGGAGAAGACACCGACTGAGGTGCAGCTTCTACGCTGAGGTCTTCCCTTCAAGAAGGCTGGGAACGCCCCAAACACCCCGCCCCGCCCCAAGATTTTGGGGTGTGTCTTTTGAAGGGGGAGGGGGGTGCCCGACGTCCTTGCCAATCCCAGATGAGGGGTCGCCTCCCTGTTGGTGTCCAGCTCTGAGCCCCCAACAACACGCGCCGCTCCCGCCCCCGCCCGATCCACGGCGGAACGTGGGGAGAAGTCGGTCTGGGGCCGGAGACTAGAAAGGGTGGGCGGGTGAGTCAGGTTCGAACCTAGCCAAAGCCCCCAAGCTTCCGACCTGAGAAGGGGCCTCGCTTCTATTCCCGCTGCCGCCCCTCAGTTACCTCGGCCCCAGCCGCCGCCGTGGCCGCTGCCGCCCCGGCGGACTCTAAGCCCCAGACACTTGCTCCTCTGAGAATCCGCGACCGCCAGCGCTCCCTGTACTCCAACTGCAGCCGCCTCCTTCGCTCGGCCTGGGGTTCGCTCTCCGGTCCAGATTCGCCTGTTGGCCCCCGGCAACTGCCAGTTCCAGCTGCCCCAGCAGCCTCGGTCGTGCTCCGCCCAACCCCCACCAGCCAACCGCCGCCGCCGCCGTCAGGGCAGTGACTGTCTCAGGCAGCCCGGGACTAGGCCGGCTCCGCCCCGCCCCACTCCTCGGCCCCGCCCCCACGCCCAGGCCCCGCCCCCCGGCCGTTCGCCCTTTCTTCGCCCGCCCGCTCCTCCCCTTGCCCCTCCCCTCCCCTCCCCCCACTGCGCCCACCCGTCGCCGGCAGTGCCTGGGCGTGTGCGGGCGCCTGGACTCCGCTGCCCGCGTAGCTGGGGAACCTTTGGGGGAAGGGGCGGGGGTGGCCTTGGGGCCCCGCCTTTCGGAGGGGCGGAGAAAGGGGCGGGGGCTGCGTTCTCACGTCCCCGAGCTCACGCGAGTCGCTGCTCCCACCCACCCCGTCACCACTCGGCCCTGAGCCTTTCTTTGTCTTCCAGGCCGGAGGGACTCGCTGGCTTTGGGGGCCATATCCGCTCCTGGGAAGGGCAGTTGGGCGGGCAGAGTTCCCTCTTGCCTCTCCCTTAAACCCGTTGTTCCAAAAGACCATTCCAGACCCGTCCTATTCTTCAGTCCGGGTTCCCTTTCAATGCATTAAATTTCTCAGTCTGGGACAGAGAAGCAAGGAAAGGGCTGGAAAGAATATTGTAAAAATAAAAAATAGTAGGGGTATAGGGCGACATTCCCATCCGCCTCATGAAAAGGACATGGCCTCCCACCAGATGTAGTTGAAAGTAGTCATGATTCGGTCTCAGGTTCCTGCCCTCCTGGGTAGTTGGATGACCTGCAGGGGCCACTATAGGGGAAAAAGTCCACAGTGGAGGTTAGACGTACAATCAGATAAACTGCCCTAGAGGGCCTGACTATAGGTAGTTACTGTTGAAGTAGAGAGGCCAGTTGTTTGCACTCGCTGGGACCTGGGTTCTTTTATTAGATTCTACATTTCTGCTGGGAAGGTAAATGTACTGTCAACTGAGAGAGTAGAAAATGTGCTGTCCTTATTGTTTCATTATTTTTGGTAAAGCCATGAGCTCTCCATTTCCCATTCACTATTAATTTGAATGTTTATTTCCCAAATATTAAACCAGCCTCCCATCTGTTTTCTCTGGAATTTCAAAGTACAGCTATCACACGTAACTAGAAAGTCATAAAACCAAATAGATTGTGCTTGTGCTTACCCTTCCATTCTGTTTATTCCTAGCCTATCCATGGCATTTTGAAGCTTGCCGATTTTAGTATTTAATTCATTTTTTGTGGCTTCTGAGGTTCTTTTCCAAAGTAGAAGCAAAAAAGTCAAAAGATACAAATTCTCCAGAATTAGAGAGTTGAAAATTGATTTTTTAAAAAAATACAATTTTGATTTGCATTTGCTTAAGCAATTTTAATTACCATCAGCTTGTTTGCCACACAGCTTTATAGTCATCTAGTCCTTTAATTTCATGGCTGTAATATTATATGTTTAGAAAAATTACAAATAAGTATGTACAGCATACTATCATTTCCATTAAACTATTTGCTAATACAGTAATTAAAATAATTTCTGCCCAATAGAGAGAGAAGTTACAGAAACTTGAGTTTAGTAGGCCTAATTTTTTTATGATAACCAACCATCTTAGAATGCTGTTTGTAATACCATCAAGGATAACGGAGCTGTAATAATCTTCAGACTCGTTTAGAAAACTTTTTGACTTTAAAGTTTATTTCACATTTCACTTTTATGGCTTTTTGCTTTCCCTAATAAAAAAAATCTCTGAAGAGCAGGGACTATGCCCTACACAGCCTTGCATTTCCAACACTAAGCAAGGTTCCCAGGATGTAAAGCCTGTCTGTTTTTTCTCTCCACATTAAAGACTTCCAATGTACCTGACATTATGTTGAGCTTAGTGATAGGTTATACACAACTGGCAGGATGAACACAGTTTCTTAAAGTCTGAGGGACTATTGCAGAGCAAAGGAAACTTCAGATTACTTTAGCCTTCCTTTCTTTTTGGAATATCCATTTATCACCCCAATTTTTAATATGAAGCAATCATGTTTTTTGTTTTGTTTTTTCAACCTCTTCTAGACTACATTGCTGCCTTTAAATCTCTCTCACCAAAAGCTGAAATCTCCATTGTTGGGAAGTATATGTGTGTGTGTGTGTGTGTGTGTGTGCGCGCACGTATATATATTTATGCACATATATACAAATACATGTATAAGAGATATATGTGCATGTATATATCCATATGTGTGTGTGTGTTTGTGTGTGTACACTTAGTGAGTCTATTTATTGACCTAACCAGGACATTTTTTTTTTTTTAAGATTTTATTTATTTATGTGAGAGAGAGTGAGGGAGAGAGAAAGCAGGAACAGGGACAGACGGGGAGGCAGACTCCCCTGCTGAACAGGAAGCCCCATGCAGGGCTTGATCCCAAGACACTGGGATCATGACCTGAGCTGAAGGCAGATGCCCAACTGACTGAGTCACCATGGCACACCTAACTAGGACATTTTTTGAGAACAAAAAAAACAGAAAGACAATAAAATTAATTAAAATTGTGTATTCTTAGATATATTTCTTTATTGACTGGAAACTTGATTGTATTATATTTAGTGGAGATATCGAATAGTACTTTTCAAGCACTATTTTCCAAAAATATAGCAATTACATATATAAACACATAAATATACATTTATTTACAACATGTTATGATTTTTTAATCAATTACATGAATGCCAAAAATGGCATAAGCAGCATATTCACTCTTAATTCTTATTCACATACATTAATCAACTTCAGTATATTTGTTCTAGCACCATACTGATATTTTTCCAAAGAATGTGTTTTTTAAGACGTAGTTTTCCTTATTTTTAGTCTGTTCATAAAAATTGCTTGAATTTTCCTTACATTTGAATAAATTTAAAATTTTTGACACTGTCAATGCTTCTCTGTAGACCATGGTATTTTTAATGGAAAATTTTCTAAGTGCTGAGGTACCTAGTACATTGAAAGCAAACTCTAATAAATAAAATATATTCTCAATTTAAATTTCTTTATATTGAAATGTATAGAGTTTTCAGCCCAAATCTTTCCATAGGTGTATTCTTTTTTTTTAACCTCACTCAGAGTAACATCATTGAACAGACAATTTTACAAGACAAATCTCATCATTTAAATTTTCTTTCCATTTATTTTGATAGTTGTCCTTTTCATGGAATACGTTCAATTCCTTGATTGGCAGAGGTATATTTCAGTATCTTCCTGTTAGCAACTTTTGTTTTCAATAATTACAATCACTGAAAGCTGCAAAATTCTAATATTTTAATTTTAAAGTTTCGATGATTTTAAATGAAGTGATATGAAAATGCAAAGGATTCTAGTTTAACTCTAACTAGTGTAGATCACTCAGATTTGTTTACAAGGTAATTCTTTAAATAAATATCACTGGCAGTTTTGCAAATTATGCCACAAATTTAAAAAAACTTTTACTACACAAAAGCATTCAGTGTACTTGCTGTATGCTCTACTACAGGGTAACTCAGTCTCCATTTCACCTATACCTTACCTTTGGTTTCTCAACATTTACCCCTGATTCTCTGATGTGGCAGCCTGGTGTGTTCATGCATGTCACAGGCGGCAGCAGCAACAGGCCACAGCACACCTGACTGGTACATCAAACTCCTGGTCAGATCAACAGGCTTGAAAGTTTCTCTATTCCAAAGACCAGCAGTTGGCTGTACCTAGCCTCTCATATCAAACTGTACTTCTTTCCCCTAGCTGCTATCCTTCACACCATCCCTGAAAGGAAGGGGTTAGTTACTTTGCATCTGGAAAGAGTCCAGAGAAGAGTTATTGCTGGCAGTCTTTCAAATTTCCCAACAAATTTAAAGAATTTTGTTCACTGCTAATGTATCTCACACACTATTAAACAAGACCATAGCAGAAGCTGCAAATAAGTATGAAGGTCTACCAAACCTTCTGGATTATTTTAATACTACTGTTGATAATGGGGCTTTGTTTACACAAACATGCACTAGTTAACTGGGCCTGATGTAGCCCTAGACTATAGAAGTCTTTGATGCAGTAGGTGTAAAGATAGGAACATCCAGCTGTGGCTATCTGCCTAAACACTCCTTTTAAAAACTGCTTATTCAAGCTCTCCATTTGAAAAGTATTGTTGCCAGCTGTATTTGTTTCTGTTCCTGAAAACAATCCCCCAAATCGTTTTTGCTTATAAAATGTGCAAGGTATAGTCCTTTCCTTCAAACGATTAAACAAACTCCAAAGTAAGATACATTTTGCAGAATTACCAGCTAACCAGAATAAAGACTCAACTAGCTCTGTTTACCGAGTAACTGGCTACAAAGCTCTACCTTATCCTACAGGCTCCCAGATAGAGCAGAAACTCTGTAGACCTCAATATTACACCTATAGTACACAGGATAGTATGAGTCTGAATCTCATGTATGTCCAGCTCCCAAAGACAGCAAGGAATATAAAGTAGCAAACTAGAATCTTCTAAAATATGTCCTTCCTTTGGATTCTCATAACTGCTTTTTCCTACCTTTTCTTTTCTTTTTTCTTTTTTTTTAATATTTTTTATTTATTTATCTGACAGAGAGAGATCACAAGTAGACAGAAAGGCAGGCAGAGAGAGAGAGAGAGGGAAGCAGGCTCCCTGCCGAGCAGAGAGCTCGATGTGGGACTCGATCCCAGGACCCTGAGATCGTGACCCGAGCCGAAGGCAGCGGCTTAACCCACTGAGCCACCCAGGCGTCCCTCCTACCTTTTCTTATATAGGCTTCTATATAGTTTAAATGCCCAGTTCCAAACATGTCGCCACCACCCTTTTCTCACATCTTTTATCCTGATAAGGGTAATTTGTAAAATCTCTGAACCATATTTTAAAGATCTGAGAACAGCTGAAACTGACTTAGTAATGAGTGACATTCCTGACTCCTATGTCATATGGTCATATGCAAAAACAGCAGTAATTACCTATAATTATAGTTATTTAAAAATAGTGCAAAATGTCATTTGTCAAGGTGGACTTCTCTAATTTCATTATGTCTATGTACTATGCATTCTTTGATAAAATGTCAGTGAAATATGAGATATAATTAATCTCTTGATTTGCTGCATGTAATTTGTTAACTTGATAGGCCCCAGGTAAATGAGAGATATTATTTTATTTGTTGTCTTTAGTCTTCCTGCTCTTCTAGATACCATATCTTTTTTTTTCCTTTTTTTCAAGTCTCTGTTATTTGCTACACCAGTATTTGTGAAATACTAATTGCTGGCATCAGCAACCTCTGAGAGGTAGGTAGGTTGTATTAATTTGGAAGATTAATATAATATACTAGAAAGCATAAAAAACTGAATGAAGGAGCTGTGGGAGTAACTCACCTCAGAAAACATTTTTTTAAGGTCACAAAGGCTCCTGTGAATCCCACGCTTCCCATCCTATACATGTTGCCAGGGAACTCATTTATGTATCTCTGTGGTAATGGTAGAGGCAGGGACAGTCATATAATGTAGTAGTGCCAAGAGGTCAATGGCAGGTGGTTTACTTCCCAGAAAATTTGTTTTGTTTTTTCCTCCATTAGGCTAGACGTTAAATGACCTCCATGAAGTAATTCATAATTTTCTTCCCAGTCAGCTTTATCTAGATGCCTATATTTCTTATTAGTGCTCTCCAGTTGGCCTAATATATGATTATTCTTTTAAATTATTTCTTTTATTTTTGTTTAATTTTATTTAAGCCCCTCTATTTTTTAAAAAAATTCTTCTGATGGAAACGCATAGCTGAAATCCCAAGTCTAGAACTGAATTGGTTGAAGAGCGCCTGATGCCAAGTGTTTAAAGTATGAAACATAGCATTCTGTCAGAAATGATTGGTGAACTAGAAACATAGTGAAAATACCACCCAAAAATTATTTTCTAAAAGGCTTATCTATAGATTCCCACATCAAATAAAGGAAAAAATGTTTTATGCTTTTATTTCAACTTCCGTCCTAGGTAGACTCCAAAGATGCCCTTAATGAACCATGATTACTGAACTCTACATCCTTAAGCAGTTGCCTCACACAGTACTGGCCTGGCCTGTGACTTGTATTAACCAATAGAATAAGGCAGAAATGGCACTATATAGTCTCCTGATCTGGATTTGAAGAGGACTGGCAGCTTCTGTTTCATGTCTTAGAATGGTCACCTTTGGGAACCACCATTAAAGAAGTCTGGCTACCTATTAAAGAGACCATATGGAGAGACCACACGAGGAGGCCACATGGAGAGACCCTGAGATCCTCTAGAGAAGTGGAGAGGCTTGCCAGCCCATCAACCCATTTGGACCTTCTGATGACTCCAGCCCTAGCCACCATTTACTACGACTTCATGAAGAATCCCAAGTAGACACACTGCAAGATTTGTCTAGTTGAGCCTCGTGGAATCACAAACTATAAGAGATGTCAGCATGATTGCTATTTTAAGCATCTAAGTTGTAGAATGGTTTGTTATATAGTAGTAACTAAAACATTATATGATAGAAATAAATATCTTAGTATTTCACAAATACCACACATAATTTCTATTGTCCCTCTCTTCATCTAGTCTCTTGGGCAATTTCCATAGTTTGGATAACTAAATAACATACATTTATTTATACCATCCTACTTTTCTGTGGTATATACACTATCCATTTGAGAAATAATTAGAAAAATGAGACAGAAGGGTCGCCTAGGTGGCTCAGTTGGTTAAGCGTCTGCCTTTGACTCAGGTCATTATCCCAGGGTCCTGGGACTGATCCTATGTAGGCTTCTTACTCAGTGGGATGCCTTCTTTTCCCTCTGTCTCCCTCTTCCTGCTTGTGCTCGCTTGCTCTGCTCTCTGACAAATAAATAAAATCTTAAAAAGAAAAGAAAAATGAGACAGAAGTTAAGTGAACTTTTTAAGATCATACAGATTGAGGATTTATATTTATTTCCAAGTGTCTTTTCTCTCCATTGAATATTTCTTATCACATTAGAAACTTTATTCAACAAGGATGTTTCTCACTCTACACTATCAGATAGCCATGTGATATCTCCAAATACATAAAAACATCAGGTTCTAGCACACTGCTTAATAATACATGAGAATCAGAAGTTGCCCTCTCAATTTACCACCAAAGTTTTACATGTGTTGGTGAAGAGCATGGGGTAGATCTAGAAGTATATTATTTTAAATGTTGATTTAAGTTCTGAATGTTGGTAGCTACTTCAAAAAAAGAAAAAAGAAAAAAATTTGTTTAATATTGACCTTAAGAGCTTTTAATTATTTTTTTCCATAGAGGATTCTATATTTGCTAGTAACATATTATTAAGAAACTTAAACAAATAAAAGATAGATCTAAATTTTGAATAATTCAGGTGAGCAAGATCATTAATAAGTTATTCAAAATCTCACCGTGTAACTAGAATATTTAACATGGAGGTAAGCTAGTTTATCCAAGGATCATCCACCTTTATATGAGAATTCCATCAAATTTTTTGTTACAAACATAAAAAGATAAAACTAAATATTTTTCAATCAAATCAGATAAATTAAGACCCCAGAGGAGATAGGAAAGGAAGCAATCAACTTCACACTTGGAGGTACACTTTGAAAAAGAACGAATTCTTTTTTCTAAAAGACCACGTGGAGGGAAGAAAGGGAGTATAGTTTGGGGAAATTTCGAGAAGGAGGATATCAAAGCAACAACATTCTCTGCAAAGAATAATCATCCCTGGAACATCAGGAAGTTCCTGGCTTTAAGAAAGTATAGTTTTGGCACACATAGGCTGTGTGCTATAAAACAGCAGATGACACCATTCAGATGGATTGTCATGTGCTTCAATAGGTCAAGGTAGTGAGGACAGTTAGAGATCATATTTGAGTAGGTACAACAAACCCACATCCAATGGTTTGATACATAAGGACTTATTTCTCTTATGTAATAATAAAAAGCCTAGATGGCATGACTCAAACAGGACCTCCAAAGTGTCATCAGGAATCACCCTTCTATCTTTCTCTTCTTCCTCTTCTGCCATCCTAAGTATATATCTTTTATTTTCATTGTCACATCATGGAGGGATGACCAGTTTGTCCTGGCTTTAAAACTGGAAGTCACACATCTAGGAAACCTCCTTTGTCCCTAGTAAACCAGGACAGCTTGTCACCTTTCATGGGGTCAACATGACATTCTACTTCTACTTTTTTAGATTCATATCTCATATTCTTCTCAAATATTGAAGACAGGAAGAAGATGAGGAGGATTTAAAGAAACAGAGGTGTGTAGAACCTATGTCAGAAAAATAAAACTTTTCCAGTAATTCTCAGTACCCATCTAACTTACCAGAACAACCAAGATAAGCTGGGAGATGGATTATATTAGCTAGACACATTGCTACCCTGAAAAACTCGGGATTCCATTTGTAAGAAGGAACTGAGAGAGTGCATAGGAAGATAGCAGTATGTGTATAATTTTGTGACTTTCTCTAGGAATCCTCAGTATCTATAGGATGACAATAGAAAAAGCAAACAAGAAGGGCAAACCAGGGCTAAAGATTTGTCAAAGGAAGAATTTCAGAAAGGTAAAGAAACACATTATTTTGGGGTATGCATATAATTAATGGAAAAAGGAAACAATCAGACAATAATAGAGCAGAGCAAATATTACTTGCAAAAGTGGCTGCCTAGCCTGAGAAATTGAATGTGGATTTAGGCCTGTGAGCTCTTGAACTGATACAAAGATCCCAGAAATTTTGATTGAAGAAAACATTTATAATAAAATTCTTTCAAAGGTATTTTTTAAAATTATGAAAGCATTGTGAAGTAATACATTTTTCTGAAAATCAGTATCACCTCCTTTTGACTTAGGAGAAGATAGCATGAAAATGTTGATAAAGAGTCTCCATTTGGGCCACATTGGTCAAAATGGTTCTTAGTAAAGGAAAAAATATTTGAAGGGAAACTTGCTGTTTGCCTCTAATTCAGCTTTTTGAGGTGTATTGGATTTTTGGTGAATCAGTTATCTGTTGCTACATCACATACCATAACCTAAAGCTTGGTGACTTAGAACAACACAGGATGTGGATTGACTGGGTGGTTCTGCTTGTTTTACCTGGGATCCCTCTAATACTCTGGTTTCTCTTCAGATCGCATAAATCTTTCACCTTTTACCTGGGATCCCTCATGTAGTTGCATTCAGCTGGCTTCACTCCTATGTTTGGGTCATATGTTGGGTTAGCCATGAGGTGACTGGGCTTTCTTCGCATGGCTTTTTCACAGCAAGGTGGTCTCTCAGTTCCATGAGAGCTAAGGCAGAATCAGGAAAGTCTCTTGAGGCCTTGGTTTGGAGCTCACACCGTGTCACTTCTGCCATGGTTTATAAGTCAAAGTGATTTAGGGGGACAGACCAGATTCAAGGGGTGGGAAAATAGACTAACTTCACCTTTTGATGGATAAAAGGCTGAATATTATTGTTAAGATTTTTAATACTACAAATAGAAAAGTTTGAGAATTTGAGAAATAATTTAAACTCTGGCAGGGTCGGGGGCAAATGTACAGAAAGTCTAATTTTAAAGCAATGATGCCCTGTATGTCATGGGACTCCAGGGTAAGAGTCCCTGATTTAAACAGCTTCCCTTAAATTCAGTGTACAGCTTAATATGAATAAACAAGAATACAGTCAAAAGGATTAGTAAAAGGTTAAAGAAAAATATGGCCATCTGCAATGACATTTTTTTCAGTGTTAGATTCTATCTTCTATATTAAAATTGTGTTTTTACTTAACAGGACTTTGAAGAGTTAAGGCAAAGAAAACTTACATCATAGTTGAACAGATACTGATAATTCACTTGATTTTGGATGAAATTATTACTTATGTAAATTAATGCATAACAAAGGACAATTATTTTTCTAGTTCTTTTTTCAATTTCTTTTTTCTAGTTCTTTAAAATTCTTCTGATTTTAATCAAGTTGTACTCTATCTCTGATTAAATCAAGTTGTCATTCTATCTTTGACTAAATTCTTTTAATTTAAGATGCTTAAAAGCAGCCTATTTTTATCTTCTTTAGTTACTGGTGGTTGAAGGATATTCTCTCAAATAGGAAAAGTGAAGTAGAATTTTTGCATAATTTTAGTAAATAATTAAAAAAATAACTAAGTGTGTGTTAGAACATACATCAACATGGACTTTTTTCAAAAATAATTTCATGTGTAGTAATTGACATAAGTAATAACTTCTGAAGACTTAGTTCTTATTTGATATAATCTTTATGAAATGAACAAGTATTATAACACATGATAGTTTACTTTGACTAAATCCCAATTAAAATAAAGACTTATTTTATTATTTGTATTTATTTATATACATTTATTATTTGCTTCCAGAAGAATTTTAAAATGTCACATAAATAAATGCCTGGCATTTTAGTCTATAATCTGTAATTGATAAGATAAAAGCAAGACTTTCAGATAGGTGCACAGGTTACATAAAGGAAGGCTTTACATGATTTCTGAAAGGTGAGGAACAAGGGGATACCCATTCAATAGATAGAGGTAGAACCTGGAGATATACACCTTAATCAAGATGTGCTCTCAGACCAAGGCAGAAAAGATTATTGAAGTGTTCATTGTGAGAGGTTTATATTAAAACTCAAGTCCACAAATTACATATTAAATAGAAGTAGAAAATCTACAGTTCAAGCCTTACATTTGGACTAAACCCAACTCTGAGTGATGATTTTCAGGTATTTTTTTTTTATATACAAAAAGATTCAAAACTTGAGAAAGATTTAATACACCACTGCTGATTTTGAAGATGGAAGGGGGCAATGTGCAAAGAGTGGATAATGACAGGAAGGAGCCAACAGTAATCCCTGGCTAATTGCCAACAAAGAAATGAAGATGTTAGTCCTACAGTTGCAAGGAACAAAATTCTGCTAATGGCTAGAATGAGCCTGGAATAGGAACTTGAATTCTAGATGAAAACACAACCAGTAGACAACTTTATTTAGCTTTGAATACTTGGAACCCACTCAAGCCTGGCTGGAGTTCTGAGGCACAGAAACTGTGAGATATTAAGTGTATGTTGTTTCAAGCTCCTAAATTTGTGATAATTTATTCTGTAGTAGATTTTGGTATCCATGATGCCATCAGAGCAAATGCCCACAAACATAGAAAGGGATTTGGAATCAGGTAATGAACTGAGGATGAGAAACATGATAGAAAAGCCTCAACTGCTTTGAGAAGACCATTAGTAGAAATACAGACACAAAAAATGCTGCTGATGGAGGTGCCTGATTGGCTCAGTGGATTAAGCATCTGCTTAAGTCTGCTTCTCTCTCTACCTCTGCTTACCTTGTGTGTGTGTGCTCACTCTCTCTCAAATAAATAAATAAAATCTAAACAGAAAAAAAAATCTTCTGCTGAGGGCTCACCAAGAAGCAAGGAACTTGCTTCTGAACACTAGAGGAAGGGAGATCCTTGCTATGTAGTAGTGGAAAGTTTAGAAAAGTGGTTTCCTGCTGTTACACAGAAAGCAGAACTTGTAATAATAAACTTGGATACTGAGTTGAGGAGGTCTCTAAACAAAATGTTGAAGGTGAGGCCTGGTTCCTTCTTTCTGCTTTTAATAAAGTGTAAGAAGAAGAAAAAGACATTGAAGAAAGAACTGTTAACCAAAAAGGACCCAGGACATGAGGATTTGAGAAATTCTCAGCTTATAAAGATGGCAAAAGATGCTAAAATTAAGAAATTACTCCTGAAAATGTGGCACTGAATAAAAGGTGTGGGTGTGTCCATACAACATTTTGCTACCACCCTGGAAAGATCAAAAGGTCAGAGTGTTCAATCACCAGAGATTAAATGTATGTCTCATAGGTCTCAATTAGATCCAATGGCCTCTCTGAGAAGCTTATTGGCAATGTACCTCAGATATTTCATTTCAAGCCAAAAACAGAAAAGGAATTACCTCAGAAAGAAATTTATGAGTGAGTCTTTTGTCTGATGGAGTAAACCCTCCAGAAATCCACATAAAGCCACAAGGTACTTGGGAATATTTTATTAGCAGGAGCATTCCAGCTTCGACTGAAAGTGGCAGCAGGTATATGAAATAAAAAGGAGACTCTCAGTATCCCCTAATTCTCCTGGCAGGAAGCAGGGTCTGATAATATTAGTCAAGTACAAACAGGACCTACCTTTCATGAAAAAGGAAGGATGACTCAGAGCTAAGATCACCAGAGGGCAGAGGTGAAAGCCCCAGAGAATATCCTTAAGTCCTGAAACCTAATAAGGCCTTCCTAGCTGGATCTAAAACTGACTTCATTTTCCTTGTTTTGGGGCCAGAGTGCCTATAAGTATATTAGATTTCTATTGCTGTGTAACAAATTACCACAAATATATAAACTTAAAACAATGCAAGTTTATTGTCCCTCAGTTCTCTAGGTCAGAGTTTATTATGGCTTATCTGGCTTCTCAGAGTCTTAGAAAGACAAAATCAAGATGTCAGCCAGGCTGGGCTCTTATGTTGGGGCTCTGAGGAAGAATCTGTCTTAGAGTTCATTGGCTGAATTGAGTTCATGTAGTCCCCCGTTTCCTAGCTGGCTATTGGCTGGGGTCCAGTCTTATCTCCTACAGACCACCTTCCTTTGCATATGCCCCTCCCCCCCCCAACTTTCTTCAGAGCCAGCAAAGGCACACGGAATCCTTCTTGTGCTTTGACTTTGTCTTTCTTTTCTTGATTTCAAAGTTTGTTCTGGTATTTGAGTGTATGAGCCATTTCAGTTTTAAGCAGTGAGAAACTCTCAGTACCTCAGCAATACACATAAAATGTGTCCCCTCAGTTAAAATGAGAAACACAAGCCAGTGTCTTTGCTGGAACCCCTTTGATTTTATAAGTGTTCCTTTCTACAGCCACACTCTCTCTATAGCCACACTCACACTACACTGCCAAAACCGAATGTTATCTGAAGAATATTGATGGAATAAAATGACAAGTAGTACATAGTACTCTATTTTATTGGCCATTGGGATATAACTATATGGAGTTGTCTGAGAGAGCAAGCCTATCAGAAGAGAAAAATGGAAATCCAGATATCAGGTTTCTGATTCTAATTTTGAGCAAATCATTTATTGGATTCACTTTTCACCATAGGATATTTTTGTAATAAAATCTTCAAAAATACCACTAAAGAAATGCAAAGCTGTGTATTATTATTATTATTATTATTAATTATCAGTTCTGTGACACTGCTGTTACTGCTATGGTTGTCTCTGATAAAATAGTCCTTTCCTCATTTTTTAGAGAGATCTGACTCCTGCATCTCTCTTCAATGATGCCTCTACTTGTGTTCTCCATCCCAGCCACACATACTTAACACTATGTGTAAGTCCCTGGGCATGCTGTTTGTTCTTTTGTGCCTCCTGAGCATTCTACTCTGAACTAACTTGCAATTTTGTCATTTTGTTTTTCCATCTGCACTTTCCATCCTTTAGAAATCAGAGTACCAGACCTCTAACACTTCACCTAGTATTTGGTGCCCTTCCATGTGCCTTTTATTGTGATTCTGAATTGTGTTCTCTCCAAAATTCACAAGTTGAAGACTTCATCCTCAATATGACTCTACTTGGAGGTAAGGCCTTTAAGCGAGTAATTAAAATTAAATAAGGAAAGAAAGGTGAGACCTTAAACCAATAGGGTTGATGACTTTATAAGAAGAGGAAGAGACACCTGGAATGTATACAAACAGAAGAAAGACCATGTAAAGACACAATGAAAAGGTGGTCATCTGCAAGCCAAGGAGAGAGATCTCATCAGAAACCAAACTTGCCAGCATCTTGATCTTGGACTTTCAGCCCCTGAAACTGTGAGAACATAAATTGTTGTTGTTTAAGCCATGTAGGCTGTGGCGTTCTGTTAAAGTAGCCCTGGCAGGGTAGTTCAGTGCCTTTGTTGCTCCCTGTGCAGAGCTCATCCATTATTGTTGTTGTTGTTGTTGCTTTTTTTCAATAGTGAAACCCAGACTGAACAAAAACAGTAATATCCTCTCATAAGCACAACTAGAAATATGAAGGCTGATTGTTGGCTTCTATTCTTAACTTCAAACTTCCAGAAATATTAGGACAAGTTTAATGTTTTCAGTGTCTCAACTTCTGTTTTCTCTGAAACTTCTTATCATTTGACTTTTATCTTCAAAATCCAGCCAAAATTATTTTCAGTTATGTCATTAATGACCTTCTAATGGACCACTCCTCCTCATTGAATCAATCTTACTGTGTCAAAACAACCCTTATAACTTGCCCTTATTTTCAAGTCATAGTTCTGGTTTTTTTTTCCTCATAAATCTTTGACTATCTCTTCCAGTCTTCTTTTGTTCATTCATTTCCATCCATGTTTCTCTTAAATAAGATTATTTTACTTGTTTCTATTCATTGTCCTCTTTTTCTCATTCCAAATTCTCATTCAAGGCCTCAACTTCTGCTAGTATCTGTATTTGAAGGGATCTCCCAAAGAGATATGCCTGGTCCAACTTCTCTGTACTATGCTCACTACTGCAGATTTCCATTTGGATTTCACACAGGATTTCAGACTCATTATGTTCAAAATTGAATGCCAATGATAATTTTAAAATAGAGGAAATTGTGCACTGAGAAAATAGAAGGGAGATAATGTAAATCTTAGAGTTGGAGTAAATATTTTTCCAGCACAAACTTGCTAGAGATAAGAAAGCTAAAGCAAAATACAGCAAGCCCTCAAGTCTGTATTTCTGAAAAAAAGCAGAAGAGTTCAATGGCTATCAGTTAATGTGGCCTCTGGATTTTGTTATGCTCTTGTTTTCAAGGGCAGTACTAAAATTATGAAACTCTGCATTATAATGACAAGTCAGAGAAATATTTTATGTATTCTGAAGTAAACTATAATGGAAGTTGTTAATATCAGCCCCTATATCAGTCATATATTTTTTCATGCTAAAACACTTGTCAGTTCTTAAGTTTTTAGTCTCAAGATACCTTTACATTTTTAATAATTTCTGAGGAAGCTAAGGAAATCTGTTATGTAGACTGTATCTATTGATATTTACTATATTTGAAATTAAAACAAAACTATTATTATTATGTTTAAATAGCCATAAGCCTATTATAATTTTATAAAAATAAGTACATCTTCCAAACAAAATTATGTTTTCCAAAAAAAAAAAGATTATGTGAGAAAAAGTCAATGTTTTACATTTTGCAAATGTCGTTAATGTCTGGCTTAATAAAAGATAGCTGGACTCTCTTATACCTGTGCATGCGCTCTGTTTTGATGTGCTTTTTTGGTTAAAGTATGTTAAAAAAAAAATCAGCCTCCCACAAATAGGTAATTGGAAAAAGAAGAGTATTTTAATAGACTTTCAGACGTATAATATTCTCCTTTATACTACACCAAAACTTGGCAAATGGTGATGTCTTAATGCTTTAAGGCTTTAGCTTCAATATGGAATTGGAACCCATATCAATGGACTTTTCATACTCTGTTACAAAAGATTTAATTGGTGTTTTAGTCTGCTGGGCTGCTATAACCACAGCATAGAATGCCATAGACTGGGTGGCTGATAAACTACAGAAATTTATTTCTTATATTTCTGGATTCTGGGAAATCCAAGATAAAAATACCAGCAGATGTGGTGTCTGGTGAAAGCCTGTTTTCTGTTTCATAGGCGACAATCTTCTTAGTGTTCTCACGTGGCATAAAGGGCATAGAAGCTCCATAGAGAGGACATAATCATCTTCCAAAGGCCCCAGTCCAATTACCAACACATTAAAGTTCCAACATACGAATTTGGAGGGACACAAACATTTCGTTTATAATGACTGGCCTGTCTTGAACTAACTTACTTACTTACTTTTTTTCTTTTTTAATATTGAATTTTCAAATTGACTTTTATCCATGCATGATTTTGTTACTTCAATAATTGGTCATTTGAAAAATTTAGTTCACACAGTTATGTAAATGCAAATACATTTCATTATACGATGTCAAAAAACTCCACATTTGTTCATATTACCACAAATTGAATCAGAAAAGTTGGTCGAGTTCACAGAGATGGAAGCTGATATTTCAAAAATTTAATTTCAGTTCTAAAGCATAAATGTTGTCATTGGCAATAAATACTATTACTTGTATTCTTAAAGTGACAGTCTTACTTCATTCATTTTTTGAGAAAATATTTGCCAGATAGTCAAGTCTGATAGTCATAGTTTGTCCATCAGATGTTCTTTCAATTAAAAATGGTGTTTCATTAAAAAAAAAAAAAAAGTGAACAGTTTACCTCAAAATTCACATTACACAAAAGTGCTTTTCATTGAGTCAGTCATAGTTTGGTATGCAGCAGGAGATGTACTCAACCATGAAATTTAATAAAAATAATTTTTTATTGCTTATTCACATGTATTCTTAGGTGAAACTGGCTCTTTTTTTTTTTTAAACTGTGAGTGTATGGCAGTGAAAATGCAGTGACTACTAGCACAGCACACACTACTTTTGAATTATGTCAAGGTGCCAGCAATTTTATTCACTATTGCTTTTGTAGCTATCACTGAAAATGTCAACACAGTGAAAAAGGTCAAAAGATTTTTAGTTTTATTTTTTAAGATTTTATTTTTTTATTTATTTGGTAGAGAGATTAGGAACACAAGCATGGGAAGTAGGAGAGGGAGGCAGGTTTCCCACCAACTAGGGAGCCTGATATAGAGCTCCATCCCAGGACCCTAGGATCATGAGCTGAGCTGAAGACAGCTGCTTAATGACTGAGCCACCCAGGCACCCCAATTTTTAGTGTTTTTATGAAAGTAATTTTGAACTTATGGATACCCTGAAAAGGTTTTAGGGATCCTTTCTTAGTGATCTAAAGAGCACATTTGGGAAGAGCTAATTACACTCGAGAATGAATTACAGTGGAAAATAGGAAGGGAGAGCATATTTATTATATTTTTCTTTAAACTGGCTCCTCTGTCCATATTCCCTGTCTTGTTTAATGGCATCACTTTCAGTGAAGGTCCGGGCAGGAAAAAGGATGGGCATACTCAAACTAGGTGATTCAGTTGGTTAAGCAACTGCCTTCGGCTTGGGTCATGATCCTGGAGTTCCAGTATCAAGTCCCATATTAGGCTCTCTGCTTTCGGGGGTGGGTGGTCTCCTTCCTCCTTGACCTCTCCACTCTCATGCTTTCTCTCTCTCATCTTCTTTTTCAAATAAATAAGTAAAATCTTAAAAAAAATAAAGATCTACTAAATAAACTAAAGAGAGATGTGTAAGTAAGTTTTATGGAAACAAAGAAAGGACAAGTGCAGTACTCCAAGGTTAGCCACAGCAGAAAGTGTTACCACCCAAGACCTGAAGGGACAAGTGGAGAGTGTAATTACTGGAAACTGGAGGGAGGAGCTCAGAAAGAGGGCTGCCTGAAGCAGGCCTTCAGTTAGAGGACAGAGTCAACCCGTGGTGAACCCTCAGAAAAAGAACTAAAAGAACTTCTTGACCTCTCATCCCTGCCTTCTCCCATCTCTTCTTACTTCCCACTTGCCTAACTCACAGTGAAACCAGAGCGCAAGGGCAGAATTCGCACAGATTAGCCCCTGGGCTCAAGTCTAGTGACTAGTGAAGGATAGATCTCAAAGGACAGAAGGAAGACCTGCAGGGATTCAACTCAGTCTTGGAAGGCATTTTACATCTTCTTCAGTAAACCCATAATTCAAGCATTCACTAGATCTGCTGTTTTGCTTTCCTAATTTAACTCAGCATTTTTCATATCTGATTCCTCTCATCACTGTTTCTGTTCAGGATTTCCTCAGTGCTTATCTAGGCATTATAATATTTTCCTAACAGGTCTTTGCTTATTATCTAGTCTTCTCCAATCCATCTTACATATTGCCAGCATAATGCTCATTTTAAATACATAAGTAATCATAATTCTGAGCTGTTTAAAAATGTTGATATTTTATTGAGCCCATATTACCATAGGATAAAGCCTAACATCCTTTTTGGGGTTATATAGATCCCTCCATAATTCTACTCCTGCCTACTGATACTGCTCTCAACTCCTACTTTTCCCACCCTTCTATCACATGTTCCAATCAAAGGCAGCCATCTTACCTAAATGCTTTTATTCCTCTGTGTATTTGCATGTTATTCTTACCACCTGAGACTCTCCCTCCTCATATCCTTTGAACTCTTACTCATTTTGCTTTGTTTTTCTCCTTCCCTCCCCCTCCTCCTTCTCCTCTTTCTTACATAATGAAGTTGTGTTCATTATGCTTTTAAAATGTATTTAATTTATTTGAATAGGTAATACATATACAAAATTATATTGTGTGGATATCCTTTTCATCCTCCATAATTCAAGTTAACAGGATATCCTCTATAAAGCCTCTGTTTAGCTTTGCTCCATCCATCACCACCGACCCAGTTCTAGTGGCAATAACTCCTTCTCTTTGCATTTCCTGAAGTCTGTATATATCTATCTAAGGTAGGATTTATTCTTGATTATCAATGGATGTATTTTCTGTTCCTAATCATTCTTTTTATCCATATAGCCTATTTTCTATTCAATATAGACAGTAAGCATCCATTGCCTCAGGGGACAGATGATGCCACAACAAAAAGGAAGAAAAAAGTCATTTTCATTTCTGAAGCAAAGCTTTTGATTTATAATATCTTAGGTACTTTGAGCTTCCAAAACCTCGGAAGATGAGGAGTATACATTTTATGCTGATAAATCATGGAGTTAGAAGAATGTATAATGATATAAAAACAACGTTTTCTCATTCTAGGGGGAAAAACATTCTATGAGCGGGGAAGAAAGGGGAGACTCAAAGTGGAAGTAGAGAGAAGGTGATACCAGGGGCTCCCTGAGGATGCACCCTGAGCCTCATGTTCTCAGCTTCATGTCATAGAATATACAATGGAAATCCTAGGTCACTTGCAGAAGATGAAAAATGAGAGCAGAGATTTCCAGAGTGGAGCTGCACGATTAGAGTAGCAAAGAGTACTCAGATAGTGTCTGAGCAAAGGTGCCTGAGATAGACTCCAGAGTTTTCTTGTACCCAGGGTGGTATGAGTGAAAGTCAGTTGTTTGTTATATGCCTTTGAGGGGGGCTCATAAGTACTTTAGAGAGCTGGTCTTCCAGATTAGGGTTTAAATATGATTAAAAAGAGAAAAACAGGCTTGCATGGACTAAAAACTAGGGAACCAATGGGAATATGAACAATTTAGCAGGGGCCAGTGCAATGGGAGGGTAACAACCATTAATAGACTATTCCCATTCTATTCCCCACTGTTTCTTCCTCCATTCTATCTAGGCGCTGAGAGATTCCTTAGAACACTGAAATAATTCTAAGGATCAGGGGAATGTGAAGTATGAATCGGCCAAGGGAATTCAAAAGTTTTCTTGAGGCTATTCTAAATTGACTGATTCTGAGATTAAATTTCTATTATCAAGCAGAATGGAAGTCACAATAGAAATATGTTGAATTACTGAAAAAGTAAAATCACAATTCATGCACACTGTGTTTGAAGACTAAGTTTTTTTTTTATATCCTGACCTTCTAATATAGGATTTATAACACTTTATTTCATTTATTTGTTTCCAAATCTGTCTTCCTCATCTAGATTGTAAACGTTTGAAAGACAGGAAATTGTTTTTATTCATTTCAGTATTACCAGAGCCTTCATAATACCTGCCCACAATGGTTCTTCAAGCAGTGTGGAATTAACACAAGATCATTGACTCTTTCATAAGTACAGGTTTCAGATTGGCCACTAAAGTGGTTTGGAAATATGTTTATTTCTTTATTTATTTATTTCTCTCTTCCTTTTTGATTTTACTGCTATCAAGAAGAAAGTGAAAGTGAAAGAATAGGAAGAAACTATTGTATCTTAATAACACAAAAATTGGATTCTAATCTTGTGTGTGCTCGCTTCGGCAGCACATATACTAATCTTCAATATCCACATACACATATTGAAAGTAGACAGTGAAACTCTGGCTATCTTTATGAGTGGGCTAATAACCCTTGAGAGTTAATTAACAGCAACATAAATTGACTCCACATAAATGAAAAGGAAAAAAGATAATTAGAAATGTAATTAGATCCTATCATGCTACAATGAATGAGTCAGCAAAAAAATCTAAAGGATTTTACTCTTCTGTTATTTATATATCTTAACATATTTATGCATAAAAAATGCCAAATAGTATGAGATAGGAAAGAGCAATTGCATATATGCAGTTAATTATGAAATTTCCCTACAGCAATTCTCTTATTTTTTATGCGGACTGGCAGGTAAAAGACATTAATTATAATGTACAGGCATTTGATAATGTGTGTGTGTGTGTGGGGAGGATTCATGCATATGCATGCCCATATACATATACACAAAAATAACAAGTCTTTTGAAGTTTAAATTCCAAACTTTTTAAACTTTAAATTGAGAGGTATGAATTCATAGAACTCAAAATCAATCAGTTATCCAACAACATTCCTTTAATTGTGTACTCTCAATTCTATTAAACTTTGTGGGAGAATAAAATGTTATTTGAAAACATACTGCCTGATTTAAAGCAGCTTATCCTGCAACTGAAAAAAAAACCGCATACTGATAAAATAGTAAAAGAATATTGGTAGACTATGTCATGAAATAAAGCCTCCTCCATAACAAAGACTCTATTCTATGACTCGCAGGTTGAAATTAAAGAAAATGCCTTACCACCAGGGGCATCTGGGTGGCTCAATCAGTTAAGCATCTGTCTTCCGCTCAGGTTATGATGATCCCAGCATCCTAGGACCAAGCCCCTCATTGAGCCCCCCACTGAGGCCTCCATCTAGCTCCCCCATCGAGACCTGCATCAAGAAGTCTGCTTCTTCCTGTCCCTCTGCTCCTTCCCACTTCTCTTCTCTCTCTCTTACTCACTCTTTCTTTCTCAAATAAATAAAAATCTTTTTAAAAAAATGCTTTACCACCAACCGCATCCAATTTAACTTTAAAAATTTAATATGATCATAGCAGGTTATAGAGAGTAATCATTTGATTAGTCTCTGAAATATTTCAAATGTACACAATGAAAAACTTTTTTACTTTAATAAATACATTTATGTTTCATGGCATTTATTAGAGTTATTGTCCTATTTCTTCATTGCTTTCATTGAAATAATATTTATATGATAAATCATTTTGAGTTAATCATACGTACTAATAACAATTCACATCTAATGGGAAAAACTGTATTTATATTATATATCTCAGTGACATGCATAGCTTATAATAAAAACGTAGCACTATATGACTGCATTTTCTCTCACGAACTGCCCGCACCATCCACCTTACATAACACTTCAACTGACTGGACAAGGAATGAGCAGCTAACCCAAGTTAGGAAACTTAGAGATTGACCAGAAAGCCTAAACGTGAACAAGACTGAAAAGCTCTGCAAAAATTGAGATGAATTGGGCCAACATTGCTGTATATTCTGGAGCAGTCTTCAGATCCACAGAAAAATTCAGGCAGGTACAGCAGAAGCTATAAATGAAAAGATGCAGAGAGATCATGAATTCCAGTAAGAGCCATGATGGGTCATGTTACAGCAGAAGTATAAGAAGACAGAAGCTATCAATAATCATATACTAGAAAAAAAAGAAATATAAAATCAGTTTGTAGTTGAAACAAAAGAGAAAAGACTCAAAAAGGAGGAATGGGAAAGCAAGTAGAGAGATTATATTCCTTGCTAGTTTCTAAAGGGAAGAATCATAAATTCTCACTTCTGAGGTCCCTCCCTATTCTTGCCTTGAATCTAGTTCCAATCCCCATATATACTGATTCTATTCTGCATCTTGCTTATATATTTCTATGTAAGCATCATCATCTCTTACTGAGTCTTATATTAAACTTCCATTACTGGAGCATGTTTAAGTGACTTTGCTCCTTGCAACCAAAAGAGCCTGAACAAACTTTCAACAATGAGTCCACATATTGTGTTCTAGGTGCTTGGGATGCAGAGATACCTCTGCACCTACAGAGTTCAGTCACCAGAAGTAGGACAAACATTATAAATAGATGATTCAGAATACATCAGAAAGACTGAATCTTCAGTTTTCCAACAACAATCCTATATTACTGATTTTTATCAGCCTACAAATCTATAAATCCAGGCCTAACCTCCTTCTTGACTTTCAGTGTTTTGTTTGCAAAAGGCTGCTAGGAAACATCATTCATCCATAGCCTTTCATAATTTTCTTCTAAAATAAAAATGTTTTGGTCTTCTCAATTTTAATGTCACTGCAAGAATACAGTAATATTGGTTTAAAACTTTAGTGCCATCATTTATTTCAGTTCTGTCAATTCCAACAATTAGACAAATTCCATGGATTGGTCTTCCCATTTTCTTTTCCCCCATACCAGCTGAATTTTTTCTAGGTAAGCCCTGATAACCCTTTAAATGGTTTTCCCACTAAGCTGGCTTGAAAATTAATCTTAGTAAGAATAGCTCTGACAGGTCCTTCATTTCCCTTCTCAGAAATTCTCAGTAGATTCCCGGTACTACTAAGTCAAATTGTGATTCCTGGCTTCTTTTAGGTCAGATAAGAGTTTTCCAATGTTTCTGCTCATCACTATTTTAACTACAATTGTCATATCAGTCAAACTAACACTACATGGTCTTTCTGTATGGTTTGCCCTCTCTGCCCACTCTCTTCTCCACTCTTGAAAAGACCTCCCCACATTTTCCATCAAAATCCTTTTCTCAGATGTAATTTAAATTCTATTTTTCAAAAAGAAGTGTATTTGCTGAGGCTGCCACTGTATATAATTTCTCTCTTAGCTGAATTCTCATAGTAATATTTTATGATACAAGCTATCTGTGCAATTTACTGCCACTCTGCTGCTCAGTTATAAGTTCCTGAAGGGCAGGGACCATGCATATCCATTACTAGTCATTACCACCCACCCTCACCCATCACCCTACCTTGACACTGCTATTCCTCAACAAGAATATTGAATAAATAAATATACTGTGACTAATACAGAGAGGCACAGAGCCACTTTATAAAAAGCAACTTCACTCAATATACCCACAGCATGATATTTTCATTTTAATTCAAATGAACATATCTTTGCATCCCACACAAATCTGTTCCTCCTCCTGCATTCTCTCTTGCTGTTTAGCTACATTATCCACTTGGTTGCCCCAAGTCAAAAACCTGGGAATCACCTCACACTTCTTCATATTCTTTACTCTTCATATTAAATTCTATTTTCTTCCTAAATATTTTTTATACCTGTTTTCTCCTTTTCAACATTACTATTTAGTTCAGATTCGCACCTCTCTCTTTTGGTCTTCTACTTAGAGTCTCAACCTTCTGTAATTCATCTTCTATACTATTGCAAGAGTTGTATTTTGACTACAAAAAAAAAAAAAACCTGATCATTATGCTCCTTTGTTAATTTCTCCCCCCTCTTGGCTGCTCTGAAACTATCTGTGTGGGAGTAAAGTTCCTTTGTATAGCCCTTTATGATATGGTACCTAACTAGCAATCTAAATTATCTCCTGACCTTTTTCCCCATATACAATTTGTACCAAGTGAATTGTTTGAATTCTTTATTCTTCCATACTTTTGGAAAGATTCTATTTAGAATACTTCCTTCTCACAACTTCCATTCACCAGAAAAACTATATAACCTTTAGCTTTACATTTCTTTACGGAACCTTTCTTGATTTCCTCCAGCTGTCTTCGCTATATTCATTCTTCTCCCTCCACATTATATGTGTTAATGCCTATTTCATTAAAACAGTGCATTATGTTTGTCTACTTTGCCATTAGATTCTTTAAGGATACAATTTTTTTTAACATGAACTTTTAGAACCTAGTGGAATATATTTAGAACCTAGTAGAATATATTTCACCAAGTCATTCAATAGGCACATGATAAAGTCTTGTGAAAAAGGATTAAGGAATAAATTAATATGCATTATAGGAAAGAAAACCTCTGTATTTCTTAACTTTTAAATCATAGATTTCATTGTTGGTAATTGTTAAATCATCCCTCGAAGTGTAAAAGGGCTATTAAACATTATCTTTGATCAGTACAAATGAATAATCATGAATAAAAATTATGACATGAATTAATAATAACATAGCCAGACTTTTTTTTTTTTTTAAGATTTTACTTATTTATTTGTCAGAGAGAGAAGGAGAGAGAGCGAGCACAGGCAGACAGAGAGGCAGGCAGAGGCAGAGGGAGAAGCAGGCTCCCTGCTGAGCAAGGAGCCCGATGTGGGACTCGATCCCAGGACGCTGGGATCATGACCTGAGCCGAAGGCAGCTGCTTAACCAACTGAGCCACCCAGGCGTCCCGCATAGCCAGACTTTTTATTTCCTTAGTAAGAAAAAGTAAAAGTAGTAACCAACACTAAACACAGAATGCTAGATTATGCTTAAATTTATTGTTTCATATGCACCTACACATTCTATACTTTCTTTTTTTCACATTCTGTACTTTCTAAATGTGACAGTTTAAAAAACGTTTATATCCACTTTCAATGATGAGGATAATTGAGTTGACTTTTTAAATAATGATTATCATCATTTTTGTTATCCCGGTGTCCTTAAAATATATATCTATTAAAGAGAAAGATGAAAGAGTGTGTATCCCTGGAATGATAAGTAGATTTTAATGCACTTAAGAAAAATTATATTATAGTACTAAGAAGTATTATGCTTCAATAAAAAATGAATATATTTTATGCCACAATAGTTGAATTAGACAACATTATACCTGTGACTCCACCTTATAGACCAGAAAAAGTCTTGAGTAATTTTACATGATTAATAAACTTATAAATCTTACTGTTATCAAGTCACAAACTTTATTTCTCCATAATAGCTAAATTTATATTCATTTTACATTCTATTTTGGAGATCTAAGTAAGAATTTTAAATACAATTAATACAATAAACTTGGAAGTCTATATCAAGTTATTAACTATCCAAATTAAGGCAGGTTCTTTGACATCCAAATATATTATATCCTAGTGTCAAAACTTTTTTTTTTTTTGGTCAAGGACACTATAATAAAAATATAAACAATATGAAAAATATATGTATATATAGTGATATGATTTTTTAATAAAAGAAAGTACCTTTGTTTTAGTCTATTAATAAAGGATTCCATAGAGTACACTGTAAAATATTCACTTTATCCTAAAATAATTATGAAATAATATGAAGCTGAAATGATTCAGATGTTTGCTTTAGTTTTTTTTATAAATCAAACTTCATTATTTACTAATATAAAATCTAATTCTCGAGTTTTTTACTGCTAGGAATTGTACTAGATCCTAAAAGTACATTATTTTAGTTAATCATCACAACAATTCTCTAAAGTAGGTATTATTTTCACTATTTAACCAACAAGAAAATGGAAGCTTGGATGGGTTAGGGAACTTCCCCATAATTATGTAAGGTGCCAGTGGATTTGAAACCAAATAGTCTGAATCCAGTCTGGGAACTTTATTGCTCTATTTTAATAGCCTACATATACCTTTATTTTAGATCAACATTGGAAAGTGTTCAAGAGAAGAAGTGTATAGTAACCTGGTAGTGATTTATGGAGAAGATTAAACATTAGATTGGAAGGGTAACTGAATGAAGTTTAAGAGTGATTCTCTCCTTGTGATTTCATGAGGCTATTTCTATCTTCGTTGTCACCATAATCTCTCAACTGCACAGCTGCCCTGTTTACCTGCTGTCCTTGATTTCCCTCTGTACCACCTCCTCTCTGTTCTCTACACTACAGTTAGAATGATCTTTCTAAATCTGTGTGACTTCACAAATTGAAGTTCTGAAATAAACAATAATACTTAAAATGATTTATAAACTCAACATAGGTTAACTCCTATCATTCTAATCTTTCCCTGTACTTCGGTCTTCTTTTCAGTCCTGCCTGAAGAGCCATCATCATCAGCCATGGAAGGTGTAACTTTTCATGGGCAGCATTCATAGAGGCTACAAAAGGGCTGTGAGCACCAATTAAGGTAAGCACCATAATTCGTTCTGTTAAAGGACCTTTGCAAAGGTTTTTTCCTTGAGTAGATAGTTACCTGTTTATCTCTCGCTCTCCCCTTATCTACCAGTTTACTTGTTATTTTCCACTGTCAGCCTTCCTCGAGGCAGAAGTTCAGGACAGATTCCTTTCTTTCAGTATGTTACTATATCATCAGTAATGTAATTATCTGATTAACACCATTCCTCTGTATTAGACTCATCAGAACATGTTGGAATTTGCCACTGTTGTATCCTTTATACCTAGCAGTACAGGACATAGTAATTGCTCAATAAATAAAAAAACAAATGAAGACATTACATGATTTTAGGTCTCCTCCTCTACAAGTTATGGACACCACAACAAAGCATTCTTTGAAGAATAATCTAACATAAGAGGGTAGTAAAAGGGATAAATTGACTAGAATAACATACATCTTAAATAACATGCATCTTGAATAACATGCATCTATTGTGAATATTTCTAAATGTAAAGGAATTTGTAAAAAAATCTCTCAAAGTTAATTATATCCAATATTCACCTTTATTTAAAATTTGTATTTCAAAGTTATTTGAAACAGTGAGAAGTTATTTGAAACTGCTTTTGGGAAAGAGCAGGTGATAATAGTGTTAAAAGCATGAAATATTACTACAGAAATCATTGTATAATAAATTTGATAATTAATGTTACCTAAGAAATAAGATATTGCTGATACAAGGTGACATTTTTCCCTCTCTAAGCTTAACTCTCTCTTAAAACCTTATGCAGAGGAAAAATTAAAAATATTTACCAACTTCTGCACTATGAGCATTGACCAATCAGGACAGATACTGTCATACTCATAATGAAGGGCAATGGAAAATAATTGCCTTAAGTGTACTTGTGAATCATTGTTGTTTCTCAGCCCTGCCTATATTTCCTATCTTCTTGGTCAAGGTAGGACATTTTTTTTTTTTACATTGTTTCTTTCTTTAATCGATTCATTCAGTGAGTATTCATTGTGTCAGGCTTTGTGTTAGGATTGCAATGGTAAAGAAAACCATGAGTAATTCTTGTCTTCCTGGAGCCTATAGTCCCTATAGGTACAGTTGGGTACAATTGGGTACAATTTTACTTCCATGATTCCCGGCATTCTGAAAGTTAAGATGACCATTCTTTAAGTCTGGCAAAGAAACAGGAAATCCAGATGCCCTCTTTCTCACTCTCTCCCTTTCTCTCTCTGTCTCTTTGTGTCTTGCTGGTTCTTACCTTATGGTGCTTTCTTACCCAACTCTCCCCACACCCCACCTCACCCCCACGTACTGTTAAAGGATTGCAAGTCCTAAAACACATTCAGTTATAAGGATAGGAGGGTTCATTTTAGTCTGAGGTGAAGTCATTTTCTCCTGTTGAACTTTTACCAAACAGTCCCACTTTGCTGATCATATGCTTGCACAGATTAGTAAAATTAGTTTTCTTTTTTCTTTAGTTAATGATACTGCATAGGTCTAAACTTCAGGGCAGATTGAATGAGATTTCAGAATATATTTCCAGAAGTAGAAATTATGAATCAAACAGTTTGCATAGTTTGGGGCCTCACTTTCTGAATCTACCTCTGTACTCCCATTTTTTCTACTGTCTCTTCTAAATCTATTACAACTTGCCTTCCACCCTAACTGAAATGGTACAAGATCATCAACAACTTTTTAATTGCAAATCCCACAGTTAGTATTCAGATCTCAAATGAAATGACTCACTCTTTGTTATAGAGATTCAGTCTTTATACTGTTATTTATGACTTTGAAATCATTTCCAAACCTATTTTTAGTCTGTTTAAAATCTTTTCCACTCTTCTTATGTCATTTTATTACTTCATCCTCCTTCATTTTTAGTTGGCGAGAATATCAAGAAAAAAGAATCTTTTTACACTGTTGGTGGGAATGTAAATTGGCATAGCCATTATGGAAAACAGTATGGACTTCCTTCAGAAAATTGAAAGCAGAACTACTATATGATCCAGCAATCCCACTTCTGAGTATATATTAAAAGGAAATAAAGTCACTATCCCAAAAAGATATCTGCATTCCATGTCATTGCAACGTTATTCATAATAGCCAAGATATGGAAATAACTTAAGTGTCCATTGAGGAATGAACAGGTTAAAAAATGCACACATGTGCATGCACGTGCGCGCGCGCGCACACACACACACACACACACACACACACAACACACACTGGAATATTATTCAGTCTTAAAGAAAGAACAAAATCCTGACATTTGCTCACTTGTTTCAACATGAACAAACTAGACAACATTATGCTAACTGAAGTAACCCAGACAGAGAAAGACAATATTACATGATCTCACTTATCTGTGGAATCTAAAAAATGTCAAACTCATAGATAAAAGATAGTAGAAAGAGATGGGGAGTGGGGAGTGGAGACAGATGGTGGTCAAAGAGTACAAACTTGCAGTTATAAGATGAATAAAGTCCTGAAAACCTAATGTACAGCATGGTGACTGTGCTTAATAATGTACTGTGTACTTGAAGTTGCTCAGAGTGTAGTTCTTAGGTATTCTCCCCCTCCACTCACACAAAAATGGTCACTATGTGAGATGATGGATATGTTAATTAGCTTGACTGCGGTAATCACTTAATCACTTAACAGTGTATACATACATCAAAACTCACCTTGTACACTTCAAATATATATAATTTTGTCAATTATACCTTGATAAAGCTGAAAATTTTTTTAAAAGAATAAGCTAACTTCATATTTCACAGAACAAAATAAAAGCTGTCAGATAGATGCCACATCAACTCTCTTTTTTCCCCTTTTCTGTACTACCCTTCCCCCCCACCAACAAATTAACCTGCTAGTGTGTCAAGATTTACCTCCATCCACTACAGAATGGGAATAGGTATTCCTCTTTCATTGTAAAGCGAGTTCTTCCACCATCTTTTCAGGAACTTCACTACATCATCTCCCAACTTTAACATATGCAATTTCAACATTTCTCTCATTAGTACACTTAGATTTTCTCAAATCTATCAGGGCAAGAGGGGTCTGAGGCTCATCCAAGATTTCTTGGGAATCCTAGATACAAGGCATGAGGAAGGCATAGGACAGGCAAATCTTGGTGTACCAATATATTTAACATATTTATATCAAGCATCTTCTATGCAGAAGGCATATTCTTGGTTTTTACTTGAGATTAACTACAGAAATCAACCAAATCAAGTCTGTGATTCTCTGCCCTAGAAAAGACATGATGGACAGGTCCTTCTGGTGGAATATTTTAGTGTAACTTATAAGGCAGAGTTGTAGCAACAACCCTTCCCTACTTCTATGCAAAAACCTGCTGTTACTTTACTAGTATGCGAGCCAGCTCCTCTCTGCTAAGGAGAAAGAGGTTTTCCATAATAACCCAAAATACCTTAAACATTTTCACTGAAAGAAGAGATGCCTGCAATGAAAATCAGTTATAACTATAATTTTATAGGGTGAATCTGACTAATGGCACTTAAAAAACATGTTTGAATAAGCTAGTTTTGAAAAAAATCATGTTGAAGTAGCTTTTTAAAAGAATCTATCAGTGTTCTCATGTATTGTAAAGAGAAATGTATTCATTTATTTTACAAGGGCATGACTTAAAAGAATTTGGTCCTTCATTTTTCACAATTAATATTATTTGAGGAAAAACAATTTTGATATGCATGAGGCAATTTTTTTTGTTGTTTTCATTGGATCTCTGATTGGTAGTTTGTATTTTTCACAGCATAAAGTATCCATCCTGCTAGACTATCCCCTGCAAGAAAAGAGTGGCACAGCATGGATCAGGACTGGCCTGTTCAGAGTAGAGAATTCTTGTGTACATCTCTATGGTAATTGCTACAAGTAAAGATTTCTTTTTGTTTTTGTTTGTTTGTTTGTTTTTGTAAAGAAGGACCATCAAGGGGCACCTGGGTAACTCAGTGGGTTAAGCCTCTGTCTTCTGCTCAGGTCATGAATGATCCCAGGATCCTGGGATGGAGCCTTGCATTAGGCTCTCTGCTTAGCAGGGAGCTTGCTTCCCCCTCTCTCTCTGCCTGCTTCTCTGCCCACTTGTAATCTCTCTCTCTCTGTCAAGTAAATAAATAAAATCATAAAAAAGAGAAGGACCATCAATCTTCTCAAAAAATCCCATTTAGCTAATAAAAATGCTAGAGTCAGTGAACTGTGATGACACAGGAAAAATTAAAATCTAGTAATTCTACTAGACTGGCTTGCAAGGACATCTCTAAGAACAGTTTCAGTGACCTGTTTCATGTTGGTGTTAAGCTTTGTTCCAGTTTCAAATGGAGTACATGCCAAAAGAATATGCTATTATATATTTTCTTATGAAATGTGTGTTTGTATTGTGTAAAGAGAAGAAAAGATAAATTCTCAATAAGACTTTAGAGGATAAATCACCCAGATGTAGTTTCTTTTCATAAGCCTACCATGTGGGGGAGAAATGGCAGAAGATGCTTGATGAGCAAGTGGATTTCTCAGCATTCTGTGTATTTATAATTTTAAATTTCCCTTTAGCTTGGCAGATGCATTTAATTAAATCAGTGGATCAGAAAATAAAACAATGAAAGCTGCTGTTCACATTAAAGTCTCTGGATAAGAAAATGAAGGTCTAATTTGTTTTCAGTTACAATCACATTTTAAATATATTGTGGCTTAATCCATTACCTTTTCTTGACTCCTTTGGAAGGTCTCTGACTTTTGTTTTCTTAATAAGATAATGAGAAAAATTATCTTCCTTTGATTTGAACTCTCTTTTCTATGTAGTCAATAAGCATTCTTTGCCTCCTAAAGGGGGGGAAAAATCAGGTTATATATGGTCTGCACACCGTAAACACAACTAAAAACTCAAAAACACATTTAAAGTGATGTCATCTATAGCACAGTCATTCAGAGATAAGAACATGATGTAGATCCATTTGTTCTTCATGACTCTCCTTCCTCTTGGCCCAAGCAACTTCCTAGGGTGCTGTGATGTCTACATCTTATCTTCTTCTTCTAGGCCAGACTAGACCAGACGTAATTTTAATCTAGTATTGTAAACTATTTGCTTTATAATTAATTTCTTTAAGCTCTGGGCATCAATAGTGAGAATAACATTTAAACTGCTAAATATGTTGTCAATGTGCTAAAATAGGGGGCCATACTGTATCTCCAGGTTTTTAATATTCTATTTCTCTCTACCACAGTAAAATGTGTCCATTCGTTTTTTTTGTTTGTTTGTGTTTTGTTTTGTTTTTGTTTTTTTTGCAAATGAGACATGAAAATGAAATGGCTACTTTGAGGTCCTGGGCCAAACTCCATTCAAATACATTGATGTTGGCATCCCAATACAAAGACTTTTCAGAAGTCTGGTTGTTTGGAGAAGCCAGGAAAGAGAATAGGGAAAACACTTTGAGGTAGCTGAGATTTATCAAAGATTATAATGTGGATTACCATCCACTTTTCCAAGACAACAATTTGGTTTATTTTTCAAATTTAACAGTAATTGCTTTAAAGTTTAGTAGTAATTATAACCAATGATTCCTTTCACAAGTTGTTATTCAATATAGTTCAGCATTTATATTCAAGGTCTGTGTTAGAAAATATCAGTTCACATCTCAAACTTACCAATGCTCAATTCCTGATTTCCAATACTCTTTTTCACTTTTTTATGAGTGATATGTCATAGAGATCTCTTTTTACTCCCTTTCTTAGTTGACTTAAACTCGTAGTAGCTGAGATAGTGATTTGTGTTCTCTTATTTTTCCCTAGCTCCCATTTCACTGCACACAACTTCTGTGCTGTCAGAGAAGCGCCTTAATATAAAGATGATCTTGTTGTGTAAAATAGTGCTTCATTTATCTCACCATATTTTAAAATATCATTGAAAATATTTCAATTATGCCATGTTTAATAACTTTTATTCTCTAGATTAGAAAAGAGAAACCCAAAGTCCTTTGTGCATCACATCAAGGAAAAATTTTAAACAGGATTAGCAATGGGGTTAAATAAATGATGCAATGTGTTTGGAAAAAATCACAAACCAGTTCCCACTGATTTCTCTTTTTAATTCCTACACTACAACACTGCAAATTGGCTTGAGCAAACTTCTCCCTTCTTCCTCTTTTTAACTCTTTTTTTGTTTGCAAATAAAATTAAACTTAAAATCATTATTTGAAATCATTCTCATTATACCATAAATGGGGACCCAGGCACATTTTAAATAAAAGCCTGAACTAGGTGAAGTCCATTATATTAGATTTCACAGAGTAGAACTTTACTGTATTCTTATTTTAGCTCAAAAGAAATCTAAGTACCAGGTGCATTTAACATGGAGCTGATAATTGTAAGGTTCAGGGCTCTCCATTGCACATTCCTCTTCTAAAACTCAATTCCTCTATATTTTTTTAGTAATATTGCCTATTTCTGGGGAGACATCTATGATACTGAAAACATGGTCCAAAAAAATATTGAAAACATTGTTGGTACCATGAGGAAATGTCCTACTTTTTCACCAGTCCCTAGCCTTTTATCATTTTCTGTCAATTTTACACCATACATTCAAAGAGCATCCACCTCTCTCATCTCACAGAGGCTATTACAGTTTTTCTTGATTTGGCAATTACATTTTTCTACTTTAAAAAATCAACTTTAATGAAATATAATTTGCATATTATAAAGTGCACAAATCTGAATTATGCCACACTGACAGATGCATATACCCATGTAACCCTCAGCACAATTAAAATATAAAATACTTCCATCACTTCTGTCATGCCCCTCAACATAATAGCCCTGCGTCAGGCAAATAATTTGATATATCATGTTATTATTTCAATTTATTTTTTACAAATCTATTGTTTGGAGGAGGTTTAGGTTCACAGCAAATTTCACAAGGAGGTAGAGAGATTTCATACATAACTCTTCCTCCTACACATGCATGTTCTTCCCCATTATCAACCTCCCCCACCAGAGTGACACACTTGTCACAATTGGTAGAACCTACCTCAACACATCATCATCACCTAAAGTCATAGTTTATGTTAGAGTTCACTCTTGGTGTGTAGCACATTCTGTAGATTTCGAAAAAAATGTATAATGAGATGTGTCCATCATTGGAGTAACATGCAGAATAGCTTCACTCTCCTAAACTGCAACTATAATCTGCCTATCCACCTTCCCCACCTCATCCCATGGCAATCACTATTTTTTTTTTTTTGCAATTTCCATAGTTTTGCCTTTTAATGAACCATATAACCTTTTACTTTGACTTCTTTTACTTAGTAATATGCATTTAAGTTTCCTCTGGTCTTTTCATGGCTTGAAAGCTCATTTCTTTTTTAGCATTGAATAATAATCTATTATCTGGATGTACCACAGTTTATTTATCCATTCATCTACTGAAGGACATACTGGTTTCTTCTAACTTTTGGCAATTATGAATAAAGTAACTGCAAACATCTGTGTGCAGGTTTTTATGAGATCATAAATTTTCAACTAATTTGAGTAAATATCTAGAGCATGAGTATTGGATCATATGGTAAGACTATGCTTGGCTTTATAAGAAACCTTCAAACTGTCTTCCAAAATAACTGTACTATTTTGCATTCCCAGAAGCAGTGAATACACATTTCATTTTTTCATTTTCTTTTCTTTTATTTCTTTTCAGTGTTCCAAAATCCATTGTTTATGCACCACACCCAGTGCTCCAGGCAGCAAGTGCCCTCCATAATACCTACCACCTATAAGCATTTCTGTTGCTCCACATTCTTGTCAGCATTTGATGTTGTCCAATCTGTTGACAGATTATGGCCATCCTAATAGGTATGTAGCAATATCACATTGTTTCAATTTACATTTCCTTGATGGCATTTGATGCAGAACACCTTTTCATGTTATTGATGGCATTTGATGCAGAATATCTTTTCATGTTATTTATTTGCTTTCTATCTTCTTTGGTGAGGTTCCTGTCAAGGTCTTTAGACCATTTTTAAATTGAGTTTTTAGTTTTTATTATTGTTTAATATTAAGAGTTCTTTGTATATTTTGCTTAACAGTCCTATATGGGATGTGTCTCATGCAAATATTTTCTCCCAGTCTGTGATTTGTCTTTTCATTCTCTTGACATTTTCTTTTGCAGAGAAGTTCTTAATGAATTAATTCTAATGAAAGAAAACTTATCATTTGAGAACCATGCCTTTGGTGTTGAATCTTAGAACTGATGCCATACCCGAAGTTATCAGGGTTTTCTCCTATATAATCTTCTAGGAGTTCTACTGTTTTGTACTTTACATTTAGGTCTGTCACCCATTGTGAATTAATTTTGTGTCTAGATTGTTTGTTTGTTTGTTTGTTTTTGTTTTTGACATTTGATGTCCAGTTATTTCAGAACTATTTGTTGACAAAACTATCTTTTCCCCCTTTGATCATTTGTCGAAGATCAGTTGAATATGCTTATGTAGGTCTATTTCTGGGTTCTCTATTCTGTTCTACTAATTTGTCTTTTTCTTTTCTTTTCTTTTTTTGCTAATACTGAGCAGTCCTGATTTGGGAGGCTTTATATTGTCCACATTGTGTTCACTATCTGAGTCTTTATCTTCTCCATATAAACTTTAGAATCATCTTGTTGATATTCAGAAAACAACTTTGGGAGATTTTTATTGTGACTTATTCTATGTATATAATCTAGTACAATCTTAAATAGAATTGATGAGTTCAGACATCCATGACTTATTCTCAATCTTAGAGGAAAACATAAAAAGTGTTTCACCACTGCGTATAGTGTTCACAATAGATTTTTTCATGACCTTCATTCAGTTGCAGATGTATCATTCTGATACATCTGATTCAGGAAAAAATGAAACAAGATGGGATCAGGAGGGAGACAAACCATAAGAGACTCTTTTTTCTCTTTTTTTTCTTTTTAATGATTTAATTTATTTATTTGACAGAGCACAAGTAGGCAGAGAGGCAGGCAGGCAGACAGGGGAAGCAGGCTCCCTGCTGAGCAGAGAGCCTCGATCCCAGGAACTCAATCCCAGGACCCTGAGATCATGACCTGAGCCGAAGGCAGAGGCTTTAATCCACTGAGCCACCCAGGTGCCCCAAACCATAAGAGACTCTTAATCTCACAAAACAAACTGAGGGTTGCTGGGGGAAAGGAGGTATGGAGAGGGTGGTTGTGTTACGGACACTGAGGAGGGTATGTGCTATGGTGAGTGCTGAGTGCTGTGAAGTATGTAATCCAGATGATTCACAGTACCTCTGGGGCAAATAATACATTATATGTTAATTTAAAAATTAATTAAAAAATTAATAAAAAAATAAAAAGAAAAAAAGAATATTTTGTTCTTGAAGAGTATTTGTGATGTTTTTTTGTCTTGTAATATGTTTGTCTGGTTTTGGTATTGGGATAATCCAGGTTTTATAAAATTATTTGGGAAATTTTTCCTTCTCTATTTTCTGAAACAATTTGTATAAGATTGACTCACTGGTTCTGGAGTTTTCATTATGAGATAATTTTAATTTATGAATTTATTTTTAAGATTAGATATAAACCATTCAGATTTTTTTCTTGGCTCAACTGTGATGAAAACAATAGGAATATAAAAACTCAGAACTGAACTGTGTTCATCATCTTTATTTAGTAAAATAGATGAGGAAAATACCCTTATTTTCTTAAAGCTACAAATCACAATATGAAAAATACACTGTGATTAGGTTAAAATAGTTGAAACCGATAATGTCTTACTAAGGTTTTTTTAAAAATATGTCTTACAAATGTTTACATGTATTTACCTTTTGAAACTACTTTGCTAGGTTCTATTAAGGTAAAAGATGATTATTTAACTTATTTCTTATTTTATATTCAGCATTACATACAGCTCTTTGGTGTAAATATTTTGCTGTTTTAATACACAGTTCCATTATTTTGAAATTAAAAAATGCTGCTGTTTCACATATTTTCATGCCTATAACCACAAATCTGTTATAAAGACCCTACCTAATGGTACTTTATCATAACTGTAGGCAAAATTTACAACGGAAAACAAATGCTAGACTTGCAAATATATATCTCTCCATAGTAAATATTATGGTTATTGCCAATTTAAACATAAAAATATAATGTTAGCAGACTTAAACTTCAGATGACAGTATGAAATAACAAAGATTATATATCTTTTTAAAGAGTAGTTCTTTAGGGACACCTGAGTGGCTCAGTTGGTTAAATGACTGCCTTTGGCTCTGGTCATGATCCCAGGGTACTGGGATCGAGTCCCACATCAAGCTTATGAAAGCTTGTGAAAGAATTAATGGCAAATGTTTGCATTTGGAATCACAACTATTACATCTTTCAAACTTTATATTAGTGTTACTTTTTTTTTTTTTTAAGCTAAGAGGGTTTAGTAAAGATAGTGTTGTAAACCTGTGGGAAGGTTTGGGGGAACCAACAAGAGAACAAGGACTCAGGGACCAAGAATAGGAGAAACTATTCCTAAGCCTAAAATGACACTTGGCCTCAGCTGTAACCAAACATGCAGCCACTATATTATTATCTATGTTCAAGCCTTTTTATTTCTGTACACTACAGTTTTTAAAAGTTTTTATTTAAATTTCACATAGTTAACATACAGTGTTATATTAGCATCAGGTGTCCAGTCTAGTAATTCAGTACTTCCATACATCACCCAGTGCTCAGTACAATTTGCTCCTTAATCCCCATCATCTCTTTCATCCATCCACCAGCCCCCTCTTCCCTGGTAACCATTGGTTTGTTCTCTATAGTGAAGAGTTTGTTTCTTGGTTTGTCTCTTTTCTTTTTTCCTTTAGCTCATTTTTGTTTGTTTGTTCCTTTAATTCCATATATGAGTGAATTCATATGGTACTTGTCTTTCCTTACCTGACTTATTTCACTTGATATAATACTCTCTAGCTCTATCCATGTCGTTGCAAATGGGAAGGTTAGATTCTTTTTGATTCTAAGTAATATTCCATTTATATACCCTATAACTTTTTAAAAAAATCTTTTAAAAAATGAATCAATTTGGAGTCTCCAGATTAATTAACTTCTTTTACGAGTATACAGAAAATTAACAAATGAGAAACTATTCACCTTGTGATATATACTAATCAGGAAATTCTGAAACTTTTTATCAGATTTTTAAAAACACCTTCTAAGCACTAGAGTAAATTATTCAACATCAGCCACAAATTCAAAACTTAATGAAAGAAACGTATATAAAGAATCATGTATATAAGGTTTGTGCCTCTAAATGAAGTGCAGTAATATTTATTTGTTATCAGAGGTAGAGGGTATTATGGATATTAGTCCAAAATTTTCCCCAAAGTAGTTGTGAGTCACTCCTTGATGGTCAGTTCATTTTTCTAGACTTTGATCTGATGGAGAGAGGTGTGATACCAAATTGTCTTTGTGGTCTCTTCCAACTACCATGTTTCTGCCTTCTGGATGGTGGCTGTGTTGAGCAAACCTTCTGTCCCCAGGGGAGCAAGCTGGTTCTCCTGCTCAGTCCTCTTTCTGTCTTAGGAGAAGTGGATAGAAGGGGTAGCCCAGATTTGGAGGTGAGTCCAGGAAAACCAGATGACTTCCCCATCTAATCAGGGAAGAGTCTCAATAGGCTTTCATTTCATAATCCTTTTGTAAACGCTGTTTTTTCTGCAAAAGGTGGCACTTCACTTTCTCCTTCTCTGGCCTTTCCCTTTAGGCAAAAAATTGTCAATGAATGTGATTTCTATATTTCCTTCTCTGAACTTGGTTTCACTCATACCAAAGGGCTGCCTATCCAGTCCCTTGCATTGCTAGGAGGAGGTTATGCAAGATGACCTAGCAGTTTTGGAAAACATTTTGGCAGGGAGGATCACAATGCTTAAAAATATTCATAAACTTTTATCTTATAATCCTACTTCCAGAAATCTGCCTTAAGAAAGTAATTCTAAATGTCATTAAAGATTCAGACAATAATTGCTCATCATCAAGTTGTATAATTTATAATAGCAAAAAACTGGAAGCAATCTAAATGTCCAGAACAGAGCAATGATTAAATCATAGTTTATTGAAATGATGAAATATTGTGTTAACAAATGACATTAAAGAGTTCAAAAATGAACTGCTGATTTTGCAAAATGGTAAGTGGATAAAGAGATACAAAATTGACTGTATGGTGTGATTCCATCTCTGTGAACAAAAAAAATGAATAGAAAAATATTTGAAAAGAAATACACCAAAATGTTAACAGCGGTGAGTTGAGATTCTTTCCTGCTCATATCCATCAATTTTTTTAATCAATAAGCTTTTATTATTATCAGAATAAAAATAGGATTCAAATATATTTAAAAATTAAGATCTTACTCATTTCAGTATTCATGGTGATGTTTCTGCAAAAGCTGATCATTATCATGGTTTGTTGAACTGTACTAATATGCTTTTCAAGTTTCCTGCCCAAGATTTCTTAGATTCATCAGCTTCTTTCTCTTCAAGAAAATGGAGCTAACTAAAAAACAGCCATTAGCTCTTAAAATTTTAATTAATTTTAACAATTTACAGTTATTACAGGCAGCTCTTTCAAGCTTCAATGTATCCAGTAAATTCAGAGTGAACTCCAAGAAAAAGCATGATTTGAATGACTTGTCTTTTTCAATACCTTTCCTCTTCCTCATGACTCTTAGCCAATTTTTACTGGCAACTTCTTTCTCAGTTTATTTCTTTGCCTGTCTAGCTACTGTTGGCTCCTTTTTGAACTGAACTGGAATGTGCTCTTCTCTAAGAGTAATTCCTATTTTCTAGCTTTTATACATGTATGTACACATATAGATAAGATGCTCCTTTCTCCATCTAGATAGCACATGCATTTATGGAGACACTTGTAATGTAAAAGAGTAGGTAATGGATTCATAAATATTTAATGTGCATAGTTTTAAAATGAGATAATACAGATAAAACCAGTACATAAGTTTTTTGTGTTTTTTTTTTTTTTTAATCAAAATTCTCTTTCCAAAAACTAGTTACTCAGGAAGGGGGAGGAGCCTCACTAAACACTTTCTTTTTTTAAGCCTCTGCTCAAATTTTTTCATTTTGGTGTTGTCATAGATAACAGGGGTTCAGCAAACATTTTCTGTGAAGAGTCAGGTAGGTAATGTTTTAGGATTTGCTGCCCACACAATCTCTGTCACAATGACTAACCCTGCTGCAGATCAGGAAGCTGGAATGGGCAATATTTAGGAAGAAGGGTTTGTGGCAATGTTCCAGTGAAACTTTTTTTAACAAAAGCAGGAGGAAGTTCAGATGTGGTCCATGAATGAAAGTTTACCAACCTTAGACTGTAAGATAAAGACAAATGTGCTTATCATGCTGGGAATGACACTTCTACATCTGGTTATAGCATACTTCTCCCTGGACATTATCATTAACTCATCTCTTGTTTTGTTCAATCTGTTCTTTAATTTTCTAAAGCACTCTCTGTCTTCTGCCTTTCTGTCCTTTCTGACAACTAGCTCTCAACTACTTAAGCTCAATATAAGAGATTATATTTTCAGTGGTCTCTTTAAGACTTTATCCATGACTATCGTCTATATAACAATAATTTTTTTGTAGTTACTATCGCTCTATTCTTTCATATTTTTCCAGATTTATTGAAGTATAATTGACAAATAGAATTTGTGTGTGTGTGTGTGTGTGTGTGTCTGTATGGTATATGATGTGGTGATTTGATACACATACTTTGTGAAATGATTGCCACAATTGGTTAATTAACACATCTATCACCTCACAAGGTTACCTTGTGTGTGTGTATGTTAAGAACAGCTAACAATTATTTTCTTAACAAATTTCATTTTAACTGTAGTCTCCATTGCTATATATTAGCTCCCCAGAACATACTCATCTTATAACCGAAGGCTTCCTTTGACCAGCATTTCCTCAATTTGCCCTACTCCTGAGCCCCTGCTTACTACTCTTACTCTCTCTTTATATGATTCTACATATAAAAGAGATGGTACAGTATTTGTCTTTCTCTGACTTATTTCACATAGCACAATATTCTCCACTTTCATCAGTGTTTTTGCAAATAACAGGATTTCTTCTTTCTTAGGGCTGATTAATATTCTGTTATATATATATATATATATATATATATATATATATATAACAGTTATTTATATATATATAAACTGTAGCACACTTAGGTTTTTTCCATGCATATCTACTGTGAATAATGCTGCAGTGAACATGGGAATGCAGATATTTCTTGAAGATAGTAATGTCATTTCCTTTGGATATACACTGAGGAGTGGGACTGCTGGGTTACATGGTATTTCCATTTTTAATTTTTTTTCCATTTTTAATTTTTTGAGGAACCTTTATACCAATTTCCATAGTGGCTGTACTGATTTATAATTCTACAACAGCACAAGAGAATTCTCTTTCTTCACATCCTGACCAGAACTTGTTATCACTTGTGTTTTGCTTTTTAATTTAATTTTGTTTTTTCAGTGTTCCAATATTCATTGTTTATGCACCACACACAGTGCTCTATGGAATACATGCCCTCCTTAATACCCACCACCAGGCTCACCCATTGCCCCACCCCCCACCTTCCAAAACCCTCAGTTTGTTTCTCAGAGTTCACAGTCTCTCATGGTTTGTCTTCCCCTCCGATTTCCTCCAATTCACTTTTTCTTTCCTTTTCCTAATGTCCTCCATGTTGTTCCTTATGCTCCACAAGTGACACCCTATAATAATTGACTCGTTCTGCTTGATTTATTTCACTCAGCATAATCTCCTCCAGTCCCATCCATGTTGATACAAAAGTTGGATATTCATCTTTTCTGATGGAGGTGTAATATTCCATTGTATAAATGGGCCATATCTTCTTTATCCATTCATCTGTTGAAGGGCATCTTGGTTCTTTCCACAGTTTGGCGACTAGTCATTGCTGCTATGAACATTGGGTTACAGATGGCCCTCTTTTCACTACATCTGTATCTTTGGAGTAAATACCCCACAGTGCAATTGCAGGGTCATAGGGTAGCTCTATTTTTAATTTCTTAAGAAATATCCATACTGTTTTCCAAAGTGGCTGCACCAACTTGCATTCCCACCAACAGTGTAAGAGGGTTCCCCTTTCTCCACATCCTCTCCAACACTTGTAGTTTACAGTCTTGTTAATTTTGGTCATTCTAACTGGTGTGAGGTGGTATCTCAATATGGTTTTGATTTGAATCTCCCTGATGGCTAATGATGAACATTTTTTCATGTGTCTTTTAGCCCATTCATGTCTTCTGCCCAGTTTTTGATGTGATTATCTGTTTTTTGAGTATTGAGTTTGAGAAATTCTTTATAGATCTTGGATATCAGCCCTTTGTCTGTAGTGCCATTTGTGAATATCTTCTCCCATTCTGTGGGTTGCCTCTTTGTTTTGTTGACTGTTTCCTTTGCTGTGCGGAAGCTGTGATCTTGATGAAGTCCCAAAAGTTCATTTTCACTTTTGTTTCCTTAGCCTTTAGAGACATGTCTTGAAAGAAGTTGCTGTGGCCGATGTCGAAGACGTTACTGCCTATGTTCTTCTCTAGGATTTTGATCGATTCCTGCATCATGTTGAGGTCTTTTATCCATTTCGAGTTTATCTTTGTGTACAGTGTAAGAGAATGGTCAAGTTTCATTCTTCTATACATAGCAGTCCAATTTCCTAGTACCATTTATTGAATAGAATTTTTCCACTGTATATTTTTTCCTGCTCTTTTGAAGATCATTTGACCATAGACTTGCAGGTCCATATCTGGACTTTCTGCTCTGTTCCACTGGTCTCTGTGTCTGTTTTTATGCAAGTATCATGCTGTCTCGGTGATCACAGCTTTGTGGGATAGCTTGAAATCAGGCAAAGTGATGCACCCAGTTTTGTTTTTCTTTTTCAACATTTCCTTAGCAATTTGGGGTATTTTTTCTGGTTCTATACAAATTTTAGGATTGTTTCTTCCAGTTCTTTGAAAAATGCCAGTGGAATTTTGATTGGGATGGCATTGAGATGTATTGATTGCTCTGGGCAGTATAGATATTTTAAACAATGTTTATTCTTCCAATTCATGAGATTGGAATGCTTTTCCATCTTTTTGTGTCTTGCTCAGTTTCTTTCATGAGTGTTCTGTAGTTCCTCGAGTACAGATCCTTTACTTTTTTGGTTAGGTTTATTCCGAGGTATCTTATGGTTCTTGGTGCTGTAGTAAATGGAATTGATTCTCTAATTTCCTGTTCTATACTTTCATTTTTAGTGTATAAGAAAGCAACTGATTTCTGTGCATTGATTTTGTATCCTGCCACATTACTGGATTGCTATATGAGTTCTAGTAGTTTGGGGGTGGAGTCTTTTGGGTTTTCCATATAAAGTATCATGTCATCTGTGAAGAGAGAGAATTTGACTTCTTTGCCAATCTGAATACCTTTTATCTCTTTTTGTTGTCTGATTGTTGTTGCTAGGACTACGTTGTACAACAGTGGTGAGAGTGGATATCCTTTTCATGTTCCTGATCTCAAAGGGAAGGCTGTCACCTTTCCCCCATTGAGAATGATATTCAGTATGGGTTTTTCCATAGATAGATTTTGTGAAGTGAGGAATGTTCCTTCTATCCCTATACTTTGAAGAGTTTTAATCAGAAACGGACGTTGTATTTTGTCAAATGCTTTTTCTGCATCAATTGAGAGGACCATGTGGTTCTTCTCTCTTCTCTTATTGATTTGTTCTATCACATTGATTGATTTGTGAATGTTGAGCCACCCTTGCATTCCAAGGATAAATCCACCTGATCATGGTGGATAATCTTTTTAATGTACTGTTGGATCCTATTAGCTAGGATCTTGTTGGGAATCTCAGGGATATTAGTCTGAAATTCTCCTGGTTTGGGGATCAGGGTAATGCTGGCTTCATAGAAAGAGTCTGGAAGTTTTCCTTCTGTTTCTATTTTTTGAAACAGCTTCATGAGAATAGGTATTATTTCTTCTTTAAATGTTTGTAGAATTCCCCAGGGAATCTGTCAGACCCTAGGCTGTTGTTTTTTGGGAGGTTTTTGGTCACTGCTTCAATCTTGTTACTAGATATTAATCTATTAATGTTGTCAATTTCTTCCTGTTTCAGTTTTATAGATTTCCAGGAATGCATCCATTTCTTTTAGGATGCTTATTGATATATAACTGTTAATAGTAATTTCTGAAAACTGTTTCTATTTCTTTGATATTAGTAGTGATCTCTCCCCTTTAATTCATAATTTTATTAATTTTGGTTTTTCTTTACTTTTGAATTAATTTGGCCAGTGGTTTATCAATTGTATTGATTTTTTCAAATAACAAGCTTCTAGTTTTATTGATGTGTTCTACTGTATATTTATTTTCTAATTCATTGATCTCTGCTCTAATCTTGATTATTTCCCTTCTTGTGTATGGGGTTGGCTTAATTTGTTGTTGATTTTCCAGTTCTTTAAGGTGTAAAGACAGTTGGTGTATCCTGGATTTTTCAACTTCTTTGAGGGAGGCTTGGATGGCTATGTATTTTCCCCTTAGGACTGCCTTTACCATATCTCATTGGTTTTGAACCAATGTGTCTTCATATTCATTGGTTTCCATGAATTGTTTCAGTTCTTCTTAAATTTCCTGGCTGAGCCAAACATTCTTGAGCAGCATGGTCTTTGGCTTCCAAATGTTTGAATTCCTTCCGAAATTTTTCTTCTGGTTGAGTTTCAGTTTCAAAGCAATGTGATCTGAGAATATGCAGGGAATAATCTCAATCTTTTAGTATTGGTTGAGCCCTGATTTGTGACTCAATATGTAGTCTCTTCTGAAGAAAGTTCCATGTGCGTTCGAGAAGAATGAGTATTTTGTTGTTTTAGGGTGGAATGTTCTGTATATATCTTTGAGGTCCATCTGGTCCAATGTGTCATTCATATTTCTTGTTTCTTTATTGATTTTCTGCTTGGATGATCTCTGTTACTGAAAGTGACATGTTAAGATCCCCTACAATTAATGTATTCATATCATTGTGACTCTTTATTTTGATTAACAGTTGGCTTATGTAGTTGGCTGCTCCCATATTGGGGGCATAAATACTTACAATTGTTAGATTTTCTTGGTGGATAGAGCCCTTAAGAATGATCTAGTGTCCTTCAGTATCTCTGACTGCAGTTTTTAGCTTAAAATCTAATTTATCAGATATGAAAATCACTACCCCAGCTTTCATTTGAGGCCAGTTGACATGAAAGATGGTTCTCCATCCCTTCACTTTCAGTCTGGATGTATCTTTAAGTTCCAAATGTGTCTCTTATAGACAGCATATGGACAGGTCCTGTGGTTTTGTCCAGTCTGCAACCCTGTGCTGTTTTATGGGAGCGTTTAGGCCATTCACATTGAGAGTAATTATTGAAAGATAAGTTTTTATTGATATAATATAGCCTGTAAAGTTCTTGTTTCTATAGATTGTCTCTCTAAATTTCTGTTCTGTGTCACTATTGGGTTCTTTCTTCTTTTATAGAACCTCCCTTAATATTTCTTGTACTGCCAACTTGATTGTCATATAACCCATTTAAACCTTGCTGTTGTTGGAAGCTCTTTATCTCTCCATCCATTCTGAATTTGAGTCTTTCTGGATAAAGTATTCTTGGCTGCATGTTTTTCTCATTTAGTGCCCTGAATATGACTTGCCAGTCTTTTCTGGCTTGCCAGGTTTCTGTGGACAGGTCTGATGTTATTCTGATGGTCCTTCCTCTCTATGTAAGAAATCTCTTCCCCCTTAATTTGCCCTTAAGACCTCCTGTCTGAAATTATGGTCATGAATTTTGCAATTAAGTGTCTGGATATTTTTCTAGACTCATTGATCTTGGGAAGTGTCCTTTCTGCCTCTAGGACATGAACACTTGTTCCATTCCCTAGAGTAGGGAAATTTTCATCCAGAATTTGTTCAACTCTATCTTCTAGTCTTCTCTCTTTCTCCACCCCCTCAGGGATCCTAATAACTGATTCTGGAATGTTTCCTGGCATCATTTATTTCCCTAATTCTGTTTTCATGGCTTCTAAACTGTTTGTTCCAGGCCTCCTCCCGATTATTCTTTTCTATCAGTTTGTCTTCTAGATCACTAATTCTATCTTCTGCCTTGGCTACCCTAGCTGTTAGAGTATTTAGACTAGATTGGATCACATTGATAGCATTTTTATCTTCTGCTAGATTGGCTCTCACTTCCACTCTTAGAGATTCTCTGTCATCACTAATGGTCTTTTCCAACCTAGCCATTGCCTGGATAATTGTTACCCTGAATTCCCTTTGCAACATACTGTTTATGTCCATATCCAATCATCTGTGGCAGAGGGCACAGTCTCTGAATTTTTCCTCTGTTGGGTGTTCCTCCTCCTAGTCATTTTGGTGAGAGGTGGTTGAGGGGATGTATAGCTGAGTATATCAACCATGATCCAGGCAAGGTGCATCCTGTAAGACATCTCTGGTGCCACACAACTTGGTTCAACACCAACTCTCAACACCTGCTGACTGCTTCAGATTCAGGATATTTAACATCTTCGTGATTCAATTTCCTTATCTCTTTCACACTCTTTTTTCAGGGAGGTTGCTTCAAGTTGTGCTCTGGCAAATTGAAAACGTAAACCAAGAAGTAATAAGCAGACAGTGGATCCAACCACAGTAGAGACTCTAGCAGAAACCACCACTGAAGGAGAACTGGGGTAGGAAAACCCAAAGTGTAGTTGCTGAGTTCCTAGAGGCATGACATAAAGTTATGTTTTTGTTCATAGCCATCCTAACAGATGTGAGGTGGTGCCTCAGTGTAGTTTTGATTTGCATTTTCCCAATGATTGGGGATATTGAGGCTGTACTCCCAGATTTTCCCTGGATCTCTCTCCTGCAAGATCATGGATAAGAGAGAAGTGGGCCCCTGGATGGGATGGGATAAGAGAGAAGTGGGCCCCTTTGTCAGTATTCTACACAGCTAGAGAAACCAGATGCTGACACAGTCTGACTGTCCCCTGTGAAAAAAAACTGTAAGCCTAGGGAATCTCTCTTGCCACCAAGTTGTGCTGCCTTGGGGAAGGGTTGACAGAGAAAAGTAAAACTCTCTTCTACCCACTTCAAGCAACCAGTCTCAGATTTTTGTTGTTGTTGTTGTTCCATTGGTGTTCTAGAACTTCTTAGCTGGATTTCTGGACTCCAGATTCCTAACAGGTATTCCTGCCCATGGGTGATTTCAAAATTGGTATTCTTGGAGGAAGAGGGTAGAAAACCCCTATTATTCTATCATCTTGCTGATGTCATGCCACATCTTAATAATTCAGGGGTAGATGAGCTAACTTTTAGGTTACACAAAGTCAAAAGAATAGACAACGTATCAGTGCAAAATCTCAAACTCTCATGAATCAATAAAAACTTTTTTTAAAAACTTTTGTTATTTTGAACTATAATGAGGAAAGGATACCATATTGTAGCTAATACAGAATGGGAAAACAAACCTCTTTTGCCTATCAGATATATAGTTCAATAATTCAGAAGTTTGATTCCATAAAAAATCTAGTACTTTATTTCAGTAAAGAATATGCAAATATTCAAAACTATTTTAAAGAGGAGGAACTATCGAACAATTTGAATTAGAATATGAATAAGGCATTGTTTGATTTATTCATTACTTTAAAAACACAATCAATTTATTTCTTTTACATTATTATTCAGATATGCAAATGGTTTAAAAGGTGAAAAATAATTCTTCCTCATAAGTTGACTTTAAGAAGCTAATTCTTGTTGGTTTGTCAAAAAGAGGGGGTTTGAAATTCCAACATCTGAGTTAATTTTTGATGGAAAGAGCAAACTTTTCTTGATACTCAGAATATTAGATAACATCTCTAACATCTCTTTTGGCCAACAGAGGAAAATAGCATATAGGAATAATTTGACTCAGAGTGAATCAAAGTCTGACAAAGTTGTGACTAACCATTGTCAATATAACTGAATGGTTTTTTAAGTCCTGATAATAATATCAAACAATAATATAGTGCTAGGCACTATTCTATATACTTAACATCTATTAACTCATTTAATTCTCAAATAGCCCATTTCACAGTTGAGGAGGCAAGCATAGAAAGTTTAAGTATGTAGCCTAAGATCACACAAGTTTCAAGAGGCAGAGCCAAGACAGAAACTGAGACTGTCTGGCTCTGGAGTCTATGCTGTTTACCACTAGCCTTTGTTCTTTAAGTAGGGTTGTCATCAATGAGGTAATGCTTTAGGGTGGACTTACTCGAATATGCTGTCTCCATGTAGAATGTAATTCTAATTAAATATAGCAAATCAGTTTATACTTGCTGAAATCTTCTCTTCCTGCCCTCATACTTCATTAACAAGTTCATTGAAATTTGACATTCTATGATATGATTTAGTAGTTCTTAGTAATTCTGCCTTTTAAATGAGGCTATAGAAATTTCAACTTCAGTGAAAATTCTTAACCAAGTTCTAATTCTTTTGGTAGTCAAAACTTTGCACAGTGCTTAGAATTTAGTAAATGTTTAATAGAAAGCTTATTGAATAGATGGATACATTATAAAATGAGAAGCACAGTAGGATATTTGAGAGGACTCATTAACTAGAATCAAACTTCCCTGCTCAAGTTCTGAAGTAATGATGACAAAAGACAAGAGACTTAGTGCTTGGACGGTAAAATTTCACTTCTGATATTTCAAGCTGATATTGGAGAATGTAGTTTATATGTGTTAACAGATGTAAGGCTAAGAGCAGTTAATCTCTTATATTAATCATCTATTGCTATGTAAGAATTATCTCAAGATTTAGCAGCTTAAACAAGAATAAACTCTTATTAGATCACATTTTCTACAGATGAGGAATCCAGGAGTGGCTTAGTTGGATGGTGCTGGCTATGAGGTTGAAGTCAAGATGTTGGCTTGGGCTATGGTTGGAAGCTTGATTGGTGTTAGATATCTGCTTCCAAGAGTAGAGGAAATGCAGGACTTTCTGTAGGCTAACTACCAGAAAAGAGAGGAAGGCGAGACAAAACTATGTGGGCCAATTTCTTTCTTCAAACTCAATAATCTGATTAAAGGCCATAATTCACCTAAAGCAGAGAGAATGACAGGTGGCAAGAAGCCAGGAGTGTCATAATGGCAAGAAACATTAAAAGTGGAATATCATAGCTCTACCACTAATGCATCATACAAATTTATGAGCACAAATTCTTTTAAACTAATACTTTAATTTGTGGAGTTTTGGTAAAGATGATCACAACAACAACAAAAAAAAAGATGATCACAACAATCATCTAATTTTACAAAAATTTTTGTATTTAAAAGCTCTTTATGCTAATTTCTTCATTTAATTCTAACAATGTATTACTACCCTCATTTTTTAAATGCATTAAAAGAGTAGCAATAAGACTCTTAACTACAGAGAACAAACTGGGATTTACCGGAGTGGAAGTGGGTGGAGTGACATGTTAAGTGGGTGTTGGGGATTAAGGAGAGTACTTGTCGTGATGAGCCCGGGGTGACATACGTAAATGATGAATCACTAAATGCTATACTTGAAACGAGTGTTACACTGTATGTTAACTAACTAGAATTTAATAAAAGCTTGAAAAAAGAAGAGTAACATTAAAACAACAGGTTTAGTTCATAAAGTATGGTAATACTAAGGATAAAATCCATGTCACTTTAACTTAGTACTAATGTCATTATATCTGGATGTCTCACAATCTTGGAAATAGATTTTCCTCTAGGCATGAGTCATGCATGCTGTCCGAGATATATGTGAGAAAAAAAAAAAAAAAGGAGCTTTGAATTTATTGGTGGAACTGGACAAAAATTCACTATTGAACTTCAAAACACATTAGATTGAAATTTTAGAATGGAATGGAGGGAAAGTAGCCAGCCATTACAGTGTCTTATTAAGCCAGTACTAGATATAATCAATGCCACAAATCTCTCTTCAGATACTGCTTAGATCATTTCTCCATTCTGAGGCTAAACAACCTGAGAAAATTAGAGGGTTTATTTTTATTGAGAAATTAATTTAATCATTATAGTTAACTTTCTATGTTCCTCTTCATAAAAATTATTTTGAGATTTTTTTTAAAACATGAGTTTCTGTCCTTTAATTGATGATGCATTTTTATCAGTTCTTGTATCTTTGTCTGTACTTCTTTTTTTTCAGAACATCTTCCACATGAAAGAGACTTAAGTTGGACATTAATAAGGATGGCATGGAGCGCCTGGGTGGCTCAGTGGGTTTAAGCCGCTGCCTTTGGCTCGGGTCATGATCTCAGGGTCCTGGGATCGAGTCCCACATCGGGCTCTCTGCTCAGCAGGGGGCCTGCTTCCCTTCCTCTCTCTCTGCCTGCCTCTCTGTGATCTCTCTCTGTCAAATAAATAAATAAAATCTTTTAAAAAAAAGAGAATTATAAAAAAAAATAAGGATGGCATTATAAAATAATTCCCCAAAGACATTGCTTGATTTGTCATTGACAGTAATTTGCATTGTATTATTTTATAAGGTTTAAATGGGAAAGATTAATGTATGCATAGAAGTGTGTTAGAATATAAGACCTGAAGCTACTGAAATGAATACTTCGCATCAACAGATGGATTTCAAAAATTTTGTGTGAAGATTCAGATCATGACCACATTAATTTGTTCATTCAAGATTCAACTATAATGTTTTGTGCCAGGTACTATGCTGAGCCCTGGACTTTCAGTGGTGCCCAAAGCAAATGCATCTCTGATCCCTCCAGTTTTTAGTTGAGTTTATACAGTAAGCGAACAAGCTATTAAGTGATGAAAAAGTGTGGTAAGTGCTTACTATGGACTGAATCATGCCCCACCCCAAATTCATAAGTTGAAGCCGTAACCCCCACCCCTCCTCCGTGTCTATCTTGGAGATAAAGCCTCTAAGGAATTGATTAAATGAGATCATATGGGTGACTTATAGAACTGGTGCCCTTATAAGAGGAGAAAGAGACACCAGAGCTCTTTCTTCTCTAAAATAGCACAGAAAAAGAACAAAAATCTGTGAGCGAGGGACAGTCCTCACAAGAACCAAACCATACTGGCACTATGATTTCTGACTTTCAGCCTCCAAGAGTATAAGAAAATCAATTCCTGTTGGGCCTTTCAAACTATGGTATCTTTTTATGGCAGCCTGAGATAGTTAATACAGTATCGTACAAGAAAAGTATAGATTTATTTGAGAGAATATAAAGGGCCTACTTTAGATTGAGTGACAGGGGAAGGTCTTTCCAAAGAAAGGTCTTTCCAAAGAACTGTTGAGGATGGGTCTGAAGAATGAGTAATAACCAGCTGTGAGCATGGCAGGCTGAGGTCATGGGGTTAATAAGGATTTTCCTCCGTTAGATTTGACTCAGTAACTGTGAATGTATGGTTAGACAGAATAACATATTTGTTATCTCTGTTTTGAAAGCCTTTCTAGTTCTTACCATGACATCACTACATTATTCCTGTTTTAGAGTTGTTGTTACACTGAAGAATCATCTGGGAGTTTAAATAGGCACAAAATCACAACATAAATCTATCAGAAACATCCTCAAAATGCATTGTTTTCAACATATTTTCTAGGCCAGAAATTGGAGGGTTTCTCATAGAATTTTTATTTGAATTAATTGTTCAAATGTGTTAACTTGGTTACTGAAGTTGTTTTTCTAAATGTCTTTAACCAGACCTTGGCAAGCAATGTAAATGTACAAGCCCATTTTATTTTCATTTATACAAGACTTAAGTGAGAGTCTCTGTGTATACATCCTTCAATAAAACAAAATCTTATGATAATTATATTATTTTAGAAGTATCTTCAGTTAAGCTCTATTGTCGGGGACCGCCTCCGGCCGGGAAAGTCCCCACCATTACAAGATGGCGCTTGGCTCACTGCCAGCAAAATACGCTGCAAGTGAACACCGAACTTTCTGGTGAAGCCCGCCTAAAGGAGGACATAGTCAATGGCTGTTTCAAATTTAATCAGCATAGTAACAGGACTCTCATTGGCTCTTCCCATTGTTTGGCCCCTTATTGGTCACCCTGCTCACTGATTGGTCATGTAAACATATATAAGTGTGTAGGCTTGCGGAAATAAAGAGAGAGAAGATACATCTGAACCGGGGCTTCTTGTCGTCTTTGCGGGTCGAGGGCGACAAATGGTGCCGAGACCCGGGAACCGTTAACGAGTAAGTAAACCTTGCAAGGAGAAAAACTGCAGATAACCAGGGAAGGAACCACGATCAAAGTGTTGGGAATCTTGTACAAGACCTCAATAAGAAGTGGGGCGGCCATAGAGCCGGGATTTTCTTCCACGGTAAAGCCGGGAGTAAAGGCCACGTTCACGAATTTATTTAGAAGAAAATTCTGGCCAGAGAAGTTTTAGGAAAGTTCACTGATTATAGTGACGATTGCAATGTAAGCTCACTGGTGTTAGTGACGATCTTAAGAAAGTTCACTGATTATAGTGATGATTTTAACGTAAGCTCACTGGTGTTAGTGACGATCTTGAGAAAGCTCACTGTTTTAGTGACGATAGCAGACTAGTCTTTTCTTTGAAAAGTGGGAATTCCGCGGTAAAGCGGAGAGTAAAGGTCGACTGAAGTATATGCACGCAAAAAGTTAATGTGTTATTGTCTTTAACGTCCGCGTCTGTTGTCTGTGTGTTCATAATGGGATCTGAAGTATCTAAAGTGCGGTTGGAAGGGTCTTCAAAAAGATCTGCTGAAAGCCAATGGAACTTCACTAAAAGCAAAAACTGCTCAGGTCTTTTTGAATACAGTGGAAAAGGCGGCTCCATGGTTCCTAGATGAAGGCTTGCTAAACATACCTTAATGGGACCACCTGTGATCCAGGGTTTGGCCCATGTGAAACCTATTAATGCCTCAGGGCCATATCAACCTTTTAACTTGCCCAGGTGCACCAATAACAGGGTATGGCCACCAGAGTGGTCTGGATGTCAGAGTACCTTGCGCTCAGTTTAAATGCATAGCTTTACATTCACTCCACGATCTTTCCCAGTGCTGGAATGTCACAGCCTTCAAGCTGGCTGTGATTATGCGTATCCCTACCCATGTTCCTATCCCAGTTTCCATTCCAGATGACAAGTTACCGGTGGTGCTATCCAGAAAGAAGAGAGACTTTGGTATCACAGCCGCCGTTGTGACAGCATTGGCTATATCTACAGCAGCTGCCACGGCAGCAGCAGTCTTGCTTGCTGCAACTATACCCACTGTGGAAGCTGTGAACACCCTTGCAGAAGGAATGGCGGCTGCCCTTCAAACACAGACTCAGATCAATGCACATCTGCAAGCAGGAATCCTGATAGTCAACCAGAGAGTGGATTTGGTTCAAGAACAAGTGGACATATTGGGGGCCCTATTGGGACTGGGATGTATAGCACCCTTCCTGGCAATTTGTGTAACTCCCATAGCCTATACTAATATGAGTGACTTACAGAAGGTTTCCCGACAGCTCTCCCAGTATTTGCAGGGTGCTTGGTCTGACGATTTTCAAAATTTCACACAAGTACGCGTGTGCAACCAGCTTCCCTCCCAGAGATATTTCAAACATTCAGCAATATGTTCCAGTTTACCAAATAATGGGCTGGCACAATTGGTCTTCTTGTCCTCCCCCTTACTGGCATTCTGCTTCTATTCAGAAAAGTTCGCCAATGGAGAACACAGCAGTAAGAGCAGAGCCGAGCTATAGTACAAGCCCTTATGTCAATAGAGGCTGGGACATCTCCCCAGATATGGCTAAGCATGCTAGATCGGTAGCCAAAGACGGGTAAGATCAGTAGAGAAACATACCAACCTAAGACAGGACAGAGATCATCAATATCTTGTGTCTGATGATGGGTAAGGATGTTTTCTGCTACTGACGACCTAAGACAGGCACGATCTCTGCCATAAAACAAAAAAGGGGGAGATGTCGGGGACCACCTCCGGCCGGGAAAGTCCCCGCCATTACAAGATGGCGCTTGGCTCACTGCCAGCAAAATACGCTGCAAGTGAACACCGAACTTTCTGGTGAAGCCCGCCTAAAGGAGGACATAGTCATTGGCTGTTTCAAATTTAATCAGCATAGTAACAGTACTCTCATTGGCTCTCCCCATTGTTTGGCCCCTTATTGGTCACCCTGCTCACTGATTGGTCATGTAAATGTATATAAGTGTGTAGGCTTGCAGAAATAGAAGATACATCTGAACCGGGGCTTCTTGTCGTCCTTGCGGGTCGAGGGCGACACTCTATATCTGATGTTTTTAATACAGATAAGCACTTAGCAAAAAACAAACCTTGCTTTACCTTGTTTATAGCATTTCCACCAGGTATTCATTTTTCTCTTTTCTGTATATATATTTCAGAGGCCAAGCATTGCCTTATCCATCCCAGTATTTCTAGTTTCTAACATGGTGATGGACATGTGATGAATGTTTCATAAAGGTGCACTGGCATGTTCTTGTTAACTTAAAAAAGTAAATGGTATGTGATTGTCTTTTTAAGTAAAATATATTGATGGTGGAGAGGTGACTTTTTGGTTTTAATACCAAGTAATTGAATGACAAATAAGCATTAATGCCATGGTTACTAGATTTGGTCAACTTTCCCTGAGATGAAATTTGAAGAAGTGCTTTCAATTTATGCTACACTATATATAATACTCTCTTGTTATGTTGTGGTATTTGTGGTTTAAAGATTGTGAGAGACAGTAGCATTTAGAAAGAGAGGCAGGGACATGAGGGTACGCGAGTTTGTCCAATTTGTTCTGTATGATCCATGAAACACATCTGGGAGATTGTTGGAATAAAACTTCCTAATCGGGAAAGTGAAGAGAGCCACATCATATGATCTGGATATTTGTAGAGTAGTATCTCTCTTTTTATTCACAAGATAACCTTTTCCCGTTACATACACAATAATAATAGTGCTATGTAATCTGACTGGAAACTATTAATATCATGTCGTGCTTGAGACCTTCAGTTGGAAACATGTTAGGACCACTGACTCTGTAGCTAGACCGTCACGGTCAGAATTCTGGCTTTGGGTCCAACAAGCCACGTAGCCGTGGATAAGTTAGCTACCTTCTCTGGACCTCAATTTCTTCACTTGTAAAGCAAAGATAATGCTAGTGCCTGCTTAATAGAGTTTGTGGAAGATTAAAGTACTTTATAAAACACTAAAAATAGTACCTTGCACATAGCTAGCTCTATAGACAGTGTTTGTTCAATAAATAATCATGAACACTCACATTAAAACACAAGTGCATTACTCTGGGTTATAAAGAATCTTTACCAAGAATCTTTATCAAGTGCTTCAGATCACAGAGTGGAGTTCACGGGAGAATAGTTCCCATCCAAAGCTTCTGATTTTCAAGCCTGTCAGCCATATGTGTGCCTGCTTCTTTCTAATTAAGCCGCCTAGATTTAGAAATGCTCTGCTTCACAGGGCTGGAGTGTAAAAAGAATTATATATAGCTCTACAAAGAATAAAATCAAAGATCTTTGAGAAAAGCTGATCTGTATGTGTAACATAAGGGAGAGTCCCAAGAATAAGATGTGCTGCTTCTCTGTGAGCTACATACAAATGCATGTGACCTTTTCCCTAAGAAGGAACAAAAGGCATTAGGGGGAAAAAGCATCCAGCTCACAGGAAAAGGACATAAAATGAGATATGTGATTGAAAGAAAAAGTGATGAACTCTTTGCCACTGAAATTTCCTTTTGTGATGAGCAAAATATAAATCAATGACAAATGGATTCAATTATTTATTACAAAATACTTCAAGAGTGCTTTTCAAATATATAAATTAATAAAGACTTTGAAAAGGTCAGAACAAAGCAAACAAAGAATTGCTTGGGCAGTCTTACCATATGTGAATTAGTAGTCTGTACTGCTGTTTAGCCCCTGTGGTAAGGCTTGGAGAACCGGAGCAGGCGTCTAGAACCTGCAGAGCCAGATGGAGCTGCCAAGGTTGAAACTGCCCGCTGAGAGGCTCATCTGACAGACGCAGAAGAAGCTTCTCAACAGCTCACCCTGACTTGAGCTTCCCGCTGATGACATTGTGAAAAGTGTACTTCACCATTTCAGAGATATATGAAAATTAGTGAGAAACATCAAAGACCTTGAGGTTTAGACTCCTGTCTGTCACTAAAAGAGTCAACTGTGTAAAAAAAAAAAATTAGGATTATTGACACAAGGTACACACAAGTTACCTTCTGCTATGTGAAAATGAACATGGAATTGGAATTTGAGTCACATCTATGTCATCCTAGCCAGTTCTTGGTTTAATACATTTGGGTAAGAGTCTCATTTTCATTCTGCCTTGCTTTTCAAAAAAAAAAAAACACAACAACATTTAATTATAGTTGGTACACAATGTTACACTAGTTTCAGGTGTACAACACAGCAGTTCAACTTCTGTATATGTTCTGTTCACTCTAAGTGTAGCTACTATCTGTCACCATACGATGATATTACAATAGCATTGACTATACTCCATCTGTTGTGTCTTTTATTCCCAAGACTTATTCATTCCATAACTAGAGGCCTTGCTTTTTGGAAATCTTTATTCTTCAAATATGTTTTAGTGCCTTAGCATTTAAATGGCCTCTACCATTTTAAAGGCTGGTATAGGCTAGCCAAACCAAAAAACAAACAAACAACAACAAAGCACACAAAAAGATACAATTCGGTTTAAGTGTTGAGTAGTTGTTTCATTAAAAGCATCTCACACATTATTAGACTGGAAGCATGGCAAAACTGAATAATGCCAAGTGCCAGCAGAACTGTGTGGATACAGGGACCTCAATCTTTCTCAAGATTTGTCTAGAACTCTTCAGAAAAGTTAAGTATAGACATGTCTTAAAATTTATTGGTTCCACTCTAGGGTTCATATTCCAAAGTTCTTACATGTTTATGATGGGGTACTTAGGAGCATTGTCACTGTAGCATTTGTACATGTGTGAGGTGAGTGTATATGTGCAACAGTGTATGCAAAAGTATCTCTGTGTGTGTGTATGTGTCTGTACTTATGTGAGCATGAATGTGCACAAGTGTGGATGTGTGAGTATGAGTGTGGCTGTGTGTGCATGTGATCATGGGTTCTTATTGGCATCCCAGATGGCCAGCATCAGAGGAGTGGACACACACCCTGAACTTTATGGAACCATTAAATATGATGGATCATTATGGATCTTAAATACATAATATTTAGAGAAGTGTAAGAAATGAGAACTTTAAAACAATATACTCACATATATTTGGAAGTACATGTGCTCACCCTACACACATTTGGTAAAAACATGCAATAAAGACAAATCTCATTAAACAGGATAAAGAGCTGCAATAATAGCATATGGTAGAGGTCGGGTAAAAAGTGGCTGAGGAGATAACAGTTAATGAATAAATATGTCCATCGAGAGAGGAACTCTGTTTGGACCCTTACGACAAACGTGGCATGAACTGAGAAGTATAATTAACTCAACATTTTCCTCTAAGTTCCAAGAAATAAAAGCATTTGACAGAGTTAAACTTTTAAGATGGGCTCAGCATCCCAACAGCAAAGACTTCAAGTAGAGTTGTGGTGGGGGGAAGGGACAGAGAGGCAGCCAGAGCTTAGATGTTACAGGACCTCATATTCTGTTGTCATGTTGGCATGTGATTCTGAAGTTTATGGAGAGGATTTTCAGTTAGAGAGTGATGGGCTACTTTTTTGTGCTTAAACTATTCTTTCTCTAATACGGGGGAATCTACCCATATTTAAGGCCAGTTCAAGTCTCCTTTTACTGCAAAGTCTTTTCTTAGCCCGATTCTAAGTGAGTTGAATATAATCTCTTCTGTAAACCCCAGTAGCATTTCATATTTTCACATGCATTTAGATTATTCTTTCTTATAATTATATGTCCCTTCCTTAACTTTCTTTTTTTTAAATTTTTTTTTAAAATATTGTATGTATTCACCTGCTAGAGAAAGACAGAGCATGTACAAGCAGGGGGAGCTGGCAGGCAGAGGGAGGAGCAGACTCCCTGCTGAACAAGGAGCCCAACCTGGGACTCTGGGACACTGGGACACTGGGACTCTGGGACACCCAGGACACTGGCATCACAACCTGAGCTGAAGGCAGACACTTAACCGACTGAACCACCTAGGCATCACTTACCTTTACTTTTGATATCTAGTAAACCAGATCATACAGTTAGAGATGGGAGAAAATGCTAAATCATCCCATGTTTAGTACAGATGAAAGTGAGTTGAATCATATGGGATATAGTTTAAGGGTGGGAGAGAGAGTTCTATGGAAGTATAAAGCTCAGTTGGGCAAGAAACTATGCAGGGAAGTATGGTGGTTTCCCTGGGACATGTGGTCAAAGAAAAAAGCGATTCAATGAGGATCAAAGAGGTGGAGAGTAAAACTAAAGGAGGATTTTGTTTTCAAGGTGTGATTTTTTTATCTCAGAAAGAAACTCTCAGTCTTTTGAGAATTATCTTTAGGATCATGAGCACAGTCTCCATCCCTTTGGGTTTTTGTTTTATGTTAATAGTTCTGATAATCTGGATCAAAATAAGTAGCTACTATTGAATTAGCCAACTGCGATGTTAAGACAATGTCTGGATTTAGCATTAGATAGATGATACCACCTTCAAAAATTTGGAGTGCACATTTCAGGCATACACTGAGTCCTTTAATTATTTGAAATGCAAAGTTAATACCCCTAATTAGGTAAAACTTTTAAAGGAAAGGATTCATTATTTGCTTGGATTTCATTGATTAAAGTACATATTATGAAAATTTCTAAATTCATAACTTTAAAGCACATTCCTGCTGAAGTCTTTTATAAATAAAATGAATGTTTGGTAAATCAATTTCTTAGTTGAATCTTTTCCTGCCAGCTCAACCACAGAACTCAGACATAAATATGGATTTCATGTAAAAACTTTCCAGAGGGTTTTGTTAGTGCAGTAGTAATTCCCAAATTCTTTGGCAACAGGCCCATGAAAATGTTTATTAGCTATCTCCCCATGTCCCAAAGTTCCCACCATCTCTTCCTGCTCCACCTCTTTCTCCTCTAAACCTTCCTATCAGCTAGGAATTCTCGTGGGTTTTCAGTGGCTTTCAATTGAAAATGTTTATAAAATCTTCTGTGCAGTTACAGTGATACACACATTTTCGCAAATCTGTGTTTGGTCATGTATTCCTAGTGGTGATATGCTTCTGTACAAGTATTCGAGGGAGTAGTCCCTTTTCACTCTGCTATTTGCCAGTACAAAGTCAGCCTTTGCCAGATTTTGTTCCAGCAAAGTGGAGGGCTGCCCAAGCATTTGCTTCATTTGGAATATTCTGGTAGTCAAATATTTGCATGGAGCCCCCAAATCCTCTGACTTGAATATTTCATATTATTTCCAATGCATTGTCTATTTACAAAGCCATTTAGTTTGGATGATGGTATAGACCTGGCCTCATATATGAGAGGAGGCTGTGAAAGCACCATTATTGGTCTCTGTTAAAACAAGATTAGCCAGCTCACTGTGAGTTGTACAAACAGAAGGAATCTTGCCCATTCGAAAGTGTTCTTGTTTTTTCATAAATTTCTCTTTGAAACACACTACAACATGCTGCTTTTCTGAATTAGTTCTTGGAATGTCTTTCTGAAGGTTTCCTGAAGTCGTGACTGATAAGGGCTACTTGGAATGGTGTTGAATAATTGTAAAAGAAAGACAAAAATTGGCTACTTAGGCAAAATGACCATGATGCTAAAATATTTGAGAACTTAGCACGAATCTAGTGGATCGCTTTTTAATTAAGAACCTATTGCTTCAAGTGCAGTTACCTTACCAGTAACACAAAGCCAATATTCATAGACATTCTGTAGATAGACCATTTATTTTGTGGATTTATTATGTGGAAGAAAGGACAACATGTTTTATACAATTTTTCTTTCATATTCTGGGTAAATACAATAGACAAGTGCTAAGTACCTTATCTGCCAAGTGCAAGTGTAATTCACATAGATGAACTGCAAGTGTCTGATTAGGTTAATGAACTGATATAGGTAGTGTTGCTGCATGAGAGATTTACAGACTAAAGAAAGTTCTGCTCTGAGGACAGAAGATCATGTCTAACTGCATTAAAGATACTTAATTACACACACATTTTAAAACAGCAGTGAGCATACTGACATTTATCTACAAGCACTAAATAATATATTGTCTGCATTATATTTTAATTCTGGCACCCTTTCCTAGCCAACAAAGTTTGCTAAATAAGTAATTTAATGCTTGCTGCTTGGTCAGAACAAAGTGTCACTGAGAGATATTATCTCCATAACGGAGTGTAATTTATCTGCATTGGCTTTATGATTTTATATTTTTCTTTAGAAATGTTGCTCAAATATACCAATAGACTTAATGAATTTGCAAATTAAAAAATGTGCATGTAGTTTTTTAAACTAAACTAGCTTCTTTTTATCTTAAGTAATCGAAGTACAGTCATGTCTTTGATATAAACTATCAGTAATTCTATAGTACTTTCCATTTGTTTCCACTACAGCATATTATTGTTTTATAATTTTCTTAAATAAATCTACCAGATTAGAGAGTTGAGCTTTCTGTTGCAGAGAACTATAAACTCACCTCTTTATTTTCAATCTAGCATAAGATCTGGTACATTGGAGAAATGCTACATGCTTCATAAATGTTGAATACATATTACTTTGCAGAGCACAGTGACTTCCTGCTCAAATATGCGTATGCTGAGAAAAAAAAAAAACTTCATTAATTGCTTCACTGATTTAAATTTGCTCTCATGTCACCCATTAATTTGTGCCAAAGAAAGTAAAATACATAAAGGAAATACTGATACCAGTTTAACCTGCTTTTTCTTGGACTTTCTAATAAATGTCACTCTCAGACTTTAGACAAAGCAGGTCCTTGAAGCAATAGTTTGGTAGTCTTTAAGTATGAGGCCCAGGAAACTTCACATTTCTTGCAGAAATGTAAACTTGCTTCACTGGTGACCTTAAGACAGCACATAAATATTTTTCTTGGTTTCTCTGATAGCAGTTTCAGCTATCAGGTTGTGGTCTCAGATTCTTGAGACTGAGCCCCTTGACAGGCATAGAGTCTGCTTGGAATTCTCCCTCCCTCTCCCTCTTCCAACACCCCAACTCACACTCTCAATCCCTCTGTCTCTCTCTCTCCCTGGGGAAAAAAAAAAAGTACATTAATTTTTAAAAATCTGTTTCTTTTGTGTTTTAAATGTAACTTCTTAGGAGGTAATTGGCCTCTGCTTATGGGGAAGAGAGTTGGGGCAGAGAGATTGAGAGACTGAGAATATACCCGTTATTACAAGGGTGAAGGAAAACATCCTCAAGCCCCAGCACAGTTGGTCATCTTCTATTTGCTATTATTTGGCAAAACCTTTCTGGAGGACATATAAAAACAAACGAGAATCTTTAAAATGGCATATGCATTTTGACTCCTCAATTCCTCTTCTAATAATTTATTTTAAATCAGTCATCATGACATTATGCAAAGATTCATCTAGAAATATGTACACTAGAGTAGTTTTTAATAATAAATGAAACATTGGAAATAAAGTGAACATTCAAACATTTTATTAAAGGAAATATGTTGTAACACTAGACTTCTCTTTCTTGACCTTGGAATAGGTTATATTTTATACACCCTTAGCACTGTGTGCATCTTAGTTCTCAGCATACATAATCCTTTTGTTCCATTATATTATAAACCCCATGGTGACAGAGACTGAGTTATTATATCTGTAGTACTTAGAGTTTGAAGAACAAGTAACTCTAAAAAGAAAAAAATGTGTTGAGAGATAAAGAGGAACCATACGGTCAAAAAATATTATAGAAAGATATTTATTTTCTCTGAAAGTTAATGATGTCTTCAGTTGTTTAGAAACAATGATAAAATTGCATTTCCAATGTATTCCTGCCATAGGAAAAAAGAAATGTGCATAAAAATTAAGAAGTTTAATTACCAGAAAGATAGATTGGTTATATTGTAGGCTTGCATTTATTGTTAAATTTTTAAATTGTTAAGTTTACTGTCAATTTTCCTACCTATAATCCTTAAATTGTCTTTAATAAGACTATATCTCCTTTGTATTAAGATAACAAACACTATAATGCTTTATTTTAAACACGGTAACATTTTAATTGATAAAATACATCTGCCTGAAACCAGGTATTTAAAGAAAGACAAAGACAAAGAGACATGCTAGGTCTTAGTACTTTGAAATGAGGTGAGTTATGGTGATGTGGTAGCCAGCAGGTGTGAGGGTAGGAGAGCTGAATGCCATGGGCCCCATTTGGGAGCGACTTTTACAACAGAAGAGCTGAGTAAGCCATGGTCTAGACTGTGGGAAGCCAAGAGGACATGACTCCAGCTTCCTATTCCAGAGTACATAGTGTGTAATAGAATAAATAGTGACCATTTGATAAAAGTATTTAGAATTTCTTTTAATGTTGGGATATCACACAGACACATGCACACTTATATTACCTTGTGTATGTATATATTGGCACTTTCTATCAACCGTCCTCTTTGAAGTCCCATCAAGGATATGTGATCATGGAAGGACCGAGTGTTAGCTGAAGTTCTACCAGAAGCAAAGTCTGAAACAAAAGGTTTCATGCAGTGCTGTTTGGGGAAGTGATACTGGAGAGCAGGATCAAGGAATAGGTAGGGGAAGGAGTGAATCTTGAAAGAAAGGGCAGAAAATAAAAGAATATAATGAGTTGGTCACCACTGTAACAACTTGTGTCCAGTGTCACAGGACCTTCTACAGAGACTCATGAAACACATCTCAGAAATAAAGATCTGCCCATCGGATCCTCCTTCTGTTGTCAAGGGGTATTCTATGTGTGCATGAGTTCCTTCATGCTGGAGTTGTGAGTCCATGAATGATGCTTTATTCCAAGCCAGAGTCTTCAAAAGCTCAGGACAGAAAGCAAGAGGTATGTGGTACACTTTTGAGGTTGCTCCTGCAAGAGGATAGTCAGAGCTTGTTGGACTCTGCGTGGGGTTGGGTGCTGTAGATGGGGTTGCAGTGAGGTGGAGCTGTGAGGTTTTGAAGAGGTACATGAAGGAGGCAATTCGCAGACACTTAGCAAAACACAAGCTGAAAGTACCATGTAATTCTAGGCTTCCACTCCCCTTCTGTTTACTTACATCACATATCCTTATATTTAGCTGGGCTCTTTAGACAAACGGTCACATGACATAATTAGGGGCACTGCTAGCATATGCAGTGTTTTTCAATGAATTACAGAAAGTGCTCTTGTCGTGTAGATGAATTACAGAAAGATGTTTATTTTGAGAAAAAACAAATGTCCTTTTCTGTAGGCATCTCAGTCCCTTCCCAAAGAGTAGGTTTTTGTAATGTTCACTAAACATTAGTTAGCCTTCTAACAACAAAACATGAAAAGATAAGACGAAGAGTATTAATCTCAATAAATGGTGTGAAAAGAAAAATGTCTAGATTAAATGTGTAACTCCTAATTATTAATACATAAACTAAATTCTATTGCTCTAATTCCCATTAGAAAAATAATAAAACTTTCTTAGAACTTTTAAATTAGGTTGGTTTAAAATTAGTTTGTGTCTATCAGTCTTTTTCTTTCACTAGATTACACAAATTAATAAAGTCATCTTACTCAGAAGTAAGTAAACAATGTAATTCTCTCTTTAAGTGTAGTATCAGTCAAACACTTCTGATTCAGGCTTATAGAAAGTTTCTGGGAAGTGGTAATGTTTCAGTGAATTGATTAAAAACACCCTCTCTGCTTTTAAAAGTCTTGATATTTTGTTTGTTTGTATCTGTATTCAGGAACATACATTATCAAGTAGGCTCATCAATATGTATGCCTATATATTTTGGAAATTTATTATTTTTTAATTATTGAATTTAGTTAGGAAATCACAAATAAACCATTATATTCAGGACTAAAAACCTCATCATTATAATTTTAGAAAAGTATTTATCTTTTTTTTCAAAGATTTTATTTATTTGTCAGAGAGAGAGAGAAAATACAAGCAAGGGGAGCAGCAAGCAGAGGGAGAAGCAGGATCCCCACTGAGCAAGGAACCTGATTAGGGACTCGAACCCAGGACTCGATCATGACCTGAGCCAAAGCTAGATGCTCAACCAACCAAGCCACCCAGGTGCCCCAGAAAAGTATTCTCTTATTAACAGCTGGCACTATTAGCAAAAATATCCATTATTCCACAGAATATTTAAATGTTCCTAGTTACTATTAACTCTTTGTATATAGTGTATCCAAAATTTTAAACTAACCCAGTGCTTACTTGCCCTCTCCCTTTCTCTCTTCTTCATTCTCTCTCTCTCTATCCCTCTCTCAATATGTGTAAATTCTCTGTGTGTATATTATACCGTGATCTACAAACATACACTTGGAAAACCATTAACTCCACTAATGACTTGATGAAAGATTTAGGTACACTATTTGAATGATGGTATTGCTGACCCTCTAGAAATTACTATCACCACCACTTTTTACCTTAGCAGCTGCTGATATGATGTGAAACAGGAACATTTAGTGGGATACACAGAACCAGTTCTCCAACTTTTTCTTACTTGAGAAATAATAAACAATTTAATCCCAAAGACTATTCAGTTCCCTCCCGTGTGTGTGTGCACGTGCATTCTTTTATTAACATATGATGTATTATTTGGGCACACATTCTTTTTAGGCATTTTTATTAGGTATAATTACCTTAACATTGAAAAGTAATTTTCAGTATCTATCCATTAAATATTTATCAAATATTAAAAAGCAATGTTAAAAATATGCACAAATATTATGTAGGTCTTATCATATAATAAATCAAAAGGGATATGACAGCTTGTATTTATATTATTGATAAATCATTAAAATACATAAAACTGTCACAAATAAACTAAACCATTTAAATATCTGATAAACCAGGGTCCCTTAATCTTTTAAAATATTTACTGTTGTTCCTATTTAGCTCTTCATGATAAATACCAATTGGCATATGGCTTTGGAAATTAAAAATTCTGTGAGACAATTGCTTACGAATTCTTGCCAGGAATGACAATGCCATGAAATGGAAGGAGTCACTACTTAAGTGTCATAAAAATCAAAATGTAAACTTAACTCTGCTTCAACACCATTGTGTGAGTTGGGAAGTCACTGAACCTCTCTGGGTCATGCTCCCTATCTGTGAAGGTGTCAGACTGATAAATTCCAAGACTTCAGCTCTATGCTTCTTCACATTTACTTGGTTCTGGTAAGTGCCTAAAGTTGGGAGTAGTGAAAGAATAAGGAACCGTGTTTCAGTCACTCTCTTCTGTCCCCTTTCCCTCTGCATTCATACCTTGCCCTGACACTAATGATAATAATAATGATGATGATGAAAGTAATAATAGTAATTATTATTATAGCAATTATCAACTGCATGGTCACTTTGTGCCAAGCTCTGAGCTGAGCCCTTTGTTTACATCAACTCATTTACTATTCCAGTGCCCTCTGTGAGATCCTATTAGGGTTATTACAAAACTAAGTAAACTGAAGCACAAAGTTAAGCATTCCTCCGAAGCTTACACAATCATTGCTAGGCAGGGCTGCGCTTGACATCTGGTTCCAGATCCCATTCTCTTAACTGTTAACCAGTGGGTACCTTGCCAGCCTGGAAAGCAGGTGGACCAAGGGCCACCATAGCCAGGAGAGCCTCTATCCATCTTAGGTTTCAGCCAGAGAACCCTAACTCTGTCACACCCACACATGGCTATGTGTTGGCAATAGTGAAGTTTTAAGAGATCAAAAAGGTTGAGGAGGGTGCCTCATAGACGGTTTCTGCTTTCATGGCTATAGAGCCAGTTGCTCTTGGGCTCTGGGTTGGCCTCAGAACAACTGTGCAATAATCCTGCACCTAAGTTGGGAAAGGCATGAATGGGTGCTGAAACTAAATATTTATAATTTTTCTCCAGCCCTTTTTCTACTTCCATGCTTTTGAAGCTGTGGGACGTTGACCTAGTAGTAGACTTTAAATCAATTCACTGGTTTGCAATCAGCATTAAACAACAACAACAACAACAACAACAACAACAACAAAAATAGAATAGAATAAAAAATTTCAGAGTTCATCATAAAGGGTAAAGATAAATATTTTCTGAAATGTTTGTTTCAAGAGTGTGTTTGTGTCTTTATTGGGTTATAATATAAAAGATATTTCTCATTGTAGATAATATTCAGGAAAGTTTGGACTGTCTCTAAAGTAGAAGGGGGAAGAGTGTGAAAGTCGGGCTCAGTGTGTTTTATAAGGTGATCAGCAATGTTCTATTTACACATTGTGAGAGTTTAAATGTGAAACAATTATACCTTCTCTACCTAGATGTAAGTTGTTCCTTATATGAAGTCATTACAATGATCTTCATCAAGAAAAAACAAAGCATTATTATTCTCCTACCAAGTGGATCTGTAGGAAGCTCTAAAACTGTCTGTGTCCTTCTATTCCATTTTGCTTTGAAGAGAGATTTTTTGTTGTTTGGGTATTTTTCTCTTTTAATTTTTGTTTTGTCAAGCTTTTTTGCTGTCATTTTTTCCCCGAAGTATAATAACATATAGCACGACTTCCCCCAAACATCACTAATCTTGTACAATAGAAATTTTACTAATTCTTTAAGTAAGAAAACAATACAGAGAAGTAGCCCAAGTTTTGGAGTCTGGAATTCTTTGTTTCTGAATATCTATTCCACTTACTAGCTATGTCACCTGGTGCAATTTTCTGAAACTCCTCAAGCCTAGTTCCTTAATCCTGGAAAGGGATTGCGTGTAACAATCCTCCTCACACTGCCACCTATACCACCCCAATCCCTGCATCACTTCACTAGCCCCCTGGTGGCCTACCTGCTCCCACCCTCGCCCCTTTCCATGCTGGCTCCACTCAAGGAAGAGAGTGAACCTTTAAACCTTTTAATCAAATCACACCAGTTTCCTATTCAAAACTTTCCCGGGTGCCTGGGTGGCTCAGTTGGTTAAATGTCTGACTCTTGATTTCAGTTCAGGTCATGATTATGGGAACAAGCCCTACTTTGGGCTCTCTGCTCAACAAGGAGTCTGCTCAACCCTATCCCTCTGCTCCTACCCCTGTTTGTGCTCTCTCTCTCCCCCCTTAACCTGCTCAAATAAATAAATAAAATCTTAAAAAAAAAAAAAAACAGACAAAAAAAACAAAAAAAACAAACAAAAAAAACCACCTAACTTTCCAATGAGTGTATTTGTGTATGATTTAGTTTGAGGTACATCTACCATCATCTCCTAACTCACTCACCCTGACTCATTCCATTCAAGTAATTCCTGGGCCTCTTCACTTTCCTTCATGTTCCTTGAACACTTTGAGCTCATTCTCACTTTGGGACCCTTCCTCTTCTTTCCATGTGTTCCATTTTCTCCTAGATATTTGCATAACTCACTCCTTCATATCATTTCTGTATCTGGTAAAATCCCACTTTCTAAAATACATTACCACTTTCTTCATTCTTTATCCCTTACCTGCTTAAATTTCTTCTTAGCACTTACCACTAACTAACGTTATGTCACATAATTATTTGTTAATTGGCCTATCCTTTGTCTTATTTCACTAGAATCTAAATTTCACGAGGGCAGGGATTTTCTCTTGTTTACTGGTTTTTTTTTTTTTTTAAGATTTTATTTATTTATTTGACAGAGAGAGATCACAAGTAGGCAGAGGCAGGCAGAGAGAGAGAGAGAGGAGGAAGCAGGCTCCCGGCTGAGCAGAGAGCCCGATGCGGGACTCGATCCCAGGACCCCGAGATCATGACCTGAGCCGAAGGCAGCGGCTTAACCCACTGAGCCACCCAGGTGCCCCTTGTTTACTGTTTTGTGTGTAGCCACCAAACCATGCCTGATACATTGTAAGTGGTAAATAGTTGTTGATTAAATACTAAAAAATTAATTTCTCACAAGTTTGATATGTAGATTAAACACAATAAAAGTATCTGTCACGGTGCTTGACATAAAATCAGCATTTAATGAATGATAACTATTTTTATTGTTTAAGCTGAATTTTATTTTCCCATGCAGGGCATAGGAATCATCATGATGAAACATATGAGGTATATCTTTTTCTCCTATCAGGACTTTGTGATGATTAATTTTATGCATTGATTTGTCTGGGAAATAGTACTCAGATATTTGGTCAAACATCTTTTTTTAGATGTTTTTGTGAAGGTGTTTTAATGTGATTTACATTTAAATCCATAAACTTGGGTGTGAAGCAGATGGCCATCCATAATGTGGGTGGATTTCATCCAATCAGTTGAAAGCCTGAAACAAAAAAGATCACCTCCCATGAATAAGAGAGAATTCTCCAGCAGACTGCCCTTGGACTGCAGCTGCAACTTCAGCTCTTCCTAGTCCTACAGCAGACTGCCTCTGGAACGGAACTGCCACTCTTCCTTGAGTCTCCAGCCTGCTGTCCTCCCCCATCAGATATGGCATTCACCAAGACTATACAAGCTCATCTGCCAATTTCTTAAAATAAATCCCTTTCTGTGTATACACAGACACATCCTATTGGTTCTGTTTTTCTGGAGGACCTTGACTAATATGCACGTTTTCAGCTGCAAGTACACTTTACCATCTAGTATCTACTATGTCTATTATCATCATAAGTAACACCATGGGGAAGTTCTCTCATAATGCAATGTGTTGCTTAGCAGCTCACGGATGGCAGGGCTGTGGGTTAGCCTCTCTTGTCATTCTTGACTTTCCCTTCATAGTGACAGTCTGGAAGTGCACTTCCAAACAATTGGCTCTTCACACAACCACATTAAAGGTAAAAAGAAACAAATGGTGCTTCTCATATTTTTCTCTTTGATCAATAAGAAAAATCTTTGTCAGATACTTCTCTTTATGTCTTAAAAGTGACTTTAATTTATTCACTTTCCTGTATCTTGATGGCAAGGGAAGCTGGGAAATTCTATGATAGCAAGAAGGAGTTGTGACAAAATAGCTCTTGGTAAGCAACTATGACATTGGTCATGTGTCATACGAACATATATCACAGCACAATGGGAAAGAGTGTAGGGTTAATTCTAGATGAGTCAGACTTGGTGTGCAAGATTTTATCACGGCATAGCCACAAATATGGTAGCCTAAACAGCATAGATTTATTACCTCACAGTTTCTGTGGATCAGAAGTATGAGCAGAGCTTAACCAGTCTTCTTAGGTTTCATGAGCTAAAGTCAAGACATGGACTGGGCTGCAAACTCATCCTAAGCTCTAGGTCCTCTTCCAAGTTCAGGGGATTTCGGCAGAATTTTACTCCTTGTGGTTGTAAGAATGAAGTTCCTTCTCACATGGCCCTGTCCACACATGGCATTTGCTTCTTGAAAACTAACCAGAGCCTACCTGTTGCTGCTTCTTCCCATCTCTTACTTCTAGATTCTCTTTAAAGTTCTCTCCTTATTAGATCAGGTTCATCCAGGGTTGTCTCCCTTACAACTAACTTAAAGTCAACAGATCAAAGACTCCAGTTATATCTGTCCAATTTTTTTCACCTTTGCCATGTAACATAAGAAAATTATAGAAGTGATTTACCATTGCCTTTTCCACTTTATTGGTTAAAAGCCAGTTATAGGTCCCTCTCTCATTTCAGAAGATGGGATTGCACAAGATGTGGATCAATGGAGATCATCTCAGAAGTCTCCATGCTGCACCTGGATTCACACTTCAATCCCATTCCTTATATCTGTATAAACATTACCTAGTTTCTTCCTCAAGGTTCATCTTTTTTGTGTGTGAAATGTGATTAACTTAGGGGATTGCTTAAGCAATAACTACTACGAGTATTCAAATATGTTGGAGGAAATGAGCCTGGGGCTGAAAGTTCCAACCCTCTAATCATGTGGGTAACCCCCTTGGCACCCAGCTCCCATCCTTAGAGGCTTTCCAAGAGTCACCTCATTAACATAAACTCCAGTGTGGTTGAAAGGGGTCTGTTATAAACAACAAAAAGACACTCATTTCACCTTTGTGTTCTGTAACTATTTCAGGAATAGGAAACAAAACTAAATATTATAACAAAAGATGCCCTTATGCTTCTTATGCAGAAACTTACAAGGGTTTTAGGAGCTACATGTCAGGATATATCTTTTCAGAAATCATGACAAAAATGCGTAGCTTAGTAGTTGGCATGTGGAAGGCAAATGTTACTCTCCTGTCTAATCACCAATGAGTTGATAAATAAGATGAAATAAATAAAATGCTCAGCTCAGGATCTGGTCTATAAAAACAGTACAATAAATTTCAATTTCCTCTCCCTTTCATTCTTACATATAATGCCATTTTAGAAGACATACTGCTTTTTTATGATGTTCATGTCATAAAGAAGATTTATAGCATATTCCTAAGCAGTTATTTAATTTTATGAGTTTTTATAACTCTAATTGTATCATTAAAGAAAAATCAACACTAATCTGTTGATCTTCTGATATTATTTAAAGTGAAAATATTTTTTTACAATAAGATCTGTTTAAAGACTACAAAATTGAATTTTTATAAAAGGTCTTTTATTTTATGTGATAATATTTCTGAATGTTTTCAATGCCTAAACTAATCTGATAATTAATTTGGAAAGAAAATATTACTATAAATACTGACTATTGCAAATGTTTAGGTACTTTTAAAAAATGCCACTTACTTGCAAAAAGAAAAAATTAAAACAGCTCACAATAAGAATAAATAGTAAAGTGTGCCTGGGTGGCTCAGTCAGTTAAGCATCTGCCTTTGGCTCAGGCCATGATCCCGTGGTCCTGGGATTGAAGCCCTTGCTGGGCTCTCTGTCCATCTGGGAGTCTGCTTCTCCTTCTCCTTCTGCCCCTTCCACCGCTTGTGCTTTCCCCAACTCTCTCACCCACTCTCTCTCTCAAATATTAAATAAAATCTTTTTTTAAAGAATAAATAGTAAAAACATTTTTTAGAGTTTGAACACAGAAAATCAGAGACCATTTAAAGAAAAAAAAGGCATAAATGCCCCATAAAATCTGTTACTAGAAGAGAATATAAAATCTAGTTCTGTGTTTCTTAGCAATAAAAAGGTGGGGAAAAGGAGCGATGAGTCAGATAACTAATATTCTCTTAATATTCTTGAAAAAAGAAATACATATGTATCTTTAAACTCTTTAGGGTGGGGAATTAATTATTCTTCCAGGTTAGTATGCTCCTGGCCTGGCCTAGTGTCTTGGATTTTAGTCCCTAAATGCATTTTGTTGAACTGAACTGTCACCAAAACTATATCTCATATGGCAATGAACAGGAAAAGATACTGCATGGCTACTGATGTAAAGGAAGCCAGTAAATGTAACAAATCAGATATTTCAATGTAGGTTTGAGAAAATGCAAAAATGTTCTTTATAGAGGAGTTTCTCATGTATAGTATATAGAATTTAATCTTGAGAAAGCCATTTCTTCAAGGAGCTAAGCATGGTCTTAGAAATCCTTACTCAAATATAATATTTCAATTGAACATTTATTTATTGTTAGGATTAGTTAAAGCATTAAAGATTTATATATTTTGGATCTGGTCCTTGCATTCTAGGAATTCACAAGGCAACTAATTTGCGATTGGCATCTCTGATAAGCTCTGATATGTTGACGTTCTGGAGAAGTTTGACTAAAGATAAGGGAAAATAGTTTATATCTGTTATTTTGTTAACCAAGATTAACACATACTTCAACCAGACTGAAAGTGCTACCCAAATTCTGCACAGAAGGCTGTGCCTGCGAGTCCAATATTGTCCACAAAGAAACTGCTTGAATTCTTGATTTTGATCCCAAAGTCTGTGCCATAGAAAAGAGAGAAGTTGGCCTAGATAATTTAACAGCAGGTGTTATCAACTGACAGTTTCAATCATTAAAGATCTTCAGCATGGCTCTCAAAGTGATTTGCTTTTGAATATCATATAGTAATGATCTTATCAAAACAAGTTAGTAGGGACATATACATACCCACATTTGACTTTAATTACTGACGTTACTGTTGGTGAATAAACAACCAAAGTAAACAATTTTTGTTGCTGTCCCTTTTCCAGCAATTAGTCAACAGATTTGACTGCTTCTGAAGGACTATTGGCTTCTAATGGTAAACTGTTGTCAACAGCATTGAAAAAAATATGTGGACATGTGTGGCAAACAAATTCTAAATGCCTCCCTAAGACTCTTGGTGTTTACATACCTTCTCCTAGTTACTCAAGTTAACACTATGTAAGTACTGCTATTAATTGATTTTATAGATATAATTTAGGTCCCGTATAAGCTGATTTTATTATAGGGAGATTATTCTTGAAGGCTTGATCTAATCACATGAAATATGTAAAAGCAGAAAGTTTTCTCTAATTGGTTGCATCAGAAAAAGGCAGACATATTTGAGATGGCCTAGAAGATAAAGTAAACATCCATACTGTGATGGGCAGTGGCAGTCCTATGGCAAGAAATTGCAAGAGACATCTAGGAGATGGAAGTGGTCCATGGTCAAAAGCTGAAAGGAAAAATATGGCCTTTATTTCTACAATGACAAAGAAATGAATCTGCCAAAATACCATGAGCTTGGAAGAAGACCTGGAGCTTCAGATGTGAGCCACAGCCCCAATCCATACCTTGATTTCAGCCTGGGGAAACCCTGAACAGAGAATCCACCCAGGGTGCTCTAGATTCTGACCTACAGAAGCTGGGGATACTAAATTTTTGTTGTTTTATGCTGGTAAGTTTGTGGTCATTTGTTACTCAACACATGGTGGGGGGGTGGGAGGTTGGGGTACCAGGTGGTGGGTATTATAGAGGGCATGGCTTGCATGGAGCACTGGGTGTGGTGAAAAAATAATGAATACTGTTTTTCTGAAAATAAATAAATTGGAAAACAAAAACAACAACAACAAAAAAACACATACCTTTTAACACAAACTAATACAACATGCATATAATTAATCTAACAGAATCAAATTATTAGATACATTAGGAGAAGGGAAAACAAGTTTAAGCTGCTTTAAATTTTTTAGAATTTCTGCCTAAAATGTACACGGTAATTTCTTCCAATTTTAGCTCTACCCATAGTAATTTATATCTTAGAAAGAATGCACAGAGATAATGGAAAAAAAAAAAAAGCATGGAATATATTTAAAAATCACCAAGTGGTCTCCCTAAGTTGTTCTGTAAGGTATTTGAAAGATAGTAGTTGTGAGCAATAATGGAAACTAAAAAAAAAAAAAAAAAAACTGTTTATGATCATGTCGAAAACGACAAACAATGCGGAGTGTATATTACTCAGTGGTAAGGTAAGCCACAGAACACTTTTGAGTGGTTGGGGAGGCTGGTTAGAGTAAGCGGTAAGAAGATTGCTTGTCTATCAGTTTGAAACTGAGATTGGGAATGGACCATGAAACTCTTTGTCATAGATCACGTTAAATTTTGAGACTTTATGAAGATAATAGCATGGATATTTGGTTTTGTAGTCTAAATTGTAATTTTAAGCCTGAATATAACTATAGTGAATGTAGTGTCATTGGCAAAAGTATGTAAGTCACGAAGTTATAAATTTTAGGATGAGGATGATGAATTTAGTAGGGATAAATCAAATTTGAGATATGAGAAGATCATCCAAATGATAGGATGGACAAGCAACAGGAAACGGACAAAGATTCCAATGTAGGTTGTTGTTGCAGAAATAGATCTGAAGTTTTCAGGGTATAAGGTTATGGCAGGTGCCCTTTCCAGGGAAAGAAGGTAAAAAGTAGAGGAAATGAAAGCACATGAGTGAGAAAATGTTACATTCAGAAGAAAGAAAGCTAAGAGAAAAAAGTTGCAATGTCTGTAAATTTTATGAGGCTATGTGAGAATTGGTATCATGATTGAGAGACAGAGATTTTTTTTTAATCATGGTAAAATTTTTAATCATGATAAATTATTCTACCTACCCCAAGGGGCACAGTATGATGAATAATGATAAAAGAGACCTTTGAATTTGGTAACTGGAATGTGGATAGTGAATGAAACAGTTTTAGTAAAATAATGAGCGAAGAGAAATTATCCTAAAGTTAGAGGAAATTTAGTGCATATAAACTTTCTACAAATAAGAAGTTAAAGGGAAAGAGAGATGTTAACCAGGGGGGTCATTTATTTATTCATCCATTTTTCTGCTAATAAATCCCATGAATAGTGCTGGGTATAGTCTCAGATAAGAATAAAACCAATTTATACACACACACACACATATATATATATATATATATATATATACACATATATATATATGCACACATACATATATAATCATATTATGTGTAATATAATATGTAACTCATATTCATATATATTTAACGGTTAAGTTGCTATTTACTATTTCTGGTAAGCTTCTTGTCAGGTTGCAGTTTAGTGCTCCCTCTTCAAAATTACACATACATGAACATGCACACATGCAGACACATAGATATGATATTATGCATATGTATATACTCAGCATAACTACATATGATATTTGATCTAGTAAGCTTATAATTTGTTTTTTGAAATACTCAATTAAATTACATTCTAATATTTTCCCTGAAGACTCAGAATACTGTGCAAATATCAATTCACTAATTCTTGCTGGGATTTCTTAAAAAATGGTAACTTATTATCCTTAAGGATAATTTTACTCAGTGTAGTAAATAGGCCTATCTTTTGAATTCTTATGAAACCAGTAAATGAACATTTTTTAAAATTCCAAACATAAAATATTTCCATTTAAACAGTTAAAATCCTAGATAGTTTGCTTTTAATCAAATCAAGGTTATGGTCAGCATAGCTTGCATTGCAGAAGCATTTAAATGATTGACAATAATCAGGGTAAACTCATAATGGTTTCAAGGACAGACATTTCTATCCAAGTTCTCTTTCTATATTCTCATAAATCAAATAAATTTCCACTTCCCCTAACAGAATAGGAAGCTTTTTCTGACGCTGTGTTTGAAGAAAGACTATTCATGTGTCAATGAGTGAAGACTGCACTCATTGAGGAATATCTATAGAGGGAGAACAGGAAACATCCCTCTGCTAAATATAGCACAAAAACTGTATTCAGGAGACAACTTTTAGGTTCATAATAAAGTACACAACAAATGAAGGCTGTGAGTTTAAGAATCTGGAGAGGGACGCCTGGGTGGCGCAGTTGGTTAAACGACTGCCTCTGGCTCAGGGCGTGATCCTGGAGTCCCGGGATGGAGTCCCACATCAGGCTCCCAGCTCCATGGGGAGTCTGCTTCGCTCTCTGACCTTCTCCTCGCTCATTCTCTCTCTCACTGTCTCTCTCTCTCAAATAAATAAAATAAAATCTTAAAAAAAAAATCTGGAGGAAAAAATAGGATATTATACATAGAGGTTAATTCAAGGATAAAATGGGGGTTTTTAGATTTCTACATCTTAATGATTTAACAAATGCCTATAACAAGTTGCAACTCATTACTACTCTGAAGTAGCTCCTCTGTGGGAGACTTCCATGTCTTAACAATCCAGGGCAGAATTTTGCTCGTAATCACGGAGCTCATCAACCCATTAGTCTCAGTATTTTTATTCCCAAGCATGATGGAAACAAGTGGAGTTCAATATAGTGTGCACTAGAGCAGGCTCTCAAGTTCCTAGGGGCATTGTATCATTTGTTCTCAGGTTGCTTTATGCTTTATAATAGGTATTTAGACTGCTAGTGGCACTTCCCCTTCCACTCCACTAAGAAACTGTGCAGGCTCTTCTATATTCTCTTTACTTTCCAAGATGATATTGAATATTTTTGATGGCTGCATCAGTGGGACAAGGTTCACTAGGAAGGTTACAACTGTATAAACTTCCAAAAGAAGTCAGTGGTTTTCCAATACCAACATATAAAATTTTCTTTTAAAATTGAAACCTAGTTGTGATTTTAATATACAATGATTGATTACACTGACTGCAGAAATTCATATGTCCATGTGGACTCAAGAACCCCTTATAATAACTTATGGTCCCTGACATTTGAAACTTCAAGGATCAGAAATCATCAACCTAGTCTAACTTTCTCATTCTGTGTCTATAAAACTGAGGCTTAGAGAGGTTTGGAGATCTATCCAAGGTATCCCATTTAATTAATTGGGCTAGAACTCGGGTCTCTTTGACTCCCAGCAATGTACCAAGACCGCTGTTAACATACCCCTTATCTCTTTCATGATGAAGTCAAATGACATAACTGTCAAGGACCACAAAGAATACACCTGCAGTCAAGGAAATTTCTATAGCAGGAGAGAAGGTACATCATAGGGACTATGGGATGTCATGCTCAGAGACAGTGGGGAGGGGCCTATTATAGGATTAGGGGTTATACTACTGATTCTAAAGAGAGGTAAAGGAAGTTTTGTCCATTCTGTGTTGGGTGCTGCCTGGAAGGAGAGAGATCTTGGTAAATTTCACCCAGAAATGGGGAGGGTACTGAAGTGCAGTTAGAGTTGTCTTTGATAAAGAAGCAGTAATCACTTATGTTAGTAAAAAGAAGGGTATGTTTCTTTAGTCTTGTGGTTGCAAAGTTTTTGTGTCTATCTTATTTCAGACATGTTCCCTGAATGACATTGTCTCTGTCCTGTTCCATCACAGTCACGGCATGCATTGTTTGTGGTCATTGTTTATGTTGTTTATATCCTGTGATCATGTTTATGTTCAGTTGGGAACATCAAGATTTAGCTGTTAGCTGCCAGAGCCATTTTTCATTTTCTCAGTCACATATAGGCCAGATGATACTGATTCAGAAAGTACATTTGAGCCAACAGATGAAGTTGTAAAAAGAAACATTCTAGTTCCATATGGGACAAATTGGGCATCTGAGAATGAAGTGGATTGTCTCTCAGAGCTGTGCATTTCATGCTACCAAAATGTTCTGCAAATCAAGATCTCTTGGTAAGAGGAGGATGAGAACAAAAGTGGTCTCCAACACTAACTGTTTATGCTTTTAGGTCTAATTCACAAAGTTAGTTGCCATAATCATAAAGATGTAGGGCTCAGTTAGAAGAGACACACATGGCTAAAGAATCTTTAACATATTGTAAGTCAGACATTGTAAGCTTCCCAGGTAAATGATTTTACCTTCCCTGGGCTTGTGCTGCAGCTCAAAGGTTGGTATACAATCACATAATATGATTCTCTGTCCTATGAACTTATATCCCATTATTTCATTAAAAGGAGATCTTTGTATAAGCAGCACATCTACTAAAATTAGAAGAATACACAAGATGTTATCAGGGCCCCTTGCACAAGGATGAGATGTACTTTCACAAAAAAATTAACTTAAAAAAAAATTAACTTTCCGGGGCTCCCGGGTTAAGTGGGTTAAGCCTCTGCCTTTGGCTCAGGTCACAATCCCAGGATCCTGGGATCTAGCCCTGTATTGGGCTCTCTGCTCAGCAGGGAACCTCCTTCTTCCTTTCTCTCTGCCTGCCTCTCTCTCTACATGTGATCTCTGTCAAATAAGTAAATAAAATATTTTTTAAAAAATTAACTTTCTCAAACATTTCCAGCTCTTTCTACTTTCCGTGCATTTGCTTAAGGTAGTTTCTTACCTTCTCCCATCGCTGTTAGTTGAATTACTATCCAACCATGAGGTCGAACTTAAGAATTCAAATGTAACCCCTGAATGCAGCCTCTTTTGATTCTACTACCTTGATTATGATGTGTGGCCTAAAATGAAAGCCCAATATTATGTGCTGCTTTACCATCTGGTGAAATCAAAAGAGCCTCAAATGGCGTGACTCAAGTTTTCCTCCCCACTCTGCTTCTAAAGATAAGATCCTCTAGCCAAACAACCTTCCTTATCAGTATGACCAGGCCTAGTCCCTGCTTGTCCCTGAGTAGCTGGCTTTACTTACCAGCCAGGTCATGGAATTATTCCAATAAGCCAATCACATCCTCCCGTGAGGACCATGAAGCATCTTACCCTCTTGATACTATAAAGCCTGCCTCCCACAGTCCCTGGTTGTTTACTGTCCTCAAGTGTAACTCCTATATGACCCATTCTACTGTGCAATCTCCTCCCCTCTCAGTCTGTGAGTGTATGTGACCAATCAACTGCTATCTATCTGTTACAAATAATATCTTACTTGTAGGGGTTGTGTGTTTGCCTATCTCCATAACCTGTGGGTGGCAATCCCTTCCTTACCGACAAGGTGAAGAGAAGGCAATTAACACAGAGACCCTTTCACTCTCCTTGAAGCAAGAATGACTATTTTCTCATCGTGTCTCTTTAACACTTTTTATGCCCCAGTTCTCTATATCATATTGTTGCTTAACTTATTATTTTGTAATTGTAACTCCTTACCTCAATGTAGATAGAGACCTGAGTCTTACTCAGCTTTGTATTTCCTTTAGGGTCTACGATGTCAACTTACAGATTGTGATGATTCTAATTCACATGACAATAGTGTATTTTTGCACCCTTTCTCATTTTTGATGAATTTGATGAGAAACATTTTTCTTTGTATGACTGAACCACTTTTCACTGTAAAAAGGTAGAAGCATGTTAGAAAGTAATCTTTCACTGGATCAGCCCCAAGACTGATAATAAAGCTGTGATGGAGAGCTATGTCAGCTAATGTCATTACTTCCATGTCCAGCTAGATATTGATGTTAATCTAGTTGTCCCTTCTTTCCCCTGCTAGTCCTATGGGGGGGCACATTTCTTACTAATATTCCTTCTTTATTTTAATACTGCTGGATACCATACACCACTGATAAGGCCAAGAGTATAATGGTCACATCATTTTAGAAATGGAACTGTTTTTATAAGTTTAGGCCATCTCCAAAAATTGTGGTCTGGGTGTTGTTAGTTTTGCTTGAGTGAGAAAAAGTAACTTAGATGCATAGATAGCAGGATCAGGGTTTTAAGCAGGGAAATGTTGGGAGGAAACTCAAGCTTTCTGGAGTTTATGATATATTTTATAGGACAAAAGGAAACTAATAATTAATGTAATAATCCAAAGTGAAGGAATTCATGTCAGTGGTGAGATGAGATTGAAAAATAAGCTGTCTCAAGTGGCTAGCCAATGCTGACTTAGAATTTCCAAAATAATAAATAAATAAATAAATAAATAAATAAAAGAATTTCCTAGCAACTTCCAGTTCATTCTAATTTTTTTCCCATTACAGTTGGTCATATATTTCCTCACCATACCTGTTGAATTTAAAAATGTTAATGGGGGGGGGTGTCCCTGCTGGCCCAGTTGGTTAAGTGTCTGCCTTTGGCTCAGGTCATGATCTCAGGGTGCTGGGATCAAGCCCTGGGTGAAGGCGGAGTCTGGCTCTCCCTTGTCCCTGGCCCTGCCTCACTCCCCCTACTGATGCTTACTCTATATTTCTCTCTCAAATAAATAAATAAAATCTTTGGAAAAAATAAAAAATAAAAATGTTAATGGGGCTATATGGTGTTTTTTAAACATTTCATGCATGTATGAATTGCTTCCTCCATAATAGAAAATTGAGAACATAACTAATACTTATTTTTCATCATTATAATATTTAGAATAATGTAAATATTGAACTATTGAAATATTGAACAGGAACATCATAAATTATTACTGTATTTGGAAAGGTAACTTGGATTTAGAAGCATTTGAAAAATATGTCCCTTTCATAGTGGAGGAGACAGAATTTTCCTACTGTGTTATATGTGGTGAAATCCGGAATGAACCCAAGCCAGGCTGACTTCATGATGTTCCCTTCAAGAGACTAATGGTAGGATTTATTGTCTCCAGATTATTGGACCATTCTTAGGCTAAATCAATATTGTCTTTTTTCCAAAAGAAATGATAATGATTTTTATACTGGTAATTTAAGTAGATGACAATTTTGCTTGCCTTTTACTAAAATTATGAAAAGTTAGGTGTGAAAAAATTCATAGGCAATTTTATTTTATAGTTTAGCATAAAAAAAGTTATAATCACAGACACATGCCAATTACATAGCCAGCCATGAAAGAATTCAGGTCCTAGAAGTTAAAGATTCTCCAAAACAGAGCCCCTAGAAGTTACAAAATCTATTAAATGCTTGAAGTTCTATAGTTTTCTGCACACACAACTATTTCTTGAAGGCTCACATTTGCTATGTGAGAATAGAAGGGAAAAATGTATATATACAGTTGACTTCTGAACAACATTGGTTAGAACTGCACAGGTCTCCTTATATGCAGATTTTTTCCAATAAATACAGTACTATAAATGTATTTTCTCCATAACATTTTTTTTTCTCTAGCTTACTTTGCTGTAAGAATGCAATACGTAATAAATATAGCATAAAAAAACTCGTGCTGATTAACATTATGTTATTGGTAAGGCTTTTGATCAACAGTAGGCTATTAGTAGTAAGTTTTGGGGGAATCAAAAGTTATACATGAATTTTTCACTGCTCCGAGGGTCAGCACCCTTACTACCCCTTCCCTGCATTTTTCAAGGATCAACTTTATATATTTTTTTCTTTTTATGTATATAAAATATACACACACACATTTATAATGTGTATATGTATGTATATATTTATATATGACATATATACATGCATGTATATATTTATACATATATATATATGTATGTATGTAAAAATATATATCTATACAAGGCTCACATTTGCTGTGTGGAATACAGGATTCAATGCTTGAAAGTCCAGAAACATGCTAAGTTGAATTACAATGAATTAAATGTGAACCTGATCAATAATGGCGGACAAGAGGATATTACCACTTTTCACAAAAATATTATATTATCTACCTATAGTTTTCATCTTCCAGTTTATAGACATACATTTTTCCAAATATCAACTTATGTTTATTAGCAAACCAGGAACTTTTTTGTTTTGTTTGTTAGAAAATGACATGTTGAACATTTTTAAGAATTCTTAATTTTTAGGTTTTCCAGTTGACTTTTGAAATATTGAAAAATAACAATTTGGATATGTACATCTCCTAGTATAGCATTTAACCTCTTTGTGTGCATTAGTTCACCTATTATGAAATAAGAGCTGGTGTATACCAACAATATGTGGCTATTTTAAAGTCAGACTCATTTAACATTCAAAGATTTAAGAGGATGGATAGCAGTTATGTAAATATGAATTATGATTTTCATTATTTTTAGATTTTAATTGGACTTGAAAAAAAACAACAACAAAAAATTGCCTGCCTTGTAATCTTATTATTTTATTCCAAAAAAGGGGAGACAAGAAAAATAGGAAACTGGCATCACCGAGAAGAGAAAAACCCTTCTATGCATTCCAGTTTCTCTTACTTTTTCTGCCAGATAAGCTATGTGTTCATGTGACTCAGATTGGATGCAGGTGTGTGTCCATCTCCACACTTAAGACCACACAGCAAATGGAGAAAATGGAGCACATCAACCAACTCCTCAGAGGCTTTGGGAAAGAAAAAATGCCCAGCGATGAAGCTTACTTCACCCTCCTTAGATGTACATCCAGTCAGACTTCTCAGCATAATGAATTAAATCACAGAATGCTGGTTTTAAAATTGAGACTTGTAACAAAAGCCAAGAAAGCAAAAATCCCCAATGGATAATCTATTCAAGGTCCTCTTTTAAATGCACAGAGCATTTTGTACTTTTTAAAAAATATCCACAAAAGCAAAGCCTAGTTCATTATCATTTTGCTAGCTGACCTAGAGTCTATTTCTGCTCACTGTAATAGGCCAGGTTCACTAAAGTGTAAATATTTCATAGCGTAAGTGAGAGATGCACTGTTGATATCCTTGTACCCTACATTTGAGAGCTTTTGGAACTTTCCTCCTTTCTGAGAGAGATCAGTTGTATTACAACCGTTTCAGTACTCTTCAAAAGCTCTTGCACATAAAGAAAGCAAAAGAATGCTTTGCATTTTTATTCTTTTTCAAAGCTCACCAGCTTGGCTAATAACTGCACCATCCATCTAACTCTTTGAGGACATAGCACATTGTTAAGTTGTCATTCTAATGTCCATATGGAGCTGTCACTTTGGTGCCATATGAGGGGTGTGTCAGATGTTTTGAGTGGGGAGCTTTTGAACAGTTAGAATGAATTATTGGCTTTTACATTTCTGTTTATTATTAGTCTTTTAGTGTAATTTGGCCTCTACTGTATTTGTTTGTATATTAGAACTCTTTACTTACATTTCTTTTTTTTTTTATATTTTATTTATTTATTTGACAGAGATCACAAGTAGGTAGAGAGGCAAGCAGAGAGAGGAGGAAGCAGGCTCCCTGCCGGGTAAAGAGCTCAATGCAGGGCTTGATCCCAGGACCCTGAGACCATGACTTGAGCTGAAGGCAGAGGCTTTAACCCACTGAGCCACCCGGGCGCCCCTCTTTACTTACATTTCTTTTCCTTTATGTTGCTTTTGATGTCTGACTTCCATCAATGGGTTTTTAGAGTTGATCTGCAACTAGTCAGTCAATTGACTAAATATTTTAAGTATTATACACATGTCTATAAGATAAATTATGAACAGTATTTAAGAAAAAAAAAAAACTTGAAGACATAATAGGGGAGACCATGATTTTCTTTAATAGGAAACTGTTGTAAGAATGAGGGGATCATCTGCGTGACTTGTGTACCGACCCTCTAAAAGGCTATTGGGAATGATGCAAAGATTTAATGTCCGTTGGTGTGTGCACATTCTCTGATAAAGTCACATTATCAATATTTTGGTATCAACGCAGCAGGCTGATTATTAGTTTGCTCATCATTGCCAGGTTCATTTCAACAACTGACTTTGGAGACTTTGTCATTATATTCTACTTTATGTTAACCATACATGCATTTATCACAACTTAAAAAATCTGGATTATATTAGTTTTCTTATCATTGATATTAGGAGAATAAAGATAATACAAGTAATAAGAGATGAGGAAGACACTATAACAGACTTATTAAAGGGTCTATCCAACAAGAAGATCTAACAATTATAAATATTTATACCCCTAACATGGAAACCACCAATTATACAAGCCAATGAATAAGAAAATCAAAGAAACACATCAACTATAGTACAATAATAGTAGGGGACTTTAATAACCCCCTCACTGAAATGGATCATCTAAGCGCAAAAGATCGACAAGGACATAAAAGGCTTTAAATGACACACTGACTAGATGGACTTTATATATATATTCAGAAAACTCCATCCCAAAGCAACAGAATACACATTCTTCTCTAGTGCACATGGAACATTCTCCAGAATAGATCACATCCTGGGTCACAAATCAGGTTTCAATTGGTACCAAAAGATATGGATCATTCCCTGCATATTTTTGAACCACAGTGCTTTGAAACTCAGACTCAATCACAAGATGGAAGCTGGAAAGAACTCAAATACACAGAGGCTAAAGAGCAGGCTAAAGTGGCAGGATATAAAAACAATGCACACAAATCAGTTCCATTTTTATACACCAACAACGAGACAGAAGAAAGAGAAATTAAGGGGTTCATCCCACTTACAATTACACCCAAAACCTTAAGATATCTAGGAATAAACCTAACCAAAGAGGCAAAGAATCTGTACTCTGAAAACTATCAAGTACTCATGAAAGAAATTGAGGAAGACACAAAGAAATGAAAAGCATTCCATGCTCATGGATTAGAAAAAAAAATATTGGGAAAATGTCTATGCTATCTAGAACAATCTACACATTCAATGCAATCCTTATCAAAATACCATGAACTTTTTTTTTCCACAGAAATGGTACAAATAATCGCCAAATTTGTATGGAACCAGAAAAGACCCCGAATAGCCAAAGGAATGTTGAAAAAGAAAACCAAAGCTTGTGGCATCACAATTCCAAACTTCACGCTCTATTACAAGCAGTAATCATCAAGACAGTATGGTACTGGTACAAAAACAGATACACAGATCAATGGAACAGAATAGAAAATCCAGAAATGGACCCTCAACTCTATGGTCAACTAATCTTTGACAAAGCAGGAAGGAACATCCAATGGGGGGTCAGGTGGAAACACCAGTCTTTCAACAAATGGTTTTGGGAAACTTTGACAGCCACATGCAGAGTAATGAAACTGGATCATTTCCTTACACTACACACAGAAATAGACTCAAAATGGATGAAAGACCTCAATGTGAGACAGGAATCCATCAAAATCCTTGAGAAGAACACAGGTAGCAACTTCTTTGACTTCTGCTGCAGCAACTTCTTCCTAGACACATGCCAAAGGCAAGGGAAACAAAGGCAAAAGTGAATTATTGGGACTTCACCAAGATAAAAAGCTTTTGCATGGCAAAGGAAACAGTCAACGAAACCAAAAGACAACCGACTGAAATGGGAGAAGATATTGTCAAATGATATATCAGATAAAGGGCTAGTATCCAAAACCTATAAAGAACTTATCAAAGTCAACACCTAAAGAACAAATAACCCAATCAAGAAATAGGCAGAAGATATGAACAGACATTTCTCCAAAGAAGGCATCCAAATGTCCAACAGGCACATGAAAAAGTATTCGACCTCGCTCGGCATGTTAAGAAATACAAATACACAACCGAATAACAATCAAAATAACAGTGAGATATCACCTCACACCAGTCAGAATGACTAAAATTAACATGTCAGGGAACGACAGATGTTGAGGAGGATGTGGAGAAGGGGGGACCCTCTTACACTGTTGATGGGAATGAAAGTTGGTGCAACCACTCTGGCAAACAGTATGGATGTTCCTCAAAAAGATGAAAATAGATCTACCCTATAACCCAGCAATTGCACTACTGGGTATTTACCCCGAAGATACAAATGTAGTAATCTGAAGGGGCACCTGCACCCCAGTGTTTATAGCAGCAATGTCCACAATAGCCAAACTATGCAAAGAGTCCAGATGTCCATTAACACATGAATGGATAAAGAAAGTAACACACACATGCGCATGTGCACACACACACACACACACACAATGTCATATTATGCAGCCATCAAAAAGTGAGATCTTGCTATTTACAACAATGTGGATGGAACTAGAGGCTATTATGCTAAGTGAAATAAGTTAATCAGAGAAAAACAATTAACTTATGATCTCACTGATAAGTGGAATTGGAGAAACAAGGCAGAGGATCATAGGGGAAGAGAGGGGAAAAAAATGAAACAAGATAAAACTGGAGAGGGAGACAAACCGACAAACCTTAAGAGACTCTTTTTTTTTTTTAAGATTTATTTATTTATTTGACAGAGAGAGAGGGAGAGATCACAAGTAGGCAGAGAGGCAGGCAGAGAGAGAGGAAGGGAAGCAGGCTCCCTGCTGAGCAGAGAGCCCGACGTGGGACTCGATCCCAGGACCCTGAGATCACGACCCGAGCCGAAGGCAATGGCTTAACCCACTGAGCCACCCAGGCGCCCCCTTAAGAGACTCTTAATCTCAGGAAACAAACTGAGGATTGCTGGAGTGGAAGGGGGTAAGAGGGATGCTTGACTGGGTGATGACATTAGAGAGGATTGTGTTGTGGAGAGCATTGTGTAATGTGTAAGACTGATGAATCACAAATCTGGACCCCCGAAACAAATAATACATATATATTAACAATAAAAAATAAATTTAAAAAACTTTTAAAAATTAAAAATTAAGTAAATAAATTTGTAAATTTTTTAAAAAAGATAATACCAACATTAGTCCAGTAGACCAGTGATTTGTCCTGGAACTAATGAATTATAATTATGAATGAATTCTAATTTGTCACTAAAGAGTTTGTAAGTTTGGTTTACAATTTTATTTCCTAATTTGGGATATAAATAAGTTTGTATGTTGTCCTGAAACTGAATCCCCTTATAGACAAGGGTGAATTTATAAAGTCAATATAGACTGAAATAGTTAATGAACTTCATTAATTCTACTTGTTTTTCTTTTTTTTTCCCCTTTGGTTAATACTAGTTTTAAATATACCAATTTCAGCTCATTTTTTCAAAGGGAATGAAAATAGAATGAAGTTTCACTATGCATTATCACATAACTATAAGAAATATGAAAAAAGAAAAAAGAAAAGTAAACATCTTTTGTTTGGAAAGCAATTGACCAGTTTTTATAAAGCATAAGAATTAAACTCTGTGTTGGCATTGACAATATAAAGGAATGCTCATCTGTTGTGGCCAGAAGTTTATTAATGTTTTTGCTTTTGGTATTGACCTCCTTGGTAGTGTGTCATTATCTTATACCAAGGGCAAGATTTCTTACTCAGGCCAAAAGTCTAAATATGAATGTTATGTCCCTGAGTAGAGGAAGCCAGATATCATGGCCTTTATATTCATTTCTTGACTGCCAAAAGAAACCCCGTTTTGCTTCCTACCTGAAGCAGTAAATTTCATAACAGTTGAAAAAGAAAGAAAAAGAATGTAAGGGAGGAAAATGTGACATGGTGATAGGAAGTGGAGAAATGTTTAGCAAGGGAACAGACATTTTAATATTATGAATACAGAAACATACTCTGATTCATCCTTTGTATGAATGTTTATTTTCTGTTTTATTATTGTTAGTAATCAAATTTACCAACATTTTTTAATTTTAATGCTCAGTTTTATGTATAAAAATTTTATATACATGTTCACTCTCATTGTTTAAGGTATCTCCTTTAAGCAATTTTTTAAATTGGGAAAACTGGATAATCACAGAAGAAGAAGAATGAAGAATGCAGAAGAATGAAGAAGTATCTTATACTACTCACAAATATTAATTTGAAATGGATTAAAGACTTAAACAGAAGACCTGATAGCATAAAACTCTTAGAAGAAAATGTAGGGAAGAAACCCCTTGAACCTGGCGCTGGAAATGATTTTTTGAATATGATACCAAGAACACAAGCAACAAAAGCATCAAATGAACTACATCAAATGAAAAACTCTGCATAACAAAAGAAGCAATCAACAAAATGAAAAAAAAATTAGAAAATAGTAGAGAACATTTAAAAATCATGTTCCTCATAAGAAGTTAATATCCAAAATATATAAGGAACTCATGGAACTCAATACTAAACCAAAGAGATAAACAATCCAATTAAATAATAGGCAGAGAATCTGAGCAGATATTTTTCCAAAGAAGACATAAAAATGGCTATTGGGTACACAAAAAGATGCCCAACATCACTTTTCAGGGAAATGCAAATCAAATCCACAGTGAGATAATACCTGTTAGAACTGCTATTATTAAAAAGATAGCTGATAACAATCGTTTGTGAGAATATAGAGAAAAGAGAACTCTTTTCTGCACTCTTGGTAACATTAGGTGGTATAGTCATTATGGAAAACAGCATGGAGGTTTCTCAAAAAATGAAAAGTGAAAGTACTATATGATCCAGCAATCCTACTTCTGGGTAAATATCAAAAGGAAATAAAATTAGGATCTTGAGACACGTTTTCACTCCCAAGTTCATTGCAGACTATTCACAATAACTGAGATAAAAAAACAACTTAAGTGCCCAGCTATGGATTGATGGATAAAAATGTGGTGTATATATACACAAAGGAATATTATACAGCCATGAGAAAGATGGAAATACCACCATTTGCAACAACATGGTTGGAAATTGAGGGCATTATGCTAAGTGAAATAAGTCAGACAAAGACAAACATTATATGCTGTCACTGAGATATGGAATCTCAAAAAGCTCACTTGCAGAATTGGAGAGTGGAATGGTTGTTGCCAGGGTCTGGGGTGGGGGTGGGGAAAATAGGGAGAGACTGATCAAAAGCTACCAACTTCCAGTTATAAGATGAATAAGTTATGGGAATTTTTTTAAATATACAGTATAGTGATTATAATTAATAATACTGTAATTTATACTTCCAAATTGCTAAAAAAGAAAAGAAAAAGGTAGACTTAAGTGTTCTTGCCAAAAAATAAGGGTAAATATGTGAGTTGTTGGAGATGTTAATGAATGCTACTGTGGTAATCAGTTTACAAGGTATAAATGTATCAAATCAACCCATGTAAAACCTTAAACTTACATAATGTCATTGTCAATTATATCTTAATAAAGCTAGAAAAAACTATTGAGCAGAGGGCAGTTGTGTTGCTCTTGGCATTGATTACATGTATATAAATAACTGCTTCTTGCATAGCTTCAGTCCTCTACATTATTAAGTCACCTTTTCCTGTAACAGCAAAAGAAAATGGCTCCAAATCCCATTTTTCCCCCTTTCCTCCCAGAGGGAAGGGAATAAATTGTTTTTAGAGTACACGTATTTTGTTCAATTTGTGTTGTTATAACTTCTCAGTTTTCACCTGCTCGCTTGTGGGTTTTGAGATTATTGTTCTCCATGTATGAAAGATAAAGACTTTTCTACAATTTCCAGCATGAAGCAGTGGTGAAATAAGCTTAACATAAACCATGCTTTAATAAAGTTTTTAAGGTAAAGAGAATCAATTAAAGTAATTAAAATTCAAAAAAGCATACTACAGATCCTCCAAATGTTGTTTTTCTTATGGAATTTCTCATGGGCTCCAAACCCCAGCTATGCTATTGGGATCCCATCGTTTCTGGATCTTTTTCTTATCTTCTATGCCAGAAGTTTGTTTCTTTTCTAGGCAGCAGGCAAATCTAAATTTCGTATTATTATTAGCCATCTAAATGGGGCCCATTTGGCTATATCTAATGGTCCTGATCTTTCTTAATTGGTTACTAAGACCAAGACATTGCCTTTTGAAAGAATCATCTCTTTTGGAGATAAATTATTGCCACACTTTTAGAAAGCATATACTGAGATTCCTAAATTATAACCATTACCGCTATTTCTGCTTCTGTACCTTCGCTTGCTAACCCATGAGGAGATGGAAAAATACCAGCAGACTTTCTATAGGCACTCTGTAACCACACAACCCCCGCCCAGAATTGAACCTGGCAGAGTGGCCGCTCCCAGACCCCCACCCGGCTCTGAGCCGAGAGGTAACAGTCATCTGGCACCAGAGAAACCCCCACCCGGAATTGGACGTGACAAAATGACTGCTCCCAGACCCCCCACCCAGCTCTGGGTGCAAGAGATAATAACCATCTGGCACCCCGAGGCTTGACAGGGAGACCCCGGCCAATCCTGAGGTGACACATACCCTAGCGGTGCCAACCAAGCAGTTTGAAGAATGACAGCCCTTTGACCTAACCAAGAATCTGTTCCCAGATTTTTCCCGCTCTGTAGCGTGGCAGTCATATTGTAGAGTTCCTTTTTGATTTTCCCGCGGTATGTGGCGATTTGTTACAAGATACTATGATGTATGCTAAGTCCCTGCCTCCCCAAAAATAGTGTATAAAAAGTGTTGTGATCCTGAGCCCAGGACCTCTTAGCGTCACCGGCAACGAGTGCGTGGAGGTCCGGGTTCGAACTCTTAATAAACGACCCTTGCTGTTTGGCTTTGACTCTGGATTCTGGTGGTCGTCTTTAGGGGGTCTCCGAATTTGGGCATAACAATACAACTATGATTAGTTTTTTTCAACAAAAAAACTAAATTGTTCCCCCTTATTTATTATTTTTATATTCCCAACTGCCTATAGACTTTACTTCTTGGATGTCTCATAGTTATCTCAAATTCACAATGTTAAAAACCAAAATTCAAAATATGAAAAACTAAACTCATTGTAAAGACCTGCAAAACCTATTCCTCCCCTGGTATTTCCTATCTCCATGGTCAGAACCCATCTAGTTGTCCTGACTTGTACTGGGGCATCATCCTAGATTCTTAGCTCTTTTCAATCCCCAAATTCAATCACTATGTTTTTCTCCATTCTACATGGTAGAAATGCCTGTAATCTGACACATTTTTTCCACCTCCCCTGTCTTAGTGTAGGTTAGTATCAACAATACAACTCATGCCATTATTTTCTTCCTCCAACTGAGTGAGATTAGGGTAGATGGATCCTAAGGTTGTCTCATGATTTCTACCCCCTGGTGGTCACACCTTTCATAGTTCCTTCCCCGTGGGTGTGAGTGAGCTCTGTGACTTACTTCTAATAGAATATGGCAAGTGTGATGAGATGTCACTGCCTGGATTGTGTTACATTGTATAAAAATATCTTTCAGACTCACAACTTGCAGTCTCTGTTGCTCAGGTTTTAAAGAAGCTAGTTGCCTATATCCTATAGTCACAAAGAAATGAATTTTGCCATCAACCTGGGAAAGTTTTCCCCAGCCAAGCTTCTGATGAAAACCCAGCCTTTGGAGGTACTTTGAAGCCTTGTGAGACCCTAAGCAGAGGACTATAGAAGCCATTGCCTAGATTTTTGAGCCATAGAACTGCAAGATAATGATGTACATTGTTTTAAACTGTTAAATTTGAGGTAATTTGTTACACAGCACTAGACAGATAAACATGTTCTTTACATAAAATGTGTGATCTGGTTACTTCTAAGCAAAAAAAGAAAAAAAAAACTTATTAATGACTTTTCATTTTCCTCAAGACTAAGCCAAAACTCTTGGAGATACCTTCTCACTCGCTGACCCTTACCTAGATTTCTGTGACTGCTGAACTTCTTTTTTTTTTTTTTTTTTTAATTTTTTCAATTTATTTATTTTCAGAAAAACAGTATTCATTATTTTTTCACCACACCCAGTGCTCCATGCAAGCCGTGCCCTCTATAATACCCACCACCTGGTACCCCAATCTCCCACACCCCCCACTTTAAACCCCTCAGATTGTTTTTCAGAGTCCATAGTCTCTCATGATTCACCTCCCCTTCCAATTTACCCCGACTCCCTTCTCCTCTCTAACACCCCTTGTCCTTCATGATATTTGTTATGCTCCACAAATAAGTGAAACCATATGATAATTGACTCTCTCTGCTTGACTTATTTCACTCAGCATAATCTCTTCCAGTCCCATCCATGTTGCTACAAAAGTTGGGTATTCATCCTTTCTGATGGAGGCATAATACTCCATAGTGTATATGGACAGCTGAACTTCTTTTAGCTTCTTGAAGCTTTCCTTCCCCTTGCCAAGTCTTGGCACATGTTCTGCTTTACACTTAGAATTTTCTCCTCTGGCTGCTTCTCCTTCCCTAATATCTTCCTTTCTTTTGTTAGCTAATTCTTATTCATAAATTTAAATTCCGGTTTAAATTTGAAATTTCTGGGAAGTTGTTTCTGACCTAGGACATTTGAGACATCCTCTCTTATTTATTTCTGTCATAATAATTTCCATACATCATGATAATTGCTGATTTAATTGTCTACTCTTCTCACTAGAGTCAATGAACCATGAGAGAAAAGATTATGTCCATCTTGCTCATAAGAAAATCGTTGGCATGTGATCCAGAGTGAATAACAGATAACAGAGTTATCTGTTTCATAAATAAATAAATGGCTTACTACAAAATAGAGACTGAATCTGAGAAAATAGAGACTAAATTTGCCAATAACTAGGACCACAAAACACTGCATTGGCAGTGAGTCGCAGAATCTTTTCTATTCTGTGTCCTAAGATGACCCCTAAGGCTCAGACCAGCTCTTATTCTCCACTCTATTTCCTTACAGCTTCGGGGGGCTTTTATCTTTTCTTGTAAAGTCTCTTACATCCACCTCGTTCTTTGGTGTTCTCCCCACTGAGATAACATCCACTTCTCTTACAAAAGGATGTCCATACATCATTTTCTTTTAAAAAGGCAACCATCAGGGGCACCTGGGTGGCTAGTTGTTAAGCATCTGCCTTCAGCTCAGGTCATGATTCCAGAGTCCTGGTATAGAGCCCTGCATCAAGCTCCCTGTTCAGCAGGAGGCCTTGCTTCTCCCTCTCCCACTCCCTCTGGTTATGTTCCTTCTCTCCCTGTCTCTCTCTCTCTGTCAAATAAATAATTAAAATTTAAAAAAAAAAGGCAACCATCAACCGTAACACAAGTTGGAAAATTATAAAACGTAAGCTGTCTAATTTACATAGTCCCTGCAGTCATAATTCATGATCAAAATTCAGTAATTAGTTCCTTTTTGAAATAATAATTGGAAATTCTAGAAGTTCCCCTTCTAGTGTCCTTTGCACTTCTAACTTTTGGGTCTATTGCTAGGGACGAGACTGAATAAAACATTCATCCCTGAAATACTGGCTATAAAGATAAGGATGTACTGATTCATACTTTTTTCCTCTTTCCAATAAGAAACTAAGATGGATCAATAAATGTCTTTTTATCTTAATGAGTAATTTGCATCTCTGGAGATTTCCATTTATCAGGACCTTTTACCCAGAACAATCCTTTTGAATCATCTTTCTTGAACATTTCCTGGAATTATTGCTAAAAAATATTATAAATGGCCTACCTAATCAGAATGTATTTAGAATGCTTTGAATAAACTATGATTTTGGTTACAACATCTCAATGATATTATGAAGATGACTTAATATTAAAAAATATGAAAATTAACTAGCATAATTAGGAATAGAAATACTAAGTCAGGTTTGTGATTTTTCTACTAGTAGTTAGAAATTACAGGGCTATTAAATAATCAACTGGTTAATTCACATTAGAAAATAATAATGGCATACTCCTTCTATAAAATGTAAGGGAAAAACTTATATTCTTTGTTATTTACGCAGAATGACAATTTTCCATGGAGTGACTAACTGATGGTATTTCACATCAGTCAGAATCTGGGAAGGGCATGCTAAACCATAAAAAATAAAAATTTCATTACAAAGAATTCCTTTTCCTACATATTAACTTTTTCATATTTGAAAAAAAGTCTTAATATTCTAAGTGTCAAGGATTTCAGACTGTAAGATAAATAAAAATTGCACATCTTGTTTTTATGGCTGTCATTGTTTTATTGATGACATTTTTTATTACTATTTTTCTTTTTGACACTTACCAACATCTGATAGCCTAACCAGTAAAAAAAAATTGTGTTTCCTTCTTTCCTGCTTTAGTAGTTAAATATAGAGATGGATATTTTATCTTGCCTTTAATATGAAGGGCCTTCTGTGCCATGATTTATTTTATATATATAGAAGACTCTTAACAAACCATGAGGATTACATTTTTAAACAACAAAGGGATCAGTGTAAGTACCTCTAGTTTTCTCCTTTGAAAATAAAATCATGTGAGTCAGACTGTTTAAATCACATGCTAAATTAAAAATATCATATCCTGGTAATGGATATTAAATAGTTTATTGACTTTTCACATTACCATTTTTTTTCAGAGGAGTCAAACACCCTCAAGTGTAATTTGTAAGAGATATATTTAATGTTGATTGCTACTATTATAATATGTACACAGAGTACTTTTATGTCCATTATGTAGTATTAAAGAAAAAAATCCTACTAGAGTAAAATCCACATTTAGATTGTTATAATTAATTTTTAAAGCAAGACTTCAAACAATATATATTATTTATATATATATCCATCGAGCACATATATTTTTTTTAACTTTTTCTCCCACTTTTCTTTTTATTTATTTATTTATTGGTTGATTTATTTGACAGAGAGAGATCACAAGTAGACAGAGAGGCAGACGGAGAGAGAGGAGGAAGCAGGCTCCCTGCTGAGCAGAGAGCCCGATGCGGGACTCGATCCCAAGACCCTGAGATCATGACCTGAGCCAAAGGCAGAGGCTTAACCCACTGAGCCAACCCAGCCGCCCCTCGAGCACATATTTTATACCAGACAGTGCTGTATATTGTGACTTGTATCAGACACAAGTTAAGCACTGATATGGTTTACAATCTAGAGAAGTAGTAACATAATTCTTATGCAAGAGAGTTTGATATAGATATGCAAATAAAGAATTAACCATCAAGTACAAATGCCCATAGTTGTAGTCTGCCTCTGTGTTTTTAAAAGCATTTGACATTGAACAGCTATTATATAATAAATTCTGTATAATCAAGACATGTTAGTAATAGCATAAAGCTTCTATTCAGTTTGTGCTAAACTTATAAGGGTGGACATAATATTTTACATGCATATCCATCCCAGAGGTGGTTTTTCAAGTTTTATAAAAAACAGTTTGTTTAGAATTCCATAGTTTAACTAAGATTTCACACTCACTATGTCTTTTCGCCAAGGTCTATAGTGAATTATTTTATGCTACACAACATCAACCTGTTATGCTCTAGTTGTATAGATAAAAGTGAGCCTCATACTTCTCTAAGTGATAAATTACCAACCTCTATCTGATAATGTTTTCCACTTTTGCCTCATCCAAACTTCTCCAGGAAAAATCCATTTGGGTTTAGGAACTATACATTTCTCAAATATAGAAATAAAGGACTCAATTTGAAATGACAAAAATAATTAAGCTACACTCAGATTACCTAGTGAGCACCTCACTTCAATGGACTGCACACTAGATTAATTGGCATCAGGGTCCATGAGTCCTTGCTTACAATATCTAACCTAATTAACATCAGTGATAATATTTTTGCAAAATGACATATCCATTCTTGACAGATTCTTTTCATGCAAAAGCAATATGATTCAGATCGCATGGAATCTAATCAGGAAATAGAATTTTCTGGAAACACTGCAATACAATATATGTCACAAACGATAATTCTGCCTGAAATTTTTTATTGCAAAGATTCAGGTTCAATTTATATTGAATAGACAGCACTCTGCCTCTACCATCTCCTTTTTCAGAATTGCAGTTAATACAAGATAAGTTGCTATCCTTTCTCTTTTGTTTTCTTTTGTTAGAGAAGCTATTGCTTGTGAGTCTATAAAAACTGATCTGTAGTTTTCAGAATATCCAGGATGAAATTAATTAATTTAGTAGACATAATTTTAGTTATGAAGCATCAATCTGTATATTGTTAGCTAACATTGTGGCGTTCCCTAGGACAAAATTCAAGTCTTATTCATCTCTGTGATTCAGTGCTAAGCACAAAGCCTGACACATTGTAGGTACCAATTAGAATATTCAAAATACTAGAGGCACACATGTTTAGCTTATTTTATAGTATTTCTGAACCCATATAGGCTCAGGACAAAGCTGGCAATTGTCTTACTAATGTGATTATAATTATGGAGTAATTAGTAGGAAATTTAGAAAGAAATCTTTTCAGACATTAAGTTCAAGTGTTTGTTGCACAAATAAGGTATTCTAGTGTTTTCTGTTTTTTATGTTACCAAATGCTCACTTAGAGTAAATAAATTTTCTTCTATTTCAAGTAGCAGTAGTGAGACTCTCTAAAAGTTGGGTTCAGTAAACTATTATACTGGAATAAGAGCCTGATACTGGTAATGAAAATCTTTGATAAATTATCAATAGTTTAATATAATCAATTATCCATTTCTCAGAGAGTGATATAAATTGGAAGATGTATTCTCTAGGATTAATAATCTTTATTATAAACATGGTATTTGTGAAAAAACAATTCTGAACCCGTGCAACACAGAATTCTTTTTTTTTAATTTATTAAAGAACTTTAAAAATCTAATTTCACCCAAAGAGTATTATTATTATAGTTTGTACCATGTTTCAAATAGCATATGATTATGATTAGCCAAGCTTCATAGACATTTTCTTAGAATTATTATTTTTTGAAATGACATGCCAAGTCATTTCAAAAGATAATTTGTCCTCGAAAATAAGAAAAAAGATAAAAGTGTACCTAAACCAAATAATAGTAATATTCTTTAGTTCAATATTTTACTCATCTAATCATAGATCCTTATATATGACTCAAACAAAACAAATAAACAGCAAAAGAGACAAATTTTCCTTGTGGAATTAATAAGGAGAAAAAAGTATAATTGTTTGAAGAATCATTGAGCCCGGGTGGCTCAGTTGGTTAAGTGCCTTTCCTAAGCTCAGATCATGATTTCAGGTTTGAGATCGAGTTCTATATCAGACTCCTTACTCACTGGGAAGCCTGCTTTTCCCTCTCCCTCTGCCTGCTGCTGCCCCTGCTGTGCTTTCTCTTTCTCTCTCTCTCTCTCTCGCTCTCTGTCAAATTAGAGACTTTATTTATTCTCTCAATTAGAGACTTTATTTATTTTTATTTTTTAAAAAAATTTATTTTTATTTAAAAAAAGTTTTTTAAATTATTTATTTTATTTAAAAAAATAATTGCTTTAAAAAAAAAGAAAGAGTCATGAAGTTTAAGGTATCTTTTTCTTTTCAGAGAATTTTAGTAATATGCAGGTGATTGAGGAGGGTGGTGTGGGGAACAGAGATGAATATGCTTCAGTTTCACTGGAGCTCACAGGATCGTTGGTAGACTTTACACACACCTAACTGTATTAACAGGAAAACTTTAAAGCCTTGTTGGGGTCACAAAAAATACTGTGAAAGCGTGACAGAGAAAAATATGATGCTATCTTAGTGAAATTAGAAAGAGCCTTCTGGGGCGCCTGGGTGGCTCAGTGGGTTAAGCCGCTGCCTTCGGCTCAGGTCATGATCTCAGGGTCCTGGGATCGAGTCCCACATCGGGCTCTCTGCTCTGCTGGGAGCCTGCTTCCTCCTCTCTCTCTCTGCCTGTCTCTCTGCCTACTTGTGATCTCTCTCTGTCAAATAAATAAAAAAAAAAAAAAAAAAAAAAAGAGCCTTCTGAAGGAGATTGGACTGAGTTAGAACCTTTTGTAAGAGTAGTCAGTAGAAAGTATGTGAAGCATAGAGAAACTGATGAAAAGTGAAAATCATGGGGCACCTGGGTGGCTCAGAGGGTTAAGCCTCTGACTTCAGCTGGGGTCATTGTCTCAGGGTCCTGAGATCTGGCCTTCCTTCTTCAGACTCTCTCCCCAGCAGGGAACCTGCTTCCCCCTCTCCCTCTGCCTGCCTCTCTGCCTACTTGTGATCTCTCTCTCTCTGTCAAATAAATATATAAAATCTTAAAAAAAAAAAAAAAAAGTGAAAGCCATGATTCAGACTGAAAAAACAAAAAAACAAAACCCAAAAAACAAAAAAACGAAACACCCAAGTGCATGTGTATTCTTTGTGTGGGACAAATCGCAATAAAAAATGTAAATCATGATTTTTCAAAATGTAGTTTCCTTGGTGCTGAAGCAGCAGAATTCATTATTTTTCTAATAAAAAGAATTTGCATGAAGTTGGGAGGATGAGAGGAGAGAGTTGAGTACACTGTGTTTAAAACCCAATAATTTTCAATAATTGCCACAATTTTCTGCCTGCCTACTGAATGCCAACCAGAATCAGCATTACCTATGCAGTACAATAGTGGATAATGTGGAATGCCTTCATCTAATTATGTTTTAAGCCTTTAGATAAAAATTTTATTCAAGCCAGCATATTTTTACTGTGTGCAGTCTCTTAAGCAGAAAAGAGTGTAGCTCCTAACAAGTTGCTCTGTAGGAATCCTTTCCATGTAAAATAAGTATGTTTTTTGGTCAAGATAATTTTTATGTACTTCTCTTACCTTTGAAACTCATGTCTCCCTGATTTTTAAGTGGTCTTATTTATTAGTTATATTTATCATAGTATATAATTTATTCATTATTTATTTCTTTATGTTGTGAAATATTTCTTTTTATGTGCAATAAATACACATAATTAAATACATAATAAATTACAAAAAATAAATTTAATTATATGTTATATATTATAATAATTATTGCACAATATAAGTTATTATATGTATCTGTTAGTTATGTGACATTTCTGCTATTCCCATTTTATCTAAAGATTCATAAATTTTTCCAAACTCCAATATTACAACTACCTAAAGAATGAATATATTGCATTCATTCGTCTAGATATAAAAGACATGATTGCTGTTCAGTTTATCCTGGACTTGTCCTTTGATTTTACATTGTGTTCAAAAGTTTCACTAATATTGGGGCGCCTGGGTGGCTCAGTGGGTTAAGCCGCTGCCTTCGGCTCGAGTCATGATCTCAGGGTCCTGGAATCGAGCCCTGCATCGGGCTCTCTGCTCAGCAGGGAGCCTGCTTCCCTTCCTCTCTCTCTGCCTGCCTCTCTGCCTACCTGTGATCTCTGTCTGTCGGATAAATAAATAAAATCTTTAAAAAAAAAAAAAGTTTCACTAATATCAATAAGCTTCAATCTCCAAGCAAGAAGAAAATGTGCTTATTTCACTTGAACAAACAAGAATAATGATCAGCATTCAACATGTTTTAAAAATTGTCTTGTCTAGTGTTTCTTCTGATTACTATATATATATATGTATATACACACATATATACATATATATACAAGTAGGTCTATACACATATATGTATAAATTGATTTTATTATATTTTTTTATGTAATGAATATTTCTATTCCTTTTAGAAAATTTGGAAAGTTCCAAAAAACATGACAGATAAAATAAGTCATCCATAATCCTACCATCCAAAGATTAACTGATCTGACCTTATATTAGCCTAGGTAACAAAAGGGAAATCTCAGTATTAAAAATGGTATCTGATGGCATAAAACCAAAAGATAAATCTGCTGCTTCTTTATGTTCAAGATAATTTAGAAGCAATTTCAGGCTAATTTAGGCTAATATGGACTGATATTATATAGAATTATCTTCCAAGTAAAAAATTTGTCTAGTAGCCCACAACATGATGATTTCTTTAGCATGGACCAACTAATTGTGACACACAGAATGACAGTTTTCTCCCAGCTGTATGTAATTTATGTATGTAATGAAAACCTTTTTTACTATCTAATTAAAAATGTTTATGACTGAAATGCATTGGCTTTCCACATTCCCATTATGGCATAGTGCTCTTGCATATTAGTATCTTCTGTGAAGTGTGTCCACAAGTAATGTTATTAATAGAAATTAAATTATTTACAGATATTAGTTAAGAACAACTTAAGACTTTCCCCTAAAATAATGTCACCTTTAATTTCATTTAAATGTTCTTTCTTGAGGGGCATCTTGGTGGCTCAGTTGGTTGTGCATCTGTCTTTGGCTCAGATCATGATCACCATGTCCTGGGATCAAGCCTCACATCAGACTCTTTGCTTAGCGGGGAGCCTTCTTCTCTTTCTCCTTCCTTCACTCCCCCTGCTTGTGCCCTCTCTCTCTCTGACAAATAAATAAATAAAATCTTAAAAAATTTTTTTTAAAATGTTCTTTCTTGAGACTGAGAGAATAATCAATAAAAACTAAGAATGTAGTATAATTTACATCTTCTTCTATTTACGCTATAGCTGTTAATATATAAATTATATTGACAATTGCTTACCAACAGTGATAGCTAATTATTGTAGCACTCAACAAAATAGTTTAACTGATCTGTTAAAAATCTCAAAATACTATTGCATTACTTTGTACATTTTATGAATATTAAGTTATATGTATTATATTTGAAAAAATAGGAATTCACTACTCATGATTGTTTTTCACAAACACTGAATCTTTAGGATTCAGTACTCTATACTGAATACAACAGTTTAGTTTTAGAGTGTTCACCACCCTTTTCTAAATTCAGATCAAGTTATTTTAAATTGTGTTCTGACTAAAATGTGGGTAAGAAATGACATTATAGAGCTTTTTTTAATGTTCTATTTTTTAAAAGCAGAAATGCCATTTGACTTGTTGGTCTTTTGTACTTTAGTCTCATTTCTATTACATAGACAGAAATAACAGTGTTCCCTTCATTTTGAAGTAGTGAGATAGAATGTGTCTCATGCCACCGTGTGATTAAGTCCTCAAAAGCAAAGTTGATTACATGAGAGCTTAATCTCTATGTGAATCAAGCTGTGGCACATGGTAAAATATAGTCCTTTCTGCTTGATAACAGAGGTCAAGTAATGGTCAACTGTGTGTTCATTCTTTCACTATAAATTACCTAGTCATCTTTTTGGTGCTTCAATTTAGTACCCCTTCTTGAGTTTAGTGATCTGCTGACCAGTAAAATAATTTCTTTACTTGCGTTGGGTATTGGACTTCATTATACTTCCAAGATGGCACCAAAATAAAATTTGAAATTTATTCCCTTGCTTTAAGATATTGAATAAATCAAGAGTTACATAGGTCCATCCAAATTCTCTTCAAATAATGTCTATGTGACTTTCCTTCCTTTTTTTTTCTTTCTCTTATCTTTTTTTTTTGAGATACTTTGCTTTGCTTTTTATGAAACACATCCTCAACTTGTGCTTTTAATAGAACCCCCCCAAAAAAAAAGAAAGAAAGAAAGGAAAAGAAAAAAAATTTTCCCCAAACTGTAAGGATATATATAATATGTATATTATACATACATACAATAGGTATAAATACCTAGTCAGATGAAGAGAGAAGACTTTTCTTGAAGGATTCCTACAGCAAATGGAAAATAAAACTATTTTATTTTTTGTGTGTATACATGATCTTTTCCATCATATACTCAATACCCTAACTATGGTTGGTGTTTCTATTATTCCCTCTGTCTCCTAGACTTTAAATATTATTGTAGGGAACAGCATTTGACTTTCTTACATTTGTCATTTATTTTCAAACTCATTCTGAACTGATGGTAAGTTCAGAACAATTCAAGAAATATTGATTGAGGGATGCCTGGGTGGCTTAATTGGTTAAGTGGTTGCCTTTGGCTCAGGTCATGATTCCAGGGTCCTGGGATTGCACCCCGCATTGGGCTCCCTGCTCAGCAGAGAGCCTGCTTCTCTCTCTCCCTCTGCCTGCCACTTTGCTTACTTGCGCTCTGTATCTTTCTGTCAAATAAATAAATAAAATCTTTAAAAAAAATAAATATTTATTGAATGCCTTTATGTATGTACAAGGTTTTGTTCAAGGTATTAAGATGAAGTTTCTGTCCATTCTATCTAAACAAGTATATAATTTAACATTTTAAAAATTATTCTATAGACCATCATGCTCATGACTTATTTGCTACATTTATGATTTATAAGTAGAATAGAAAGAGCTTCTAAAAATTGATAATTGGTTATTTTGTAAAATAGAGGTTTACTCAAGCTTAGCAGAAATGAAACTGTCCTTAAGTTCAAATACCATTTTAAGCAATTTGGCAATGACTTGACACTCCCAAAGAAAGACTAAATATTTCTCCTTGACAGTTAAAGATCTTTAACTGGAATATCCAAGTTTAGAAAAAAGATACAGTGCCAAATAGCACAGTTCTGAACACTGAGCAGATGCTCCATAAATACTTGTTGAAAGAGACTGCAAATAATTCCCTCTTACATTTACAAGGAGAATTTTCCCCAATATGGTCCCAACAACTGTGTTTTACCTCTTCTATCATCTGTTTTTACTTGGCTACAACCATAGTTACGACTCAGGCATATACAAAATTAGGGGGTGTTCAGAGACTTGAAGAGTCTCTCAATAAAAGCCCAAATGCCAGAGTAAGGCATGGATTCTTTATATTCCTCTAATTAGTACCTATATAACATATCCCCAGATGTTCTTAAGGTAACTATATGATGTGTGAAATAAATTTCACATCATTAGATCTGTCCTTTTATAAAAGCAAATACATCTAGTATGATTTTGTATGGTTAAAAAATATCTAACTATCTAACTAGTAAGTGAAGTGAATTTGTACTCCATACAGCTCAACTTCATTATTTTATATATCTTATATTTAACAAGGTGAGTATGATTTATCTTTCATCAAATTCTTTCCTGCTTTTTTTTCTGAATTACTTCTAATATTTCTTGTTAAAAAAACTTCTCATAAAGTGGGAATATTTTTAATACTATTGAACAATTTCAAGAGAAAATATTGTGAAGAAAATTTTAAGTGAGAATTTTCAAAGTTATTTGCAAATGTCAATGTCATTAGATTATGTGACTAATGTCCTAACATCCTAATGGGATAACTGAAGGTAGACTGAATAGGTGTTTATGTGTGTGTTGAGTATTATTACCTTTCATATGGATTTTTTTAGGCTCATTTAAAATTTAAATCCATTCATTTCTAACTTGAAATCTGGGTGATAGGATGCCAAAACAGTCTATTTAAAAATTAAACAACTTAAACAAATCTTTCTTTATAAAAGAGAAAAACCAATATTAGATGTGAGCCAATTATGTTAATGATCCTAATGTGCCGTTTGCTTTACAAATAGTTTTTCTTTTAATTACAAAAGATGATTTTACCTCCATTCTCCCTAACTACCCCCCCAACCCCCTACCCCCCCACCTCAGCCGCCCCAGGTCTCAGTTGTTAGAGTACTCATAATTTGTGTGAGTAATCACAGCTAGTAATTGGCAGAGCCAGGAGTGAAACTCGGGTCTTTTTGTTTCTAAGATTCTTGTTCTTTGAAGTATACCAAGTGAGCTCCTTGAAATGTAAATGAATATCTGAGTCATTAACAAGCTTATACTTATTAATAGATCATAGGGCTTAAATGCCTTTTTTTTTAAAAAAAGTTGACCTAAAATATAAGTTTGACACAAAAAATTTAATAATGGAAGATTGCAGTTAGAACCTTAAATAAATTTTAAAGTCTGGTATCCTAGATTTATAGTGCAAACTATTCAAATTCTAATTTTTGTAATGATCTAATTATATGAGCAATTTTTTTTTTTTTTAAGCATTGCATAGTAAGGAAATGAAGCAACAGTCAGGATAAGAAATGGATAATCCTAGAATAACCTCGAAACTACATGTGATGACAATGAGTCAGCATAGCTGGAAGAAATAGAGCAGCAATTACAATTACATTTTGAAATTTTAACTAAAATTCTTACTTGTCCAAAGCCAGGTTTCTTGTTGGTCAGAACATGTAGGCATCTGTCAATTTATCTATTTCTTGTATTTAGTTTCCTTTCTAGAAAAATAATTTTAGGATCACTGGGATCATTTTCACACACATGCCATCAGGGGAAAGTTGTATATCAGTCTGTTTATTGCAAATGATATACCATATGTTAAAAAAAAAAAAAAAACTGCTCTGAAATATTCTGAGTGATTTAGCATTCATTTGGTAAAAGTTGATGACAGCTCATAGCTCATATATTATACATATATAATTCAAACTTCTATTTCTGTCAGTCTTAATCAACAATGATTTCTTGTTACTGATTGGGATTGTGTAATCCAAACCTAAAAAAAAATTCATATTCAAAGACTCATTTTAAGTCTACACGAATTAGAATATTTTAGATAATCAGCAAAGCAGTGTGTTTTGAAATTTGTAGTGCTTGCTAAAATTAGTCATATATTCTCTAGTTTTAAATTATGTTCTGAATTCATGTTATTTTTCCATTGATTTAGAAAATATTTTTCTTAAAGTCCATGCTATTTTTCCTATGAGGAATTACTTTCTTATTTTTCTCCCTGTTCTGCTGGAATCGTTTTAAACCCTCGAGGCTCACAGGAAATCCCAACTTAAACTTTTGATCCCTTTTATTCCCCCTAATTCTTTTTTTTAAAGATTTTATTTATCTATTTATTTATTTTTATTTTATTTATTTGTCAGAAAGGGAGAACAGGAGCTGCAGGCAGAGAGAGAAGCAGGCTCCATGCTGAGCAAGAAGCCCAATGCCTGGGGGGCTTGATCTCTGACCTGAGCCTAAAGCAGACGCTTAATCCACGGATCCACCCAGGTGCCCATCCCCTAATTTCTCTACTGCTTTGCCTGTACTGTACTATCAAATTAGAAATTATTTTTAAACATGCTGAATGGAGAAAAACTTTGAAATAACTTCATCTAATTAGAATCTCGAAGAAGGAAATTCAGCAACAAGGTAGGCTTTAGGGGGAATTTGTAGGCCAAGATGTACCTATTGCTAACTCTCAAGGACAAGGAAATAGTACTATTCCAGTGTTTAGACTTATGAGAACGTTGTTTATCCAGGATAGAGTCTTTAACCCAGAAGAAGATAAGAAACTTACATTGAAAATAAAAGCAAGGGATTCCTGGGTGGCTCAGTCAGTTAAACATCTGCCTTTGGCTCAGGTCATGATCCTGCAGTCCTGAGATAGAGTCCCACATTGGGTTCCTTGCTCTGCAGGGATCCTGCTTCTCCTTGTGCCTGCTGCTTCCCCTGGTTCTGCTCACTCTCTCTCTGACAAATAAATAAATAAATAAAATCTTTTTAAAAAATAAAAAGAAAGGAAGAAAGAAAGCAAAGAAAGGGAAGTAATTGTAGAAAGGAAAATAGTTAATTATCAGGAAGCAAATAATTCTCCAGAGTTTTTGACTTAGATTATAGTATGCAGGATTTTTTAAAATTTTAGTTCTTGAGGGTTCCAACTGGAGACTATAAACCATATCGTAGATCTAAAGCAAAATGCAGTTGCTTACCTCGGTGCATTGCCTGGCACAAAAGTAAGCATTCAAAAATATTTGTTGAATTAGAAGCATTCACCATGTAAAAAGGAAGAGCCAAGTAAGCATTACTCATAATATAATAGGATAGTGTTATATTATTAATGCATATGTTGTACTAAAATGCTCAGTGCAACAACATGCAGTGTCATTGCATAGATAGTAAAATGAAGCTAAAAGAAATCAGATGTTCTCATAAAGAATTAAGACTTATTGATGGAGATGACCCTAACTTCTGCAGTCTCGGCTCAGCGTGAGCACAGAGAAGGGGCTAACTGACACTTCCTTCAGAGAGAAGGAACTGGAAACAGGCTGCCATTTTCCTGGTATTTGAGTTGCACCCCAGAGGCTCTGCTAGACTTCACGAAGCATCCAGAGTAGGTAAAAGCAGCAGGAGCAGCATGAAAGACGACATGGAGGTTTGCAAATACACATCCCGTCTGGGTAATGGAAACAGTCTGGAATGATTGGCATAGCCAGGGAGCAGTCACGGATAAGGCTGGAATTGAGTTTGGAACCTGATTTTTAGTGTCTGGTATGTCTTAATAAAAGGTTCCTTACCACTTGGTATGGGAAATCTTGAAGGAGTTTGAAGCAAAAGCTTGTGTTCTCACAACCTTTGCGTCATTTGGCTACCCAAGTACTCCATTACTCAGGTTGCACTTTCTCTAGCATACGCCTGCAAAATACTACAGACTTTTCCTCATCTGGAAAGTCAGATCAGCTTGTTAAATATCTAAAGGGCATTATCTTTTTATAGAGATAAAGAGATAGATATATTATAGCAGTTAAATATCCAAAGATAGAATATCTAAAATATCTAAAAATAGATAGATATATTATAGCAGTTAAATATCTAAAGGGTATTATCGATAATGCCCTTTAGATATTTAACTACAAAAAGCTTACATAGGTTTTCTTCGTGAATGTTAAGTTCCTTGAAGTTTGTAATTCTTAAAATGGTCACTGAATTCATATGAGTTTACCAACTGATAGATTTGGATAAATTATTTATTTCAGATTTTATTTATTTATTTGTCAGAGAGAGAGACAGAGACAGAGACAGAGAGAGCATAAGCAGGGGGGACGGCAGAGGCAGAGGGAGAAGCAGGTTCCCTGCTCAGCAGGGAGCCCGATGCAGGACTCCGTCCCAGGACCCTGGGACCATGACCTGAGCTGAAGGCAGATGCTGAACTGACTGAGCCACCCAGGTGTCCATTGGATAAATTATTTAATGAATACATGAGTGAAGGAACTCAGATGTTAGCTTCTGCTAATTTTTTCTTACAATATAATATAACCTTGTGGATATGAGTCACCTCCCTCAGAAATGTGGCTGTTAACAAGAGCTGCCAACCGAGGGCTATGAATTCACTCCACTCCCTCAGTGTCCCAGTGTGATCCTAACAGTCAGGTTGAAGCACACTCATGTACATTCAGCCACCATTATTCCACCGAACAGTCAGTCTTAATTTCTCTATCACAGTAGAAGCCCTTGCTTATAATTTCCCAAAATGTCAGAGGGCTAGCATATGTTTGAGGTAGGAACGGGAATTCAATTCACACTGAGTATCCTGAATAAAAAGGCACATTTCTTGGCCCCCTTTATGGTGTGAGGGTATTCATTCTGATTGTCAAAGTTTTCATGATTGTCACAGCACCTGTTATCAGCATAAATTAGAAATTATTTCCTGTATTTTAGTAAGAATTGAGGAGGGGTCTTTACAGAGAGACGGGTTATCCAATGTAAAATCAGATATGTTACATGTCATAGTTCTGCATGGAAGGGGATAAGCAAGACCTGCCCAACCACAGCTTTAGCTTCCTTTATGGGGAATTCTTCCTGGAAGGCCAGGCAAAACTCACAGCTATTGGATTCTTCCACAGATAGATCAAGAATTTGGGGCCAAGAGGGCATTATGTTGCAAGGCTTTCTAGGTGCTTGAACTCTAATTCCTTCTCCTCCTTGCTTTGCCTTACCTTGACTTGTGAATCAGTTTGTTCTTAACAAAGATTCTTTGATCTCCTGACCTCTTTGTCCATGTCTATCTTGGTTTTTGCCATTCATAAACACTCAGATTCTAGAAGTTACTCAGCTCTATGAAATGAGTCAGAGGTGCACATGCCTATAGGTATTAGGTCAGGGATAGAAATGAAGAGATGAGACCTAAGTGAGAACAGTGGAAAAATGACTGCTTTTTTCCCCAACTGATAGTTGTCACTGGGAAATATGGTCAAATATAGCTGAAAATAAAAAGGGTATTATTTATTTATCTATTTTTTCTTTATTTAAACCTTGTAGACTAATTAGAACATCTTTGTGGGAACATTAGGCTTATAGCCTGATTTTAATCCTTTCTTTTCATTCTTCTTTCTTCCTTCCTTTCTTTCTTTCTTTCTTTAATATGATATTCCGGGATTCATCCTTAAATGACATCAATCACAACTGTAGGGATTTACTTCTCAATAGCAACTTTATTTTACCTAATATTCTTATCCTAATTAAATTAAGCAATTGTGTTTCCATCTCACTGCTCAAAAGTATTTTTACCTCCATATTAGAATATCACTATGTGTCCAAATCAATGATTCCACACAATAAATAAAACATAGTTTCTGATGCTCTTTTGTATGCACCACTTCATTTAACATTCACTTCAGTTCTAATAACAGGCATCTCAGTTGCCTTTTTAGGTAGGTAAGGACCACCTCCAGTGCCACAGAGCCAAAAGTTGTAAAGACGCCCTGTCGAAATCCAGGCTCTGAGCAAAGTCTTTTGTTTCTGATCCAGTGAATTTATTATGTCACTGTAGTTTCTCAGTTGCTACTTTCCAGAGTAATTTGACCTTTTGTGAAATCTTAGAAATTTGTGATGGAGCTCTGTCCTGTAATTCTCATGTATTTTTTTTTTAATTGTTGTTTGTTTTTTTGTCTTTGAAAGAACTAGTCATAGGCCTAAGACTGTTAATGATATTCAAGTCACTGGCCCTGGTGATGTGATGTTTCTAGATGGAGTTCTCATATCTAACAGACAAGATAAACAAATCAAAGACTGGATGCATGGAAATTGATACATCCTTTGCTTTGTGAGCTCTAAGAGAGCTTTTTAATAAGAATCTTTCATTCATAAGATAATACATTTTTAAAATTCCTAGCCAATAATAATAAAGCATAAGTGAGAACCTATCATGGCAAGACATACCATAAATACTTCATGAAACTATTACAACTTTACAACAACCCAGGGACTTGGATACTATTATTTTACTTATTTTGAAGATATGAAAACTAAGAGTTAAGAAAGGTAAGTAATTTGCCAAAGAAGATTTCTTAGTACCTCAAATTAGCCAAACTTGGGGTTTAGGGCACAGTCCTCCAGATCACCAAGTCTCCCCAAGACTTCTAACATCAACTTCAAATTTAGCAGTTCTGCAAAACCACCCAAATTTCTATAGTTTGCTAGACTCACAGAAGTCACTGATCAGATTCTGTATCCTCCTGACATCAATGTGTTCAGGGAATATTGCCAACTCAAGAAACTCATTTGAGCTTTAGTGTCTTGAATTTTCAATGAAGCTTCTTTATGTAGACAGGATTGGTTGAATCTTTGTCCAGGTGTTTGAACTCAGCCTCCATTCCCCCTGGAGTTCAGGCTAGTAGTACAGTGGCTCAAAGCCCCCAAGTATCTAATCATTCCCTTGGTCTTTTTGCCCTGGCCTGTCCCCATCCTGAGATATCTCATTAGTATACCCTCTCTAGAGGTCCTTGTTAACATAAACTGTCCAGGTGTGGTCCCAGAGGCTGAACATGAAAAACAAAAACACTCCTATCACTTATGAAATTCCAAGGATTTAGAAGCTAGCTCCCAGGAACCAGAGACAAAGATCAGCCAAATTCTTTATTACATGTTCAGTCAATAAATAGTAGAATCAATATTTAATCCTAGGTGTATTGGGCTCCAAATTTTACAAGGTGCATTTTCTTCTCATTTGCCTAGAGCATTACCTGACACATAGTAAGTGCCCAATAAATCTTAATTAAATGAATAAACAAATCAGTTTGGGGTGTGTGTATGTGTGTATGCGTGTGTGTGTGTGTGTGTGTGTTTCCCCTTCTGCAGAGATAGGGTAAAATTTCATGGCAGTGGTTGATATATCCAAGGACTGGGTAATCTTGTCATTTTGTGAATGAAATAAACAAAGGCATCCATTAATTCTGAAACCCTTCAAATGAGCTTTTGTCCTCCTGAAAACAGCTTGCTGTTGTTGTATAGAATCACTAGAAGATGAAAGAGGGGCTAGAGGGATAATACTTATGACTTAAGTGATTACATTTGAGACTGAATATAAATTGGTTTAAAGCTGTTCTTTGGTATTAGAATAAAATTTCTTATGAGACTTCATTCTTCAGAGTAACGCTTCAGTGTGATCCTATGAGATTTTCTTTTAAATAGGACATAAGCTCTGTCATGCCTTTGAAAACAGTTTTTAAGGAAAAGCCAATTTAAAAATACATTATGAAAGGCAAACTAATACTCAACCAGTTGGGGCTGTGTGTATGACAGCAATAGAGATATATGAGAGAGGGAAAATTTTTAGGCAAGGGAAATCAGGATTTTTAAATTTTATTTATTTATTTTGAAAGATTTGATTTATTTGTCAGAGAGAGAGAGCACAAGCAGGGGGACCAGCAGGCAGAGGGAGAAGCAGAGCAAAAAGTCTGGATGTGGGACTCCATCCCAGGGCTCTCAGATCATGACCTGAGCCAAAGGCAGACACTTAAATGACTGAGCCACCCAGCCATCCCAAAATCAGGACTTTTTAAATAACAAATTAAAATATGTCTTCAAATATTTATATTTTGTTTAAAATAAAGGCTCTGGGGGTACCTGGCTGGATCAGTTTGTAGAACACATTACTCTTGACCTTGAGGTCTTGAGCTTGAATCCCCATGTTGGGGGTAGAGTTTACTTAAGGAAAAAAAAAGAAAAGAAAAAAAAAAGAGAGGTACCTGACTGGGTGAGGCAGTTAAGTGTCTGCCTTCAGCTCAGGTCAGGGTACAGGGTCCTGGACTAGAGAGAACCCCATGTCAGGCTCCCTGCTCAGGCGGAAGCCTGCTTCTCTGCTTTCCTCTCCCCCGCCCCCCCATGCATTCTCTTTCCCTTTCTCTCGAATGAATAAAATCTTTAAAGAAAACAAACAAACAAACAAAACTGATCTAATTTAATTATAAGTAACATTTATTAAGACCTTAGTCAAATGCAGATAATGGGGAAACATTTTTTTTTTACCTTTCTTTGCTTCATCATTGTCCCTTTCATTTTTCTCAATGTTAAATCATCAGAATACAATTAAGAGAAACAATGCCTAACCTGTAATTCAAAGTGGCTCATTTTAAAGTAACAGCCTGCAAAAGAAGAAAGATGGAAGAAATAACTTTTCATTGTGATAGATCCTTTAAAATTTTTCTGACTGCATGATCACTAACCTAGTCTGTTAGAAACACAATTATCTTGGGATGTAGGGGTGGCTCAGTTGGCTAAGGGTCTGCCTTCGGTTCAGGTGGTGATCCCAGGGTCCTGGGATTAAGCCCTACGGATTAAGCCCTACATTGGGCTCCTTGCTCAGCAGGGAGCCTGCTTCTCCCTCTCCCTCTGCCTGCTTGTGCTCTCTCTCTCTGGTGTCAAATAAATAAATAAATCTTGAAAGAGAGAGAAAGAGAGAGAGAGAGAGAGAGACACAATTATCTTTTGGGGTATATTCCCAGACTTCTAAAAGTTATGGTTTTTAATTTCTTACTATATTTAAATTACTTTATTTATAACTTCGCATTTCAGAATATATCTAAATTTAAGACTGTCCTATTGTTATTTTATTCATTTTGCCTATGTCAAAGGATTGAAGTTGGAAATATTGTAGTTATTGAACCATATCCCTTATGCATATTGTACATTAACCTAATAATGCTTTCACAGAAACAAAATGTAGTAATAGTATATTATTAAGAGGAAGTGAATTTATAATGTCAAAACAGTTTCCTATTTGCTTAAAATTTCATGTAAAGAAAGAATTCAAAGGATGATATTCATATGTACAGTAATAGCTTTTAGGTTCTTAGAAGTGTTAAGTAAAAGAAACACAGTAAGATAAACTCACTTATTAATTTAGCTAGGAAAAGTAATTCCTTTAATGTTCAGTAGATAGCTTTGGGTCTCCATTTATAAGCAAATGGTGGAGAGTATACCATTTTCTTAATCAAGCTTCTTTTCCTTACTTCCAAGAGCCACAGTCAATTTAGGACTGAACTCCTGGTCCTGGTCTTCTGAAATGGCCTTGTAGCTGGTGTCTTGGAAATATGCATCTTCTATTCTTCCACTGAAATGGCTTTATAAGTAGACCTGTATTGAAAAATCTTTAGTGTGGTATCTTTTCTCACTCCACAAGAAATTAATTTTAGAAATGTCCTTGTCAATAGCTAGTTGCGAAATATCATTTTAATAATTCCCCAAATTCTTCTGAAGTGATGCATCATGCAGTAGCATTTTAGAGAACTTCTACCACGATCATTAACAGATATTTATTGTATTGTGTTAGGCCTTTAGAGTAAAGATAAAGATCTCCCTTCGTATACGGAGCTGCAAAATTTATTCTGCCAAAATATATCTGTCTTCACTCAGCATCCAATTACAAAAAGGTAAATTCTTACTAGAATTGTTGTGTGATTGGTAACTGGGGTAGGTAAAAGCATAGACAAATGTTGGAGGGAGGTAAGTTTTAGCAACCGGGAATATGGGTATGTAAGGGGGAAAAATAGCTTTTTCATTTAGCCAGCTTAGGTTCTCTGCTTGGGACCTTGTAGATTAGATTGTCAAAAGATAGATTCACAAGGGAAAAACTATAGAATTCTATTACAAAATGAATTGTGCATCCATACGTGAGCATACAGTGTCCAGCAACCCTGAGGGTAGGTTAGAACCTGGGCTTAACATCTTTGGCTAAACAAAGTGGGTTTTTGACTTCTGGGTGGAAGAGGAAAGTTATGGGAGGTGATCAAGAAAAATGCCGTAAACAAGTCTTATCAGTAAGGTTGCTTACACAGGTGACTGGTGCTATCATCATTGAGAAGTCATTAAGAATCTGCCTTTAGATAGAGCAGAAGGAGGGATACATGGTTTACGAAATGAATTTTCTTTATAAATGTAAATTTCCTTTACAAAAAGAAAGCATGCCCTATTTTTAGAGCTTTTCCTGCATCTGTTTGTTCTTAATGGTCTTTGGTTCAAAGTAATCCATATGCCAGAAAGGCATATTTTGGGGTGACATATTCCAGTACCTTTCACATGCAACTGGTAGAGTTACTCACCAGTTCATAATAAAGGGGCCAAACTGTGGCCCAAACACTGCTTATCATTAGAGTTTATCTTTTTTTACCTTTATATTCACAGGAGATTAAAAAAAAAAAATTAAAGATCTTATTTATTTATTTGAGAGAGAGAGAGGAAGAAAGAAGGAGCATGCACACAAGCAGGGAGGAGGGGCAGAGGGACAAGCAGACTCCCCACTGAGGGGGCAGCCTGATGCAGTGCAGCTGGATTCCAGTGGGAAACAAAGGCAGAAAGAAATGTAGATAAAATTAAATGTCCATTGGGGCACCTGGTGTCTCAATGGGTTGAGCCTCTGCCTGGGATTGAGCCCTGCATCGGGGGCTCTTTGCTCAGCGGGGAGCCTGCTTCCCCCCCACACCCTTGCCTGCCTGTCTGCCTACTTGTGATCTCTCTCTCTGTCAAATAAATAAATAAATAAAATCTTTTTAAAAAATTAATGTTCATATAACCTACAGCCCATAGACAAATACTTGAGGCAAGCGGACTATCTTAATGTTAATGCTCATTAGAGGGAAATACAACCTTAGTTTGACCATAGTAAGGCCTCAGATATCCAGGGAGTCTTCTTTAGCATACGAAAATCCTTTTGGAACTTCCCTTATCTTTTCTTCCCCCAACCCCAAAGTGTATAATCAGTGCCCCTCCCCCAAGCCCTCACCAATCCAAGGGCAGCAGCTTTTTCTGCCCACAGGTTCTGACCCCTTGCTTTAATAAAACCACCTTTTTGCCCTGAAGACATCTCAGGAGTTGTTTCTGAACGTTGGCTCCAGACCTCACCCCACTACACCCCCCCTTCATTCTAAAATTGCATCACTAGGACCCTGACATCATGACCTGAGCCGAAGTCAGACACTTAAGTGACTGAGCTTCCCAGGCACCCCAATAGGTAAAAGATTTTAAGATTTTATTTATTTATCAGAGAGAGAGTGGGAGAGAGCGAGCACAGGCAGACAGAATGGCAGGCAGAGGCAGAGGGAGAAGCAGGCTCCCCGCCGAGCAAGGAGCCCGATGTGGGACTCGATCCCAGGACACTGGGATCATGACCTGAGCCGAAGGCAGCTGCTTAACCAACTGAGCCACCCAGGCATCCCTAGGTAAAAGATTTTAAACTCAATCTTATATGTATGTATTGTGTCCTTTCAATGTACCTATATCACTTAAAAGTTAAGGGAGCTGTTTGAATCTATAGAACTGATTGGATGTAGCAAAATGCCCTGAATATTTAGTGCTAAAATGACAGATGGGATAGTATAAGTGTATTTGACAAAGGAAAGGAAACAGAAAACTTGACGGTTTCTACTGCAATACTGAAAATTTATTTTATGAAAAAATATTCAGAACAATGTAGGTGCTTAGTGAGTACTGCCCAAAACCATATTAAAAAAACCCCAAAGCAGTAAGTCATATTTAGATTGTCACAAGAGAATGACACTTCAGAGGTTGCTATTATTATTGCAGGGTGTTTTTTTTTTTGTTTGTTTTGTTTTGTTTTTTTTTAATAATCTCTACACCCAACATGGGGTTCAAACTCACAACCTCAAAATCAAGAGTTGCATGTTCTACATGCTAAGTCAGTCAGGCATCACTGGTAGGATGATTTTTAACTGTCCTCTTCCCGGTAGGAGTAATGAGATTGATGAATAGTGCTGTTGAGACAAAGTATAACTTTTGTAGTGTTAAACACGTATGCTAGACGTTCATCAAACTGTATTAAGTCTTTTCCTGGTTTTTCTGCTATAGTGACTTTTTCCCCCCATTATTTATCTGTTGCTAAGAATATATGTCCTGTAGCTATGGTCTCTTTGTGACCACTGGCTGTCAGTGCCAATTACAATTTAAATAGCCCAGGCAAAAATAATTCAAATGTGAATCAGCAAATAGCTGTCATCAACACATTACTGAAACAAAGTCATTTGAAGGGCCAAGTGAACTACGTTAACATTCAGACTCAGCCAACTAAGAATGAAAATAGCTGAATTTAAAATAGCTTTTTTTTTTTTTTTTTTAAGTAACCTTAACAAATGTGCTTCCAAGTAGGATAATTGCATTTGGACCAATCAAAGAAAGTTAACCTTTGCTTGGGGAAAAAAACAAAAATAAAAATAAGTAAATAAATCAGGTGGAAAAATAGATTTAAAATTGCAATAATTCAAGAAAAGAGAATAATTCTCTTAAATTTCAGCAATCAAAACTCAGTTTCTTGGGGCGCCTGGGTGGCTCAGTGGGTTAGGCTGCTGCCTTCGGCTCAGGTCATGATCTCAGGGTCCTGGGATCGAGTCCCGCATCGGGCTCTCTGCTCAGCAGGGACCCTGCTTCCTCCTCTCTCTCTCTGCCTGCCTCTCTGCCTATTTGTGATCTCTCTCTGTCAAATAAATAAATAAAATCTTTGAAAAAAAAAAACTCAGTTTCTTTATCTATTAAAACAAATACTGTTTTTACAAGTAAAAAGGATGCTTTGAATCTCTCAGTAAGAACACCTTTGCATAGTTTGTCCAGTAGAGGTGACGAATTTGCCTTAATCATCCCCACTGTTGGCTGTGGATAAAACCTTCTAGTGGACAAGGGAGAGTGTCAACATTTTGAAGGAAACCAAAATATGCCACTTTGGCATACGAATTATTTTGAGCTAAAAGCCATTCAAAACCACAGCTGCAAGAAAAGCTCTTCACCTCTCCATAAACTGTGTAAAAATAAAGTATAAATTTCCTCCTTTGTAAAGGAAATTTGTATTAATTAAATAAATTTCCATTTGTAAAGCTGTCTTTGTAATAGCGGAAGACTGCTATTTCTGGAGACAGCCCTTAGCACCTGAGAGATTCTGTGAACAAGATAACCCTTATTTACCACACACTTCCTCCCCTTACTTCCCCATAACTTGCCCTTCCTTCCCAACAGCCCAAAACCTGTGCGCTAAGAGGGTAAAAAAATCTCAATTATCTGGCCTCCTCCTTGAGTCTTCTATTTCTTTTTTAAACTCCCATGCATATGTACATAGTTAAACTTTTCCTCTTTTGATAATCTTTTTTCAGTTTGTCTTGGACCCCAGAAACTGAAACTCAGAGGGTAGAGGAAAAAAAGATTTGATCTCCCCTCTGAGTTCAAAGTACGCAGGGTGCACAAAGAATGTGCTCCTAGTTCAAATCAAAACCACATTGAGATACCACCTTACACCAGTTAGATGGCCAAAATTAACAAGACAGCGAACAACATGTGTTGGAGAGGATGTGGAGAAAGGGGAAACCTCTTACACTGTTGGTAGGAATGCAAGTTGGTGCAGCCACTTTGGAAAACAGTGTGGAGATTTCTTAAGAAATTAAAAATAGAGCTACTCTACGACCCTGCAATTGCACTAGTGACTATTTACCCCAAAGATACAGACGTAGTGAAAAGAAGGGCTATCTGTACCTCAATGTTCACAGCCACAAGGGCCACAGTTGCCAAATGGTAGAAAGAGCCAAGATGCCCTTCAACAGACGAATGGATAAAGAAGATATGGTCCATTTATACAATGGAGTATTACACCTCCATCAGAAAGAATGAATACCCAACTTTTTTATCAACATGGATGGGACTGGAGGAGATTATGCTGAGTGAAATAAGTCAAGCAGAGAGAGTCAATTATCATATGGTTTCACTTATTTGTGGAGCATAGGGAATAAGAAGAAATTGGGAGAAAGAGAGGAGAAGTGAGTTGGCGGGAAATCAGAGAGAGAGACAAACCATGAGAGACTGTGAACTCTGAGAAACAAACTGAGGAGGAGGGTCAGGGGATGGGTGAGCCTGGTGGTGGGTATTAAGGAGGGCACGTATTACATGGAGCACTGGGTGTGGTGCATAAATAATGAATCTTGGAACACTGAAAAAATAAAAATTAAATTTAAAAAAAAAAAAAAAAAAAAAGAATGTGCTCCTAGCAGTTGTCAAGTAGGAGGAAAGCGATTCATAAAGAAACAGCCCTTCAAAGTGGATCTTTAAGATCGAATAAGAGTTCTCTAGTAGGTGTATTAATTACAGAAGGACATAAAGGAAGAGCATGTTGCAGCGACATGAAATCATGAAAGAGCAAGGTGTGTTTAAAGAAAGCTCACCGTAGCTGATGGTCTGTGGGATGGAGGGTGAGGGAATTTTTGATATTATACTTGGCTTATCCCCTATCAATAAGGTCTTTTGACCAAATTATCTGTATAAATAGTTATTATGTTATGTTTTCTAAATTTTATGACTTTAATATTTTATTAGTTACATATATAAGTGATTTTAAATGTAAATGTTTCTATAAAGCTTATAGTAATAAGTTATTTTTTGTTCCACTATTTTTCACTATTCCTCCCCTCTTTTGGGGTGGGGGGCGGAGAGAGAGAGAAAGAGCGAGAACACAAGCAGGGGGAGGGACAAAGGGAGAGGAAAAAACAGGCTCCCTGCTGAGCATAGAGCTCTAGGACTAGGGGGCTTGATCCCAGGACCCAGGGATCATGACCTGGGCTGAAGGCAGATGCTTAACTGACTGAGACACCCAGGTGCCCCCTCAATTAATTCAACACAGTAAATTTCCACTGTGGGCTATATACATTGCTAAAGTTTGTTGGTAAAAAGTGATCAAGATAGAGATGGACTCTGACTTCATGGTGCTTATAATTCAGTGAAAAAGAAAGTGTTAAATGTTAAAAAAAAAAAAAAGCAATAGTTAAAGATGTTAAAAAGCTAATTACCATGAGGGAAACAAATAGACACAAAGACGGAATAACAGACATAGGGAGTGAAGATCTGTTTTACATGGAGTGGTCAGGCAGGATCTCTCTGAAGACATTATCAGCATTTTTTTATGGAGGACAAAAATGAAGTTCTGGTGGGCTGAGTGAGGAGAACTGAAACTCACACACTGGGACTGGATACACTCTTTGTTAGTATGTGAAATAATACCTTTCTCTCCATTAAAAATGTTGACACCAAGCCCAAGTAACTTACAGACTTACTCCAGGAGTTATCTGCTTCTGGAAGAAAAGACTATGAACCAAGGAACATTTTATTTATCAAGACAACGTCTTTGTTACCAGAATTTTCTTCTAAAGCCCTTCCTGTACCCATGCATCCTAAGCTATTAAATTATAAAATCTACCAAAGCTCCATCAGTGTTCTCTTTGTAAGGCTTATCTTAAAATTACACAGGCTAGGGGCACCTGGGTGGCTCAGTGGGTTAAAGCCTCTGCCTTCGGCTCAGATCATGATCCCAGGGTCCTGGGATCGGGCCCCACTTCCGGCTTTCTGCTTAGTGGGGAGTCTGCTTCCTCCTCTCTCTCTCTCTGCCTGCCTCTGCCTACTTGTGATCTCTATCAAATACATAAATAAAATCGTAAAAAAAAATCACACAGGCTATGTCCCAATTTTCCATATTGAGACACTTCTAGGGGACTGTCAGTGTGGTCTCACCTCCCCACCTCTGTGCCAAAATAAATCTCACAGCCTTTGCTTTTCTGGTGGCCTTTTCAGCAATCAACAGAAGACAGTGACATGCAATAGTCACATAAATGTTAAGTGAAGAGTCCAATCGCTAACCTAAAGCTATGAGGAGCTAAGTATACCTATTCCATGTTCAGTCTCAGCCCAAAGCCCAACATTTTTTTAAAATTAATCTATTTTCTTTTTTCTTTTAAGATTTTATTTATTTATTTGACAGACAGAGATCACAAGTAGGCAGAGAGGCAGACAGAGAGAGAGAGGAGGAAGCAGGCTCCCTGCTGAGCAGAGAGCCCCATAAATTAATCTATTTTCTTATAGTTCTCTCTGCCCTCTAAAAAAAGCAATGATCCTCTAACATCAACTTTTTACTTGGCTCATGATTCTATCTTTTCCCAGTTCCTGAGGAGGAGGCTCTCTTTTGATTATAGCATCTTCAGTCACTTAACTGGAACTAGTTTTAATATTCAAAAAAGCATTTCAAAATCATAAATGTTTGTTAAAAGCTGTGTATAGTAAAATCGCAGGATGAAATTCAAATTGTGTAGCCTGAAAATTGTAAGACGTCTCACTTCTGAAAAATGGACCTGTTCTGAGGCTCTTGACAGAACAAGCTGAGTGGGGAATAGAGCTAAGTAAAACCCACTGAGTTTAATGGAAACTAGTGGCAACTGTGGACAGCTCTAGAGAGAATGTTCCATCTGAAAGTGGGCAAGCTCCACTTAGTGTCCGCAGATTTTTGCCATGTGGGCATACGGGCCAATTTTGTCAGATACTTTGAGAGCTAGGTAAAGTCTCTCTGTCTCTCTTTTTTTCAAATGTGGGCAACAAGCAAGTATTTGGAAACTCCTCGGCTTTTGCCAAACAAAACCCAAGGGTAGGATTCCACCACCAGTTGCAGCCTCCGCCTGCTCAGTCCAAGTTGGTTTATTGACTCTGCCCTAGGCAACTCCTTAGACTTGTTTCCTTAGCCTCTCTCATGATGTTTATTTAACTTTAAGTGCTTCTCTTTTCTCTGTACCTATTCAAATACATCATTCTTCAAGTTCTAGGTCAATTTTGACTCCTTTTCCATGTTGCTCCTGCTTCACGATCACTCTCTGCTGGGATAATGTGTATTTATTAACTGATGACCTAATTTGTGACTTTATCGTATACTACTTTTCATTTTCTCATTAGCCCTGCCAAGATTTTTTATTAGAGAGGACACTTCTGTAAAAAAGATCTTAAAAGATTTGTAGCCCAGTCCCTCTGTATGTAAAGACTTGGAAATGGTAAGTAAATCCCCAGCATCATATTGTTAGTTGTTTAAAGACTCCAGAGGCTTTTTAAGTTTGCCTTGAAAATAGTAGGTATTAGATACACATACTTGATTGATTAAAATATGTCTGTCTTTGTAACAAATATCTCCTTAGACTTTTGTTTTAATTTCTTAACACTTAAACACAAAATTCTGGATTCAGCAATGAAATCGTGTTTTATAGAGTGTTATCTATAAACTATAAACTTCTTCTAAAAAATGGGTTGTTTTTATTTTTCAAAGAAAGAAAAAAGAAACACCCAAAACAATGGTCTGTTTTTGCATTCCATGTTAAGCTGAGGGAAATGAGTGCAAATTGCTTTGTTTATAAGATGCAACTGTGCCTCTTTTTAGTTTTAGAGGCAGTTTCCATTGGAGGAACCATTTTTCCTTCAGAATTTTGAAGTTGCTTATCCATTCAAAATGCTACTACTTAACTTTTCCCCAGGTGACTAAATTCAGATTTAACTAAGGTAAGATTTTAAAATATTTGTTCCAATCTAGAGAATTTAAGGGAACAATGTCATCCTAACCAATACTATCCCTACTAAAACTTGCATTACAATTATCACAAAAATATTGGTCATAATGTTTAGGCAGAAAAAAATGGACCTAAATAAATGATTAGATAAAAGACAGTCACAGCATTATAGGATTCTCCATCCTGTAAAATCTGAATCTGATTTTTTAAAATTTCAGGTACATACCCCGCAGTTCACTGCCCATTATGTCCTTTTTTTCTAGACCCTCTATAATTAATGAACATATTCACATTTACCTCTAACCTCTTCTCACATTTCTCTTCCTGTATAGGCAACTACCACTAAAGGATGACTATGAATACCTTTGTCACCTTTCCCATTAAAAGTTGAGGTCCTCCCTCCTTACCTTGCATCTGATTTGGCTAATGACTAATTACGTGATTCTAGTTATAACGGAAGGGGTGCTGTGTAAATTCCAGGACTCATCTTAGGAGTATTTGCAGTTTCTGTACTGATCTTATGATGTGACTACCTTGTTGGAGAAACCACATAGACAGTCCCTCTGGGTACCACGAGAGGGAGAGCATTCCAGCTGAGCCAAGCCTTCTACCATTTCTAACAACATTTTAGAAAGGTGAGCAGAGAAGTCCTACACACTATTGACCCCATCAGCCACCAGTATAAAACATTAGATACCTTCTGTGGACACCACATGAACACACCAGTAACCTACTCCAGCCATGCTTGAATTCTTGACTTACAGAGTTGTAGAGCAAAATGAATGGCTGTTGTTTTTAGCCACTACGTTTTAGCCTGGTTTGTTACTTGACAAAAGATAACTGGCACAGCACCATTCTATTGTATTTAATGTTTATCTTTGTTCCTTGATTTTTAATTACCTGTTCATACTTGATGCCACCTTTTTTTAAAAGTATCTTTTTAAGATTTTTATTTATTTATCTGAGAGAAAGTGAGTACAAGCACGGGGAACAGGAGGCAGAGTTAAGAAGCAGGCTTCCCGCTGAGCAGAGAGCCTGATGCAGGGCTGGATCCCAGGACCCTGAGCTCATGATCTGAGCCAAAGGCAGATGCTTAACATACTGAGCCACCCAGGTGCCCCTTGATGCCACTTTTACTATTAGGTTTGCTGATCTCTTGTTTTTCAGCAACTGGTTGTGTATCTATAGCTTAGTCCCTTGTTTTAGACATTACAAATAACTTTGTTTATTCCTTCATTGGTGTATTCATTTTCTTCATGGTGTCTATTGAACAGTTATTTTTATTTTAGTCTAATTAATTAGTTAATTTCCTTCCGGATATACTTTTGAAGTTCAAGAATTCTTTCACTGCTGCTAAGTCACAAAGATCTTTATCTGCACTCCTTTTATAACTTTATAGTTTTACTTATTTCGCTTCAGTATTTCTCCTGCTTTGGATGAATTCTTATATGTGATGTTGGACCGGAATCTCATTTTTTTTTCCTTCCATATAGGGAAGTCTTCTCCTTACTTCACCCACCCCCCACAAAAAAATCTACTAACCAATGTGTCCTTCCTTCAATGTGTGATATTTCTCTTATCTTATAGTAAGTTATATACAACAATATACCTCTAAAGTCTGTTCTCCCTCATTAACATATTTTTCCTGTTCTTCATTCTTTTTTTTAAAGGTTAATTTAGCTATTGCCAGAATGGTATTTCTTTGTATAAACTTTAGAATATGTTTATCTTCTTTCTTAAAAAAATCAACTGGAATTTTTTCAGATTATATTGAATTTACATTTTAATTTGGGATGAGTTGACACCTTTGCAATTTTAAGTCAAGAGTATGTAATTCTATTTATTTATTCAGAGCATCATCTTTCATCTTACATTTAAAAAAAAAAAAATTGTGTCGCCTGGATGGCTCAGTCAGTTGAGCAGCCAACTCTTGATTTTGGCCTGGGTCATGATCTCAGGGTCCTGGCTCCATGTCAGTCTCCCCTTCTCAGCAAGGAGTTGCTTTGTAAATACTGTATATTATGTTATTGTGAGCAGTATCTTAATTATTATTATACTTTTTGGTTAGTGTAGTGGTCACCATTTGCTACATAAGGAACAACTGAAAAAATATCTAGGGCATAGAGCAGTAAGTATTTTCCACTCCTGCATTGTACTGGCTTGGGCCACTCACTCAGTGGAGGGGCAGGGGATCCCAAGGTTTTAGGTTTCTTAGGGTGGAAGTCAGAAGCTCCCAAATGGCTGAATGGAAACAAGCAATGCTCTGAGCTGGTACACTCAAGTCATATACACTGTCACTCCTGTCCTTATTTCAGGGGCCAAAGCACATGATTTAGCTCAGTATCAGTTGAGTGGGAAAGTATATTCTCCCATGAAGGTAGTTCAGTGGGAATGAAAAACTGAAGAGTAAGTGAATCAAACACAATTAACCAAAATTAGCCTTCTAAATAGGCAGAATGAGTTGAGATCATCTTGATGTTTATTTAATAAAAAGATCATTTGAAAGTATCTGATTTCAACTAGGGAAATTTCAATATTATACATATATAATTATAAGCATTAAGCTTAATTAATTCTTAGATTTATTCCAGAAGTATTTTCATTTTAAAAAATTGTATTTATTTTAAGTAACCTCCTCAATAGGTATTGTGGGGCTAAAACTCAGGACCCCAAGATCAAAAGTCACATCATGTTCTGACTGAACCAGCTAGGTGTCCCAAAAAGTACTTTTGTTTTTATTTATTTATTTATTTATTTACTTATTTATTATTATTATTTTTAAGATTTTATTTTTATTTACTGGGCAGACGGAGATCACAAGTAGGCAGAGAGGCAGGCAAAGAGAGAAGAGGAAGCAAGCTTCCCGCTGAGCAGAGAGCCTGATGTGGGGCTCGATCCCAGGACCCTGGGATCATGACCCTAGCTGAAGTCAGATGTTCAAAGTATTGAGCCACCCAGGTACCCCAGTAGTTTTGTTTTTAAACTTGTTATTGAACATTAAGAGAAGATAATTTTATGAACTAATTGTTAATTGTGATGCTTTCACATAAGAGCTTGAAATGGTTATTATAATATTTGCTGCATGTTTTAGGATATTTCCCACTTTATGTTGTAGTAAATTTTATATGTATATATATAAATGTATGAATTGTCTTTCCTTTGGGGAGAGCAGTGAGAAACATATCTATCACCTAACCAAAAATCCATGGAAACAAGTGTTTCTCAATTTGATGTTAGGCAGCTTAATAGAATTATATATTCTCATTTGTTTCAGCAAGTCTGTTATCTCAGTGATAAAGTAAGTACTTTGCTATATTTTAAATTAAATGAAATTTTCTAGATAAATCAGAAGCCTAGTTAAAAAATAGCAAATATTCTTAAATTTGGTGTAATCAAATATCTTTTACCAGTAAGTCTACAATGGTGGAAAATATCCTCTGACTTCATTGTGGCATATTTAATATACTATTGTTCTTAAGTACTGTTGCATAAGAAATTCAGGATGAATTATTTTATTTGAGAAACTGATTTAACTGTATTCCCTGGAAAACTCTTCTACTGTTCTTATATACTGAACTTTAAGTTTCTTATTTTATTGGGCTCTATATTGGTGTTTAGAGTCTTTGGCTGAGAAGTATTCTATTTTATTTATTTATTTTGTTTGCCTTATGTATGTCTAGAAATAGACATACTTGTATTTGTGGGCTTTAGAAATAATCTCTAGATCCAAATGAAGATATATATATATCTATATCGTCTATATACTATACTATACTATATTTCAGCATATTTTTATAGAGAATTTAGAGGTCTTTTATCAATTCTATGTATATATACATATATCACATTTTAAGGCATTATCAAGTACCATGTAAGCATAATTTTTGCATGTACTATATATTAAATACATGCTTACATGGTACTTGATAATACCTTTAGGTAGTAAAAACACCTTAAAACAACAGCTAGCAATTATAGACATACAAACATACCTTTGAAAAACAACGAGAAATCTATTATGGAAACATTAGCCATTTTTTAATAATAATTTGGGAAGCATTAGAGACAGTAACCTGAATCCATGTTTTCAGTCAGGGGAGGTGTAAGGAAAAGCACAAATTCTGGAAATTAGATTAATTTAGTAATAGTAAGTCTAGTCTGCCACATTAAAATGCCCCAGAATCTTGTATGACATTGAGCATTTGAATGTCCAAAGCCCTGTCTACTGAGGCAAATGTACAGTATTCCTAAATCTACAGACTCTAATCAGGTGCCATGGAAGGAAGAATCTGGGGATATTAGGTCTAAGTTTTAAGGTTTTATATCCTCCTGGAGTTTATATTCTCCAAAGTATGTTTTGAAAACAATCCCTTTTCATTGTCACATCTTTCAAAAGTGCTCAAGATTGATATGGTTAAATCAATATTGCAAATTTTTTTACAGTTGAATAAAGAAATAAATACCAATATAATCCTTTGATGGCATTGCTTTCCAGAGAATAAAATGTTATCTTGTTCAATATCTTTGATAGCTTTCATTTTTCCAAAGGGTAATAATATTTAATGACAATGAGTGTCAATAATGCTAGAGACCAAAAATCTGTTCATCTATTTAATGGGCATGAGTGTTCTAATCTGAGAAAACAATGTATTTTAGACCGTCTCCAGTTTAGGTCTTTACTATAGTACTCCTTTGTGTTTCTGTAAGATTTAATACCAACTTGAGGGGCACTTTGTTGCTTTAGTCGGTTAAGCATCTGCCTTCAGCTCAGGCCCTGGGATCGAGCCCTGTGTTGGGCTCCCTGTTCAACATTGTCTTTAAAGTGCTAAGATACCACAAATGACAGAAAATCTTTTCACTTTTTTTCCATGACTATGTATCGATTTTAATTCACAGTTACCTTTACAATATTGTTACTGTTTGTATACTTCATCAGCAACATTCCAATAGAGTGTTAAATTATACTATTTCTGCTCTATTATTATTGACAGGATTAGAAAAAATAATAGTGTAGATGTGTTGTATATGATAGCTATTTCAATACAACCAATTTGTAAAATTACAGATTGTTTGCAAAAAATTATCTTTAAATTTGCAAAATAGTGTTGTTTATTGTTTCTTAATCTTATATGCTTTACGAATAGCTGTGATTTCTTTGCCTTTGCTTAGAAGCAGTCCAGACTGAAACCTGCTTTATTTCAATATGTCAAAATGAATTCCACCCAATGAAATATAAATTGAATTGCTTTCAGGAGTAAAATCACTTAGCTGCCATGAATCACAATTTGAGATTTTTAAAGAGCAAAACATTCTGGGGTGTGTGTGTGTTTGTGTGTGTGCATGTATGTGTGCGTGTGTGTGCATGTGTGTGTGTGTCCCTGCTTATGTACCAGCAGGAAGAGTAATACATTATTGACTGAACTCTGGAATTCGCTTGGAATTCCACTTTTACTGAAATGGAAGACTACTTTTCTTTGCCATGACTGATTTTGACAGTCAGAGATATTAGTATGTGATGATATTTTAAACATTCTCTCACCTCATTTCCTAAGCTTTAGTATAACAAATAATATATTATTGTATTGTGTTATTTTCAAATATTTAATGTATTTGAAATGTTTTAGGATGCAGATAACTTCAGCATGACCATTTCCACACTTTCAGGTATTTAAATAATGCCAATAGTTCTTATTTTTTTGGGTGTCAACTCCATTTAAACACATAATATCCCTGAATTTGTGAAATACAAATTGTACTAACAATGAAATATTGGTATGTTCCATTTATTTATTTATTTATTTATATTATTTTTTTAAAAAGATTTTATTTATTTATTTGACAGAGATCACAAGCAGGCAGAGGCAGGCAGAGAGAGAGAGGGGGCGAAGCAGGCTCCCTGCTGAGCAGAGAGCCGGATGTGAGGCTCGATCCCAGGACCCTGAGATCATGACCCGAGCAGAAGGCAGAGGCTTAACCCACTGAGTCACCCAGGCACCCCAAGTATGTGCCATTTAAAGTAGCTATTCGAGGAACGAAGTTCTTAAATATTTATCATTGTAGTGTTTGGAGGCTCCTTTCCATTATGTGAGCCTCAAAGTTATTCTTTCTAATTATTTTCCTATCTTATTTCTTGGAAGAAGATAGAAAAAATACTTAAAAGAGGCCATGCAACTGGGAAATTGAGCTACTGGCTGCCTTGGGTGAATTCCCCTAACCACCAGTGTCTTTGAAACCATTTTAAACAGAATTAGCAAAATTCTTAGATTACATTTCAAATAGATCCCTCCTCATTATTGCGTAAGTAGTTTTTCCTGCTTTTTTCTACTTTACTACTTTTCAGGTAATTAATGCACATAATATGTAACTGGCCCAAACTGTAAAGCCCTATTGTAAAACATTTTTTAATCTTTTGTACAAAGTATTTATTAAGCATTGAAATTTTGTATATGGGTATTTATTCTGTTGTCCATTTTTTTTTTTAAACACATATACCTGTCGTCTCAAAGTCAGTAATGATGCGAAATGTGTGTAAGGACACTTATTTTAAATTATTCCTGCATCAAGCAGGGTATAGCAAAATCAAAATTTTTAATGATATTTACCATGTACTAATGCTGCTATAAAGTCAATATTGTCTTTTTTCCATTTTCTTATGATAACTGGGAATCCAACAACTAAGTGAGTATAAGTATGGCCAAATCACAATTTATCTCTCAAAATTACTGCACATAGACATACTATAAACAAATACTGGGATCTAGTATCAGCTTGATTGGGTCTGAGACGAACCCCTGAACACTTAGTTGTGTGTTTATTGGCCTGGAAACCTTTTTGAGTACACAACATTTATTTGGCTTTGCTTCTTTTTGTATCTGTATTATATTTCTTTGCTTATTTTATTTTATTGTTACGCTGTTAAAGCAGTAGTCTTCCAAGCCCTCTAGTTCAACTTTCTTGACATTTACTTTCCACTTATTCATATTATCAATTCTTCTTGAATGATTGTAAAGACAGCAAAAAAGAATAAGAGTTTGTTGACTGAATTATGCAATTTGCTTGAAATTCCACATTTGCTGAAGTAGAAGTTAGTTTAGTCTCTACCATGATTTTGAGGAATTTCTCCATTTCATGTAGGTTCTCAAATTTATAGCATATATAGCCTATATTATTCCCTTATTATCTTTTAAATCTCTATACGGTATGTAGTGATATTCTCCTTTTCTTTTCTGATATTTGTTTTTTTGTGTTTCCTCTCTTTTTTTCCCCATTGAGTCTGGATTTATCAATTTTATTGCTAACTTCAAAGAATCAGCTTTGATGTCATCAGGTTTTCTGTATTGTTTTTCTCAATTTCATTAATTTATGTTATTATTTTCATTGTTTCTTTCCTTCTGCTTCTTTTGGTTTTAATTTGCTCTTCTAGTTAGTCAATTTGGAAATGTTGTGTTGATTTTACATCTTCCTATTTGTCTCTTTTAGTGCTATAAATTTTTCTGTAAGCATTGTTTCACTGCAAACCACAAATTTTAATTCTACTTTAATTTTTATTCAATTAAAAATATTTTATTTCCTTAGTGATCTCTGTTTTGACAAAGGGGCTGTTCAGAAGTATAAAACTTAATTTCCAAATGTTTTGATATTTTCCAGATATCTTTCTATTGCTGATTTCTGGTTGAATATCATTACAGTACAAGAAAATACTCTGTGTGATATCTACTTTCTAAAGAGTCTCGATAGCCCACAATATATCTTTATTTTTAGCTTCATAAATGTTCTTGAGACTACTGTGCATTTTATCATTGTTGAGGGAGGTTTACAGATGCCAATAACATCAGTTTGGTCAACCTTGTTGTTCAGGTCCTGGGCTGTTAGCCATTTCTGACTTCTCGTTCCATCAATTCCTAAAAAAGGATTTTTGAAGTCTATATTGTAATTGCATATTTGTCTAGTCCAATATTCAGTTACATTATTTTTTTATCTCATGAATTTAGAGGCTCTGTTGTTAGATTCACACACATTTAGGGCTGTTAGATCTTCTTTGAAAATTGAAATCTTTATCATTTTGTAGTTTTCCTCTTTTAGATAAAGCGATATATCAGTATTGGCTTGCCATTTTATTCTGCTTAGTGCTTGCATGGCATGCTTTTTTTCACCCTTTTACTTTTAACTTATGTCTTTACATTTAACATTATTCTTTGTAGACAGCATATTTTACTTTTTCATTAAACCCAATGTCAGTGTTTTAATTGGTATGTATAGCTTGTTTGTAATTAATGTTATTATTAATGTAGTTGAAGTAAAACAATCATGCTAGCTATTTTCTATTTGTTCCATCTCTTTGTTTCTTTTACCTTCTTTGTTTCTGTCATCTTTTATTTATTTTAGTAATTTTTAGGATCCCATTTAATCTCCACTAATTGTTATTTATATTTTTTTATTTAAACTTTTTTTTTAAAGATTTCATTTATTTGCCAGAGAGAGAGAAAGAGAGAGCACACAAGCAGGGGGAGCAGCAGGCAGAGGGAAAAGCAGGCTCCTCGCTGGGCAGGGAACCTGATCCCAAGACCCTGAGATCATGACCTGAGCCATCCAGGCACCCCCTATTTATCTTTAAAGAGTATTTTTAGTAGTTGCTCTCAGACTTACAGTGTTTATCTTTAATTTGAGTATACATTCAAATCATATTATATAGTTTCCTATGTAGAAGAAACAACAGTTCACAGATGGTGTCTAGCTTAGAATGGTCTGACTTAACATTTTTTGACTTTATGGTGGTGCCAAAGTGATCCTCATTCAGTAGAAACCGTACCTGAGATTTTGATTTTGATCTTTTCCCACCTGGTTACAAAGTGTAGGAGACTTTCTCCTCATGCTGGATGGTGGCAGAAAGCCATAGCTCCCTGTCAGCCACCTGATGACAAGGCTGAACACCTGATACTCTTACTATCATTCGGTACTGTGCAGTATTCAATAAATTATGTGAGATATTTAACATTTTACTGTAAAATAGGCCTTATATGTTAGATGATTTTCCCCAACTGTAGGCTAATATAAGGGATATTTAAAGGATATTTAAGAGAGTTTAAGAGAAATTAAACTGGAATGTTCTGTGGGTTAATGCATTAAATGCATTTTCAACTTATGATACTTCTATTTAATGAAGGGTTTATTGGATTATAACCCTACTGTAAGTTGAGGAAAATTTCTACCCCCAATTTCTCCCTCTCTAGTACCATATAGTTTGGTTTGACATGTGCTATCAACTTTGGGTTGTACTGATGATACTTTCACTCAGTTTTTGTTTATCTGAGAGCAGCTTTATTTTTTCTTTGATTCTGAAGTATGTTTTTATTGTGCATATAATTTTGCATTGAAAGTTCTTTCTCTGTCAGCACTTGAAAGATATCACTTTATTGTTTTCTGGCTTCAGGGGTTCTGATTTGAAATCTACTGTACTGTGATATAGGATGTGTGTTTTTTCTCTATTTTTAAAATTTGTTTCTTTTTCTTTGGTTTGGAGAAGATACACCTAGATTTCTTTTTGTTAGCTTTTTGTTTGCTTTAATATTCATCCTATTTGTATCCTTTAAGATCCTGGGAGCTGTGGTATAATATCTGTTTTAACTTTTGGAAAATTGATAGCCATTATCTTTCAAATATTTCTTCTATCTTTTTCTTCTCTAGGATTCCAACATTCCTTCCAGCATGAATGTTAGATCACTTAGTATTATCTCACAGTTCTTGGGTCCTCTCTTCTTCTTTGGTAAAATTGTACTTTCTTTTTTCCTCTTTGGTGTATCCCTTTGAGAAATTTATTGATCTATTTTCAAGTTTATTGATTGAAGTCCCCAGCTGTGCCAATCTATTAATGTGACATCAAAGGCATTCTTCATCTTTAATTCTGTTTTTTTGTTTTGTTTTGTTTTTATTCTAGCATTTTCATTTAATACTTTCTTAAGTTTCCATCTCTCTGCTGACATTTTCCACTGGTAATCCATATGGTCCACCTTTTCTACCAGAGGCCTTACCATGTTAATAGTAGATATTTTAAACTACATGCCTGGTGTATCTAGGATTTATCTATTTGTGGCATAACTGAATCTGGTCCTGACGATTGCTTTGTTTGTTTATCACTTACTTCTTTGCCCATCTTGTAATTTTTTAATGTAACCAGACATTTCATGCAGGACAGTAGGGATGGAGATAAAAGATTTTATGCCTAAATATGGGTACCTCTTTTCTTCTGTGTACATTTATGGGAGTATTTAGGAAATCTAATTAGTGGTCAAACTGGGCTTGGGCTTTTGGTTTGTTTGCTCCTGTGGTTTCCTCGGTGCACCACACATTTCAGACACCTCTAGCACAACCTTCTCTTGCTGTGGGGCTGTTGTCCTGAGATGTTTTCTGACTGTCTCTTCGACTTGCTGATTTCAGGCTTTTCTTGGCTCTGTGCCTCAGAGAATTCCTCTCCACGCTCTGGCCCCTTTTCCACTGTTACTTGGAACTTGTATTGTTGGTGATGGAGAGTTTGCATGTGTGGTGGTAGAGGAGCTGTTTTCTGTTCTGATTAACTTGAGTCTTAGACACTATATACTCTTGAGGGTTTGCCTTCTCAGTGATTTTGCCCTGTCTCAGGCTGCAAGGCTTGGCCCAACATATATTCCTGCCTTTCCCCCAAGGACTGAGAGTATTTTACTCCTTCCTTCCCATAACTGGGATTGTTTCTCACAGGGTCCTAAGGGATTGTCTTTTTGACTTTCTTCCAGCGGCTTAAGGCCTTTGTTCCATAGCAGAAATAGACAAAGATGTAGGCACTCTGCTTTCTTACAGTGGCTGTTTGCTTCTTTTCTTTAGCCTGTGCCCCATGGATGCTTTCTTAAGATGGTCATCCTGCCTCTAGCTATTCTGAGTATCTAGTAGATCCATGGCTGTGAGTAGGTACAAATTCCCTATTAGGTTACAGGCTGGCATTGCATCAGATCATTCATTTTTCTGTTGTACTAGAATAATCAGTTACTAATCTAGACAAGAGTCTACATAGGAAGGAAATTTAACATACTGAGCAATACTGATCTCACAGCTAGAAAAGGCACTATTTTTACTGTGATCTGGGTGAATAATGAACCCCACTGTTATGCATTATACAGCTTTGCAGTTGTATTGTCTCTCAATACAGGGAGTGTTGAAGAAAAAATAGATAAACATACAGGAGAGTTCAGTGTATTATCCTTGTAACTTTTCTGTAAAATTGAAATTATTTTATAATAAAATATTTCTTGGGACACCTGGGTGGCAGAGTCAGTTAAGCATCCAATCCTTGGTTTCAGCTCAGGTCATGATCTCCAAGTCCTGGGATGGAGCCCTGAGTTGCGCTCCACAATGAGTGTAGAATCTGTTTGGCATTCTCTTTCCTCTCTCTGTTTACCCCTTACCCCCAACTCTCTTTCTCTCTCTATCAAATAAATAAATCTTTAAAAAATAAATAAAATGTTTCTTGCCATCAAATGATGCTGCTAAGGAAATAGTGTAAAGACAAGCCACATATAACCAACAGAAAAGAAATAACAGCAGCTTAGATAAAAAATTCCGATTATTCGGTAACTAAAAAGTTTAAAAAAAGAAAAATGGGAAAATACAAGGAAAAATGTTCAACAAAAGATGAAATATGAGTGAAAACAAACATAAAAATATGTCCAACCTCAGTATGAGAAGAAAGAAATATAAAATATGGTGATGATTCTTTACCCACCAAACTGGCAAAAATTTATAACTGACAAAAAATAGTGTTGTAATGTAAATGCTGAATCACTAAATTTTACACCTGAAACTAATATTGTACTGTGTGCAAACTAGCTGGAATTTAAATAAAACCTTGGAAGAAAATAATGTTGCAGAGAATGTGGAGCAACAAGAATTCTTATACAAGGTTTGCAGATGTGTAAGTATATAGTGTAAAACAATTTTTATTTGTCACCCTTTTGATATCTCTATACCAAAGTCTAAGAATCATTTCCTGGAAGACTAGAAATGTAAAGGATTGTACAGATATACCTCCTGCACTTGAACACCATGGATGTGAATTCCCACATACTAAATAGTGTTATATATTTTGTGTGTAAGATTTCTTAACATGCCAAAGGAAATTTGCAATCAGATTTCACATGGTGTTTTTCTCAGATTTGCACATAGAAAGCTAATTAAATTCTTCATTATTTTATAAATTTCTGCTTCAAATAACTTTTTTATTTTTTTATTAATTAATTTATTACATATTTTATTTATTTATTTGACAGAAACATAGTGAGAGAGGGAATGCAAGCATAGGGAGTAGGAGAGGGAGAATCAGTTTCCCCACCCAATAGGGAGCCCAGTGTGGGGCTTGATCCCAGGACCCTGGAATCATGACCTAAACCAAAGGCAGATGCTCAATGACCGAGCCACAAAGGCAGCCCTTCAACTAACTTTTTAATAAAACAAAGTATTACTATATTGGTGAACTAATTTTAAATATCAAATGGCAAATGACAAGAAATCTCTTTTTAAATTTTAGCTGATAACAAAGAAACTTTGTACTAGCTGAATTATAAAATGCTTATTTCTTGGGACCAAATGTAACTAATTTTTTTTTTTTAAGATTTTATTTATTTGGGAGAGAGAGAAAGCAAGAGCAAGAGGTAGGGGCAGGGGGAGAAGGAGAGCCAGACTACCTGCTGAGCAGGGAACCCTACATGGGGCTTGATCCCAGGACCCTGGGATAATGACCTGAGCCAAAGGCAGACACTAACCCACTGAGCCACCCAGGCATCCCCCGCAAAACAAGTAAACTACTTGAAGAAAATAAATTGAATTTTCTATACTGATGTTTTATAATTTATTTCATTGGAATCCAAATGCAATCTAAAATAAACCTTAGAGCATTCATGAAAATGCATGATGGCCAGATATCTACAGATCAGATCATTATTACTTAGTTGAAATTAATATCCATCAAATGGAAACTTTTCCATCAAATGGAAAGAGTTATAATTATTTTCACTTACAAAAAACTTTGAAAATTTATTATGTTTATACATTTAATAGTGCCTCAAGATAAGATTTTTTTTTTAATCCTACACACAATGCTTAAGGAAAATAACTGAAACTATTTCTAATTACTTTTTAATACCACAGTGTTGGATTGTGCATTCCTTTGCCTGTTGGGGCAACACAGAATTGATGTTTTGTTTTGTTTTATAAAAGGACTCCCAGATAGATGAATATAGAAGAAATCCTGTGCGAGATATGACTCTATTATTTTCCCAACACTACCAATAAATTCTGATTCAATGTAACAAAAATGAAAAAGACAGAAAATGCTTTTTAGTCTTAAATTTGAGATGGAGCCCCCCCTTGCTATAAATGTTGGACTTTTATAATGTATAGGAACAATTCCCTGCTCGACTTCTGTGGTTATGCCACCTGCTTCTGTTTGTAGATTGCTAAATATGTATTTCATTTTTTTCTTATTTGTCCTGTTTCTCTGAGAGTGGCTAGGTTTTTCTGTTCCCTAGTTAAGTATCTAGTGGAGTTTGAGTTCTCCGGAAACAAATTGTGAGATGGAGGAGTTCACACAGGAGAGTTATTAAGGAGTGCTCCCAGAACCAACACCTATAGATAGGAAGAGGAGAAAGCGGAACTGGGCAAAGGAAAAAATGATCTATGCTGCAGACTCAACAAAAGCCTCAACAGATCTGGAGAAGGAGATCTAAAGCTTGAAAGGTCCTTCAGAGTTTCCTTGAGTTGGGTCGAGGGAGATTTGGGATTTATACCCCTGTGCTAATTTGTCTTTGAATGTGAGTTCCTGGGGGAGAGGCTGTATCCTTGGGTGAAGCAGCTCTCTTTTACAAACCATCTCCAGAAGAAGGTTGAGATTTGAGAGGTCTCGGTATGAAGCACCCTGAGAACATGGAAGATTAAGTTCTTTGTTCTAAAAGGGAGAACTAGGTGAGAGTCATAGCACCCTCAACAGCCCACCCCTTGCACCACTCAGAGTCACATCTTTGTATGAAATTTACCAATGGGTTTTTTTTCAGATTTCTTGGGGCTTTTAATCTTGAGAAACTAGTGAGAAGAACTATAGCTCTTACCACTGCTGTTGGTCACTGGGCCACAACTAATAGTGTTTCCCTGTTATACTGTCCTTTTCAGATTTCTTTGATCTTAAGCTATTTTCTCACACACATGAACACACTCAAGAATAAGTAAATATTTTTATGTTCTTCTTACTTTTAGTCTCTTTTCTGTTCTTTGTTCATTTACATACATAATTTTGAGCTGGATTTCCAGAAATCTATTTGTCAGCTGAAGTTTTTCAGATGAATATTATTAAGCAACCAGTATTTTCTCTTTGTATTATACATTTCTTAGCCATAAATGAGACAGAATAAGGTTAAAAATATAATACTGCAAAATGTACCCACAAGTAGAGTAAGTCCCCAAGTCTATATCTATATTCCTCATTCTTCCATGTAGAAACCCATTAGTAAGTTTCCATTTAAGTGACGTTCAATTGAGAATGAAAATGACACATTCTGCATTGTTCTAGTGTCACTAAACCACCCAAACATTACTGTAATATACTCATACTTCATTTTTGTGTGGTAAGCCTTTTTTTTGTAATCCCTGATTCATTTTAATAGGTAAAGAGGAAGAATGTTAAAATATTTCCATTACCTCACCAATATAATCACCATGCATTTGCAATGGCTTCAAGCTAAAAGCAATACAATTATGACCAAGTATAAATACGTGTGGCCAAAGTGCTTGAGATATCCATTATCTCTTTTTTTCCCCCCTGTTTTTAAAATGTAGATCTAACTGACTTTCAAGTAATATGGGAATGATGCATTATCCTGAACACTAATAAGTTTGTTTCATGAACTAACTTATGGTCAGGCTAAAATCCTTACCATCTCTGAGTCCTCCAAGTCCTTTAATTTGCTGTTTCTGAATGGTTGTTATTAGCAGAAAAAGACTGCCACTCTGATGAATCATCTGCACCCATACCTGTCTATAGGACAACATTCAGTCATGGTTCCATCCAGTCCTGGATCATTTTCTCAATATCTAATTCAGTTTTTTCCTTTGTGTGTTAGTTTCATCTTTGAGTTGGTTTCCATGACTGTTGGAAGATGAGATACTAGCAGCCGCTGAAAGCAATATGGTTCACATCAATGAAGAGTAACAACATTTCTTCCTGTAAGTATCAAAGTCCTGAAATTCACACTGATTGGACTGTCCCTGAGTCATTCCTTATGATCAAGCAGTTGTACTGATTTTCTAGCCGTAATTTTCCTTTGTGGAAAGTTAGGTAGGAATACCCTGTCTTAGATAAACACCTTGATACTGAGTATTGAGGTTATGTCACCGAAAGAAATGCTGCAACATCGTGGGATAGGGATAGATTAGATGTTGATGTGAAAACTTGTGATGGCTATTACCACAGATGAGTTCCCTGGATGCAAATCTTGAGAGTGGATTTGGTATTCAGGAAGTATATTAGGGTGTATCCTTAGATCAACACCTGTGGAGGAAGGAGAAGGAGATCAATAATGGGCAGAGCAGCAGAGCCAAGGACAGGTTTCACCAACCCTCTTAAATGTTCTCTAGCTAGAATTGTTCTTTAGAGTTGTTCTCAGTTAGATTGAAATGGCCAGGGGTTTGCCCTTCCAGATCTGTTCCAGATCATTGAACATGGCCACTCGGGAAAGAGGCATGACTCTGCTGCTTCTCTGGAGGTGAGGCAACTCCTAAAGGGGTTGAAAGCCAAAGGCACTTGATGATAGGATTCCTAGCAGCTGAGCCAGAACTACTTCACATCCTGGATCTGCCACATTCACCATAGGCCCTACAAAGTAATATGTGAAACTCTATTCATGAATATCCTTTATGTACTGGTAAACTCTGAAAGTGAATTGTGTTCCAACTTGACAAAAGAGTCCAAGATTGATTTAATTAATTCTGTGTTCTTCAGATAATCAGGAGTTAGATTGAAACAAAAGGTAATGTTTATTTTCCTCTCCTCATAATTCCATATCAATCTCAAATCCGGAAGAGGCAGACCATGCATCAGAATTCTTCAGAAATATCAATCCACCTCACATTTAGCTTTATAAATAAAACACAGGCTTTTGGATTACTAGCTAAGTTACATAGCAGCATAAAATCACACTCCCTCCTACTAATAAAATGAACAAAGTTTTTAAAAGAAGAGAGGAAGAAAAAGGGAAGAAATTCCATCATAAGCAGCCATAAATATGGAAATGTGAACAAATGGAAGCCATACACCTCAAAAAAAAAAAACCCAAGGAAAGAAACAGAGGATTCTGATCTGATAGATGACATAGTCTGGGATCCCTGAGCCAGTTTTCTTGCTCCCAGAATCAACCTTGAAAAAAGAACATGACTTTACAAAATTTTCTGAACTCTCACTAAAATCTTCCATATGGAAAAAAAAAAAAATGTGTACTTGGGGGAGAAGTAGGCCTACCTTTTGATTTTATCCCCCTCTACTATTATTCTATATGGTTTGATTTTTAAAATAATAAGTAAGCATGGGATGCCTGAGTCGCTCAGTCAGTTAAGACTCTGCCTTTGGCTCAGGTCATGATCCTAGGGTTCTGAAAGTGAGTCCCACATCGGGCTCCTTGCTCAGTGGGGAGCCTGCTTCTCCCTCTCCCTCTGCCTGCTGCTCTCCCTGCTTGTGCTCGCTTGCTCTCTCTCTCTCTGACAAATAAAATCTTTAATTTTTTAAATGAGCATATGTTATTTTTACTTAAGTAGGGATTATCTGTGTGAAAAATAAAAATAAGAAATAAAAAATTAGTTCATGTGTCCTCTAAGCAGTACCTAACTTATGAGCACCAGGACAATGAACTGGAATCTGAGTTGAATTTGGTCAGTGTCTTTTTTGCTCAACAAATCTTCAATAGACATACTTCCAAAAAAAAAAAAAAAAAAAAAAAGAACTGTTTGATTCAAAACAAGTAATAGAAATTATACTACATCAATTTTCTGTATGAATTTACGCTAAAGAGATGACAATATCTCTTATACATTACCTTAGTACTTTTTAAGCAGTATACATTAAAAAAATAACTCTTCTCTTCCTAAGTCCTTTTTTTCTATAGGTTTATATTGTAGGTAGTATTAGTGACAATGAAAATCATGCATTTGTTGTGTCTTCCAATAACGGATATCCCATAGGGAACTACTAGCTGGGGTCAACCCCTAGGGGCACCTCTTTAGGACCCATTATGTATTACTAACACCTAACTTTCATATCTCAAAATAATGCAACTAGAAGCCTGCTTAGTGCATATCCCACGGCTAGATGAATATCGAGGTTCAGCAGATGATTTTCTCCCTCTACTCTTCTTCTTGCCTCCCACCATGCTTTAAGTGACCGACCTTAAAAAAGAAAAAAGGGGTAAGAGGAGAAAGAAAAACAAATAAACCATTTGGCTAAAAGGGATGAAAGGAATGCATATCAGTAAATCCAGTCCTTAAAGACCATTCTATGTTAACGTAATCCCACTGTCATCATTGGCTTTGTGTGAGGGTTCCAAGAGACTGGAGTTGAAATTGCAGATGTACCATGTATTAGGATTATCCAGAGAAACAGAACCAGTAGGATGTATTTAGATATGGATAATGTAGAAAAGGAAATTTCTTATAAAGCAATTGGCTTGCGTACTTATGGAAAAGAAGAAGTCCCACAATCTGCCACCTGCAAGCTAGAGAATCAAGAAAAGTTACTGGTATAATTCAGGCTGAGTCTGAAAGCCTGAAATTCAGGTGCTTATGGCATAAGTCCTGGTCAGAGTATAAAAGTTCAAGTGCCAGTTTCTCTAAAACCCTGGGCAGGAGGAGATGGGTATTTGAGCTTAAGCAGAGAGAAAGAATTTGTCCTTCCTTGGCCTTTTTGTTCTATTTAGGTCCTCAACAGATTCAATGATGCTCAGTGCGTTGGTGAGGGTGATCTTTACTCAGTTGACATAGTCAAAGGCTAATCTCTTTCAGAAACACCCTCACAGATACACTCAGAAGTGGTTCACCGTTTATCTGGGCATCTCTTAGCCCAGTGAAGTTGACATACAGAATTAACCATTACACACCCTGGCAATCTTCTTGGTCTTTTTATGCCTCACTTTCTTTATCTATTCATTGGCTATAAATAAGGAGTAGTATTCTTGGGGTTACTAAGAGAATTAAGTAGGTCAGAACACTTTATAAATGGTAACATACTATAAAACACAAATGAAACAGGATCCCCCAGTTGTACCCAGCCTAAACTAATTTAGACTCACTTTGACAAATCAGAGAGATGATGACTACTCCACATGTTATTGTGCAGGAGCTATTTTATTTTCAGACTAAAGAAGAAAAGTGTGTGTGTGTGTGTTTTAAAATGTAAAAATCAGCAAATGTTACTATGACATGGAGGTCAGAAACAACATACAGATACTAAAGAACCAAGTGACGGAGATGGCCCTGGGGATTTTTAAAAGATATTTAACAGATTTTAAATGACCCAGCATCTCTTGATTTGGTGTGGGCTTGGGCCAATTTTAGTTAGATTTCATGTGGGAGGTAGGCCTAAGATAGCATTCAAAATACATTAATGAAAGCTGACTTCTCCTTGGGAAATGTATGTAGGAGCATAGATATCCATACAATGGTCAGACTCAGTCCATTCTGGAGATTCCTGAGCGATCTTCATAGGTCTTCCAAGGAAAACAATGTGAAAATCAACAAATTAAATAAGCTTTAAAGTTATCTCTAAAAGAAAGAATTGAACTGAATGTTATAGATTTACTATATAGATTTATTTCTGTGTTGTGTTCTTTGGTTGTGGTTTATACCAAATTCAAGAATCATGCTCTTGAACTATTCCCCCACTCATGAATACATTTAAACTGAAGGAAATATAGTATAACATCTGTCATTTTCTGTTCCTTCTTCTTTTCCAGTCCTAAGGCCATGCAGGGAACTACTATAGTTACTAAGTACTCTATCAAAACTAACCATTTTCCTACAAATGCGCAGAACTAGTCTTTGATCTGACAAGCAAACTTTCCTGTGAAAGAATTCTTCACTCATTCATCACTTTGAGTGGTGGTTGGGTTCAAGATACAATGGGAAAAGCAGGGAATGACATGGCTTTATCTTTAATAAATTTCCAGTCTGGTGAGAAAGAAAAGAAAAAACAAAAGTCTTATAGCATGAGTTGATACTTTTTACAAAATAGGTATAAAATACTATGAAAACACAGTGGGGGAAAAGTGATGGAGTCTGTTCGAAAAAGTTGTCACCTGCCAGAAGCAAATTTCCACACCAGTCTTGAAGGATGAGTGAGACTTTATCACAGAGAGAAAAGAGAAAGAGATGATGGGGAAGAGAAGGAGGTGTATAGGGTCTGGGCAGAAAAACAAATGTGGATAGGACATGGAGGACTAATTAACCCAGGATATTAGCCTGTCAAATAACAGTTGATGAGGCTTTCAAGTGAGGGAAACACTAAGGCCAATTGACAAGTTTTCATTATTTTTACTAATAAAAGCAAATAAACAGTGTCAACTTTTTGTTGTTATTACTCTTAGATTTTTAGATTGCCTTCCTCTGGAGAACACAATGCACAGTCTCATTACATTTTCTTTCTTTTAAAAAAATATTATATTAATTTATTTCACACACACACACACACAGATAGCACAAGCAGAGGGAGATGCAGGCAGAGACAGAGGGAGAAACAGGATCCCTACTGAGCAAGGAGCCCTATTCAGGCCTCAATCCCAGTATCCTGGGATCATGACCTAAGCCAAAGGCAGATGCTTAACTGACTGAGCCAGCCAGGCAACCCTCTCATCGCATTTTGTTACTGTGGTCTCAGGGACAACTTTTGGACTTAGGCAGATCTTTCATTGAAATTTTGCCAACTCTGGCCAGCAAGCAGCAAAAGTAGACGTGATAACAGAAATTTGACATTGTAAAATTTTCTGGCTATATTCAAGAGAAATGGAATAAATCAAGTCAGGTTCTAACCTGCTTATACAAACTGAGCCTTCAACCATTTAAATTTTCACTCATCATCACTAATTATAATTCTATATGTTTTTGAAGGCTTCATAGTTCAACCCTAGCATTTTGCTCAAGGCTGACACTTGGGCTTCCCCTTCAAAACTTCATAAGAACTAGAATCAGGTAAAACCAGTTTAGCAGATCTAGTAGAGGGTGAGTTACAATCCTTACACTATCCCGTACTCCAAACACTTACCCCCAAATTGATGGGTGCTGGTGCTGGAATGTCAACATTCTCAGAAATACTGTCAACAAAAGCAGGGCTGGTCTCCAAGATATTCAAAACAAGTAACTGAATAAGGTACTATTTTGAAATATGACTTCTTTATAGCTGATTTTGGAATTATTGACCACATAGAATTTTATTTATCTGGCCTCCTTCAAAGAGAATAACTCTCAGAGCTTTGTGCATTGATAATGTTTTAGGGTTTTTTTGTTTGTTGTTGTTGTTTTTTTAATGGTAGGTCATGAAAAATTTTGAGGGCAGTGGAATTGCCTGGAAAGTAATATGAAATTATAATCATTTGTAATTCTAACAAAGAAAAAGTGCATTCATAAAAACCCACAGGCAGTCATGAAATTAAAAACTACAAGAACATAAGCCATTTTGTTTCATTTTAAAGTGCCCATTAAAGTGGCCCTTCAGAATACTGAGTAACCTTAAATATATCATCACAGAAGCAAAGAATTTTAGATTTTTTTTTTTAAAGATTTTATTTATTTATTTGACAGAGAGAAATCACAAGTAGATGGAGAGGCAGGCAGAGAGAGAGAGAGAGGGAAGCAGGCTCCCTGCTGAGCAGAGAGCCGGATGCGGGACTCGATCCCAGGTCCCTGAGATCATGACCTGAGCCGAAGGCAGCGGCTTAACCCACTGAGCCACCCAGGCGCCCCAAGAATTTTAATGTTCAGAGCGACTTTGGATACCAGCCTTTTAATTTGACATATGAGTGACTAAGTTTGATAAAAAATAAGTGGCTAGGCTAAATTCACAAGAAAAGCAGAAATTATGTAACAGAGTTCTTGACTAAGCATTGAATTCTGATAGACATTATTTAGAGGTATCGCTTTTGGAAATATTAAACTATATGTTTTCTTACCTGTCTTATCTCTTTACCTAAAGTACTCGATTCAGGTTGAAAGACATGAGGCTGCTCTGTCTTAGCAGAATCAAATTCTTGGTTTTTCACTCAAAAACCATGGTCCAGATGAAAGAAAGACTAGGTTATAGAACATTGTATATTTAGGATGAACCAGTAATCTATTCCCCATTCCCTACCCTTCCCTTATATATAAATAAGAGAAAACAAATCCTTCAAGAAGAGAGAGAAAAGTAATCACTGGAGAGAAGGACAATTAAAAAGTAGGCTTTATCAATGTACACTCCAAGGAGATGATAAATGAGCAGACAAGTTTGGAGATTTTAAGACAAAGAGGATCTGCTGCCTGCTCACACAGAGGCAATAGTTTTGAAGCAGCTCCCTGGACCAAAGTGCAAAAAGGGTTGGTAGGAGTATTGCAGAAAGAGAGTCACTGCTTCACTCCAGGGATGGAGCCCAATGATGAGCCCCAACAGGGTACAGAACTTTGAGGTTACCAATTAGCTAAATGGTGACAATAGGGAACACCTTCCCACCCAGGAAACAACTGCGATTGGTTTTGATAGAATAGCCTTATATTTGCATTGTGGGTTTTTACTTTCTGACTACCAAGTCTTAGCCAACAATACCTTCCCAGAACCTGAAGACTATACAATCTAAGAGCACAGGGTACTACTTCATAGCAAACGAAGTGCAGGTGTGAGCTTGAACATGGGATTCACTGATCCTATTATATACTATACTATCCAGAGGTTTCTGGCCTGATAAAATGACTGCAAAAAGTGGAGAAAACACATCTAAAGCCTCAGTTTGGAGAAGGCAACCTGACAGGATTCAGTGTCATCTTCCAGGATGCTGTGCCTACTCTAAAAGACTTTTCTGTGTTTCTGTGTCTTCAATGGGTAGAATACTTGGCTCCCCAGTCTAAATGGTGGAAAGAGAAAATACATTATTAGGGAATTTGTGTCTTCCATTCCTACAACTCTGAACTGTGAGGACTTAGATGTACTGGTTCGCAGCAGGAAAATGCTTTAGTCAGGAGATACAGAAGGAGTTCCATTTAACTATAAAGATCAGTAGCAACCTGGTCACGTTGGGCTCCTCGTGTTGGGAGACAAGGAATGAGAAAGGAGTCTTACCATCTTAGAAAGGATAATTGATCCTGATCACCATGTAGGGCTACAGCTACATGATGGGGACCATGTGAAATGAGTTTCAACCAAGGTAATCGACTTGGGCACTATTTTGCTAACTATGTACAACTTTAATGGTAAACAGAAAAAATGGAGCAGTAATGATGGGCTAGTCTGTATAGGGCTCAGACTTCAGGGATGGATGTCTGTTACATCACTAAGGACCACCAAGAACAGCAGAGAAGCTGTTTTACACAATGGTATAAAAAATCAGCAAAAACTATTTTCATGTCAACACTAGCAAAGAACTAAAATCAGAGAGGAACAATAACCTTTATTCATTGATGATTCAACAGGCTTCAAATAACTTCTCTGCAATCCACTTGGGAATTTATAGACAAAAGTGGTTTCAGTTATTTCTGAATGAATTCCCATCTGACATAGCCAAGGAAGAATCTAAAATGTCACTAAATATTGCCTCCAAAAGTTTAAGAGTTTATAAAATATAACGTTTTCTGAATATCCCACCCTTTTGGGTGGGAATAGGAAAATATCCTAGGGGATATTTTGAAAATATCCCCTAGGTGGGATGTTTATACTGGGAAAATATCTGCTTATCTACAGAGAAAAAATAAAAATTAAAGTGGTTTTGCCACTTTAGAAATCTTTTGTTACATTGCATTTTTTAAAGGGTGTCTAACCATAGCACTTTTCAAATAAAAATAAACAATGTATTGGGCAGTAAGTATCCTGATAACATTAATTCATGAAAATCATTCAATGGAAATCATTAATTTGCCTTTCCTGTCAGTTTAAAAGTCCTCTAGATAATTAAAAGAGACAAAAAGGGAGAGTACAATCTCTAACATGGAGACTTCTGTATGATTATTAAGTTAAATAGTAAGATTATATTTTAGGTTAATGAATGAGAAATTAATATAGGACTGAACTAATTAAAAGGGAAAATATTTGTTTAATGACATAATATATAAAGTTTCATTTTAATTATATCACTTCATTGCTTAAAATCACTTACTAGCTTTTTACTTCCTGTAGGATAAATTCTCATGTCTGTATCTGGGCATTTACGCTTCTCCCTAAGGTATTCCGAATCTAATCTTAATTTACCTTCTTCCACAAATTCTTCTCTTAAGCCATACTTGACTACTTGCTGGTCCCCCAAATTGCCCACTATAATTTCATTTCCATGCCTTTTCTTTTCCTGTCTCCTCTCTCGGCAAAAAAGTCTTCTGCCACCTCCCAGAGAGAACATATTCTTCTTTCTCCTCCAAATCCCCCTTCCATTTTGATGGAGTCAAAGAAACTTTACCTTACTATACTTTCCAGGATTCATCTGAGAAAGATAATCATCTTTGTATAGAAAGAAACAACACTGATAAAATTACTGAGAGAAAGAGATGAGATCCTAAAGTTAGGGAAATAAATCCAAGAGCTAAGCTATTCTGATCAAGAATAAACAGAGAGAAGGAGAGAGAAAAGAGAAGGGTGTGGGAGTGGTTGTGGTGGAGGGGTGAGAGAATATGGGAGAAACGTGGATGTGCAACATGGTAGATTTGTTTTGAAAATTTTAGGATCCCAAAGAGACGATATCCTATTTTGGACAGTGTTTCTGTCGTATGGTAATCTCTGAAATCTTTGGTAGAATCTGTCACACAAAAGGCCTTTTGGAATGTTTTCTTCGTCTTTTATTTTGAAATAGAAGAAGGAATATGAAGTCCACATTTGTTTAACTGCCAGCAAGGAGATGAATGAAGAGCTTCAAGATTCAGGACAAAAAAAGAAAATAAAAATAAAATTTCAGGGAAAACAGGAACTAAAAGCAAGGAGTGGTTAGAGAAATACCCTTTCCTTAGGATTTAGCAGAATTCTTAGGTATGACATGGGCTGTCCACAAAGTGTAAACTCAGAGTGTTGCTTAATCTAATTGTAGGGTCACCAACCATCTAGGGGCCCAACTCCAAGGCCTTTCTCAGGATATGGATAGTCAGTGCTGAAACAGGAAAGTCTCAACAAAAGTGAGATGAGTTGCCGACCATAATAAAGGACTGAAAGACACTAGCTGATATCCACGTGCCATAAGCACTCTCTCTGGCATTCATAAGGTACTTACCACACAGTACATTGAATGGTTAGTGATAGTTCTCTTTGTAAAATATTCGATGAAATGGTAATATAACATTTTTTAGTAAGCATACACACATATACACCTGATCTGTAAGTAAATCTGTACATCTCCAAAAATTACCTATAAATACTTTATCCTTAATAATTACCCAAATAATTTTTTTTGGTGCATTTTTTTCATTCTTCTTTTGCCTTTATTCTTGGTTCTCAACTGGTAGTGAATTTGTCCCCATCCCCAAAGAACATTTGACAATGACTGGAGACATTTGTGATTGTCACAGCTCATGTGGGTGTGGGTAGCTCCTGGACTCTAGTAAGTAGAGGCCAGGGATGCTGTTAAATATATCACAAAGTACAAGACACCCTCACATCCCCCCAAACCAAGGAAATATCTGATCCAAAATATTAACGATATCTAGGTTGAGAAATCCTGATTTGGATCCTGAATCGTATTTTTCCTATCATAGTATTAACAAATAATTGGCTTGACATGAGGACTTGATATTTTAAAAAGTCATAATCATTGGAGGAGAAAGTGGCATACCATGAAAGCCTTTTACCACATACCCTTTCCATGCCAAGCACAGGGAAGTGACAGGAAAAATAAGTTTAAAACATCAAAAGAAGTATCCATAAACAAGATAAGAATCTTTATGGACCAGGAATGGAATAGAAACACACAGCTGTAGCCCGGGCTTACTGGGATCTGACTCCAAAAGCAAACAAGGCAGCCAGGGTTCAACTCTTTAGGGAAACAGGATCCCAAACTCATCATGCCCAGCAGGAGACCAGAGCTAGACTCAGCTCCTGGTTGCAACATTCCATGAGAAAGAGAAAAACCTTTAGACTGTGCCTCTGAGCTATAGCTTTTATAAGCTCTGTATTAGTCAGTGTAGCCTAGATTATGCTGTTGACAAGCAGCTCCAGTCTGTACGGGTCTAAAACAATGAAAGCTTATTTCCTGCTCAACTACATGTGCACTGTAGGTTAATAAGGTGTCTGTGCTCATTCTAGATATAGGCTACATGGAAGCCACCACCTTTATATGTGCTGACATCCAGGTCAAGTTCTAGAAGAGTTCTAGAGGGTCTTACATCAGCAATTGTATAGTCTGGTCCGGTAGGGAAACATACCACTTCAGATCAAAAGTTTTTAGCTAATACCAGTCATGTGGCCTCAGGAAGTACAGTTCTTTCATGCACCTGGAAAGAAGGTTAACTGCGCTAATGAATGCCACAGATTCTTTACTCAAAGTTCTAAGAAGAAGCATAAAAAGTCAAGAGCCAGGTATAATAGGCTGCTTACTTATTTAGTGACTGGATCTCTGATAACTTCTGTGTGATAACAGATTCAAAGCTTCAAGATATGAATATGAGATCTGAGCATAATGTAAGGGTTCCTGTTGAGGAGGCCAGAAAGAAACTGACTCTGTATCATTACACAGGCAAGGAAGAGTAAAGATCTAGAAAGAAAATATCCCCCACTTAAGATCATTTTGTAATAATCGCAGGGCACACAAGGAAACCCAGCAATATTCCCAGTTCTTCACTGTCTGGACAAATGGTAGGATTTTGTAACCTTGCTCTCTTCTAATTAGGGCTGGAATCTGAAAATAAGTAATGTATTTCAATTCCAAGTTGAAGTTTATAAAAGCTGGTATATGATCCACCATGTTCTTTTCTTTTCACCAAGGAATCAGGTATATTACAAATAGTAGAAGGTCCTCCAGTGCAGTATCTAAATTAGGGTAATGCAAAGCAGGTCCTTTTGTAGATTTGAAACTGATATATAGCTTAAGTGATTTGTCTCTCTATATGCATTATTTTAATCCACTGAGATTTTGGTATTATGCAGAAAATTAACTTTATCCTGACTGATACAATAGATATTTACTGAATACTTATTAAGTGCTTAAGAGCACATGATGAACTTAGAAACATGGTGCATGTAAAGCTGGACTTTTAAAAAGAGAGTAGCTTGTGCATTGGAGAAGATCATGGCAGAAGATGTTCTAGACTTTTCTGCAGACTAGCAGAGGTAGAGTGTTAGTTAGTGTAACAGATGAGGGTGTATGCTTGAGTGTGTAGGTGAAGATCAGCTGGAAGGAAAATTCCATGAGAGAAGCAGTAAGATGTAAATTATGACAAGTAGGGGGCAACAGTAAATGAAGAACTTTCTGTTCTGGTGTGTAGAATTCAAATCTTGACCTCTTGAGAATAATTTAGGTTCTTTTAGAAGAGAATGCCACATTGAATATTAGTTGTTTTTAGTGACGATTAATCTACTAGTCATATTTCGATGATTTAGAATTGGAGTAGACTAGGAAACTGTTATAATAAACTAAATGTGAAATAGAGTGTATAATTTAGGTATTGATGGTGGGAACTCACTTTGTGAGTGATTGGCAAAAGGGAATATGGACAAGACATTTCCACTAGCCTACATAAGAAAGTTAGGAGAGGGTTAAGTTAAAGAAAATAAAGTCAGAATCAAGGTCACATGTCTGGGAGACAAGTAAGGTATTTGGTTTGCAAAAGAAGATGATATTAAACTATAGATTTTAGGGTTGGAGAGACTTCTCATAGTGATATTAAAATGCCGTTATAATTCTATGGTTCATATGGGACGTTAGGACTGGATATACAGTTTTATTTATAAACTTTTTTTTTTTAATTCCATTGATTTAGTTCATATTCACTAGACCAGCAAGCAAAAGTTTCGGTGAGTCAACTATGTGACACTCAGTAAATCAAAGAGCAATGCCAAGTTTGTAGTAATGTTTGATTTATCAATGACAGGCTTTAGAGTTTCAGTTTAAAAAAAAATGGCTACCATTATGATAGAGGAGAGAAGTGATTGCCAAAATATATGGATAATTTGTAATTTAGACATGTCCCTTTCACTCAGTTGTAAGAGTACAGCTTTCAGCTACAGAACTGGTTTTTGCCTGATCTGAAGAACAAATAAGAATTTGCTTTGGGAGATCATCTTTTTTTATTAGCTCCTTTAAAGATTTTAAGTTATAGGTGTGTTGTGGAATGTAGTCATTGTACATTATAATTTTGAGAATTGTTGATCCTTGTATAATTCAAGAATGGTTTTGTTTTGAGTATCCACAAATACGCTGTGCAAAAGTGAATTTGTATTTGCATTCAGAAATGTTAAAAAGATGAATATTTTCTTCTTGAGCCATGGCATTTTCAGATTTTTGTTGCTATGATTAGAAGCTTGAAAACACAGTGTTACCTTTATATAAAATACTTAATGCAAAATAGTATTGTGTTAAAAGTGCTTCATGCGAACTTGATTGCATAGAACTAAGCAACTAATTCTTACTAAGAAGTAAGCAACTAATTCTTACATATTTTGTTACATCAACAAAGGAACTAGCAAAATTCAGGTGAAAAATAGCAATCAATGCTAATTTCTCTTATTATTTTCATAAGCTTTTTATTAGATCAAAAAGTAGAGCAATTTTTATATCAAGATTCAGAATTCTTGACAAATGCTGCACTATCACAGGAATGGTAAAATAAATGTTGCTGACAATACCACAATACCATGTAAGCTGAATTATTTAAAGTTTAATAATGTGCCCATGATTGAATATATATTAATTTTGCTTTTGGAGAAAAGGTTATTTCTGACAGAATTATTATTTTTACTGAAGGAGAAAGTCTTACATACTACAAATCCGAAAACACAAGTAAGTTATGCATGATCCAGGTATGTAAGATTCCTAAGTATTTTTTGAGTTTTTACAAATATTAAACTATACAATAATCTCCAAGAATGTTTCTGCTTATTGATAGTCTCCAAACAGTGAAAATTTCTTAGTAAATGCATTTTTTTTTCAAATTTCCTAACAAGTTTATAATTAGCCATCAGAACAATTGAAATGCTGTTAGACCCAGACAGACCAGATTCTGCTCCTCTATAATCTTCTAAGAATTATCTGATTTTCACATAGTCTGGGAATCTGTTTGGGGACTTTTAAGAAATAAGTGCTTAAGCCGTGTCTGAAAGCAGATGCTTGAAAAACTGATGGCCAATTTCTCATCCTATGTGGGAGAATTCTTTGTGTGTGACATAGGATGAAAAACAGGCCAAATGATCTCAAAACAACATCATTGGAACATTTTAACTCCATGAAACACATATTTCCAAAGGGAGATTTTGAACACCGTGGAATCTGTTTTTCTTCCCTTACAGTTGGGCAAAGAAAATATTTTCCTTTTTCTTTAATATCTTTAAAACAACAACAACAATTAAAAAAGAGCCACACACATTTTCTTAGTAGTATCGTTTTCCTATAGCTGAAATAATCCTAAAATCTATATTGCTGGCCTAGAGGAGGAACATTACTGATTTCATATTTCAGGTATACTCATGATTTAGACTTCACTTTGGCCAAGGGAGGAACTGAAAGAATTTATGCCAAGATGAATTACTGTGAGAGTCAAGAATCTGGCTGAGTGCTTAATGAAGGTCCCCATTTTGAACCATAAAAGCAATATGAAACTCTGTCAAAATGATAGAAATACCAGTCATATTTTCTGGTGCTAAGCCAAAAGCCTAGATATTTAGATGCAGAAGTACTGTGGTTACTGTTAGTTGCTGTGATGATTGGGCAGAAGTTGTCAGAACTCAAATCTTATAAATGTAGAAGAGAGAAATTAACACTTGTAAATCAGAATTTACTGGTTGCATAACACTTATATAGCACTAGTGTTTTAAGTAGTTTAATATGGTAACTCATAACCAGTCTTGGGGATAGGTACTCTAACCATCCCCAATTAAGAGAGAGGAGCTGCTACTCAGAGCAACTAATTAACTTAATTAGGTCCTATGGTGAGGAAGCGGCAGAGGCAATACTTGAACTTGGCAGATCAGCTCCACAGTTTCCACTCTCACCCAGTGTGTGCCCTGCCACTTGGAAGTAAGTCACGGGGGGTCACCCAGCAGCAACTCTTGGTGTTCCTACTGCAGTCATCATCTTAAAACCTTAAAACCGTAAAGCCATAAAATCCTGAAAAGTCATACTTTCCCCTCAGTTCTGTATAATATAAGGAAAACATACTGCCAAACAGTGTGCAAAACTTTTTTAGTTTTGATTAGTGTGCAAAAGAAGTGGCTTTCAGTTTTCCTGGTTAACAAAGGGAACTGAGAATGTGGAAAGGCATTCTAACAAATCACCCTTCTGGGATCTCTGCATCAAGAAGTACTGTCTAGAAAGAGAAGCATGACTTCTAAAGGAAGGGTTTGATCTTGAAATTATAGAATTATCTATGAGAAAATTAAAAATGGGGAGGAAAGTCTATCATCTTGGTGCTGATCTTGACAAACTTTATTTATAACTGCTTATGGACCAGTGAGTTGCCTTATCTATTACCACAGTATATCATTACGTACATATGAACACACTAGTACACAGTTGCTTATTTAGCTAACATAATACAGTGCTTTCCGATCAACTTTTATGGGCAAATTTTGTGACAGAAGTTTCATTCTCATGAATACATTACATAGAATATTTTGGTTCCAGGGATAGTAGTTTAAATCTATGCGGCTCTTGGATCCTTACCCAAAGAGTACATGATTTCCAACCTTGCTGAATATTCCATACATTCAGCACTTATGTTATAAATGAAGCCATAGGCTGAACTATTCTAAAACATCTCTGAATTGAACAGTGATTTATTTAAATAGAAGTAAATAAGAATCCGTTATCTTATGAAAACCACCTCTTGTATCGGAGGATTGACATCTAAATAATTCTGTGGTTACAACTCCAACAAGCTGATGATGCTAAAGCATAAATAATATTGTTCATCATGTAGGATTCATTGTATGTTTTAGAAAGCAAAGGTTCTGTTCTCACTCAACTCAACTTCTCAAAATTATGGCTAGAGCAGGAAGAAATCCTTTTATTTCCCCTTAGAATTGAGACATGGAAGAAACATGACATATATGTACCAACTGCTGAAATTTGCTTTCTGGCAGACCTGAAATATATTTATTTCAGAATATTAAAAATAAACAGTACACTAAAAAAAATCTACAGATGAAACAAATGTGATTCGGAAATACCTAGTGTAGAAATTGAAATCACAATTCTGCAATAAGCGAATGTAGATCATCTGTGTTGCTCACCAAGGGATGCAGGTGTGGGAGGTGGCGGTTCGAATTTGGCTGTTACAATGTGCTTCAGAGTGGTGCAGGAGGGAAGGAAATAATTTTCTGCTTGTTTCTCAATTGGAAAAATTATTCTTCTGATGCAAAGTTTCTCATCACAACATCTTAGGATAACACAGAAGCAGTTGCTGAAGAATCCTACAGCCCTAAAATTAGAGAAGGATGAAAAACTTGAAGACCACACAAGTAGAAAGAGAATAGTGAGTTCTGTGGTTATAAATATTTAGTGACAGGCATTCTGCAAATAAAATTAGATGAAACCACTTCCCACCCATCCTTAAGAATAGAATTAATAAAATCTGTTATTAATATGCAGAACTGGGAAATTTGTAAAACTTGAGAAAATGGAGAAATCTGCCTAGGGATTATTTACCTAGCAACACCAGAGGGAGAGAGACAGAGACAGAGACAAAGAGGGAGGGAGGGAGGGAGGGAAAGAGAGAAAGAGAAAGAGAGAAAGAAGAAGAAGGAGGAGGATTAGGAGGAGGAGAAGGAAGAAAAAGGAGAAGGTTAGGAGGAAGAGGAGAAAGAGAAGAGATGAGAGAGAAACTGAATTCTAAATTACTAAGGAGAAAATTAGAAACCCCATGTCCTATTACCTGAACTTTGTGGTATAGTGCATAATCTTTCTTATGTTAACTGTGCAATAAAATCTATGCAGTTTTCTTTTTACTGTGTGGAATCTTTTTTAATGTACTCATCAGGGACCAGCTAAGGTTTGGATGGTATCCTCAGAAGGGAAAACTGACTAGAGTGTCACAAAGTAACGTTTTGTAAAATGTGGTAAGGACCAGGGGAAACCAAGGCTGACTGGTTAAGCTAATACTACTACCGGCTGAATGGTTACCAGACCCATGGAGAAGAGTGGTTGTAAGAGAGGGAATGTACAGCTGGACGTGTGGTTCTGGTTAGAGGAAATCAACTGGTGCCTGACAAAGGGACAACAGGGAAGTAGCCAAAGAAATAAATATCTGATGTGTCTATGTTCCTCTGATCACTTACATATGCCTCCTATTTCATAGACCCAACTAGAAGCCAGAGGGAAAGGGAATTTGATTCACACAGTAAATAGAAGCTAGATGTCCAGTACTAGGAAAAGCTAGGGCACACTCAGAAAACATTCTGTAGTTTTCAAGTTGTAAATTAAAGCAGGATGGGTAGGGAAAGGCTAGTAGGGTCAAGAGTCTGGTTCTCAAAACATGTAAACCTAGTCATCAGCAACTTTAGAAAGATTTAGAAGCTTTAGAAAAATTGTTTTAAGGGGTGTCTGGGTGGCTGAGTCAGTTAAGCAACTGACTCTTGATTGCAGTTCAGGTCATGATCTCAGGGTCATGAGACTGAGCCCCACATGGGACTCTGCATTCAGCATGGAGTCGGCTTGAGATTCTTTCTTTCCCTCTGCCCTTTCCCAGGCTAGTGTGTGCATGCACACTCTCTCTCAAATAAATAAGAGAAATTTTTAAAAAAAGAAAGAAAGAAAGAAAAGTTGCTTTAACATGACTTACTGTTTCCTAGGTGTACTTCAACATTCAAGGGGCATTTTCTACCCTTTGCAAAATCAGAATTCCACTTTAGGTATCATGGGGAAAAAGTTCCAGTTTTGAGATTTTTTTTTTTTTTACATTCATCAGCTTAAAAAATATTAATTAGGTTGCTTAAAAAAAGAAAAGAAAATACAGGTTTGAGCCAATAAAAGCCCTCAGTTAGTCTGTCAGGGATTAAAAAAACAGAGTGAAGGAAGGTATCTTTTTATAGTATTTCAAAATAATTTCTGAGGCCCCATATATATCCACACATATGTTTTTAGGCAGAGTAATTAATCAAATACTGTGTCCTAAAGAAAATTTACTTGGAAAGTACAATTTGTTTCCTGTTAATACCTCTTTTAAAGGTATTGCCTTTAAAAGAGGCAATGTGCAACTCTTTGCCACAAAAGTAAATGTGGCAAAGAGTTCTGTATGAAGAACAGAAACACAAGTCCCACTGTCTTTAAAAAAATGCTACTTTTGTAAAGATGCTTATTACCTTAGTAGCTTTTTTCAAAAGACACAAACTTGCTGAGAATTTATTTGTTGGTCCTTTAAGTCAATCTTACTACAGAAGTTGGTAGAACATTTTATCAGTCACTTCAAAATGTGAGAAATTTTAGGGGCACATGGGTGGTTCAGTGGGTTAAAGCCTCTGCCTTTGACTCAGGTCATGATCCCAGGGTCCTAGGATGGAGCCCCACATCAGGCTCTCTGCTCAGTGGGGAGCCTGCTTACTCCTCTCTCTCTGCCTGCCTTTCTGCCTACTTGTGATCTCTGTCTATAAAATAAATAAATAAAATCTTTAAAAATAATGTGAGAAATTTTAAATAAAATGTGAATGATCATTTTCTCCTTTTTTAACTGTAATGTTAAGCTCATGTTAATAAAAGATGAGTCTCCGAGGATGAGACTAGTTGAGTTGCACATCTTCTCTGCTCTTACCCTCTCAGATGATTCCTGGCTATTTGATAGAAGATTCTTATCATCTCCAGTGAGAGAAACACATAGAACATGTTTCTGTTATGTTGCTTTCTCAGCAGTCCCACCTAGTTCTCTGGTTTATAGCTTAGTTGAAGCAGGTGTGGTGATCTTCTTCCACATGACAACAGTAGTATTTGGTACTTATCTCCATGGCTTCAAAATATACCTGGCACAGTACTAGACTTACAGTCTTCACAGCTTATAGAAGAAGTGTGAAAAGAACAGTCTTTTTCTTAGAATTAATCACGTTTTAGGTGTTCACATCAGGTCCTCTAAAGAAATTTCATTGGTCTCTTCATACACAGGACTCCTCTTCATACACAGGAGAATGGAGCAGCATTCTCCAGATTTGGGCTGACCTACTTACAATATGCATAGTCACATCAAACTATGTTCTTCTTTTAACTAGAAATGTTCTTGGATATCTGGATTGATGCCATATGAGAGTAACATGAAAGTAAAATGTGATCACCAGTTTACTTCTTAGTATAAACTCAGGTTTCAAGAAATCAGAATGATTACATATTGATGTGTAGTTGCAAGAGAAAATAATCATAATAGTAAAAAACGAAAGTGTTTGAAGTCCTCTCCCCCACCCACAGGACCTGAAAAGAATCACTTGTAATCTGTCTCTTTTTTCTCTCTGTAGGGAAGTGAGGATGTTTTTCAGACTTGTGCTGCAGGTAGAGCCCAGACCAGTGCCTGGCAGTTGTGATTCCAAATCAAGTGTCTTCCTCCAACCATGTGACCTCTGAGGGGCACTCAGCTAACACGGAATTCTAGCAGTTTCCTCACACAATAGCTGAGAAAACATATGCTCTGAAAGTGGAGCATAGAATACTTAGAAACAGGAATCTTTTACTAGAAAGGCATAAATCGATGTCACTAATGACGTTATTTATTTGGACAGGCAGTATAACTAGAAGAGAAAACAGAGATAGGAACAAGTCTAAGCCATAGAAAAGCTATCTCCCTTTCAGGTTTAGAAAGGTCTGTAAGGTGCAGCAAACTGTCTGTGGTGAGGAGAGTAAATTCATTAGCAAATTAATTCTGAGAATCTTCGTAGAGCATTTATGACAGCCATTAAATTTATCATGCTTTTTATATGACAATATATAGCTTTCATCCTTACTCACGATCTCTCAATGAATGGGTAATTTGGGGGTCAAATCTCCTGACCCTCTTTTAAAGACTCTTCCACTAGCCTCTGTGCTATTCTATTTACATATTTACAAAGAAATAGCAAACACTTTAAGATGTAAATCAAATTTTTCAGGCTTTAGAAGTATAAACAAGTTCAAAGACTCTTCTGGGAAATTTGAAGGGTAGTTTTGCTCTTTTGGGATCTCTCACCTTCATCTGTCTGGTCTATTAAAACCAGTAAAAAGGCATTGTCTCTTTTCCCTCAAAAGTATGACATCTGATTATTCCTGTAATTGTCATAAAATATGTGTTTAAGAGATAAATTGACAATGGAAACTACTCAGTGTATTACAATGGTGGAAGAGAAGTAACTAAAGGACACAGGTTAAAATGCAGAGTAAATTAAGGTAAATTTTTGAGAACATGTGTGTAGTAATTTAAAATTTAAGTAGAGAATCTGCAAATACATTTGCTCATTTTTTCTTTCTTTTCTTTTCTTTCTTTTTTTTTTTTTGTATTATTCCACACTTTTAGATTTGGGGAAACTTTTCTCTTCCCTTCTTCCTTCCTTCTTTCCTTCCTTCTTCCCTTCTCCCCTTTCTTCTTTTCCTCTTCCCCCTCCTCCCCCTCCCCCTCCTCCTCCTCCCCCTCCTCCTCCTCCCCCCCCCTCCTCCTCCTCCTCCTCCTCCTCCTCCTCCTTCTTCTTCTTCTTCTTCTTCTCCTTCTTTTCCTTTTCCTTGTTTAGTGTAGCAAATGGTTTAACTCTAAAATATAATTTTTTTTAAAAAATCTCATATGTAACTTAAGTAATACTTTTAATGAAAATAATTTTTAAGATGTCATATAATACCTTAATTTAGTACATTTCACTGGAAACATGTTTTTTATATAGTGCCTCATATTCTAAAAGCTTTAAAGCTTACTAAGGAGAAAACAAGAGAATGCAACAACCTATGTTCCAAACGAGAAATCAAGAAAAAACAACATGAATACTATTATGGTGATAGCTATAAATACTTTATATTGATTGAAGTATTGGCTTTCTCTCAAGGGAGTCTTGTTTAGTATGCAGAACTCACCTTATCTGGTTGAAACATGTTGATTTACTTTTCTCTAGAATTTGTCTTAGCTTGCTTACTTTACCCCATTCTTGGCACATATTTCAGATTGCCTATAAAATATTTCATTAGGAAAAATCATGATTTTTTAAAAAAAATTTAATTAAGGTATAACTCACATACAGTGAAGTGTACAAATCTTAAGTAAGCCACTTACGAATAACCACCAGCCAGATCAAAATACATGACATAGCCATAACTCCAAAAATCTCCCTTGAGCCTCCTCATAGTCAACACTTCCAGAAAATAACTATTCTGACCTCTGCCATCATAAAGTTGTTTTTTGGCATTTGAATTTGATATGATCATACAGTCTCTATACTATGTGTGGTCGTATTTGCTTAGTATTATGTCTGTTATATGATCTTTGAGAGTTTATTTCCCTTGCCAGTTATTTTTTTTTTAAAGCTGTAACTAAGCTTTAATATATTATTCTAATCTTTCTGAAAGTATCAAGTACAAGTCATAAAACCACTACAAGAAGAAAGTCTGTGTGTTTTGCCATGATATATATAGTAACTTCACTTCACAATTTTTAATGTAAAGAAAAACTGCTTCAGACCCTCACATTCATCTACTCACTCCTGCCCCATTTCCATATTACTAAATAAGCACAACTAAACACCAACTACAAAGTCTGGGAAGACCATTTAAGGCTTCAGTTTCACAAAGGTAGAATCAACACAAATTCACAATTAGCTCAAAATTATTTTGATCATGAATTTAGATAATAAAAATTTGAAGAGAACTTGGGCAGGTGTGATGTTTAATGTGATGTGTCAATTAGACTGGGCCACAGAGATGCCCAAATATTTGGTCAAACATTGTGGAAATGTCTCTGAGGGTGTTCATGAATGAGATTAACATCTGAATTGGTAAATTGAGTAAAACAGATTTCTCTTCCTGTGTGTCTAAATCTTACCTAATTAGTTGAAGGCCTGGACAGAACAAAAGTGCTGACCCTCCTGTGAGTAAGAGGGATCTTCTTCTGCCTGACACCTTGAGTTGGGACACTGATTTTTTCCTGCCCCTAGAACCAAACTGAAACATTGGCTTTTCTTAAATTACCAGCCTGTCAGCTTTTAGGCCAGAACTACACCATTGGCACTCCTGAGTCTCTAACTGGCCTGTTGGCAATCTGGGGATGTCTCAGTAACCATAATCTTTTGAGCCAATTCTTTATAATGAATCAGTCTCTCTCTCTCTCTCTTTTTCTCTCTTTTCTCTCCATCTCTGTCTGTATTTGTGTCTCTATCTACTTACCTACTTACCTACCTACCTACCATCTAACTACCAATCTAAAACATACCTTCACTTGGTTCTGTTTCTCTGGAGAAGCCTGACTAATAACAGTTTTGATACTGGAAATGGTTTTAGAGGAACAATTTTAAGGATGATGTTTCTGAATTGATTCTGGAGTTTCTGGAGTTGGTGCTCTAATTTGATTAGATTAAGGGCAGTAATGACTTTCCTTTAGGAAAGAGAACATTGATAGTCTATGGCATGATCTGGCAATAGAAATACAAAAAAAAAAATAAAGCTTAGAATCAGATACTTCTAATCAAGCACTTATGGGAAGCAAAGATCTGGGTGTGTATATGATTCTTTAAACATTTTTGACAAACTAATGAATATAGTAAAATCGGCTGATTTCTCTTAATGTTGATACAAAATGAGGAAAGAAAAGTAATATAGGAAACAAAGGTAGAAGAAAATTTATTAGATTTCCTTACTACAGCCCATTGACAAGTCCTTGAAACAGGCAGAGTGACATTCCTCTGGAAACACAACAGCCTTGATGTTATTACTTTGCTAGGGGCAAAAGACAATCATAGCCTGACCACCCCCTTTCCCCCCATCCTGTAAGTCTACTTTAACATATAAAAATTCCTTTAGAAATTTCCTCCACCCCCACGATACATGTTAGCAATCACTCCCTGCAAACATATGGCCAACCGATATACATCTGAAGGATCTCATGACTACAGTTTTATTAAATGGTAATAAATGACCTTTTCCCCAAAACAGTTGGCCCCTCAATGTCCTGGAAATCTTGCTTCCAAAATTCCATAGAAACTTATGCTGTCCCAAACCCCTTCCCTAATTAAAAATACATAATGGGGCACTCCTCATGACCCCAGTGCAGCTCCTTCTGCCTATGGGTCCTGTCCCTGTACTTTAATAAAATCACCTTTTTGCACCAATGATGTCTCAAGAATTCATTCTTGGCCATTGGCTTCAAACCCTAACATCTTTCCTACATCAAAAAGGATGAGCTCATGGATTTGGATTCCCAGCTAAGGCACCACATAAATGATCTGAAAGCTTCTGTGCATGCTTTCTTGGAGACCTTTGTCTCCTGTAGCAGCAGGACTGAGATGACTGAAATCAAAACCAGAACTATCTTTGTACTGGCTAAATTATGACACTAATTGAACTCTTATCTTTGTGGGGTATCTACTGTTAGAGTGAGGATGGTAATTGGGAAGGAATGGTATCCTGAAAGCTGAAATGGGGACAGGTAGGAACACCCTAATAATATCCAGGTAACACTGAACTTTAAATTAGGATAAGTCTTCTTTCCTAGTGAAGAGTATCTAAATCCTTCTGAGGGGATTAACCCTGCATTGTTTGAGGAAACTATAATGACCTCCCCTTGAGGCGGTTGCCATGCAAGACAGTGTGGGTCTTTTCAAGACCTACACTCACCATTCCTCTTTGCTTCTAGATGTTTCTCTGGAGAACCCTAACTAATAGAATGGTTAAAATTATTTGGAATACTACCAAATATATTCCTCAACTTGTCTTTAGATTGGCTGATAATGTGCCACAAGCTGCAAATTAAAATGATTTCCTAAACAATGTTAACCACAAATTACAAGTTGTGGGGCACCTGGGTGATTCAGTCGTTAAGTGTCTGCCTTGGGCTCAGGTCATGATCCCAGGGTCCTGGGATCGGGCCCCACATCAGGCTCCCTGCTCAGGGGGAAGCCTGCTTCTCCCTCTCCCATTCCCCCACCGGCCCGCCCTGCTTGTGTTCTCTCTCTCACTCTCTGTCAAATAAATAACTACAATTTTTAAAAAATTACAAGTTGAACTAGAGAAAAAAAAAATACTGTTCTAAGGGGAGAGTACACAATTATGGTTAGATACAAAGCAAACTAAGAAGACAGAATGAATCAGAATTGAAGCATATTATATTCTTCCAAAAAGTATCTCTTATGGAGAGTTGAAATACAGTAATTGGTAGACAGGTTTGAGGTGAAATGAACTGAAATGCATTTGAACTGCATAAAGAATTACATTGAAAAAGAAAGGTATCATGTAATGGAAATGAAGACAATTATTTCTAATTTCTACATTTGGAAAAGTCTTAGAAAGGGGTACTAAACTAAACCAAGAAAAAGGATATTCAGTAGAGAAGATCTAGAAATTGATACTGAATTGAAAGATGTCAGTAGGTTTAATGGCTATTATTTTTCTATTAAATGATTTGTATCCTGGTAATAGCATTTAAACAACAACAACAACAAATAAAGATATACATTTGACCATAAAGAGGCTAGTTAAAAACAGAAAAAAAAAAAAAGTCTTAACTCTTACAGAGTTTTAAAAAGTAGAGTGTTTTCAAGGTATAATCTTAAATCAAGGTAAAATTAAAATTATTTAACAATTGGTAATACATGGCACCAGCATCAGGATAGATGTTGGCTATAACCAGGGCAGGGTTTCATGGGTCCCCTGCTCTGAGGGGCAATAATCCCTGAATTATTCAGGATGATACCTACAAAGTCCTGGAGAAGAAAAAGTATTGAAAGGGGGCAGGGAACATGGGGCCTCCAGGCAACCAGAATGAAAGTACTTAAATATTTTAACAAGTGTTTTGGTCTTATCTGTGCATAGGGTTGAATGTCAGGTCTACCTTCACTTTACTGTTTGCATAATCCTTGCTGGTATTCTCTTTTAGTCATTAGATAAGAAGGAATCTCTAAAGTTGAAACATTCATTTGCTTTTGAACACTGAAGTCCTTGAACTAGTTTATTTACTTATATTGAATAAAACCATCCTCTATGACCAGGTGTGTTCTTTTAAGTCTCTTAGCCTTTTTTTCTCCCTTGTAGTGCAAAGAAAAACTTCAGCATACTTAGATAGAAACATTTGTTTCTTTGTTAGAATATGTTATTGTAACTCATCTCTATATATTCATTAACATATAGAATCATGTTATGTTTGTTGGATGCATTTGTTCCTGAAACTATTTATGCATGCATTCAACATATTTGGAGAAAAACATGAATGTCATCTCTTCAGCTTTGTCTTTTTTAGACTATTTAATAAACTACTTTTTTCTAATCTATATTTGAAATATTTCCCCAATTATAAAACTAGTATTTCCTTCATGTGGAAGATAGGTAGCTAGCACGGTAAGGTTTTAAGAAAATAAAAAACAAACACTTCTGTTAATACTCGATGAAACTACCCGGTAGACTTTTTGATGGTTGGAGAAACAAATCTTTAATTCAAATTGAATACAATTTTTTTTTTTTTTTAAGATTCCATTTATTTATTAGACAGAGATCACAAGTAGGCAAAGAGGCAGGCAGAGAGCCTGATGCGGGGCTCGATCCCAGGACCCTGGGATCATGACCCGAGCCGAAGGCAGAGGCTTTAACCCACTGAGCCACCCAAGTGCCCCGAATATAAAATTTAACTTAGTATTTTGACATAAGCGTTTTGTGCGACATTAAAAACGGTGAAACCACTCTTTTAATATCACGTAGTATTTCACAGAGTGACTGTTTCATCATTTCATCATTTACCTAACCATTCCTTTATGGTTGAACATGTAAGTGGTTAAAGACAGTACTCTGACGAATGTTTATGCATACATATGCACATGAATTTATGAATATTTACTCAGAAGGCATTTTAAATTAACTTTGTTAATGGAGCATGATGAAAACATTTAAGAATCTGGACAAATACCACAAAATTTATTTCCAGGAAAGTTGCATTAATACATATTACCATCAATAGGTGATGACTATGCTTATCTTATCTCATTCTCCACAGCATTATTGCATATTAATGTCAATAAAGCTAAAAAAGTAGCTTTTTGGTTTTTTGTTATGTGATGATGATTTTTAACACCAATTGCTTATAAAGAAAGATGATTTACTATTTTGTTTTTAATTCTTATTTTCTAAAACAGCTCATTCCCTTGTTTTTCCTAAGCGTTAAATACTGTGACTGTTTTTAAATTTTCCTCAACAGACCAAAGCTCTTCCTAGTCAAGACTTTTTCATAATCCTTGCATTAACTTTCTACTCCTTTGCACCCAAAATATGAGGTACTCAATATATTCATTCTAAGGAGTGAATCAGTGAATGAATGTGACTGAATAGGTTGCAAACAATTAAATATAAGATATTACTTATGGTCCACATTTTTTTTTTTTTAAAGATTTATTTATTTATTTTAGAGAAAGTGCACAAGCAGGAGGGGGCAAAGGGAGAATCTCAATCCTGATGTGAAGCTCAATGTCATGACTCTCAGATCATGACCTGAGCTGAATTCAAGCATCCAAAGCTTAATGGACTGTGCCACCCAGGGGCCCCAACAGCAGACTTGTTGGCAGTAAGATATTCCTTCAAGTGTTGAAACAGTAAGAGAAAGCTGGGTTACTTTAACTTCAGCTAGTTTTCCTAGAATATTTTAAGAGAAAAAAATACAGTACTGGGCGCCTGGGTGGCTCAGTGGGTTAAGCCGCTGCCTTCGGCTCAGGTCATGGTCTCAGAGTCCTGGGATCGAGTTCCGCATCGGGCTCTCTGCTCGGCAGGGAGCCTGCTTCCCTCTCTCTCTCTCTCTCTCTCTCTGCCTGCCTCTCCATCTACTTGTGATCTCTCTGTGTCAAATAAATACATAAAATCTTTAAAAAATATACAGTACTTATTTATTACAGCCCTTGAAGATTTAAGCACAATATCATTAGAGGAAAAAAAAAAAAAAAAGAAAAGAAAAAAAAAGAAAAGAAAACCTACAAAAACACTGATTCACCAAGACTATAAGGTGTCCTAAGACGGTACCTGGTGGCTCAGTTGGTTGAGCAGCTGATTCTTGATTTTTGTCTTGGGTCCTGATCTTAGGGTTGTAATACTGGCCCAGGTGGAGTCCCATGTCAGACTCTGGACTGATCAGGGAGACTGCTTGAGGATTCTCTCTCCCTCTGCCCCTCCCCTGCTTTATCTCTCTCTCTCTCTCAAATAAATAAATAAATCTTTAAAACAAAATAAATTATCCTAAGAACAATATTTGCATTCCAAAAAAATCTGGAGTAATGCTTTTGAAAATATTATATTGTCAATGTAGTGCTTATGTTGGTTTATCATATGACTTGAGGAGACTTTGGTTCAGTTTAGAATGCAACTGGTTACAGAAAAAAAAAAGCAACAAAACAAAAAAGGACAGATTGTATAATCTCTGATTTCTACCTCAAGTTTTAAACCTTTTTTGCTCAGTCATGGCAGTTTCCCCTCCTTTGCCCAGGTGTATTTAGATTATAAATAATACTTTTTGAATTGAACCTCCTATGGAGTAATGGATTTTCTGGCCCATACAAAATTTCTTAAAATTTTGACAGTCATGAAAACATACAGACACATTTTGGTACACAGACTTTCTTGTGACACATGAAGGGATATCATTAGCCAATTTTCTTGCAAGTAACAGTTCTCAGAAGCTTGTTATGGGGATAAAATAATGATTTTTGAAAAAAGTTAAAATAACATATATAGCATATGTCAAATATTTATTTCAAAAATCAATGAAGGAAACAGCAGGATGACAAAGCTGGTTCAAAAGAGAATACAGAAGACTAAAATATATAGCCAGTAAAAGGAAAAACAACAACAACACACACACACACAACTGAAGTGAGTCATCTATAGCAGATTTAAAACTGATTAATGCCTTACAAGGCAACAAAATCACAATCTTCCCCCACCCCCACAGTGTAGAAAACATCTGCATCTCTATTTGTCAACATTTATTTGCAATTTATCAATCTTCTACAAGTTAAATTCCAGCTTTACAAAATTGGGCTTTAAGAACAGCAAATAGTAAGCCATACAAAGCTTACTATTTAGAGCATCTGATGACCCTTAGGTTAGAGAATGCTCTTATAAGATATTTGAAAACCACACAGAATCTCTTTACCCTGTTTCCAAGTTTTGAGTAGTTTTAATAACAGAAATTAAATGGATACATATGTAATATGAGAGGTGATCCTATTCTCATCTTTGACCTAATGGGTATTTAATTTTCTTTCTTTCTTTTTTTCTTTCTTTTTTTTTTTTTTTTTCAAATTTTTGAATCTAAGAAACAAATACAGCTGATTTAAAAAAAAAAAAAAAAAAAAGAGTATTCAGGGGAGCCTGGGACTTAGTCGGTTGAGTGCCTGACACTTGATTTCAGCTCATGCCTTGGTCTCAGGGTCATGAATTCAAACCCCATACTTAAAACAAACAAACAAACAAAAAAAAACCATAAAATAATTTCAAACTTACAGAAAAGTTATAAGAATAACACAATGAACTCTGTACATGTATCTATTTTTTCTTTAACACTCTCTATATAGATGCACATGTGAGTAATATTCTTGCTGAGGTATTTGCAGTTGCAAAGCGGTGTGATGTGTAACTCTGGGGACCATCATTCACACAGATCACACTGAAAATGGTGCCTTTTCTAAATGTGAAGTCCAGTGCTGCTGAGTATGTTAGATTTCATTCCCATGTTGACTCTTGCCTAGATTAGAAACTGCTTATTCTTGGACAACAGAAAAACATGATCTGATGCAGTGCCAGCCTATAACCTAATGGGACAGCCTAGTTCTTACTGAAATGAAATCAGCTAAAAATAAGCAGCATGGTTAATACAGCTAGTACATTTTGCTCACAAGAGCTGGAAATCAAATATTCCCACAGTCTTTCTCTTGGAGGAATTACTTCTGAGCTCTACTACGTGAACAACATAGGAATATTTCATTTCAATCTCCTACCTTTTTATTCTCCTGCCTACTTTCCACATAAATGTGTTCAGGATAACTTCTTCTGGTTATAAGGAAACCTCAAGAAGCACATAGAGCTATTTGAAAAATGTAGCTATTGTTTTATTCCTAAAGGTACCATACTTCAATCTTAGCATGTTGTCCAGAGCTGAATGGTAACTGATTCAGTAGTTTATAACATTACAAAAATTTGTTATTGAAGGTTTGCTTATATTTTTTCTCTGGATTTTCCCCTCTCCTGTTTTCAAAGAAAGAATTTTCTCATTTTCCTTTGTTAACAAGTTATTACCTATCTGTGGAAGCTTTGTCTATGTAAAGTAGAATAGAATGATCAAGTTAGAGAAAATTGGCATCTATTTTATTAATTCCTACTTATAGCAATGTCTATGAGCCCTAATTCTGAAAGGTTATTCTAAGTGTCTTTTCATCCTCATATTGTTATGGAGAACCTAAATCTAAATATTTAATTTCTAATTAAGAACAAAAAGTGACAAAGATATCAATATCATGGAAGCAATGTTAGAAAGAATAATTTGTAATAATGTAATAATGTGTGGTAAGCTCTGTACTAATGGTTGTCCCAAGGGGTAACCACTCATGGTGGAAAGAAATCCTATTAGAGGAAACCAGAACTTGTTAAACTGGATCATGGACTGACCAGAAAGAGAATTTCTGTCTGTAGACTGTGTCCTCTGAGCTCCATCTCAAGGAAGTACTAATGGTTTGGGAAAGTTATGGAAATCTCACTGAAACAAGCCAAAGCTAGAGAAAATCAAATCGTGAAAGTCAAATTATCAGTTTGTACATTACTGTTTATTTAGAAGTTAAAGACCAAATTTTAATAAAATTTGCCCTTCATCTCAGATGTCTGCAAATAATTGAAATTTATTTCCCTTGAGGCTTACACGTTGGTGACAGAAAAATATTAGTAGATTGCCAAGAAGAAAATGAACCAAGTGAGTCCAGTATTGTGTTTAGAGGTGAGAGGTCTGAGGCAAATAGAAAACTTCTCAACATTATTGGGTTTGGAAGATACGGCTTTATCTTATTAAAGTAACCAATAATTTCCTTATATTTCATGAATAGATAAAGATCTTTTATGTTGCCTTCTGAAAGGTCATCCGTGCTATTAATTCTTCATTGTGTCAGAAAGAGAAAATCAATGGAAACATAGTTGGTAATAAACAAAGAAGGGAAATGTAAAATTAATCCACCCTTTCTTACCTTGTTGCTATCATAAGTATATCCTGCTGCTTCTTGTCAGAAGAAAGGATGTGTTCTATAGTAGCTACTTACATATCAAGAAATGGTGAAAACAGTGACCACATCACTCAGCAGGATTGCTGAAGATGAAAACAGAAGGGGCAGGTGGGAGAAAGATAACTTTTATGCTCTTTGGTCTGATATTTTGTTTTTGTAATAAATACATATAGAAAATATTCTTCATTGAAAGCTATTTTCCTCTTTAAAATGTAATAAATATTTTTAATTATAATAAGATTTTTTTTGAAGCCTGGATTATTTTTTTTTGATAGCTCATTCTTTTTTCTTCTTTTTTTTTGGGGGGGGCAAGGGAAGAAAGAATTTCAAGCAGGCTCCACGCTCAGCATGGAGCTCAATGTGGGGCTCCATCTCAAAACCCTAAGATCATGATCTGAGCTAAAATTAAGAGTCAGGTCGCCTAACCAACTGAGCCACCCAGGCACTCCTTTTGTAGTTTATTCTTAGTAACATCACATACCTCTTCTAAACAGAAAAACAGAACAAAACAAATCTCCACAAAAATGCCTTCCTCAAGTCCAATAATTTATAGTTGAAATCTTTTAATTGTTTAATTAATGAGATACTAGAGAAACTTATATTGACTGATTTAATATTATTGATAGGTGTACTATTATTCATAGGAACTTAATTACTATAATTATAATTTGCATGTGTTCCATGATTTAATGGATAAAATATAAATCAAATATAATGAGAGAATAGAGTTGTTGTAGAAATAAAAAATTAATTATGTCATACTTTAAAGACTCTTAAGCATGTATCATTTAATTGCATAAGCCAATGCTTTTAGCACAGACAGAAGGATCAGCATCCTGAGTAATAGCTAAATAGATTTATATTGCCAACTGGTGGAATATATAAATCCCTGAATTGTAAAATTTATTACCTGAATTACATAGAGTTGGGAAAAGTTGAGTTTTCCAAGCTTTGGTACCGGAGGACTGGTTACTAATTGCATATGATTTTGACTTTTGAATTACTGCATATAATTTAAGGCAGGAGGACAGACTCCTTAGTTTCACAGATTTTTTTTTCTTTCCTTGAACATCCAATAATCTAGGTAAGTTCTTAGAGAATTCTTAAACTGTTCTTTTTGGACACAATTTGTTTCTTTTTATCCCTCTATCTTTCTTTTGGCATTTCAATGTTCATCAGTTAAAGTTTAGAGAACATCTTAAATTAGGCAGAAGAATATTAAGAGAGAGAGAAAAGCCCATATTTTTTGCACACTTTATAGCTCTGTGACAAAGAATTTAATATACATTTAACATGTGAGACAGATGACTGCCTAGATTTCCAAATTCTGTGTTGAATTTAAAGCTATCAATTGGATTGTAAGTTAAGGTAACTTAAAATTTCAATTGAGAACCTTCAGAGCAGATTCATAAAGTGCAAGCAGGGGTTGCATAATATACAAGGGATACTTAGTGATTACATGTGTATGTAAGCACTTTTTTATATCTCAGTGGATGTATCAATCAGGCTAGCTAATAACCTCACCTCTCCAACCTTTCTGCAAACTTGGGAGCCTGTCTAAATTGTATCTTTAAATTAAATATAGATGTGTGTATAAAGCACTTTATTCACATTCTATACAATGTTATACACTTCAAACCTTGAGAATTTCCTCAACTTAGTACTAAAAAATGGGGCTTATGTGTATTTACTTACATTCTGGTTGCTATTGAATGGTGAACATTATTTGCTTTCATTTTTGTGTGAGGCTTTTTAAAAATAAAAATCAAGGGGCGCCTGGGTGGCTCAAGCTTCTGCCTTCCACTCAAGTCATGACCTCAGGGTCCTCAGATCGAGCCCAACACCAGGCTCTCTGCTCAGCAGGGAACCTGCTTCTTCCTCCTCTCTCTCCCTGCCTGCCTCTCTGACTACTTATAATCTCTGTCTATCAAATAAAAAAAAAAATAAATAAATAAATAAATAAAATCTTAAAAAAAAAATCAAATTCAGCAGAGCTTTTTATTTGTAAAATAATTTTAGAACCAGAGGTCTGTCTCAGCAAAAGAAGGCTAAAGGTTTCAGTGGGACGATTGGCAACTGAACAGCAAATCTTTAGAATTGAAACTAGCTAGAAGAACATGCATGATAAATGGTTTGTTTTATTTTAGTACTATATACTGAAGTATATCATAAAAGTGCTGTTCTTTATTCTTCTCTAAAAATGAGTTTTTGAATTATCCTTACCACTTTTAGAAGGATATTTTTTGGCAATGGAAATAACACTTAGAAAATAGAACATGTGTAGGTCATATAATATTATCTCTAGAGACATGGACTTTTTTTTTTTTAAGATTTTATTTATTTGACAGACAGAGATCACAAGTAGGCAGAGAGGCAGGCAGAGAGAGGAGGAAGCAGGCTCCCCGCTGAGCAGAGAGCCCGATGTGGGACTCGATCCCAGGACCCCGAGATCATGACCTGAGTCGAAGGCAGCGGCTTTAGCCCACTGAGCCACCCAGGCACCCTGACATCGATCGTTTTTACAGAGGAGAAATATTTTGTCAAGTTTAGCTTATGCTTGAAAATTATGGTATTGTGTATTGAGAATCAATAAGAGATATATATATGTTATATTTATATATAAATATACATTGTGTTTATTAATATAGAAATATATTTATAATATATAAAATATATATTTATATAAATATAATCTAAAATTATTTATATTTATTTATAATTTATATTAAATATATATTTCTATATATATATAAATATATTTCTATTTCCACAAGCTGTCATCTGCAAGCTAGAGACCCAGGAAGGCTGGAGATGTAGTTCAGTCTGAGTCTGAAGGTCTGAGAACCAGGAGTGCTGGTGGTGTAAGTACCAGTCCAAGAGCAAGAGGAGACCAATGTTCCAGCTCAGCAGTGAGAGAGAGAGAGAGAGAGAGGGAGAAACTGACAGAACAATGAAGAGCTTTGGAATTGTAGAGACCTGAAATCAATGATATCTTCCATTTAATATCTTTAATGGTAAATAACCAAACAATTTAAAGTAAATGTTCCATATTCAATGCATCCCTTGAGAGCAGTTTCATTGTCTATGACACTGAAGTTTAGCTGGTACTCAAAAGCAATTTCAGTTTTAAATTTCAGAAACCTCGTTCTGAAATTTAGGACAGAACCCAAATGCCAGAAATCCATGTTCAATAGCAAATAAAAATGAAAGTGTACATTTTAAAATTTAGAAGGTATATTCCGTATTATTTTTTATTTATTTTGAAGTATACATATAGAGAGCATGGCTTATAGTGTGACAGGTCAGCACTAGGGATGCCTGTCTCTCTAAATTTCTTAGGCCCAGCTGGGACGGATAAAAAGAAAGCCTGGTCTCCCCTGAAGGTGCCATGGGAAAGGGGGGCAGGGCTGCATTGCTCTTCGTAACATGTGGTTATTGGGCCCCTTGGTCTCTTCTGGACACTACGTGGATTCCATTTTCTGTCCACATCATTTTACCACAAAAACCCCAAATAAAAGTTCTGGAGCCCTACCTTGATGTAGATTCCCAATTTGGCTGAAGGGTCCAAATCACAAGGCACCGTGTCCTGTGTTTTCCCCACTCTTTTATCTTTAAAACCTAGCATAGCACTTGGCACATAATCAGCACAATATAAATATTAATTCAATAAATGAGTATATGAGAAGTCTGAAGTGAACCCTGTCTTCCTTTATATAAATATAAATTGTATATCTTACGAATTTACCTAAACATATGCTGACCCCTTTCCCCATGTTAATGATATAAGAAATAACATTTCTGGATATTAATTACAATTTCTGTCACTTTTTTTTTTTTTTAACCTGGGAATAAATGTTTGGGATTTTTTTTTAGTTTTTAAATTTTTTAATAAACATATAATGCATTTTTATCCCCAGGTGTCACTTTTTTTTTTAGTTTAAGGATGGTATTGGGAAAGAACAGCAGAGACAGCTTTCTTCTTTCACTTTCTATGCCTTTATATAGTAAATTTTGTTTAGCTAATAAAAAGTATCCAAAATGAACCAAAATGAAGTCCATTGCATATTATCTAAATTAAGATTCTACAAAATTTTGAGGTTGGCCTTAAAATGTACATTGTCCAGATTATGTGACTATATTCTGTGAAATCTTAATAAGATTCTGCTAGTTTTGAAATACAGTATATCTTATAAATTCTTTTCAAAGTTTAGTATTTTTCAGGAAGTTCTTTTGTGCTTAAAATTTTCTTCCCATATTTTCTTAAGTTTTTTGCTTGCTATTCTGTTCTCAGTAGGCATTTCCTAATTTTGCAATTCCAATTTATGTACTCTACAATTTGGATGACAGTTTCAGATGTCATAACTAACTAATATACTACCTAGCCCCATATTTTACACAGAAATAAAATAGTCACAGACAGAGAAGAAATGCTATGTTAACATTTTCCCACAGTAATTTCTCTTATTATGTAAATCATGGTAATGGTTGAAGAGAACAATTGTACCTCATTTTAAAAATAAACTCATGGTTGTTCAGCTAAATATTTAAAATGTCACATAAATGTTCCAATTATTAAAAGCTGAAATGCAATCAGGTAGGGCCTCTGTTAGTCAGACAACTCTTACAGCCAAATTTAAATAGTCAAGATTAAAGAAGAATCATTATTTTAAAATCATGTTGTAAGGTTTCCAAACACCATTGAAGTCCAGATTTCTACCCCTCTTACCTCTTATCAATAGCAGACCTTGATTTCTAGAATTTCTATGTTATCTTCTTTTAAATATAATATATCTGTTTGCCAGCCTAGGTTTTTTTTTGTCTTTTCTTTCTTTCTTTCTTTCTTTCCTTCTCTTTCTTTCTTTCTTTTTCTTTCTTTCTTTTTTTGAAACTGAGCATTGGGGGCACCTGGGTGGCTCAGTGGGTTAAAGCCTCTGCCTTCAGCTCAAGTCACGATCTCAGGTTCCTGGGATTGAGCCCCACATCAGGCTCTCTGCTCAGTAGGGAGCCTGCTTCCTCCTCTCTCTGCCTGCCTCTCTGCCTGCTTGTGATCTCTGTCTAATAAATAAATACAAATCTTAAAAAAAAAAAAAAAAAGAAAGAAACTGAGCATTGGCTGATATAAGTTTTTCAATTCAAAAAGATTAAGCTATTATTTCTTTTGGATTAGATTTAACTTTAATTTCTTATCTTGGTTTTACCTTTTATATGATGCCCCCAGAAAATTTCATTATGTTAATATATTAAAATGTTAAGGTACAAAAGGTAAAAGAAAAAAAATAAAGTACAAATCAGAAATATATTTAAATGTGTATACATTTTATGTGATGTGTATGTTAATATCTCTAAATTTGCATTCTTAGATGGACTCCTGATTTCCCTAAAATGTGATCCTTTGAATGCGTGTGTATTGTGTTGCCTGATGTGGCTCCAGAAGGATCACTGAACTTGCTGTATTGTTTGAGGATATTCAGCTCTTCAAGAAAGACAAGAAAAACAAGTTGTGATAGACACAAGAAATATGAATTTTCCATAGTATATAAGCTGGTAGCTTATGAATTACAGGCACAATGTATAATAAATGGCAAAAATACATAGTAAAGAAGCTAGTAACTTCTAAAATAAGAACAGAAAAGGAGTAACTTCTAAAATAAGAACAGGATTGATGTAAGTACAAAAAATAAGTTAATAATGTGTGAAACATGCCAAAAATAGAGTCAGTGGAGACTATGGCAGAATAAAAAAAAAAAAGGGTTGACAGTAGAAAGAGATGGAAGGAACAAAAACGTCCTGCCATTTCTGGGCTGAAAGCCATCTCACTCCTAAACCAGCCACCCTTTGATGACACCTAATATGTTCCTGTTCTGATTCCACATGTGCTCTATCTAAGAAGTGTAAATAAAACCCACGGCTGTTCAGCAGCCTGATGACAAGCTGCTGTGGTAGCCTCATATACTTGCCCCTGCATCTCTGATAGCATGCATGTGTATCACTGATCTGGGGAAATTTCTCTGAGGTCCCCTTGCTCAAACATGAACTCTGGTGCTGGAAATTTGTGTAAAAACACATCAAGGTAGTGTGGACTTTTAACCACTTGCAAGGTATCCCCTTCTTTCCTTCCTTCCTTCCTTTCTTCCTTCCTTCCTTCCTTCCTTCCTTCCTTCCTTCTTTCTTTCAAGATTTTATTTGTTTATTTGACAGAGAGAGCAAGAAAGCACAAGTAGGGGGAGTAGCAGGGGGAAAGGGAGAAACAGGCTTCCTGCTGATCAGGGAGCCCCACTTGGGGCTTGATCCCAGGACTCTGGGATCATGACCTGAGCTAAAGGCAGACTTTTAACTGACTGAGCCACCCAGGCAACCCCCCCAACCCTTTTTAAAGATTTACTTATTTGGAAGAGAGGAGGGAAGGGGCAAAGGGAGAGACAGAATCTCAAGACTCCTCGCGGGGCACCTGGGTGGCTCAGTGGGTTAAGCCACTGCCTTCAGCTCGGGTCATGATCCCAGGGTCCTGGGATCGAGCCCCATATTGGGCTCTCTGCTAGGCAGGGAGCCTACTTCCCTTCCTCTCTCTGCCTCTCTCTGCCTACTTGTGATCTCTCTCTCTCTCTGTCAAATAAATAAATAAAATCAAAAAAAAAAAAAAAAAAGAAGACTCCTCGCTCAGACTCCCTGTTTCCCGGGGCTGATCCCACAATCCCAAGATCCTGACTTGAGCAGAAACCAAGAGTCAGATGCTTAACCAAGTGCACCACCTAGGCATGCCATTTGCATGCTATCCTAAGTGTGTTACCTTACCTCATCTCTCTTCTTTTGTCTCTTGCTGTGTGATTAAGCTGTGTGATTAAGCTAATAAACAGTGTGATTCGAGCATTTTATTTGGGTTTATAAGTTTTCCAGTTCTTTGGTCTCTGGGGTAGCTTACCTGGTAGTGTGGAAGCTAGAAATTTCTTCAGAATAATTTCCCACATGATACTACCTTGCTAACTTATGTACCAGGAAAATCTTCAAACCCTGGACAGAGGGTGTAGAGTCAATTGGGAGTCTAACCAACTAAACGTTCAAGGTCCATAGTTTATGTTAAATGAGCAGGATTTAACCTGCTCAGACATAAATGAACTTGTAGTCCTTATTGGATCAGTTAGCATGCCATCTCCAAGGAAGACCCCGGGGAAATAAACTCAAAATCTAGTAGTGAATAAAATATAGTTATGTAACTTGCTCTTTATCATTTTGTCCATTACATTATTATTACAAATAGACCAAATGCATAAATAACATACTTCTGTCAGTAATATTTCTTACCTAAAACTGAGATTTACTTGTTGAAAAATAATTTGAGAATTACCATTTTAACTATTCTATATCTATATCTTAATCACCAAATAATAACAAAAAGGATTACAATATTTTCCCACAGTCCTTTTTGTCTCCCAAGAAGCAGAAGAGCTGATTTCCATGTTATTTATAAATTCTAACTAAGGTAACATATACATTTTAACAAAATTTCTGCATAAAGTTAGCTCCTAGCCATAAGTTACATTATTTCTTTGCATTCTTTAGTAACAGTCCTGGTTTCCATTCTGGAATAGGATTTTTGCTTTTCCTGTGATTCTTGGTCATGAGAAACATAAAAAGAGGGTAAAGAAATCATTTTTAGCTCAAATATTCATTTGTGGGGCAGCTGGGTGGCTTAGTTTGTTGAGCATCCAGCTCTTGGTTTCCTCTCAGGTCATGATCTCCAGGTGCTGGGATGGAGCCCCATGTCAGACTCTGTGCTTAGCTCCAAGTCTGTTTATCCCTCTCCCTTTGCTTCTCCTCCCACTCATACTCTCTATCTTTCTCAAATAAATAAATACATAATATCTTTAAAAAATGGTCATTTGAGGTCAATGTTACTTTTTTTGTGACGTATAAATAAAGATCATTAAGTAGTAGTCTTTTTGTTGTTGTTGATAGTGATTTTTTATTTGATTTAAAATGCCTTTGGGCTCTAGTGTGGTGGATATTGCACTCCATCAGAGTTTCTATCATTCCTTATTGTCTTACTGCTTCACACAATTTCCACTTGTCCCCAGAAGGCATTGGAGGCTGTCCCTCCACGACTCAAGGCACATTTAAAGTTCAATGGGAACACTGAGGAAGACAAGGATGAAAAATTACTCTTGGTTCTAGTTTCACCAAAAAAGATGAAATTTACTAGACGGTACTAGAACCATACCCTAATTTTTTTTACTTTAGGGGCTTTGAATTGCCTTTGCTGTTAAATAATAAAATGTTATAAAATACATTTTGTTGGGCCTGGTTGGCTCAGTGGGTTCAAGCCTCTGCCTTCGGCTCAGGTCATTATCTCAGGGTCCTGGATGGAGCCCCACATCAAGCTCTCTGCTCAGCAGGGAGCCTGCTTCCTCCTTTCTCTCTGCCTCTCTGTGATCTCCGTCTGTCAAATAAATAAATAAAATCTTAAAAAAAATACATTTTGTTGCTAATTTACCCATTATCTCTTTTTTCCTGCTTTGCGGTAGTTTTATAAATATTCAAAATTTTCGTGTTGAATAACATTTGGTCAAAAATAAATGGACCATCATTATTTATTCAAAAAATCTCTGTCAATTCCAAGAGAAAGATCCAGGAAAAAAGATTTTCACATTCCCTGGTAAGATTTCTGCTTCTAGGGATTAGAGAAGATGTATTTTTCCCATCAAATATAACTAAAAACCCTGGAAGATAACCCACATATTACATATAATACATACACACACACACACACACACATATATATGTTCTCTATAGATAAAATTTTATGCATTATATATAATTAAATAATTCAAACATAAATAATTATATTGAGAAATCAAATATACAATTAAAAGGATATATACGATATTTAGGCTTATTTTACATACATATAAATATGTAAAGTATAAGCATATATACTTTAATTCTTATATTTATCTTATATATTTATATACTATTTATGCTTCTATTTATATGCATATAAAATAAACATAAGAATAATGAAAAATGGAGCGGAGTGAAGGTAGCAGAATGGACCAACTTGGAACCCCAGACCCAAGGAATAACACATGAGCAAGTCCTCTGTTTTGATTTTTCTTTTTTACTTTTTGCCTCTTAAATTCCAGCAGCCAGTAACCTATGCAACAACACCTGCCTTCTTTAGCTGAAGGACCTCAGGCTAGCAGGAGAGAACTGTTAGGCAACAACCACTCTACTCCACACAAAAACAGAGGTTTAAGGATCTCTACCAGAAAAAGCCTGGTGGCCAATCTAGATTTGCCAGAAGCCCCAGCCAAGGAGGCCAAGTGATACGGATAATTCTATTTTTCTTGGTCTACATTTCTATAGGAACAGTTGATAGGAAGGGATAATCACAAATTGTGATAATTCTCTAGCAACGTAATATTATCCAAAGGAGAGGAATTCAGCCTGAGAAATACAAGTGAAGTCTGAGAAAATGGCTAGAGCAGACGCACCTCAGACTTTTGTTCTGGCTCCTGTCAGAGAGGAACCTGGTGAGCCCCAGGAGCATGGCAAAGTCCAGTATAATTACTGAATATAATCAAAATAGGGGGAACAGCCTGAGAATTAATTGTGAAAAGTGTAGGCCAACTTTGCTGCAAACCAAGACTTGTCTTTGGGAATGCACTTAGAGGGGAAAGGTTGAGCTGCTGAGAATTGGGATTTGTAGGAATGGTTTGAGAAATCAGACCCCACCATGCTAGGGGGAATTCAGTGCTGGCGCTGTAGTAAGGGACCTGGTACCCAAATGCCTGAACAGGATGGGAGCCCGAAGCAGTGCCCCAGCCTGAGGAGGGCACAGAGTGGCAGGGTGCGTGGAATGAAGTTATGGGTTTGAGGTAGGATAGAACAATTGGCATGCTTGTGAGTCATCTTTTTAAATCAGGGGGTGAGTTTAGAAATTGAGGTGGTTGAATGAGATGAATTCAGGATCTTTCCACTCTTGGATTCAATCAACAAATCTATGCATAAAAGAAATCCACATCATGTTCTTTCTTAGAACTGTGGAGTAAAATGCTTATAATGTCTTCATTTTTTTTGGAAAGTTAATAAGAGATGGAAACAAAATAATTCAAAATAGCATAAGAACATATAAAATGAACATGAATGGTGTTTCAGAACAGTAATGCATGTTAGTCAGTTGCATCTCACAATATTTGAAAGGTGTAATGGTAGAATAATCTTTAAGCCAGAAGAGCACAAACCAGTCTCTAATGACTCTGGAGATAACAAAGTAAAAGTATAAGATTACCCATAAATCATAATTATTCTGGTGTCCAAAAACATTTTATTAATAGAATGATTCTGAAAATCTAAATAATAAATTGTTAAAGAATAAAAATAATTTATAATTTCTACCCTTTAAACACAATATTTACTCTAACTCCAGAAACCAACTATGACACCCTGGTCTCTACAATTAGTTGCAGCAATCAACTTCTTGGTTTTTTTACTCCACTGATTTTGGATTCACATTATTAACTGCCCGGTGCTTTTCTTTTAAGCACAATGCGTTATGATGCAGAATTAATTTGAAAAGTATTTTCTCAATCTCACCAGTATTTATTCAAGCAGAAGAGCTGAAGAAAAATAAATCCTTCCCGAAGAGCTATTTTAAGCTAACGGGTAAGTGAGATTGGATACTATATGAATGCATACCTACGCACATTAATACATAAAGCAAAGTTTTAAAACATCTGAAACCAGCAGTTGCTTTCTTTGACTTTTCAATTCTGCTTAATCGTAGTGGGATTTCCCCAAACCTTATAACATGTTGCTGTAAAACCTAAGGATCATCTTTTATCATTTTAAATACACCACTTAACAGAAACATCATGATCTAGCATTTAGTATAATTTCGGTCAATGAGCTTAAGGTATTGCCTACTTTCAACTCAGTATTAAATTAACTTCTGTGTTAAAGGAAGGCTTAGTCAAGAGTTATAAATTAGAGAGGAGTAGGGAATTTGGGTGAATTGGAGGGGGAGGTGAACCATGAGAGACTATGGACTCTGAAAAACAGTCTGAGGGGTTTGAAGTGGCGGGGGGGTGGGAGGTTGGGGTACCAGGTAGTGGGTATTACGGAGGGCACGGCTTGCATGGAGCACTGGGTGTGGTGAAAAAATAATGAATACTGTTTTTCTGAAAATAAATAAATTGGAAAAAAGAATGAATCATTACATCTTTATAGAATAAAATGATGTAATAAAAAAAAGAGTTATAAATTCAATTTTTTTTTTTTGTTCCTGTTTAAACGCAATGGTTAGTGAATTGGACACTGATCTCTTTTCTTTAAAAAGAACATATTGATGGCAATTTATTTCTAGAGAGAAGCTAATGCAACTAACTGGGTATTGAGTGTTGTGGCGTGTCCTGGGCACTGATCTAATTGTTTCACATTAACTAACCTGTTTAATCCTCACAGCAGTCTGGAAAACAGGTGCATTTATCCCTCCCATTTCATAGAGAAGGAAAGTCTTGAACAGAAAAGGTAAATCATTTACAGAAGCTGTCAGAGCTAGTAAATTTTAGAGTTCTGTTGTCTTCTGGCTGGCTATAGGATATGCATTTCTGAACTATCAACTATTCCATCCATTCCAAGGTAATGTATTAAAAGAAAAGAAAAAAAAAGTCACATGAAAGGGTTGCTATTTAACTATATACTCAACAGATATTTGCAAGTCATTCATCAGAAACTATATCAAAACATAATATTTTCCTCATCACTTTTGCAGCCAATTGATATGTTTATAAATTGTGAATGAGATAGAAGAAAAAGCTGAGTTGGCCTAAAACAGTTTTTTTTAAGTTTTGTTTTGTGAGGTGAAATTAAATAAGCATGTGGATCAATGACATTGCTTGAATGGTTATCTGTCTTTTGCCAGATAAAGGAAAGATGTTGACTATGGCCGTAAGGAACGATGTGGGCCCCTCGGTCAAACTGCTGATGAAATGCCTACACCGTCCTCGCCTGCAGTCATGCTCTGATGTTCTGCTGGCTTCCAGTCAGCTGAATTGGTCTCCTCTCTTCTGCGGTGAAACTGGTTTTTATTTCTCAGGAGGACACTCTGTGGCAGAGAAGCAGGTTCGATAATTCAGAGCAACTGTCTCAAATGGTCCAGGTTAAGACCTTTTCCAAAGGTCAAGCACTAATCACAACAGCTGCTTAGTTACCCAGCAGAATAATAAATAGTTCCCAAGCCCAGTCTCTCTGTATGTAAACACACTTGGTCTCTGCTCTTCACTGCAACATTTTAAGGTGAATTGCAAAGAGTGCTGCTGTTTACAAAGCAGATGTTAGAGCATTAATGGTGTACTATTTACAACTCCTGGGTGGACGGTAAAGTTTGTGTTTGCTTGCCTCGAACACTCCGTATCAACACAGCTGCCAGAGATGGTCTGTGCAATGTTTGAAACAGTGTTGGGAGTGGCTTCTAGGAGCCACATTCTCAGCATAGGAATCAATATTAGTGAAATGTGGCTGGTGGTGGTGCATTTCCATCAGGGTCCTCATCTGTCAATTTGTCTTCTCAGATCCAGAGGAATACACCCAATTTATTCATTTTGTAAGACATGTAAGAGACTCTCTTTCCTTCCAAGATGAAACAAGGCAATTGATGTGTATTGTTTTTGCTGCCTACAGAAATGACGTTTCAATATTTAATGGATCTCCAGCCGGGTAGCATTGACCGCTCTGCCAAGATTGTAAGAATCCTGGAAAACCAATGCTTATCTTAAGGCTATGGATTTGTTCCACTACAAGAAAGACAATGACACAGAGTAAAGAATAATGGTGAGCCGGCATTATTTGGGATGGAGGAAAAAAAGTCAACAAGTGCCATCTTTAATAAAGAAAGGATTGGGGTTTGGAAGGAGGAAGCATTTGCTATTTATTTATTTTTTTAAAAGATTTTATTTTATTTATTTATTTGACACACACACACAGAGAAAGAGAGAGAGAGAGAGCGCACACAAATGGGGAACATCAAGCACACGGAGAGGGAGAAGCAAAAAGCGGGAAGTCTCATGAGGGGCTCAATCCCAGGACCCTGGAGTCACAACCTGAGCCAAAGGCAGACAGTTAACTGGCTAAGCCACCCAGGCACCCCAGCATTTGCTATTCAATTTTCAAAAAGAATGTGGTGGAACTCTCTCTGGCTTCCCTAGGAGTATATGTCACACACACAAAAATCATAAACAATTCTTGCAATCTAACAAAGCTAATATTGTACAGTGCTTATATCCATGGCCAATTATTTTTATTTTAAATTGACACATTCATTCAACTTCAGTCCAAGGCATGATTTTATAAACTTTTGGATTTCTTTTTATTGCAGTACTAGTTTATTATTACTAATTCACTAATTATTAATTATTACTAATTATTATTACTATAATTACTAATATACTAGATACTAGTATATTAGTTCTGTAATACTTCAAGAGAGAAAAAACTTCTCATCAGTTTTTTTTTTTAGTTTATAGTTAAAAATTATAAAGTAGCCTATTAATTGTCCTTTCATTGTTGTTATTTAAAAGCTATTTATGCTTATGGCTTCAGTAAAAGCGATGACAAGTAAGTGTATTTATTCTTTAGAAGACCATTATAGAGTGGCTAAGTGAGCCCTAAGTTTGAATAGAGTAAAAGTGAAAGTAATATAGGCTAAAAGTAAAGAATAAATATAAGTAAAGTTATTTTTATCTTAATTCTGTGGTTCGAGTGAATGTATAGGTTTGCAATGCAATGGAAAGAAAAAAAAAAGAAAAAAGAAAGAGCAGTTCTCCAGTCATCTTACTTCCAGGTAAGGAGCTAAACTTGAGAGATGGTGACTGGATTTCCAATATTTGGGAGCCAGCTGCAGACCTTAGAGCCCCAACTTCTGACCTATACCCTTACGTGTTTGTGTGAGCTACACCTTCTCTTTGTCCTGCAGTGGGCCATTCTCTATCATTCAGAATAGCACGCTGGTTACAACTGCTCCTCAGGGTTGCTATTAAAACCCTTACTAATCATTTGACAATATTCTAACTCTTCTAGAGAGTTTTTTCCTAACACTGAAAATGAGATCATGCTTCCATAAGTCCCAAGTATGTTTTCAGTGTCCACAAAGGGCTGGGTTTCTATTTAAGTGAAGCAAGCAGCTGCTGAGTGGTAGGATTTCAGAGGGCCCGACTCCTCCCCCTTCCTTGTCCCATTCCAAAATCTGCTTGCCACACCTGTTCACCAATTTAGGACATTCCTTTAACAGGGGACAAAAGCTTTCGATTTATAATTAGAAATATGATTTAGGAAACCCCTCTGCCAGAGAGTTCCAAGCACAGAGGCCCAGGTTACTTTATGGGGTGTCACATTTCTCTTGGCTTTGGCTGCCACCCAGAACACTCAGAAAATCTTTCCACTGTGCCACTCACAGGCCTGCCAGCATCTCACTGATGTGTAAGCATATGGTCGTGATAATGTGTCTGGGGAAAGCTTTATTAAAATAGACCAATTCAAAAGCTGTTACACATCTTTCAAACGAGAAGTTCCAGTATCTAGAGTCCCAGAGGATTATTGCTCTTGTTACAAAGGTGCAAACTTTCTTAGGAAAATCCTCTGTGAATCTTCAGCACAAAGTTCGAGGTAGAGTCCCCGGCATTAGCCTTCTGTTGACATGATGCGTTTCCTTTTCTTCCTGTATCAGTAATGTTCAAATATGATGGAGGTCCATTTTCGAATGCAAGAGTTTTAGGTGTTTTATTGAAGAAAGTAAAAGTCTCACACCATTTTATTTTTTTAATGTTTCAGAAAACTCAAGGGAAAACTTCCCCATTGGCTAGAGTTTTGGGAAACCTGCCATCACTTGGAGCACCGGGTTTCCGTGTGGGTAGAACTGTGACCTTCCCTGACTATACTTTTCTATGTGTCAGGAAGCTAAGATCTTGAATGTTTCAATAAAGACCCGACTTTTGCTGATGGGAGTCTGGCTAGTATTTCTGTCCATACAGCAATTATAGTCACTCATTACCGCATCATTTTGTCTGCGTAGTTCAAACAGTATTAGAAAACATTACTTTCACCACTGATGTCAGTTTGTCAACACATGTGGATTTACAGAGTATCACTGTGTCTGAGGATCCTCGCGGTGTTTGTTTCATGAGGAATCCATGATGTGATTTACCAGGTCGATGTGTGACTTATGATTTCCACTAGCTCTAGCAATACATTTTATGCCAGCGATTTCTAACTAGAGCTTATTTCACTTTAACTTAACCCCTGCAAAGGAACACTCCCCTCTCAAACCTTCATTACTCCTCCCTTTCAAGTTTTGACCTCTTCTGGTTCCAAGCATAGAAGTAAAAAGAGCACCTGTTCTATTTGCAAGCATTAGCTGAGACCTTACTTTAATTTAATGCCGTTTTCCACTTCTCCAAAACAAGAAAAAATCTTTCCTTTTCCCCAATAATATTTTTATCAGTTTTCTTTGGACTAACAAGATTCCCCACCTACGTTATGATTTCTTTAGAGACACTGAATGGAAAAAATTAGTTGATTCTTAGTGAGACGTGTTCATCACAGAGGATACCCACTCTGGCCAAGATATGTTTTCAATAGCTCCTATAGTCTGTGTATGCCTAAATATGCTTTTAATATAAGAACATAGGGAACGAAAAGTTGCTATCAATGTTCCAGGTGCCCAGTGTTGAAGGGTAAAAATTCATTATCATCATTATTATTGTTGTTTCCGGAGGGAACTTCCTTTGAGGGTTGCTATCAGTTTTTATTTCCTGGAGATGGAAATTTTGTTTACTTTTGTCACATAACCCTTTGTTTTGGGAAATTTACCAGGCTGGGTCTTCTAGGTTGACAATAGCAAAGCAAGTGGTCATTATCATCATTTACTGTTCTTGGAGAAAACACAAAATAATTTACACATTGGAATGAAGATTTTAGACTAAAATTTTAAGATTCAATTAAATATCTAAGCTGGGCAACTAATCAGTTAGGCTAAATTTTGTTTTGTTTTTCTTCTGGTGAAAACTCTTGTCACATAGGTATGTTGTATGATTCTCATGTCAGTCTTCCCACCAGAGCTTTTAAATACACCAACCCGGGTACCTGGGTGGCTCAGTCATTAAGCATCTGCCTGTGGCTCAGGTCATGATCCCAGGGTCCTGGGATCGAGCCCCACATCGGCTCCCTGCTCTATGGGAAGCCTGCTTCTCCCTCTCCCACACCTTCTGCTTGTGTTCCTCTCTTTCTGTGTCTCTCTCTGTCAAATAAATAAAAACCTTATAAATAAATAAATAAATAAAACCACCAACCCATCAGTTAAGTTTTTTATTCCCCAGTAATTGAAATATACTGAATTATTGGGGGTTTCTATACTTGGTGCTATGTAAGATTTAATAAGCTAGATTTGGGGAAAATAATTGTTCTTTGCACTCTCTTTAGTAGGCTCTAGAGATCAGACCATCTCCTAGGGATTGGGTTAGAAGCGGAAATTTGGAAACAGAAGTATTTCCTGAAGGAAATGAATGGTCCTACTGTTCTCTGTTCTTCACTGAGCGCACCTTAGACTGGAGAGAAGGCAGGCTTTTCTTGTTTTGGAGCTGAAGAGTAAGTAGTTGTTGGATTCAATGTTTACATTTTCTGGACAACTCGCAAGAACTAGGCAGGGATTTTGAGATTAAGTCAGGTTCCTGTGGGCCCTAGGAGTAGTTTGTGCTATTGATCATGTAATTGACACATGAAATGTATTTCTATTACACCTTGTATATCCCAGATATTCTGGAAATAAAAATAATGCATATAGTCTGCCCTCATTTTTGCTTTGAAGTTTTAAGATCTATCATGAAGTCAACACTCAGAGTAAACATCAGTGTGGAATTGAGTTTAGTAACAAGGACAATTCATTGTATCTTGTCAATAATTCTAAGAGAGAGGTGATTTGCCTATTGACAGCTAGGGAAACAAAGGGAAAGAGAGATTAGGGAACTTCCCCTAAACTACATGGATATGCGTGGAGTTTAGCAGCCACAGAGTTCCACTGGTTCATTTTTTCTTTCATTCACACATTTATTTGTGCTCTCTCTAGTGCCAGTTACCATTTGTCTTTTTTTTGTTGTTGTTAAGATTGTATGTATTTATTTGTGAGAGAGAGAGCACGCGCACACACAAGCTGGGGGAGGAGGGAGGAGGGAAAGGAACAAGCAGACTCCCCACTGAGCAGGAAGCTAAATATGGGGCTAATTCCGGGGACCCTGGGATCATGAACTGAGATGAAGGCAGATACTTAAGGACTGAGCCACCCAGATGCCCCACCAGTCACCATTTGAACTGAAGGATATAACAATGAATAAGACAGAAAACATCCCTACTCTTCTGGGGCTTATATTCTATTGGGGCAATGGCAGTGGGAGAAAGAATCACCTACCTGGAAGAAGTCAATAGTTCCTCAAAGATACTGAGTAATTTCTCACCAAAGAAAATATGAGAACGGATAGACTGGACATGTAACGACTTGCAGATCTAATGGTTTGACAATTAGGGTATTGGATTCTGAACACCAAGAAAATGAATTTAATTATAATTAGAATATGGCATCAGCAGCAAGGTGATGCTTTAAAAGGAAGAATATTTGTTGTTGTTGTTTTTTAGAGATTTACTTATTCATTTTAGAGAGGGAGAAGGAGAGAGCGAGTGCATGGGTGAGCAGGTGGAGGGGCAAAAGGAAAGAGAATCTCCAGCAAACTCCCCAATAGTGTGAAACCAGATGTGAAGCTCCATCCCAGGATCCTGAGATCATGACCTGAGCTGAAATCAAGAGTTGGACACAACTGAATAAGTCATCCCAGTGCCCCTAAATGCAAGAATATTTAATCATGGTAATGCTTCATTACCTTTCACACTAAGATAGGTAGATAGATGATAGATATATGTGTACACACACACACACACACACACACACACATCCATTCATAGCTATCTATCTATCTATCTATATATAAAGAACAGCTTTCTGAGGAAAATGAATGTACTCAAAAGACCTAAAATTTGGATGGGGGACAAGAAAGAAGGGAGAGGGGTTATATATGTTGGTATAATAGTTATCACATAGAGACCATAAGTGATTTTGGATACATTTCCTATCCCTTGTGTTTATGACATTCGAATATTTTCTCTCCTTAAGTATCTTTTTGTTTTTGCTGAATGGTCATGAGACTCCCAAGTTTTGTATGGCATACTATATTCTTTTCATTATCACGATAGTTTTCCCTGCTGAGTCTTTAAAGCCACCAACCTACCAGTTTCTTTTTCTTTTCTCTCAGCTGGTGCTTCCCCATGTGATTTAGCCAGCTTAATTTTTCTCGAGTTTATATTTTTATTTTATGATGTGGACAAAGCTAGAGACTGTTTATGAGGAAACTTATAAAGAAAAAAAAAAACCCTGAGTCATTAGGTAAGTGATTTCTTTTTTGCTCGCTACCTGATGGCCTTAAATGCCTTCAACACATGGAGAACACAGTTTCTTTTTTTAAACCAAAACTATTGTGGAGAAAATGAAAAGCAACAGGTAATGACTGGAATGGTCTAATTTACAGTAGGAGTTTTAAATGAATTTTCTACAGATTTGATTCTTAGCTATGCATTCTTTATATATTTCTTTGGAGAATACAAATTTATTTTGCATATATAAAATGGAACAAAAAGTTCTTTAAATGGAATTTGCCAGCTTTAGTCAGTGGTAAAAATAATATATTTACCTTTACTATGTTATGCTCATGTAACCTCATTAAGTTACAATTATACTTCTATTTCATCTTCTCTGATTTCTTTAAACTCACTGGTGGTCTTTCCTCTTTTATCACATGAGAGCATGATTACTGAAAACAAATATTCTTCTCTATAAACCTCAGGTTTAGAATCTCCATGAATATTAAATGTGGCTTTTTTCCCACTCTCCTAAATAAGATGGGGGGAAAAAGCAAGAAATCGAGATTTCAGATATTTTAGGTGGAATAATAGAGTTTTGTACATTGCATTTAAGAATTGCGGTTTAAGGGGCACCTGGGTGGCTCAGTGGGTTAAAGCCTCTGCTTTCAGCTCAGGTCATGATCCCAGGGTACTGGGTTAGAGCCCTGCATCAGGCTAACTGCTCAGCAGGGAGCCTGCTTCCCCTTCTCTCTCTCTGCCTGCCTTTCTGCTTACTTGTGATCTCTGTCAAATAAATAAATAAAATCTTAAGAAAAGAAAGAATTGCAATTTTATATAAGTGTGTATTTATAGGGAGACTCAGAAAGCTATAAGGAAGGTTCGGAAATCTGTGTGTATTTAGGAGAAGTTCAGAAAACGATAAGGAAAGTCTGCTGGCATTTCTGCTCATGACCATTCCTCTGTTCTTCTAGCTCAGCATATGGCCTATCTCAGTGAACACGACAGGTGCACTTAACAAATGTATATTCTGCAGGGACTGTTCTACGTATGCTTAGTTGTGGCGTTAACATTGTTTAAAACTTTCATATACAGTCAAACTTTTATCTAATTTTTCTATCAATTATTGAGAAAGGAAATAATAAAGTCATGAATTATGGATTGATTTATTTCTCCTTTTAATTATGTCAAGTTTTTTTTCCACGTATTTTGAGGACTGCATACACATTTAGGATTATTGTCTGTACTTAATGAATTCACTCATTTAACATTATGGGACGTCTCTCATTATCTCTGGTAATACTCCTTGTCCTGAAATTGACTTTGTCTGATATTAATATGGCAATACCAATATTTTTGTGTTAAATGTTGCCTGGTACTTCTATTTCCTTCTTTTACTTTTGACAGGTCTTTATCTTTATATTTAAGGGTCATCTCCTATGAACAGCATATACCTGGGTTTTTCTTTAGGGATTATAATAATCATCCTTGGTTTATCACAGTCTGCTTTTATTTTATTTTTTTTAAAGACTTTATTCATTTGATAGAGAGAGAGATCACAAGTACACAGAGAGGCAGGCAGAGAGAGGGGTGAAGAAGGCTCCCCGCTGAGCAGAGAGCCCGATGTGGGGCCCTATCCCAGGACCCTGAGATCATGACCTGAGCCGAAGGCAGAGGCTTTAAACTACTGAGCCACCCAAGCGCCCCTCACAGTTTGCTTTTAATGCTATTATAACACTTTATGGTTATCTTAAAAAATGATAACATCCTTTATGTATTTTCATCATGTATTTTATTTCCACAAATGTAACGAAACCCATGATATAGTTATTTTTGCTTAACTTTTATTTTTTCTGTTTTTAACTTGTTTTAAATAATTCAATAAGAGAAAATATATTGTTGTTTAATTTATCCAAACATTTATAATTTTTAGTGCTCTTTATTTTCCCTGTAGATCTGAATATCTATCTGGTACCATTTATCTTCTGCTTGAAGAACTTCCTTCAAAATTTTTTGTAGGGTGGTTATATCCAAGTATTCTTGGCTTTTGTTTATATAAAACATCCTAAAAAAGAACGTTCTTCCACTCCCACCACTGTATTTCAGTTTGTATAATTTCTGATGACCTGTTTTTAAATTCACTGATCGTTTCTTTTAATTTCCTCATTTGTAATTATGTAATCCAAAGATTTTATAGATACTGCATAGGTTTTTCAAATGGTTATAATTGTTTGATATGATTTGTTTTAGCTTTTTTAAAACTTTTATTTAATTTCAATTTAGTTAACATATAGTATATTATTAGTTTCAGAGGTAGAGTTTAGTGATTCGTCATTTGCAGATAAAACCCAGTGCTCATCACATCACGTGCCCTCCTCAGTGCCCATCACCAAATTACCCCATTCTTCCCCCCACCTCCCCCCCAAGAAACTCTCAGTTTATTGCCTATAGTTAAGAGTTTCTTATGGTTTGCCTCTCTCTGTTTTTATCTTGTTTTATTTTTCCTCCTCTTCTCCTATGTTTATCTATTTTGTTTCGTAAATTCCATATATAAGTGAAATCATGTGTTATTTGTCTTTCTCAGATTGAATTATTTCATTTAACATAATGCCTTCTAGTTCCATCCATGCCATTGCAAATGACAAGATTTCATTCTTTTGATGGCTGAGTAATATTCTTCTTTGCCCATTCATCTCTTGACGGACATCTGGGCTCTTTCCATTGTTTGGTTATTGTAGAAATTGCTGCTATAAACATTGGGGTGCATGTGCCTCTTCAAATCATTAGTTTTGTATCCTTTGGATAAATACCTAGAAGTGCAATTGCTGGGTCATAGGTAATCCTATTTTTAAATTTTTGAGGAAACTCCATATTGTCTTCCAGAGTGGCTGCACCAGTTTACATTCCCATCAACAGTGTAAAAGGGTTCCCCTTTCTCATATGGTTTATTTTAAAATTTTCGCATAAATCAAGTCCATTGCTATTAATTTCAAACCATGTTATATCAGAGAATCTCTTCTTTGATTTTATGAGTCATATTTTCCTGCTATTTCTCATATCTATTGATTTTTCTATTAAATACAAGATATTTGAGTGATGCATTATAAAGCCTTAGAATCTGTTATCTTCTTCTAAAGAGTGTTGAATGTGGTTTTACCAGGGAGTTAAATTGCTATTGATTATGCTGAACCTATGGAGTCTTGATTTTAGATTGTGTTATAATGTGTCTGTTTTGGTTTTCCCTTTAATCATGGTATGTGGACCTTGTTCCTACGGCATAGTTATTCTTGGGTTTTAATAGAAATATTATTTTGTTTATTTTATTCTCTTACTTGGCAGAGCTTGAACTTTTTTTTTTAAGTTTTATTTATTTATTTGACAGAGAGACAGTGAGAACAGGGAACACAAGCAGAAGGAGTGGGAGAGGGAGAAGAAGGCTCCACTGAGCAGGGAGTCTGATGTAGGTCTCTATCCCAGGACCCTGGGATCATGACCTGAGCCAAAAGCAGTCACTTAATGACTGAGCCACCGAGGCACCCCAGAGCTTGAACTTTCAATACTACCTCCCCAGCAATGAACAATTTTTGGACTTTCTCTCTGATCTTTCAAATTTCTTCCTCCTCCTTCTTCTTTTCTTCTTTTTTTGGGGGCAAGGGGCGGTGGGAAGGACAAAAGAAGATGGAGAATCTTAAGCAGTATCTACCCCCAGCCCTGAGCCTCCCCTTGATATTAGATCTCATGATCCTGAGATCATGACAGGATCTGAAATTAAGAGTCCAACCCTTAACTAATTGAGCCACCCAGCATCTGTTCTTCCTGTATAGTCTAAAGGGCTTTTTGGATTCTTGTCACACACATGCCCAGCCAAGTTGCAATCAATGATGCGAGGGAAATTGTATGCAGATTTGGGGCTCCTAGATGTCCCCACATCCACTTCTGGAAAACTTAAAATTTCAGACTCTGACCTCTGAAAGCCTAGTGAGACTTCGGTTTTTAGTTTGAGTTCTAGTCCTCATAAAATGTGTAGACAGTGATGTGGTCTCAGGAAAAAACTCACATAAGTGTTAATTTTACCAATATGTTTTCTGTTTCAAAAGATGAATTTGCCCTAAAAGTTCTCACCACTGTAAAAAAAAACAAAACCTGTTTTTTTCTTTTCTTTATATGTATCTATATGAGTAGATGCTAACTACAGCTATTGTGGTGATCATTTCACAATCTCTGTAAATCAAACCATCATGCCAGATACCCTAGACTTATATAGTGATGTATGCCACTTATTTCTCAATAAAACTAAGAAAAAAAAGGAAATCGAAAAAAATAGATTTGCTCCAATTTCTACTTGTTTGTTATTTTGCTCTTTTATGCCTTCAAATATTTAATTTTACTCAAAACTTATCATTTTTGAGGTGACTTTGTGGCTCACTGTTAGGTGTCTGCCTTTGATTCACATCTATGATCCTAGGGTCCTGGGATTGAACCCCACATTGGGATCCCTGCTTGGTGGGAAACCTGCTTTTCCCTCTCCCACTCCCTCTGTTTGTATTCCTGCTCTTGTTGTCTCTCTCTTTCTGTCAAATAAATAAAATTAAAACAAAACAACAACTTACCATTCTTCTGGGGCTCCTGGGTGGCTCAGTGGGTTAATGTCTGCCATTGGCTCAGGTCATGATCTCCAGGTCCTGGGATTGAGCCCCACATCAGGTTCCCTGCTCAGTAGGGAGTTTACTTCTCCTTCTCCCTTTGATTGCCACTCCCCTTGCTTGTGCTCTTTCCATCTTTCTCTGTCAAATAAATAAATAAAATCTTAAAAAAAACACAGGACTTATAATTGTTCTAATTGGAGTTAGTATGACATACATTACTTTGACATCACTAGGAACAGAATTGTTCTGTGTTTTCCTTTCAGAAATCTATCTGACCAGTTATAAGTATCCACTTTCTAAAAATCAAATCATTTTATGTACTAATATCATTTTTACAATAGATATTTTTTAAGTACTGGAATATAGCACTTTTATTAACACATTATATCCTTCACAATTTAGGGAATTGTGACAAGTATACTAGAGTGGCTGCATTAATTAAAAAAAAAAAAAAAAAAGTTTTGTTTGTTTGTTTCTTCCCCTTCATCATAGTGTGATGGCTTCATTATAGTGTGACCTGGTCTTCAAAGTGAGATCTAAAACGTGTAAACTGACTTGCCAAAAATATTTAAAAGCAACATTTCCTGTTATGTCATTGGATGCTGCATTCCTGACACTGAAACTATAGATGGTAAAACCAATTCAATTAACATGGGCTTTTTTTTTAGTAGGGGCAGCTACTGACTCAGTTACCAGGATTTCAGATCAGAATCCATGTGATCATTAGAGTGTGGGTCAAATAAATGAGGACTAACAAGGAAATTCAGCCAATAAAAACTTAGCCAGAACTTGGCCTTACTAATGTTACCCATTTGTAAAAGGGTATGACGCACTGATTTCTTTGCTGGGGATTAATGTCTTTAAAGACAGACTCTTTTAAATTTTTCTGAACCTGATGAAATGCACCTGTCATCTACATTCCTTACTCTGTCACATAGCACCAGATTAATAACTGTTCTTTTGCATCATGAAGAGATGCCCTCAACTCCATATTAATCTTCTAGTCTGTTGAGCATTATTTTCATTAAAAATTATTATGTCCAGATGAGTTTAGGGAAATTGATCACTAGAGGTATTCTTTATAAAGGTCTGCTGATTGGGATAAGTACACATGCCTGGCTTTTACGTGATACATGACACTGAGAAAATCATATATCCTCTGATTCTGAGTTTTCTTCCATCTTCTATAAAATATATATTGAAAATAATTTTCTGAGGATCAAATGAAATAGTGTAAGCAAAAATAATTTTATGTTATAAAGTGTTAAATGTGTGTTATGTTAAGAGTATATTTTCTTATTTAATATGACTTTAGTTCCCTTGGGTTAAAATCCCCCAAAGTTATACCTAAGAAGTTTCACTGGAAAGTTTAACCATTTATAAGGGACAAAAGACTTAGAACATAAACTAGGCAAGATTGTGATTATCAACAATAGATTGATGATAAACAGGGCATAGATAATAAAGAAGAAACACTCAAGTTGTCAAAGAATCAATTTTAGTGCTAGAAAGCTGAGGAGCTCACTCAGGCTTTCATAACAGAGAGAACTGAATTCTCATACAGGTCTGCGTTTCATATCTGGGTACTTTGGGCAACACACTTAAATCCTCCAAGCCTCAATTTCCTCATTTTTACATAAGTTTAATAGTAAGTCTATATCTGAGAGATGAGTGGGTCATAATGAAAAATGTGTGTGTAAGTCACTGAGCGTGGGCCCAGAACAAAGCAAGCCTCATAGGATGTTACTGGTTATTCTTATTAAGTCAACAATAAGGATGTGTCAAGTATTTTTCCCAAGTACAGCAAAATCATCCAAATAAAATTCAAATTGGGAAATTAATGAAATTAACTCTTATGCACTGAATTATGCCCCCCCAATTTTTTTTCCCACATGCTGAAGTCTCAACCCAGTTTCTCTTTTTTTTTTTTTTAAAGATTTTATTTATTTATTTGACAGAGAGAGATCACAAGTAGGCAGAGAGGCAGGCAGAGAGAGAGAGGAGGAAGCAGGCTCCCCGCTGAGCAGAGAGCCCGATGTGGGACTCGATTCCAGGACGCTGAGATCATGACCTGAGCCGAAGGCAGCGGCTTTACCCACTGAGCCACCCAGGCGCCCCTCAACCCAGTTTCTCTTAATGTTGTAATTTTATTTGGAGAAAAGGTCTGTAAAGAGGTGATGGAGGTAAAATGAGGCCATTAGGATGGGTCCTACTCTATAAAATGACAGATGATCTTAAAGAAGGAGAAATTTTAGGGATGTATCTTCAGAGGGATGACCATGTGAAGAGGCAGTGAGGTATCTATCTGTCAAGGAACAGAGATCTCAGATGAAACCAGCCCTGCTGGCTCTGTGACCTTAAACTCCCAGTCTCCAAAACAAGAAATGTTTGTTGCTCGGTTCATTCAGTCTGTGCTATTTTGTTATGGCACCTCTGGAAACTAATGCACAAAGATTCAGAATTTTATTTTGGGAGGCAGTTTTTATTTTACAAGGAAGCCTTTAGCTGAGGTTTGGATGGGTAAGGTCCTGTAAGTTGCCAAAAAAGGACAGGTACTTAACTTATTTCAAATATACCCAGCAAGGCATATTTCAGAATATGGTCATTTTTTTTAAAAAAAGATTTTATTTATTTGAGAGAGAGTGAGAGAGAGAGCACAACCAGAAGGAACAGCAGAGAGAGGGAGAAGCAGACTCTCCCCTCAGCAGGGAGCCTGATGCGGGGCTTGATTCCAGGACACGGAGATCATGTCCTGAGCTGAAGGCAGAGGTTTAGCAGACTGAGCCACCCAGGCACCCCCAGAAAATGTTCATTTTATTTTATTTTTAAAAATATTTTATTTATTTATTTGACAGACAGAAATCACAAGTAGGCAGAGAGGCAGGCAGAGAGAGAGAGGGAAGCAGGCTCCCAGCTGAGTAGAGATCCCGATGCGGAGCTTGATCCCAGGACACTGGGATCATGACCTGAGCTGAAGGCAAAGACTTTAACCCACTGAGCTACCCAGGCGCCCCAGAAAATGTTCATTTTAAAGTAATAGGAATAATTATAATAATCATGACCTTGAATTATGGTGTAACTATATTAATTACTTTATGAATATTATCTTATTTGATTTTATTAACATTCTGTACAAGAGTTACTGTTAATTACATTTTAGCAGGATGAAATTGAGACTTAGATGAGTGAAAACCATGGAATGAATACGGTTGGAGTTTGGGATGTGAGTTACGGTATGTCTCACTGCAAACCCTGTACTCTCAACAATATGACTATTTTAATATTCATAGTGTATCTTAATGTTCCTAAATATTTTTAGGAATTAATGAAATAAGTGAAATTAAACAGCAGTATAAATAGCTGACCCAAGGAGATTTAAGCATTCATATGAATCACACACACACACACACTCACACACATGCATGCGTGCTAAGAATTTGCTCCGGTGTTAAAATTGTCTTGAGCTAAATAATCAACGTGCAGACAAACAACAACAACAAAACTAAACAACCACAGAAACAATAGAGTAGTGGTATTTCTAAGAAGGGCTTGATATAGAGGAAACAGGGAGTAAACATTTAGTTAGGGACAGGGTATGTACAGGAATTCTCTTTAGTCAATTTGAGTTTCATTTAAAAATTTTTTTTTCGGTCTTCATTTATTTATTTTTATTTTTATTTTTTAAAGATTTTATTTATTTATTTGACAGACAGAGATCACAAGCAGGTAGAGAGGCAGGCAGAGAGAGAGAGAGGAGGAAGCAGGCTCCCTGCTGAGCAGAGAGCCCGATGTGGGACTCGATCCCAGGACCGTGAGATCATGACCCAAGCCAAAGGCAGAGGCTTAATCCTCTGAGCCACCCAGGCGCCCTCAGGTCTTCATTTAAATTCCAGTTAGTTTTAGTCATATTTCAAGTCTGTTTAGAAAGCTGATATTGACACATCCCTGCAGACATATACTTCAAGAAACCTTTCCTTTTAATCAATTCTGCTAATTTTCTTTGTCTTTCTACATCCTGAAGGATACCTTCCTTAGAAGACTTGTATGTAATCTATAAACTAGCAATAATCTTTTCTCAAGCTTTCTATTTCAAATTCATTAGGGATTTAATAACATTTTGCCACACTCTGAGTGGGAAGATCTGGCTCATTTTTTTCTGATTAATGAAGAACCCCAGTGATTCATGATCTTCACTGAAAGGAGGGACATGGAGGCACAGAAATAAGTGAATATTTACTTCTCCTAATATCTTCAAAGTCTGAAAACTCTATATATGTTTCTCAGATAATTGTATAAAAAAGAGAATTTGGGTGAGGCAGCTGATTGGTTTCTTACTCAAAAGTAAAAGTAGGAGTGGCTGGGTGGGTCAGAGGCTAAGCTTCTGCCTTTAACTCAGGTCATGATCCCAGGGTCCTGGGATTGAGGGAGAGGGAGAGAGAATCTCAAGCAGAGTCTGTACTGAGCTCTGAGCCCAATGCAGGGCTTGATCCTCAACCCTAACATCATGACCTGAGGTGAAATCAAGAGTCGGACACTTAACTGACTGAGCCACCCAGGAGCCCTGAAAATGTTGTCTTTGTTGTCCGTGTCTGTGATTGTTGCTAAGTGATAAAATCATTGACAAATTTTAATTTGTCTTTAAACCTTCTTTATACTCCATTTGATTTAGTATAAAATATAAGTATTTTATAACATTTAGTTTGCATGTTATCAAAAAACAAAGTTATTTATTTTTAGTGAGAGGCATATATACAAAGTGATGATAATACAGGGAAAGCTACTTGACTTATTTTACTTTTATTCATTGGATTTTTATGTTATTAATTGGGGAATATTTTATACCTTCTCAAGTCACAATAATTACTTAAATAATTAAATGCATATTATTTTAATCTACTTAATATGGGAACATTTCCCTGGATTTTTGCCAAATCATTTTTTTGTGTGTGCTACAGTCGTATTTTTATCCCTACGTCTGACAAGACAACAGTATGATAAGTACATTTTTAGATGCTTTTAGTTTCCTTCTTTTTACTTCTTTGAATTTTTAAATTTTCTTTTAAAAATGTCTGAATCAAAGATTTTGATTAGAGTTCAAACAACAGGGGTGCCTGGGTGGCTCAGTGGGTTAAGCCTCTGCCTTCGGCTCAGGACATGATCTCAGGGTTTTGGGATCAAGCCCCGCATGGGGCTCTCTGCTCAGCAAGGAGCCTGCTTTCCCCTCTCTTTACGTGCCTCTCTCCCTACTTGTGATCTCTCTCTTTCTGTCAAATAAATTATTGAAATCTTAAAAAAAAAATAGAAATCAAACAACAAAATCAAAAAATGAAAAAAGGGTATTTTCTAATAGCTTTTGATGTGTAAGTGATAAAAATGATTTCATATGGAGGTACTGGAATTGTCGCGGCTGGCGTGACAAATCGACCAGGAACTTGAGGGTAAGAGGATGAAGAAAAGAACTTGAGAAGAAAAAGAGATGGGGGCAGGAGGAGCACCGAGGAGGATGTCGAACAGTGCTAAGTTTATTCAAAGCACTAAGGCCATATATATAGTGATAATAGAAGCAATACACCTGTGTCTAGTTAAACACACACGAGTTCCCATAATAAGTTTCACATTTAACTATAAGCAGACCTTGTGACGCCAAATTTGTAAATTTACCATTCCTTCTTTAGGGAACCAAGGACAAAGATCGGACACCACACCAAAAAATTGCTGTAAGGCCTTCTTTGAGACCTTAGACCCCTTCTGCTTTAAAAGGGCCTGCAATGCAGTAACAAAAAGATCGTGTTCCAAAGAATGAGATTGCCCCATGTTATTTTACTCCTGCTGTCACCCGACAGCCTGGCTTCTCTGACCTGAATCTTGATAACTACTTACCTATATATGCACGCTCCCTTGAAATGTTCTCAGGTCCCTGTTCAGGCACCACTTGTCGCGGCCAGCGCGACATGGAATATTCCGGGAAACCACTCTTTTCCTTTTCTACAAATGGAATCACATTTTTTTTCAAGGTGGCAGTGTGTATAGTTGAAAACCCTTCTTCATCCACTCTTGTATGTGACACAGTGTTAGCAAATGAGATGTATATTGCGGAGGAGGTCTGGGATAGTTTTTCTCTTCCCATATAGGTGATGTCTCTTCTTCCTCATTACAGGCCTATGGTGCCTTAACACCAAGGTTTCCAGAAAACTAATAGTTCTTAGATTCTTAGATTCATTACTGAGCTTAGAGCAGGTAGGATGAACCCCTGTGAGCCCCATGGTAACACTTCTCTAAATCTCTTGACTTATGTTCTTAAAGCAAAATGTGACCTTGTCTGAATGACATGAAGGGTTTCAGATTGCACCAATGAGGATACTGCTTTGAAGACCGGAGGATTTGAGCAGTGGTACCAAAATAATCTAAGTGAGAATGGCTATGAAACAATTAATTTGTCAAATCTAGTCTATCAAATAACATACTCATATATACATTTATATTAAAGTATATTTTTCTCAATCGTGCTGAATATCTGTTTCTTATTTCTTCTCATATTCTAAATAATGGTTCTGGAGACCCTCACAAATTTGTGTGTTATTCAAAACACAACCTGACAACCAAGGTACGCTTTGCTTTATTAAGTATTTTATTTGTTCCAAATTTGTAAATATATAATGATGGAAAATGTAGAATATGGTACCAATTCCATACATGGGCATCCAAAAGGTATTAAATGTTAAAATTAAGAATAACTTTACCTTATAGAGAATTTGAGTAATTTAGTAATTTTCAGCTTTCTATTAAAAGGTCGTTGATAGCAAGCTTATGGTGATGATGCTAGCTGGCATGGTTAATAAATCTGAACAGAAGCCAAAAATTTGGCCAAGGAGCCAGAGTATTCTTTGAGAAATGTAGAGTACATAGTTAGAAGTTTTGCTAGAAAACGTATCTTCAACTATGCCAGGATAGATAATATTTTTGCAACAATTCAAAGATGATAGTTTAAATTTTCCACACTTGTTCAGAGATACAAATCTTAATGAAGGCCCTGTAAGATTTTTTTTTTTAAGATTTTATTTATTTATTTGACAGATAGGTATCACAAGTAGGCAGAGAGGCAGGGGAAGTGAAGGAAGCAGGCTCCCTGCTGAGCAGAGAGCAGGACGAGAGCCTTGATCCCAGGGCCTGAGCCTAAGGCAGAGGCTTTAACCCACTGAGCCACCCAGGTGCCCTGAAGCCCATGTAAAATTTAACGTACAATTACCTTTGGATTTATGGTTGAAATGACATCAACATGTTACAGCAGACTAGATGCAAGAAGCACAAGAACAGATGTTCAACTAAAGAAGTCATGCTTTGTGGGCACCTAGGTGGCTCATTGGGTTAAGCCTCTGCCTTCAGCTCAGGTCATGATCTCAGGGTCCTGGGATCGAGCCCCGAATCAGGCTCTCTGCTCAGCAGAGCCTGCCACCCCCTCTCTCTCTGCCTGCCTCTCTGCCTATTTGTGATCTTTGTCTGTCAAATAAATAGATAAAAAATCTTAAAAAAAAAAGAAGTCATGCTTTGTGTTGAAAAATTAAATTAATTTTGAATATGCATTAACCAGGCTTTTTGGTGTGAACTGTTACTTAAAATTATTAGTTTAGTAAAAGCCTATGGAAAACTCAGAGTTTTTTTTTTAAGGGGATTAAATATTTTAAATGTTTTAGATTAAGGTTTTTTTTGTCCCTAAATCAAAATAGACTACATGTAAAATATGTAACAAAGGAAATGTTCTATGAAAATATAACAAATTTAGAACAAGGAAATGATAAGATTTTCATACAAGTAAACACTAAAGTATTTTCAAGAAATTATCTTATAATCAATATAGCCCAAGGAATAGTTGTGGTTTTTTTTTTTTTTTTTTTAAGATCTTATTTATTTATTTGACAGTGAGAGCACAAGCAGGGGAAAGAGAAAGGGAGAAGCAGGCTCCCTGCTGAGCAAGGAGTCTGATGAGGGGCTCAATCCCAGGACCCTGAGATCCTGACTGAGATGAAGGCAGACACTTAACAACTGATCCACTGAGGGACCCCAGGAATAGCTGTGATTGAGGAGCGTATTTCTGTTTTTATTTTCTTGTTTTATCTGTCTACAACTCTGGAAAAGGAAGAACTTAAAAAATACGTTATATATCCAGATATTGTTGTAAGAGATAGTAAAATTGGTGATATTAAGAGATAGCAATTTATACAGTAAAATTAAAATATTTTTCAAGTTATGTGGGAAAATGAAAATTTTTCACTTAGGGCTTCATTTACATGATATCTGTAAATGAAAGATTCATTCTTGAATCAAGTATCAATTTAAGGATTTTATTGGTATTTCCAATTGCTATCACTTCAGCAGAACAGTTCTTTATTAAAATGTGAAATTAATAATAAAAAAAAGTTACCTACTTATAACCCAGCACATGTTAATTTGGTATTGCTGCTAATAAAATACAAATAATGTAAAAAAAAACCTTGCTAATAATATCATCATTGGTGATTTAACTAAAATGAAGGCGAGAAAAGATTTTGTGAGATAAATACATAGTGACTCAAATTATGTTAGTGTTTATTATTTTACTTACCCAAACACTTCAGACCTGACAACAGAACATACGGACATGCACAATAATAATTGATTTCAAACTACTCAATAATATGTCAACTTCCATCATATAAAAAGCATATCTTTGTGCATGTTTAAATTTGTTCTTAAAAAGTATATTTACACATATGGTGTGTGGGCCTGCACTTCTATTCTTGTCCTGGGCCTTGGAAATATTAAAGAACAGCCTGTCTTCATTACACAGAGTCATCGAGGAACAAAGAGCGGAGCTAACATCCCTAAGGAGAGGAATGAAAGGCGGGAAATGGAAAGTTAGAGAAACTGATACCTGTTGAGCCACTCATATGTGCTAAGGTCGATTCCACATCATTTAATTTTTATAAATGCTTGAGACAGGTGGAGTAGGTCAGTTTCAGAGATGAAGAAATTGAGAGTAATATTTTATAATTTTCCAAGTTCATTTTGCTAGTTATGTGGAAGAGCCTGAATTCAGAGCAAGGTCAGTCTTGGCTGGCTCTAATTATGCAGCTGTTTCTAAATTTAGGTTGTAAAAGTAAATGAAACGTGTCACAATAGACGACAGACCATAGTAGGCACAGAAACTATTTATTATGGAAAACTGGTAGAGATATTAAAAAATAAAAAACAGCAGGGAAAAAAGAAAATAAGAATGTTTTAGAATTTTAGAAATACTCAAGTTTTAAATTCTAGTAGAAGAATTAAAAAATTTAACCGTTATCATAATGAATCTAAAAACTGTCCACATTCTAAGAATATGGTAGATGAGATGATGGGAAGTGATGAAATATTCAGGAAACAGTGTTGAGTAGTTTTATTACTACATTGAACAAATTAAATTGAGGATGACCTAACTGTACATTGTAAACATTTAACAACACATATAAATGAAGACCCTAAGAATATTTTTATAATTTTGAGGTAGAAAGGCTTTTTGAGGTATGATGCTAAGGCAGGAATCTATATAGACAATATATTACAGTCTTACTTTTTCTAAAAAGTTAAACTGAGACAACATTGGAACACTAATAAAACAAACAAACAGGATTTAGATTATTTAAATAAAAAAAAAATCTTACAAATTGACCCCTCCTCAGAAAATGGGCAAATGACACCAGTGGGAATTTATACAAAAAGAAATACAAGTGCTATATGCCTGCTGGGGGAGTAATGTGTTTTATCTCTGTTTTGTATTTTGCACTCATTTTTCTTGATGTATTGTTCTAAAGTCCCTGTTGCAGAAATATCCAAAATTTAGCTCCCAATTGTCAGACATGTTTCTATTTACCTCCTTATTAAATCTTATTCCTTAGTGTGGCATTTGCTTAAAGAAATTTGTCTCAGAGGCTGGTTACAGTTCCAGGGCAAGGATCATAACCAGGATTTTTCCTAGGGATAAACCAAAATGTGTGTGCATGCTACCCACTTTTGATCACTGGGCTAAAACCTAGGTTGGACAAATGATCACTGACTGGGTCTTGTATTTTCTCCCCCTAACAAGTATGCAAGTGGGGTATCTCTGATTGGCACACTAACAGAGGCTTCACCATCTGGCACCTGGGAGAGCTTAACAGGGTCATGCACCCTAACTTCCCAATCACTGATAAGGGTTTAAGGATTTTCTTTTTCTAAGTTAATTTGCATTTCAATAAGTAATACAGGATTAGGCCAGTTAATAAAGACTAAAATATAAAGCTAAGACTTCACACAGCCTTGAGAACACTGGCTTAGGCATGTAGGAGGGCCAGAGGCCATTCACAATCTCTCAACTGGCCAATGGAAGCACATGCTTCCCTGGGCCCTGCAGGTAAGTAGGTGGCAACACTGAAGATTTTTTCCATTGACTCTTCGAGAAGAGTGGGGACAAAGAGCACAGATGCCAATTTACTTTCCAATTATTCAACCATTGCTAGCTCTTTCCCTTTGAATAATAATTCCACCCATCTTACATCTATAAAAAGGCTTAATTCCCTGTTGATAATTCCCAAATTTTAGGTAGACAAACTATGAGAACAATTTTATATGTCCTAGCCAGTGTCTGATTGATAAAGAGAAGCGAGCAAAATTAGTGCTGAATAAATCAAGCAAATCAACTTTTCAAAAAGGCTTTGCAATAACAAAAAATTGAAATAAGGTAAGAATAGTTTACCAGATGGTGTCACACATGATCTTTCCAAATAAACTGTTTAATGAAGACCCCTGGTGATCTCATTGAGGTGCATGGACCCAAGGCCTGGGTATTTCTGTATCGTTTTCAGACACATTTCTGCTGATAACCCATTTCAGCTGAAACTTGACCTGTAACAGAGCACTTAGACAATCAATATCAGCATCTCAAAGCAGAGCTTACCCCTTAGTGAATCTCTACTGCAGTTTATAGAGCTTTTATTGTACTCTTTGATTCTTTTGCAGCAAAGACATTGCAGCGTATTTAACCTAGTAGCTTCTTGGTCAGACATGGTATGTGGCTATTAAAGAGTATTATGCTGTCTCTTAAGCAGAACATCCAGAGAAAGACAAGATTTGGTTTGGTCCTCACTGTTTGCACCATTTAGGGAAACATGGGGCTCACTATTAAAATAAAGTATAGAGGTTGTTCATCAGATATTGGATCCCAATTTAGAATATAATTTTGTGTTTATTTTACTAGAGAAAAGACCTGTCTGCCTTTTGCAGAAATGGGAATGGGAAAAAATATAGAAATACATATAAAATCTGTAGTTTATATAAGCATGTAAGTATATATTGTTATATAAATTGGAACCAATGTGTTTATTATATATGTACATACATAAATATATAATGCCACAAGAGCATTCATATGAAAGTTAGCCACTGAGCCACATGCATGATGTAATTCCTACTCTTTGCATTTAGCTGTTTATAAGGAATAAATGTAGTTGATTTGGTGTGGTAGAAAATGTTTTATACTAAGAATTAGGAGACCACAACTCAAGTAAGCACAAAGAATCTTCTATGTTATCATCTGTAAAAGTGTTTCAAATAGAACTCTTTGATTTCAGAGGCCCCTGGGTTCTAATATATTATAATACATTTTGTAATCTGGCATTTGTATGACCCCATATCTAAGGAAAAGTGAATCCAATTTAAACAGTTCCAAATAATCATTATACTTGGTGGTGAGTGAAAAGCATATTTTTATTAGCTTTGGAATAATATTTAGAAAATAAAAGATAATTTTTAACATAGAAGAAAATATCTTCTGAAAACAATCTGCACTCATGCAAAACTATAAGAACCTTAAGATTATACACATGAAAGTATATGATAAATATTTTAATGTTTAATGGAAAGACAGTAGAAATATTCCAAGTAATTGAATTACAACAATGGACTTCTGAAAGGTTAATTTTTCCTTCTTAGTATTCTTTTTATGACACCACATTAAATTTTATTGTAAATTAAAAAAGACAAGTATAAGAGTACTTGGGAAGTGTTAAATACCACATTGTATGTGAAAATATTTGAGAAGTGAAGAGGTTATCCAAATAGCATCATGAAAACTATTTGGTTTGGAAAGTCGTTCTTGATGGATTATTAAAAAAATCTAGTTGTATCTTTTAATGTAGATACATCAGTATTTATTTTCTTTAGCAAGAATTTCAACAGACCTGTAAAAACTGATGACTTCTGCTAATGGAGACCCTTAGATTTTTGAAGACAAAGGGTATGTGGGTGAACTGCCATGCCCTAGAACCTCTGTCTGCCTAGTGAATCACATCCTAGAGATATGTCTGGATTTGTGGAGACTGCCTGAACCCAGCTGGGACTGAGGATTCCTCCCTCCCTCTAGAAGCTCTATGACTATCGTACAAGGGGAGGAATACATTTTGGAGCAGTAAATGGGATTGCGCTGTATTTCATCGGTTTATATGCCAACATACTTTTGGGAAGATGATACTTAGTAGTCTTTTGAAAATATTGACAAAGATATCACCCACTAGACATAAAATGAAAAAAATAAACCCTGAAAACTTCTTATTACAGCTTTTGGGGTCTATAATAAATCCTCTTTCATCTGTATAATGTTTATTATCTAACGCCTGAAAAATAGCAGGACTTCAGTTGAAACCACTAAGATCTGTCCAGTATTTCCTCAAAATTATTAATTGGTCCAGGTTTGACATACCAGTAAAGTTCACATGAAACTTAACTAACTAAAAACTTGGCATTTGTCCTTGGAAAAAAATCATCTTGAGTTTACTTAAAGGTCTGTGAACCTCAGGAAACCTTTCAGTGACCCTTCCTACAGTGTCGTGGTTTCTAGTGATATCTGAAACCAGGAATGTTTTGTGAAGGGTTTGGGTTTCATCTGGAAAGCCATATCTAATCCCGGGTACGGCCTAATGAATTAGGAGTCTGGTCCTCCTTGGATCCTCATAAAGGCAGTGTGATGCATAAAATCCGACTTTCACTGCAGAGCAAAATTGCACCACTTAATGAGTCCCTTAAAAATGCCTTTACTGGATTTTTAAAAATGTTCTTTCTGGGTGTATTTATTCTATCATCACCATTGCCTAAAATACAGACACACATGGAGCCTACCATTTGAAGCTCTAGCATATGTCTTTTATATAACAGATAATTGTTACAACAGATAACTTTTTATTGATGGTATTACACACATAAAATGAAATGAAATTACACATACAAGAATGTTTTATGGGTTTTATAGACTAAGACAGTCCTAAGAGTAGCAAGTTCTGACCATGTAGGACCAGGGAAAGTAACTGCTTCCCAAGTAGTCACTAACTGGATGGTCTTCAGGTGTTGAGTGGGGCACTGGGAAAGCCAGCTTTTCTTACTCTTCTTTTATCACTCACAAGGACACACACAGGCCCACATGCATACATTTCTCTCCAGCATGTGGAAATTACCTCCCCTCAAATGCTGAAAATGACCCACTGGATATGAACAGTTGGAAATAAAAGATTCCTAAAATGTGTTACAAAAATAACATCTACTGATGTCAAGGAAAGTTTGCATTATTAAAAAAGACTGAGAGATATGCATTGGAATAACTCTCTTTGTTTTCCTCTTTGAATCCTCTTTAGGGGCTTTTTTGGTCCTAAAAGAACTTTTCAGTTTCTTGCTCTAAGGATTCATTGTCCATCAGTTTTATCTCAAATTCTTAGATAAAATTCCTGAGAAGTTTTGACATTCTTTATGCTCCTAAATCTGTTCAGATGCCATTATTTGAGGGCCTGTTTTTATTTTAGGAATCAGTGGGAAAGGTTTAGGAAAAGAAATTATATGAGGATTGTTAAGAAATATATATATATTTAAGAATATTAGAATATATATTTTCAGTTGTTCTGAGCCACTAGGCAACCACAGAGAGAGAAATGTTTAAATTGATAATGACTAATTTTGATTTCCAGAGAAGTAAAGATAAGTTCTGATAAAGTCCAAGAAGAAAATGAAATCCTGGTGAGGTAAGGAATAGCCTTTTAAACTTGACATATAGACACTAAAACTCTCTTTTCCACTGATCTTTTGACAGTGTGTAGTCATTAACAGTTCGCTGTTCAATTTTTTCATTTGGAAGTTTTAACATTAAGTTTTAAATAGATTTATCAATTAATACCTTACCAGAGAGGCACCTGGGTGACTCGGTCAATTAAGTGTCTGCCTTAGGCTCAGGTCCTGATCCCGGGTCCTGGGATCCAGCCCCAAATCTCTGGGAGCCTGCTTCTCCCACTCTCTCTGCCCCTCTACCTCCACCAACCCCTCCGCTGGTGCTCCCACTCAACCTTTTTCTTTCTCTTTCCCTTTCTCTCAAATAAATAAATAAAATAATTTTTAAAAAAATACCTTATGAAATATGCTTTATATTGACAAAGAGTACTTTTCACATGGATGGCATATCTGTGGACAAACTGACGAGGACACAGTATCCAATTTTAGACTTTTCAGTTAGATTTTCTTTTTTGACCCATGGGACTTCATAAGCAAGTGAAACATCAACATTAGGTGCTTCTGACAGATATAACCCTGCCTGGAATCTGTATTATGTAGTTTTTAAAATATCCTAGACAGTAGAAGGGAAAACATGTTTCTTATACATTTTTAAGGAAAAGGATACTTCTCCCCCCTCCACCCCCAATTATAAGGCAGTTTTGACAAAAGCGAATTCATAATCAAGTAAAAAAAATTAAAAAAAAAATGCAGTCCATAGGCTCTGGGCCATGGAGTGCTCCAGTAAATGCTGGAAGTAGACTACACCATGTCATCATCAGTGATCTTACATCCCAGATGCCATTATGGTTATACATCTTTCATCTTTCTAAACCACCTCTAAACTACCACTCATGTATTTCAGATCTTTCAATAATCAGTTAGCTTTTGGAGGACCTTGTCATGTAAATCCACAAATTTTCTTACATCTCAGCTGTCATCCGTATCTTAGTAAATTCCAGTCTCTTTTTATTTTACTTCTCACCAATTATGTTGTCAAGACAAATGCTTTTTCCTTCTACACAGAAGTCATCCATCTGCTTATCTTATTGCCATTGATTTTTTCTTCCTGCTACACCACAACCACCCGATTTAAAAAAAAAAACAAAAACCCACTTAACATGAATTAGTAGTTAAATCTTTTTTACATATTTCATTTGCATAATTCTCACAACATTTATTTCCATATAGTTTGGTTGTTATTTGGTATGTGGATCACGATGTATACTTCAATCCTGCTTTTCTTTGTTCTAGTACATATATTTTCTTTATAAGCTGTGCACTTGCTGTTTATAAGTTATCTACTTTTATAGAGTGGGGCTAATTGATAATGAATTATGATGTAGTGCTACATTCTGAGAGACAGAGTTAGTTTTGAAGAAGTAGTTTTATTATAGAATGTTAGGCCATTTGCAGTAATGAAAAGTTTGCTTTTTTGATGAGAGCATAAGAAGGTGATAACATATAATGAGACAGTGTACAGAAAACAGACAAGTCCTTTTAACTTTTTTTTTTTTTTTTAAGGATAAAGATGATTTACTCAACAAAGAATAGATTATGGCCTGTCAAAATGTCAAAGTCAATGACATTATCATTACCTCTTCCTGCAGTCACGAGCAAAAACAACTTCATTTCAGAAATAAATGATATGAAAAAGAACTATTTGGCCAATATGTTATCATTAAACTATCCAGAGAATTTTTTTTTCCTTTCTTATTATTTTCTTCCAGGTAAATTCACTTCTCCTTAATAAATGTCATTTTACTCCTTCCTTTAAGTGTACAGTATCAGGAACATGTTGATGGAGGGAATCAAGATCACCAACAGGGCAATATCTGCTGATAATTTTCCTGAAGGCAGAGAGTTCACATACTCAAAATGCCAGGTCATTCAGAGGGCAGGGCTTACGAGAGACAGAGTTCAAAGAAGCTTGGTACTGGGAGAGTTTGCCTACTGCAGTCTATGTATTTAAGGTCTGTCTTGGAAGAAATTGCTTATCTATTCTTCATGGAACCTAGAAAGATTTTCGGAGGAGTAACTTGAGGACTCTGTCTCTGTTTCTTTTCAGTTTGCTGCTTCTTATCACAGAGGATTTTGTGATATTAAAATAGGCAAAATGTATAATTTATTAAGTTCATCTAAATGGCAGGCAACGTTTAGGAGGCTTTTCATACATGTTGTCATTTAATTCACAGAGCAAGCTCTGAAAACAGGCACTATCACCATTATCAGCTCCCTTCTAGAGATGAAGAAACCAATGCACCCAAAGATTAAGTAGCTTGTACAAAGAGCTAGTTTGCAAGTTTCAGAAGAAAGACTGCAACATAAGTCTTTATGGTTTTACACAAATATAGCATAGAGCAGAGTGGATTCTGGAGCTTGGATTAAAAAGTAAGATCTCTGGGGTGCCTGGGTGGTGCAGTTAGTTAAGCATCAGACTACCAGTTTTGGCTCAGGTCATGATCTCAGGGTCCTGAGATCAAGCTGCTAGGGCTCCACCCCTAGCATGGAATCTGCTTAGGACTCTCTCTCCTTCACCCTCTGCACCCCCTCCATAAATAAACACATATTTAAAAAAATAAAAAGCAAGGCCTCTTATTTATATTAATTGTGTTACTTTGGGTTAATTAGCTTTTCTGTGTCTTATTGTCCTCCAGTAGGGATAATAGTTATTTAAGATACACAGAGGACTTCAGACCTAACATGTAAGAAATGCTTAATCAATATTAATTACAATGTTATACTTCCTTCAAAGAATTTTATTATGTATTAATTCAGTATGCTGATCATAAATTTTTTTAAAGATTTTATTTATTCATTTGACAGATAGAGATCACAAGTAGGCAGAGAGGCAGGCAGAGACAGAGAGGAGGAAGCAGGCTTCCTGCTGAGCAGAGAGCCTGATGCGGGCCTCCATCCCAGGAGCCTGGGATCATGACCTGAGCCGAAGGCAGAGGCTTTAACTCACTGAGCCATCCAAGCAACCCATAAATTATTTTTAAATACAAGTATTCAGACTTTCATATTTGAAATAATTTTTAAGAATGGCTTTATTATATCCGACACACAATATATGTCTATTCTCTTCTCCTGAATAATAGAGGAATGCTGTGTGTTTTTCTGATAGCATACAATGTCTCTTTTCCATATAACATGCAAATGCTTTATTTCAAAAGGCCAAATCTAAAGGTAATGTCTAGCTTGATTTATTTGGGTCTATTTTAATCAGGACTGCTTTGACATACAAACTAAATTGCTTTAAGGAGGATCTCTCTCTGGGAGTGTATTATCATTTTGGCATTGTATGTCTGTTGAAGAGGTCTTAATTTATGCTCACACAGCAGGAGGCTTCCTTCACTGTAATTGCACTTCTTTTAGCTCCTCTTCTATGTATGAGGCAAGACCTTGCTGGGGAGAAGTGGAAAAGCGAGACCAGACATTATTACGGCACAAATCGTAGCACGACGAAGTATACACAGGTGCACAGAGGCACAGGCATGAATACAAGTTTAAGAGTCTGCTGACGTAATGCAGAGTCAGATTGTCCATGCACAGCCTCACACAGTAATCCAATGTACACTGATAGTGTAGATTACAGGATTGGAATAACTGAGTAATCAATAATGCATGGAATTTGGTAGAATTCACAACCTCCACTTAAATCTTTTTGTCTTCAATATTCTGCAAATCCATCATTTACAGCAGTGAAAGGAGTTTGAGAGCAGATCAGAGACTTATGCCAGGATCTGTACCTTATTAGGTAAGGTAGAATCACTGACTCCAGAGCCCAGTTAGAGATCCATTATAAATCCTGCCTCTGATCAAAATTAAAATTAAAAATGTTTTTGGATTATTAGGCAATAAATCAATAATCTGATACTTAGGGATGATTCATATTGTGTGATGAAAAGGATTCAGGGAAGATTTCATCAGAGTACCAGTCCATGAGCTGGCATTGAGCACGGACATGGTGAGGGGCAAAGGCGATAGAAAGGCCTTGGCTTTTTGTATCTTGCAAATTTATTTGAGTTAAGGATGTCAAAATTTAAATACATTAGCAGCAGTTTGGAAGCAAAAATGAGCATGTCAGGAAAACGTATGGAGACGTGGGTGTCTAGAATTGAAGTGCGCATTGAGGACTGGTTGGGGGAAGTAAGATAGAAGAGGTGGAGTCTTTCCTTGCTTACTATCTGTGTCTCCTGTCTTGTGGTGCTCCGACCATTTCCTAGCAGGGGACATAAAGAAACACCTGTAGAATGAAAAGCCTACAACTCAACAGTGTCATTTAAATAAGTAATAGACATGTTTTTAAAAATTAGCAAGATTTTTTTTTTTACTGTTAAAAATCTGGAAGCAGTAGGGTGAATATATGTGTAAAGATTGCCAAACACTAAGGGTAAAATGAACAAAATAAACCAAAAACCCCGTGAACCTCAGAAGTAGAACAAGGAAAGAACAAAGGGAGGTCAGGAAAGTGATGATAAAGGAATATGATTTATCAAAAAGTGTTATGTTCCACCATAATGGAGAAACTTTGTGAAGAAAGTGATACATTTTCATATAATGCTCCCTCTGAGCTCAAGACTTTGTGGCCGATGGAACAGCTCTCTTGTTCCTTTCTCTCTAGTCTGTCTTCCTCTGTCCACCGTACAAAATAAGATAAAAGCACCAACAGAGCGAGGGAAAAACCCGAGGGGAAAATGTCTGTTCTCAAAGCCAGACAGGCACAGTTGCTGCTGGCCGCACACATCTCACAGCTTGGTGCTTGGGTCTGCAGCTGCCAAGTATATCTCAAGAGTGACTATAAACACTCTTGGCCTGAGTGGAGTAAGGGATCCAGAAGGCTGACAGAGAGTCCATGAGCTGATTGCCAGCACGGGATGGGGACTTGCCAAATGCTGATTGAATTACACCCATGTGGCACTTCCTACTGTAATCACACCCTCCTTTGGCAGAAGCCAAGCTGGGACTAGGAAAGCAACTACTGTGAGTCAGTGTCATTAGAGAAGGCTGGTTTCAGTGCAGCGCACAGCTCTGCAGTTGAGGGAGCTCAGTCAGCCATACGCATGCTCCAAGAGGGATTTGCCTAAAGGGCTGTCTAAGCTAACAGATGGAAGAAAGAAAAATATTTTTCTAGAAACATGCCCGGTGCTTACTAATGATTAGATTTTAATGAGGTATAACAGGAATAAAATGCTTTAACAAATATGAGTTTTTGAAAAGTCTCACTGGGCAGGGTGCACAGAAATACATAAAGCAATGCAGGGAGAGGATGGTTGTTTCAATCTCATTAAATAAATGAATGCAATATTTCACCTTCAAAATATTTTCATGCAACCATTTTTCAAATATTTTTAGGAACTTTCTAATCCCTCCTTCCACTGAATTGAGCTATAGCTTTCTGATCCTGGACACGATGTCATTAAACTAGAACATTCCCTGAACTTGCAAGTGTGTGCACCTCAGGGGGCTTAGCAGTGTGAGACAAGGACTAGCATTGAATTTATATTAAACTCAATGAGGGTGGGAAAGGGCTTTTCAGGTTGAACCTCAGCCATGAATAAACTCTTGCTTCCAGAAGGAAGGTTGGTTATGTTAGGAAATGGAAGTACAAAAAGCAAACATACAGATGACAGAAGTTGTTCTTGGATTGGCTAGTTATGTCAGACAACCAGCATTTTGCCAGGAAGAAACGTGTCCACAGAAGTCAGTAGAAGCATATTTAAAAATTGAAAGTCATCTTAATCATTATACTACTAATGACAAAAAATCATCTAAATAATAAAAGGCAGCTATGTGACCAGTAATTGTGAGTAATGATCAGTGTAGGAAACGGAAGAGAAGCAGCAGAATTTGATGGTAAAGGAACCCAGAGAAAAAGAGAGAGAGAGGTTTCATATTTATCTATGTCCATTGGGAGGAAAAATATCCAGTGTTTACATGTGACTTAATACAATTCCAAGTTGAATAATTCCTCCTACTATTGTTTTATGTGAGACTTGAATTTGTAAACCTTCACTGATGGTCTCAATGGATGAAATTCATGCTAAATTTTTAGTGCGGTTTGTAGACCAGGCATTCCATGAGAGGACAAATACAGAAACCGAGAGTAAGTGATTAAAAGCTTTTATAGCAGTTTGAGCAAATTTTAGGTCTGTTGAATGAAGTGATAATTTGGGCTTGTGTTTCATGTATCTAATGTTATTTATTTTTTTAGATATTAATTTCATATTTTACAAAATTCTCTCTCTCAAAAATCTCTTATCATGATTCCTTGCATAATGCTAACTTCATAAGGCATTATTTTGACTATGTTCCATAGTTACTTATGCTCATCTATCTGCATGCTTACTTCAAAGGCCAGTGTTGCAAGAGGAAATCAAGATGAAATGTATCACATCATGATCCCCTGGAAGAATTTTAAACAGCACAGTATTTGCTTCCTCAGGATCTCTGCTTAGCAAGGGTGACAGGGTTGGGGATAAAAATGAGTATTACTCCACAGAGTCTGAGAAAGTAGTCAGTATTTAATAATACAAGAAACCGTCCTTGTGGAAACTCTCCATCTTGACACCCATGCATACCATAGAAGAACAGGTTATTGGGGAGAAAACATCATTTTATACCATTTAAAACTGGAGATATTGATACCTCGTCTATAATGAATACTCTCCTTTTCTGGGTATAAACTGGCTTTACTACTTTTTTTTTTAGCAATGCATCATGATCTTTTAACAATACTACTTTTTTCCTTCTTCTTTTCTACCCTTTTCTTCTGTCTCTTCCTTTTCTGCATCTGTGCTGGGTTGTTGGGAGAGAATTATGGGCTTAAAGTTTTATTATTAACTGGAAATAGATTTGGAACAGATTGCCCCTTGCTATATATGTCATACGTGGTAGTTGCATGTTTGTATGTCTATAAATATAGATAAATGTGGTTTAATATTTTCCAGTGTTGGTCCTTTGGAAATTTTTGGGAAGGAGTATTTGTAAACCTATAGTAATATGATGAAAAGAAAAAAAATGTCAGAAAGTAAGAAGGTAATCAAGGTGGGGAAATTTGTTTTTACAATTAGAGCTACTTAATTTCAAGTGAGTTAATGAGAGAGATACAGAGTTTTTTTAAATCTATTTTGACATGTACAAATTTATAAATATGAAGATTTGGTTTTTCACCCTGCTTTATACAGAACCAAGTATGCTGAACCTTACGGGGTTATTTTTTATTTCTGATCAAACAAGTTTTTCTGTCAATACCCCAATTATCTCTAGCAGTTGTTCCCAGGCTAACTAATTATCAGAATCATCTGGGGAGCTATCAAATAAAAGTCTCTGGAGGTGAGGCATGGAAATCCTTAAACTTAAAATCCTCCACAGATGATTTTAATGAATAGTTTAGTCTGGGAAACACTTGTCTGGAGGCAATAGACCCAAAGTGACAAAAACTAATTTAATGTTTTTATAAGGATCCTAATTCAAATGTTGGAATTTCCATTCCTACTCAAAGTTCTGTGGCATTCTCTTAAGACTTTGGGCTAAATCATGTGGCATGTGTCCTGTAAAGACCCCTCTTATAACCTCCTTGAGGATGAGGACACACTTTGCTTTTATTGCGCTCTCCCACATTGTTATTACATTGCACTGAGATGAGACATTCAATTAACTCTAGTGAATAAGATGGCATTCCCAAGAGAAAATGTGGCTTTAAAAAGGAATACAGTATTAATATGAGGTGGTACAACACCACCTACTACACACCAGAGGCTTCCTTGAGCAGCCAACTGCTGGTGAAAACTGTCACTCCCCTGAGAATTCCTTGCCAACGAAAGATTTTTAGGGTCTATTTATGTGGTTGAGTCTTAGCTGTCTCAGAAGTAGGACACAGACTTAAAGAACAGGAAGGGATTATTCTTCGTATCATCTTCATGGAAAAACAAAATTTAAATGAAGCAGATAAATTTATGGGTCATGTACTCTAACTTGAAAGACCTCCAGAGAAGAATTCTCAAACGCTTCCCAACAGTACTTCCTATGTACAATTGTCATTATTTAAAAATCAGAAAATTCCCTGGGGTGCCCAGGTGGCTCTGTCTATTAAGCTTCTGAATCATGGTTTCAGTTCAAGTCATGATCTCAGGGTGATGGGATCTGGTCCTGTGTTGGGCTCTGCACTCAGGAGGGAGTCTGCTTGAGATTTTCTCTCTCCTTTTGCCTCTCCCCTTCTTCCCTCCCGTTGCTTGTGTGTGTGTGTGTGTGTGTGTGTGTGTGTGTATGCATGTGCACTTCAACACATGCTCTCTCTCTCCCAATAAGTAAAATATTTTTAAAAAATCAGAAAATTCCACTCAATTATGGTGAATTGCACACAAATGGCAATAACTGAGACCATCATTTTAAGAATATATCATAATTTCTAAAGCAACCATAACTTTATTTAATGTTTTGTTTGATAAATCTTTTCAAGATCTGAGATTAATTTTTCTATTCAAAAGGCAGTGTTAAGCTAAGCTAACCAAGTTTTCATTATTATTTTTTAAATTTTTGATCATAAATAGTTGCTTATAATCACAAAATTTATTGTTGCATTGTTAATATTATCTTATTCAACAAGTAACGACTAGACTCCATTTATTTTTTATTTTTTTTTTAAAGATTTTATTTATTTATTTGACAGAGAGAGAGAGATCACAAGTAGGCAGAGAGGCAGGCAGAGAGGCAGGCAGAGAGGAAGGGAAGCAGGCTCCCTGCTGAGCAGAGAGCCCCATGCGGGGCTCCATCCTAGAACCCTGGGATCATGACCTGAGCCGAAGGCAGAGGCTTTAACCCACTGAGCCACCCAGGCGCCCCTAGACTCCATTTATTTTTAAAGATTTTATTTATTTATCAGAGAGAGAGAGGGAGAGAAAGCGAGCATAGGCACGCAGAATGGCAGGCAGAGGCAGAGGGAGAAGCAGGCTCCTTGCTCGGCAAGGAGCCTGATGTGGGACTCCATCCCAGGACGGTGGGATCATGACCTGAGCCGAAGGCAGCTGCTTAACCAACTGCGCCACCCAGGCGTCCCTAGGCTCCATTATTTAAGAATAGTTTTTTACAAGGTATTAAGCCCAACTAAGGATGTTGGTAAGGATGAAAGAACTGCATTACTCTAAAAATGCCAGATAGAGTCAGAGAATTGTATTTTATATCTTTCTTCTTCTTTCTTTAAAAAATACCTTTCTAGGATTGTTATCTCATCTAAAAGATCACCTTCATCTGTTTTTCTCATTTCTAATTCATTGGATTAATCAATTCTCAAACGTCTGGAGAATGATAGAGTAGATCAGACCCTGATCAAAACCATTCATTCATACCCTCATCACAATGAAACCTGAGTAATGTATAGAATTGTTGAATCACTATATTGTATATTGGGAACTAATACAAATCTGTATGTTAACTATGCTGGAATTAAAAACAAAAACAAAAACAAATAGTCAATTGGCTTTCCTGGGATTCATTACTCTAAATATTAACTCCATTACTTAATATAATTTAACTAGTAAGTCTGTATTTCCCACAGTCTTTTTAAAACACCTGACTGATCTCACCAAAGATTTCCCAATACAAAATTATAGGTTGGGTCTAATAGTCTCCTTCTTCATACCTCGTAGGTGTCCATTCCAGGCAACACACCATTCCACCTACTCCCCACGCTTAGAATTTTGGTTGCCCTCCTTTGAAATTACTGACTTGTGGTTCATTATCAACTAATCAACTTCCTCTGATACAGTCTATGAGAGGAGTTAAAGGGCTGTACACTCAACTAATGTATACATTTTGTGCTTTTTAAAAATTTTTTTCTTATGGAGAAAATAGAAGCACATATTTAATTACATGTTACATAAGGGTCTATATTGGAAGCCAAAAATTCTCTTTCCCAATTTATTCTCACTTCTGTGTTGCTCCTTAGGGATAATGTTTTAAAAATGTATCAGTATCCCATTTTCTTACAGATACCTCCATATCTTTCAAATACATTTTTATTACTGTATCTTTGTGAAATTTAGAAATTTTTATTTGTTTTTCTCTTTTATAAGTATTTCATTTACTTATCTACTTTTGGTCTTCCCTAAAACCTTTCCCATTTCATAGTTATTTTACTATTATAGTTTTTCTACTGTTACTTTCTAATCTTGAATGATTTAAAAAATTTATTTCCTGTTCCATGCGAAATTACTCTTAATGGTTAATTTGTAGATTAAGGATCTTGACACCTTTTGTCTTTTTTGTGGGGGGAGCATTTCTTTCTCCCTCCTTTCTCTTTTTCATCTTCTGTCCAAGTTACCTTGAATTTTATACTGCTGCATTAATAACATTTTCATTCCGTTGTAAATATAAATCTAATCTTACATGCTTTATCTCTAGAATCACTTTAAAAATTGAAAACTATAAGCTAGTTAACTATCTGTTTAAAAACTTTTTTTAACATATTGTGACTATGTAAATTTGGTTTATTGTGTATAAAGTAAATAGTGCACAGTGATTATATTTCTTTCTTAGGTGCTATCCTACCAATTTTGGGATCACTTAAGGAAGACTATTTCTGCAATTATGTTTAAATGTAATATCTTTCATTATGCTTCACCCACTATTCACAACCATACTTAATTTGATCTATATTTGTCTATGGATTTTTTGTTTAATATTTTTTAACTTTTTGGTAGAGTTTCTGTTGCTTTTATTTTTTATTACTGGGATAAAAGACATATCTCTAATATAATCCAGGTTCTTACTCATTTTATTTATTTCTTAAGATGTTTTATGTCTGTTCTGCAGTCATTCTTCTTGGAAGCCACTACCTTTCCATTTTAAACTATTGTTTTTAGGCTCATATTAAAGAAATTGAGGTCATTCTTAATGTTTCATTTGATTTGCTGGTTATGTGGTAGAATTGCACTAATTTGAAATTGTACAGGGTCACATGACTTGCTTTAGGCCATGATGTATGAGAGGAAGGTCCCCAAAGCCAGTAGACTATATGCCATATATTTTCCTCCCGCTAAGCAGAGATAGGTGGAAACTCCAAATTTTAGATCTCAGGGTGAAGAGACATAAAACAGAGCTCTTATCCATTATTCATCAGATATTCATTAATTGAATACACAGTGTGTAGCAGATATAATTTAGGTTCTGGCAATACAGCAGTGATCAAAACTAGAAATTTCTTACTGATGTGATTTTAGATTCTAGTGAAATGAAAGAGAAAGAGAGCAAACAAATATGTAATATATCACGTGGTAAGAAGTGTAATGAAGAAGACTTAAGCAGGTAAGTGGAATTGAAGGAGACCAAAACCTAATTCCTTCAGAGTGCAGTTAGAGAAGACATTCTAAGATGGACACAGTTGAGCAGACTCACGAAGGACTTAAGAAAGCTATTTGGACATTGGGAAGAAGAGTTCTAGGGCAGAAGGTAACTCTAAGTTACTCTAACTTAGAGTTACCTTCTGCCCTAGAACTCTTCTGCAAACATTCCAAGTTTAATATAATTGCTTCATCCAATAGGTCATTTTAGATACCAACTGAATTAAAATTGTTTGAGATAAATGACACAACTTGCAGAATTTCACAGTCACCAAATCAGGAGGATGCCAGGCTCGACTATGGAGCAATGAGAAGGTAGGTCAGTGTGGCTAGAAAAGGAAAGTAGTCTTTCAGTCTTGTAGAAAAGTAGTCAAGGGCCACTTGTGAAGGGATTTATATGCTGTGATAAAGTTGGGATTTCATTCTGTGTGAGCTGGGAAGCTACTAGAAGATTTTAAACAGAAAATGGCATGGTCTGACTTGGATTTTCAGACTCACTCTGCTGTTTGCAGAATAGACTGTAAATAGCAAGAGAGGCATGGAAATCTAAGTTGTAAGTAATTATTCCTCAGGACTTTAAATCCTTACTCAGCTACATTTAGCATTCTCTTTTGCTGGTAAATTTGATATGTGTTATTTTCACTCTTTTATTGGGAAGACTTTTTTTCATTACCGATAAGCTTTTAGGATCCTCTTATTCTTGTGTTCTGAAATTTCATAATGATGTGTTTTGGATAATGACGTGCTTGTATTTAAAATTTATCTTGCTCAGCATTTGTGGAACTTTTCAGTTTAAAGACTTCTGTCTTCTTTCAGCTCCTGGCTTCATTTTCTATTATTCCTTTGAAAAAAAATTTACTCTCATTTACCTCCTTTTTCTCTTTCTATATATGTGATTAGAAACATTTAACCTTCTGTTTTAAACTTCTTTTATATTTTTATTTATTTATCATAGAGTTAACTATTTTTTTTTACATCTCTGCTTCTATCAAAGTAAGAAAACCAAGGTAGTATAAGATGACTATATATTTTGAAAAAAAAAAGTGGGAGTTTCCATAATTTTTTGTGTAAAATATTTCAAGTGCTTATTACATATGGTTTTAAGAAATCTATACCAGTTCATTTCTTTGAGATCCCAAATTTATATTCTTATTTCTCCTAAATTTTAACTTATCTTTTCACTGGGATGTCAGAGAATAGGGGATAATTTTATCTTGTAGATCTAATCCATTTTAATGATATTACCACTTTAATGGGAGAAAATAGGTCTTTGTTCAGTTATTTCAGACTACTCAGACAATACCACAAATTTCTTTTGACCAAGGCCACAGCTAAATTTCACCTCCACATTTCCAAGTTTAATATAATTGCTTCATCCAATAGGTCCTTTTAGATATCAACTGAATTAAAATTGTTTGAGATAAATGATACAACTTGCAAAATTATATTAGAAGAGAGTTTTCTTTAGGATTTTGAATTTGTGGTTGACTTTGTGATTTCAAATAAAAGCTATAGAGATCATACTTACCCACTACTTAACTAAAAAAAAAAAACAAAACAAAGCAGAAGTGACATTAAAACATCACATTGATACATTTTGGATACTGTGCAAGATTTTAAAGTAAGTGGATAAATACAAACAAAGACATTTAGGACACTTGTTAGAGAGTGAATTAAGTTTGAAAATGTAGATAAATATTTGGCAAAAACATATAGCATAGATAGTTTATCTGTGATGATGATAATATATGCACAGACAACATTTTATAGACTATGCCATGAGACTTATAGAGACTTGATTCTGAGAAATAAAACAAGACAGATTAATTTGCCAAAAATTTCTTGTTTGTAAGAGACTCTGTACTTTAAGCTTGTAAAGAACAATTAATATGTCACTCATTTGCTGCAGAGAAGTGGGTGAATGACTAGGAAATTTACAGTTATAATTTAAAGAAGAAAAATATCAGAGGCAGGTACTACAAACTAACAGAGCATAAAAATGAAACCAATCCTCTGTTTTCAGTTATAAAAGCAAAGCAGTATCAAGCCAACTGAGTTTTAAATCAGGTAATAGAAATATCTATATAATGAAACTAACTCAGTGTAAGAGGTTCTGTATGATTCTTTAGAGGTTCTATGAAATACATCCCTTTTCCCAATAATAATTATGTAAAAAAATGCTAGCAGACAATTATTTATGCTAAAAAACAAAATTCTACCTGTCTAGGTAGAATTTAAAAAATATTAAGGATGATCCTAATTATTTCTTTTTATTTTTATTTATTTTATTTCTTTTCTGTGTCCGGAATTCATTGTTTATGCACCACACCCAGTGCTCCATGCAATACATGCCCTCCATAATACCCAACACCAGGCTCACCCAACCCCCCCACCGACTCCCCTCCGAAACTCTCAGTTTGTTTCTCAGAGTTCACAGTCTCTCATGGTTTGTCTCCCCCTTCAATTTCCCCCAACTCACTTCTCCTCTCCATCTCCCAATGTCCTCTATCTTATTCCTTATGTTCCACAAGTAAGTGAAACCATATGATAATTGACTCTCTCTCCTTGACTTATTTCACTCAGCATAATCTCTTCCAGTCCCTTCCATGTTAATTCAAAAGTTGGGTATTCATCCTTTCTGATGGAGGCATAATACTCCATTGTATATATGGACCATATTTTCTTTATCTATTCATTTGTTGAAGAGCATAGTTCTTTCTACATTTTGGTGACTGTGGCCGTTGCTGCTATGAACATTGGGGTACAGATGGCCCTTCTTTTCACCATCAGTATCTTTGGGGTAAATACCCAGTAGTGCAATTGCAGGGTCATAGGGAAGCTCTATTTTTAATTTCTTACAGAATCTCTGCACTGTTTTCCAAAGTGCCTGCACCAACTTGCATTCCCACCAACAGTGTAAGAGGGTTCACCTTTCTGCACATCCTCTCCAACACTTGTTGTTTACTGTCTTACTAATTTTGGCCATTCTAACTGGTGTAAGGTGATAGCTTAATGTGGTTTTGATTTGAATCTCCCTGATTGCTAATGATGATGAACATTTTTTCATGTGCCTGTTAGCCATTTGTATGCCTTCTTTGAAGAAGTGCCTGCTCATGTCTTCTGCCTATTTTTTGATGTGATTATCTTTTTTTTGAGTGTTGAGTTTGAGGAGTTCTTTATAGATCTTGGATCTATAAAGTAGTGCCATTTACGAATATCTTCTCCCATTCTGTGGGTTGCCTCTTGGTTTTGTTGACTGTTTCCATTGCTGTGCAGAATCTTTTGATCTTGATGAAGTCCCAAAAGTTCATTTTCACTTTTATTTCCTTTGCTTTTGGAGACATATCTTGAAAGAAGTTGTTGTGGCTGATGTCAAAGAGATTACTGCCTATGTTCTCCTCCAGGATTTTGATAGAATCCTACCTCAAGTTGAGGTCTTTTATACATTTTGAGTTTATTTTTTGTGTGTGGCGTAAGAGAATGGTTGAGTTTCATTCTTCTATACATAGCTGTCCAATTTTCCCAGCACCATTTATTGAAGAGACTGTCTTTTTTCCACTGTGTATTTTTTCCTACTTTGTCAAAGATTATTTGGCCACAGAGTTGACCAAATTAACCCAAAAGAAAAGAGAGAGGACCCAAATTAATGAAATTATAAATTTGATAATTTCATAATGAAATTATGAAAAGGGAGAGATCATGACTAACACCAAGGAAATAGAAACAATCATCAGAATGTATTATCAGCAGTTATATGCCAATAAGTTAAGCAACCTAGACAAAATGGATGCATTCCTGGAAACCTATAAACTTCCAAGACTGAATCAGGAAGAAATTGACAACCTGAATAGATGAATATCTAGTAATGAAATTGAAGCAGTGATCAAAAACCTCCCAAAAAACAAGAGCCCAGGACCTGACAGATTCCTTAGAGAATTCTGCCAAACATTCAAAGAAGAAATAATACCTATTCTGCTGAAGCTGTTTCAAAAAATAGAAACAGAAGGAAAACTTCTAGACTCTTTCTATACAGCTAGTATTACCCTAATCCCCAAACCAGGCAAAGAACCCACCAAAAAAGAATTTCAGACCAATATCCCTGATAAATATGGATGCCAAGATTCTCAACAAGATCCTGGCTAATAGGATCCAACAGTACATTAAAAAGATTATCCACCATGACCAGGTGGGATTTATCCATAAGATGCAAGTGTGGTTCAACATTCGCAAATCAATTGATGTGATAGAACAAATCAAAAAGAGAAGAGAGAACCGCATGGTCCTCTCAATTGATGTAGAGAAAACATTTGATAAGCTAGAGCATCCATTCCTGATTAAAACGATTCAAAGTATAGGGATAGAGGGAACATTCCTCAACTTCATAAAATATGTGAAAAACCCACAATGAATATCATCCTCAATGGGGAAAAGCTGGCAGCCTTCCCTTTGAGATCAGGAACACTACAAGGGTGCCCACTCTCACCACTCTTGTTCAACACAGTACTAGAAGTCCTAGTAACAGCAATCAGAGAACAAAAATATGTAGAAGGCATTCAAATTGGCAATGAAGAAGTCAAACTCTCTCTTCACAGATGACGTGATACTTTATATGGAAAACCAAAAGACTCCATCCCCAAACTACTAGATTTCATGCAACAATTCAGCAATGTGGCAGGATACAAAATCATGTATAGAAATCAGTTGCTTTCTTATACACTAGCAATGGAAATATAGAAAGGGGAATTCGAGAATAAATTTCATTTAATATAGAACCAAGAACCATAAGATACCTGGGAATAAACCTCACCAAAGAGGCAAAGGATCTGTACTTGAGGGACTACAGAACACTTATGAAAGAAATTGAAGAAGACACAAAAAGATGGAAGACAATTCTATGCTCATGGATCGGAAGAATAAACATTGTTAAAATGTCTATACCACCTAGAGCAATCTATACTTTCAATGCTACCCCGATAAAAATTTGACTGGCATTTTTCAAAGACCTGGAACAGATAATCCTAAAATTTATATGGAACCAGAAGAGACCCTGATTTGCTAAGGAAATGTTGAAAAAGAAAAACAAAACTGGGGGCATCATGTTGCCTGATTTCAAGCTTTACTACGAAGCTGTGATCACCAAGACAGCATGGTACTGGCACACAAACAGACACATAGAGCAGTGGAACAGAGTAGAGAGCCCAGATATGGAACCTCAACGATATGGTCAAATAATCTTTGATCTTAATGTATTTCTAAGATGTAATTTAAGAGATTTTGCAGGTGATGATATTGTACATGCACAAAAAACTCTAAATCTTTTTATTTTTACATTGTCTTCCTCTTCCTAAAAATTTCACGAGTAGATGGTTTAAAGATATTGTTCTGTTCTCTCACCCACTGCTCATGCCAGCCATTTCCTATTCCTAAACACGGGATTTTTGAAGGACTGATACTGTGCTTACAGACTACACCATGTCAGTTCATCTTTGTTAATGTTTCTGTTTATAACATCATCATCATTTGTAACGTCATCATCGTGTTCAGAGCATACAGGTAGGTGTATGCATGCTCCAGGGGTAAGCAGAAGAGCTGGTACCCGACGCTGTGTCCCCAGGACTCAGACCAGCCCCACCACAGCTTATGTGGCCCTGTGTGCTCTGGCTCCATTGTCTTCAGATTTCATTATTTGTTATTCTCAAGGCAAGTCAGAAACATGGTTTTGTTTTTTTCAAGTCAGATAGGTCCTTTTGTATCATATCTTATTCTTGTTTCTTTTTTCTTTGCAGTACTTCTAAAACCCTTATTTTTTTAAATGCCTTAAATATGTTTATTTTTTATTCTGAATTAGAGAATTTCAATATTTTCAGGGCTCTTGTGTTTTAAACAGGACTCATTTGGTTTATTTGTTTGTTTGTTTAAGTAGGCTCCATGTCCAATGTGGGGGCTTGAACTTACAACCCTAAGATCAAGTTTCATATGCTCTACTGACTGAGCCATCCAGGCACCCCCCAAGTTTGTTCGTTTTTTGTTGTTGTTGTTGTTGTTGTTGTTTGTTTGTTTGTTTGCTTAGCAATTTTAGTTCATACCAAGATTAAAAGGAAGTTAAAGAGATTTTTCATATACTCCCTGACCTCACAAATACATTATCAATAGCCTCCCCCAGAGTGTTGCATTTGTTACAATTGATAACCTACCCTGACAGGTCATAATTGCTAGAAGTCCACAGTTCATATTACCCTTCTCTCTTGATGTTGTACATTTTGTGGGTTTAGACAAATGCATAAGGACATGCACCCATCATTATGGTATCATAGAGCCTACAATTACTGCCCTAAGCATTCTCTGTGGTCCACAATTCATTCCTCCCTGCCTCTGCCCCTGACAACCACTGAACTTTTCATTGTCTCCATAGTTCTGTCGTTTCCACAATGTCCTATAGTTTGAATTATATGATATGTAACCTTTACAGTCGGGGTTCTTTTATGTAGTAATATGCATTTGAGTTTCCTCTATGTCTTTTCATGGCTCATGAACTCATTTCTTTTGAGCATGGAATGATATTCCACCTCTCTGCATACACCACAGTTTATCTACTCACCTACTGAAACAAATTTTGTTGCTCTCAAGTTTTCACACTTTGAATAAAGCCGCTCTAATCATCTGTGTGCAGGTTTTTGTGTAGACATAAGTATTCAATCCTGGATAAATCCCAAGAGCACAATTGCTGGATTGTTTGGTAAAAGTATGTTTAGATCTGTAAGAAACCTCTAAGCTGGGGCACCTGGGTGGCTCAGTGGGTTAAGCCTCTGCCTTTGGCTCAGGTCATAATCTCAGGGTCCTGGGATTGAGCCTCATGTTGGGCTCGTGGCTCAGTGGGGAGCCTGTTGCCCCTCTCTCTCTGCCTGCCTCTCTGCCTACTTGTGATCTCTCTCTCTTTGTCAAATAAATAAATAAAATCTTGAAAGAAAAAAGAAAGAAAGAAAGAAAGAAACCTCCAAGCTGTATTTCACAGTGGCTGTACTATTTTGTATAGAATAGTAAAGAATAAGAATTTTTGTTGCTCCACATCCTCACTAGCATTTGGAGTTGTCAGTGTTACAGATTTTGGCCATTTATTTTTTATTTTTTATTTATTTTATTTTATTTAGATTTTGGCCATTTCAATAGGTATATGATGTAATCTCATTTAAATTTCCCTGATTACATATAATGTGGAGAAACTTTTCATGAGCTTATTTGCCATCTGTATATCTTTGGTGAGTTGTTTATTAAGGTCTTTGGCCCATTTAAAAACATGTTTTCCTAGTATTGAGGTGGTTTCTTGTTTGTTTGTTTGTTGTTTTTTGAGTGGGGTTAGAGGAGGAGAGGGTGGGAGAGAATCTTTTTTTTTTTGGTGGGAGAGAATCTTAAGCAGACTGTACACCCAGCACATAGTCTGATGTGAGGCTCAACCTCACAACCTTGAGATCATGACCTGAGCTGAAATCACCTCCGATGTTTAACTGACTGAGCCACCCTGTCACCCCTCTTTCTATTGAGTTTTAAGAGCATTTAGTATATATTGGATAATAGTCCTCAATCAAATGTGTCTTTTGTAAACATTTTCTCCCAGTCTTTGGCTTGTCTACTCATTCTTTAATCATTTTCTTTCATAGAACAGAGGTTTTTAATTTTAATGAAGTCTAGCTTATCAATTATTTATCCCGCAGAGCTTGCTTTGGTGTCGTATTTAAAAAGTTATTGCTGGGGCGGTGCCTGGGTGACTCAGTGGGTTAAGGCCTCTGCCTTCGGGTCAGGTCATGATCTCAGGGTCCTGGGATCGAGTCCCGTATCAGGCTCTCTGCTGAGCAGGGAGCCTGCTTCATCCTCTCTCTCTCTCTGCTTTCCTCTCTGCTTGCTTGTGATCTCTGTCTGTCAAATAAATAAATGAAGTCTTTAAAAAAATAAAAGATAAAAATAAAAAGTTGTTGCCAGGCACCTGGTTGGCTCAGTGGGTTAAGTCTGTGCCTTCTGCTCAGGTCATGATCTTAGGGTCCTGGGATCGAGCACTGCATGGGGCTCTCTGCTCAGCAGGGAGCCTGCTTTCCCCTCTCTCTCTCTCTGCCCGCCTCTCTGCCTACTTGTGATCTCTATCAAATAAATAAATAAAATCTTTAAAAAGTTATTATCATTTCCAAGGTCATACAGAATTTCTCTTATGTTATCTTCTAGGAGTTTTATAATTTTATGTTTTACATTTAGCTCTATGATCCATCTTGAGTTAATTTTTGTGAAGAATGAAAGTTTATGTCTATGTTTTGTTTTCATGTGGATGTCCAAAACCAGTGGTTTTGCTCCACTGTACTACCTTTGCTCTTTTGTCAGAGATTAGTTGACTGTGTTTATGGGGACCTATTTTTGGTTTCCCTCTCTGCTCCACTGATCTATTTGTCTATTCTTTCACCAACAGTACACAGTCTTGATAACTGTCCTTTGTAGTAAGTCTTGAAGTCAAGTAGCTTTGCTCCTCACACTTTGTTCTCCTTCAATATAGTACTGTTGATTCTGGGTCTTTCGCTCTCCATATAAACTTTAGACCCAGTTCGTCAATAACCATGGTTTTGTTGTTTTTTTAAATTAATCACAGTGGGCTTTTTTTGTGTGCATTTTGTGATTTTTCCTTTTGGGTTTTATTATTTGAACATTCACCTATGGGAAATCTTTGAAGTCTAGGTCTAAAGTATTTTTCTCCCAAGAGGATATGTGTATGCTTCTTCCATACATTAGAAGGTAAAAACAATTTTACAATCAGATGAGAGATTTGTTAAAGTTTCAGATTCCAAGTATTTCTTTCACCCATCATCAGGTCAGTCATCTTTTCATATATACAATCTGATTTTTATCCAAAGGAAAGTGTTGTTTGCTGTGAGAATTTTTCTGGCTATATAGTCTACCATATTGATAAAAACAGAAACCAGAGAAAGAACAAGAGACTACTCTGATTAGTGGATTTGTAGAAGGAGCTAATCATTCAGACTCAACCTCTCCTGGGTCCCCTAGTTGGAATGCCTGAAGAGAGGATGCAGGTTGATAATTTTCTCTGTAAGATGACAAGTGTTGGTGAAGGCTCTGCTCAATGTCTGTCCAGATCTGTCTGTGACTGAGTGGAGAATTTTGGTGATAGTTTTGGTTTATTTCTAATTCAAAAAATGAAAGCAAATATTTCTTGTAATGCTTAAGTCATTTTCTCAAAATGTCTCTAAGGGTTTAAGCATTGCAAGAAATACTTGCTTTCATTTCTTTTGAATTATAAATAATAATTTTATCTATACTTTAATGATTTCTATATACCTTTCTCAATTGATTCTGAACATGGGAGAAGAAATAGGGTGAATAATTTCAGCAATATCCTCCTTAATTCCTATTTGTTTGGTATTAATATTGCTTAGAGGTGAATCCTGGTTAATAGCTTCCCATTAGATCTGTCCTATTCCTTTCTTGACATTTTGGCAACATAACTTTCAGGTTTGTTTTTTGTAAGCATCAAATTTATAGACTTGCTAAAAATGTGATGTATATTTCCGTCTTCTAATTGCTATTATTAATCTATTTGCATTTATTGAGATTACTAATATTTTAGACATGTTTGTAACATCTTATTTTGTTTTACACTTAACATGATTTTTGTTCACTGAAATACTTGTCTTTTTACTAATTTCATGGAATTTTTTTACTCTCTTTACTTTTCCCATATGTTTAATTTCCAATAAGTTTTTTCAAAATCCATTTAAAAATGTTTTTGTTTTCCTTTTTCTTTTATCTGAAAATCAAACTGTGTTTGGAATCGTCTTCTGGCATCTATTGTTGCTGTTGAGAAATCTGTATTGGCACTGGTATTTTAAGGAAGTAATATTTATTTTCTTCCTGTTAATTTAAAAATTTTTTTTTATTTTTTTCAGTATTCCCTCTGTTTCTATCAGTAGATTAGTGTTTAGTCACTTCGTTCAGTACATATTGTGATCCTATATACTCTATTATTTGTTTACTTTTTAAAAAATTCTGAGCTGTGGGGCACCTGGGTGGCTCAGTGGGTTAAGCCTTTGCCTTCGGCTCAGGTCACAATCTCAGGGTCCTGAAATTGAGCCCCACATTGGGCTCTCTGCTCAGCAGGGTCCTCCTTCCCTCTCTCTCTCTGCCTGCCTCTCTGCCTACTTGTGATCTCTCTCTCAAATAAATAAATAAAATCTTTTAAAAAAATTCTGAGCTGTTTAAATGTTTGTATATTGTCTTTATTTATCTCTCTCCACTCTTCATAAGATATTTTAGATTTCCTCCTTCTATCCTTAATATCCACTGATGTCTAGTTCATATTTCTATCCTTATATCTCTTATTACTGCATTTTGTGAGATTTATTTCTCTTATTACTTAATTCACAAGTTCTTATCAAATGTATTGCTACACTCTTGTAAATGAGTTCTAAAAATGTATTATCAATTATAATGATTATATTTTTGTTTCCTGTTTACACTTTTTAAAAAAAATATTTATTTATTGGTTGGTTCTCTTTTAAAGCTACATTTCTTTAAAAAAAAGGTTACTGGTTTCATATTCTTATACTTTTTGTCTATCTCTTGTATTTTATAAGCTCTTCAGATTTTTCTAGAATCTTCAGTTCTCCCATTTATTGTTTTTACTGACTTCTTGATGTTTTAATGTCCAGAGGCTATGATTTTTTGACCATTTACTTAAGCATAGATTTTTTTCTGTGTTTTCAATTCCAGGACTCTAGTGGGTTTCCCAAAAAAGATGGTTTTGAGTTTGACTCTTTTTCAGATCAATTTTTATATTAATATCTCACTTCAGTATTCTTATCCAACAAGGGTAGTATATTATTTCTTTGCTGCAAAACAAATTGCTACAAATCTACTGGCTTAAAACAATCACGACCATTTGTATACCTCACAATTCTCTATGTTGGCATTTTGGACAAGGCTCGGCTGTTTTTCTGGTTATCTTAGGTGTACTTACTGTTGTGTTTGTGGTTAGAACCCAGCTGAACTGGAGGCTGGTTGTTTTTTTTTGTTGTTGTTGTTTATACTAAAGAGAGAGAAAGAGCATGAGCAGGGAGGGAGCAAAGGGAGAGGGAGAAACATGCTCCTCACTGAGCAGGGAACTCAACAGGGGGTACAATCCTAGGACCCTGGGATCATGACGTGAGTGGAAGGCGGATGCTTAACTGACTGAGCCACCCAGGGGCCCCTGGAGGCTGGTTGTATGATGAAGTGGTTTAGCTAAGATGAGTGAACTCTGCTCTAGGTGACCTCTCATTCTTTTTACCAAGACTAGCTTCTTCACAGAGTAACCCCCCCACCAAGAAAGATAGCAGTTCCTAGTGGGTAAGCACTTTGAGTCTTGCATGCCTCATATTTACTATTGTCCTATTATTCAAGCAAGCTGTGTCACCAAGCTGAAATGAAGGATATGGAAATAGATTCCACCTCTCGATAGACCATTTTTATCTTGTTCCATAAGTTATGTGCATTTGGCTTTAGAAGAACGTGTTTGGAGTTCAGAATTCTTGAAAGTGATTGTTTTTCTTTCCAGTGCTTTAAGCACAAAACCAGTTTTTTGACAGTTTTTTAAAAGATTTTATTTATTCATTTATTTCAGAGATAGAGAAAGAGTGAACAGTGGAAGGGGCAAGGGGAGAGGGGCAGAGGGGGAGAGAGAGGGTAAACAGATTCCAGGCTCAGGGCAGAGCCCAATGTGGGGCTTTATTTCACAGCCCTGACATCATGACCTGAGCCAAAACCAAGAATCAGATACTTAACCCATTGAACCACCTAGGTGCTTCCTGAAGTTTTAATCTCTATTTTAGTTATAACTCTAGTCATAACTTCTGTTATAGACTGAAATGTTCCCCCAAAATTCATATGTTGAAGTCTTAACTCCCAATGTGATAAAATTTGGAGATAAGACTTTTGGGAGGTGATTAAGATTAGATGGGGTCATGAAAGTGGGACCCTCATAATGAAATTAGTGCTCTTATAAGAAGACACTAGAGTGTTTTTGTTCTTGTGCACTGAGGAAAGAGACCATGCCAGCATGCAGTGAGATACCACCATTTTAAGGCAGGAAAGGGTCCTCCTCAGTATCTGACCATGCACCCTAATCTCAGATTTCCAGTCTTCCGAACTGTGAGAAAATAAAAATTATCTGCTGTTTAATCCACCAGTGTACGTTATTTTGTTTTGTCAGCTCCAACTTCCCATCCTGCAGCAGCCCGAATGTCTTTTTTTCTTTATCTTGAATTTAAGAAGTCTCCTACCCCCACAATTTGGTTTCCCCAGTGAGCCACTCAGCCTTAACGCTTGTTCATATCTTTGACTTTTAGTTCTTTCCTCATTTCTGGCATCTGGAGGTTTTCTTTTCTCTCTTTCCTCTAAAATTTGCCTAATAAAATATTTTTTAATTGTGTTATATTTTGCTAAGCTTTTTTGTGTGATTCAAGTATTTTTCAGTAACATGAACTTCAATACGTTAACTGAAAATCTGGTCTTTCCATCTTAATTGCAATTCAGGGATAGCGGATTTCAAATTGCTAATGGATAGGCCACATATGGTCACAAAAAATACATTTGCAGTCGATGTAATTGAGCAAGTAGACAGTTTGGGGGAATACTAACTAGGATCAGGAAATCTCTGGTGTTTCACTGTTTAATATGATGACTACTGTTTCTATGTGGCTATTGAAAATTACATGAGTTAAAATGAAACACTGTTAAAAATTCTGTTCTTCAGGTTCACTAGACATATTTCAAGTGTTCAGTGGCACTTGTGGCTACTGACTACAATATGGTAGACCCCAGGGAATATTTTCATAATTTAAGAGAAGTCTATTGGGAAGTGCTACTCCAGGGCATTTGCTGAGTATCAGACTACAGAATGTTGTAACTGGGACAGTAAGTCCACTTGACCTATGAAAAAAAGGTTAATTTTAAGCCCCAAGAGACAGATGGTGAGGAGGGACATGGATTATTGCTATCTTTACTCTATCTAGATAAATATCAACTCAGAAGAGTTGAGAGATTGAACCTGACTGAGAATGATATCTTAGATTCAATTACATAGAGTTGGAGTAAAGCAGAGATGTTGACAAAAACAAAACAAAACAGAAAAATACCAGACAGATGCTTTGAAACTTCTTTGTCTTTTGTCTGTGTGTCTTCTTCTTCTTCTTCTTTTTTTTTTTTTTTTTTTGGCTTGCTAATAGAAATAATGTATGAGCACTGAGGAATATTTGAAAAGCATAACAACTTCCTTGCCTTCTTATGCAGAATATACTAAATGTACTTATTTCTTCCCTAATGACTGTAGGTCATCATTATTGAGGTATAGATGCTGCATCTAGAAGAGAATGGAGAGGAATGTTGTCCCAAACTGCTGGGATATTTAGAGATTTAATGCCCCTCCTATATTAGGTGGCTCTACAGTATAATTATTTTTATCTTGCCATTCTTTACCTCCTGTCTGGTTATTCTCTGTAACTCCCTATGTGACTTGTCTGCTTCTGGTAACCCCCACTGCAGTACTTCCACTTTGTTGTTTTCTATAACTTAATACACAAAACAGTATATTGAAAGTCACCAGGCAATCAACTTAGTCAAGTGAAACTTTAACGTTACCATCTAAATGCCTCTGACTTGCTCCACTACTAAGTACAACGTATGAACATTTTGTCATATAGTTCTTCCTCCATCATACCCTTCTTCCTCTGTGGAGATTCTCAGTGAGGCACAAATGAAAGAACATTGAACTTTAAGAAAAGAAGTGGGGGGTTTGACTTGTGGCTCAGCTTTATGACTTCAGCCTGGGCCAATCTCCTATCTCCGTAACATCAGGGTTCTTATTTTTTAATTCCCATCTCACTATCATCCTCTCGAAAACTCATAAAGTCTTTGCATGTGACGAGCAGTGTTCTAGTACTCCCCATGTACTAATTCATTTTCATCTCTACAACATCTTACGAATCAAATACTATCTGGTACTATCAGGTATTATTCACATCTTACACATGAAGAAACTGAGATATTAATAAATTAAGTAACTAGATCTCACAACTATGTTTCCAAGTTGCAAATGTTATGTTTCTTTCAGAGATTTTTTAATTGTCCTTTGAGGTCATGATTTTATTCTGGATGCTTTGAAATTTGTGGTAGTAAGTTTCTAGAGAATAGTACATCATAAAGTGCTTTTGGAATTTCTGAAGAGTCTGTGGAAAGCAGCATTCACTAGCAGATGAACTAAGTGCAATCCATTCTTCTCTAATGAAGAAACGATCAAAAAAGTGTAGTCGGGGTAAAGTAAAAGAAATCCAATTTTACAATTTTATAAAAACAATGTTTTTATAAATAAACATAAACACATATAAGACTATGTGTGCTATTAATTTAAGCTGGGGATTTAGAAAATGTCAAAACAAAGTTTATATGACAAGAAGAAAAACTAATACATTGGCTAGGTGGGAAAATCAAAGTTTAGTAGAATTTTTGCTCAGTTTGAATTTTAAAAAGCATTTTCAAGATTTTGTTTTTATACTAAGTATTATTTTATGTTAAATATAAATAAAAAATAAAAATATAAAAAAATATATGGGCTCAATGGTCTTGTTCTGGAAATAAACATGCCTTTTTAAACATTTCTATGGCAATTCTCCCAAATATAATTTTTTAAAATTTAATTTTATTTTTTTCAGTGTTTCAGAATTCATTGTTTATGCACCACACCCAGTGCTCCATGCAATACATGCCCTCCTTAATACCCAGCACCAGGCTCACTCCACACCCCATCCTCCTTCCTCCAAAACCCTCAGTTTGTTTCTCAGTGTCCACAGTCTCTCATGGTTTGTCTCCCCCTCCAATTTCCCCCAACTCACTTCTCCTCTCCATCTTCCAATGTCCTCTGTTATTCCTTATGCTCCACAAGTAAGTGAAACCATATGATAATTGACTCTCTCTCCTTGACTTATTTCACTCAGCATAATCTTTTCCAGTCCCCTCTATGTTTAATACAAAAGTTGAGTATTCATCCTTTCTGATGGAGACATAATACTCCATTGTATATATGGACCATATCTTCTTTATCCATCAGTCTGTTGAAGGACATGCTGGTTCTTTCCACAATTTGGAGACTGTGGCCATTGAACTCTCCCAATATAATTTGATGATTTAAGCAGAATTCTAAGTGTCCAGATGTCTTTTAAACTATTCCCACCATGTATAAACTAGGGTCTTCATATTCTAAGAGGAGATCATACCCAGCTATTTTTATTTCAGGATATTGTGAGGTGGCATCATTGTCCCTTAAGCAGACATCAGTGCTGGAAGCATTTTTTGCTTGGGAAGTGGCTTTCAGTGAAAGTTGGGCAAACGATATTTCCCACAGAACTAGTGATCTAGTGATGAGATTGGGTTAGTGGATTCACATTAGCAAAAGTTTACATGAAAGTAGAGAGTATTAAAAGCAATAAAATTTTTCATAAAACCCACTTAATGTGGTGCTCAGGAAGCTGGAGATGTTTAATCACCTTCCCAATTCTTTTGCTCACATAATCTCACATCTCTCCTGTCATCACAGCCATACTCTTCCAAAAATATACACACTAATTTTTAGCATTTGTATCTTTAAGAAAGCTTAACATTTTAAAGAAAACTATGATGGATTTTAGTTTAGCTAGAAGAAAGGCTGTATATCAGGTCTAGCAACATTTCCTTCCAAATTACTGTCAGAAAATTGAATTCTTCCAGTGGTGAATCACAGAAGTAATTTACAGTGGTGTGTGATTTTTGTCATCCTCTGAGAGGCCATGAACTTTGTGGTCTTGGGGCCTTTGTTACTCTGTGCCAGAAGACAGAGGCACCTTATCAGCACTTCTGGCTGATCACTTTTTAGGACTGACCACAGGGCTTAGGCTGGCTGGGGATGGGGTACTGAGATGTGTTTGGAAGAGCTTTCCTCTTAACTCATTTTTGTTTCTGCACGTTTAAGTGTAGCAGCAAGCACCTCCAACAAAGAAGCCTATCTGTGTCCATTGGAAATTATCAGGGGCTGCCCATGCTGGCTGGTCCTTCATCTTGCTAGAGGTTCTTAATATCTTTCTCTCCTTAAGGTATATATAACCTGACACTGGTAGGGCACTTACTGCCCAATGAAATTATAGTTGACAAAACTCAGAATAATTTAGACGACAAAGCACTCAGGGGGCAAAATTCCAATTTTGTGTTAATATGTATTAAACTATTAATAAGATTATTTAAATTCCTTAGGAAATCAAGGATGAAAGGCATAAAACCAAATAACCCCATAAAATAAAGCATTACAATGGCACGCAGGAACTGAAGTTTGTGGCAGCAGTGTGTGAAAAATAAAACTCATTTAAATCTCATTTGTTTACGGCTTTGCATTGCATTGCTGAAACTATGGGCTGCTGTTAGAATTCTGTGAAGTGGAATATATGGGGGGCTTTATAGGGGTCAGTACTTACAATGTGTTCTTCCTTGTTGTTCTCATGCATGCATTCTGCTTTCTTTCTTTCTTTTTTTTTTTTTTTTTTTCATGTGTTTGTTTTTGGGAGTTTGACAATGCATCCCAAACTTTAATTAAGAAAATGTGAGCTCTATTTTTATGGCCCTACATAAGGACATGCTAAACTTAGTTATGAAAAAAGGAAAAGTAGTTTAACAACACACCAACCCTAAGATTCTATCTTTACTTCTTTTTAAACTTATTGCAAATATTCTGATTGCATTAACACAGGCTTAGAATTTTATAAGAATCAGCAGAATTCTCAAATAAAACATGCCTAGCTCAAACCATCGAAGTATTTAAGCTGCTTGACCTCCACTTAACCACATCTCTCCAGGGCTATAAGAACCATACCTTTGTACTTCCCTGTTTCCTAGCAGGTGGTCATCATGTTTCCAGTCTCAAATGCTGCTAAGGTTTATCCTCTGTAGCTAATTCTCTGACTGCATCTTCTCATGCAGGCAAGGTGGAGTCTTTCTTCATAATAATGTGATTAACTTCTTTATGTAATATTTAGCTTTAAAAATATCCCATTTACATTCTCTTTGGAGATATCAGTATAATGCATTGGCGAGAAATAAAGGAAAGGAAATGCTCTGTTTCTCAAATCCCAGTATCATGACTTTTGGGACATGAAGAGTTGAGGAAAAAGAATCTCAGTAGAGTGGTTTCCTTTCATCAGTTGGCAACATTTTATAAGACATAGTTCTGGAAGTCAGTGAGTGCATCTGGATTAATAATGTCTGGAGTCTTACATAGAATTTATAAGATTTGAACTAAACCTAAAGACATGATATATAGTTAAGGAGAGTTGAGAAGAAGGAAAAGGGGATATGAACTCTGACAAGTAATTACAGGAGGACTCCTTTAAAGAAATGATCAGCAACAAAGTTTAATGGTTGGACACCAGCAGGTTAAACCTGAGTGTAATTTTATGTTTATGTTCATAGGAATTATGTTAGAAAAGTGTGACTAAAATTAAATTTGCATTTTCATTTGAACCTCCTGTTTTCTCCCCTTAGTTCTATCACTTTAAAAAAATTGAGAGTCAAACTTCTTTGGCTTGGAATTCTGCCAAAAATGAATTTCTTTCTGCATTCTTGATTAAAATTCACTCATCTATTTTTGCAGTCTTTGAATATGGGAAGAAAGAGATTTATCAGACTCACACCATACACTAAAAAATAGCTTTCTGTTTATGCTTCAGGCATGGTAGACAGGTAATGAATATGAGTCTGACCTTGTTTGAAAAAAATTGGTATTGAGAAAATAAAGTATGACACTTTCTAAATTTTTAATAAACACATGCATAGAATTCAAGTGTATGTTTGATAGTAAAGTACAGGATACTCCAAGTTTATTTCCTGTTAAATTTATAAAGACATACTTGGGATGTCAGCAAGTGTGCATTCCTGAAAATCTTTGTGTTCTGAAAAGTCATACACTAAAAATAGCAGGGCTTATGGGAAAATAGGCCTTGGGGAAAGACTTTCCCAAAATGCATGCAACTTTGTAACCAAAGAAATAGTAAAGACAATAATTGGTATATCATGAAATAATTTAGCCCAGGGATGTTCCCTTAGGGCTATCAAATAAGTACAAAAATAATAAAGTAGAAATGTGGTTTTGGGGGCCACTGAGGTAATACAGATGCAAAGAGGAAGAACAACTTTCAGAGAGAGCCGTGCTATGCTCAAGAGAGCCCTCTGAGATCAGAGCCTCAGGGCTGGAGTTTGTTTTTAATTTTTTTGTAACTCAAAAGTTCTTACCTGTGCAGTAGCCTAGCTAAGAATCATTCTCCTTCCTAACAAAGATTATAATTCCATTCCTGCTCTACCAGCCTCTCTTCCCCAGGAAAATTTATTCATGGAAGTATTCAATATCATGGTGTGTGTGTATGTGTAGTCCCTTGGAGCTAAGGCCAAATACAAGCATTATATAAATTTCCACTTTCCATACTATCTCTTCAAGCATCTTGCAGCTGTCCGAAGTAGAGGAAGATCATAATACAAATGTAAAGGAGAAGAAGGAGCTACCAGAGAGCTGGGAGCATGACTCAGAGTGTTTAGTGACAAGGGAGCCAAGGCAAGAGCGTGTGACAGAAGGAGGGAGAGGGCAGCAGCAGCAGACCCAGCCCCAAAGCTCACGGAGGGTCATGGCTGATGGAGACATATACTCTTTGAATTTAACAGCGTTGAACTTGCCCATGACCTGACAAAACTGGCAGTTGGTCTTCTCTATTTGAAGTAGATGAGAACAGATAACAGTCTGACATTTGTAGTAGCTGCTGGGCAGGACAAGAAAAAGATGTGGATGAGAAAGAAATGAGAGGGCTCAGCAGGAAGCATGGGAGGGCTGTGAGATGGGACCGCTTTCCCCCATCATTCCTGGAACCCAGTCTGAACGGACCCACCTGTGACACACACACTTCAGGAAGATGATTGAAGACCCATGTGCTCCAGGAGAGAGGTCACTTCCCCCACACAATCCTAATGAAGTCTACCCGATTCAGCTATGCTTCTCACTGCTCTCCTGAGGAAAATGATCCTGGAGATATTCTTAGCAGCTCTTCTGGATATGCTTCAGCCAGGTGAAGTAGGAATAGCACAGGCTTTGGCCCAGAACACACCCTGACTGACATCTGGGCTTCATTGTTTCTTAATAGTATTCCATGGACTTCGTTCTCTGGATCTTTAATTTCTATACAAAGCAGAATTAAATACCTACCTCTTACACCTCTCACAAGGATTCAATGAGGCAATATGTGCCAAGTTCCTGGCACAGAGTAGACACTCAGCAAACAAAAGTTCCCTTCCTTCTCTACTTAAATGTTGGCTTAGTTATTAGCTTAATAAGACTCAGAATTCATGAGCTTAATAAGAGAGAAGATGACTAGATTTGAGAATTTGTAACGAGTCTGCCAGTGTTAAAAAATCTTTTTAGCTTTTTATGACTAAATTGTTAAATAGTACCTATGGAAGAGGTTTGTTTTATATATTTATGTTTCTTAAAAATTAATCAGTGTGCATTTAAGAAAGAAGCGATACCTTAGTGCTACTAAACCCTAGCAGGTTGACATTCACGCCAGGAAAACAAGAAAAGTAACTATTCTGATTGGGATACAGAGGAATCATACTTCTTTTTTGTTTTTCCCCTTCAGATTTCAACAGAATCATTCAGGTAGATTAGATAATGGATTATGAAATACACCTGTATTATCAAGGACAGAAATTTACTCAAAGTTAAATCCAGAGTTTTAGGGGTTTATTTTATGGATGAGGTATTGTAGGGGCCTACTTAGTCAGAGCGACTCCATCTTGGTTAAACAGCCATTTTGTTGTTTATGCAGTAAAACTTAAACTGACCTTGCCCCCCTCCCCCAAGGGGAACTTACTTAAAAGCAAGTCTGGGAAATCAGTAAAATATGGTTGACCAGTCCCTGATAACAGAGCCCAAATATAAGGACGGGTCAGGTCAGGTGGAGATAACAGAGCCCAAATACAAGGATGAGTCAGGCCAGGTGGAGACATCCAATCAGTAAAGCACATATTTTATCTCCCTAACCACCAAAGAATGTAAACACTGACTTTTGGGCACCAAACTAGGGCACCAATTCTGACCAGAGTGAGAGGCTAGTTCGACAGCTACTATAGGGTAAGTTGTAATTCAATTGGCCACCTACATGTGGCCAGGCTCAACCACATGGCCTTTGCTCTATAAAAGCTAGTCTGTGAGGCTGGGGGTGGTCACTCTCTCAGTAAGAGATGGCCCCAGCCAGTTGGTTTGATACTCGGTTTTCGCACGAAATAAAGCTTTGCTTGACCTTCGATTTGTATCGGTCTCACTCCTTTGATCGTGAACCCATCAGTATTCGTTTTTAAAAAGATTTTATTTATTTATTTATTTGACAGAGAGATAGAGAGAGTGCACAAGTAAGCAGAGCAGCAGGCAAAGGGAGATAGAGAAACAAGCTCTCTGCTGAGTAGGGAGCCTGATGCCTCAATCCCAGGACCCTGGAATCATGACCTGAGCCAAAGGCAGCTACTTAACCAACAGAGCCACCCAGGCACCCCTGTATTAGGTATGATTTGATGGACTTTTCGAACATGGATACTTTTTTTGGGGGGTCCCCTACCAAGCAAATCAAATATCAACTAAAAGGCATATGGTAAGCCCCAGGACAGGTTTGCTTTGTCACATTTTAGCAGGGGCCTTAAGACCTATTTCAAATGGATAGAATAATTGTTTAAGAGATTAAACACTTAAAGCAGTTTTAGACAGAAGTTGTAATAGATTATACATGACTATGTTTACACACACATACACATATACAGTTTTAGAAAGTGTAATAGCTGTTTTTCCATTTTGCTGGCAATATATATTTGTTTAAGAGCTGTTATAAACAGGGCTTCATTTGTGTTTGTTGTTGCTTTTGTTGAATGTCAAATGCTTTTGCAAAGAAATTGAAAAGAAATGCAACCTGCTAATCTCAGTTGCCTTAGTGGATTGCTTAGTGGATTGCTTCTTTTGCTCTAAGAAATATTTTTAAATCACCAGAGAAATCAGCATACAAATATGAGCAAGGGTCCAACTGCAAAAGAATGTGAAGATGGGCTTTGTGAACAATTAAAAAGGTAGAACACTTCTGACCAGAGGGATGGTAAACTTACCTTCATGCACCTTGCTTCCTGACTGAGAAGTATTTTATTTATGCTGCAGATGAATCCTGGGACTTTGGTGTCATCTGCCCAAAGGACAGTGCTTCTAGGGTGAGATAGTGTTAAAGGGTCTTTATTGTCTTGTAAAACTCTTGTAAAAGACATTGAGAAGTCAATCCTGTGAAAGAACTTCAAGCTCAGAAAAGAGTAACTTCTGATTATAAATGTGTGGTTTTTCCTTGCATGTTTGTCAGAATCTTTTCTAAGAGACTGGCTATCCCTTAGTTTTTACCACATGTTTCATATCAATGATATTTAGGTATATAACATAGACATTCTTAAGCCACAAAATTTCTCGGATGAAAAACACTGGATTTTACAAACTAAGCATTTGGAGCAGAGCATATGATATAATAAACTGGATCTTGAGGATGAGTGGAATCTAAAACTTCAGGTGATGCAAACTAATTGCTAACCTTGCAATTTAGAGCAAAAATACAATGGAAAATAAACACGTTTTAGCAAGACATGAAAGAATAGAAATGAAAATGTGTGACAGGGGTAAGATTTTGAACCTTTAATGGCAGCTTAAGACAACTCAGAAAAGCTATAAGAGGGTATTGCTTAATACTTCACACTGACTCACAACTAGCAATTCTAGAAAAGCCTTAAATTATTACTCAAATAGGTATATAGGGGTCACTTGAAATAAGAGCAATGGATGGTTTCATTTAGAACTTACTTCTATTCCCTGATGTTAGTAAAAAGCTCCAACCATCAAAACAGTGGAAAATTAGATTTCTGGGCAGTTCAAAAGGTTTTAGATGTTGAGGTGACACTTCTTGATTTTCTCTAATTGTACTTTAACATGTATTGCTTTTTTCCCCCTGTAACACTTGTGTAGAATTGTTTTCTTATATAGGACATAGAGGAGAATACTACCATAAAATGTTAAACAGTCCAGATGAGAAATGGTAAGGTTTGAATTAAAGAAGTGGCAGTGAGCTTGGAGCAAAGAAACTGATGAAAGATATGTCCACATCTTTATCAATGAGATGTATAGGGTTCACTGGTGCTGGAGGCAAAGGAGAGGAAACTTGCAAAGGTGACTTAATCTTTTCCTTTGGGTACCTGGATAAATGGCAATGCATTTCTCTGAAACAGGGCATATTTATAACACAAAAGGGAGGTTTGGAGGAAAAATATGAACTTCATTTTGTGATGACTAGTATAAATTTCTCACTTGGTGGGATGACAAATAGGCTGCCAAATATATAGATCTGGAGTTTAGGAGGTAAACTGGAGATAAGAGTTTGGCCATATCATGAGTGAAAAGCTGGTAGTTGAAACCATAACAGTAAATCAGTTTGCTCAGAGAAAATTAGTAGCATGAGAGGACAAAGATCAATCTATGAGAAATAGTGCAAATTAAAGAGCAGCAGAGGAATGAAGCCAAGTAGGAAATACCTGAGCAATGGTCTGAGTTAATTGGAGAATCAGTACTATGTGTGAGAAGCCCAAAGAGGCCAAGACATGGAAATGCAAGAAGGGGTCACCAGCCACAGAATGAATGGTTTCCATGGAGTGGTATTAAAATTAAACCCGATTATGGGGTGATTGAGGGAGACCCAGAATTCTCTTTTAGGAGGTTTGACACAAAGGGAGGATTTGAGCTGGAAAGGAATAAAGAGCCCAAGAAGAATTTTTTTTTTAAGGTTTAAGAGAACTGAATTAATTTAAATACAAGGAAATAACCAGTAGAGACAGAAAGGATGAAGAAGAAGCCAAAGAAAAGTAAATGATGAAAGTAGTTTTGGAGAAGACCAGACATGATATGATATGGTACCCCCAAATGGAAGAATTAGATTGGACAGAAGGAGAGCTATGCTCTCCCCAAAGAAGAAAATGGCCCAATTTCTATGGAAAATACTCAATTTCCTTAATTTTGATGGATTAGGTTACTACTAGTATACCTGAGAACTCTGAGAGAGAAACTATTAAGCACTTAATAGATGACAACAAATAAATCCAGTTAAGCTAGTAAACAATCTCCCACGTAAGAAGCGGGAAGAGTAAAATCTAGCTCTATTCCAGGGGCTGTGTTGATGAATTCTCTAATTACCATCATTCCACACAGCATCCATAAAGCTATGGTGGAAAAGAAAGCTTCAGGCAAGGAACTGGATAACTAGCCATGGAGTCATGCTGCTAAGTCTATTTTCTCTGATTCCATGCTCACAAAATCACATCCTTTTTGTAGGTTGGCTTCCTATCATAGCCTCCCAGCAAGTGGTTTTCCAATGGGCAATTCTAATTCTATTTTCTTTTGCATCTGTATGGGAAAAGCCTAGTCCATAAAAAACCAATCCCTACTGGCTGCAATATGAAGGATGGTCTTGAACTTGAAGCTGGGGAGAAGACATGTCACTCTGTGGGACTCTGCCCAGTGCCTACTTAGCTCCCTATATGTTATCGCTATCTTCTTTGATCTAAAACTACATCTTTATCAACCCAGATGTTTGTGACATTATATGAAAGAGGAATAACAGTGAATAACAGAGCTTACATGTTTCTTTAAAATCTCATGCCTTAGGCTGTCCCCAATTTTGGTTAACGTCTGGGCATGCTAGGCCTGTGCTTCTTTTCATGGTTACAGTGTGCCCCATAGCCAGATCATAGCTATGCATTGCTAATAGTTAAGTCAGTTTTTAAAATGCCTTTCATTTTCTTATTCTAAGATTTTTTTTTTTGTAAGAGAAAAATAACTAAACAGGATTTCTTTATTTCTCTTTCAAAAACAAGGGGAAAACCAAAGATTCAGTCATGACTAGAGGCCCTCTATTTCAAAGAAATTTGATTTATTTGGTGATCTGAAAGCTTAGCTTTTACAGTTCAGTTACAAGTATGGTTGGAATCCCAGTATGAAAATTATATTTTACAAGCCTTATAAAAACTGGAATGGTAAATTAAGTGCAGGGTAAGCAAAAATTGAAAGTTCCAGAAAGAAAAAAGAAAATGTTCAGTGATTTTAAGAAGTGAAGGAAAATTTAACTTTTAAAGGATAGCTGATGTTTTCTGAATGGCAAATTGATGAGAATCAAGGTGTTTTTTGTTTTTTTTTTTTTTTTTTTTCTCTGACTTTTCCTTTAGGGTATTTTTTCCTCACAGAGATTGGTTGCATTTTTTATTTTTCATTCATTTGTATCTTTATTTCAGAGTTCGTTATCATCTTATGGCAATCGAGTGAAGGATGGCAACATTGGATATTTGTATGGGGTACAACCATAGCACCCATTTTGATGACTCTCAGTTTGGAGACAGACAGCATTAAGTGGAAATGACTGTGGAAAAAGAGGAAATTTGTGCAACTCTCAAAGTTCATAGCACTTGAAATCAAGCTGTTGATTATATGCCTTAACAGCTCTCTTGCTGGTAGCTCTGAAAAACAATAGGGGCAGGTGGTGAAGGCATTCCCAGCTGGTATATCATATCCCCATGTAAAGCTCGGATATGAGTGATGCATGTAGATAGATACACACACACACACACACACACACACACACACGGAGGCAGAAGAAAATTTCCATGAAAGTCAGGGTTTCTCAACTCTTAAAATTGAGTAAAACATATCTTTTTTTTGTTTGATCTTAAGATTTTTATTTATTTATTTGATAGACAGAGAGAGATCACAAGTAGGCAGAGAGGCAGGCAGAGAGAGAGGAAGGGAAACAGGCTCCCCGCTGAGCAGAGGGCCCGATGTGGGGCTCCATCCCAGGACCCTGAGATCATGACCTGAGCTGAAGGCAGAGGCTTAAACCACCGAGCCACCCAGGCGCCCCGAGTAAAACATATCTTAAATGAGTAAAACATATCAATTTATTTAGCTCCCTTTTAAAAGTACTGATGGGTAGTTTCTGATAGATCGGTGGTACTTACATTTTACATGATATTTTTCTGGAAAACTTTTATGGCAATGTTGAGGAGTAAAGAGAGAAAACTGAGAGGTGATGGAAAACCTAAAGAATAGTTTGATGTTTTTTACATAAGCAATGGGGAAACTGCATATTCTTAAATGGAAATATAACATAAGAGTCTAAATTGCTTTATGAAAGAGCTCATATTTAAGTTTTCGTTGTATTCACTGGGCTCACCCATAAGAGGAAATCACCAAATATTTGTTAATGATTATAGGACATTAATGTTAAGAACTGCCACATGACTCAGTTCTAAAGTTCATAAAACATATTAGAATTGGAGGAAGGAAGAAGCCGGGTTGGGGCTGGTGCTCTTCTTTGGAAAAGAGGTTGGATTCACAAGTTCACACAGCTCCCACCATAGTCCAGCCCCACCCCAAATTTAGTGTGAGGGTTTTTGTTCCTTTGCCTACTTGCTTTTTTTTCTCCCCCTTTTATTTAAGGGTTTTTTTTTCTTTTTTTAAAAAGACTTTATTTATTTATTTGACAGAGCGAGACACAGCGAGGAGGGAACACAAGCAGGGGGAATGGGAGAGGGAGAAGCAGGCTTCCTGCAGAACAGGGAGCCCAATGTGGGGCTCGATCCCAGGACCCTGGGATGGTGACCTGAGCTGGTAGCTGCTTATCAACTGAGCCATCCAGGCACCCTTATTTAAGTTTTTAAGTTGGGTGGGCTTGAACAACCCAAGTAAACTAAGGATATCAAAGACAAAGAATTATTCTCAAGTTCAGAAGTATTTTGAATTTCTTCTACTTTTTTTAATGCCTTTATGGTATTTTAATGAGAAGTTCTAAGGAGAGGTATAAGGCACTGCCTGATTTCTGCCATCCTAACTTGTGAGTTTCACAATTTCTGAATTCTCAGTCACTCTATGATTTGCAAAGCATTACGTGTGTCTAATAAAGGAAAGGAGAGTGAGACCAGGTAGATAACTGACATGAGAAATTATAAGAAAGGAAAAGATCATTACTCCTAGGAATAAATAGTTCAAGACAAAAACAGATTTTTCTTAGTAAGTCCTAATTTTCAGCAAAGGACGTGCCTAGAAAAGTATTTTATTATGAACATAATACATCTGCTATAGTGATAATTATTATTTAGAGTTTACAACAGAGGATTCTGAGCTTTAAATATTTGTTTAACTTTCAGGACAGTTATATCTTTGTTTTATCCATCCCAAATACTAATTACCATCTTTTGAGATTGCTGTCAATGGCACTGTTTTCTATTATTCAAGCTATAGGGGTGCTAAGAAATTTAGTCATTATTTTATAGGAGAAAACTCCAACTCATAATTTATTTGCTTCATACAATAATGTTTTAAGTGAGATACACAGCATGGTCTTCATATTTTTGATAGTCTTATTCAACTCTTTCCAGAAGATGTTAGTATCAGATTTTCTGATGGTGATCATACCATTTTGATATGAGACACTGAATCTATGTTACCTGCAGAAGTAGAATACAAAACCTCTTTATTACCCACAGCCCCATTGTGTGTCCAGCTCTCAGTATCTAGACACTTAACACCCAAGCGGATAGATATTATTTATCTAAGTAATATGTAATAATAATATTAATAAGCATTGGACACCCAAGCAGATAGATATTACTTACATTTAAACAACAGTAAATACATTTCAATGTACATATCCTGAAAATTCACATAAAAGTAATTTTAATAAACGTATAAAAATAATAATTTGTTTTAAAGGATTGTTCCAAAAATCTCTATAACCATGTAACAAATTTCCTAGCTTGAACCTTAACTATTTTCTCTTAGGAAGGAGGCATGCTCAGGAAGACCTGAAGGACTGCTGGAGCAGGTCAACCACAGCCCATTTGCATGAAAGTCTGGGACACTTTGTGTAAAGGGAAAGAAGATCATGGAGACAAAGCTACTTGGGAACAATGGTCAGTGTTAGGAGAAAAGGGTGGTTCTAAAAACACCCCAGTATGTTTTATTCAGATTGTCTTCTGTTCTCGTCCCCACAGACTCATCCTTGAATGCTATAGTAAGCCAATAATGTTTGATAAATATAAAAAAGCAATTAAACCTACATCTTCACAGGACCTGAAGCATGCCAGCAGTCTTCTGCCAGAGTAGCTGTGGTTTAAGAAGCACAATGGGAGGGGTGCCTGCTTGGCTTAGTCAGCAAAGCCTCTACCTTTGGCTCAGTTCATGATCACAGGGTCCTAGGAGTGGCATTGGGCTCAGTGGGGAGCCTTCTTCTCCCTCTGCCTGCCTCTCCCACTGCTTGTGCTCACACATTCACTCTCTCTGACAAATAAATAAATAAAGTCTTTAAAAAAAGGAAAGAAAAGAACCAGTTAGGAGAACAGAACAGTTAGGAGGTACGGTGAAAGAGATTAGTAAAGTCCTTTAATAAAAATGTTAATTTCAGGGGCACCTGGGTGGCTCAGTGGGTTAAAGCCTCTGCCTTGGGCTCAGGTCATGGTCCCAGGGTCCTGGGATCGAGCCCCGCATCGGGCTCTCTGCTCAGCAGGGAGCCTGCTTCCCTCTCTCTCTGCCTGCCTCTCTGCCCATTTGTGATCTCTGTCTGTCAAATAAATGAAAACTTTAAAAGACTTTATAAAAAAAATGTTAATTTCAAACATTTCAATATTCAAACTAATATGGAGAGAGGAGCTTTGGCACCCATTGGCACCTTCACCCATTGCCCCCTCCGCTTCTTTAGAATGTCATCAGGAGCTATAAGGAGTGATAGAAGCTTTGTGGCATAGTTGCGGTATTTTGTACTGAGGAAAATAGAAGAAATTACCACAGAAATCAGAGAGATAAAAAGGAATAGTGGATGCCAAGTCATGGTCAAGATGATTGGTTTGTAGCTCACAGTGCAGCTACCTTCACAGGACTTCTAGAAATGCTTGTGAAGAATTTGTGAAGACAGAACTTAAAAAGCAGATGATGACAGAACCAGTCAAATCTCATATAGTTGTGCTATTTTGACCATGACAATTATCTTTTCCAGATTCATTTAGTTTGGGAGAGAGGAGTTAACTTTTAATTAAAAGAATTGATCTCAATTTTGATGTAGATTCTTATTTCTATGTTCAAATAAAACAGAGATGTTAGATATGTAATCAAAATATCTTCTGTATTGTGGAATTGCTAATTCTGTATTATATATTACTAATCACTTCAATGTTAAAGACCCTAAAAATCAGCATATTGTTTAACAATAATTATTTTCAGATGTATTCCTAAAATTGAGTCATAGAAACATGTTATACAAAAGTCTTTGCTTAATACCACTCTTGGATAGATGTATTAGTTTGAAATTAGCATTTTTATTAAAGGACTTTACTAATCTCTTTCACCATACCTCCTAACTATTCATACCTCCTTGTATTCAAGCCCAGTTTAATCACCTCTGCTTCTTGCGGACTGGACCTCATGACTATTTTTTTTTTTTTTTTTGGTTTTCATACTTCATACATACATTATATTCTTTTAATCATGAAGATTTTCAAATTTAATCATGGAGGTTTTCAAATTTGTTATAGATTGATTAGAGCCTTGTTCTGTAATGAGTTGATGTTATTCTCTGTAACCTAGTAATTAGGAGAAAAGATAAAAAATATGGAGTGTATAAATATACTTTATGGAATTCCCACAGCACATTTGATGTGTATAGAATAAACATGTTGTGTCTTGGCCTTGGCAACGTATTTATAGTCTAAGAAATTAAGAAAAAAAAAAGCATCATCTATATCTAATTGTAAATGTGTGGCAAGAGGAAACTGGAAACATGAATTTAATAGAGAAATTAACTATCTTGTGTTTTGAAAACAAGAAGATACTCTTTTGACCCTTGTTTAATTAAAATGGATTTTATAGAGGAAATAAAAATTCACACAGACCCAAAGGTCAAAGAGTCTTTGCCTGGTGGGGCTTTCCTTTGGAAAAGAACATTCTGAAAATTGGCATTTCTTTTCTCAGAAACTATCTCAACAGAGGTCTGAAAATGTTCCTTTTCCATCGCCCTTAGCCTGACCTTAGCTTTGTCAGGGAGTCTTTTAACTTATCATATTTATGAAATGGCCACAAGGTCAGTGTATTATCCTTCGGAAGTTAGTTAAAAAATATGGGTGATTTTGCATACTGGAGTTTTAAATATTTCTTTCCAACGCAAAGCAAACTGTCCCTTTTTTCCTTTTTTCTTTTGCTTTAAATTCAATTAGCAAACTGTTTCTTAAGTTCCTTGAGGGTATAGATTTGGATTTGTTTATTTACTTCGCTCTTCTCAGCCCTAGAAGAGTGCTGTCATGTAGCAGATTCTCATTAATATTTGCACAAGAAATACTCCACCTAAGGGCGTTGGGAAATATGTGGAAGACTTATGAAATCTTCATGTGCATACAGAGCCTGATACATATCATGTGAATCCTAGGTTGCTTAAATAATACCACATTCTAAACCTACTCTTCTTTGATTAATGATTAGGCAAGTAGTTCTGAAATAATCTCTTTTAATTCATGGGAAACTTAAAATCTAAAATCTTTCATCCATTTTTAGTTCTCTTATACTTTATAACATTTCCTACTTTTCTCTTCTTTATCCTCCCTATGACTCACCCTCTGACTTTTTAGTACATAAAATTGTAGAAGCTGGAGTAGCACTTTGAGTAAGGCTAGCCCTGAGAATCAAACTCTTAGTGGAAAACAGAAATGAAGGAAAATTAGATTTGCGAGAAAGCTGTGGAACTGGGCAGTAAAGAAATGAACCAGAGCAGGGCCAAGGGGAAGCATGGGGCACCAGGGCCAAAGAGTGGGAGGAAAATGCTGCCTGTTCCACCTACAATGTGATCCCCCCACAGAGTCTTGCTAGTCTTTTAATCCAAAAAGGAAAAGAGGTGTGATATCTGAGAATATCAAGAGAGTTGTTAGCTCTATTGACAAATCTGGTATATCAACACTCATGTTCTCTGGCTTTGTTCTACACATTAAAAATAGACTGTGCTGTATTGGCATTCCATCTGCCTCTTTCACAAACTCTGCAATCTTTGAAAGGAAAAAAAGTGAGAACAGTGGACTATTGATTTAATAGTCCATGATTTATTGTTAACATCCATCTAGACATTTAGTTAAGTGCTTTGGATTGAGGAAGCCTTATTTATAGTACAGATTTAAAGGTTGTGAGGATTTCACGATTGTTGTTGTTGTTGGGGGAAGAGACAAAGGAAGAAGGAGAGAGAATCTCCAGCAGATACCCCACTGGAGTGTATAAATATACTTTATGGGCCTCAATCCCACATCCGGGAGATCATGACTTGAGTCAAAACCAAGAGCCTGACACTGAACCAACTGAACCACCCAGGTGCCCCAGGTGGTGAGGATTTTAAATCATGAATTTGTCTGTTTGTTTGTATGTATGTGTATGTGAGTACATGTATGTTTACATATAAATAAATATTTATATGAAAGGTCACGTAGACTACATCAAAAACTAATGGTGTACTGTATGGTGACTAACATAACAGGAAAAAAAAAGAAAGGTCACCTAGAAAAACAATACAGTAGCTTATAAATGTATAAGATGATATATATGTTTAAAATGAGGCATGAGATTTACTTTTCTTCCTTCACTAAGCTTATTTGGTATCACAGGACTATATAATGTAGCTTAATAAAAGATTAAATTATTTGAGGTTAAGTAACACCATACTCCTGGAGGGAGGAAGGCAATACCAGAGAAATGTTTGTAGATGTATTTAAATAGAGTAAGTCTCTAACTTGTTGGAATTCCAATCTTATTAGCTCAGTGGGTTCAAGAGCTCATATGAGCATAAAATCTCCACATAATATTTGATATGTTTTATGAAAGCAGAAGTAAGTTACATAGATGTCAGAGAGAAAAAAAAGTTATTTAATAGTCTACCAGTTCACCTGAAAGCATTAGTTAAAATAAGAAGATTTACTTAAAAACTCAAATATTTTGGAGCACCTGGGTGGCTCAGTTGTTAAGCATCTGCCTTCGGCTCAGGCCATGATCCCAGAGACCGGGATGGAGTCCCACATCGAAATCTCTGCTCAGTGGGAAGCCTGCTTCTCCCTCTCACACTTCCCCTGCTTCTGTTCCCTCTCTTGCTGTCTCTCTCTCTGTCAAATAAATAAATAAAATCTTAGGGAAAAAAAATCAAAACAAATATTTGAATTGTCAAACATGATTGGTGTGAAATTAGATTTGAAAAATAAAATGTAATTTACTTATTTACTTAATCTTTTATTTACTTTATACATTGCTTTATTCCAAAAGGATTGGATTCAGAAAAATAAATTTTATGCAAAAAATTGAGGAGGTTGCCAAACAACTTATCAATTAACCTTTATTAAATGTCATTTAGATGCCAGAAACTTTCGTATTTGCCACCTCATTTAATCTATTCCAAAAACTCCATCAGTGCTGTTTTCATTTTTTAGAAGACATTGAAGCTCATATAGATGAAGTCATTTATTAGCCCATTATGAAAAATAAGTAAATGGCAGAGTTTGGTTTCAAGTCAGGTCATCTGACTCTTTAATGGTTTTCCCTGTACTTTCCATCACTTTCTCTTTAGCTTAGAATCATGATCAAAGTTATATCCTTCAAACTGTCAAAGGATTAGACATAAGCCAAAATTTCCTAGTGGATAAAGTGGAAAACCACAGCTTCCATTCATTACCAAAATGTAACCAGTCTAGGGAAGGAGGATAAAAGCAAATATTCTGCAAATACACGTGATCCCTATCTTTAATGATAGATTTCACTCTATGTGAATTGAATTCTAGGAGCTGAATACCTATTACAAATTATTTTAATTATTCTAAAATAAAGTATTTACACAAGCTGTTACCTGTTGGAGAAAAACCTGAAGGCCACACTGGTGTCCGAGACCGTCGCAGAATCATTCATTCCAGTCTCGCTTCAACTCAAGAGTCAAACTGTTGTTAGTAACTTGTCACTCTCAGGCACTGTCTCCACAGAGTTCCATGTCTTTTCCCCCTTTTCCCAAGGGCTGAAGCCTCTCTGAGCCCTGCCACTTTTTACCAGAGAACCACTCCTTTTACCTTTGTGAGAAAGTAGCAGCTTAGAGGTGGTTTTCCTTCATCCAGAAGCTCTTCCTGGTCAACCACTGTGCTTTCAGATGGCTGCTAAGGCTTTCCCACCCTCACAGAGGAATGTCTGTCCCTCACATTTTAAAGTGAAATTCTCTGTGTGTGCAGTCTCTATTTCCTCTGCCTGCACAAGGACATTGGTCTATCTTTTATACTTTCTCTTGACCATCTATCCTTTTATATTTACTTCTTTATTCTGTATAAGAAAGTATTTGGAATTCAAGCAATGTTGTGGGCCATGAGTGGATCACCACCCACCATGTTCAGGTACCTTTCGATTCCCATTTATTCTTTGTTGTTTCTATTCAGCTTCTATCAGGCTCCCTTCTCTTTACTCTTAAATGTCCAGGGCATTATCCTCAATCACATTTTATTCCCATTCTATATCTATAGCTCATCAAATTTAACCTTTCAAATTCTACTCTATGAATTAAAATTGGTCTTCAGTCTAGACTTTTCTACCTCTCTACTGCTCCCCATACTTACATGTCATCAACCCACAAGATGCCATCAACTGGATATATCAAAACCCTGAACCAACATGTCCAAAGTTTTTGTTTCTACTCTCTGATGTGGGCTTCTCTTGCCTTCTGAAATGAGGAGACAGCAGCTCCACTCCTAGATCTGAAAGCAGACACCTGAAAAGACCTGGATTTTACTCCCATCCCCCTCTTCCTACATCAGAGTCTTCAAGTCCTGAGACAACTGCCCTGTCCTCCTGTATTTCATTTCTCTCTCTTCTGATTCCTACTGCTATCACCTTATCTTAGGCCTTGGGATTTCTCATTTGGATCTCTGTAATATCCTCTTATTTTAAAAAATTTTTCTGAAGATTTATTTATTTGAGAGGGAGAGAGAGAGAGAGAGAGCACAATGATGGGGAGGGGCTCTGGGAGAGGGAGAGAGAGAGAGAATCTCAACCAGACTCCAGGCCAAGCACACAGCCCCATGTGACACTCAATCCCATGATGCTGAGACCATGACCTGAGCTGAAACTCAGAGTCAATGCTTAGCTGACTGATCCACCCAGGTGCCCCCCTGCCTTTATAAAGATTTGTTCATTTATTTGAGAGAGCGAGAGAGTACACAAGCAGGGGGGTGGGACTGACAGAGGGAGAGGGAGTAACATTCGTTTCTAACATTCTTTTAACCTATCTTCCTCCCTTTGGTCCAACTGACCTCATATTTGTCATCCAGTACCCTTAATATAGTTTTTCTTTGATCCCATACCTCCCCACTACCAGATAAGTGTATGTACTCATATTTTACTCTATTCATCAGTCATCTATATTATAGACATGGCTCTAAATGTCCAAATATTACACATTACTAAAAGCAATTGTCATGTAAATAATTAAAAGATTTTTGCAAGAATGGATATTAAAAAAATTGTCACCAAGTTAGTAAAAGAAGTATATTTTAACAAAAGATAAACTTCTTTTTTAAAGATTTTATTTATTTAAAAATATTTTCTTTATTTGTTTGTCAGAGAGAGAAATTGAGAGAGAGAGAGAGAGAGAGCACAAGTAGGGGGAGCAGCATGCAGAAGAAGCAAGCTCCCACTGAGCAAGGAGCCAAATGTGGGACTCGATTCCAGGCCTCTAGGATCATGACCTGAGTCGAAGGCAGATGCTTAAGGACTGAGCCACCCAGGCATCCCCAAAAGATAAACTTCTTGATCTCCCTTTTGTTATAAAATCAGCTGGCATTGTAAAATCTTTTAATAATAACTAGTTTCTTCAGAATACTAAAGGAAGATAATAGTTTTGTGGGAACATTTGCTACCTCAATAATGTAAAACAATTTTGATTTTTGTTGAACACATGACTAGCATTCCTAGAAACAGCCCTTTGAAAAAAAGTTTTTAGTTCTTTTTATTCCCCCAACAAAATACAGTTAGTTCTGCTGTAACATGAGATACGTATTTTTAAAAATCACTAGATAGTGCAAAATTATGCAAAATCCTGTAATAAAAATCACAGGACTTGCAAAAAAAATGGAGTTAGGGTAGCAAAACTCAAACACTTTATCAGTGGCAACTAAACAAGACAGAAACTGAACAAAATTGGTAGTGCAAGTTTACCCATGTCAAATTGTTGAGAAATACCCAAATACTATAATAAGTATGACAGTTACTTTGAAAAATCCTGAAATTTTGCCTGTAGAAGTGGCCATCAAGAGTGTAGTGGATTGTAAATCATTATGAAATGCTGGAAGGAAGGTTATCTGAAATTGGATGTGGATGGATGTGTCTCCTGACACACACCATGAAGTGAGGAAATTGGACAGACTGGTGACCTGTGCATGCATTATCTTGTACCTTCACCAAAGGCTGGCTAATTGGGCACTTTTTTAACACTCACCTTGTGTTTCTCAGAGATAAAACTGGGCATAAGCCAATGTAAAGTGTGCATTATGCTCAAATTATCATTTTAGTTTTTTTTAATCTCATTTACATTAAAAGAGGAACCTCTCTGTTACTTATGTTTACATCTCTGAAGCTCAATAATGTAGAGCTTTGTTTACAGAATCTGAAGTGACTGGATTTCCATTATCAAAGCAAAATAGAAATCATCTACATTAACTCAGAAAAAATATTTCAGGATTACACTGACCTAGTAAAAAAGGATTTCTCCTTAATTTGTAAGTAAAATACCAAGAGGCACTAAAGAGTCCTCCTTGATTGTCATATTAATTCAGTATATCATTAAAAACTCCTCAAGGGTCACTTTTATTCATTAATTTCACTTTGAGTTTGGTAACCGTTTTGTTAATTTTTCTGTTTCTCATTTATCAGTTAGCAGAAACGGTAACCTTCCTGTGTTGTGACGCAAAATGGTAATGCTGCTATTACTCTCTTTATTAATGATCTTTAGAACTACGTAGTAAAAGAGAGATGAGAAACAATCTTGTCTCAACAACACATTATTTTTTTTTCTAAGCATAAGTTGACTTTGTGCTTCTTAAAAATGAGAGAAATAGAATTCTTTACAACAACATATTACTTCCAAGCAGTGGAACCCGTTTCTTTAAAATTTATTGCTATCCTCTTTATTAAGCCCTGTAAATAAATTTTCAGATGAAACAGAAAAAGTAATATTAATGTTTACAAATGTTGAAGGTGTAGAGGATAAAGGAAAAAAGGTATGCTATATGTGTTATTCCTGGGATTGAGTCCCACATTGGGCCCCCTGCTCAGCAGAGAACCTGCTTCTCCCTCTACTTCTGCCTTTCCCTGCCCCACTCATGCTCTCTCTCTCTCTCTCACTCAAGTAAATAAAATATTTTTAAAAAATAACAAAAATCTAGACTTCACTGTAAGTCACAATTAAGTATGAATAAACTTTTACAAATATAAATACACTTTGAAGACAAATAAAAATTTTATAATGATACTTTGAACTAGAAGCTCAAATATTAATGATTATGATCATTATTAAAATCTTTACCTGATTAACAAACATAATCGTGTTGATTCGCAACCATAACAGTTCCCTGTGTAAAGTACAAAAATGGCCCCCTATCACACAGGAAAAGGAGAGGCCAAAGAAAGAGACAAACCACTCCAGATTGCTACAGGATAGTTTTAATAAGCAAGAAGACTTTCAAGCCTTCTTTTGGTCAGCCATGAGGTAAGTAGATCACTGCACTTGCTCTTCAGAATCTTAGAAGTTTATATAGAGACCTTGATGGGGTTCAGACTAGTCCAAAAGGTCTTCACAACACATTACTCTCTCAAGTGTGTTTCCTTGAATCTGCTTCTTCTACAGAATGGTGGGCGGGGTTTACATTCCAAACGTGGGGCTGGGGAGTGTTCAGAATTGGGGGTGGGTAAGGAACCTGCAAGTGCCCAGGTCCAGCTTGCAGGTCAACTAGCAGTCATGTCTTCTGAATGACCTCCTCCAACAAGTCTAGAGATAGTAATTATTGCTTAGATAAAATTAAGTTTACTTATTCTTAAATAAAAATCAAGATGTTAATTAAGAAAATATATGAAACTATCTCATTAATTAGTGTTTATCATTTCTGACTCTCCTTATGATATTATATGAAGATTTATGACTTAGTGCCCATTTTCTTGGCAATAAACCTTTAAAAACTAAAACATGCACAAAGATATTACTTATTAGTGTACGTATATATGTTATATATGTATTAGTAGTTTATATATTTGTGAGTGTGCATGTACATGCCTGTGTGTGTATGTTTCTGTATTTCTATGCATGGAAAGGTCTCTTCTGTGATAGATTCATTGCTCTTGGTTCAGATCTTAGCAACAGTGATTTTAGGCAAGAAAAACACTGTTTTAAATAAAGTATTCATGTATTATGCAGGAATAAAGCACATGAATTCTGAACACTTGAAAGCACTAATATCATGGGCAATTATTTAGTTCTGTGTCTCATTTTCCTCATGTTAAAATGGGAATATATATGGTAGTACTTGCTTCCTAGGCTTTCTGTGAGAATTAAAGGAGTAGTTGCATAGAAGAACACCTGCTATCTATTAAGCTACATGTGATGATGGAAAGATGATAGTAATGCAACTAATACATTAGCTCAGTCTCTCTCAAATTGCTCTGTATTGTCTGCATTGACTCTCTAGTCTCACTTTTCCTTAAGATGGAAATATCATTCCATTTGATGTTGTATAATCATGACTACAGTTTTTGTTGTTGTTGTTGTTTTATTTTATTTTTTCAGTGTTCCAAGATCATTGTTTATGCACAACACCCAGTGCTCCATGCAATCGGTGTCCTCCTTAATACCCACCACCAGGCTCACCCATCCCCTACCACCCTCCCCTCCAAAACCCCGAGTTTGTTTTTCAGAGTCCACAGTCTCTCATGTTTTGGTCTCCCCTTCCGATTTACCATTGAGGACATTAGGAGAAGGAAAGGAAAAATGACTACAGTTTTATTTTAAACAAGTACAGTGGGAAATTATGAAACAACATAGTTATCCCAATGCTGTCACTGTTGGGAAATTATTTTACAATAAACACATCCTGTAGATCAGTTTCTATAGCATTAAACCAGATAGCAAAGAGTTTCACATTTATCCCTAATCAACATCTTAATTTAACTTTATGACAGAGTAATCCTCATTTGCTAGCTAAGGACTAGAGCTATAAAACACCCACCGCCAAAAATCTGTTAATTTACTCCCTCTTTTCCACAAATATACCAAAGAAGTGATATCCTCTTTCATCTTTAAAAAGACAATGCTTTGTCTAATCTAGCACAAAGGTGTGAAATATTTACCCTCTATTTATTATTCTAATGTCAGGTACTTAGTTTGCTCATAACAAGTGCAAAAAATCTTCTATATTATAGTAATAAAGGGATACATTTTTCTATTAGCTAAAATAGCTAACATTATCAATTTTTAACTAATCTTGTAATCTTAAAATGGGGTGCTGAGTGCAAGATGGTATAGGAAAATAAAAGTAAAAATAGAGAGCGAAGGAATGTGGCTAATTAAATATAAGTGAAGCCTGCCGCAAACATGTGGGTATGATTTATAATTCTCAAAAGAGAGCATTGGCTAATGGTGGTGGGGTTAGTGATATGTAGAACCTAGAAAAGGAAAGAATCCCACTCAGGAATCCTAGAGCGACATAACTAGGTGGTTCTTGCCTGAAGTCTCTCCTACAAAGCAGAGGCTGATCTGTTGGGTGGCACTGGTGTCATCTGAAGGCTCAGGTTGGTGAGGATCTTCTTCTGAACTCACACATAGGACTTTCGGCAGATCCCAGAAGATCTACTTCCAACATCACTCGTGTGGATCTCTTTAAAGGGCTGCTCCATGTCATGGCAGCTGGCTTTCCCCAGAAGCAAGTGGTCTGACAGAGTAAAACAGAACCTAAGCACCGAAAGTGGAAGCCACAGTCTGTGATAATCTGATCTCAGAAGTGACAACTCATCACTTCTGCGATAGTCTGTGAATTAAAAATGAGTTTTTAAAGCTAGCTCACACTCAAGGGGAAGGCATTGCACAAGAATATGAATACTAGGAGGTGGGTATCATCTCAGGTCATTTGAGAGACTGCCTTCCGTACTGAATTCAATTACTCAGGCCAATCCCAAACTTGTGTTCAGGTGGCTGAACTCAGGTATTTGTCTGTAAAATGATACTGATATGAAGGAAAAAAATTTTTCATTTTGAAGTTCCACTTTTCAGAAAACAATCCAAAAAATGCAATAATTACAGGGGGAAAAAAAAGAGTCTTCCCTCCTAGAGGTACACACAAAACTATTTTTTAATGTTAAAATTGTGACATTTGATATTTACTTTAAAATATCTCAATTTGAGAAGGATTAAAGTTTAGAAGAAACAAGATGGTGAAGATGAGTTAAGCATCAGTGAACTGGGTTATGGATACTTAAAAAAAATACTAACTTATCACATCTAATAAACATAAATTCTTAGAATAATGTAACACGCATGAAATATTCCAAGTTCCCAGTTTGGCTCCAAAACATCTTTTTTGCAGTTGGTTTATTTATTTATTCTGGTTTATTTATCCAGGATCCAAATAAGGATCCATGTTATTGATTTAGCTGAGCCCATGCTTGCTGTATCCTTCATATTTCTCTATCTCTTTATGCCCTGTAAATTGCTTTTTATGTCTAGAGATTTGACTGGATTCAGGCTCAATTCGTTAGGCAAGAATACTTCATAGGTGAAGTGTATTTGTGTATTTGTGTATCTGTGTATTTATTCTGTGACTTTGGGAGATGTATAACGATATTAAATGGATCATTTTGTTCAGGTGTTATCTACTTGAACAATCTACTGTAAAATTCTCAATCTTTCAACTAATTCTTTTGGCATAGTGATCATTTCCCAGATGAATTCTTTCTTTTGCTACAAAATAATGGTTTTCTAATTAGATCATTCCTTTGGCATTTTTAAGTTAAAATTCTTCCATAGAGAATACATTTTTTTCATCATCTATTCAGTTGCTCTAAAATATAATTTGTAAAGAAAAGGTAAGATAAATGATTGCTTCTTTACTTTTTGCTGGTCAATTTTTCTAATAAATTATTGCTTAAGCAATCTCTGAAATTAATCCATGAAGGATTTTGTTCATTTGTTTTGCTTTCTATCAAGGTTTTATATATATGTATATGTATATACATTATGTTTCAATCCATTGCTGTATTAGAAGACTTGAGATTTTATAAAATCTTTTGCATCCTTATTTATTGGTCTGATTACCTTCTAAGATATGGGTAATACTTTATCTTTAGATGTTTATCTATAGATATTCTATACTTTATTTGTAGATGTTCTCTGTTACCTTCCTTTTGCTAGAATAAGATTCTTTAGCATAAGATTTTGTTTTGTTCACTTCAGTATTTTAGTTCTTAGAAGAGTTGCTGTTATATACTTAGTGTTTAAGAAATAAGTGTTGAAAGTAGATCAGACGACACAGTCACCTGCCAAATCTGTGTGTGTGTGTGTGTGTGTGTGTGTGTGTGTGTGCAAGTGTATGTACTGAAAGAGAGGGACTGAAAGAGAGGGACACAGAGACAGAGAAGGAAACCAGGACCTATGGCCTACTAAGATTTAAGCACAAGATTTAGAAGGGGGGGCATGGGAAAAATGGATGAAGGGCAGTGTGGGTACAGAGTTCCAGTTACTGAATGAATTAATCACAGGGATGAAAGGCACAACATAGACAGCATATAGTCAATGGTAGTGTAACAACTCTGTATGGTGGCAGGTGTTAGCCACACTTGTAGTGAACACAGCATATAGAGTTGCTGAATCACTGTGTTGTATGCCTGAAATTAATGTAACATTGTGGGCCAACTATAGCTTAATTAAAAAAAAAAAAAGATTTGGATCCAACAAAGAAATGAAGAAGAAGGAAAATCAGACAAATAAGTTTTAAAAGTATAGAAGAAAGATGTCTTTTAAGAAGAAGGAGGGCTATGGACTACTGGGTTAAAATGTTTCTCAGAAGTTTCCAAAGATAGGAACAAAGGCTTAGTTATTGAATTTGGCAACATGTTGCCAAAGCAATCCATGGCTGGGCCTTTAGGTCCTTTCTATTCTCTATCTACACTCACTTCCTTGAAAACCTCATCCAAATTTTAAATTAGATACCATATTTATGCAGATGACTCTCACATTTATATCTTTATAAATACCTGAAATCCAGACTGATATATCCAATGGATACAACCAACTTGACATCTCTACCTATATGTCCAATAAACATCTCAACCTCTGTAAAATTGCATCTCTGTTCTCCCCACAACCCTGAAGACTGCTTCATAGGAAAGCATATCCTTCTGATTGATCAAGCCAAAATTTTTTGAAATAATCCTTGACGACTCCTTTTCTGTAGCACCTAGAAGACAGATGGGCAGAGTTTGTAGAACTAAAGATATCGACTGCAATAGGATTTCACCAAAAAAGAGTCTTAGTTCTGGAAGGAAGATCGTATTATGCCTGGTCACTTCTCCAATATACTGAATGAGACTAGAGAGATTCCAGCAAAATAGTGACCTTCTTCAGTATCCACTAGGAGCATGAGAACTGTATAGAAATACAGACGCTGGGGTTCCACCCCAGACCCATTCATTTTAGAAAGTCTTTAAATAGTTTTGATATGCAGATGTGATTGAGAATCATTGGTTTAACCAATTACCATTGATAATGAAACATCTGTTCACCTTCCTCTGCAGCCATTATCTTTCTCAGATATCATCTTCATGATGTCACTTTTTTTTTAAAGTTTCATTGTATTTATTGTATTTATTTATTTATTTATTTATTTTTGTAATCTCTACACCCAATATGGACTTGAACTCACAACCTCGAGATCAGGAGTCACATGCTTTCCCACCTGAGGCAGCAGGTGCCCCATGATGTCACTCTTCTTATTGCTGTCTTTGAGTAGCCCTTTTTGGGCCAAACTAGCTCTAAACCGCTAGTTTAGAGCAGTAGAATTCACAGCTTTCACTCATATAGTCTCTAAATGATTTTGAAAAATGAAATGCCCCCTCATATTTTTAAGATGACAATTAAAATTATATATATATATATGTTTAAATAGTTGCAAAAGATATAATTTTTGATGATTTTTTAAAAAATCTGTGTTTTGTGACAAAAATCATCCTATGCTCTAATATCAAAAATAACTTTTGATAATAACCTGACAGCTAAATTTGTCATTCCTTGTTGAAAACAAAGATCTCAGGGAGCCTGGGTGGTTCAGTTGGTTGAGCATCTGACTCTTGATTTTGGCTCAGATCGTGATTTCAGGGTCCTTAGATCTAGCCCTGTGTCAGACTCTGTGCTTAGCATAGACTCTGCTTGTCCCTCTCCCTCTGCTCCTCTCCCCTGCTTGCATGCACATGCTCTGTCTCTCTTTCTTTCAAATAAATAGAATAAGAGCCTGATAGTCTGAGGCTTCATTTTTCAGTATTTCCCAAATGTAATTTCACACATTGACTTTAATATTTTGAATTGTCCTTTTGTATAGTGCCCTGAAGTTCTGTTTATATTGAAGCAATATACTCTGTTAAGATTCAAGATGGGTCTGAGTTATACTTTCTTTTAGAAAGTAAAAGAATAACTATGAAATGACACATCCCTCGCAGGTGGATTTCCAGCCTATTACAGTTTAGGATGGGTGCATAAAGAAGCTGAAGATCTCAAAATCAATTTACTTTAAACTCTCTATGCCTATATATTCTTAGAAAATGTCTAGGTAGCCGGGTGCACACTTAGCCCTGTTCACATAACAGATGTTGAACTCATGCTTGATGAGTGAAAACCTAGATTCCAAATTATTTCAGAAATCCCTTGCTTAATTTTTCTCCACAAAACTGTGGATAGTAAATTTATTTATCTGCTAATATGGTTTAAGTAAACAAAGCCATATTTAATACCTTCTAGATAAAATTTCCAAGAAAATCTTTGCCAATAGCATACATACTTGATTTGAAATTTAATGCTGCATAAATGAAAATTCCAAAACAGATGTTGAACAAATTTGTGCAACTAAAGAAAAGTGACTACCATCTCTTGGAAGTCATTGAACTAAGATAGCCTTTGGATAATGCTCTTTGGGCTTCGGAAGTGACTTCTTTTTCCTCAAAAGAAAAAATCTAAAATAGATGCTTTAAGAAAGTAAAGAAAGAATATAAAGTTAATATTATTTCTTAATCGTGAAAAATGACTATCACATATCAAGAAAGTTATATGTTAACCACATAGATTTTTAAAGACATGAGTCTTTTAACACATGGAAAAAGACAGAATGAAATGTTTTACTTATTCTGTTTCTGAGCTTTTCTCCTATTAAAAGCCTCTTTATTATGACTTTAACAATCTGCTGGAAGTTAAGAATGAATTGCAAAGTCAATAATGTTTATAGTGAATGCTATTTTGCAAGACTATAGTTGTGCTTCTTTTTTTTCCAGGTCAGTACTCTAAGGACAGTGCAAAACTGCATAAGTAGAAAGTGATGCTACAGCATTTCATAGTTTCATCTATATTATTTTACTTTAGGTGCTCTGATTCATCACACTTTGTCAAGTTTGATTTATTTAACAAACGTCCCTTTATTGAGTACCTTCTATGTTGGTCCAGGGCCTGGAAGGATCAAAGACCCTTATGGCATGATCTTCCCTTAAAGAAAATCTACGTCAGTTGGGAGACACAGACACATATGTCCTGTGAGTCATGAAGCAAAAGATGGAGAAGAGCATGTACTCTTGGCTCTGGGGCAGGTTACTGACTGAAGCTAAGAAATGGCAAATGTTCTGTGTTACCACTGAGATTGAGGCACACTGATATAGAAAAACAAAATTGTTCAATCTCTTTCTTGAGTGACTAACTCTCTCTTGGATGGTGAAGCAAAACATTCTCTTCTTTTGGACTCCTAAAATTAGTGATTAAATATAATTTGTCTCACTAATTGACTCAAATGACCTCTCCCGTGAAGGAAGAGCAACTATGTCTCTTCCGTTCATTAGAGATGACTCTTGCACTGGGGAAAATAAGATGCGTTGTTTGAACGCAACAGAAAATCCTTTCCTTTTCGTCTGGGTGACATTTATAGGAATGATTTGACTGGTGGTTTTGCGGAAATTACATTTCCTGCTTCTACTTGTTCTCCTTCTGACGTCGTAGGAGACACATTTCATAGGATTCTAATTCAACATAGATGGTTTGATTGTTAACTGTTAAAATTATTTATAGACATTTAACTGCTACCGACCAGAACGTGAGACTAAAAGAAAAACCTCACACAGAACACAGAATTTTAATGTGGAAAGTTGCTGCTGCATCAGCATGCCATGTAAGTGTAGAATGCAAAGCCGTAACATTTGCTCGAGAGCTCGTTTGCTGCTCTCAAGGTGAAAGGCCAGCAGTGTGGCGACCTCCTAGCACGTTATTCTCAAAATGATGGGGAGCAGTATTCTGTGACTGCTCTTACACATTCTGTTGTTTACAACCAAAAAGAAAGTAATTGCGGTCATAAACCATGGTCACACAATCTGGTAGGCCCCTATAAACCTCGGGAAGGATAAATGTGTTTGGACCAGGTGTCAGTAGTCTTATGGAATGAGCCTGGGCTCTCTAATCACAGTAGTTTGTTGATAGTGAATAGGAAGTGGCTCCTTGTTGTAAATGCCCTTTACCAATTATGGATGTTTACCTGAGAAATCAACAGATATACCTGCTGTTTTATTACAACATTCTCTCTTCAGCTGCTTTCAGTGCATATCTGTTCAGTCCAACAGGCAGGAAAAGGAAAATGTGAAGGCATTCCGGTTTGCCCTTTAATTTTAAAGCTGCCAATTAACAACCAACACGTGGCTGACGTGTTAGCTAGTTAACGTAAATATGGAATTACACACGCTTTCTTCTCTTGAAATTCCTATGTGTTATTATTTACAGGGTTAGATCTGTTGCGCAAAAATAAAGTCTTGGTCATGTTTCTTTCATAAATCTACCTTTGATGGATTTTTAGATTTACCAAATGAGCTACAACTGAAACTATGTCAAGCTGTACTGGAATACAGTTTCTGTTTTTCCCATTTATTTGGATCTTTGATAAACAGATTAAAATAATTTGGTCTTTTTTTTTTTTTTAACATAAAAGGTGATTATTCGGGGCACTTAGGTGGCTCAGTCAGAAAAGCGTCTGCCTTTGGCTCAGGTCACGATACCTGGGTCCTGGGATCAAATCCTGCTCAGCAGAGATCCTGCTTCTCCCTCTCCCTCTGCAGCACCCCCTGCTTGTGTGTGCAAGTGTGTGCATGTGCGTTCTCTCTCTCTCTCTCTTTGTCTCAAATAAATAAAATCTTAAAAAAAAAAAAAATTGGTTATTCAATCAATGTTTGGTCTACACTTTTTTAAAATTGAGTTTTGTAACTTAGATACTGGAAGCAATATATATATTCTTGGGGCACCTGGGAGGCTCAGTGGGTTAATGCCTCCGCCTTCTGCTCGGGTGATGGTCTCAGGGTTGTGGGATCAAGCCTCGCATTGGGTTCTCTGCTCAGCAGGGACCCTGCTTCCTCCTCTCTTGCTCTCTGCCTGCCTCTCTGCCTACTTGTGATCTCTTTCAAATAAATAAATAATATCTTAAAAAATATACATATATATTCTTGAATTTTATTTCCATTAGAGAGTTTTGTTTTGTTTTTCTCCAGTAAGCCTTTATTAACAGAGCTGGGGATCGATCCCAGGAACGCAAGCTCATGATCTGAATGGAAGGCAAACGCTTAACTGACTGAGCCACCCAGGTGCCTCCAAAACATCTGGTATTTCAAAAGGCCTAAATTAACTATGAAAAAAATTTTAAATAGATGGAATTTGAAGGTAAGATAATACTTTTGTTCTTATGGATTAAGATATTCTTGTCCTCCTAAGATGGGTAAGACAGAAAGTAATATGTTATCTTATCTTGCATAACAGTAATTCTATTATGGGATGAAAATATTTTCTCCAATAATACTACTTTTGGTGGAGAAGGATAAAATTTGATGATTATTTCATTTCAAAGGTTTGGTATGTTTTAAGCACACTCACGGTTTTCATAGCCCAGTGTAGCATAGCCCTCTGGTGTTCTGAAGAAATTACTTTACACATTAAATTATGACTCCTCTGAAAGTAATATGAACAAGCTAGTCTCAAACAAAGGATCCAGGCTGCTGACTTTTCTAACAACATCAAATGAAATTTTCCTCACACTACCGATTCCAGCCTTAGTGTTACTATCAATGAAAAGGGGATTTCACATATTTTTTCATTGCCTCAGAAATGTTGAGGTTATTCAAGAAAATAGAATGATGTGATTTTTTTCCTTCATTCTCATTGTCATTTTTATCGTTGTTCCCTAACCACTGCTGAGTCCCCACGAATGCCTTTTAACATCTGAGTGGCTGCTTACTAATTAAGCTTTTCTACAGAGTCACCAAGAGATCTGCCTCTCTTACTTTAAAATATTAACAGATTGAATGTTGGCCTTGAGGAGCGCTGCTACCAACAGCCTACTGAGCAGAAACTCAGGTGGCAGAAATTATCAGCAGTGCTCAGGCATCACTTGACACAATTTCAGTTTCTCTAAAAGAACAGCATGAGCATGAAATATAAATGAGTAAAAATTAAATTTAAGCCATAGTATTTTGCTCCAGGACTAATTAGAAGAACCTGAGGTATAGTAATGATTAAAACTGCATTGTCACATCAAGGAATGAAGGCATTTCGTGGTATTTCTATAAATTGAATTCAGAAGCACTGGAGGGTTAGGGTAAAGACCTCTAAAAATAGATGGTGACCTTCCCCATCAAATATACATATACACACACTCATGATTATTTAATGAATTATTCACCACAAAGTAAAGTGAATTACACATTTTGAAAAGAAAGACTAAGCCCCTGTTGTTAACATTAGCATGCTCACACACATACTCACACAAGTGCAGTGCTATATTATTGAGTGATGGTTTGGACTATAGTTTCCATTCAAGCCTTCTGGTCAAATATTATGAGAGTTTCCCTTCCGAAATTTCACAAAAAAATCCATGTTGATTATCCGTTTCATTCAGTACATTCAAGAAGACTGAACTATATGTTTAAAGCTGTCTCAAGTTGTTTGTAGACTTGTGAGGTTTAAAAAATAAGTATTAATATTGATGCAAACCTTGGTATTTTTGGTCAGATATTTAGATCAAATATTTAGAAATATTTATGCTAGGAGTTATTACTGATTTTTAAGTGCACCCTTCCAGAATAATAAATGTCATTTGGATAGGAGAAAAAGAGACGTTGAGCAAACACAATTGAATTACCATTTTAAAAAATTGTATTTTGGGGCGCCTGGGTGGCTCAGTGGGTTGAGCCGCTGCCTTCGGCTCAGGTCATGATCTCGGGGTCCTGGGATCGAGTCCCGCATCGGGCTCTCTGCTCAGCGGGGAGCCTGCGTCCCTCTATCTCCCTCTCTGCCTGCCTCTCTGTCTGCTTGTGATCTCTCTCTATCAAATAAATAAATAAAAATCTTTAAAAAAAAATTGTATTTTACATTTAGAGACAACAAATTTCTTTAAAATGGTAATTTTAAAGCCGTACTATAATTTTCATCTGATTTCTTAATTTACAATTACTATCTACAATGTCATCTGTGAATTCACCTTATTACTTTTCATCCTGGCTGCCATGTTGTGTTTTCTATTTTATCCTCAGATGAGTCAGGATTATTGGTTTCTTCTATACACTCGAATGAAATACTGACTCATGTGTGGAAGCTAGAAGTTTTACTTTTTGGAGAATTTGTACCAGTTTTTGCACTCCAACAACGTTCAAAGATTTGGAATATGCTTTTCTAAATGCAGTCATGGGCATAGAATTTTTTAGCTTCAGCACTATAAGAGAGAGTAAAAACTAAGAAGACCATAATTTGCATGTCTCCACTTATAACATCTCGAGTAATTTGTTTAATTTCTCTGAATCTTAGTACCTGAGTCTATGAAATGAGTGAGGTGGCTGAAAGAAGTGGGAGAAATTAAACTATATTATTTACAGAATCTTATTCAGCTAGAAAATTATGTGATTTTGAAACATGCATGCATTCATTCATTCATTCATTCATTTACCTTTTTACCTTTTGACCTTTTCTCCCATTTCCTCACCCTCTACCCCTCTCTTCTGGCAAGCACCAATTTGTTCTCTTTATCTTTGAGCCTGTTTTTTTTGTTCTTGTTGCTATTTGTTTTGTTTTTTCTTTTTTTTTAGATTGCACATGAGAGATCATATATTTGTCTTTCTCTATCTGAATTTTTTCACTCAGCATAATGTCCTCAAAGCCTGTTAGTGTTGTCATAAATATATATTCCATAACACAATTTCCTTATCTGTTCATCCATTGATGAACCCTTAAGTTGTTTCTGTATGTTAGCTATTATAAATAATGCTGCAATGAACATGTGCATACATCTTTTTGAGTTACTGTTTTCATTTTCTTCAGATAAATAGACAGAGTGGGATTACTGAATTGGATGGTAGTTCTAATTTTAATTTTTTGAGAGATAGCCATACAGTTTTCCATGGTGATTGCACCAATTCATATTCCTACCAACAGTGCACTAGGGTTCCCGTTTTTCACAACCATACCAACACTTGTGATTTGTCTTTTTGATAATAAACCATTATATCAGGTATGAAGTAAGATCTCATTGTGGTTTTGATTTGCATTTCTCTGATGATTAATGATGTTGAGCATCTTTCCATGTGCTTGCTGGCTATCTGTATGTCTTCTTTGGAAAAATGTCTGTTCAGGTTCTCTGCCCATTTTTAATAAAATCGTGTTTTTGCTATTGAGTCATATGAGTTCTTTTGTATTTGGGATATTAGCTCCTTATCAGATATATGATTTGCAAATATTTTCTCCCACTTAATATAGGGTGGCTTTTCATTTTGTTAATGGTTTTCTTTGCTATGCAAAAACTTTTTAGTTTGATATAATCTCACATTTATTTTTGCTTTTGTTGCTTTTAATTTTGGTGTCATATCCAAAAAATTGTTGCAATTAACTTCTAAATCCTGAACTTGACCCTAAGAAGGCATTGGATATAATGTATAATTACTTCTACCAAATTGGTGTATAAAAATCTAATTTTTCACATGTCTACTTAGAATAAAATATTTGCAGCATTGATGGTGTGCTACGAATTATAGTCAGATTGACATAAATTTTATATTTATGTCATAGGTATCATAGTGATACATAGGTATTACTATGAAAAAATAAATGATGAAATTGATTAAATAAAAAGAACTCTATTTTAAAAATTTTTGTGCTGAAATCATTTATATTTTCCTGATCAGAGCCATGGAAATAGTTTAGATTAGCCCTATTTTCAGCCCCATGGCCAAATCAGCAGGATCGGGGTTCTCTACAGTTATACCCTACCTTTGTGGTTTAGGTACTTGCTAAAAATAACTTCTGGCTGAAAAGATGGGACTCTTTCTCTTTGGACCATCCAAGTTCCTACTGATCTCAAATAGACTAGCAGTTGGTGTCCCGGACTTATTATAAGGAATGAGAATTTCTAAGGAAAGGGGATAATTTACTTACCAACATTTTAGCAGGGAATGTGGTTTCAAGCATAACCTATGGCTAAAAGGCAACACATACAAAATACCACTTCAGCCTCCCTAGCTGTTTTCAGGGATTAAACAGTCATGCCCCAACTGCTGTACTTCTGAGGGGATTGTCCTGCAATAAAAGTTGATTAGATGCTGACGTGTCCTAATCTTTGGCTCTCACATGTTGGTATATAAATTACTGCCTTCTAGAAAGAGTTCCTTATTCTTTCCATTTCTGGCTGACGATAATTTTCTGAGCAGCATTCTCGTAGTTTCTGAAAGAGAACAGTTCTTCCCTTCTGGGCATCAGATTTAACTTCTGTCTTCAAGAGGAATGATATGCTCCCTGGAGTTAATTACATCACTCTCTCAACATTCTTGATTCCTAAAATCCAGAGAAAGGTTTTTTTTTTCCTTGCCTCTCCAAACTTTTTGTTTCTGGTTTATATCCCCGATTTTTTATCAAGACTGAAGTATTTGTGATAATCTCCAATAATTTTTCCTGGCCTAGTATGTCTAATTCAACCAGTTTGAATGATCTCTAGATCATGAAATCTTAGATTATTTTCTTATCTCATCATGTGCATTAGTTTAATTCTCTAAGACTTATGAGTTATTCAAAAGGAATGTGCTTTTTACATTTGTCTTGCAGACTACTCATACTTTCATCTGCCATGTTTCCTTATATCTATCCTTTGTGAAGGGGGGAAAAAGCTCTGAAGCAGTCCCAAGAAATCTCCATGAATTCAAGGCTGTCTTTGATTTCTGTTGTAGGGTTTTTGTTCATGAATGATATACTTCCCTCAGATAAAACAAAATCTTTAAAGAAATTGAATGTATTAAGAAATAAATATATTGATGGGATGGCTCATGCAATCAAAGCTATATAGAAAATAACTGAAAAGAAAAGGGATTAATGCAAAGAAGAAAAAGAGGTGACACTTTTGTAGGTCACCATAAATTCAAAGAACAAAAGTAACTGATGATGATGGAATTGGAAACTGAATGGTTTTGGTACAAACTGAAATCCCCTAAAGTTATGGCAGTACCTGAGGAAGACTGAAAGAAAATGCTTTAATATTCAGGGAATGATCATTTGTGGCCTAGATATTAAGAGATGATGGCAAAGAAAAAGAGTGCAGGGGCACAAGCTTCAAAGGAGCAAAGAGTTGAATAGCATAGTGTGTTAACAGCCTAAAAATTGTAATCAGAACAACTTCCCAGCTTGTCATTCTGAGGCAGCGGAGTGACAGAGCATTAGCTAGATCCTTGGAGAAGGCTTTGGGAGGACAGTCTCATTGAAGAAAATGAGAAAGTGAAGAAAATTTTTATTATGAAAGGGAAGTTCCAAAAGAAGCAGCACAAAGGTTTTAGAAAATAAATTCATTAGGTAACTGGTGAGTTGGTGTTAGGTTGGGGGACCAGATGTTTGGTTTCTGTATTCTCAGGGTGGGCTATAATAAAAAGTATGTGTTTTTAGTTGTCTAGGACATCATAGATAGAAAGAAAGGACAAAATATGAGGTTAACAGAGGAAGTAAGAATAGAACTTAGAAGGAAAAAAGAAAAGAAAAAAAGAAAGAATAAGAATAAACAAAAAAAATGACATGCAACAGCATGTTGTGAAAAAGAAGTGAATAATGTATGTGTTATTCAAGGCTAGTTCAAATTTTACTCATTCTTTAACTAGGTGATTTCTTGATGTCTGTTCTTATGTATGGGCTATTCTAATGTTTTCCAAAGTAGAGGTATAGAAATACTAATCCAAGTAGATATCCATTGAAAAGAGAACTTAATATATTTGAAAAAATAATTTTAAGAGCAGTTACCTCAAATTTCAAAACAAGGGTGACTACATGTCCTTTCAATGTCATGCCTGAACATTGTCTAACAAGCCCACCCCTGGATTATTTATTTAAGAGGAGGTCCTTTGTTTTTTTGAAGTATAATTTAATATTGACTAGGGCCTAAGTTTTGTGAGGTACAGGTTAACTTCCTGTGAGGTAGAAATGAAAATAAGTCCTGATGAGTGGGAATGATTATTTCAAACGTTATAGTTTTACTATCTTACAGGATATAAGCCAGTTTTATCTGTAACTTAACAAAGTTATTAAGCATGTCTTTTATGATGGATTATATAAATTTATTTTCTTTAAATCTTCCTTCTGCTGGTTTTCATATTTAAAAAATTAAATAAAAATTTTCACATGCTCACATTATTTTATGAGCCATATTTTTAACTTTAAACATCTTAAGTTTATATATTTATATATATATATAAAATGCTGTAACTTCCTCCCAAAGATTCACAAAGCATAGATAATATATTAAGAGTTCTGAGTAACATTTTAGTAAAGATAACTGTGTACATTTCTTTAAACAAACAAATTAACTATCTGTATTTCTTTAATAAAGGCATTTTGGGAAATGTTGTTCTTTACAATACCTATACCTGTGAGATAAATCATTATCAAATATCACATTGGTATAAACAATCATACTGAATAAATGTTAGACTGAACTTTAATTTATCCAGTTATATAGACAGGCAGGTTGACATATAGATAGGCAGAAAGATATGAATAAATCTCAGACTTAACAAATTGCCCTCTAGATTGAAACAAACTAAATGACAATAAATAGTAGAAACTGAGAAGATGGCCTCACCCAAGGTTATTGTAAAGTCACATGCATAGTCACTGAGAGTCAAATGTATCTTCTGATTAACAATATAGTGCACATACATGTGTGTGTACAAGTTCCAGAAAAATGACAAATTAACAGGCTATTGACTTCCTCCCTAAAACGCAACAATGGAGAGGTCACAGAAGAGATGGGAGCCCATTTTAGCAAATAGCAAGATTTCTTTTAGGAATCCAAAAGAACTACAGACAAAATATCCTGGGGAACAATTTTCCAGGTATGCTCTTTTCTTTACCTACTATACTCCCTGCACTGGCATGACGTCAAGACCATTTGGAGTCTGGCTGGGATGGGAGTTAACAACAAGTGCAGGGAAGCTAGCCATCCTTTGAATGTTTGCTTTTCCCTTTTCCCTTTGGATAAGGCCATTGTGTCAAAGAGTGTTTGTCTCAAAAGAAGAGCAGAGCCCTGGACAGAGAGTTTAAAATATTCCTTTGCAGATAAAAGTTTCCTGGAAACATAATGGAATAGATGGTTAAACTCAGATGTCAATCAAGAAGCTCTCTCCCCTGAAATGTTTCCTCCCTTCCACTCCATAAATTCACCCTTTGGTGCATATGCTAAGGTTTAGGCTTTTATCTTCTCCTTTAATAATCATTATTAGTCAACAACTGATATTACCAAGTACTTAGAAGATGAGGTCATAGTGAAGTTTGAGGAAAATAACCATGAAAGAAAACAAAAAAGTAAACAACCCATGCCAGAGGAAGTGAATCTAATAAAATAGACACAAATTTAAAATTGGCTTAGTAGATACGCAAGATGGGGAAAATATTGGACGAGATCAGGCGCGTTCAGGGTGGTATGGCCGTAGACACCTAAGATGGGAAAAATATTGGAAACATGAAGCAGAGATTGGGTTTTTAACAAGAATCTATTGGCAATATTGGTTAAGCAAAGACTACTTTTGAGATAAAAACTCAATGAATGGATTTGATAACAGATTGAATTGAAAAAAGAATAAATGAGTGAGATTAAAAAAAAAAAAAAAAGTCCAGGAGGTTTCTAGAATGAAGATACAGAAAAAGAAAACACAATAAATTACATATGGAGCATAGAAGCAGGAACTTAACCATCAGTTATGAGAAGAGCTCAGAAGCAGAAATAGTACACGAGGGGAAGAAAATATTTTAAAAATAATAATTGAGAATTCATCACTCCCTTGAAAAAAGAAGATATAAGGTCTCAGTTTGAAAAGATATATGAGATGCTGAAAAGGAAAAAGGAAAAAATATACATTTAAATATATAACAGTGAAATATAAAAATATCAAAGGTGAAAATGACATTTTTAATGCTTCTAGCTAGAAAAGTAGGCCACCTCAAGGGTTCAAGGATGAGAAATTAGAGTGATATCAATTTTTTTCAAGGCAAATGAGGCATAAAAATATAACAAACAGTTTTCACATTGTTGAAGGAAAATTATCTAAACCTAGAATTTCCTCTTTAGTTAAATTATTTAATTAAATATTTAATAAATATTAATTAATAAATCATTATTAATAACAAACTATTATTAAAAATTAATAAAAAAAACTTTGAGGTATAAATGGGCTCAGAATATTTACAACAAAAAGACCTTCTCTGAAAGAATTTTAGGGAAAATATTACATCTGGAAGAGAAGTAGAGCTAGGTGAAATGCATTAAGATATGGGAAACCAGGGCAGCTGTAGAACTTAACTAAAGTTTGTTGTTGTCTAAGAAAACAATGTCTAAAATGTGGATACCCATAACAATCTGCAAATAAATTCCAGATAACATCAATAGGGAGAGGGTGGTGTTGGAGAGACAGGAGGCTAAAGTTGGTGAAAAGCAGAAAAATATATTTGTTTTGCTTGAGGTATAAACACACAGATTAATAAGTGGTAGACACCGAATGCAAATATATAATGGAAAAATTTTAAAGTACTACAAAAAAAGAAGAAAATCTATCTACCTAATATAAAGCCTATACGGCATGATGATATAGAAGAGGAAAAAACAGAATATAGTGTACTGAATCTAAAAAGAGAGGTTAGATGAAAGAAAACCCCAATAGTGAGTACAACAATGCGGACTATTTATCAACTAAGAAAAAAGACTTTATACCCATATTGGATGAAAATCAAGATCCAGCCATACATTTTTTAACATGGACTATATTTCAAACATCTTTACATGAGAGATAGATTTAGAAAATAGGAAAGGTCAGAAAGACTACAAAGGGAGGTAAAAAATATAGCAGAAAAATATCTTTTAAAAGATAGTCATAACATGAATTTTGATATCAAACTAAATACAATGTAGGCTGAAATACATCATTAGAGCAAAAAAGGGTTTATTCCTAAAGGAAAATTATATACCTCTGTCTACTGTTGAGATTGTCAGGCTGGGAGATTTGCATTGGCCAATGAAATGGAGGAGTAAAGGGAATTTTCAAGCCTACACTTTCTTGCAATCTGAGTAACTACATCTTCATCCATTTAAAAAATATCATAACCTTCATAATAACTTTTAATTATCTGATTCGATTTGATGAAACACTGTAATCCCTTCTGGTTGTATCTATTTACTCTGCTGCCTGAATGGATCCTATATGCCTTTGTTTTACCTGTCTCTCTGGCCAGTATTCCAAAGCTGTTATATTGAGAATTTCATAGTTTCAAACATCTTCCTCTATGGAATGTGGCCAGGGGAAAATGGAAAATTAATAACCTTCTTGAACTTTCCTGTTTGGGATTTTTTTTTTTAATTGTTGAGTTTTACTTGCAGGAAAAATATTGGGGTATAGTAAAAGCCCAAAGAATTATGTGCCAAGGCAAGTTATATGTAGCAGAAATATGACACCTTGACTAAGAATCTGACCATTCAAATGGTCCCTTCAGCCTTCACTCAGACTAGTTTCTCAACATCTCTAGTTTATTCTGTCAGTCGAAGTTGTTCCTGATTGGTTTGTCTTCCATGAGACTAAACTAATTCCACCTGGAATTCTCATTGGCTTAATTTCTTCTAAGATCTAGTCAGAATCCATCATTTTGGGCACAGTTATTTTATCATGCTTAGGCATGCAAGTTTATGAATAAAAGTCATAAAACTCAAAACACATTTCATGACAAATCACACTGACTAAATAAAATTTTGTCTCTTAGTCATTGATCATTTTGAACCAAAACAAAGTCACTCCTGAACAAAATACATATTTAGTACTACTTCTTCATTTGCACAAATTGTAACTGCCGAAAAAAATTCTAAAATATGTGCTGCTACTTTATCTTTTTCTTCATTCAAAATGAGATCATCAGAAAGCAACTTTTGAGAAAACTCCTAAGATACTAGATAACCTCAATGATTTATGATATGTATTTGGTCTATCTGCTTTTGCAAGGCCTCACAGAATATGCAAAGGAAAGAATAAAGTGAAACACTCAGTTTAAGTCATCATTTGACTGATGGCAAAGATAAACATCCCAAATTTATTTTTCCTAGTAATTTTATTTAGTCATCTTTGTTTTTAATGAATTTCTCTTTCTTTGAATCTCCTCAGTTTGCTGGCATTCTATCAATCAGTAGCAGAAAACAGAGAAAAATCATTGGATTCTCTACTGGAATGAAGTAGAGGCTGTATGGAAAATAGTGTTGCCAAGTCAACCAACCACTCAAAATAGAATTAAAATCTCATGATAACTACAACCACAATATGCCAAGAGGAAAGGAAAAAAAAAAAAAAAAACAAAAAAACAAAAACTGTTCCCAAATGAAAGAGGAGGGAAATCAGCAGAGAGTAGTCATACTCTTAGTTCTTTGAATAACTTGCTTTATGTCCTTGGGTGATTCACTTAATTTCCCTGGATTTTGGATTCCTGTCTGTAAAATGAGAGGATTGGACTAAATCACTAGTTTCCAAATTATAAACCTTGGAATAATGCAAGGAGACCTTGAATTCATATGCTTTATATACTTCCACAATCACTTGGGTCGGAAAGTCCAATTGTAGTCATGTGGGATTTGGAAAAGTATTTTTTATTTTACAAAAAGGGCTTCATTTGGAAAACGTTAGAGCACATTGGCTAACTGGTATGTGAAGTCTTTTCAGACTATAGAATGCCGTTGTGTCATGAGTTCGATATCCAGATGTTGAGGCTTGTGATTTCTGATTAAAGCCTTTCTTCTGAAAGCAGTACTGTAACTGGAGGGAATGGTGGGATAGCAGTTAGGAATATGGTTTTCCAACCTAGATTTTCATTCATTAATTTTTTGGCCTTGGGCAAGTTATTTAAACTTTTATTTCCTTCATTGAAGATAACCATTTGAGAAGACAGAAAATGTTTAAACAGTTCTTCAAATATAAGATGACCTTATCGCTTTTCTTGCTTTTATTAGTTACCTACTGCTGGCCTACTAATGCTAAATTTGCAGAACAGGGATCAGAATTAGCTGTCAGGCCTGCTTACCAGTCTAGGTGTTCTTGCTTCTTCCTTTCTTCTACCCTTTCCGTATGAGTATGCTATTCATCTCTCTAGTTGTTTCTGTATTCTCAGGCTGATGTATTATACGTGGTTGAGGGATATTTAATACATATATGATAAGTCAAGCAGTAATACTTGTTCTTTTTGGAAAAAGAAAATAGAATAGACTCTTTTAAACAGTTAAAAGCAAGATAATAGACTGCCTAGACCTTAAGTAGAACAATCATAATTTAATATTATTTGATATTGGTAATTTTTATCTTCTTCCTCTTTCTGTTTATAAATTTCTTTTTAACACAGATCTTTTCTGCCACTGTGTTATGTGGTGAGTGCTCGGGAGCATGCACATTTATTCTTCTTTCTGAGTCATGCTTAGTCAAAGGCTCCCATTTATATTCTTGTCAGTTATTCATTTATTTCTCTGAGTCTCTGTGATTGTGTCGTGACCACTGAGGCTGCTGCTGTCCTAGGAGAGATGCTCACTTTGCTGAGGCACAAAAGAAAGTTCCCTTCTTTTTCAGTTATTGGATTCCACTCCTTCTGAACTCAAACCATGTGAGCAGATGGACTCTCTTGGAAATGGAAATAAATGGTTATCTCTTGAAACAGAAGGGATTAGGGATTGGCACGTCTGGATGGCTGAAGCATTCTGCTTTCAGAATTATTAAAGATGGTCCTTGAAAATAAGAGATTCCCCAATGCTCAACAGTCTTAATCTTCATATTAACTTTTAATCAGTCTGTTAACATTGTCTTACAGACATGAATGAATGTTACAAAAGGTCAACCAATTTCATATTCATCTGAAAATATGATTAAATAAAAGCTTTTTTTTTTTTTTTTACTTTAGTAAAACACATGAATTAATTGAAAGGAAAGAAGGAAAAAGTTCTCCACGAGCTCATAATAAGGGATAAGCTTTTGGATATTCAACATGTTTGTTTTATATTCAACAAGCAAACATAGGATTATTCTGTTAGACTGTTATCTTTAAATATATTACTTTGGAATAACACCTACAAGCAAAAATAAAAACTTGTCTTGAATAAAAACATAACAGTGAAAATAATTTTATAGTAAATTGACTTTTAAAGTGTTACCTTAATAAAAATTCTCTTAGATTGAATAAAAATCCAAATACAAATAGCATATTTTAGGAGACTCATAAAGGTGGATTTGTTAGAGATTTATTGATTTTCTTTTCCCCGGTTTTAATTTTTTTAGCTTACCTCTCAACAATCTAAATAGGATACTTGTATCTTTTCAGATAGCTCAGAACTTTTCTCTCAATTAAATTTTATTTTTATTTCGTTCTATCTAAAATGTGCCATTCACATTTTTGGGATATAGTTTTTACTAGATAATAATATCATAATCTTACACAACTGATGACTGAAAATAATATGTACTGATATATATGCTTCTCAGGAACAGATTGGTCCTATAAATAATATCTTTACTTTCCTCAGAGTTGTTAAAGAAAATAAAAAGAATTAAGAATATAGATGCTGCCTTATCTCAAGAAGGTGAACTTTAAATTGATTACAAATAGAATTTGGCATAATCCAAGACCATGTTGTAAATTTATTTGATCCCCAGAATAACAACCACTATTTACTATTAGGTGCCAGGGACTGTGCTAAGTAATTTACATAATTATTTTTTTAAAAACAGGAATTCTTTGAAGTAGATATATTATTAGCATTTTTTAGGAAGAGATACTGGGACTTAGTGAAGTTACTTAACTATAAAACTATCATATAGCAAGTAAGAGATTGTATCTGAACTAGTAGGAATGATACATAATGAGAATTTATTATACTTATCTGACCTTATACATTCATGGCAGCTGGTTCAACAATCTGTGTGAGGGTTATATTTCTGGAGACTGAGGTCAGTAGGGCAGATAATTGGGAAGAGATGATGGGTATAAAGTGTGGAAAAAGAAGAACCTGGACCCCATTGTCAGTACTGGAACCTGTGTCAGCCTCTCACCTTCTTCACACCTCCCATTTTGATGAAGGAAGTGACATGGAAGATAATCCAGTGCCCTTTGTCATGGAGCTAAACACATCTGGTCCAGGAGTTGAAGAAGCAAAAGGTAACAGCTAGAGGAACCTCAGTTCTCGCTACTGACCCTCACTACAAGGTGAGCCAGCATGTAAGTGGAAACATGTATGAGGCACAACAGTACAGGTACCCTTGCATTGATGTCTGGTCAACAAAACATGACTGCCTGAAGCATGCACACAATATCTACCGTGACCAAGGCGAATGTGAAAATAGAAAGAAAGAAAATGGTGGAAAGTGTAGTCCTAGCTTTGTAATTTAGCTAAATTGACCCAATACAGCAATCCATGGTGAATCCATGTCACAGATCTTTGCTGATATCAACTTCTCTGCAAGGACATATTGTCCTATTTCTTTATGGGTTCTTTTTTTTTTTTTCCCCTAAGACTTTATTTATTTATTTGACAAAAAGAGAGAGAAAGTACATGCAGGGAGAACAGCAAACAGAAGGAGAAGCAGGATCCCCACAAAGCAGGGGCCCCAACATGGGGCTTGGTCCCAGGACCCTGGGATTATGACCTGAGCTGAAGGCAGCTGCACAACCAACTGAGTGACCAGCTTTGAATTTCACACCATCAGACCAAACCACCATCTATTCCTCCGTGTTTTTACCATCTAGCAGACCCCGGCCACTTTTTATTTTTCTTGGAAGGACCTGGCTTTTGCTTCTCCTTTATTACTCCTGTCAAACCTTTGATGATTTCATTAACCACTTTCAAGAAACATGCACATTTCCAGCCTTTCAATTCTTGAATTTTTTTTCCTCTACAACAATCATGTCCTTGACTCTCTTTTATAAATTCACTCTCTCATGGTCACAGATCTTGTCATTATTAATAACTGCAATCATTCTATTATCTTAATGTTAAGGATCCTTTTGTCAGGATTTTCCCTCTAATTTATACCTTCTAGTATCCTTGCTGCAGTAATATGTTATCCCTATCAGGACCTACAATGTATTGATCCTTTTTTCTGGTCTATATACAGATCTTCCACAATTCATAATAGAGTTACATCCTGATAAATTTAGATTTAGTGCAGCTAAGTCAGGAAACATAAACATCTTTAAAGCTTCACCAAACCAACTAAATTATCTAGGGTCAACCAGAAACTAAAATGCTTTTGTCATGCTGTTTCTAATGGAATGTGAGGTCAAAAAGCATAACAATGAACTCCTGTTACAGGATTTTGTGTCCCCTCAGTGCCCAGTGGTTCTTGGTCCTGCTGCTTGGAAGAATGAAAAGTTAGACCAGATGAAGAGTGGTGGGCAGCAAAGCAAAATTTATTGAGCAAGGGTATAAAGCTCGTTCAGAGGGAGGTTGATGCCAGAGCTTCTAAGTTTAGGGGTTTTTATGAGCTCTTTTGTGGAACTTTCTTTGGCAATCAGGGTGTGTTGAGTCGTGCCAATCAGGGCTTTGGTCACTTACCTCTCTACCTACTAGATTAATGTCCATGTGTTGATGGTCCTGTTTTTGCTGATATCTGAAGACTTAGGTCTTAACTGCCCCTCCTTGCCCATGATCTTGGCAAATACTTTTGTAGTTCATTGTCTTATTTTACGACATTTTTCCGAAGTCATTTCTGCAAAGGCTACAAAACAGAATGTTAGTGCAGTCCTCTCTAAGCCGCAAAATAGGATGTCAGTTCTGTTTTCTTTGAGCTGTCCTGGCTCTGTATTTTCTTGTTGGGGACCCTGGCCCTGACTACCTAAATGTCCACCTAATTCCTAAAATTTCCTTTCAGAATACTTCTCAGATTTTGCAGCTACTGTTTCAATTTATCAGTATAGTTCTGATGTGAATAGTTCCCACCACTTAAATGCACTTGTGGGTAATTTAAAACCTAGAAGCAAGGTACATGCCATCGTTGCTCTGCATGAGTACTTTGACGGACTTGTGATTAATGGTGGCCTCGGTATTCTTGAACATGTCCCCAACTTCATGCATATCTAGACTGTGGTGACATGATAATAATAATAACCAATGCTTTCCATCCTTTCCATCCCAGCTAAGATATTGAGTCCTTTAGCTCCTTAAATCAGATCTTCCTTAATCTATAAGTACATTATTCTCTATATTAATCTATATTAATCTATAAGTACATTATTCTCTATATTAATTTTCTTTTTCTGTTTGGTACACGGAAGTTTCTTTCCTATATTCAACTCCTATTGATATATGTTCTCATTCTCATTATATCTTTAGGAAAATGACATTGTCCATGAGATCTTTATGGACCACCCCATCTAAAATTTCCCCTCCCCACACACATTTCCTTCTTCCCTACCAAGATTTACTTTTCCTTAACACTTTCCAGTTTTTAGTATACAACCTATTTCATATATTTTACTTACTTTTTTAAAATTGCTGCTTCTCCCCAAGAATGTAAATTTTATAAGGGCCAGGATTTTTTTTTTCCAATGTCTGCTGTATACCCAATGCCTAGAGCAATATCTTGTACATTATAGATACTACCCTGAAAATACTCATTGCATGTGAATGAATTTGATCTGGTACTTATGACTCTCCATACTCCCAGGTTATACCTTGGGTATGTGTCCAAATGTGTAAGGATATAGATATGTATATTCTCTTCTTGTTAAGTATATGCATTATTTTTAAAATGCTGTGGTTCCTTATATCTTTTGTGTCATGGTGTGAGTAGAATGACATTCAGTACTTGAGCATAGTTGATTTTTTTTAGAGGGTTACAAAGCAGTGCTATGTTTCAGGGCTATACTGATAAATTGAAACAATAGCTACAAAATCTGAGAAGTATCCTGAATGAAGAAGGAGTTCATTGTTAAGCTTTTTGACCTCAGATTCCATTAGGAATAATATGAGAAAGGCATTTTAGTTTTCTAGTTGACCCCAGATATTTGGTTGGTTTGGTCAGGCTTTAAAGATTTTTATTTTTAGCAGCTTAGCTGCATTAAATCTAAGTTTCCGGATATTTGTGAAATGTTCTCTGTAGCTTCTTTCTTTATTATATTCAGCATCAAGTAAAAGAGCAAGAGAGAGGCAACATCTATAGGCTCACTTGCCTCCCAGCAAACAGGGAAATTAACATTATGAAATGCAGCCTGCCTCCCTCTCATTCTTTATATTCTTCTTGTTGTCAATGGCTGTTTTCAAAGGCCATGAATACTTTCATTGCAGATAATTAGTGCCACCTCCCCCTACCCTTCCAAGAAACACAGACACAAACACACTCAGACATGCATACTCACAGGCCTGCACACAAAAGAACACCCCTCCCCCAAAAACTAAAAAAATCCAATAAGAAGGACAATCAATACTTGACCTTCCCAAACAGTGGAGACCTTGATTTCTGTTTCTAGTATCTGATTTTTAACATTATTTCCATATTTAGAATTAGAAGAGATCGGTGGCTCATTTTATTATTACCTGGCATCAGGAAGGTTGAAAATCTCTCCACGGATTATTTTGGAGTAAAACATCCAAAATGGAGAAATGATTTTCTGTTACACAGTTGGGTTGAGTTGAGGAGTTACTCCTTTCTTTTGTTGTACCAGATTACTGGTCATTTGAATTAAAGCGAGAAATTTAGTTCCCTTTTGGTGCCTTAACATTGCTGTTATTGACTTCCTTCTTCCTCCCTCCCTAAGCCCTCAGGTTTGTTTGGCTCTTTAGATACCTTCAGAATCCTCTTACATAATTTTCAGAAAAATAGATCAAAGCATCAAAATCAATGAAACTGTCAAAAAACAAGGAAGACTAGAGATCCTAGAATTGGCAGAGTATTATTTTCAGTAGTAGCACATAGTTATTTAAGAACCATGAGCACCAGAGGACCATAACATTAGAGAACTATCTAATTTTTATTTTGTAATGACAATTTTATGGTACAATGGCTTTTTTAAAAATAGAAAAATATTCAATATTTTAAAAAAGAGGAACGTTGCCCACTGAACACCCCTCTCTCTGTATACATATACTTATGTGTGTGTGTATGCACATATATGTATGTGCATATATATATATATGCATTTCACTGAATTAGTTTCTGTCACCACCAAGAAAAAAATTAACACATCTGCTTATGTTGATTATATATCTTTATTTTATATATTTATTTTATTATATTTATTATATATCTTATAGATTTTACTTCAGTTAAAAAAGTTATTTTCCATTTTTAAAAGGCAAAGAAAAACAGTTTAAAAAATAAAGTATTGCTATCTATTAGAAATATTTAGTTTGCAGCAATAGAAATCTTCCAAATAAATGATCATAAAACCAATATAACTCAAACCATTGGCCCTGAAGAAAGCCGGTTAGTTAATTAATTAACATGCTGTTCATTCATGCATTCATTTAGAGAAGGCTTTATTGAGGATCTACTAATTATCAAATACCATGAAAGGAGTAAAGGATACAAAAATAATGACCCATTTTTTTTTCCAAGAGAGTCAGTTAAATGAGAGAGATGAACACTTCACTACACTTACCACAGCATGCTAAGTACAACCAAAATAGGTATGGGAACACAGAGAATGGCAATTAAAGTTAAACTCAGGGTTGATTTTTTGGTGTGTATTTAATATTTAATTTATGTTGTTGACTTTGTTTAAAATCTTGTCTGGTTCAATGAAAATAAAATGTTCCCTTTGGGAATTCCTATTCTTGAGCTCAATTTTCTTTTTTTCTTTTATAACTGGCAAATCACAGCTTTAACTACAATGTTGCTAATATGAGTAGAGAGAATGGAAGTTTTGGTCTATTATATATTTTTAAAAAGGAGTGCAATGGGGCTGAATAAAATAATTTTTTGTATATTTGATTTCTACAGAAAATGTATAGTCAGCTGGCCATGTACTATGATACAGCAATGACCACAGTTTCATGACAAGATAATTGTTTTCGTCAGTTAGAAAAGTATTGCTATGTTATAATGAAAAAAAATAACGAAATAGGAAAGTATCAAAATGACATAATTTTAAACAAGCTCTTTGACATAACTTTCTTAATATGCCCATGCCAAAGATGTATTCTAAAAACTGTATTGTTGTTTTAATTTATCCTTGCATTATAGCAACACAATGTAATTTGGCCAATATAATTGAGGTTTAAATTAATATCCTACAAATAGAAGATATACTATTTCAGAGAACTCTTCTTTTTTAGGATATATTTCTAAATTCCCCCCACATGCAATTATAATACTTTGGATATTTTTTTCAAAATGCATTGTGGAAACATTGGGAGACAGTACTGAAGCTGTTAATATTTCTTTTCTTTATCAGTTATGTAATATCAGGTAAATATGCATGTGTAAGTTGCAAAACAATAAAAAACTAGTTATCTTCTATCACTATTTTGAAGTTTGTATTATTTTATTGCTTTATAAAATTTAATCATATGTGTTTATTTATTTATTTATTTATTTTAAAGATTTTATTTATTTATTTGACAGAGAGAGATCACAAGTAGGCAGAAAGGCAGGCAGAGAGAGAGAGAGGAGGAAGCAGGCTCCCTGCTGAGCAGAGAGCCCGATGCGGGACTCGATCCCCGGACGTGAGATCATGACCTGAGCCGAAGGCAGCGGCTTAACCCACCGAGCCACCCAGGTGCCCCTAATCATATGTGTTTAAATGTCTGAGTAGTATATTTAATTTTGATTTAATTTTACATTCATAAAAATTTCATCTCTGGTCATCTATATTTTTACTCAATATTTTATTCCTGAGATTCATTATTACAGTTAACTAGTTTTTATTGCCATATTTTCATTGGTTAAATAAACCACAACTGACTTAATCATACTCATGTGATTGATATTTGGGGTGGTTCTTTTTAAAGAAGATATATTATATAAAATACTATTGTGAATATTTCTCTACATAGCTCCAGTAGCACATGTATGGGGATTTCCATAGAGTATATAGTTAAAAGGAAGTTACTGGACTATAAGCTATGTTCATGTGTAGCATGGTAAATCATTTCTCAAAGATATTATGTCCATTTATAATGCTACCGTCAATGTATGACAGTTCTTACTGAACCAATATATTTGCCAATATTGAATATTATTAACTTTCATAATTTTTATCAATATTTCTTATTTGATAGGTCACAGGGAAATAGTTTTTTTTTTTTTTTTTAAGATTTTATTTATTTGAGAGAGAGAGAGAATGAGCATGAGCAGAGACTTGGGGGCAGAGGGAGAGGAGCCCAACTGAGCAGGGAGCCCGATGTGGGGCTCTATCCTAGGACTGTGAGATCATGATCATGACCTAAGATAAAGGCAGACACTTAACCAACTGAACAACCCAGGTGCCATGGGAAATACTTTTTAACCAGATCTTAAAATAGGTAGATAACAGCCACCAACCAAAGGGCAGAGAATTTCTTTTCATATTAATATTGGAATTCATTTGAAAATATGCCTTTTTTATTTTTATTGAGGTATAGTTGACTCACACTGTTACCATTCTTTATATTTTAATACGTGATCATTGTCTTTTGGCAAATTGTTTTTTTTTTTTTTTAGTTAACATATAATGTATTATTGTTTTAGGGGTACCAGTCTTAATTCAAGAGTCTTACACAATACCTAGCGCTCACTACAACTACCCTCCCCAATGTCCCCAATGTCTATCACCCAGTCATCCCCCACCCAGCAACTCTCAGTTTGTTTCTTAAGATTAGGGGTCTCTTATGGTTTGTCCTCCTCACTGGTTTCATCTTATTTCATTTTTTCATCCCTTCCCCTATGATCCTCTGCCTTGTTTCAGAATTCTTAAATTCTGCAAATCAGTGAGATCATATGCTAATTGTCTTTCTCTAATTAACTTTTTTCTCTTAGCATAATTCCATCCACATCATTGCAAATGGCAAGATATCATTTTTTGATAGCTGTGTAATATTTCAGTGTGTGCATGTGTGTGTGTGTGTATACACACATCTTCCTTATTCATTTATCTGTTGATGGACATCTGGGCTCTTTCCATAGTTTGGCTCTTGTGGACATTGCTGTTATAAGCATTGGGGTGCAGGTGTGCCTTCAGATCACCACATTTGTATCTTTGGGGTAAAAACCCAGTAGTGCAATTGTTGGGTGGTAGGGTAGTTCTATTTTCAATTTTTTGAGGAACCTCCACACTGTTTTCCAGAGAAGCTGCACCAGCTTGCATTTCCACCAACAGTGTAAGAGGATTCCCCTTTCTCTGTATCCTTGCCAACATCTGTTGTTTCCTGACTTATTAATTTCAGCCATTCTGACTGGTGTGAGGGGGTATCTCATTGTGGTTTTGATTTGTATTTCCCTGGCTTAGTGAATCTTTCAAGCATATAAATTAAAAATATTTCAAACGTCATAAACCATCTGAAAATGTTTTTTTTATAATTTTTATTTTTTTATTAACATATAATGTATTATTAGCCCCAGGGGTACAGGTGTGTGAATCACCAGGTTTACACACTTCAAAATTTTGAAAATTTTTTTTTTTTAAGATTTTATTTATTTGACAGAGAGAGAGAAATGACAAGTAGGCAGAGAGGTAGGCAGAGAGGCAGGCAGAGAGAGGGGAGAAAGCAGGCTCTCCGCGGAGCAGAGAGCCCGACGTGGGGCTCGATCCCAGGACCCTGGGATCATGACCTGAGCCGAAGGCAGAGGCTTTAACCCACTGAGCCACCCAGGCACCCCAACATTTTGAAATTTTTAAAAGCTGTAATGAATTTGATGCAGAAACTACAAAATATGATTTTACCAAGTACATATTTTATGTCTTTATTTGAATTGAACAATATAGTGAAAGAATATTGGTAGAAATATAATTTTCTAAAAGTTTATTTATAATACTACTCTTTTGAACTTGAGTATATCTGCCATGAACATGAATATATAATGTAAGTATTACAATTGATCTGTTTTGTCAGGGTAGAACAATTTATGTTTATTCTATTGACTACTGAGAAAATTGGATATCTCTGGCTTTTTCTTCTGCTTAAATCAATAGCTGAACTCATAACCATCACACGTTTTATAGGAAATACAAAATGAAGGGTATATATATATATATATATATATATGACTTTTCCTTTCTGAACCCCTTACCAAAATGTGTAAGATAGAGCTTATATTAGGAATACAAAGAAAGAACATTTGAAAATAATAACATTTTATATATAGTATATATATATATATATATATATACTATATATAAAATGTTATTATAATAACATATATACTATATATAAAATGTTATTATAATAATAACATTATAAATTATATATTATAATATATAATATATAAAACATTACATATATTATATATTATAATATATAATATATAAAATGTTATTATAATAACATTATAATTATTATAATAATAACATTATTATAATACTATATATAATAATACAATAATAATAATAATAATACAATAATAATAATAATAATACAATAATAATAATACAATAATACAATACAATAATACTATATATAAAATGTTATTATTTTCAAATGTTCTTTCTTTGTATTCCTAATATAAGCTCTATCTTACACATTTTGGTAAGGGGTTCAGAAAGGAAAAGTCATGTCAGTGAAAACAAGAATAAAATAGCTTCCAACGGCAGAATAGAATGGTCACTATTACAAAGGAGTAAAAATCCTCAAAGACTTTTATAAAAATATCCCATTACATTCAATATTTCAAAATTTTGCCAGTAGAAAATTGTATGTCTTTTTTTTTTTTTTTAAGATTTTATTTGTTTACTTGTCAGAGAAAGAGAGAGAGAATACAAGCAGGGGGAGTGGCAGGCAGAGCAGGCAGAGGGAGAAGCAGGCTCCCCACCAAGTAAGGAGTTGGGTGCGGTACTCTATCCCAGGACGTTGTTATAATGACCTGAACTAAAGGCAGCCGCTTAACTGACTGAGCCACCCAGTCGTCCCAATTGTCTGTTTTTTTAATATCTATATGCATCTTATAAACAAAATATTATGCCTTTCCATTTGTAGATAAATAACAAAGTCTGTGCAAAGATTAGGGAATTCTAATATAGAAATGAAAGTATCTAAAAATCCAGACTTACATTAAACCATCCAAGAAGAGAAAAACAGATAAAGAACAAAGATCTGTTTTAGTCACTAATATCAAACCACTTTTCACTTCCTGGGACACATTTATCCCCCAGTTTATTGAGGAGGTCCCCTAGCCAAAAAAAAACAATCATTTGTACACATTTCTATGAGAATATACCTACCACAAGTAAACTTGAACATTTTTTTCTAATCTGAAAAATGAAATAACCCTATATGCTTTTAAAATGCAAGAAGGTGTATTATTGTGTCAAAAACAGAATAAGGAATTTAATATGAATTACTTCATTAAAAAAAATTAACAATGATTCTATTTCTCAAAGGTTCACCAAGTCACGATCACCATGATATTTACCACCAGTGCCAAAACAAAGAGAAGAGCCATATAATTTTCCTGTAATAATGTGCCCCTGGAAAGCAGTCTATAAAATTGAAGCCAAAGCAGATTTCTTTTATTAGATTGCTAGATAACTGTATAAGTCTCTGCATTTATAGTTATAGGAAATTTGTCCTATAAAATAAAACAAGCTAAATGGCAGCAGCACAAAAATTTAGGTAATTTTCTTGGCAAAAGTATCTTCTAAATTTTATGGTTTATCCTTAGTACACAGATAAATATAATATATGATCCTTTAACATCTAACTTGTTTCCCCACTGATTGTATCTGCTCAGCTCATATGGTCTCTGCCACATCCATAAAGCTTTGCTGAGTACCTAATAAGCATTTATTAAAATTTTCATTAATCATGGTCTTAGACAAAGAAATAAAGATGACCATGGAGGTTTTTCTTGGTAGTATTTTCAGTTTTTAAATACTTTCAAAACTTAAAGCCATATAACAGCAACAACAACAACAAACAGCTGTTTTATAACCATCTAGTGTATGAGCACAGAATATTATTTTATCTAAATAGCTAGTGAATATTAAACTAAGCTTGGATTTAATCATTAAATGTAAAGCAATTCCTTTAGTTTTGGATTAATCTGTTGTGAAAAAATGTAAGTATAGTACACAAGAGTCACTAAAGAGTCTGACATCTTGGAAAATGTTTGTTGAATACTCTAGAATCCTAAAGGCCCTTCTCAGACTTCTGTTGATTGAATTGACGTTAAAGTTTTAAAATTATTTGTTGGTTTTGGGGAACCTGGGTGGTTTAGTCTATTAAGTGTCTTGATTTTAGCTCAGGTCAGGATCTCAGGGCTGTGAGATCGAGCCCCATGTTGGATCCCATTCTGAGCTTGGAGCCTGCTTGGGATCCTCTCATTTCTTCTCCCTCTTTCCCTCCCCCCACTCACACATGTGCACTCTCTCTCTTTCTTTTTAGGAAAAAAAATTTTAAAAATTAAAATATGTGTAGGTTTTTATTTAAATTTCTTTCATCAGATGGAGGTAGGATATACTCCCTAAAGGCTGATTTTCTCCATAAACTAAAAAAATATATTGTTTAATTTTTTATACTACCTAATGCTTGAAATTTAGAATCTATACTACTTATTTGGAAATGGTCAATGTATATAGTATTTTATATAAATGTTTATTGCATGACTGATTCCAAGATTTAAATATATATATATATCTAGAAATGTAAAAAACTGAATTTCTAATAATTTTCCACCTAAAATGAAAGCTTCAATAATGAAAAGTCACTACTCTCAGGTAGTAAATCTGACATTTGGGTTTGCAATATTATTATCTTTTAATTTTTAAAAATTTTGTGACTTTCAACATTTTTTTGCATCTATTGCAAGCACATAGCTAGATAATGCTGCTTGATTTCTGCAGTAAACAACCACATTGTATTTGTTCATTAGCTGTAACATCTCGGAAAGTTCTTCAAATCCTGAATTAATCATTTACAAGCTTCATGGTCTTAGTCAAATTACTGAACTATCCATAAACCAGGGCTAATTCAGAGATGCTATCAGTATCACACCTAGTGGCCTGACACCTAGTAGGCTTTTAATGACCTAATAGCTAATACAGTTTTTGTTTTTGTTCTTAGGTATAATTAATAACTGGCATCAGAATTCTCTTTATGAAAGCAAAGTCTTCCTGAAGAAAATATTTTGATGACTCAACTGTCATCAAAATTACAGGCTGGATGTTGAAAAACAAGTCCAAATACAGAAGGCAGAAGAAAGAAGCAGAAAAAAGCAATTGCTGAATTTCTGAATAAAACAAAATGCAAAGAATTTAGTTTAAAGAAAAAATAAAAGGGAGCAAAGGACTTTTAAAAAAATGGTAGTACCTAGGCACATAACAATATTAACATAACATTGATAAAATTGTAGGTATTATGGCTGATAATGGCTGAAGGATATTTTAAGCATAATGATTTTAATAGTCAACTAACATTTTTAATATGTTAAATATTCAATTCTAATTAATGATTTTGAGCTATAACTCCTTCCTTCTCCATAAACCTTCAGTAAAAACTTCCATACAGACATACATAATGGCTTTGTGTAAGTGTCCCTGCCACTGATCCTAACCAGAGGAATTAAGAAAAGCAATGACTGGGCGAGATTGTGTTGGGCAAGGATAATCCTACAGATTAGCCCAAAAGTTCCATTAAGAAAAAAATCACTGGAAACTGAAACTCAGCACCAAGAAAGGCAAAGAAACTTTTGCTTGTAGTGAGATGGACAATGAATTACGCCAATCTTCTCTCCTCCGAATTCTCAGTTAGTGAAGAAATAGACACAGGTGTCACCAGAAGGAAATTAAAAAACTGGTACTGCTTTATATATTTATAGTTGGATTAGCTGAACCAGAGAGTTTACCTTGTCTGATGGCCTAACTCCTGCTTCCTTCTGTTTTCCCTTCTTCTTACAACAGAGGACCCCCTTTGATGGAACCATTCTTTACCCTAGAAGATTGCCACCCTGAGGGCAGAAAAGGGATGTGTCCCGAGGAAAGGACATTTCCAAAGGGAAAACCTGTATGTAGTTTTCTTTACATGCTTAATTCCTTTTTTCTATTTACACTCTAGCTATGTAGCTTATAATAGATGCAAGAAACAAATTCATTTCTCCTTCTTTAAGAAGAAAATAAATTCTCTGGGAAATCTCAGGAAAACATGTTGTCAAGGAGACCAGGATTCTCCCCAATATCTCTGATACTTGTTTTTCTCAACCCATGGAATTTAACAACCAGAACTCTTGCCACCAGCAGTGTAACTATCCTAGTCAGGGGAGGAGACAGGCAGGCTCTGCTCTCATTTTCAACCACTTCTACTTTGTGTTTTTTTTCTTGGGTCCACTGATTAGTGTTAGGGAAAATGCCCATTCTCCAATGTGTTGCACATTTATAGTGGGGAGGACATTTCTACGACACAGGTGTAATAGAATAGGAAAATGTGTGGACTGTGTTCCCTAGGGAAGATGGAAGAGATTGGGGAGGAAACTGGCTATGAGTGGTTCAATTCTTTCTCTCGCTTTCAGAGGAAAGTTGTGCTCAGAAAGCTGCCATTCTCCACCCATCCATGTGATATGTTTCCAATTGGACAGTTATCTTCTGTTCACCCCTCTAGTTTCACTTGCCATTTCCCTTTAGCCTGGTGTCTACTCCCTAAAGTTGACTTGGGAGGAATACATGCAGTGGTCCTTTTTGCTCTGGCATCTGAGTAGATATGGTTGGTGGTGAGTCTTGGTAGAAGACTGAACTGAGGCAGGAGGTTGGGTTCAAGTTGTTTTTACTCTGGCTATCTCTGGGTCATCTCCTCCCAAGATGACCTTCTCTATGTGACTCTCTCGTTCTGAGTTTCCTAACTGCTTTGTGCCTAGAGCTAGAAAGAGCTCTGCTGTGACCAGCACATGGTTTTTGGAATTCTTATGCCCTGCACACACATATCTAAATAATTTCTTTATTTGACTTTACCTTCCTGCTGAGAACATGGCTGCTACATGCAGATATTTGAGGAAGGTAGGTTTAATTAAAAGAAGTATTAGAAGCCCAATTTTGGCTCTAATTTCAATATTCATTCTCTAATTTAATCATACTCATAATAAAGTTGCTAATAGATTTCCATTTCTCTGATGTTGGTGTCTAATTTCGGAGTTCATTCAGAACTCAACGGGAGTAGAAAGATATGTTATTTATATGTCTTTATAAAACTCCAATGTATTGGTGCATGGCCATTATCGCAGAAAAAATGGAGAAACCTTGGTGTATGAGGAACAAAAAAAATATGTGGGGTATGAGGTTTCTGTTGTGGCTAGTGCAGGGGCTTTTACTTTCTGGTAAGTAAGATTTAGTCTTCAGTATATTAGTTAATGTGCTCTCAGCTGTTTTTTTTTTTTCCTTTGGTAGATTGCTATAGCTTATATTATGTTTGCAGAGCTGAACATAATTTTTAATGGCATGATCTTCAGTAGGACACCTGGCCTTAGCATGTGGACTGTTGTGGTTAACCTTGAACTACACAGAGATATCTTTGGCCAAGGGAAGGTTTAGGTCACAGTGAAATCTCTACTCAAAACAGGCTGAGTATTTGGGCAGTGGTAGGCAAGGTACATTTTCTTCCCTCTCCGTGGGATGCATCTCAGTTCTTCAGCCGTCCAGGTCTCTAAAAATCAAAAGGTGGTCCTCATTGTGGAATAACTGAATATTATTAGAACACTGAATATTATTAGGAACTGGCCTGATATTGTTAAGTACTAGACATAAAGAGGTACCTGAAACAGATTTCTCAATCCTCCTTAGAATCTCATATAGATCAAGGACAGGGATTCTGGGTTTCTTTAGTTGTGTGACCCATCCTTAGGCTAAACTGTCCTCATGACCCCCATTCTTACACAACCTGTGGTCTCATGAATACTCTCATTTATTAGCAATACAGTCTATGATCACAGTTGGGGATTTTGGAGATTCTGGATGTGACTTCACTTACAAAGTGAATGAACAAAGCAGAAGGAATAAAAACTTATGAAAGAGAAAATATTCCTTTTTCTTGGGCTGAGAGTACCATTAAGCCAAGGCCAACAAAGTTATAGTAGTCCTCTTTCACCTGTGGTTTCACTTTCTGGTTTCAGTTACCTGAGGTCAACTTGATCCAGAAGTAGATGGTCCTCCTTCTGACATTGTTAGAAGGTCATTAGTAGCCTAATACTGCATCATGATGTCTATGTCATTCACCTCCCTTCAGCTCACCACGTGATCATTTTATCATCTCACATCATCACAAGGAGAGTGAATACAGCACAAGATATTCTGAGAGAGAGAGACCGCATTCACATAACTCATATTTCAGTAGATTGTTATAATTGTTCTAAGTTGTTTTATTATCGTGAATCTCTTCGCGTGCCTCATTTAGAAATTAAACCTTTTCATAGGTATACATGTATTGGAAAAATACATGTTATTTATGGGGTTCAGTGTTGTCCATGTGTATATTATACACATATTATATGTTGTATTTATTAAGAACATACTCTGCTAGGGCTCTGGGCTGACCATGCCAATGTGATAGTTCCTGTCTTCATAAGCCTAATATTCTACTGAAAAGTGGTAACTTATACATATTAAATTAAGTTTAAATGAGTGTATAATACAATATCTGATACTCTTTCCAAGGAAAAATAAAGCAAGAAAATGAGAAAGGGAACTAGGAATCCTTCTGCTATTTCAGCACAAGATGATACATACATATTAAAAAGACCCCTCTAAGAAGGTGGTATTTGAAAAGGGAGCTGAATGAGGTGAAGCAGCCAGACACACAAACATCTTTGGGAACCTAATCCATATAAAAAGATCAATGAGTGCAGAGATTCTGAGGCAGGAATACATTTGGTTTGACCAAGGTACCGAAGAAGGCAGTAGGATACAGACGATGAATCTGTGGTGTTGTAGGAGATAAAGCTCATGCTTCACAGCCAAATAAGGCTTTTCTACATAATCTACTTCCTGCACCTGCCTGTCCAGGTCTGCGGCGGGGGAGGAGGCTGAGTCCTGCCTCCTCAGGCAGTCCTGTTATCCATCAGTCCCATGACTGTATTCCTAGTCACAATGTAAACTGCCGTGAGCCAGAAGGTCAAAGGCGTCAAAGAGCCACTCTCAATAAAGCACCCCACACATTACGTCTTGTTGCCACCTGAAAATGTCATATCTTAGTTTGCCATCACAGTCTCCCAATGATGCTCCCATACTGGCCTTTGCACTAGTGGGGAGGAATAATTATAATCCATCCCTTCCTCTTCCTTGCTGACTTCTGATCCCATGGAAAACAAATACTGAAGGTGAAGAGATGAAAAACAACCTATTTGCTTTGTGGCTGGTGAAGCTGAATTGGAGAGAAATCCACTTGATCTGTGGTTACTATCAGTTTTCGTAACATACTCCTCCTTGTTGTACATTTTCAGGCCCACAGCTGTAGGCCAGTCTCCTGGTGGTGCAGAGCCATCCCTCTAAGCTCTGGGGGGATAAGGATGTGAGTAATCTAATGACAGGTCCTTCAGGAGGTAGAACCCAGAAGAAGAAGAGCACCCACCCTCCCCATCTTCCAGATCTCACTGCATAAGCGCCTTCTTTTTTGGGAAGGAGGGAGTGAGCAAGAGGCAATTCAGAATGAATTCAGAATTCATTTAGAGAAATCTAAGGACATGGGAGCTGAGGCCCATTAATAACTAAGCACTATCTACCTAACTCTCAATCTTTCAGAAAGCAGAAAAGAATTTGGGAGACATGAGGCTTCTCCTCCCCAGGATAATGCTCATCTTGGTTGTGTTTAGATCTCAAAGGGAAGGGTTCCTTGGCCGGTATGCATTTGGAAAGTCATGTTTCCTTTTTAATGAACTCTCTAACACTGGTTAACTTATGTCAGATAGGATCAACATAACTTGGACAATTAAAATGATAAATCCAAATTAGGGTTAGTACCATAATTACATCCTCATCTACTTCACTATTGTTGGATATCTGTATTTCTTTCAAAAGAATGCAATCTGTCATTGTAGATTACAGCAGTCTACGATAAGCAATAATGCCTAATGGACTTATGATGCACTTACTGTGAAAATCCTTGTTCAATAAAATGATAGTTGAATACCAGAAGATCCATACCCCACCCTCAAATGGCCCTATTTTTACCATTAACACATTATTACCACATGTTTTAAATAGTAGGCTACTATCTGTTACAGTAAAATACAGCATCACAGCCTCTGCCAAGTGCAATATTTTATATATGATGCCTGTAACTAAGTGAAGGAGAAATCTAAACATGGAAGGAAATTTATTTCTAAATGCTGAATTATCGATGTGTGCTTATGTGTGTATGTGTGTAATGCTGTAGCAACACGCAGTGCTTTTCGTTTTAAATTGAAATTACTGAAATTACTTTTTTCTGAAATTACTTTTCTAGATTTAAAAAGATGCTTCTCCCATTTGATAAAAAATATCTCCAAGACTGTCTTAAACCAGAAAGAGATGTAATGGGATGGGTTTCCTCTTGAAAACTGCTGACAGTGGGAATTAATCTCAAAGGTTTCTGTCTCCCTTTATCCAGAAGTCCATATAATTATCTGCCATGAAATACACACGCAGACACGGCGGCCCCCGATGCTTGCAGCGCACGTCACCGAGCAGATTCATCCCTAATACCTGTAACACGTCAAACCCGGGCACCTGAGGACGCATGCGCCTGGAGCTTCAGGAAGAATGTGAGCACTTCGAGGGATTTTTTAGCACCCCCACTCTTCTTGCTTTCCCCCTTGCCCCCAGTCTACTGAAACATCTCATTGCGGAGCGGGAACAAAAGTGTCATTAAAGAATGACAGATGATTTTTTTTTACCTCTTTAAAGGCAAGCCTGGGTAACTGAGTTTTAGAAGAGATGATCAATGATCAATTGTCTGGCAAGCACCCTCCGCTTAATTCAGCCGCCCCCTCCCTTTTCTGAGCAGCGAACACACACAACAAAGGTTTGTTTCTAAGGAATGCCCTACCTCTGGCATCTACGCTTTTGTTTTAATTGCAGAGCCGCATAATTTTACGTGGAGATTTAGTCTTTATAATTGGTGGTAGAGATGATTGCTAATGAGGCAAAACTCAAGTAGAAGCCCCAGATAATTTGCACAGTATAACAGATTTCTGGTAAACAGCTGCTTCATTTTGCTCCATTCAAATTACCAATTGTCAGGAGGTGTTTATGGATGTTGTGTATGCAAAATTCGCTCATTTCCCAAGCTCTCCCCCTCTGGATTCTTTCTTTCCGCACTTATTTTAAACAAAAGATGTCAAATACACTGAAAATAATAAAGTAATGGATGCTTATTTACTATTTCTGTCTTGATTTAACAAAGAAACATTCTGCCATATCTTGCTGAGATCTGTTTAAAAAAAAAAAATGCTACAGATAAAAGTTGAATCCTTCTTTGTACCCTTCATTAGTCCTCCATTTCTCTCCAGATGTAACCATTGCCCTAGAGTTGGAAACATTTCCATTAATACGTTTATCTTTTTGTTGTATATATTGAGTATTCATTAACTAGAAACAACCTTGCATTTTATGTTTTTAAGTATTTTGTAAATTTTCTCTCACTATTCATTTGTTTTTGCAATGTTTTTTCTTTTAACATTTGTTTCTTTTTAAAAACACACCCTTGTTCATTAACGTTGCTCTAATTTATTTTAATGGCTATATATCTCACCATATGAACATAATACAATTATCTGTCCATTTTCTTAATAGTAATAATTATGTTTTTTTTTTTTTTCTATTATGAACAGTGCTACAGTGAAATTTGCACGTACCTGTTTTTACACGTGTGCAAGAGTTTCTCTAGGGTATATAATTAGAGATAGAACTGTTCCATTATAGGTTAGCTGTTTCTTCAAATTTACTAGAGTGTGAAATTGCTCTCCAATGTAGTCCCAGTCTGTAGTCCTACCAAACAGTATGAGAATTTGCCTGAGAAGTTGTATTCTCAGACACTTCAATTTTTGTATTTTTTTTAATTTTTATTTTTTTTAAGATTTTATTTACTTATTTGACAGACAGAGATCACAAGTAGGCAGAGAGGCAGGCAGAGAGAGAGAGGAGGAAGCAGGCTCCCCGCTGAGCAGAGAGCCCAGCCCGATGCGGGGCTCGATCCCAGGACCCTGAGACCATGACGTGAGCCGAAAGCAGAGGCTTTAACCCACTGAGCCACCTAGGCGCCCCTAATTTTTGTATTTGATGGAATGAAAATGTCCCTTCATTGGGGTTTTGACTTGCATGACTCTAATTACTAGTGGAGTTGAGCATTCTTTCATATTTACTAGCAGTTCTCTGAAATGTCTGTCCAAATCATTTTTCTGTTTTTCTACCAGATTATTTTCCATTCTTCATTGGTTTTAGGAATTCTTCACATATTCTCTGTACTATTCCTTTGTTCACTACTGTCGTAGAGAACTTTGGGAGCACATAAAAGTAAATTAACCCAAATAAGAATGACATTCACTAGGCCCCACCAACAAAATTCAAAATCTCCTTCAAATTTAAAATCAGTAAGGCCTTGGTAAACACAAACCAAAACTACTCTTTCTGCTATATACATAAACATATTCATCACTTTGTTTTCTAAGTTTCAGTTTTTCACTAAATGATTGTTTATGACAGGATCTTAAAATATATATATATATATATATATATATATATATATATATATATATAATCTCAAGCAAAACCCGAGAAGCTAGCTTATTTCCATAATCACAAGTTAGGCCTGAAAGTGGAAAACAAAAAATAAAGCAAAAAACTTCTGTCTCCCAAGTTCAAGTGAAAATTCAGATTTTTGAAGTAAGAATTATAATAAAAATTTAACATATTCAGGTATCTGTTGTATGTGTATATGTAATTTAGATTTTGATTATTAGTTTATAGTACACAGAAAACTGTCTTCTGTGTTGAGAACCTGCTACATAATTTGCAGGGCCCACTGCAAAATAAAAATGCAGGACCCCTTGTTCAAAAATCAATGAAAACTTCAGTATAAGCATTCCTTGGGGATATCGTGGGTTCAGGTCCAGACCACCACAATAACCTGAATAATGCAATGAAATGAGTCATATGAATTTTTTGGTTTCCTAGTGCATACAAAAATGATGTTTGTACTACGCTATACTCTATTAAGTACAATAGCATTATGTCTGAAAAATCTCTATGCCTTATTTAACAAATGCTTTAGTGTTAAAAAAATAAAATGCTAATCATCATGTGAGCTTTCAGGGAGTCCTAATCTTTTTGCTGGTGGAGGGTTTTGCCTTGATGTTGATGGCTGCTCGCTGATCAGGGTGGTGTGGTTGCTGAAACTGGGGTGGTTGGGGAAGTTTCTTAAAAAAAGGTGGCAGTAAAGGTTGCTGCATCACTTGGTTCTTCCTTTTATGAATGATTTCTCTAAAGCATGTGATGCTGTTCAACAGCATTTTACCCACAGTAGAACTTTTTTAAAAATTTTGAAGTCAATCCCTTCAAACCCTGCTGTGGCTTTATCAACTAAGTTCATGTAATATTCTGAATCCTTTGTTGTAATTTCAACAGTCTTTACAGCATCTTCATCAGGAGTAGATTCCATCTCAAGAAAGTACTTTCTTTGCTCCTCCGTGAGAAGCACTTCCTTACCCGTTCCAGTTCTATCATGAGATTGTAACAATTCAGTCACACTTTAAGCTCCAGTTCTAATTCTAGTTCTCTTGCTGTTTCCACTGCATCTACAGTCACTTCTTCCACTGAGATCTTGAAACCCTTCAAAATCATTCATGATGGAACCATGTTGTAAACAGTTTCATTGTCATCCAGCCTTTGTTGTTCTGTGCTAGAGCACAGGCAAAGTAGGATTTAGCTTAATTCATAAGGGCTTTAGGATTTTTGGAATGGTAAATGAGTGTTGACTTCAACTTAAAGTCACCAGCTATGTTAGCCTCTAGCAAGAGAGTCAGCCTGTCCTTTGAAGCTGTGAAGTCAGGCATTGACTTCTTTCCAGCCATGAAAGTCCTAGATGGCATCTTCTTGTAATAAAAGTCTGTTCTGTCTTTACTGAAAATATGTTGCTTAGCATAGCCACCTTCATTAATTATCAATTAATTATCAATTAATTAATTATCAATTTCATTGAAATACAACTTAAAATTACTGGTATAGTTTATAATAGACTGTTTTAGAAGAAGATTGAGGCTTACTACGTTTATTACTCACAGGTTCTGAATATGTTTGGTTTTTGTTTGTTTGTTTTTTGTTTTTTGTGAAGGAGTATGGTGGAATGGAAGAGATTCAATGTCAGATATAACAGATCAGTGCCAGCTCTAACATTTTAAAAAGGTATGGTTGTTTTATTAAAGCTTTGAGAAATATGTCTGTTTAAAAGCATGTGCCTGGGCGCCTGGTGGCTCAGTGGGTTAAGCCGCTGCCTTCGGCTCAGGTCATGATCTCGGGGTCCTGGGATCGAGTCCTGCATCAGGCTCTCTGCTCAGCGGGGAGCCTGCTTCCTCCTCTCTCTCTGCCTGCCTCTCTGCCTACTTGTGATCTCTCTCTGTCAAATAAATAAATAAAATCTTTAAAAAAAAAAAAAAAAAGCATGTGCCTGACTCCCTGTTCCTAAGGGATTAAATTCACTGTTCCTAAGGGATTAAATTCACATTTTATTATTTAATGTATTCTCTGCCCCTCTGTATCATAATAGGTATGCTTTTCCTCTGTACGAGTTTGCTATAATCAAACATAAGAGTCTCAAATTTTGTTCCATAAAGAAGAGTATATTCAGTCTCTAATAAAAAGAAACTTCAGTGACAATAATATATGCATCAAGCAAAAGGAAAAGAAAACTGGGAACTAATGGTAATGAGGCTGGTAGATCTCTAGTCCAAAATCATCAAGATGATGAAAAATAACTTCATCCTTGATCAGTTTCTTTTTTTCCCTTTCTTTCTTTTTCTTTTTTTTTTTTTTTTTTACAATATTGGGAGGTAATATTCTATGGGTTATTCAGTCCTTTTTGTTGCTTGATGTAGTGTTGTCTAATGTTGTTTAATCCTTTTGTGATAAAAATGTAAGATCCTGAGTCATTTTTCAAGATCGTATTTTCAGAGAGAAACCTTGAGGGATGAAGTACACCCTTCTCTGGGACAGGGTTACTCTGGGAAGGGTTACTTACTGCTTGCTATAAAAAGCAAACAACTCAATTTTCCAGTTTTCGTGTTCTTTTTCTATAATGCAATCCACTTTATACAGATAATATCTACCCCTACCTCATCACCCTCAATATACTTGGGAACAGGGGCACCTGGGTGGCTCAGTTGTTAAGTCTCTACCTTCAGCTCGAGACATGATCTCACTGGGATCAAGACCCACTTCAGGCTCCCTGCTCTGTGGGAAGCCTGCTTCTCCCTCTCCCACTCCCCCTGCTTGTGTTCCCTCTCTTGCTATCTTTTCAGATAGATACAATCTTAAAAAAAAAAAAAAATACTTGGAAACAAGAGAAACATGGGTAAATGCACTGGTGCTCATGGTACTTTCTGTGCTATGTGTAATTAATCTCTTTTTCACTGGCCCAAGAGTCTTATGCCTTCTACCAGCATCCAAAAATCAATGACAGACTAACTTTAGCTCATAGTTATAGCGTAAAATTAAGTCTCAGACCTGAAAGCTTTCACAATGAGGATGGAATCCTGACTGAAAGATTACTTTCTGGAAGAGGAATTACAAAACCCTATAAGCAAGTTTCAGAGTTAGGAGAAGACTTCCCAAGATATGATAGAAAATACTTTTACCCAAATGATGGCAAGAGAGGAGATAGGAAGGGATGCTTTGGTTCCAAATGCTAATGAAACTGAATAGCAAGTGGGATTGAAACAAGCTACCCAAATGGGACTTTGGTTGTTGCCTACTCTCCTCTGAGCAGGAGTGGGAAGAGATATCTTGATAATAGGGCAACATGCCCTATGGCCCCAGCAGATAGACAATGTAGCCACAGCTACCAAGCCAAAGCGTACTCAAAGCTGAAATCAATTGTGTCAGCAAGGAGAATCTTGCATTTTAATAAAGAGCTATGGATGAACTCAAAACACAGTGGTCTATTTAGTTGAGTTGTGATCAACTGTCATGTGTTTTAAAACCAAAAATAAATTCAAAGTCTTGCTTATTAGCATGGAGCAACCCTTTATATAGTACTCCCTTGTCCCTCCTTTTCCTTTGACTTCAGCTGCTTTAAGGAGTAAGATCATCAGGGCTGGGGCCAAGATCTTTCCCCCTTAAAAAGAGATCAAAAGTAAAAATGCACTTTTTTGAGTATATTGGGGACTTTTGGCATGAGGTAGGACTCACATTCATGGTTCTGTTGGATGCATGCACCAAAGTCACTATTCTTCCCAGTCTGTTAGACAGAGAAGGAACCTAAATTTAACTGACAGAGTGTGGAAAAAAGTCACAGTAGGGTAGGAATGCTAAAATGACCTCACAGATGAAGGCTTCCAGCTGATTTAATGCACTGTAGCGGTGGCTTTGACATCTGCACATATTGTTGAGTTGGTGTCTTCCCGTGCTTCTACTTCCTGTTACAGAGAATTCCCCTGTTCAAAAACTGACACAGAAGGAAAAAGGATATTAGGACGTATCAGTCACTTCTCCTTCCCCTGCCACCCTTCTTCCTATCCTCTCCTGGCTCATTAAATAGAAAGAAAATAAACCACATGGCCTAATTAAAGACTTAATGGCTGCCAGAGTACTCAAAGAGGTTGTTTCCCAGAATAGCACTACAGTCAGATGCAGGTACCAGATACACCTTTTTTAATAAAAAGACACCTTTAACCTGCTACTTAGGCTCTTGTTGAAACTGAACCCATTACTCCTCAGACATGTACCTTTAAACTGACATCCTCATTTTGGGGTGAAGAAACTTGAAAGACTATCAAAATGGAAAACTATAGACCTTATTAGTTAAACAGATATACCTTTGGTATATTCAAGCTTGCTCTGCCGTAAGACATCCCAGCTTTGCAGGAAAACATGGCTGCTACTCCTTTAGGGAAACTTTATCCCTCACTTGATGGTCTGAAGGAAAGCCACTGACTCAATGGGGACTTTAATCCACAGAGTTTTCCCCAAATGTCTGAGCATTGTCCACTGATGTCTTTTACTAATGAAAGCTGATGGTATCCTCAGATAACAATTCAGTCCCAGTGAAAACTCTGAAAGACCAACTGTGGCAAAGGCTGGTCAGCACAATGGGTTGACTTGAAAGACCTATGACTTATGACTGCCTTCAACAGTACTCCAATGAATCATGTTACTTTTTAAAATATAATGTTACACATAACATGCATATATATAACAGTAATATTTTTACTAACTCCTAAGCTCTTGCCAAAGGCCTAGCCATCTGTTCTACCACTTGGAAGACTACAAAATGGCAGATTAGAGATAATCCTCTTTATGGCTGCAAAATGTAGAAAGCAATTGCGGCTGCTCATCTGACAGTCTGGGTTACTCATGTAGATGCCCACAGTCAGGGCCCATTCTGTGATGAGACTGAATCATGGAATCAGCTGATGATCAAGTCTGCATTCCTGGCATTGGTACAACTTAGATGCCTCATCACATAAAGCATGACACTTCCCACCATAGTAAACTGGACACAATGTAAAAGGTCAAATGTTTCTGATACAGAAAATTGTAATTAAGTGTTTCATTCCATTTTTTGATGTATGACCTCTGACAGCTTGTAAGCCTCACTCTTGACTGTTCCACTTCTATCCCGTATTTGGGATAGACCTTATTAGTTAAAAGATGATTGTCCAAATTTTTGTTTTCCCTAGAAAGCTCTGTTATATGAGTAAAGACCTTTACATACCCTCCTGGTGTGTTTGGGACATCATTAATGTCAAAACACAAACTAAATTTTGGTACGGGAAAATCCACTGGTTTTGTGGAGTCTCCAAAACAAGTGAAGAAGAGAACAGGATTTGTGTCTATACAGTGACTACTATCATGCAGCATCTTCCTTTTTCTTTTTCTTTTTTTTTTTTGGCTTCTAATTTGTGGGGAGCATGCTCTTTGAGCAGTATTTCTGCCAGCTAACAAGCTTGAATTTTAATTTGGGTTATTTTATGTTACATTTGTTGAGTTCTACTGAGCCTCTATTACAATTTTAACTAATCCAAGCCAGAAGTCTAGGTAATTAGAATTTAGAAATAGGAATATGAGCTTGGGCCCTCCTTTAAATGGCTCTGAGTTGTGTATCTTGGCCCAGACCTGTCTGTGTCTCAGATTAAATTGGGTCTCAACTCCAGCATAAGCTGTGACTGATACTATGCTTAGGGGAATGACCCTTACTCTGAAACCATTGGTTGTGTGTCTCAATCAGGCATTAGCACTGTTTTGTAAAGAGGTAAAAGCAAAGATAGATACCCTGTGTAATATGGGTTTACTCATGGTTGTTTCTGTGGAGGAGGAGTAGTATCTATTTGATACTGTGTATTCATACTTCTAAAAGTAGATGACTCACTCACACCCCACAAAATGCCTTTCCTGCTGCCGCTATTTATGCTCCTTTCTCATTCAAGAAAGATCCTGACTTTTGGGGTTAAAAGGATCCTCAAGATATCCTTGTGGTACTCAAAGGAATATCACCTTTTGAAGGTCTCTAACCTTAACAATGCTGATTTAAGGATCTGGAAAAAGAAACTCTAAAATTTGATTATGATGGAGAGGATTTCTCTTAAGTATTTTTCCCAGTAATGACAAAAAAAATAAAATAAAATAAAAATTAAATTAAATTAAATTAAATACAATAAAGAAAGGAAAAATAAAAGAAATGAAGAAAAAGGAAAGGAAGAAGGAAAAAGAAAGGGAGAAAGGAAGAAAACTGGATACAAGGTGAGTTAAACAAGCCAACAAGACCCAAAGCAGAGGTTTTCAAAATTTGATCCCAATTGAAATATAAAATTTACTAAAATGATTTGTACAACAACAACAAAAAAACCCAGTGGGTCACCTGTTGGCTTTTTTTGTGTCTAAAACATATATTCTGAATTAACTTTAATAACTGCTTAAATGTAACAATTGATATATTTTCATGACCTGAATTATTAGTAAGAGTCAAGTTACAGTTATACTTGGAGATCTCATAAATTAATTAACCTTAGAGGAGTTACTGAACATAAGTAGAGGACAAACAGGTGTGCCTCATCTTAGCCATCAGAACTATTATCTTGCCTAAATTCCTTATGCTTATAGTACGCATTATCTTAAATATCTCATAGTGGGCATTGATACTCTGGCCCAACAAATGATAAATTAAAATTAAATTAAGTATTTAATTTCATTGGCACTTAGAATTGACTTGACAAAAATGGAGGTCTATAGACCTCCATTCTTCCCCAGTTAAAACTGTTAATACAGCATAATGTAGATTAAAACAGGGCCTTCTAGGATTGAAACACATTGGAGAAGTCCTACAAAAGGTGTTATCTTCACTGTTTTTCCACTTAACAGTTCAATTGGTCTGTTCTTAAATTTAGAAAGAATGAAAAATGTAGGCACAGGTAGAAAATTGCACTGATGATATCTTCCTCTGATGAGATTCATTTGGTATACTCATTCAAGACAAGCAAATACAAAATAGCTCATAAAAAATGGAATGAATTGTCCCATGAATAATTCAACAAAAGATCTAAAATTTGTCCAACATGTAATACAATAGGCATTTTATTAGTACCCACACTAGAGACACCTTTACTATAGAGTAGATAGCAACTCATACCCCTTGGAGCCTCTGGAACACCTATGATGGCTCTAAGTTGCTCATGGGCTTCTGATGCAAGAAATTATTCTCCTTGGACCCATCACTATATATATCCCATGGTTATACATCATTAGAGTGAGAATTGCTGATCCACACTGGCTTTTCCTGGAAATACAGGCTCTCAGAAGCCCTAAATCCATAATCCTCCAAATCCAGCTGTTCATTACACACTGAGTCATGAAAGCAGCACCTCAAAAGCATGGCCACCAAGGACTATTACTACAGAATAGAGCCACCTCTGAACTTCTGGCATATTTCCACCACAGGAGGGGGTGATCTTTGCTGTCTTCTAGTCATTCTCCAGATACTGTGGCTGCTAAAGGAGGTTGCCCCTCTTCTAGACTGGCCATTTATGAAGCTCCTTGGGATCAACTGAGTAAAAGCCAAAAGGAGTTAGTAGACTTCGTGCATAATATCATCACTCTGAGACATGATAAAAGTTCACTGAATTGCTGTTGTTGTTCGTTCCTTAACTAGAATGACTTTGATAAAGAATGAGGCCCAAATGTCACTACCATTGGCCAAACTCTAGGCAATCATAGTAGCATTGGATGACCTGGTCAACAATTGGCCCCATTTGTACATTTTTACAGATTCATGGGCCATTGCCAAGGATCTGGCTCTCTGATATAGTTAATGACAACAATAATTTCTTATCCAAGGCTGTTTCTTTAGTATAAAGAACTCAAGGTACCTCTTGCCTGACAGATATACAAAATATAACTCAAGGTCACACATGTATCTATGCCTACTAAAGCCACAATACAAGGCTTCATCAAGACACTCCTTATTCCCCTGAGAGTTTCAGACATCACTGATAATGATCAAGGCACTTGTTCACTTCTCAGAATACATAAGACTGGGCTTTTGAAAAAAAAAATAGTTAATGGAAATTTCATCTTTCTTAACCTCCTCAGGATGCAGGCCTCACAGAGTGTTATAATGGCTCATTTAAATAAGTTCAAATTCAATTAAGTGAAAAATAGGACATTTTAGACATCAGTCAAACATCAGGGGTCAGTTGTAATATATCATCATTTTTTTGGTATTTGCCCGCTAATAGCTTTTTAACTTCTTTCTTCCCTTTCAGGACAATGTCTGGACAAGATGATGAGAAAGCCTAATGCTCCCTCCTTTGGCATTAGTAGGATCTTCAAACCGTATTTCAGCTCCCTTATCCCAGCCCCATTTCATAACCAATGGAAAAACCCAAGCCCATCTCCTTTTCCTGCTCTCATTTTCATAACTGTTGTAGAACTACCCAGACAATTTCATTATGTAGCTAGTAAATATTTCCATCTCCTTTGGTATGTGTATCTTCACATCTGAATCACATTTTGGGTAGGGTCCACCTTGGTTTTTACTAGTGGCTATGAAGCCAAACCTATATGCTAGACCTGTGACTCCTGCCAAAATTGACCCATTTGATTTCAAATAATGAAGACCACATTGTGAGAGGACATTGTCTCCACCAGTTCTTGACAAATTGACTCTAGTGAATTTTTAACCCTTTCCAAGCTCATCATCTGTGCCTCATTCCTGTTGTTACTTTCAGTATAGAAATCATTGTTTTGGTAGAAATGATTAAGCCAATGATCAAAGGAGCAATTTCACCACCTGGAGAGTACACATCTTATATCGCAGAGGTTTCAAGGAAGAGGGACAATTAATACTTTCTGCATTATTTAGATAAAACCTTGTAACCTGATAAAGCAATAAGATGGTCTGCCTGAGTAAAGAATCTGCTGCTCGTAATCTGACTGCAAAAACAGAGAAACTCATGGGGCCCTGGCCAGTTTTGAACTATTTTGCTGTCCCTGACACTATCAATATCAAACATTCCAAACATGGATGCCCTCCCCTTCTTCACATGTCTGCAAAAACTTGGACTGCTTCAAATCTCTTTTTCATTTTGGCTGATACCAATTCATATCCATTTCCTGATAGTAAGTGCCCTTGAATTATGCCATAAATGATGACTGAGACTGCAACTTCTACCTGATATTGCCTAGGTGTCTTAACCAAACCTATATGATAATGATACAAAAAACTAGATTTATTTAGGAACATATCAAGAATAGGAGTGTGTACATTTGGGTTATATGCTTATATGTAGGAGATCATAGACCATAAAATGTCCCTCCATTGCCATGAGAGGCTGCTTTTCTTTTCTTTTCTTTCTTTTTTTTTTTTTTTAGCTTATATATTGTCCCCCATATTTATTTGCAATGAAATCGAGGATCAGCAGGTTAGTTGAAACTTCTTTGCGTAAGCCATAATGAATAATAGAACTGGCCATAGACTACAATCTGGCTAAGATATGATTTACTGATCCTACTGAAATAATTCACAGTTGACTAAATTTGAGATTCTCAGGACATGGTTGAGGTCAATGCTGCAAGTTGACACCATCCTGTTAATTAAATGCTGTGTAATAAATTGAATGGATGCAGTTGCAGCCTGCTTTAGTTAGATTAATCAGAGTATCCAATGAAGAAATAAAACCATTTATTTTGAAAATTTTCTAGAAGCCAAGGCAAAGTAGAGCTAAGTTTTAGGTTTTGCTGGAAGATGCCCATGGGTCTTTCATGTTCCATGTCTTTCCAGGTGTGCCAAGAATAAAAAGCCCTGTCCACTCTTTATCTTGGCCATTTCTCAGTGGTATATCACTGAAGTGGTAGGGTTCTCAACTGTTTTTCTCAAAGATTCTCAAGGGTTTTATGGGTCACCCTGGGAAAAGTACTAGTATCTCCCTTAAGGACAGAGGAGGTGTGCTTACTGGTTGTTATTTAAAAAAAAAAAAAAAAAAAAGTCCTGGTGAATCACAGACTTGTACCCCTGGGCCAAATAATGCACTATATGCTAATAAAAATTTTTAAAAAAATTAAAAAAAAAAGTAGATTCTCTCAAGCTCAAAGGTTGTTTTGTTTTGTTTTTCCTTAATAATATTCCACTGTTTGTGCTAAAGTTATCTGGAGTCTTTTTGTCACCTACACCCTATGCTGTTGGATTTGGGGACAAGAAAAACTATTGTAAGCACTTTGGTGCTCATGCTGCCTATTGTGCCTTAAGTAATAAAGTCTTTGTGTCTAACCCAGGGCTCTTGTGTCTTCTGTCAGCACCCATGAAACAGTAGCTCGTAAGTGTAGAATAAAATCAAATCCTAGACCGAACATGTAATAGAATGTTCTCTGAAACTAGTTCTTTTCACTTCAGCCGTTGGTTGGTCTATGATTCTACTCCAACCACTTGCATGCACGAAAGCCTGCGCTTATCAACTATTTGCTGATCTTTTGGGAGGAGTGTAAGGAAATACCTTGAGCTGGAGTTGGTTGCCGAGAAGCAGGCTGGGGTGGTTAATAGGAGTAGAATTAATACCATCCAAAGAATTCAAAACATAGGAAAATAATACTTACCCATGTTTTCTCTTTGTACAGTAGTTCCAAATCTCTCTTTGGTCTGGAAATCAGATTTGTTTCCCTGGTTACAAAGACTAGCATACTCAGACAACCGGCAAGGTGACCATCTTAACTCAGACTTTTAAAATAAAAAAATCAAACTCTGCATATGCATAGGTGTTTGCTAAGCTTCTGAGACAAGCCCTGCAGACTATTAAGGTGGCTTTCTTTTCTTTTTTTTTTTTTTTTGGGTGGTTTTCTTTTCAAATGGGGTTAAAATATCAATTCCACTAAAATTAGTTTTTGAATGTTTATAGTGAACTAGGAATGGCATGTGCTTCATGAATACAATTTTTACATATTCCATTAAAAGAATCTTATGAACTAAAACTGATATGCATATATTGCAGAAGATAAAATTGAGAACAGGGAGTTTATGCAGTGTAGTGACTTTACATGTGGTTAAATTTGTATCTGAAATAAAATTTTCCTGAGATTAAGGCTTTTTCATTTAAGCAAACATTACACTGCTTTTGGGTTATTTAAAATTGAATTGTACGATTTTTTGAAAATGAAAAAGAGTAGGACAAGAACTTCATAGCACTCTTTCTTGTTCCTCAGGTTCTCAACTGTAAAAGAAAGAAGGAAGAGGGCGGGGGTGGGGGAGAGACTAAGTGTGGAATAAAGGAGTCAAACACTATAAAATATTACTTTTATGGCTTGAATGGCAAGATAGTATCATTCACTTAATAATTATTGATTTAATTTACAATGCCTTTTGACTACATTTCATAACATTGGCAGTTTGAAAATGTATCACCAGAACACATCTAAAAAACTCTTTTAGACCTGAAGACTTCCCAGGATGTGAAAATATATAATAAACAGAGATTTTGAATAGATTTTAGACTAAGAGAAGCCACATTATATGTAAGACAAAGTTTTATGATGTGAAAAAAGATAAACTTCGTAAAAAACAAACACAGAAAGGGCTAAAACCAGTAAGTTGTTTAATATTCCATCAGGGTATAAATAAAGATCAGATCTGAATCATCAAATGACACATTACTAAACTATGGTAATTTTCTTTTCAATAATCTGTTACTAAAAGTAATGGGGAAACTTCTTTCAAGAATATGGATAGGGTGCCTTGATGGCTCAGTCTGTTAAGTGTCTGTTGTCAGCTCAGGTCATGATCCCAGAGTCCTGGGATCGAATCCCGCATTGGGCTCCCTGCTCAACGGGGAGTCTGCTTCTCCCTCTGACCTTCCTCTCTCTCATTCTCTCTCTCCAGTAAATAAATAAATGTATATATATATATATATATATATATATATATATATATATATATATTTTAAATGTGGGCAAACAATATGTGAACTTATCCATGGGATTATATCAGTAAAGTCCTAGCCAGGAGAAATAATCCATTCCAGTTATTTAAACAGAGGTAATTTAAGGAAAAAAATAGTAATTAAGTGCAAAATTGTTAACTAGGTACAGAAAAGGCCTAGCATGATGGAGATAGTGAAGTGCAGAAAGCAGCTTTGGAAAGAGAGTTGAATTACTAAGTCATAGAAGCTCTGTGGAAGGGCAGCATGGAGCAAAAATTCAGACCTCTAAAGACTGGGAAATGCTGACTGCAGCTGGTATCAGTGAGGTGCATGGTTTCGCTGGCTCTGCAAGTGCTGGAAAAACTGCAAAGTGAATTTGATCCATCAGGGAGGAACTGGTGTCCAGAGTGAGGAAGCATGGCTGGGTGCTGCCACAGGCACAGGGAACAGCCTCCTTCTCTTCCTGCTCAGTGGTCACCTTCCCAAACTCCCCTGGGCCTGAGCCTAATGGAGCCAAGTTAGCAAAGCAGAAATGTGGTTTGCAGTCTTACTTAGCTGTACTTCACAAAGTACAGCCTTCTCTCTTGGATGAGACAGTAACCTCCACTGACATAGTCTACCTCCTCAGCAACAGTGCAGGCTCACACTTCTTCCGTGTATTTGAATTTCCAGGCAACAGTAACAAAAGTCTTGTTTCTGCCTACTAAGATGCAACTATTACTTATAGACACAAAGACATTCTTGCACTCTCCCCAAAATGAAAAATATCAACATTCTAAGGATCTTATCCGTTTCTGATAGACATTCACACTATCCTTCTCTGAGAAGTGTTAATTATTCCAAAATTTCCATCAAAATCACATCTTGAATGAAGCCCATGAGACTGGATTAGAGTAAGAGATACAGATACCAATATAAACTGATGTTAATTTTAATATATGTATATGCATATATAGATAAATAAAATAATTATAGATATTTGTATACCAGGATAAAAAGACATATGTTTTACATGCATCTTTTATATATGTGTGTATGTGTGTGTGTAAAGATTGTGTATACTTATGTAAAATGAAACCTCAGTAGCACTAAACATACTTAGGCTTAAGATCTTGGTGTCAAAATTCCATTTTTCAATAAAGGGAATCAGGATCCCCTGAAGAAATGGTTAATTTGTTTGGGACTGGAGCAGAGAAAACACAAGATGAGACTGCAGCATCTTGAAGTGCCTCAAAATCAGGAAGAGCTAAAAAAAAAAACAAGTAGAGAATATGAGCCATATGGAAAGGACACAGGAGCCAACCAGAAAGAGTTGGCTAAAACAATAAATTTAGTATTAGATTATACCCCCCCAAATAAAATGAATACTCATGAATCAAAGAAATATAAATAAACTATTCAACAAATAATTTAAAGGGGGGGGGTGCCTGGATGGCTCAGTTGGTTAAGCAACTGCCTTTAGCTCGGGTCATGATTTGAGAGTCCCAGGATCAAGTTCCACATTGGGCTCCCAGCTCCGTGGACAGTTTGCTTCTCCCTCTCACCTCACCTCTTGTGCTCTCTCTCACACATTCTCTGTCTCTCAAATAAATAAATAAAATCTTTTTTAAAAAGGGAGGGGTGCCTGGGTGGTTTAGTTCTTACGCGTCTTTCTTCAACTCATGTCATGATCCCTGAGTCCTGGGATCAAGCCCGGCATCGGGCTCCCTGCTTATCGAGAAGCCTGCTTCTCCCTTTCCCACTTGTGTTCCCTCTCTCCTATCTCTCTCTCTGTCAAACAAATAAATAAAATCTTTTAAAAAATTAAAGAGGAAAAGGGATAAATCTGAAAACATGGCAGACAACACCAAGTAATCAAGATTAATCATGAGTGTTATGTTGCTCGTATGTGTCTAGTGATGTGTGATGAAAAAGCACATGTCTTGTTTAGTGCTCCTCTCAGATAGACCCTCAGAGAATTTAATTGTGAGATAATATCAGACAAATCCACTATGAGGAACACTACACGAAACTCCAGAGGAATATTCGTCAAAACCCAACCAGGGAAGAGTAAGCTTCCTCTTTGTGGTTGGTTCGGTGTCACAGGGCTTCATAATCTCAAGGAGGTGATCTCAACGTCTAATTCTGCGAAACAATTCTTATCTCCCCTGATGAAAGCAGTCCATCCTTGGGAACCAAAACCTTTAATCTATCAAAACTCCAACTTGTAGGCATGGAAGCCAAAGTTCGGAATTGAACACTAAAAGTATTTGTGAGGAGAGTCACTCCCACTTCCACCTCTCGATTCCTTGATCTAAAGGCTGATCTGTTTTTCTAGAAGGCATCTATGACAGATGACTTTCACTTAAGGACACCTCAGGAGTATTGCCAAACCTGTCTTAGAACTTCTCTGCAGTCTGAAATGCTTCCACCCAAACGACCTTTCTTTCCTCTCCTCTGCACTTAGCCTGACCTACGTCATGGTCTGACAGTTTCTGTGAGCATCTCCTGGCTTCTTACCCATTTTTTCTCACAGACGTTTCCCCCTAACAAATTTCCTACACGTCCAAACATGCCTTAGTAACTGCTTCTTAGAGAATCAAGAAAACATAAAAGAGAAGAGATTTGAATAATTAAAAGCTCAGAAGCTTGGAGGATGGAGCTAAAATTCAGGCCTCTGTGGAGGAGACGCAGCTCAGCTGATAATGATGTCTCTGCCTCAGGAAGAGAACCCCCAAAATGCTTCTGAGCAGCAGCAGCAGCAGCAGCAGCAACCCACAGATATGGTGTCTATCTCAAAGGGTATACTGAGGAAGTTTCTGCACGTATTTGAAGAACCTCAAAATGGATGGAGCTGCTGCCACAGGGATGAATTTTTGCTGCCAGGGCAGAGAAGCATGGCGAGGGCATAGCACCGAAAGAAGACAGGGACAGTACACCACAAGCTGGAAAGAGCAAGTGTCGAGTACGCTCCCCCCCGCCCCCAGCCCTGCGTCACCCTCTTGCACTTCATGCTGACGTCGTCTACGCGAGAGCCACTGGTGAAACGGAAATATGGTTTGTAGGTCCTAGTCTCCAAAATGATAATGGAGAACATAGAAGGGTGAACTCAGAGCTGGAAAATAAGAAGCACACACACACATGCGCACACACATGCACACACATGTTAACTGCTATGTTCAAACAAACTAGAATAATTTGAATATGCAATGGATTTTGGAGTCAGTGCTGTGTTCAGAATTGGAGAATAGTGAAAATGGTAGTGATATTTTCCCATTCCTGCTTATCTATATCCCTATTTAAGCTATAAATATAGTATATTATATAATTTGGTGCTAGAAATTTCCTACCTCCTTAGGCATCGTGTAGTCAAACCGATTCTCTTTATAGAACGTGTGTGCCTTTTTTTTTTTTTTTTTTAAGAAAGAGCAGTTGTTTTCATGGAAGGGTTTCTTGAATTTAATGGCAATTCTAGAGGATGTTGGGATGCAATGTAGTACATTTTGCTTTCCCTAACAGGTTGATATTTTAAGGCAATATAAAATTCAATGCTCAAGAAAAATTATGTGATTAATAAATGCATGCTAGAAAGTTTATAGACATACTACATTACTTATTACTCAATAATAATGCAAAATTACTAGTATTTCTTAATTTTTGTTTTATTCCACATGCTGTGGAGCTATTATTAATTGGTAAATCATTAAAAAAAAGATTTTATTTATTTATTTGAGGAAAAAAAAAACAGAATGTGAGACAGGAGAAAGTGGGATGAGGGGCAGAGGTAGAAGCACACTTCCCACTGAGCAGAGAGCCTGATAGTGGACTCCGTCAGAGGACCTGAGCCAAAGGCAGACAGTTAACCAACTGAGCCGCCCAGATGCCCTGATAAATAGTTCTTTTATCTAGTGTTGATCAAGCATATTTTATTTCTTGCTATGCATGCCACAGTGCTGTAGCAGGTAATATGACAGACAGACTTTGCCATTTTTAGGTGTATAATTTACAAAGAAAGAAATTCATGAAACCGCTATGTGAAAATATTGATCTTTGATAAAAAAAAAGTCGTTTTGTAAAATTTCTGTAAATTATACTTGTTCTAAAAAAGGTATAATGCCCTAATGATAAAAAGATTTCTAAACAATAACAAAATAACAAAAGAGTTAATTTCAGTATTTTAATGGAGGAAAGATGCTATGAGCAGAAAAACTAATGGGACTTGACCCAAGCTGGAGTTTGTGAGGATATTCTCTGAGGAAATGAGATTTAATCAAAACCTGAAGGGAGAGTAGACTCCTTTAGGGAAAGGGAAGGAGAAGAGTAGGGAGAGCTTGCCAAAGAAAGGGACCATTCTAAGTACAAGCATCCTGGCAAGAATGGCAGGAAACTTCTTGTGGGAGAAGACTTCACCCGCATTATCTTACTCCTGAACCACTCTATGGAGCATGCAAGCCCTTTTATTAATTATCTCTCCTTTTAAGGGATTTCGAAAGGACAAAAGTGAAGCTCAGTGATTTTCACAGGACCACAAAACCAGCAAATTGTGGCTAGATTTGCATTCAGGAGTATAAAGCCCACATTTTTAACTATTAATGTGCTTCTCCCTGTGATATAATACTTTTTGAGGGTGGCCTACTGAGCAGAGACACAGAATTAATCCTTTTCCAGCCACGTCAACAGTCGATAGTACTTGAACTTCATTCTGTGAGATTACTGTGTAGTACTTTATCATCAACTATTCACAAAACTTTAATTTGCTTCTGATTCAATGAAGATTTAATGAAGAATCCAGTGGTGAGGAAAAAGCAACTTGCTACAAAATAATATTAAAAACTTTTAGCTCCTGGGATGCCTGGGTGATTCAGTGTGTAAAGTGTCTGCCTTTGCCAGGGGTTGTGATCCTGGGGTCCTGGGATGGAGTCCTGAGTCAGGCTCCCCGCTCATCAGGGGGCCTACCTTTCCCACTTCTTCTGCCCTTCTCCCTGCTTGTGTTCTCTCACTCTCTCTGTCAAAAAAATAAAATCTTTAAAAAAATAACAAAATTCTGGCTGCAAAAATCTAAAATTTACAGATGACGATTTTTTTCTACAAAAGGATTCTTTGGTTTTTAATAAGAAGTATCTTTGTTCCATATCATCTTTTAATAATTTTCTCTGACCGTAATGTAGAGAGAAAGAAGCCCAATAAAATACCTAAACTTTTAACAAGTAACCAAGTTGGAAATCCAGAGATTCTTTTTATAGTTCATTAATTAGGCCTTTGATTCTTGGCACAATCATACACACACACACACACACACACACACACACACACACGCAGAAGCTGTTTTTCTATCTATAGTAACAATGAGGTTTTGTTTTCCCCATCTGGAAAATTGAGATAATAATCCCAACTTTATGGGCTATTGAGAGCATTAGGGAACGTATGTGTGCATAACAATGTTCTCCAAGCTGAATCCAAAGCATGAGTAGGAGTAGGACAGATGAAAGGCTAAAGGAACTTCACATCTTTCAGATGTGAGAAAGATCATTATGCTTTTAGAAAACAAGCTAATGAACCAACTCTGATCATTTTTTAAGGGGAATAGGTGCTCTTCTTTTTAGTGACTTGAAGGATGTTGTAGCAATGTAGTCTTTTCTCTTTCTGGTTTGCTGGAGATAAATTATTTTATGTAGTTCCTAATACTATATGAAATACAGCCTATTTAAAACTTTATTCCCACCCCTTAGGAGTATCCGCCTACTCAAGAAATACTATTCTTTGTACCAGTTTGTGAATCCTTCCCCATAAACATATTTCACAGGACAGCCTCCTCAAAGGCAAAAGGTGGGGGAATTTTCAGACAAAGAGATACAGGCTTAACCCTCAGTCTCAATATTTTTAAACTGGATGATAGTCAGCAAGTAATTAGAGTTTCCACATTTTCAACCAAGGTAATGGAAATAATAATACCTACGTTAGAGAGATTGGTTATGGTGCATTAGATAATGTGTAAGTTAATCGTCAAGGAAATGTAAAACTCTTCTTCTGTAACCATTTCAGTATTGTAAAATGACTGGACTACACCGTTCTTGATTTTGTGTTTATGATTTATATTATCATGATTTGTTTTGTATGGTTTCCTGGCAGCAGAGCTAGACCAAAACAGCGTAATAGCCACAACGGTATAATTTATTGTGCAGAACACATGAAATGCGTGTACAGAATACCAAGATGAGAAAAATGATCCCCTTTGTGTACTATGAAGCTTAGGCATATTAGGAGGAAAAAGATGGACACGTTTTAAAATGCTGAACTAAATTAAACAGAGTGATGGCAACATCTCTGTATCACTCTCCAAAGAAAGAGTTACAGCTTTTATATATTCTGTAAATAGCAACAGTGACATGATGTAGCAAAAAACCATCAGATAATTTTCGATGACGGATTGACTTTGTCCCTCTTACACACTAGATGGAAAAGCAAATGTGCTGCAGATCCACACATTTTAGTAATCTAATCTTTACCTTATCATGAAATATAAAAAGTACAGGCTGAGATGTGCAACTATTTTATTAAAATAAATCCCAAGTGAATCAGTAAAACTTCCTAATCTCATTTTCTTCCCATAGATGGCTCTGACATCTTAAACTGAATTGTTCCAGGGCACTTTGTTATTACGGCATCTTCTTATTAAATAGAAAGGGTTTTTTTTTTTTTTTTTTTTAAGATTTTATTTATTTATTTGACAGACAGAAATCACAAGTAGACAGAGAGACAGGCAGAGAGAGAGGGGGAAAGCAGGCTCTCCACTGAGCAGAGAGCCCAATGCAGGGCTCGATCCCAGGACCCCAGGACCATGACCTGAGCAGAAGGCAGAGGCTTAACCCACTGAGCCACCAAGGCACCCCTAAATAGAAAGGTTTAGTTTGAAAAAAAAAAAAAAAAAGGTTTAGTTTGAAGTTGCAAACAATATACAAAATCATTTCCTTCTACATTTTAGATTTTTTTTTTTATAATTTAGGAGAGGAAAACATTAAAAATAATGGCTAGTACTTATTGCACCTCTAGGATAGTCCAGACATGATATTAGGTATTTATAACATACTTTAGCCCATTTGGATGTCCAAAAGCATCACCCAAATCCTGCCAGTTAGTAGTAGTATCTGAAATTTTGAAATGGGAATATGTAGGCCCTGAGATTTGCCTTTGTTTGTGGACCCTGCAAGTTACAGAAGTATGCAATAGATACAGGTCTCCAGGAATTAGGCTAGCACTTTAAAGGAACCACAGGAAAGCTATTGGCATATTTTAAAATTTTATACTTTAATTATTTAAGTTGAAACTTGTAAATAGTCCATAGAAACCTGCCTTACTCATTGTTCTATCTGCAAATGCAGCCGACTCGTGTCCCTAAAAAACCCTGAAGAACAAAAACACTCTAAAAATTTTACATAGGAATTTTTAAATAGTAAATTTAGAGATTTAGCAAATGTTTAGTAATATTTTCTTATCTTCAGCACCCATTGTGCTCTTTTTAGGCAGGAACATAGTAAATTTTTTCAAGAACTCTAATACCATTCAGCAACAACAATATCAAGACTAGGATTCCAAGAAAGTATGTGTAAAGTGGTGTTTTACCTCCTAATTTGAGATCTTCAGCTCTGTTTTCCACTTAAATTCCTCCAGAAGAAAAATGAAATAGTATAACAAACTCTGGTGCAATTGCAAGGGATACTTTTGTGCGTCTAATGAAGAGAAGAGGCAAAACTTATTTTGTTGACATTTTATTTTATTTATTTTGCTTTTTAAGATTTATTTATTTCCTGTGAGAAAGAGAGGAAGGGCAGAGGGAGAGAATCTCAAGCTGACTCTCGCTGAGCACAGAGCCTGTCCTAGGGCTCAGTCCCTTGACCCTGAGATCATGACCTGACCCAAAATCAATGGTTGATAGCTTAATGAACTGAGCCTCCCAGACACCACAAGAAATAACTTTTTAATAATGGTGCTGATCTTCCTTAGTGGTAGGAAGGGCCAGGGGGCATTAGGGTTCTTTTTTTTTTTTTTTTAAACTATTTTCAAATTTAAATTCAATTGATTTTCATATAGTATATTATTCATTTCAGAGGTTTTTTTTTTTTTTTTAGATTTTATTTATTTATTTGACAGAGAGAGAGATCACAAGTAGGTAGAGAGGCAGGCAGAGAGAGAGGGAGAAGCAGCTCCCCACTGAGCAGAGAGCCCGATGTGGGGCTCAATCCCAAGACCCTGAGATCATGACGTGAGCCAAAAGCAAAGGCTTAACCCACTGAGCCACCCAGGTGCCCCAGTTTCAGAGATACTTTTAATCCCAAGAAGACTAATTTATTGGGCTTAAGGAAAACACAATACAACATTTCTGTTAAAAGATAGGGAAACTAAGCATTATTTTCTTAATGGTAAACTATCTCTAAAATTGCACAGAAGTCTCCTGTATTTCCAGGTAAAAAAATTCACTGAAACATTAGCCTGTGTAAAGAAAATTGGGCACATATTAAATATAAAGCTCAAGTAATCTGTACCTATAATTGCATCCTTGTAACCTCCATTCTGATAAAAAAATACCAGCATTTTAGAAACCTACTTGTTTCTCTCCAGTCATTACAGCCAAAACCCATCACTATTCTTATTTCCCTCACTGTAGACTGGGTTTGTCTTTATGTAAATGGAAGCCAGAAGTCTTTTTTTCTGACTCCATCTGGCTTATTTAATTCAACACTTTGTCTGTGAGATTCATCCTTGATACTGCATGCTGCAGTCGCTCAGTCATTTTTATTACCGCATAGTGTTTTACTGTATAATCATGAGACCCTTTATTTATCCAGTCTGAGTAGGATTTATCTTCCAGATAAATTTGGCTATTCTATATAGTATGTTACAAATATTAATGTGCCTGTACACACAATTCTGTTGGGTTGTTCCCAGGAGTGAAATAAGTGGATTACAAGATGTGTGCATGTTAAGCAAGCTACAGTTGACGCTGTCAAAACAGTTTTCCTAAGTGATTCTATGAATTTGTACTCTGGCACTGTAGAAGGGAACAGTTGGCTCCACATTCTCTCCTACACTTGGTATCATTAGTCTTTTTCAGGGCAAGTGTAGAGGCGTCTCATTATGGTCTTAATTTGTTTTTCCTTGATGACTAACAAGGTTGATTTACTTTTCATTGAAAAAAATCCCTACAAGTCATTTCCAAGTCTTTTGCCTATCCATCATTTTATTAGTTGTCTTTTTCTCTTGCAGTTGTAGGAAGTACTCTATATTGGAGAGCACTAGAATATAGTACTTTTACTATATTTTAGAAATATTTTAGAAACCTATTATTTGTTAGTATGTGTATTGCACTCACTGCACATATGTGTGGTTTCAGTTTTACACTTTTAAGAGTGACTTTTATGAAAAGTTCTTAATTTCAATATAGGCTGTTTAATCAATATTTTCCTTTATATTCAGTTATTATTTTGTCTGAAGAAATTATATTATTATATTGTCTGAAGAAATATTTTTTACCCCAAGGATATGTTCTCCTATGTTATTTTCTAAAACCTGGATCTTGGGGGCACGTGGGTGGCTCAGTTGGTTAAGGGTCTGTCTTCAGCTCAGGTCGTGATTCAGGGTTGGGCTCCCAGCTCAGACGGAAGCCTGCTTCTCTCTCTCCCTCTATGTCTCCTCCAGCTCATGCTCTCTCTCTCTCTCAGATAAATAAATAAAATCTTAAAAAAATAAAACCTTGATCTTTTTAACCTTACACATCTGGGTATAAAGTTCATCTATATTTGAGTTTGGTATATAATATGACATAGGAATCAAGATTTTTATTTCCCCCTCTCTGGATACTTAATTCACTCTGGTAACCAATGATCCTTAGTCTCTATCACTGGAGATTAATTTTGCATGCTCAAGAATTTTATTTAAAACAAAGCATTTGAGATACACTTCTTTGTGTGCCTGGCTTCCTTCACTCAGCATGGTTTTGAAATTCATTCATGCTATGTGTGACCAGGAGGTCATTTGTTTTTGTTATTGCTGGGTAAAGTTCCAATTTGTTTAGTTATTCATCTGCTAATAAATATTTAGGTTGCATCCAGTCTGGTTATTACAAAGAAAGCTGACATGACCATTTATGTAGAAGCCTTTTTGTGGACATAGGTTTTTATTTCTCTTGGGTCCATACTTAGGAGTGGATCCCATGGGGAATATATGTTTAACTTAATAAGAAAGTATAACAGTTTTCCAAAATAATTGTACTATGTTATATTCCTGCTAGCAATATATTAGAGTCTAATTTGTTCCATATACTCAGCAGGACTTGGTATTCTCCAACCCCAATTTATCATATTGTTGTTCTTTTATGGTTAGTGATTTTGTGTCATGACTGTGAAATTTTTGCCTACCCTGAGATCAAGAATATTGTGTCCTAGAATTTTGTAGTTTTTGCTTTTGTATTTACATTTATGATCCATATTGAGCATAATGTTGGGTATATTATTGAATTCTAACCTTTTCCCGTGCCCCCTTGGTGAAAAGGACCATAAAAAATAATCCTTTATTATGAAATGTATGCATATTTAGTGAGCCCATTTAAAGGAACATTTATGTACAAAAATCACTGGATTTCGCTTGACACATAGTAATTTGATTCTGAGGAAGCCATATATGGCAAACTTAGTCACTGCAAAAGAGGGTACTGTTCAAGAAAGAACACACATATGCACACACATACACAGATGATAATATCCAAAAAAAGCAAATCTCAAAATTGGATAGAACAAAATCAGGAAAACTTACATCTATTCTCTTAAATCAAAGCTAGAAAAACTTCATCACCAGAAGGAGTTCAGCTGGGAAACACTGCTCTATATTTTATTTGGTAAACTTTGGGATCAGTTAAATGCCAGTTAATTACTGAAATTTAAAAAGTAGATAGTTAGGAGCACCTGGGTGGCTCAGTGGTTTAAGCCTCTGCCTTCAGCTCAGGTCATGATCTCAGGGTCCTGGGATCGAGCCCCGCGTCGGGCTCTCTGCTCAGCAGGGAGCCTGCTTCCCCCTTCTCTCTCTCTGCCTGCCTCTCTGCCTACTTGTGATCTCTCTCTATCAAATAAATAAATAAATAATCTATAAAAAATCATTAAAAAAAAGTATATAGTTAAAGTGGCAAAAATCTTCACTTCATTCCTTCCTATATGCTGTCTTTTCTAAGTTTGTTTAGAACTTGAATGCTAAATCACAGTTGAACACAAAGAAAATAAAAGGCCTCATACATGTTTTCACAGAGAAAGACATTTATTCCTTTTTGGTCATTAATATAATATGAGGGATATCTTAACACAATCTCTTCTCTTTCCTCTTCTAGTTACTTAAAACAGAGCATATGGATATATGTTCTACATTAGAATTTGGAGATTTCTATTTGGGGACCCATTTGCTTTAATGATTCGTATTGTCAATAAAAATGTATAGGTGAATATAAGAAAAGGATATATCAAATGAATGGGAAAAAAATCCTCCCTGAAGAGAAATTGGGAACCAAGGCAAATAAGAAAAAGTACTGAGATTGTTAACATGATTGCAGCTGGCAACTTTAATGGACCCCAAATTCTTCCCTGATCTAATATGTTATGTTATGTAAACTCTGTTGTACCATTGCTGAGGAATTGGAGTGACTTGACGGTTTCTTAGAAAAATTCTAGATTTGTCTACCTGTATGACAGTGGCCTATTTCCATCAGAGAAGGGCTGGTTTTTCATTTGGATAAGGAGAGTAGTCATGCTTTATAACTTATAATTAATTGTTGCATTTATCCCCGGTAATTTAACTTTGAAAGTATATGAAGTTGCCTTCATTGAGCGGCATAAAAATATCATAGTATTAGGCCATTTTGGAAAGATGGACATTGAGATATTTGGAGGAGATTGTTAAAGTACATTTTGGTACAAAGAGAAGGGAAGAGGAGGATATGCTGGAAGGACTGTTTAGCTAGGACAGAGTTCACATTCAATTTAAGGATTCAGACTTAGATTTTCATATTTTCTCTAACTGAAGTTATGCCTTAAACCAGAAAAGAGGGTTTTTTTTGTGGTAAGATATTAGTTTTAACATAAGAATTTGCATACTTTAAATCTTATTTTAGAATTTTAAAAGAATTTACTATATATGTTTTTAAAAAGTCTTGAATTTCTCTTGATAGACGACTAAACTTGGCTAGACCCCTGGAGGTTAAATTAAATTGGTTGATGTCCTTATTCAATAAATTTTCTGGATTATAGTTCTGTAATCTTTCATAATGTATCACTACAGCAACAGAACCAGTTCTGGTTTTGCTATAAGCACATTGGTAGGAACATGTGAGGCAGAGTAACAAAAACACCATGTAATGAGTATTCAGAATGTGGTTCCTGTGTCAGAGAAATGTTATATATAACATATGTTCAAATTATGTATCTTCTGTAAATAATCTGGTTTCTTCATTTGTAAAGTGGTTATTTAATTATTGATATGAAACTTAAATACTTTAGTACCATACACAATACCAAGTGCATAATCAGTGACATATAATAGCTAATATCATTATTAAGAATAGCATCAAAAAACAAACAAAAAGGATATCATCTACAACTTCATTGAATTCTATATACATAGATTTCTCTATAAAGAATTTTTAGAGTTTATTTTGAGGGAAAAAAAAAGATTTCTTTCTTGGAAGGAATTGTTATGCTTTTCTTTTCCAGAAACAAAGCACAATGTTATTAATGCTTATCTTTTTACTCTTATTGCCAAGCAGTTTTGTATCAAGTTGTAAGTCTAATTTTAGAAATTATATTTACCTTCACTCTTTGTATATTTGTGTTCTTGTTCTTTCCTTGGTCTTGTACTTTTTAAAAAATATATTACCAATACACAATTTTAATAGTGACAGGTTTCTCATTTTTTAAAATTTTATTTATTTGAGAGAGAGAGAGAGAGCACAATTAGGGGAAGGGGGAGGGACAGAGGGAGAGGAAGAAGCAGGCTCCCCACTGAGAAGGAAGCCCTGATGTGGGACTCCATCCCATGATCCCAGGATCACAACCCAAGCTGAAGTCAGACACCCAACCAACTGAGCCACCCAGGTGCCCCTCTAATTTTTTTTTTTTTTTTAATAAGAGTAAAACAATATAGCTGGGGACATCTGGGTGGCACAGTCAGTTGGGCATCTGCCTTCAGCTCAGGTCATGATCTCAGGGTCCTGGGATCGAGTCCCAAATCGTGTTCCCTGATCAATGGGAAGCCTGCTTCTACCTCTCCCTCTGCTACTCCCCATTGTGCTCACTCTCTCTGTGTCAAATAAACAAATAAAATCTTTAAAAATAAGTAAGTAAAATTAAAGTTAAAAAAAAAACGTGATACAGTTGGATTCTGAACTTGATATCTGAGCATTGTTTTACAGCTGGTGGACTAGTTTATTTCTACCAGGGGTCTTTTATAGTAAGAAGGAACATATCCCAATGAAAGAGAGAATTTAGCTTCACAATTCTGGCCAAATGAAATAGGTCACATTTAACATATATATTCAATTGGAAGATTTTAGAAGTATTAGATAATCAGATTCAATAATTTAATAATCATAATCAAAGATAGCCTATCACCTGAATGTAAGAAAACTTTGGTATCAGAATTTTTGTCAAAATAATACATTACTAAATAGGAGGAGAAAAATTTTATAAATTATATACCAATTGACTCAAAAATCTTTTGATCAGGTTCACCTATTTTTCACAAAAATCTTTATTAGCAAACTAGTGATAATATGAAATTTATTTTAGTTGGTAAATATTCACTTGAAAAATTCAACAGATGATATTCTTAATGGAAAAAAGTTTATCTTTTTTATCTTTTTTAATATTTATTTATTTATTTATTTTTAGAGATTTATTTGAGAGAGAGAGAGAGAGAGCGAGCACACACATGAGCAGGGAAGAGGAGCAAAGTGTGAGTGACAGAGGAAGAGGGAGAAGCAGACTCTCCACTGAACAGGGAGCCCGATGTGGTCCTTGATCCCAGGACCCTCGGATCATGACCTAAACATAAGGGAGACACTTAACCAATGGAGCCACCCCTATCTCCTACGGAGAAAATTTAAAACTTTAGTGAAAATAAAAGAATATAATCTGCATAACAAGATATATAAATTTGTCAAGCACTAACTTGCATACCTGAAACTAAAGTAACATTTTATGTGAACTAGAGTCAAATTTAAAAAATAATTTTTTTCAAATTATGCAATTAAAAAATCAACAACTGGTTGTGTCTTTAAGAAGGCATTTTAAAAAGTGCATTGAGTTGTCGATTCAAAATTGAGCATAAGAGCTCTCTTCATAGTATTTACAATTTTAGAGTCACTGGTGAATATATTAAATTTAGTTTAACTATTAATATTTAGTAATTAAGCTCTTTTGCTTAAAAAAAGAATATAAGCTGATCATGTTTGAAACTTTTAATGATATTTGGAGGAATGAATTAGTGTAAGGACTTAGATTTGCTTCAAATTAAAGTATGAATTCAATGAAGATACAGTTAAAATTTAAGTGTACTTTTGTTTTGAGGAAACTGACAGATTTTCTCTAAAATTAACCTGGAAGCTAAAGGTCCATGAGCAGATTCAATTTTGGCTATGGCAAAGTGGATTCAGTAAAGAACTAATACTTCCACTGAAAACAACTGTGAAAGCTGAACAAAATACATTCAATAAACATCTGAAAGTACTGGAAGAGTATCAAATAGGCATGACTTAAGGAGCTATGATTCCTGAAGGGACTGTATACAAGATGAACTCCATAGTCACCTAAGCCTTCTTCTTTGGGGCATTGTCCAAATCAGTATTGGGGGTTAGAGTATAAGGATAGAGCAGCACAAGGACTGAGCAACAAGCTTTCAGGACTAAAGAGAAAACTGTGGGCATTTTGAGCTGCCAAGGGGAATGGATCCTGACTGATAAAATCTCAGAACTGCCAACAATGGCCCAAGTCTTCCTTTTAAGTCATGACTCTGTCCCTGAAATTGGACATACCCAGAGTTCAACTCGAAACTCCCATCAGGAACAGCAGATGGAAGTAAAAAGCTGAGGAGATACAAGTCAGATATCTGAAGTGGGAGGAGAGATTGCAGTTCATGTCCTACAAGTGGAGGCAGCCTTGGTAAATATCTGGGTTTTTGACCCCAGAGACCCAATCTTTAGAAAGAAGGACTACCACTTGGAGTAAGACTAACATCCTAGAATAAAGGCTTGGGAGTAAAGCAATATGGAAGTAGACCAGTTCATTCATGGGAAGTAAAAAAAATGAAACCTTGGGGGAAAGACACACTGCACCACATTAGAAACTGATTAACTTTAAATGCCACATTCCGGGAGGTTATTTGGTTTGCATGATTCTAACAAATTTAACAGACTTCCATTCAATCCATCATAGTAACATACGTGAGTATTTTTAAAGCCGTTCTTTATAAACCTGCTGTAAACTCCATGAACATACTGACCACTGTATCAAAAATAAGGCAGACAGTACTATGACATGCTTTCAATAAAACCTTGTTATATAATTTTTTAAATTTATAGTACTCACATTGACATTTTTAGCTCTGGCTATTCCTTGAGACCTTGTCGCCTGTCCATTGCCTTTCTTTTCTAGCTATACAAAGAGTGCTTGTTTTAACTTGCAAACTCAAATCTTCACCCTCTCCTGCTTTGACTGATAAATTTCTTGGCTTGTGTTATGTTATGAGCTAAAGTTAAACAAGACCAGTGTATGCCATATTATGATAGTACAATCTTAGCAGGTATGATTAAACATTTCTTCTATAACTGAGTTAAGTTCATTAACATACTTAAAAAGCTTGGAGCAGTGTCTGGTGCATGTTAACTATTTTACTGAAATTAATTTAGCCAAAAGGACTCCAGATATTTTCAAATGAAAAGTAAAGGACCTGTGCTACTCACTGCTAATGATTAATATTTTTAATCAAATGAAACATGACACAAGCAAACACAGTATTTAATGACTTTAAAACTACAGTGGTGACATATATAAAATAGGAATTTTTTTTCTTTGTGGAAAGCATTTAAAAAATTATTAAGTGCCAGAAGATAAGCTTATAAACCCACATCTGTAATTCCTCACTATTATAGTGCATGTATTCCTTGAATCTCCATTTGAGACATCTAGCTGGCTGAATTGCTTCTCATTAATTATAGATTAGAAGTTAATTATTTCCCAGAAAGAAAGGCATATGTTATATGTACAATGTATGTCAATGAAAATGTATAATAATATATAGAGAACCTGGATAGAAAAGGGAAAATGAAGTTTGCTGTCCTCAACATGAACCTCCGCAATTCATTATAGTTAAGTAAATATCCACTATCCATGGCTAAGTGTGTACATAATAAGTGAAAGCAGTTCTATTATTCTCTTTTTTTAAAAACAGGAAAATAGTAAACACACTAGTTATAAATTCTCTATTCTACACTGATGATACGTTTTATTATAATAAGCAAGTTTATTGGAAAAAACCAATTTTAGATAAAATATGAGTGATATGTTATCTAAGAACTTAAAATTGTTTTCCATTTAGCTTTCTACTTATGGAAAATTAACTTGCATATTTCTTGAAAAGTTTAAAGTGTACCAAGAAAAAGTTTCAATATATAAGATACAAAAACACATCTGAACATTTTCTTCATTGTATAATAAATGGACTTTACAAAGCTATAAACTATTCTGAGTTTATGGGCTTTGGGAAATAATGACCTCCATTAGAGTTTGTAATGCATTCTGGGTGATATCATAAAAAATGTGTCAGCAGAGTAATTTCTCCCTCAAAATGATCACCTTCAGTGAGAAATAAATTGCTTGCATATATTCATAAAAGAATATCTGTGGACTATTTCTAACTCATATGCATATATTTTCATTTAAAATTTTATAGAAAATGAATAGGTCACTATAAATACCCAGGTTTCAGTTATTATATGAAAGAATATCTTTTTTGAAAGGTGTGCTGGTGTGGAAATATAAAAGTACTTATCAGTTATTTATCAGTCTTAAGTCTATCAATTTATCTGCAGCCACCCCTTAAATGTTTATAAATTAAATTATTTGAACACACATGTTAGGTGGTCTTTCTTTTTTTTTTTTAAAGATTTTGTTTATTTCTTTGACAGACAGAGATCACAAGTAGGCAGAGAGGCAAGCAGATAAAGAGGAGGAGGAAGGCTCCCCACCAAGCAGAGAGCCTGATGTGGGGCTAGATCCCAGGACCCTGGGGTCATGACCTGAGCTGAAGGCAGAGGCTTTAACCCACTGAGCCACCCAGGAGCCCCTAGGTGGTCTTTCTACTGATCTCTTGTTCTTATATAACAGGTATTATACTTTTATATATTACTATTTCTTCTCATTTAGGATAAATGGACTTTTATACGATACTGGAAGATATAGGGATGCCTGGGTGGCTCAGTTTGTTAAGCGGCTGCCTTCAGTCCAAGTCATGATCCCACTGTCCTGGGATCTAGTCCCACATCGGGCTCCTTGCTCGGCAGGGAGCCTGCTTCTCTCTCTCTCTCCCTGCCTGCTTGTGCTCGCGCTCTCTCTCTCTCTCTCTGACAAATAAATAAATAAAATCTTAAAAAAAAAGATATAAATATATTTCCTATCAGTAATAATAATAATAATAAATAGTGGAAGGATTATTGTCTCTTCTTAAATAGTCTTTTAATTGTCCATGAGTATAAATGATACTATTAAATGGTATTTCGAGGAGAATATATTATGTATATTCAGATCGTAATGGCTTGTAAAATTGAGCTATCTTCTAATATTAAAATTTCTATTGATTTCAGCACAACCACCACTATTGTAAAAAGTACAAACTGAGAATACACCTGTTGAATAATTTACTAGGGAATATGTAATAGTAAACAAGATAGAAATACCAAAGATGAATCCCTAATTAAGTTCTGAAACTTAAATATTATTCAGTCATCCTTTGCATTAGGAACACTCGCTTCTGAACTTCCAAACATTACATCCCAGGGCTATCTGCCCTGTATTATCTATTACATTTATAGTATATTTAAATCAATGATACATACTTTAAGTAAATATATGTAGATATATAATACAGAATATTTATTATATATGCATATATTGATATATACATATAGATCTATGATACAAGAGGTGTATTATATATACATGGTATGTGTTTATACATAAAATATATAACAAAAGAAATATTGTGTCTATATAATATATATCTAATTTTATCTTCTACCATTTAAGATCTTTATAGAAGGGTCTTGTCTATACCTCCTTCAGCTGTTAACACAGCAATTTTCACAAAGAGAAGTTTTAGCAGCTGTTTTCTATCAATGATTAAATCAATATTTCATCTTATTTTTTCCCCAATTTGTTTATTTTCAGAAAAACAGTATTCATTATTTTTTCACCACACCCAGTGCTCCATGCAAGCTGTGCCCTCTATAATACCCACCACCTGGTACCCCAACCTCCCACCCCCCCGCCACTTCAAACCCCTCAGACTGTTTTTCAGAATCCATAGTCTCTCATGGTTCACCTCCCCTTCCAATTTACCCAAATTCCCTACTCCTCTCTAACGCCCCTTGTCCTCCATGCTATTGGTTATGCTCCACAAATGAGTGAAACCATATGATAATTGACTGTCTCTGCTTGACTGATTTCACTCAGCATAATCTCTTCCAGTCCCGTCCATGTTGCTACAAAAGTTGGATATTCGTCCTTTCTGATGGAGGCATAATACTCCATAGTGTATATGGACCACATCTTCCTTATCCATTCATCCGTTGAAGGGCATCTTGGTTCTTTCCATAGTTTGGCGACTGTGGCCATTGCTGCTATAAACATTGGGGTACAGATGGCCCTTCTTTTCACGACATCTGTATCGTTGGGGTAAATACCCAGGAGTGCAATTGCAAGGTCGTAGGGAAGCTCTATTTTTAATTTCTTGAGGAATCTCCACACTGTTCTCCAAAGAGGCTGCACCAACTTGCATTCCCACCAACAGTGTAAGAGGGTTCCCCTTTCTCCACATCCTCTCCAACACATGTTGTTTCCTGTTTTGTTAATTTTGGCCATTCTAACTGGTGTAAGGTGATATCTCAATGTGGTTTTAATTTGAATCTCCCTGAGGGCTAATGATGATGAGCATTTTTTCATGTGTCTGATAGCCATTTGTATTTCTTGATTGGAGAAGTGTCTGTTCATATCTTCTGCCCATTTTTTGATGTGTTTGTCTGTTTGGTGTGGGTTGAGTTTGAGGAGTTCATTATAGATCCTGGATATCAACCTTTTGTCTGTACTGTCATTTGCAAATATCTTCTCCCATTCCGTGGGTTGCCTCTTAAATTTCTATCACTTAAAGGTCAAATAGTAATAATTAGAACTAATATTTGTGGGAAGATTTCTGTGTGGCAGCCATTGCTCAGTGTGTACAAACCCCTGAGGAACCATAGAATACAAAAGTTTGTGGGGCGACTGGGTGGCTCAGTGGGTTACGCCTCTGCCTTTGGCTCAGGTCATGATCTCAGGGTCCTGGGATCGAGCCCCACATCAGGCTCTCTGCTCATCAGGGAGCCTGCATCCCCTCCCCACCACCTACCTTTGCCTACTTGTGATCACTCTCCCTTTCTCTCTCTCTCTCTCTCTCTCTCTCTCTCTGTCAAATAAGTAAATAAGTAAATAATCTTAAAAAAAAGTTCATAAAGAGTTTATGTGAATTATCAGCTTCAGAGGATGGCCTAATCTTATTTAAACTAATTTAATTTTTATTTTCACTTAGATAATTCAGATAGAAATTTTTAGTAAAATATTCAAAGGAATAAAACATGAATTATAAAATATAAAACCATTATTATGGAAAAGAATAAGAAGTGGAATATAATTAAGTCCACTTCTATCCAAAGATTACTTTGGGAATAAAGTCAACAAAGTTTAAGCAAGCAGAAATAAAGTTGTTTCCAATATTTGTGGTATTGACAACTGACTAACTAGGTACTCCCTTGCATTTATACTATGAAGTCAATTCAGCATCATCATAAGTACAACATTTTGTTAAATCCATATGTCCTGCTTCCATTTTCATTCCATTCAAACTATGTAACTTTCAAAAGAGTGTCTCTGGCATCTTGTGTTATAGAAACAGCTGCTTTCTTGAAAATAGGTTACTTTTATTTATTTTGCTTTTGAAAACAAGGAAGCCCACAAATTAATTTATTTAGATTTTTTCAGAATAATTTATATCACTGACATCATGTAATCTGATTTTAATTTTGTTTCATTTTCATTTAGGGGGAAAGAGTACATATAATCTACCCATGACTTAGATCTAAGTGTCAGTTTCATGTAGAAGGATTTCATAAGAATATCCTTCTCTTAATTTTGTAACATAAATTATCTGAATTTAAATCCAATGAAAATCAATACCTCATTAGATTCTAAGAGGCAAACTGATGTCTCTTTTAAATGCTTTCTTTTGGAACAGATGGGAGAACCAAAGCAGAAGCTGAGGAAGCACTTTAAAAAAGCAAACACACAAGAACATGGTGCTGATTTTACAGTGAAAAGAGAAACTCCTTTTCTTGCACTTGTCAGGAGAACAGTGAATGGTGATGTTCTCAATACAGAGATTACTTTTCCTTTAACAGTAAAAATTGATGTGAATAAAGGGAACATATACCTCCCATGCCATCCTTGTGAATGACAGTGAGTTGCTTTTACGAGGGACATGCTCCAGTGACATATATATTCATTTTAAAGCTGTGGCTTTTATTTCAAATGTGATTATTTCCCTCTGTGGCTGTAAATTAAGGACAACTACTATTAAATTTAATTATTTTCTGTAGCATCATGCAGCTGGGGAAGATTTTCCTCTCAAAAAGGATGATTACAAAGAGAAGACTCTTCTAAACAAAGATCATGCTCTCTTGTTTATGTTCATTCTTATGTGCAATATAAACAGAAACTTGGTCAAAGAAAATCAAGGCCTAATTATATACAGTACAATGACAAAACTGCTACTAGAAAATCTGAGTATTTTCTTTATGGAGATATATTTTGTGTAATGAGCTACAATGATTATTTATCATTCCCCATCTACTGATTGGGAAAACAGATGATAGGATCTGTCACAGTAATAACTACCATCTAACAAACGATCATGGCTTTCAGCACATCATTTTTTCAGCATTTATGTTACAGAAGCCTGGTAGAGATTAATCAAAATGACCACAAACAATATTCATAATACTCTTGAAGCAATGAGGAGTTCTTTGTACCTATATTATAAAATTGAGAAAACATATATATGATGCTTTGGAATCTATAGTATACAGTGATACAGTTATACAAAGATACAAACCAAATTAACTGTGATTTTGCCAATGGCTGCAAGCAACATTGTTGATTTTGTTTATAAAATTATGTTTAATTGAACTTAGTTTTATTGGGAGTGACAAAAGTTTGAGAAGTGACTATCTTCATGAATTCTATTCAAAACACCTAAATTTTTTCTGCCCTATCCCATATCAAATAAGGTTTCTTTCATGTCAAGTTAAGTAACCAATGCTTTTTTTATTTTTTAAAGATTTTATTTATTTATTTGTTAGAGAGAGAGAGAACACGAGCACAGGCAGACAGAGCAGCAGGCAGAGGCAGAGGGAGAAGCAGGCTCCCTGCTGAGCAAGGAGCCTGATGTGGGACTTGATCCCAAGACCCTGGGATCATGACCTGAGCTGAAGGCAGCTGCTTAACCCACTGAGCCACCCCAGGCATCCCCGAATGCTTTTTTTTTTTTTTTTTTTAACAATGCATGGAAACCCAAGGATAGAAATTATGCTAACTGTAATAGAAGATATCTAAGTGTGTTTAAATGTAAAGTATATCAAGATTTTTTTTGCATTTAATAGAAAGTGGTAAGTTTACATTTACAGTTTAGATTGAAATGCACAAGAGAACCTCCTTGGATGGCAAAAGAGTGGATGAGTGTAAAAATAATAATAATGATAATAAAATATAAAGACAAATAATTTTTTATAGTAAGAGTAAAGAAAACAGAAAAAAAAAATGTTGAGAGGAAGGGACAAAATTTGCCTTTCTCCTCCAAGAAGGTAACTCACAGCATGGCATATGTCTCAGTTTCCCAAGAAACGCAGTGAGTGAGCTACCACTTTCCTCAAGGAGGATCTGAAAACACACCAGTGGAACAGATAAACCGAAAGCAAGGTCCCGTCAAGGAGACTAGAGGACTTCAGGAAAGCACATCACTCCTCACCACCCCCTTTTCTCCTGTCCTGCTAAGATTGGAGTTTCCTCACCCTCAGTCACTAGAATGGAAACGAAATGTATTTGAATAACTGACACCAGCGTGCCTGAGACACCAGCTTCTTATATTAGTATTTTTAATTTTTATAATGTTGTTATAAAGGTATCTCAATCAGAATCCCAGGATCCAAGAGCCTGCCTTCGAAATTTCTCACACTAGTATGTTACGCAGATTTTTCAAAACATTACCACCACTTACCAAGGTGGGAGGAGTTCATTTCTTTTAAGATTCTATTCCATGTCACTTTGAAGCTACACACTCACTACCCTTACTTCCAAAACAAATTGGAGAGGACAGGCTTGTAGCAAAACTCCCAATAAAATCAAGAATGTCTACCAAAACTCTTAAGTTACTTGAAGGAGATTTTGTCCAAACTTTTTCACAGTCAGAAAGTCTAGTCAATTTCAGAAGGTGGTCCATTCAATTTCATGTACAAAAGTTTTAACAGTCTAATCATCTCCCTCATTCTTTGGATATGGTAGATTTGAGAATATTTCCAAAACTCATCTTTTGAAGGATGACTCTTTGCCATCACTTAGCAATATCAAGTGTATTAGCTTTTCTTGTCCAAAGATAGACAGTGGCTTTTCAACATACCCACAAGAATCACATATGGAAAATATCTCTATTGGTATACCCAAGACCCTTCTTACCCTCTGTTTAATTGAACAAATGGATTCGCTACCTGAATAGAGACATTTATCCGTGAATTACCAGAAAGAAATATCTCTGTACTTTGTATAAAAATAGATACTTTCAAATAGTATTAGATTTTAGTTGTAGGGTGCTAGATCAATTGAGTAATATAGTATTATACAGTGTAAAAAAGCTATCAACATGTTATCTACTTTAATAAAATGATTTTAGTGGCAACATAATAATTTTTGAGTAGAAATAAAAAATAAAAATGTATTCATGTCACCCTGCCATATCAGCATTGAATTTTAAAAAATATTTTCTTACCAATCCTTGTCTATATGAATAAATAATTTTACATAGTGGTCATCATCATTTAAATGTAATCTCAAAAAAGTAAATAAATGTAATCTCAATTATATTTTAATAAATATATTATCATTTAAATACAATCTTGATTGCATTTTAATAAATATATTATTATTTTAAAATCTAAGAACATGTGAAAGAACCTTTAAAACAACACTTACAACTAAAGTTAAGTGAACCTAAATTTTCTCAAAACTTTATAATTTCTGTAGCATTAACACCAATGTCATAATCTAATTTAAAATTAGCATCACAGAGACATCTGGGTAGCTCAGTCGGTTAAGGGTCTACCTGAGGCTCATGTCACAATCTTTGGGTCCTGGGATCAAGCTCCACATTGGGCTCCCTACTTGGTGGGTAGCCTGCTTCTCCCTCTGATCCCCCCTCCTGCTCTCTCTCTCTCTCAAATAAAATCTTTTAAAAAAAATGAAATAAAATAAAATTAGTGTCATAGTTAAACAAAACAAAAGCTTCGAGACTTGTACTGGTAACAGTTTTTCATGGCATTTTCTCTTAACTAGCTCAGTTTACTTATATCTGTATTTTTCTATATAACAGTTTCAGGATTTCTTTTCCTTTAATATCTGTGGTTCTTGGTCACACCACTTAGAAGAATGAAGAGATAGACCAAAAGAATGGTGGTCAGCAAAGCAAAGTATATTGGGTGATGATAGTACAAAGCTCCTGAAGAGGGAGGGGACCTGAAAGGGTTGCCATGGGAGTTTTTATGAGAATAATGACAGACTGTTTTAATCTGATTAACCCTGCCTGCTCTTGTCATCCAATCAGGCTTTTGTCTTCATGCTCATCATCTACTTATCAGGTAGTTGTTTACATGGGAAAGGGGGGACAGCTCCTTCCAGGGTCCTGTAGAATAATAGGATAAGGTCTTTTTCCTTTTAAAGGTATTTTCCTCTTAGGACAGGGCCCCTTGCCTCTGTCTTCCTTTCTTCCAACAATCCCCCATTATAACATATTATAATCAATACTTCCTATTAATGTTTAAATTAAATTTTTTTTTCCAGATTGTTAATGGCTATGTGTGCAGGTTTTTTCCTCTCATTGGAATTTGGCATTTTTTTAAATACTCTTCTTATTTGTATAGTCAAATCACAAAATACCAGATATCTTTTTAAAAACTTTAGTTTTAGGGGCCCCTTGATGGCTCAGATGGTTAAGCTTCTAACTTTGGCTTGGGTTGTGATCTCAGGGTCCTGGAATTGAGCCCCATATGGGGTTCCCTACTCAGTGGGGAGTCTGCTTCTCTCTCTGCCTCTACTTCTCCTCCTGCTCATGCTCTCTCTGTCTCTCTCTCCAAAAGAATAAATACAAATCTAGAAGCAACAACAACAACAACAACAACAAAAATCACACACACAAAAAAATAAAAACAAAACTTTGGTTTTATCCTCTCTTTGTCTCCTTCTGCTTCAATCACCTCCCTCTCTTACTCAAACTCACACAGTCATACACTGAAAACAACAACAAAACAAACCATCCATTTGGAAGGACAAAGAAGAGAACCCAGTGGCCCTGGGTTACTGTGCTGAATTATGACCTAGTAATGCACAGGAGCTGATTTTCCTGGATCAGTAATCTCATGTGGCAATTCCGCAGAGATCAATGAGCAAGGATGAAAGAAAACAAAATGAAAATATTCTTGTCATGAGACCATTTTATGAATAATATTTGAAAACCTTGCTAACCTTTTAAAGAATGTTCTTTGCTTTTCACAAACTATAAAAAATCCATCCATTTGTTATTATAAGATTACTGTGGCATTACATAAAGATTTTTGTCAGAGTCTGTGGAAATCAAATCAATAAAGATTGCCAAATAAGCTTCTATAGAATATGTTATAGAGAAGCAGCTGGAGAAAATCTGCCTTGTATGCTCCTTGTGTATTTATGTATAGATACTTATCTCATTACTAAGATTGAAGAGGGTGCATAAAAGTACGTGAAATGAAGCAAGATAAAAATTCATATAAAACAAGAAAATTAAGTTCAGAAAATAAAAGTACAAAAGATAAATAGAGTTAGGAATAAAGACACCATAGACATCATGTTTATGAAGATTTTCATAGGAGAAAAATATTCCTTTGCTTCCCCAAAGCCATTTTTAACTCCTTTCTGTTCTCTGTATCTCTTGCCTTTCCACTAAATGTTGCCAATGATGTAATTCTGGTCAATGAAATGAAGCAGAAATATTTTGAATGATTACTAAGAAAGAATTTTTACTTTCTGGTAATTGTGAAACAATTTTATGTTATTCCCTGAAAAAGACCCTCACCCTTGCTTTATGCCTTTAAATATGAAATGAGAAAGTAGTGTTTGGAGCTCTTGCAGTCATTTTGTGGCCATGAAAACAGCAATGATCTCAACCTTACACCCTAAAATCATAAAGATGCCACAAAATACCAACAATTATGTGCCACAGACATCTTATTACAGGAGAAAAATGCACTTCTGTTTTTGTAAGCCACATTTAATCTAGTTTTTGATTACTTGCTGCTGACCACACTTCAACATGGGCAAGCTATATTCCAAAAGTTGTACAGTATATTTAGTTTTAAGTTTTCACCATTCAACATGAAGCAGCAAACATGGCCATTTATGATAGACATTGCTAATAAAGAGTAAATAATTTTCAAAAAAAAAAAAGAGTAAATAATTTTCCTCAGAGTTATTATTAATGAATGTGTTATGTGATGTAGTGAGCAAAGCTATTCCCAAACACAACAGCAAAGGAGAAATCCAGACATCTTTTGAAAAGAGTTTATTGTTGTTGTTGTTGTTGTTCTTCTTCTTCTTCTTCTTCTTCTTCTTTTTTGTTAAGGTTAATACCTAGAGATTATAAAGGAAAGCACAATCTCTCACTTTTTCCACCATCATTCTAGACAGTTTATCATTATGGCATGAATACTCTTAGAATAAGAAATTATCAATTCATGACTTGTGAAGGCAGAGTTCATTGTTATATCAGTGTTGTGGAGGGGAGTCAAGATTTTAGCCATAAACATTAAACACTGGCTTTGCTCAAAAGTTATTTCTACCATACAAGAAAGCAAATTATTTCTTCCCTTATTTTTACTCTGTTTTAAAAGTGCAAAAAAGTATATTTGGAAGAGTAGTCTCTCTTGCCCCCAAAACCATAAGATACCAGGAATAAACCTAACCAAAGAGGCAAAGCATAGGTACTCAGAAAACTATAAAGTACTCATGAAAGAAATTGAGGAAGACACAAAGAAATGGAAAAATGTTCGATGCTCATGGATTGGAAGAACAAATATTGCAAAAACAAATAATCCTAAAATTTGTATGGAACCAAAAAAGACCCTGAATAGCCAAAAGAATGTTGAAAAAGAAAACCAAAACTGGTGGCATCACAATTCTGGACTTCAAACTCTATTGCAAAGCTATAATAATCAAGACAGTGTGGCATTGGTACAAAAATAGACACGCAGATCAATGGAAGAGAATAGAGAACCCAGAAATGGATCCTCAACTCAATGGTCAACTAATCTCTCACAAAGTAGGAAAGAACCTCCAATTGAAAAAAAAAAAATAGTCTCTTCACAAATGGTATTGGGAAAATTGGACAGCCACTGCAGAATATTTATAGCAGCAATGTCCACAATAGCTGAACTATGGAAAGAGCCCAGATGTCCATCGACAGATGACTGGATAAAGAAGATGGGTCATATATTTTTGTGTATGTATAATATTACACAGCTATCAAAAAATGAAAACTCACCATTTGCAATGACATAGATGGAACAAGAGGGTATTATACTAAGCAAAATAAGTCAGTCAGAAAAAGGCAAGTATCATATGATCTCACTGATAAATGGGATTTAAGAAACAAGGCAGAGGATCATAGGGGAAGAGATGAAAAAAATGAAACAAAATGAAAACACAGAGGGAGACAAACCATAAGAGTCTCTTAATCTTAGAAAACAAACTGAGGGGCACTGGAGGGGATGGGGAAGTGAGTGGGTGATGTACATTGGGGAAGGTCTTGGTCTTGTGTTGTGAGTGCTGGGTCTTGTATAAGACTAATGAATCACAAATCTGTACCCCTGAATCAAATAATACATTACATGTTAATAAAAAATAATAATAAAATAAAATAAAAAAGAAACAAACAAAAAGAGTGACCTCTCATATCTCACACACTATGATTGCCAATACAGCAGAAAATTACATTAGCCATTTATCTCTACAAGTAACTGGTTTGCATAAAATATACTAATCAAGAAGAAATTATTTGTCAATCCAAAAAACCAAGATTGTGCTTGTGTAAAGAATGTTTCTTTTAGTTAATATCTGAAAGTCAACAAGGGAGAAGTAGACTAAGAAAGTACCTATCCTTGGATCTTTTGGTAGATTACCGATAGCAAAATAAATAAATAAAGAAGAAAGAAAGAAGGAAAGAAAGATGAAGAAGATACAGAACTTAATTATAGAACTTTATAGAACTTTCCCTGGAATTATCTATTCCCTCTTGAGGAATGAATAATTTCAATATTGACTAAAGAAATTGTCTTTTCTGATGAAGGCAGATAAGTGTTGAAAATAGAAATATCTTATAAAATCATTCTTTTAGGGGCACTTGTGGCTCAGTTGATTAAACATATGCCTTTAGGCTCAGGCCGTGATGCTAGGGTCCTGGGATCAAGCCCCACATCCCCACTTTGGGCACCCTGCTCAGTGGCGAGTCAGCTTCTCCTATCCCCCCCTCCGTGACACGTTCTCTTTCTCTCAAATAAATAAATAAAATCCTTAAAAAGAGATAATAAAATCACTATTTCAATTAACATTTGGAAAAAATAAGAAACTAACATAGATTCCAGAATGTTAAAACTACAGAAGACCAGTGAAACCCAGCTAGTGCCTCCTCAATATATTTTAGACAAGGAAAAGTATGTTTGCATAAATCTACAGCTGGTTACAGAAAATAAATTATGATAATTTAAGTTCACCCTTTTTACAGACAGGGATATATGTAGTCTTAAGACTAGAAAGGATATTTTTATCAGCCAACAAAATTGATTGAAAGTATCTAAAACACTTTATATAATTTTGTTTATGTAATTTAATCTTAATTGAATTGTTGACATCAACAAAAGATTAATCAACATTCTTTTATTTTGTCAACAGTTGGGAAAAGCCAGAGTTAACTGATACTATTTTAAGACTTGCTGCTTTCTTCCTTTTAAGGAGCTGTCCTTGACAAAAGTTTACTTGATATTGAATGCATTATTTCCAAGGCAATTAACTTCTTACATCTGGGATGCTTTAAGTAAAAATTAAAGGATCACTAGATGGAATGTTAATTCTATGAAAGAACTAATGCTTGAAACAAAGATATGTGCTGCCAGACTAGAATTAAAAGAGAGTACATGATACACACAGTATTAAAAGAAGTAGGGGGTGAGTTTGAATAGTTTCTTTTTGAGTATAAAGTTGCTTAACAAGACTTAACATTCCTCCTTTAGTCCAGGAAGCTTTCTTGTTTTTTGTTTTGTTTTGTTTTAAAATTTTATTTATTTATTTGAGAAAGGGAGAGAGACCCTGAGTTGGGGGGAGGGAGGCAGACGGAGAGGGATGCAGATGGAGAGGGACATGCAGGCTCCCCACTGAGTAAGGAGCCCTACCCAAGGCTTTATCCCAGGACCCTGAGATCATGACCTGAATCCAAGTTAGATGCTTAGCTGACTGACCTACCCAGGTGCCCCAGGATGCTATTTTGAAGAGCAGAGATTCAAGGTTTATTTTTTGTTGTTGCTGTTTGCTAGGTTTAGCATTATCCCTTCCACCTTACTTATTTTATTATTTGTGGACTCAAATGAATTTGAATAAGTAGACTTTTTTTTTCTTCTCCCTCATAAACTCGGTGGAAGATTCTTCTCTAGAATATTACTATAAACACCTCCTATATGTTTCTGCATCTCCTATATGTCTTTAGTGCCTAGAACTATGTTTTATCCCTCTTTCTAATAAGTATCTTGCTTTTAAACATGCAAATAAAAATTTATACAATATATCTGGGTGCCTCGATGGCTTGGTAGTTTAAGCATCTGCTTTCAGCTCAGGTCATGATCCCAGAGTCCTGGAATTGAGTCCCAAGTCCCATGCGGAGCTCTCTGCTCAGCTCTGTTTCTCCCTCTCCTTCTGCCTGCTGCTCCCCTGCTTGTGCTCAATCTCTGTCAAATAAACAAATAAAATCTTAAAAAAAAATTACATAATATACCACCTAGAAAAAGGCAAAAATCCAGTAGTCTTATTCCTCTGCTTTGCATCTTTATGAAAGAGGACTTGAATTACCTCCATTTTGACCTTAGTCTATACTTTCTGGTTAAGTTATCCTTTCTAGCTTATCTTTTAGGTTGGGCAAAAGACCTGGAGGGCAAAGTATCCAGTGATGGGAACTGAAACTATGCCCCACCCCAAGCCATAACAACTACCCTGATGCCAGTAAGACCCTGCATGATGGACCCCAAGACAATGAGCAACCTGACCTTTACTGCCCAGCTGCAAGTTACCCATCAACTTTTTTCTCACATTTTCCTTATATAAACTTAGAAGTATTTTCAGCGCTTTGGACATAGCCTTTGGAACACTAGTTCACTGTCTTCCCAATACTGGTTTCACTGAAATAAATTATTTTCTTCTTCCATCACCACTGTCCTCTTGCCTTTGGATTTTGTCAGCAGTGAATGGGTGAGTCTTATCTCCTTGGGATCCCTGGAGGTACACATTCTTGGACTGCGTGACCTGGTTATATTTATATCTTTTCTCACTTCAGTCTTATTAATTAATTCAGGTCTTGCCTATATTAGCCAAACAAACTTTTTCTTAAGCCTGTTTCACACATAAAAATGTCTTACATTATTTAAAAAGATTTTTTATGTATTTATTTACCACAAGTAGGCAGAGAGAGAGGGGGAAGCAGGCTCCCTGCTGAACAGAGAGCCCGATGCGGGGCTCAATCCCAGGACCCTGGGATCATGACCTGAGCCCAAGGCAGAGGCTTTAACCCACTGAGTCACCCAGGCACCCCAATATCTTACATTTCTTAACTGCTCATGCCAACTTGTTTTAGTCTCAAAAAAAAGAAAAAAATAGAAGAATAACTTCCTTTAGTTCCCATTTCCTACACATTCTTTCCAGCAATACACCAATAAAATGGCACTGCCTGAAATTTGTGAAGAAGTTATAGATATTGAGGGTCTTTGGTTTCTTCCCTACATTGTTTTGTAATGTTAATCACTTCTTCTTTCTTTATCACTTGAGTGATTTTCTGCCTATTATTTATCTCTATTGTCTTTCAAGTTCACCAACACTTTTTTTCTTTTCAGCATCTCATTGAATATTTATTAAGTCCCTTCTCCGTTCTAGACCCAGGGATTCTCTGTTCTCAGACATTCTGTTCTTAGATGTTTTTCTTTTTAAAATACCCTATTTCCTTCACTCCTTTAAAAAGCATCTCTATGAGAATAATTTCTGCAGTCATATGGACAGCCTCAATTGGTTTAATGTGCTTCCTCCTTGGGCAGTTTATTCTGTAATCTCATCTGTCCATACCTGAACCTCTAACCACTGCTTATGCTCCTTATCATTTGGTATAGTGCAGTCCCAGGGATAAATATTCTGAAATATGCACCCAGGCAGACCTGGACACACCTCTAGCTTTGCTACAGAAGAGCCATGGAATATTGGACAAGATTTTTACCTGTGGAATTTTGATAAGTTTCTTACCTTTTCTAAGACTTACTTTTCCCAGTAGACTGACAGGCATAATAGTGGCACTACTTCAAGTTTGTCTTAAAGACTAAAGAAGGAGAGTTCGGAGAGGTAGGAAATGAATCAAGAAGTACAGTGGAATAAAAGCAAAATTAGTAGAATGCCTCAAGATACGGATGCATGGTTCACAAAGACAAAGGTGAGATGAAGGCTTCGGAAAAACAATTACATCTGACAAAGGATTTGGCAACCTTTGAAAGTTAGTTTTTATTTTATCTGTATTTGGTAGAATAATGTTTGCATTTTCTTGAAATCTTTATTTTGGTTCATAGCCCAGCTGCATATTTTATTCATCTCTTTTAATACGCTAATTTGAGCTCTAAGACAAAAGAAGAAATTAGATTCCCTCCTGTATCTTCTTTCTTATATATATTCAAAGCCATTACTTCATGTGGGAAGTGTGGTAATACTTTAGATTCGTAGATATATTTGTGCCATAGATGTTTTGTGAAACTGCTTTTTGTGTTTGCATATTTTAATCTAACTTGTCCTTATTTCTTATCCCTATAAAACTGACAACTTTTTTGACCAACAAGTTTAGAAAATGCGAATGAATCAATTTATTGAATCAAATATGCCTTTCTGATGCAAGAGCAGAAGGCTAGCTGAAGACAAAGCATAGGCTGACAACCTCTAACCTCCTCCCACCCCCACTCCTGGGTGGGACATGTGTGACTTTCTCCCAAGTATCTCCCAACTATCTTCATGTTAGTACCTTGCTAGAGGGGAAAACAACCTTAACTTGACAATGGCCAAGACCTCCAGTGTCTTAGAGGTTGGTCCTCTAGCATATGAAAATCCTTTTGAAATCCCTTTTCCTTACCTCCCCGAACCTCATAGTATATAATTAAGCCATTCTTCACAACCAGCTCTTTCTGCCCATGGGTCCTGTCCCCATGCTTTAATGGTTTAATAAACCACCATTCTGCACCAAACATGCCTCACGAATTCTTTCTTGGTCATTGGCTCTGGGCCTCACCCCACTTAACCTCACCTATATTCCAAAACCACATCAATACCAGCCAACATTTTCTTGGGAAATGTTGTTAGACTATCACTGAAAACAAAACAAAACAAAAAGCTGTATTCATTCCGTGGAGAAATGATTTATAAAGTTTAAAAATTCTCCCAGTTACGTAAAGTGCTGATAGAAATCATCCTGTATTCCAACTTTTTTCTCTTTAAATTGTTGATATTTATAGAAAAGATAAATGGGAGGCACCGGGTGGCTCAGTCGTTTCACATCAGCCTTCAGCTCAGGTCATGATCCCAGGGTGCTGGGATGGAGCTCACATCTGGCTCCCTGCTCAGTGGGAAGCCTGCTTCTTCCTCTCCCACTCCCCCTGCTTGTAGTCCCTCTCTCATTGTCTCTGTCTGTCAAATAAACAAAATCTTCAAAAAGAAAAAAATGATAAATGGACATATTCTATATTTGAAGCAGGAGAGCTAGGTTCTTATCTCACGGAGTCCAAGAATGAATCTCCTGGACCAAGGTGAGTAAAGTGATAGAAGTTTATCAAGCAAGGATACAGAGAAAATGCTCCTAGGAGGGAGAGGGGTCCTGACAGGGTTGCCATGGTGGGGAGTGGTATTTAGGGTTGGTCTTTTATAGAAATCAAACCTGGGAACTTAAATCCTTTTAACATCTCTACTGATATCACCATTGAGCGAGGACTAGTGATAATACTCTCAATGGCTTACTTCTTTTTTAAGGTCTAGTTTTCCCTTGTTGATCACAGATAATTATCTTAAAAAGATACCCACCCCACAGGCTTAGGGCAGTGTGTTCCTTTATCTCTGGTTTCCCCACACCTCCACATTTTTGGGATTTCTGAGAGCCTGATCACATAGCTCTCTATCTATCTCTCCCTACCTAGCCCCACCTGTCCCTTACTCATATTGTATGTTAAAATATAAATATAATACTGAATATTACATATTAGAATATAAGTAAAATATGATACTGGATATCTATATTTACCCATCAAAATTTTAAATTAGTTTTCATGGATGGACTAACTTTTTGAAAGCTTAGGATTTGGTGGGCTGACATTTTTTGGTATAGTTAGAAGTAGTATTTTCTGGGATGCCTGGGTTGCTCAGTGGTTAAGCCTCTGCCTTCAGCTTGGGCCTTGATCTCAGGGTCCTGGGATCGAGTGCCGCATCAGGATCTCTGCTCAACGGCGAGCCTGCTTCCCCCTCTCTCTCTCTGACTCTCTGTCTACTTGTGACCTCTGTCTGTCAAAGAAATAAATAAAATCTTAAAAAAAAAAAGTTGTATTTTCCTGCTTGATTATCTACTCACACAATATCTTTAATATTCATCCTAAGTATCTGACATTTTAAAAAGGATGCTCGTTAGTGATTTGTTTACATTATTTGATTTATTCCAAAGCTATAAACACACATTATTACTGTTATGCAAACTTTACTTTTTTCACTCTAGTTTTAGAGTGAAATTTCAAGGATAAAAATATCTCATAGACAAAGGACAAAGAATGATTAAATAGTCTGTCAACTATGGTAATTTGTTCTCAATTTTTAAAAAAATCTATTAAAATATTTTAATGTTGTTCTCTTTCTCTCACTTTGCCCAATGCATTTATTTATTTTTTATTTTCTCTGACTTCTGTAAAAGTGCTTGTGGTCAGGGAGGCATGTTGAGGTAGATGATGTCTAAGGTCTTTTATGGTTGGACATTTTATTGCTCTATACCTAACTTCTTACATCAAATAGATCACTTGCTTTTACTTAATCTAGTTTTTTCTTCTGTAATGTAGAACATTTTTTTGACACAGACATCAGATCACTGGTGCTTTTATCTTTTCATTATAACAGACTTATAAATACATAAAAACAAAATGATTTTTAGAGACCAAGTGTTCTGTTTGGTTGGTTTTTTTTGGGCTTTGTTTTGTTTTTAAGCTTCTGAATTATTTAAAGAATATTTATGTGATACCCAACAGGAACTACAGTTGAAGGAATTTGCTGCAGAATGATTGCACCACTGGAAATAGAATGGAAGGGCTCAAAGTCAAGCTGGGATTTTCTCCCCTATTTTATGGGGCCCTGGGAAGGTTCCAAAGAGGAAACTATGAAAATCACAAACAAAATTAAACATTCATTTTATTTTAAGCAATCTGTGTGTTCATTTTTGTCACACAAAAACCCTTTTTAGAAAGGAGAATGGACTTGTCTCAGATGATGCTAAGTCCATTGACTGATTTCAAAGGAGAATGTAACAAAGAAGCATTGCATCTAGAAACAGTTAAGTAAATAGCAGGAATATAAAAGTTATTGTTATTAGCACTTTGCTTTCCATTGATGATTTTTCAGATCATTTGCCTATGCTATTATTCAACTTTCCCTTTTGAAATTTGTTCAGGCCACTTAAACAACAATCTCATTTTCTTCCCCAAAATCAAGACACTGCCTCACCTGTTACACAATCTCAACTTAAGTAAAATTTTCTCTTAATTTTAACGTGACTATTGATATATTACTGAAACATATATTAAACACTCTCTTACACATTATGATGCATAATATTGATATGAATAACTGCAAATATTCAAGAACTAGAACTATGACTGCAACACAAGAACTTAGAATACTGACCCTATCTCCCAAATGTGGAGAGATGATTTGTCACCTATTAACCTAACTTTTTCATTGAGCTTTATATTTCAATCAGTAATGATTTTGACTTCTAAAGTTTGGTTTGATATTTTTCTTATTTTTACAAATTTAATGGTCATTCTTCATAGTTTCTAATTATCCATTCAACTCTGTGATGTCCTCTTTTACTTCTTTAAGCATGGTCATATTTAGTGTTATCTGCATTTAGCAATTCATATCAACATCTTCTAGGGTTGGGGATTAGAAATCTGTTTTTTTATTTTACCCATTGGTTAGTGTGCCTGCTTATTGCTTGCTGCTAATCTATATCTTACCACCATGATTTTTGGGGGATACTTTCTTCCAGAAAAGTCTTTGGTCTGCTTCCTGCAAGCAGCTAGGATTTGCCAAAGACCCAGAACAACTTTGCTCCCTTTCCCAACAGAGGGAACCAAATCAATTGGGAGTCCCAAATTCAATCTCTTACCTAAGACTTGTTGGGCTATTATGAGCATCTGCCTTAGGAGAAATTCTTTTCCTGTCTATACACAGTTTTATGCCTGTGTGTATCTATCTCCAGATACAGGCATTTGGGGGACAAAGGTACAGAGGCAAAGTAACATGGTTTATTTTTGTTTTGTTTTGTTTTAGAACTCCTCTACTTTCTGCAAGTCCAGATCTTTTTCTTTTTTTTTTTTTTTTTAACTAGGATTAACGTTTCTTGAAGTAGGAGGCTTCTTAAACCATCTAACCCGCCATAATGTCAGAAAGGACAATCGAGGCTGGATCAATTTATTTCCTGTGTTTTAAAAATGTATATCTGAGGGGCTCCCGGGTGGCTCAGTGGGTTAAAGCCTCTGCCTTCGGCTCAAATCATGATCCCAGGGTCCTGGGATTAAGCCCCATATTGGGCTCTCTGCTCAGTGGGGATCCTGCTTCCTCCTCTCTCTCTCTGCCTGCTTCTCTGCCTACTTGTGATCTCTGTCTGTCAAATAAATAAATAAAATCTTTTTAAAAAAGTATATCTGCTTGAAAATTTGCTTCTGATATTCAGATGCAGAATTCCAATTTCCTATTTGACATTTCCATATGCTTTTATTAGAAACTAAAAGTGCATTTCAAAAACTATTTTAAAAATTATTTCAAAATAAAATGTATTTTCTTCCACATGCTGTTTATTCTTCCCATTCTGCCATTTTACTACCTCTGGAACTATGTTACTGTAACTTTGCATACTAATAAATCTGTTCATCATGCTCTCTTACATTGACTATTGAGCTTCAAAAATACACAAACCTGAATTGTATATTCCTTTATGAATCTGATGGAAATGGACTCTTCTTAAAATGTTTCTTTATGCTCACACACACAAAAAAATAACTTGATGCTTTATAGAAGGCAATGACTTCTTGGACTTATTCAGATCATTCACTGTGTTTTAAACATGATTCTCATAGTTCTACATATTGGAAAGTATTCTAGATAATTGAGTTTGGAAGCTTCACATAAGTACTGTTGATACAATAAGTGGGTCTCATCATATTTAAAGTTATCTAACACTAAAATGCATGCTACTTTATTATAATTTTGACTTTGTTTTAGATCAGAGTGTTCTAGAGGAGATTGACCTCAATACTTTCAGATTGTGCCACATTATAAAAAAGACCATTCATCTTTTGAGACAACTCCATTAAATATAAAGATGATATACATAAAAAATGCTTTCAGCCTATGCAATAATTAAACTAAAGAGCTATATAATTAGAAACTAACATCCCATTATAAGATTTAAGAACAATGTGAATTAAGTCTTAGTTTAATAAAACCAGTGAATATGGGGGCACCTGGGTGGCTCAGTGGGTTAAAGCCTTTAAAGGTTAAAGTGCCTTTGGCTTGTGTCATGATCCCAGGGTCCTGGGATCGAGCCCTACATCGGGCTCTCTGCTCAGCAGGGAGCCTGCTTCCTCCTCTCTCTCTCTCTGCCTGCCTCTCTGCCTACTTGTGATCTCTGTCTGTCAAATAAATAAATAAAATCTTTAAAAATAAATAAATAAATAAAACCAGTGAATATGAATTAAATTTTTTCTGTGACTCAGATAAGTAAAATATGTATCCTTGACAGATTTTTCTTTTTCAATACCAACAACTTTAAGTATAGTAATTTGTCAAATTTTTTAGCCTGGAATGTGTTAAAGAAGACACCTTAGCTAGGATGCAAGCCAAAAAAGATGAAACTACATAGTCCAAACAGGAAAATCTGTTGCATAACTCTTTAGAAGAAGAAATCAGTATGGAATCAAGGATATCACGCTGTATATATTTTATAAATAGATGGATCATAAAAGAAGAATGTTATAAATTTTATAATTAAGTAACATTATCTGGATATAAAAAGCTACAGAAATTAAAAGGAACAGAGAAATTTTGGTTGCAAATAACCTAAAATCCAACTTAGAATGGCTAACATATCATCAAAAGGAGATCTACTCTTCCTGATATGAGGAAGTGGAGATGCAACGTGGGGAGGTTTGGGGGGTAGGAAAAGAATAAATGAAACAAGATGGGCTCAGGAGGGAGACAAACCATAAGAGACTCTAAATGTCACAAAACAAACTGAGGGTGGTTGGGGGCAAGGGGATAGGGAGAGGGTGGTTGGGTTATGGACATTGGAGAGGGTATGTGCTATGGTGAGTGCTGTGAAGTGTGTAAACCTGGCAATCACAGATCTGTACCCCTGTGGCTAATATTGCATTATATGTTTATAAAAAAATTTAAAATTTTTTTTAAAAAAGCTGTCTAGAGCTGTACTGTGAGTTCAAAGCCTGGCTCCCTTACTAGCTTCATGACCATAAACAAATTACTTAATTCTCTGTGCCTTAGTTTCTTCAGCTTATTTTGCACATAATAATAGTAACCACATATTAAAATTATTATGGCTCTTATATGAGTCATTCATGTAATCATTTAGAACAATGCAGATTATATAATTATTATTAATCAAACCTGTTAAATGCCTTAGGAGATAGGCTTTTGACGTATGGTACATTCATGTGTTTGTATATGTATACATATATATGCATATAGATTATATAGATTAATAAATATTTAAAACATTTCCCAAATAAAAATCTTGCTTTTTTCCCCCATCATCCTCATTTTGGTTAAGCTTTTTGTCTTTTAGTACCTCATTTCATCTAAATTATCTTATGTTGATAAAAGATTAATTCTTAATATACCATGTTTCTGTTCACCAATCTGCCATTTCTAGCATTGCTAAGGCATTAAATTCTGTTGACCATCCTAGTATTCAAGACCTTTCAGAAATTTACTCTTTCAAACCTCTTTCTTCACGTGTTCAAGTTGGACTAATTGAGGTTCTCTGGAGTCACACTTTTTCTAGACTTGAAGTCATTTCTCAGGCTGCTTTCTTTTCCTTAAGTCTACTTAAAATAACACTTGCTCTGTAAAGAATTTCCAAATTTTTGACAACCAGATATACAATGGAAGTTATTTTAATAAATCTCCAGTGACAGAACTTAACTAACTAACATCTCTGTTCTCTCAAACATTCAACCACTGCATGCCTGTGTAGCACCCACTGCCCAAGCCCCAAAGTTTGCACAGGTTGACTCATGTTTACAAATAGTGAATTACCTTTGTTCCCCAAAATATGTCAATTACATTTGTTATTGTAATTATGAAGTTTAGATTTCTTACTAATTCATTAAACTTACATACAAAACCAAAGAACATTATATCTAAGAAAAAGAAAATGAAGTTGAAGTTTTTTGGTTGCAATTTGAAAGTAAATAATTGAAAACCCTACTGTTGAATTCATGTTTAGACTTATTTAAGAACTCGGGGGGAAAAACTCTTGAGTTATTCTGCACTCACATTGTTTCATTAGTATTTTAAAATTCTTCATAAAAACAGAAATAGGAAATTCTAGTTAGTAGCTTATGTCTACTATTTATATAAGAAATACAACACATGAATATTGTAAAACATGAATAGAATATCCTTACTAATAGAAAACTCCCGAACTCTGTGTTAAAATGTAGACAAATTAGTTTTCTTTCCCCTGTTTAAAATTGAATTTAAGTATCTAGGTGAATATGTATTTTTAATTAATTCTTTGCCTTAAAAATATTCATCGGGGTGCCTTTGTGGCTCAGTCTGTTAAGCAGTTGACTCTTGATTTCAGCTCAGGCCATAATCTCAGAAGCCCCCCATCAGGATCTGTGCTGGGGGTCGGGGAGGCTGCTTGAGATTATCTCTCCCCCACCCCCTTCCCCCACATTCATGCATTCTCTCTCAAGTAAATAACTAAATATTTTTTTAATTATTAATCAACTTCCTGTATTAATCCATTAGATGAATCTGAATCAATTATATTATTACATATATGTTATTTTGTCAAACTTCTATTAGATGTTCAGAAGCTAGGGATATAAGGATGATAACCCAGGTTTTAAAAATATCTCTTGAATGAATTCAGAGTCTATTCAAAAGACAAGAATAAACATAATTACAAAATATTGAGGTAAATGCTAATGAAGATTTTCATAAAGTACTATTTCTCCGTGAGTATCTCTGCCAAACTCTTATATAAACTGTGAATATCTTAAAGGTCAGGGTTATTTTTACTTCGTATTCTACCAGATAAAGATTGTTGAGTGGAATTGAACTGAACTGATTTGAGACAAGGTAACTAAACTGATAAAAATTTATAACATCTAGAGAATTGTAGAATGTAGAAGTAATTTTGCACTGTGCATAAATAAGAACATATTGCCTTATTTTGTTTATCACAACTTCAGGAAAAAATATATAGTTTAACGGTTTTTTTTATGTTTCCTGTACTGAATAATAATACTAGATGTTGATTGAGTCCAAGATCCAAGCACTAACTATATGTTTCACAAGTATTAACTCAGTTAACAATAAAACCATGTGAAGTGAATTCTAATATTATTCTCCACCCAAAATAGGCTGATTTTGTCAAGGTAACAGAGTAAGTCTAAAACCAGAATTTAAACCCACACAATAAGGCTCCAGAGACTCTGCTTCCATTTCTACTGAGTATTTGTTCATTCTGTGGGCAGTTTCTGAGGGCATGCTTACTGTCAATTATTGTGCAGGGGTTTGGGGAAAAAGAATGAACAAAACATAATTCCTGCATTCAGAGAACTTGTATTCTGACAAAGGGAGGCAAAGTAAACACATATGGAAAACTAGTGTAAGTATTATTTTAGATATACTCACAAAAATTACAAAGCAAATGATGCTAATCTACTGGAGACTGTAACCTCTAAACAGGGTCCTACATAAACTATTACAGTTTTATAATAATCTGAGCTTCAAAAAAAAGGTTAAGAAACTCAGCAATGGGTTTGGGTGCTTGGGTGGCTCAATTGGTTGGGCGACTGCCTTCAACTCAGATTATGATCTTGGAGTACCAGGATCGAGTTCTGCATCAGGCTCCCAGCACCATGGGGAGTCTGCTTCTCCCTGTGACCTTCTCAGCTCTCATTCTCTCTCTCATACTCTCTCAAATGAATAAATAGAATCTTAAGGAAAAGAAAAGAAAAGAAGAGAAAAGAAAAGAAAAGAAAAAAACGAAACTCAGCCGTGATCAATGACTTAAAACAAACAAAAAAGTAGATGGAGAATACAGTTACAGATATATATATATATATATATATATATATATTTTTTTTTTTTTTTTTTACATTTTGTAGGGATATCTAATGCACCACTATAAAATTCCTCTAATTATATGTGGCTTATATAGAGGATATAAAATTGTGCAAACTGTTATATCATGTGGACTAATGTGGACTAATAAGCACAGAAGAATGCTCTTCTGTGATGCAATGTAAGTAGATACTAATTTCCCATATGCTGATTTATTTTGAATCAACTATGAATTTTGATCAGGGATGAGAAGGATCCATTTTTTTTTTTCTTTTAAAAGCGTGCAACAGCTAATACAAATTGCCTGAACTGGAGAAGAAAATAGGAACTTTAAAATTTGTTTACATTGTCAGTATTTTATTTCACTGTAAAAGATAAATTTTAAGGGCAATGCTATGAGGAAACCAAGATAGTAAAACATCTATTTTAAGCACTGCCAAAGGAAATAAAGTATGTGCTGACATTACACATAAAACTTTATTTCATAAAATATTTATGCTTCATCATGCTGCTAGTGATTAATAATTATGTAAGAAATGAAATACTGCCCATAACTTCAAAGATTTTTGAAGCAAAACAACATGTGGTCCTAGCTGTAGGCACATACACACTCCCATCCACACAAGGGCAGTCTTTTGTAATATAACCACTAAGTTGTAGCAACCAAGAATAAATGACCTGCTCTTATTTTATTTGCTAAATATAAACATTGAAATTGAGAATTCCAAATTTTTTGGTGCTAACTATTTTTAGTAAATGATAACCTGCTGGGTTCATCAAACATCTTAAATTTTACATTAGAAATTGATGCAGACAAAGCTCTAAAATTCATTTCCCTCTGCATGAATACAACCTAGTGTGTAAAACAAGCATAATATTCCAGAGGCTTCATACACAATTGCAACACTCAGACATACTGTGCGCGTCATACAGAATAGGCCCTGGGTTTGCCTCCTGTATTAGCCCAGGTTAGCTTGGGCTGCCATAAGGAAATACCAGAGCCTAGGCAGTTTAAACAACAGAAATTTGTTTTCTTTTTTTTTTTTTTTTTTGTAGTGATTCTTTTTTTTTTTTTTCCAATTTATTTATTTTCAGAAAAACATTATTCATTATTTTTTCACCACACCCAGTGCTCTATGCAAGCCGTGCCCTCTAAATACCCACCACCTGGTACCCCAACCTCCCATTTGTTTTCTAATTGTTCTGGTGGCCAGAAGTCTTCAATCTGTGTGCCAGCATGGCTTGCAGACTACAGTTTTTTCACTGTGTTCTCATAGGACAGAGGGAGAGAGAGGGCTCTTGTTCTTTCTCTTCATAAAAAACACCATCTATTGGATTAGGACCCCACCCTTACATCCTCTTTAACCTGAACGCCTCCTAAAAGCTCCATCTCCTAAAGTCACATTGGAGTTTAGAGACTTAGTATATGGGATGGGATGGGAAGGTGGGTGGAGGGTGGAGGTGTTCCTAACCTGTTCCTTTTTCTAAATACCTTCCTTCTTATCCATTTTTATCCTTCTCCAAACAAAACTCACAATCGACTTAGATGATTACACATTTTTCTGAACTGACTGATCTCAGAAGACAATGCTGAGTAGGGTAAACAATACAAGTTGATCCTACGTTCAAACCTGGGACAGGGAGATTCCCATTTAAGCTCCTTCCCTTCCTCCAATGCTGCCTCTTTCCCTAGCATCTTTTCACAAGCACATGTGACCATGGTTCTGCTTTACCAGTATCCATACTATGGGCAGGAAGAAATGTTCCTTAGGGGATCATTTCAAAGGTCTGAGGCTTTAAGCTTGTGCAGAGGAAGGCTCTCTGCTCAAACTCAGGCTGACTCTGAGAGCTGACAGTGGATCACCATATTCTGGAAGGGAAATGGTTAGTTCTCAGGTTCTGGTTCAATCCCTGAACCAGTTAGAACTGAGGCTGTGCTAGTTAGCTGAGAAGGAAGCCCATATCCCTGCAAAGGCCAAATGAAGAAACAAATTATTCCTATTAGTGTGATTTTTAACCAGGCACTTAAGAATTTATTTCTGAAAATATTTGACTTGTTCTCAGCCATAGCAGTTGTAAATAGTGCCAGCTCCAATTATTTCTTTTTCATTCTGGTTAACCCCCCTGATGGAAGGGTGACTTGGAATCTGGTTTATCTTACCCTACTGGTGGATCTAGGATTGGCTTCTCTGCCTTTCCTTCTGCCTGTGTCCTTCTGAACTGTGCTAATTTCTGTTTCTGTGCTCTGCATTTTCTTTTACAGTTTGGTGAAAAAGATGTATATTCTACACTCTTTGTCAAAAGAGAACTTTTCTCTTTGTCAAAAGAGAACAATGTGTTTCCCATTGTATATCAAGGTAACAATACTGTGTGATATAATTCAGCATGACACTAGATAAAGCAACTTAGGGGACACTTCTCTTTAACTCTTCCCCTCCTTGTCATATAAGCTACACCATCATCTTATTTCAAGACATTATAAATTTTTGAATTGTTTTAACATCTTTTTAACACCTTCTTGGCTTCTCTTCCATCAACCAATTCAACTATTAGTGCTCACGTTATCTTTTTATAGTTTGAAGTTACTTGCCTAGTCAGAAGCATTCAGTGAATCCCATTGTCCTTAAGATTAAATGTTTACTTTTTAATTTTCAATTTTTCACTAGTTGGCCCCTCACTTTTTTAGTTTTATTTTTTATTGTGATACAAAATCAAACCCATTTTTGCTAATCTGGGATACCCACCCCTCCTTCCTTCCTCCCTCCCTTCTTCCCTTCCTTCCTTCCTTTAAAGATTATTTATTTAGACAGAGAAAAAGAGAGAGGGAGTGGAAGTGGGGGGAGAGAGACAAGCAGACTCTGAGCTGAATACAGAAACCCATGACCTCGAGGTCATGATCTGAGCTGAAATCAAGAGTCAGATGCTTAACCAACCAACTGAGCCACCCAGGTGCTCCTGGGCTATTTAATTTTTCTGAACTGAACTTCCATCATGATCCACATCATATCCATTTCCTCTTCTTCTTTCTCTGCTTGGTCTTACTTCTCTTTGTCTTTTTCATATTTCTCTTCTTTCTTAGACAGTCACACATCTTGTTTCATTACATAGAAGCTTATTTGGTCTATGCAAGTTTCCAGTATTGCTTGATTTTATTTTTTTCCTCATATCACACCCTGCTCCCATCACCTATGCTTCTTTCCAATCTAGATATGTTGTTACATGTTCTAAGTTCTTTACTCCTTACTTCCCAGGTGTCACAGCATCCTTTTGATCTTGTGTTTCTTGATGGAATACATTCTTGAGGAGTCTAATCAGAGGGTCTGTTTATGATAAGCTTTCTGAGACATTTAGTGTATTCCTGATAATAGAGTCACTAGTCTCCAGATTGTTATGATAGTTTAGCTTATAAAAAACAAAAACAAACAAAAAACAAAAACAAAAAACTTGTATGTTTAAAGTTCTTTTCCTTCAACAAGTAGAAAATATTACTTTACTGTCTCCATCCAATAGTAATCTTGAGAATTTTTTTTCTTATTCCTTTATAGGTTCTTTCTTCCTTTTTTTTTTAATAAAGATTTTATTTATTTATTTGTCAGAGAGAGAGGAAGCACAAGTGGGAGGAGCAGAAGACAGAGGCAGGGGCAGAGGGAGAAGCAGACATCTCACTGAGCAAGGAGCCTGATGTGGAACTTGATCCCAGGATGATCTGAGCCAAAGACAGATGCTTAATGACTTGAGCCACCCAGGTGTCCCTATAGGTGATTTCTAACACATTTTATAATTTTTTCTCTGTTTAATGGTTTGAATTTCACTATAATATGTGGTTTTAAAACATTAATCTTGGTTGACTTGCTATGAGTCTTTCAACCTGAAATGCCGAATCTTTTTCTAATTATAAAAAGCTATTGGTCTTGAGGGTAACTGGGTGGCTCAGTGGGTTAGAGCCTCTGTCTTTGGCTCAGGTCATGATCCCAGGGTCCTGGGATCGAGTCCCACACTGGGCTTTCTGCTCAGCAGGGAGCCTGCTTCCCCCTCTCTCTCTGCCTGCCTCTCTGCCTACTTGTGATCTGTCAAATAAATAAATAAAATCTTTTAAAAAAAAAGCTATTGGTCTTCATTTGTCAGATTTCCTTTATGTTTGTTTATGCATTTTTTCTTACTTTCTGGAACACAGATAATAACTTGTTGTCATATATTGACTTTTATCTCTCATATCTATTAACTTCTTTTTTTTTTTTTCATATCTATTAACTTCTATTTTGAAAAAGATTCCATAGGTTCTGGGTTTGTTTTGTTTGGTTTTGTTTTCCAGCTGTATCACTCTGCAATTCACTCCATCTACTGAGTTTTTAATGTAACTATTATACCTTGAAAACTTTTCTTTATAATTTGTTTCTGCTTCACATTTCAATTTTCCATCCTTACTTTTTAAAAAATATAAGCGTGCTTTTTTTTTTTTTCTATATACTTTGCTTCATCTGATTCATTAATTCTGCCTTGTTGAATCAGGTATTAAGCAGTAGTATTTTCATGACAGAGGCCACACTGCTGATGCACTGCTATTTTCCCTGTGAATTTATAATCCCCTCGGGGTGTTAATATCTCAATTGATAATGTGTATCTAGGTGAGGTTTATAACACCTGTGCCCTACCTTATGTCCCTATGCAAAATCTAGGACACCTACTAGGAGAAGGGAATATGCTTGAGCACAGAAAACACATTTTTTTAACATATGCTTCTGCTGAGATTCATTTTTTTTTTCCATGAGCTTTTCCTTATATTATTTTTATTTACTTTAGGATGCAGAAGGACATGCTGAAAGGAAAACATTCTCAGGGTTGGCCGGTCTATCTGCTCCTGTTTTAAAGTATTTCTGTCCCAGTCACTATAAAGTTTCTTCGCTGACCTAGACTTCTTGGAGGGTTCTCACTTGTAGGGCCTTGGATGTGGCAATGTTCTATAGATTGAACCAACTCTATATTCTAATAGAATATTCTAAATTCTATAGATTGAACCAACTCTGGATTTTGTGATGTTTCTAGCCCATATTAGTGTATCATCTATCAAAACCCTAGGCAAGGCCTAGCTCAGGAGCCACCATCTCTAAAAGCTATAGTCAATCACTTGTAGCTATAGGGAATCTATAATTTAAACAATACAGATATTTAGTTAATCAGAATATTACATTTTTTGAAGATTTCAATGTGTTTTTATTATATTTTTTATATCCTGTATGTATCTCTGCTAAAAAATGTGTTGGCCAAAATTATAATTAATATTCTAAACTCTATTCACTATTTCAGAAAAGACTCAAGTGTTCCTTCTAGCTAGAATAAGCTGTATGTTTCACTGTATATAAGGAAAAGGTGTAGAGAGTGTTTGGGCTTAGTTGAATAAAGGAACATCAAAAATTTGGGGATCAAGTTGCTCATCAGTCATAGAGAGAAAGTCATTTCCCCTGCAACATTTATTAGACCCGTATCTGTGTCAGATACTATAACAGAGATTACTTTAGCCTTTGAAATAGCTAGGTGAGATCCATTTCTCTAATTAACAGATGATTAAACTGATGGATAAGAAATCTGGTAACTGATCAAAGCTCACCGAGCTAATACTTAACAATGAAAGAGGGTTTTTTGTTTGTTTTGTTTTAAGATTTTACTTATTTGACAGAGTGAGCAAGAGCAAGGAGAGCAGCAGAGAAGAGAGGGAGAAGCAGACTCTCCGCTGAACAGGGAACCGGATGGGGGACTTGATCCTTGGACTCTGAGATCATGACCTGAACTGAAGGCAGCCACTCAACCAACTGAGCCACCCAGGCACCCCACAATGGAAGGATTTAAATTGAGGTGTCTCATATCCTTTGCCAAATAATGTAAACATTCCTTAACAAATAGCTCCAAACACTGGTATGGGTCCATGGAAGCCCCAGCTTGAGGAATTGGGTCTTCTAGCCATTGAGAATGACCTCCTTCCAGTTGAAGACTGTTTCAGGTCTGTAACAACTTCAGCAAAAGTGTATAGTCAGGGCAACTGTGAAAACTTAGTTTCCTTACAGGCTCAGTTTTAGCTACTAAGGCAGAATCAGAGTTTTGCTGATCTGCCAGAGTCATGTGCTTCTATTTAAGGAGGCTTGGATTTAGCTGAAAAGTAAAGTGGTATGCATGGGGGAGGGGGTCAGAGGGGGTGGTTAGAAATGTCTCTTTGCCATCTTTTCAAAGCACACCATTCTGCCCAGATAAGGTCGCTGCAGTTAGAGGGACCAGAGTGGGAGAACAGACAACCAAATTCTTGCTATCATTTTATGTAACATAGATAATTGGGGGAGGGGATGTTAGCTAATTGAAGTTGGAATAAATCATAGTCACATGCATTTTGAGACTAGTGGGAAAAAACTACATTATTTCCATTCTGACTTCGCATCTTTACTACTGACATTTTATTTTATCACAAAATTCAGTGCTATTCTTGAAATCCAATCTTCTATTGCCACTAAAATGAGTTTCTTTAATGCAACTTGTGAATTCTATTATCTATCATAAAATTACTTCAGAAACAATTGTTTTAAAAATACAACTTGGGACTATTTTGCATTTCATTTTTAACTCTGAAATTAGTCACCATTTTTAGAAATTTTCAACACATAGGCCCTTATAATCAAGCAGTGTTCGTGCTTTCTCTGCCATCTCACAGTAGTTGGTAGCTAGTTATAAGTTAATTTGGTAGACATAACTATAAACTCAAAAAAATTTTGATAATTTAAAAAATAGATTTTCTGTAATCAGTTGCAAAGGAGATTCATGCACAAGCATAAGTGGTAGCTAACAGAATTTGGGTATTGTTTTGTAATGAGTGCACTTAACATATCTATATCTGATACTAGGTATTACAATTAAGGAAGGAGATTTGGTGACATTTAAATTCACTGTGTCTGATCCTCAGTTTTTGGGTTGAGAGACTAAAATCTGTAGTATAATCAGAGTTTACCTGGATTTCACATCCTAGAGAATTCTAACAAAACTCAATCATGACCGATGCACGTAGCAAAATGCCCGTAAAATTTGTACCTCAATTTTTTGACAAGGGTTACATGCTTGTACCTACAACTTTCGTGCCATCCCCTCCTTGGTGTCGGGCTATCTGGAAAACAAACTAGTAATCAATTGGCAGCTGGGTAGCAGCTGGGAGAAAAGGAAAGAGTAAAACTGCTCTGCACAAGAAATAAATAGAAATTTGATGGGCACAAGTGTGACAAAGCAAAGGAGTTTAAGGATGTTGGAGTTATTGAAATCAATGGTACTGATTGTATAAATTCCCCTGTATTGTTGATTAACTAGAATCTCCCAGTCTACTGTAAGTATCTCTAATTTACTCCTTTGTCTTTTACACAGGCAGTGTGTTTGGAGCTAAGTAAACAATGAATACAACCTGTTTACATGTTGTGGACTCTTGTCTCCTGAGAGCTTCAGTTGTTCTTTGTCCATTTTGAACCCTGTGTCTTATTTCAATAATGAAATAGAATAACCCAAATCTAAAATTAAAGTAAAGAAGAATTTGTTCTACAGACATTTATTAAAAAATGAGATAATCTTATTTAATTTAGAGATCACTTTACATGACCGGATTCTCTTCACTTACCTTACCTTTTTCGTTGTTTGCCATTGCCCTATCATTTCCCCTCTTGTTTCAGCTTGTTTTGATTTAATCATGAATCTTACTAAAAATTCTTAGTTATTGGAAATTGATGTTTATTTTTATTCTTCTGTTCTAGACATGCATCTAACTTAAAATCAAACATGTGTGTTACCCAGGCTCCAACAGCCTTCTTAGAAATACCTCTATTTTTCAGACTGATGAGAGGCTACACTAAATATGTTATTTGCCCCATTGCTTATTCGTATTAGGCAGTAAAGGGCCTTTGATTCAGCAAAGGCAGCTGGTGATATGACAGCAACGTAAACCACTATCATGGCTATAAAAAAAGACAAATTAAGTTCATAACTGTGGCCATAACCTTAATCTAATAAAATAAAACAAAATAAGGCCCACTGTAGTGTTTTTATTGCCATCTGTTACTAAATACTTCTTTCAGATGATTCTGGAACAGCTTCATAGCTTTCACACCGAGCCGGCTGTCTATGAAATGCAAAACTCAGAGGAATTAGAGAAACATTAAATGAATTCACATAACAAATGCAAATCCTCTATGTTCAGACATGCTAGACTCTTAATTTATGCTCTCTGCATTTGCTCTGAAAGTGATTGCTATACTGGTAAGAAGTCAGCAAGAAACTGTGGATGATCATTTCATATACTCTACATTTATATGGGGCTTATGACCTTTATATAATTTAAACATGGCTGTTCTTCATCATTCATCTTTGAAGAAGCCACCCTTCCAGTTTATGGAGGGTAAAATTGAAACACAGGAACTATGCAACACATTATAGCATTGAGCTAGGACAGACCAAAATAATGTATGTTCATGGTGCTAGGAATAATGGGTCACCAACAGGGCAAGAGTAGACTCCACCTCAATTATACTCCACTCAACAGGAGAGCCGGTGCTTATTATTTGATGGTTATTGTTTGACAAGACTGCTGAATTTTGTTCAGTCATTTGAAGAGTGGTAGAGATGGAATGAAGGAAAGATATTATTTTTTTTACAGTAAATCTATGTACTTCCGTCTGGCCCTTGCTCTGTACCTCTGTGGCAGGGGGAGGGGGGCAGCTTGTCCGTTTTCCTAACACTGTGAAATGCTTGAGTAAAGAAAGCATATAAATTATTATCCAAAATAAGACACTTTCAAGAGTTAAAAGATGAGTACTATTAATAATTATAATATGGCACCACAACTATTGGTGCCACAGATATAAGATGGGTGACATTCTGTTTTAAATCATTTTAAATTTAATCTTTCATTATGCTTGATATGTATCTATTTTACCTCCTAGCCAGCTTCTATTCATCATTCTTTTGAAAATATAAACTGTGCTAAAATAAGGAATTTACCATTTTTTTGTTCCAAAAGATATTGCCTATTAAATACCCCAGAACTGAAAAAGAGTGGGAAAAAAAATGATCATCACATTTAGTTTTATTTAAATTTCTAATATAAATATACATATGTATATGTCTGTATGTCTATGCATGTATATTTCTCTAGGTGTATATGTATACACATATGTATATTGGATATGTGTACACACTTAATTTTTCTGTCTTGTTTAGATGTCATTGCTTAACAAAGTATATTTTGTCATTTGCTAAATGATCACCCAGTATTAAATATGCTCATTATTAACCTTTTCAAAAACCATACTCTGGAATGAAATAATTTACTTGAACTCAGGAATCATATAGGCTATCTTCACAGAAAGAGATAGAAAATATTTGTTTTTTAATTAGAACATTTGTTTTTTAATTAAAACATTGATTTGAAATGGCCAAAAATACCCAATTACTGTCTCTAGAATCTCATGGGGAAAAAATCCAAACCAAAAACAAACCAACAAAATAAACAGAAGCCCTAATTGCTAAAACTGGAAACATGGCAGAATAGGAATAGAATAAAATTAAATTCAATTCTGAGCCACCTGACTTTAAAAATTAATACTTTTTAAAATTTCTCCTGATTGAGGATGCAATTGGTCCCCAAACCTCAGATAGACCCATTTGTAGGGGTAAGTCAGTGGGTATGGTGTTGGAGAGAGAATGCAGTAGGGCCTGATAATAGCTAGGTTAGTCTAATCATCTATTATGCATTCTCAAATTTAAATCTGTTTGCCAATTTTGCTTTATTCACAATTTTTTTGAAATTTATTATTTTAAAGCTGTATTGGTAAACATTCATCTGCCCATTATAAACAATAAAAATTATGATGTATTTATTTTTATTTCCTTGTAAATTATAATTTTCTTCCCAGTTTGTCATTTTCCTTACTCTTTATCATACCTTTTATATAGAAAATTAAATTTTTTCCTGCATTCAGTAAGTTGTTTTCTTCATGAGTTTTAGCTTGGTTGAAAAACCTGTCCAAAAAAAAAAGAAAGAAAAGAAAAACCTGTCTTTAATATTATAAACACTTGCTTTCATTTAGATACATTAAATATTTTTAACATCCATGTATTTACCACTTAAATATCATTTGAAATTTATTTTATATAAGAAATGATAAAGGATTATAAGTTTTTCAAATCGCAAAGAAATTAGGACTGTAGATTAACAAGATTAAATGTGCATGACTAATAAGACTAAAGTGCAAATATCTACTCCTGCTTGGAAGAGTTAAACTGAATTAAGATATGTTTGACATTAAAATTTATTTTTATTTTAAGATTTTAAGCTAAAGAATGAATAACAAAAATAATTATTGACTCTGATGTGATTCTTGCTGAAAATAGTCATACAGAGGAGGGGCTTCATTACAACATTATCTACTCCACGTGTAGATTACTCTTTTCTCTGTAGTTTGGAGAGCCTTTGAAGGGATTTAGTACTTTTGCAATGATGTTACTGTTTTTTTTTTTTAACATTTTATTTATTTATTTGACAGAGAGAGAATGAGTAGGGGGAGTGGGAGGGGTAAAGGGAGATGGAGAAGCAGACTCCAGGCTGAGCAGTGTGCCTGCCACCGGGCTTAATTCCAGGACCCCAGGAAAACTGACTGAGCCACCCAGGCACCCCTTGTAATCTTGCTACTATTAAAAGTAAGTGGAACAGAACAAAATAGGTTGCAAGAAGTCCATTTAAGAACTTATCCTAGTAGATTCTGTAGAGAGAAGAGGATAGTGTAGGCAAAACTGGTGGTGGTGCTGATGGAGAGGACCACAGAGTTGTAGAAATTGAAAGCCTAGAGGTCCTATTAACAGATTCAAAGTGGTGAAGGAGAAATAAAAATAGAAAGGTGTCAAGGATAACCAACAGACATATCTATATTGACATATATATAACATATATCTGTAATATGCCATATGTTATCTCAGTGGTGAAGAACTGACAACGAGAAAAGGGAAGATTTACATGTAGAAAGAGCTGCAGAAATCTCCAGGCAGGTATAATATGGCAAAGTGCAAGTGTAATGATATATAGTGCATGAAGATTAATTATCTGAAGAGATTCTCTTCCTATTGAACTATAGAGTTTCTGAAAGAAACTATAGAGTTTCTTTCCTATTGAACTATAGAGTTTACTTTCAGAAATCGTCCTTTAGCATGTGAAAAACTCCACAAAGACTAAAATATGAGTTGGTAGGAATTAATATTTGATATTCCAGTAAGAATTATTTTTTGCATGGTAGAAAGAAAGTGTGTCAATAAAGCACTCAATTAACTTAGGGCTTTCTCTAAGAATAAAGTCTAAGACATGGACACTTTAATTGGCTTGTACTTAAGGAAGAAATTTCCTTATATATGATTTGTCATATAGGAAACGTTGGCCTTTTAATAAGACACTGATCCATGTAGCAAGAGAATAAGATAGCATAAGTGGATAAAGGAAAGAGGAATCATTGAGATGTTGAAGAAAATGTCACTTGCATCATATTTTCCCCAAGCCTGACACTGATTCTATATTTATGTTGTTATATTACAATTAATTATTGAATTATTAAATAAATTACTGAAATAATTAAGATTATACTTTATCAAGTATAAAATTATAAATGGTAACAACAAAAGCATATTTAACCAATATTTAATGTTTTCATTTTCACATATTTGACTCAATACCATTGACTCAATACCACTCAATGTCACAGAAGCAGACCGACACACGCAAACAGTTTGAGAAGATTAAGCTGTTAAACTCTTTCTCAGAGATCACTGAGTTGAGAGGGGGGGAAAGTACTGGAACACATCTCTGAGATTTTTTTTCAAGTGCTTAATTTTAGTACTAGCTAGAAGAGACACAATAGTACAAAATGTTATTAAAATTTTGATTTTGTATACATCTTCTATATTGGAGGTATAAGAAAATGCTTTAAGAATAAATTGTGTCAGAGAAAGACAAATGCCGTATGATCTCATTCGTTGTGGAATTTAAGAAACAAAACAAACAAGCAAAGGAAAAAAGAGAGAGAGAGAGAGGAAAAGGAGGGCAAACCAAGAAACAGACTCTTAACCGTGGAAACAAAAGTGATGCTCACCAGAGGAGAGATGGGTAGAGGGTGGGTGAAGTGGGTGATGGGGATTAAAGAGTGCACTGATCATGATGAAAAAAATACATAAAATAAAAAACAGTAAATAAAATTGCAGTTTCCTTAATAGTTAAAAAAATTATGTGTACTGGATAGCAATGTCCACTTGCAAACATATGTGTGCAAACTGGCAGAAAACTAGTGAAAAAAATATGTTTTAACTACTTCAAAAAACAAAATACCCCACCCCAAATTAATTCTAAAAGTGAGCAGGAAGCAGCTGCTATTCCTAGTCAGTCCAATGATGATGAGTATTTCAAAACCAATGATGCTTTTTTGCATCATCTATTAAAAAAAAAAAAAAGAACTTTGTAAATATTTGCCAGTGACCATAGAATGCTTAAAAAGTTAATAGCAAATACTTAGCATTTCCATGGAAAATGAACATTTCCATTTATTTATTAATTCACTCATTCATTCATTCAATAGTGTTTTTTCCTAGAGAAATCCATCATTCATTCATGTGTATATAATTACTATGATAATAGCTAACACATGTACAATGAATTACAACTACTAATGTAAATATAATTTTAACATATAAATATATGTAAAATACATAATATATTTAAATATTACATTTATAAAAATAAAACAGTAAAATTAAATTAGTAAAAAATGTAGTCATTGGAACAAATATTGTTCACAATTTTTTTTTAAAGATTTTATTTATTTATTTGACAGAGAGAGAGAGATCAGAGTAGGCAGAGAGGCAGGGAGAGAGAGGAGGAAGCAGGCTCCCTGTTGAGCAGACAGCCTGACGCGGGGCTCCATTCTAGGACTCTGGGATCATGACCTGAGCCGAAGGCAGAGGATTAAACCCACTGAGCCATCCAGGCGCCCTCGTTCACAATTTTTAACAACCAAAGTACATCCTAATACCTCAGAGTCATCTTTGAGAAATACTTTGATGAAAAAATATTTTTCTTTTATGTAGATTTAGAATTTTAAATTTAAAGATTCTAGGATCACTCTAGAGGACCTTTCTAGGGACAGCTAATTCTATTCAGCAGAACTCTAACTTTTAGAAGCCCAACAAATTCATTCCTGTCAAGGTGAGGGAAGGCTTTCACTGTTGCTATGGAGTACTTTAAAAGATTTGTCTCTTATAAATGAATGAACCACAGTAACTCATAAGTGAACATTATATTCCATGTAAACTTAAAAGTAAATCAGTTTTCTTTGATTTTAAATTGCAATTAACCACTTGAAGGAAAGCAATTTAAATGTAACAGTGCTTTCTTTGACCTTAGATGAGGTTTTATAATTTATAACAAAGGAAAAACTCTCTCCACTTCTTATTTTTTCTCTTAGCAAAAGTATGAAGCATTTAGAAGGTCGGTGCTATGTTCCTGTTCACTTACATTTATCTGGCTCTTCTAGTTCTACATATAAACATAATCTGTAATGTAGAAGTTACAATTATTTGAACACTTCTGTCTTCCTTCAGCATTATACAGTGAAATTTAACAAGGTACAGATGCCTAGGTACAGATGACTAGGTGGCACAACTGGTTGGGACCCCAACTCTTGGTTTCAGCTTGGGTTATAGTCTTAGGATCATGGGATCAGTGTTGTGCTGGGCTCCGCATTCAGCACAGAGTCGGCTTGAGATTCTCTCTCCCTCTGTCCCTCGCCCACCCCCAAATAAATAAGAGAATCTTAAAAAATACATTCTAGGATTACTCTATAATAGCCACTTTATATTTATAGGGAATGTCAATGTCATCTAATCTGGTTTATTTCTCAATATCATGAAAGTGATAAGTTTATGTACCAGGGCTGTTGTTACTGAGTTTATATTTCATTCTCAATAATATAACAATAAATCTGAAATTCACACTTACCTCCCCAAAACACACACATGTATACATATACTCAGAATGATTCAGGGTATAGAGGCTATTATCCCAAGCTTTTTGTGTGATAATAGTACTCTTGGAAGCAAAATTAAGAGGAAGAGAGAATACAAACTATTTTTTTAAAGAATTTATTTATTTATTTGAGAGAGAGCAAGCAAAAAAGAGAGAGGGAGAGAGAGAGTGTGCACAAGCAGGGGGAGCGACAGGCAGAGGGAGAAACAGACTCCCTGCTGAGCAGGGAGCGCAATGCGGGGCTGGATCTCAGGATCCTTTGATTATGACCAGAGCTGAAGGCACACGCTTAACCAACTAAGCTACCCCAGTGCCCTGAGAATACAAACTATTTTGTATTGGTGAGAGTACTACAGCTAAAGACCTAAATAAAACTAAAATCAGGACACATTGAAAGGTATCTAGAATGTATTGCCATTCTAGAAATTGATGGTGTCACCAAACACCTGGTATGGATTCTGACAAATACATCATCTGTATGTAAAGTAAAAGAAAAGCACATTTATGGAGTTGGTTTAGTTTTGTTGTAGCGGGAAGTAATTTTTGTGAATACAACAAAATGTGGCCTCAAACTGCAAAGAATACGTAGTTGGCCCTATTGTCCAGGTACCTGCGTATATTATACTGAGTATAAGTTGCATGGTTTTATTGAGGATATCACAGATGTTTACAGATTAAAGACCATTTTATTGGGAAAGGGCTTATAATCTTATATCTACCATTAATTTGACTGGGTTCAAGTACTAGACACTTATGCCCTCTATAACAAGAAGGGCTTTGATTCGTATGATCTTTTCTCTCTCAAAGTTATTATGAGGTAGAGCAGTCACTATTTGAGTCACAAGATGGACTCCACATGAAAGAGTTTCCTCACAGTTCGTTCTCAGGCAGCCTATTCACCGCATCACTCTCCTGGCAAGATGAACATGAAAGCAAAGCAGGTAATAGCGGGTAGGAGTGGAAGGATTTTATATCCAATCTTTCTGATAGTCTATGAATATTTTTGAAGGACACCGAGTGTACCTGAAGACAGTGAAGGAACACTAGGCTACCGGTTTCTAATGGCCCAGGCAATTCAGCCCTAACCCCAACTTGCAAATCTCACAGTAGTGCTGCTCATTTGAAAAATGCAGGTCCTACTGGGAGGGAATTCTAGAAATGAAGCTCCAGGTTTTTCTTCTACAATCAAGGAAGCATCATTCCCGTGGCTCTTGGGGAAAGAAATAAAGTTGGGGGGTGAGGGGAGGAAAAGGCAGTAAAAGAAAAGCTCCATCTCGAACAGGCTTTACCCTTGATGGAAAACGAGTGATTGACCAGCTACCAGTCTTAAGCAAGTCTCTGGGTAATCTAATCCTCTCGACTAAAGGGCTTGTCGAGGTTTTCCTTCCAATTCTGTGCCACTGCGCACCTCTGGGGAGGAGTTCTGGTAAATATAATTTTCTCTTTCAAAATACATTCCTTCAAGATTGCTGCCTCAGGCATCTGCCTTACTGACCCACTCCTTAATCCACATCTGATGACAGAAAATCAAAGCAGCTCACAGGAATTAAGTTGAAGGTGAGAGAGAGGGAGAGAGAAAGGGCAGACATGTGTTCTAATGACATAGACACAGGGATGAAATGAGGTAGCATGACTGAGTTCAGGGAAGAAAAGCAGCAGCAAACAACTCACAAAGCAGTAATGGAATTGATCTGTTTGAATGGAAATCTTGTGCAGTCTTTGAAGTAGAGTCCCAAGGAAACCGATGGGAGACAAGAGGACTCACTCGAGAGTATTCAGCCTCAGCTGAATCCACTAAAGGAACCATCAGTTAATGGCATCATTACCGACAGGATGGATGGTAAAACAAGGTTCAATTAACAGGCATTGTGATATTTCACCTGAAAAAAGTATTCGTACATATATTTTGCTATCTGCTTTTTGTTTGGCTAAGAATAGATGTACCATTAGCACAACTGAAAAAAGAAAGGCCAGAGGGAATTCAGTTACTTCTATACTGAGTGTTACTTTAGAATCTGGAAGAGCACCTTTTGTCACAAATTCAAATAATAATAGACTGTCTACTTTGCAAAACATTCAGCTTTTAACATTATCCTTGCGATTCTGCATAGGTGGTGCTAAATTTTTATAATGTTTTACTGATCTAATCTCTTAAGTGCAATTCTGTTTATTCTTCTTCTCAATATTCATTTCCAAACTGCCCTGAAACGTGACACTTTCTTCCAGCACTTGATCTTTGTAATACCAGTTCTATCAGTCTCAAAAGCAGCAAAATGGGACAGCAGCTTACAATTCTTACAGTGACATATTGAGAAGATTAAGCTGTCAAACTTTTAATGCTTTTTTGGATAGCTCTTTTCTTTTGGAAAATTTCAAAATAGAAATTCAGATTTTAGTAAGTAAATTAATTATAGCCCTTGCTTAAAGAAGGTACTATTGACAAAAGTATGTTTAGTTAATATTAACTGTATTTATGTCATTTAATTCTGAATAAAAGAATATGACTACACAGGTAGATTTTACAGCATAAAGAATGTTACTACAAAGGTAGACTGTAAAACCACATTGAGATAATGAGCTTTCTTATTTCAGACTTATAAAAAAAAAAAGAGTGACTTCAATTTGACAATTAGAATTTAAATATTCTAGAAAGTTCTTGTAGTTGTGATCTTTTATGATAGTTTCAAAGATTTGGCCAGGGAATAAACCTGTTTTATGTAAAATGGTGTTAAAAGTTTATTAAAAAAAATACATGCTAAGGGGTGCCTGGGTGACTCAGTCAGTTAAGCATCTGACTTTTGGTTTAGCTCAAGTCATGATCTCAGAGTCCTGAGATCAAACCCCACGTCGGGTTCCAAGCTGGTCATAGAGCCTGCTTGGGATTCTCTCCCTCCCTCTCCTTCTGCCCTTCCTACCCCCACTCACATGCACTCTTTCTGTCTCTAAAAAAAATAGATTAAAAAAAAAATAAAATTATATGCTAAAAATGATTTTTCTAGCACTGAAATGGAATACCTAGTTCATAGTTTATATGCGATAGCCTCCATGCATTGCTTCAGACTATTAAGTAGGTAATGCCATGCAGATGAAGTCAACACAGAGAAGACATTGTCAGTGACCTCTCTGCTATAAGATTTCACTTGGGAGCCCTTAGCAAAACCCCTACCCACTGTCTATTAATTCTCACATTTCTACCCTGAAGTATCAGATTAGCCTCCTCTTCCACCTTGTATGTCTCTCACCAGTGGCTCTCGTTGGAAGAATGGGAGTCCTACTGGAAAGGGATTCTAGAAATGGGGATCCAGCTTCTTCCTCTGAGGCTCAAGGGAGCACCAATTCTAGTGGCTCTTGTAGAAGGAAATTGGCTGAACTGGCAGCAGTCTAGCACAATGGTGTTGGCTGTTTTGTGTTAGGCGAGGGTGGCGAAAATTTAAGTTAGAAATGATAAGGAACAACACATTCCATATTCTTTTTAAGCATTAGAATGACAAATAGGTTTGTTTTTCAGGAAGTCAGGATTTTTCCACCCAGTGGTCGGTTCTGCTCATCACTTATTTAGAGATAGAGGTCAAAAGCCTTTTCTTTCCTGATGACTCCAATCTTTTTCTGATGAGCTTTTCATTCTGCTCATTCAGAGTTTTATATTCACTTCAGTCTATCTCCTATGTGTCAATTAATTTAAAGATAATTCTCTTTAATAAGTACATGTAAATCTCCTACCATGGAATTTCTGCATAAGCCAGAAACATTAGAGAATCCTAAAAAAATTTTAAAAATATGTGATCTCGAGTCTTTTAAGAGAGATTAGACTTGCAAAGATGGAATAATTATATATGAAATCTATTTATTAGAAAAATATAAATTAAGTAATAAATTAAATCACCTCATCAATCCTCTAGCCCTCTAGAGAATAAAAGTCATACTATTCCCATTTTTTTTTTTTTTTTTTGCTTTGCATTTAACATTTTCTAATTTAGTCATACTTGAAGTTTTCTATTGGTGGGGTAAGAAAGAGAGGTATGTGAACTTTCAATTCACTATAAATGCAAACAAACCAGTTATAAAGAATGATTAAGGCCGTAAATAATAGGATACAAAATTGTAGATTGTATTTCCAAACTTCTATTCAGAGTTCTAATTTCCAGGGTTTGCCAATTTTAGTCTTTGTACATTTGCATAATGCTGGTGGATTTTCTGTTACTCCAAGGCTGTTTTTTGTTTTATTATTTCAAGATCATATCTTTTGATTTTCTATAATAGAAAATGAGGAGTATATCCAACATCTCTCAATTCTAATGTCTTTTTCCCTCTTCTTTCAGTATTTTTATTTTGTTTTGCTACTCATAAGCTTCATAACTAAAATCTCACTCGATTCATCAAATTCTTAAAGTTCTTATTATCTCTCTATTAAATACAGTGATGAAATAATTTTGCCTCCAATTCTTTACCTAACTTAAATACTCAATTCTGTGTTACCCTTATTTGCTACATTGTGAAAAATTTTGTGATTTATGTTCTGATCTATAATCTTATTAAACTATCCATCATCCATTTAGAGTTAATTCTAAACTTTGACAATGTTGAAACTACATATTAAATATCATGATTGTTGGAAGATATCTTTAAAGAAATAAGTAGGAGATAAAGTTCTTAAGATACTACCAGTGAGGGCAGCATAATGCATAATGTAACAATATGGAGGTGAAAATACAAATGTTTTCTTCAAATTCTATCCGTTATATAAATTAATGCCCCCCAAAATGAAAAAAAAATTAAAAATGCCAAGTATCCTCTAGCTTTACATTCTGCACATTTTGTTCACAGTTCCTCCTCATTTGTTTATCTGGAATTTCTAATCATGTTCAATTCTGTTGACAAGAATTGTCTATATAGAGGGCGCCTGGGTGGCTCTCAGCTGGTAAAGCTACTGCTGTCGATTCAGTTCATGATCCCGGAGTCTCAGGATTGAGTCCTGCATTGGGATCCCAGCTTCACGGGGAGTGTGCTTCTCCCTCTGACCTTTTCCTCTCTCATGTTCTCTCTCACTGTCTCTCTTTCTCAAATAAATAAATAAAATCTTAAAAAAAAATTATCTATATGCTCTCAGCTTACTTTATCACTCCAATTCTCTTTTTGCTCAGTTGAATTCAGTTGCTTCCTGAGGTATTATTTTTGGAGCTTGTTGAATTATTGTTCTAATTTAGATCAGTTTATTTCTTGGATTATTAGATGGCATATCATCCTGGGATATTTCTCATAGTACTTACAGGTGAGGTCCACTGTTTCTTGAAATCTGTGATAGCTACAGAATTATAACAGTTTTATAATTTTTGTGTTCTATGGGAGCTCATCCTCCAGTAATATTTTATTTTTTTTTATTTTTTAAATTTTATTTATTTATTTGACAGAGAGAGATCGCAAGTAAGCTGAGAGGCAGGCAGAGAGAGAGGAAGGCAGAGAGAGAGGAAGGGAAGCAGGCTCCCTGCTGAGCAGAGAGCCCGATGCGGGGCTCAATCCCAGGACCCTGGGATCATGACCTGAGCCAAAGGCAGACACTTAACCCACTGAGCCACCCAGGCGTCCCCTCCAGTAATATTTTAGAGAGAGGTCAAGAAATGAAAATTTCCTGATTAATGACATGTCTGAAAATGTCTTTAATTTGTCTTTTACTTGTTAAATAATTTTGCGAGGCATCAGCATCCTTGTTCTCCCTGTTCATTACTGATTAGAATTCTGAAGTCATTCTTGATCTTTATACTCTGTGATGATCTCTTTTTTTGTTCTTACATTTTTTCTTTTTTCTATATCCTCCCTTAATCTTGAAGTTTCTGTGATTTCAACTGTCTGGAGGTATCTTTTTCAGCCAGTAAGTGGGTATTCAGTGTGATTTTCCCAACTTAAAGCTTATATCTTGCATTATTTTTCCAATAATTTTCCCTTCCATTGTCTTTATTCTTCTAGGATTTTGCTCAAAATGATATGATACTGATTTCCTAGGTCCTCATGGTAGCTTATCTTTTCTCTGTTATTCTTAATGTCTGTAGTATGGTTAGTTTCCAGATCTTTACACTTCATTTTTCTTGTTTAAAATTTACAGTTAAATTTTTTAACCCACTCAAATTTTTTTCAGTGTTTTTGTTTGTTTGTTTGTTTTTCTTTTTTTCTTTTTCTTCCTTTCTTTCTTTTTTTTTTTTTTTTTACTGTCAGAGAATCCATTTCTTATTTTATGGACATTATCTTCTCAAATCACTGAGGGAAATTTGCTTTCCTAAATAATTTCTATTTCTTCAGAGATAGATATTATTTTTATTTTGGTATTTCTGTTTTGCAATGATGGTTTTCTGATTTTTTGTTGGATGAACATTCTGTGACCCTTTCACAATTAAAAATAATGTAATAGCTGTTAAAAATTTCTTATTTCCCTTCATTATACGGAATGTCTGAGACAGAGCTCTGTGTATGTGAACAGTGTTTGTTAAGTAAACCCTGTAGAGTAAGCATGTGTGCAACTACTTACCAGAAAAGGAAGGGGACTTAGTTCCTGGAACATTATGGTAGGCAGAATTATGGCTGCTCACAGATATACAAGTTTTGATCCCTGAAAACTGTAAGTATGTTACTTTATGTGGCAAATGAGACTTTAAAGAAGTGGTTAAGTTTAGGTTCTGGGGACACCTGGGTAGCGCAGTCAGCTGAGTGTCTGACTCTTAATTTTAGCTTGGGTCATGATTTCAGGGTCATGAGATCAAGTCCCAAGGGGGGCCCTGTGCTCAGCATGTAGTCTGCTTGAGATTCTCTCTCTCTCTCCCCCTTTCCCTCTTCCCCTGCTTGCTCTCTCTTTAAAATAAGTAAATAAATAAACAAATATTTTGAAAAGGTTAGGCTCTTGAGATAGGGAGATTATCCTGGGTGACAATAATGCATTCAGCGAAATTGTGTGGGTCCTTATTATGAAAGAGAAAGGCAAGAGTGTCAGAGACAAAGGTAGAGGTATGATGACAGCAGGAGAGATCAAAGTGATATAACTAATGATTTTAAAGGTGGAAGGAGGCTATGAGATAAGAAATGTGGGTAGTTCTAGAAGCTGGAAAACAAAAGGAAACATATCCTATCCCAGAGCCTCCAGAAAGAAGCACAACTTCATCAACCCCTTGATTTTAGCCCAGTGAGGTCTATTTTATACATCTGACACATCTAGAACTATAAGATTTATATTATTTTAAGTCAGTAAGTTTGTGGCAATTTGTTATGGCAGTAATCAGAAACAAATACTGATTTTGATATAGATTGCTGCTCTGTAACAAATAACAAAAAATAGGGAAGCAACTTGGCATTGGTCATAGGGCAGAGGCTGGAAGGATTTGGGGGAGGATGTTTTAAAGATTCCTAGATTGTCTTTGACAGTTAGTAGAAATAAATATGGAAATGACTCTGCTAATAAGGGCTCAGAAGGAAATTAGTAAGGTAGAGGTGATTTATATCATATTAGAAAACCCCTAAGTTATCAAAGCACAGCTGGTAAAGATTTGAACTATGAAGGTGATGCTAATGAAGGCTGAAATGGGAATGAGGAACACATTACTGGAAATGGAAGGAAACATTATTTACTGTTGTATAGTGTCAATAAGCTTAGCTAACTAGAATTCTGCATTTAAATGATACATAAGACACGGGAATGATGAACTCCAATATTTAGCTGAGATTACCAAGTACAGAGTTGAAGGTGTGGCTGGTTACTTCCAGTTACTTAGAGTAAAATGTGAGGAAAAGGATGTATTGAGGGGGAAAAAAAGGTTGAAGAAAGAAGCCCTAAAGGTTTCTATTTGGGAAATTCTCAGGATATCCAGATTGTTAAAATCAGAGATTCATTACCAAGAAAATATGCTCTAGACAGAGTGCCAAAGGTGTAACTAAACACTTCTTTTCTAGTGTCTCCGACGGACTGAAGGATCAAAGTATTCCATCATACAGAGGGATGTTTGAAGAAATCAGGCCCATTTTTCACGGATCCATCCTCTCAGTCATCTCAGCACAAATCAAAAATAGAATTGGGATTATCCTGGAAAGATCTTTGGAAGATCCTCCTGTCTAGGTAAGTGAATCTAGTAAATACAGATGGGAGATCTACAAGACTCCGAGGGTGTTATCCCAGCAGAAACAGTGCCAACGTGGACTGAAAGGGACAGAGAGAGGACATAATTAAAATGGCTCTCGTACTCTGAAAATTCCACTTGAAGGAAACAGGCTGACGAAACTACTCAGCTGCAAACACATGCTATCTGTCAAAAAAAAGGAAAAGTCATTTCACAGGCAGGGGCGCAGTTTTAGGAGGCAGAGACTTAAGTCACAGGGGATTATCCTCTGGCCCTGAAACTTTTGAGAATTTGCCCAGTTGATTTTGAAATCTCTTGGGACCAATGATTCCTCTTTTTCTTCCATTTTCCCCATATAGAAAAGGAATGTCTTCAACTAATATCATATTCCTGCCTCACTATTTTATTTTGGAAGTAGATAATTTGTATTTTATTTTCACAAGTCCACATATGGATAGGAATTTTGCCCCTAGAATGTATTATACTAGGAGCCTTACCCATAGCTAATGCAAGTGATTTAGATCATAGGATTTGGGACTTTTGAACTGATAAAACACAGGTGAGATTAATAATATAATGGGTTGAAATTGGGGGGGGGGGTTGAGATCCATCTCTGAATGTACTTTGCATGTGAGACAGATGTGAATTATTGGGTGCCAGAGAGTAGATTATGGTGGCTGAATAATGGTTACCTAAGGATGTTTTGTATCCTCTTCCCCAGAGCCTGTGAATATGTTGTCTTAAATGGCAAAAGGGATTTTGCAGATTTGACTAATTTAAAGATGTTGGGAATCCTAGTTCTAGATTGTCCAGGTGGACCTAATATAATTATAAGGTTCCTTGTAAGAGGAGTGTGAGACTGAGAGGAAGAAATATGTGTAATGATAGAAGCAGAGATAAAAGTGGTATGGCCACAAGCCAAGGAAAGCAAATAGCCACCAGAAGCTGGAGGGAATAAGGAGCAGATTCTAGGGGAGAATCTGCTGACACTATAAATTTAACCCAGTGAAATGGATCTCAGACTTCTATCTCCAGAACTGTAAGACAGTAAACTTGTGGTAATTTGTAATAGCACAGTAGATAATTATTATAAGAAGAGTGCATTTATTGTCCCTATAAATCTTCAGCCTATGGGTGTATGGTCAGTAACCTTGAGAAATGGCATTTGAGGCCCAAAAGAATATGTAGAATGTGAGGTTTCTGCGGTAGCCAGGGTAGGAGACTTGAGGATTCAGGAGATTTGAATCTCACCTATGAGGATTCATTGAGGATTCAATGTTCCAGTTAAAGTGTTTGTTGCTATCAATATAAAGAAAAAGATAACACCTCATTAAAAGAATATGTATTTGTTTGTCTGTTTGTTTATTTACTGATTTATTTGAGAGAGAGAGAGAGAGAGACAAGGTTAGCAACAGGAGATCGTGAGAGAGAGCAGAAACTGGGAGGAGTGGAAGGAGCAGGCTCACTGCTGAGCAGGGATCCTGGGCTCCTCACCTGAGCTGAAGGTAGATGCTTAACCAACTGAGATACCCAGGCACCCCTATAATTTCTCATCTTAAATAAAGTATCTATGAGAAAGAAAAAGAGAATACATTTACCAAATTCATTTTTGAAGCTGATTTAACCTTGAAGCAGAAACATGAAAGACTAATATGATAATATTACTAACCAGTCTTCTTATTAACATAGGATCAAAAATTCTATACAAAATACGAATAAAACAAATATATGGTTATCAAGGAGAATTTATACTTAGCTATACAGAGTTGTTTAACCCTTAAAAATCAATGTGAGTCATGACATTAACAAATTAAAGCAGAAAAGCAATATGATTCTTTTACAAGATGCAGAAAAAAATGATAGGTAAACTTTAACATTTTTTCATCCCCCCTTAAATTCTCTTGAATTATGAAGTACTTACAAGGATAATGTGGAGCATTCCAGTTAGGTGGGGACTGCAGCACAGGCAGTGAAAAAATTCACTCAAGGTGGAACAAAGGAGATAGAAGTTTATTGAATATACTGCAAGGGAGCAGCAGGCAGGGCAGCAAAACAGACTATCTGCCACAGGAGGTGGTGAGGAGCTGTAGTTACAAAGTGGAGAGAAAGGCTATGAGAACATGGGGGACTTTTCCTTCTTTGGTAACTGTGCCAAGGTGTAAGTAGCCCATTGACTAGTTAGGGTCTGTGGCCATTTCAAGGTGGGTAGCTTCTATAGATAGCTCTTTAGCTGTTATAAAAGCTTTCTACATTTAAAAAAAGAAAATCATACTTGGTAGGGATCCATTGAAAATTTTACCTTTCAGATAGGGAATAAAAGAAATATGTTCATTACTGACTCTATCACTTAATTAACATTTTATTTGAGGTTTATGCCAGTGTGTTAATATAAGAAAAAAATTGACATGTATAAAGATTATAAAGAAAAAAAAACACTTTTATTCACCTTTAAAGTCTATGCAGATAGAAATGTCTAAAAATTTATGAATAAATTAGAATGAGGATTTATAAAGATTCTGAACAGAAAAATTATGCTCTTTCTGAAAAATCAATTATACTTATATTCTAGAACTCCACAATTAAAAATCAAGCTTCAGGGGTGTGTGGGTGGCTGAGTTGAATGGACAACTGACTATTGGTTACAGCTCAGGTCATGATCTCGGGGGTTGTGAGATTGACCCCCATGTTGGCCTCTGAGCTCAAAACAGAGTCTGTTTGAGATTCTCTCCCTCTTCCTCCACCTCTGCCCCTCCACTACCACCACCACACTCCCCACCCCGCCAATATCAGTAACTATGCTTCCTACCAACATGAAGGACATGTATTCGGATCTTTTTATTATTATTATTATTATTTATTTATTTATTCATTCATTTTTAAAGACCTTATTTATTTACTTGAGAAAGAATGAGAGAGCACAAGTGGGGGGAGAAGCAGAGGAAGAGGTAGAGGGAGAGGGAGGGGGAGAAGTGGGCTCCCCACTGAGCAGGGTTACTTATGCAGGGCTAGATTCCAGGGCCCTGAGATCATGACCTGAACCGAAGGCAGAAGCTTAGCTGACTGAGCCACCCAGGTGCCCAATGTAAGAACATTTTTTAAAGCTATTTATGAAAGACTTCTCATTATTGATACTTTATGATTGATATCATATTGTAGAAAGAGCACATTTTATTATTGACATACTGAGCCCATCCTTTGTTAAGTTATGAAGGTCTTTGACTTGTGTCTAACTTCAATAGTCAATTAAAAATATATTTGTTTTGTCAATAAATTATCATGTTACATGGATAGTGATAATATGCCATGCTACAAGAAGTTTTTATGATGTCATATGTATATGTTTATGCTTTTTATGTACTTAACATTCATATGGATATATTTAAGAATAGATTTACATAGAGATTTAGAGATAAAAACTGAAGACTGTTTCAACGTAGTGACAGAAGACAAATGTGGGGAAAGCACGAGACATTGGAAAATTAAATTGTCATTAAACAAAGAAAATGTCAAGTACTATATTACTTAATTTTTGAGATCTTTCCAAAAGAAGCAACTCCTCTGTAGTTAAATGATGACTTTAAATATTTAGAGCAATCACTTTGTAACATCTGACCTCAAGTTTTATTTCTTCTTCTGCAATATGGAAATCAAAATAATTACTCCTTAATCACTTTGTATAATGTAATGCTACTTTTAAAAAAATCTGTATTTCATGCAGGATATTTATGAAAGAATTGACTATTCAAATTAATGTAGTCTGATCTGAATCAGCTCAACTTTTCTTAAAAAGTTCAGGCTATGAAAAAGCAAAAATGGTGTTAAGAATGAATGTATCTTACCCATATTATTAAGTATGTCCTTCCATAAGCAAACCATACACATTGTTTTTTTATTATTAATATGCTAGGGTAAGCATTTGAAAACTAGTTTTAAGATTTTTCAGTATTGTGACAATCTTTTGCATGATTACAAGTCTTCTGAAACTCTGAATGGTGTTTCTCCTTTAAAAAGGGACAGTAAAGAATAGTCTGTGAGCAGAGTTTTAGGGGTTAATGAGATGTGGAATTGAATCTGGCTCTTTTTTCTAACTCTTTTGGGACAAGTTATTTTATCTTTCCAAATCTCAGTTTCCCTACCTGAAAAATGAGAGTGATAACATGTATCTTTATACATTTGACATATAATTATACATTAAAATAATGTAACTGTGTACACCATTTTCTCATAGCAAGCACTCAGAAATTGGTAGCTATTGCTCTTGAAAGAGAAGAAAAGGGTATCTTTTTTGCAGTTCATTACTATATAATCAATAGTTGGATATAATGGAACATACTGTTTAAAATGCTCTCATTAGCTAATCTGAAGTAACATATTTTTCTGAGTTTAGAAAAATGTGTTTGAACTTGATAGTTAATATTATAAAAAGTTAGCCATTCTCACCTAATTTACATTATCAGTTTTCCATGATGCTGAAATACAAAGTGCTTCTAAAAAATAAGGATAGGGGTGCCTGCGTGGCTCAGTGGGTTGGGCCTCTGCCTTCAGCTCAGGTCATGATCTCAGGGTCCTGGGATCCAGCCCCCCATCGGGCTCTCTGCTCAGTGGGGAACCTGCTTCCCCCTCTCTCTCTGCCTGCTTCTCTGCCTACTTGTAATCTCTGTCAAATAAATAAAATCTTTAAAAAATAATAAAATAAAAAATAGAGGTAAATTGTAAATATGGACATTTCATTTTGCATTAACGGGAATTTGGGGAACCTCACAGTAACTACAGAAACTAGAAAACAAAAACCTATCTTCGAGGAAGCCATGGATGTAGCTGAAATACAACCAGAATGGTGATAACAGAAAGTCAACCCTGAAGACAAATTTCTAAATTTATATTCTCATGACAGCATTCTCTGCATTGTTGGAAAATATACTATTATGAGAAATATTTGTCTATAAAGGATCATGCAGTGGCACAGTTTACATTAGATTTTTATGGAGTAGTACAAATACAAAATATTTATCAAAATGCCTCAGCCAAACTCGCTCATCTGCTTGCTTAAGGGTGAAACTTAGTTGATGCAGTTACTAAAACCTACACTGAAGCAATACTGACCGATCAATTCTCACTCCTGCAGATGGTGTTATCTACTCCTCCTTTGAGTCCCAGGGGAAATAAGAAATGAGGCAAAAGCACTTCTTAGCGTTTTATGGCATTTTGCACATAGCGATACTAATTACATCGTCCTTGACTTATTATATCACTTAGCCATAAAAATCACAAAGAACAGAGACTAAACCTTATAGATGATTTTAAAGTGTGCAGTATGCTGTTAGAAATGGATTAATCATTATGAAAAATTATGAAATCAAATTGGTAGCCTACATAGCCCTCACTTCCTCAACCCTTACCCAACCCCCATACCCCATCAGCCAAACCTTTCACTGCTATTTGATTTGTCGGATAAGTAAATGTATTCTTTTCCTCAGGTTGGTTGAGACAGAGATTTAAATAATGTTTTGCCCTGAAGGCATCATCCACCTGTAGGGAGGGCTGACAAGTTGTTTTCTGCCTAACCTTTCTCTTTGGGCATAATTAAACATGTGACCTCTTACTGTAGATTTAAAAAAAAAATTTTTTTTCACTTTGCCTATAATACAGAAGTCAATCTATCCACTGATGTTATTATATAAGCAACTCAAGGAACTGTTATTGTAAGACAAACAAAAGATTCATAGGACATAATGTTGAAAAAGTGATTTTAAAAATTAATAGTGTATAACTGAAAGGATCTACTGAAGTATAAATTTAGATAAAATACAAAGAAATGCACTTTTAATAATACTTTATGACTCTTTTGTTCCAGGTTTGCTTTCCTTTATAAACTGAACAGTCATTAATCACAATTGGAAACCAAACAACAGAAAAACAGTTGTCTTTCAGGGCAGACCTATCATATTTTTAAAATTGTGGTGGCCTTGTTTCAAGCAAGAGGACTAGTAGAGCTTTAATATGTGATTATGATTATGAATATGATTATGATTGAATCTTTTCAAGCAGAGGGCATTTCAGAGATGAAATAAGATGTAATAACACAATAAACATACATATTTTTTCTAATATTTGTGAACAATTTATTTATAAAACAAATATGACAGATGAAAATTTACTTGCTTACTTCTTATTTACTACAAGATTAAAAGTAAATAAATGAAAATGATGGTAACAATTATTTTGAGTATCAGTCTTTATAGCAATTAAGATTATCCAACTTGGTTGTTCTTTCTTTTATGTTACTCCGATTTGGGTGTTCTTCCTATATTAGTTGCTTTCCCTCTGTTCTCTGGACATGCATGCCTGCTATCAGTGTTTCAGTAGCAAGAAGGGAGGGGTGAGGGCCCAAGAATTCCCACTTAACGCCCATGTTTTCATTGTGATGCTTCATCACCATCTTCTGCTGTACTTTGCATCTCTAAATACAGAGCATCTGTAGGAGAAATTAAAAATAAATGGCTACAGGAAGGGTAAGGCAGGTGGGTGTGAGGGAGACATACACAGCAAGGCTATACTGGCAGGAGTGGGGTGGAGGTGGATGGCATCTGCATGTTAAAACCACTCTGTTTAGAGTCTGGAACCACTTCCCTAACTTCTACTGTTCCTTCAGGCTTCCAAGTCCTCAGTCATCTTTGTGGTTTGAAAATAAAGTTTCTTGTAATCTCTGCCTGTCAAATAAAGTAAATAAAATCTTTTTAAAAAAATAAAAAAGAAATTAAAAAAAAAAAAAAGAAAGTTTCTGGCTACTTTTCCCTCTTCCACTGTAAAGGCTTTAGATAACAACTATTTCCTTTTTCTAAGTAATTCAACAATCTTCTCCCAACTTACGATATTCCAAAGATTTATTAAAATGTATTGTGTCATTTCTTTCCTCTCTGTCCTTATGGGTTTACACTTTTTAAAAATTATTTTATCACTTTCTTTTTATGAGCTTTTGAGAAACAGATGTGATAATTTTCTGTAGTAAATCTGCCACATTTATCTGATTTCTATTAGAACTTTTGGGTGACTAATTTCATTGCAAATCACCTCATGCTTCTCAGATCCTAAATATTTAATAGTACCTTTGAACCTGTACATAAATGTGAATTAGCAAGATTCTAGGGGTCAGGACTTAGAAGAAAGTGATGAAGAATGATACACCATACTCCCTGTCATTAAGAGACCCTTTAGCAGTATTTTAATGAGTTGTCTCTGACCTTGTGAATCCCTTACAGAGACTCAGCTCACACACTCATCGATTTACCTCCTATCTTCAGGGTTTCACTGGGATAATTTCTGAATGTTAATGAGACTTCATCCACAAGAAGGCATCTTGAAAAAGGTGAGCCGAAGATGGGGCAATTATATTTTCAGTACAGTTTCATAATCTAAGAAAGTCCTTACTGAAAAAGCATATAGTTATTTTGAGTGAATTTGACTTCTAAAAAAGTGAGTTTACTAGCCATTTAAAGAAAGAAAAATTTGAGGTTCTTATTTTCTTGGTTGCTTTTGTGTTTCTTCACCTTTAAAGGACAGATAAGATCAGAAGTAAAATAGAATGGCTGCTTTTGTTATGACAGTAATGAGCTAGAATGGGACCAGATAAAAAAGACTAGCTATGGGGTCACAGAGCGGTGAGACTTCATGAATTTATTCATTGAAATGTGGTCATGTCTTCATAAAATAAGATGTCATCCTTACAAGTGTGGATTGCTTTGTTGCACAATACTACTAACTCTGATATAGGGGAGGAATTGCAAACTGGTTTACATATTTGACTAAAATAAGAAAATTATTAAGATTTCAAAGAGAAAAAAATCACAGGGTTATTTCTCAGATTTAATGTTTTGCTTTTTGATAATGTCATAATAAGTGTGTATGTTTCTATAAAAAGAAATATGGAATGAGATTTTTATAAATAAAATGTTTTGAGTTATTCTAGGAGAAACAAATAAGTTTATTTTAATCTGAAAAGAGTTAAATTCAATGGAGCTTTAAAACTATTTCAGATGGAAATGCATATTTTTAAAAAGTTGTAATATTTTGATGTCTCGAGGTATATGCTATGTTCATTCATACACTCATTCCTTTGGTAATCTCTAGCATGTTCAGTTTCTTATTTCCTATAGTCCAGCCTCACAGTTCACCAAATAAAATAATAATAATTGCTAAGGATAAACAGATTGGAAATATACAGAAGTTAATTTTCACAAATGCTCCAAAGTTTAAAAAAAACACAGTAATTTTGAAGTCTGTTATGATATTAGATTTTCCCCACTACTGTGCTTATTACTTAATTTCTCTGAAAGAATATTATTTAGGCCTTTTTTTCTTCTTTCTAAGTTAGAATCTTTTTTCATGTAACAGAACTAGAGGACAAATGTATTTTAAAACATATATGAACACTAAAAACTACATTCTGTTGGAAATTCTTTTAAAATACATGTACATAATTTTTGTTATGCATATTTAGATCACCTAGAAAAACACAAAGAATTACATGAAAAATATTCACAGAATCACCATACTTGTTTTAGTCATTCAAAAAAATTATAGATGTACTTAATGCCTGCTTAGTAACACATTCGAATACAATTCTCCTATATAACTCTACAGCAGTAATAAAAAAACACCTAATATTGGTTTGTAATCTGTTTGATAGTCCTTTTCAAAAATCTAGCTACTTATATCTCTTTTATTTATTTTCTATTTCAATAAATTCTGTTCTTATCTTTATTATATTATTTTAGTCTTTCTCAGTTTTATTCATTTTACGTGTATCTGTTGTTTTATTTTCTAACTTTCTAATGATTAACACATTTACTTTCAATATTTATTTAAACACATTTAAAACAACAACAAAAAAAGGATGCACACTTTCATCACTCTTAGTCAATATTGCACTGGAAGTTCTAGCCACAGCAATCAGACAAGAAAAGGAAATAAAAAGCATCCACATTAAAAAGGAAAAAAGTAAAACTGCTCACAGATGACATAATCATACATATAGACAATTCCAGAGAATCTACAGAAAAGCTAGTAGATCTAATAAGAAAATGTTCACCAAGCTGCAAGTTACATGATTAACAAAGGAAAAGTGGTTCTGTTTCTACACACATGCAATAAACAACACAAAGAGAAAATTTTAAGAAACAATCCCATTTATAATAGCATCGAAAGAAAAACTATGCAGGAATAAGTTTAACCAAGGAGCTGAAAGGCTTGTACACTGAAAATTACAAACCACTGCTGAAAGAAATTAAAGATGACATAATAAATGGAGAGTAATACCATGTCTGTGTATCAGTAGATTTAGTATTGTCAAGAAATCTGTACCCTCAAAAGTGATGTACAAATTCAACACAATTACGATCAAAATTCCAAAAGACTTTTTGCAGAGATTGAAAACCTGATCCACAAATTTATGCTGAATTCTAAAGTATCTTAAATAGTCAAAATAATCTTGAAAAAGGAGAATAAAGGTGGAGGACTCACATTTCATGATTAAAAAATTTCTAAAAAACTACAGTAATCAAAACAATGGGTACTGGCATAGGCATTGATATGATATAAAATTGACAGTCCAGAGATACATCATAGATCTGTGACCAACTGATTTTGACAATGGTGCTAAATTCATTCACAGGGGAAAGAACAACCTCCTACAAACCATTCTGGAGCAACTGGATTTTCAAGGTAAAGAATAAAGTTGAATACCTGCTTCACATCCTATAAAAAATTAATTTAAAATGTATCAGTAACCCAAATATAAGAACTAAAGCCATAAAACCCTTCAAAGAAAACATAGAAATAAGTCTTCATAACTAGATGAAAAACACATTCATCACAGTGCTAATTCACGGAGGGAAAGATCCACCCATTCTGTAGTGATCATATATACATACATAGTTTTAAGACCCCAAGTTCTTGGTTAATTTGTTACACAGCAATGAAGAATAAATATACATTGAATATATCCTCACTTCATCCCTATCATGTTATTTGTAGTTTAGAAGTACCTTTCAAAACAGAAAAATAAAAAAGAAACCAGTATTTGTTATGCTCTTTTAAAATCAATACCAATAGCTAACTTAGAAATATTTTTTTATCAATTTCTGTATTTGTAACTTTCGTCTTTTTGTTTTGTTCATTTTGTTTGTTTCCTGTGAGTTAATTTTTTTTCTGGTTGAAATACATGCTTGATAATTCCTACTGTTGAATCTGGGTGTACTAAACTCCCAAATGTCTTAAAATGTTTTTATATCCTTTTAGATGATGATTTAGATGAGTATGGAAATAGTTTAAAATCTTTCTTTTGTATTTTGAAAACATACACTGGCATTTTGTTACTATGGCGAAATCCTTCAGTAATCCAATTTCCATCTAGTAATCTTTACCTTCAAGTAGCTATTACAGGTTTTTTTCTTTATTTTTGATTTTCTACATTTTATTGTGATGAATCTAGGTAATAATTAAAAACTTATACTGGTCAATAATCATGGTGTATTTTCTTTCCAAGTTTTTATTTAAATTCCAGTTAGTTAACATGCAGTGTATTATTAGCTTCAGGTATAGAATTTAGTGATTCAATCATGATGTTTTTTTAATATGAAAACTCAATTCTGGAAGATTTTCAGCTATTAATTCCTTAAGTTTTACTTTTCTGCCATAACTCCACTGTGTTTTTGATTTACTTCAAATGAGACTTTATATCATTTATTTTCTTACCTCGTGCCTCTGAGAACTCTTTAAAATCATTCCTTTCTCTTGTCTTTCAACTCACTATTTTTTTCTTCTCTTTTTAACCATTGTGGAAACTGTACCTCATTATAGAGTTAATACATCTTATAGATTGTTTTTAATTTCAGTAACGATTTTTTAAAAATATTTTTAACTTGTATTGTGTTCTTTTTTATTTTTCTGGACTCAGAATCTAGCAGATCTGCTACTTTAGTTTTTGTCTGTTCTAAGCATTCATTTTCCATTTTTGCTTCATGCAACTAATTATATTGTTTTGAGCATGAGAGGGGTTTAGAATTTGTAACACAATCTTAGCTAGAACTGTGTGGAATTTTTGGGATTCTTTATGAAAGAATGGAAAGGGAAGACACAGAGACGTGAAAAATCTGAAGTTTAACAAATTTTTATGGTAATATGTTTTAAAGATATTTTTTCGAATAATATTATTTTTTCCTTTTAGTTAATATAAATATTCTTTTTAGTTTATTAAACATTTTCCTGGCTTTTTTTTATGGGAAATTCTTTACTGTTGTATCATATGCATTATAATGTGATAGGGTCATAAAATTCTTGGCTCATTTTTTCATAACAATTTATGAACATAGCATTTTAAGGAAAATTAGTAGAGATAATGAGCACAGTTTGGTTAAAAAAGAAAAGAAAAGAAAATTTCCTTGAAAACTGTGGTTTTTCCTTGTTTACTCCTCACAGGTGACATTTCTGCTTGGAGGACACAAAACAAAGGCTCATGTGTTTCTTTTAGATGTGAAGTGGCTGTCTGACTCTATTAAATGCTGTAACCAACATGAATTCTCTTTTGGCAGGCAAGACTGATTCAATAGTTGCCATGACTTGGAATAGATTAAGGAAAGTTTGCTTATTTTATTCTTTCTTTATGAGTGGAACTGTTACAAATAAAACTGGAACTTTGCTTAAAATCATGAAAGGTAATTGTTTTTTAGTTATGCATGTAAAATTCAGAAGCATTTCAATTCTACTTATAAAGCTATTTTAAAAATACAATATTGATAAATGCAACATTATTAGGTTTTCTTATCTAGATGTTAGAATTTCAAGCTAATGAGAGCTCTAAAAATATTCAGGATCTTATTTACAGATTCTATAGCCACATACTCAAATAATAATTTCCATAACAATGCTCTAGCATTGTGAAAAGAATGCAGAATGAGAGAAAAATGTGACTTTACTCTGTGAATCAATTGGATCCAACATTTCAGTAATTTAATCTTCTCTGTGTTCTCCTGTTTTTCACTAGTCTTTCTGACAGAACTATTGATGCTTTCAATCTCTCCACTAGAATTGTGTAAGAAAGACTTGCTTTTCTTAATCAGCTGGGGGGGGGATGAGAGTCTTTGCTTTTATCACACATGGAAGCATTTACTGTTCAGCTAGCTGATGTTGAGAGGTTGATTTCTCAAAAGATTTAGCTTTTAGTCAAATGTGCCTCGAATGAACACTCTTGCACATCAGCATGGGAGAAAGGATGATACATGATACTACGTTAGTTTTTCCCCCAGTGTTCTTTTGATTTTATTACTCCCACCTTAAAGTAGCTCAAATAATTTGAAAATCCACTAAAAACTGACTTAGACTTATAGTTTAAGATGAACTCACAATGAATGCAAAGCCTTCTGTATGAGATAAAAAGAGAAATATGTTTTTTGTCATGTTTTCAGACAGAATGATTCAAATGCAGGGTAAGAATGACCAAATAGGAAATCCTTTTTGTTGGCAAATTAATTAAAGTTACTCCTCTGAGCTGACTTTTATGACATATTTAATATATGGATTAATGGATCTATAACAGTCCCTTTCTGGGTGGGGTGTTGGGGGGAGAATTTTCCGAGGCTTTCTGGACTATTCAGTAAAATAAATATAATTATGGCTACATTTTAAAATGCACTCTTTTTAGACAAAGCTTTCCACAAGAAGATTTAGTAAAGTTACATCTGTTTTAGATAGAGATCTTTAAACATAAGCCCTCAAAAGCTTTTCTGATAACAAGCAAGCACACAAGATTGAAAGACCTCAAAAGCTTCTGATTTCCTACCACAATTGGCTTCACTCAAAATGATTGTTGTTTTTCATATACTGCAGAACTCATTTTATTTAGCTAAAAGTCAAATGCTACTGAAAATCAGTTTCAATTGGGATATCTGTCCAATGTTTAAAAAAGGAAAACATCTTTTGAGTCAAAATAAATGTTCCCCAAATATCTGAAGTATTCAAAAGAAGAATGTGCTTTGAGGCAGTGGCCCATTCTGGGTGTTGGTGGTGGGTGATTATCATTTTACTTGCTTCTCACTTTGTATGCCTCAAAGCAACAGAAAAGCTGACTCCTAGGATTTTTAAATGATGCCATACAATATGGGCAGAAGTTCCTTAAAGGCAAGGGAACTGTGTTTTTAAATTTGTCTGCACGCTCACTGTCTTTTTATGGGATCTCCACTAATCTCAATGAGTTACAGTGACCTGGATTTTTGAAGTACCATGTGTTTTAGAAAAGTTCTAGGTTTTGTTAATTAATTAATTTATTATCTCTAAATGTTTTTCTATAAGTGAAAAAGGGGGAGATTTTTCTTTTAAATGCATAAGCTAGTAAGATTAATGTCTTACTTCTACAATTATATTCCCTTCCCCCAATGGCACTCATCGCCTTCCGTATCTAGATATCTTCGATATCTTCAATACCTTCGGTGTCTAATCCCTAAAAAGAATGCAAGCTTCAAAAAGAGCTGTTTGTTTCGTTGGTTGATAAAACCCTAGAATCTAGAATAACTGTGCATAGAGCATAGTTGACATTCTTTAAATAGCCACTGAATGAATTAGTTAGCAATGATCCCACATTTTGGGACAATTTAATATAATAGTTGGAATGAGAGCTCCTAAAAGGATTATCAAGACCTCAAAAAATACGAGGAGTTATAAGTGTCAGGTATTTATGACCCCCAGTTTTGCTGATGAGAGATGACTTAAGAATCTCAATCTCGGGAAGAGATAAGGTGAGATACGTTCCTCCTGACAAATATTATTATGGAAAATATGCTCAAATAATATTTGTTTCAAAAAAGCCTATTTATTTTTATCAAGTACTTGAAGTCTTTAAAGCAAAAAAATGATTATAATATCTCAGATTCAAGCAACATGTATATATGTATGTAGGTGGATAGATATACATTTATATACATATGATGCCTTATACACATACGTATATCTGTCATACATATATATATACATACACATACATGCATACACGTGAGGATATATAGAGATACAGGAGATAGATATGTATGTATGTATTATATGCATTTTTACCATTGCGGGCATTTTTTTCATCTGATTCTTGTTAAACTTTATCATCTAAGAATCCACAACAAATTGTTTTCCAGTAGGTTCCCAAATCAAGGACAATTATTTTACGTGAACTCCCAAAAGAATGAAGAAAACAATACACACATCACTTCATAGATTTACCCTGAGAAAGCTAACACAGAGTCGTCCCAAGGTGATTTGCTTTTGTCGTTTTATTTTCCATTCTACCTATAATTAATGTTCCTTTCATTTTAGTCTTTAAAGCAGGAAGCTATGCTTTGATCTTTGGTCAATAATTCCAGACCAGTGATTAACACTTCCACTATATTGTTTAATCAAAATGTTATTTAATGTACTTTTATTAGGAGATATTTTTATTTTGGAATAAAAATATCTCCTTTACAGCTCAATTTCGGCTTTGCAAAAGAGTCTAAAATTGTATGAGGAGTAGTGAGTAAATAAATATTGCTGTTCTACCTGAGATAATAACCAGTAATCTTAAGTAATCCAGTGTTTTACTAGAATGTATTAGCAATTTATATGCCATTGATCATAGTGAGGAACATTGAAAGGGATACAGAGAATCAACATAAACCATTTCCTATAATTGGAGCTATTAAATACACATATAATACTGTATAGCTTAGTATTCTGTAAACTAAGTGTTTGCACCCCAAGAAAATCCATATTCCTGCATTAGTATTTTTTATAAAAGTAGCAGCAAATAAATAAATAAACAAAATTGCTTAAATGAGTAAACAAAATAGCATAACAATTTCAAATTCTTTTTTTTTTCTTATAAAAATAGTTGCAAGTGCTTAAAAACCAGAGACAAATAACAAAAATAAAGTTTCCTTACCAATTTTTCTGTCACTTCCAGGATATAGCATCAGAGATAATCTTCAAAAAGGGATAAAGTCGGGCGCCTGGGTGGCTCAGTGGGTTAAGCCGCTGCCTTCGGCTCAGGTCATGATCTCAGGGCCCTGGGATCGAGTCCCACATTGGGCTCTCTGCTCGGCAAGGAGCCTGCTTCCTCCTCTCTCTCTCTCTGCCTGCCTCTCTGCCTACTTGTGATCTCTCTCTGTCAAATAAATAAATAAAATCTTTAAAAAAAAAAAAGGGGATAAAGTCGTCTAAGGATCCCCCTAAAAATGATTTGAAATAAATCTGAGTCATAGACAATTCCTAAGTAAGATCCTTGTGGAAATGTTGATTTTGAGGACTGTACATTGTAAAGGATTCACAGAAATAATACCTTAACTGATCTCTAACATGCTTGATGTGAAGTGCGTGATAATTAAAAACAAACGTCAAATCTCTTTGTTTCTTTTTCTAAGCAAAGGGAGAATAAATACTTAAAATGGAACAAAATTATTTCCATGTAGTTTAGTTGCATGTAGCACTACTACATTTTTTTTTTTGCATTACTGTTCAGTCTTCCATTATATGAATACACAATTTACTTCTTCCTTCTAGTATTGATAGCCATTTAGATTTTTCCAGTGTTGGAATATTATAGATAATGTGGTTATGAACATTCCTGCCCATATCCATTTCTTCACAGACAGACACATCTCTCTTGGGAAAATACTTCATAGGTAAAAGTGCCAGTATGCATACGTTGAGTTTGTGTACACAGTGGCGCATAATGAGTCCAACTGATTTATCAAATTACATTCTTTCCCCCAAAAAATTACATTCCCACTAGCACTTTGAGATTGATTTGCATCTCATTTCACTTATATGACCTATTTTTGTTGTTTTGTTTTAACTTTAGCCATTCTGGAGACTGTGTAGTAATAGCTCACTGATTTGCTCTGCATTCCCCTGAAGAATGATGAAAATGATTACCTTTTCATTTCCTTCATGGCTATTTATACATAATCTGTGTGTATATCAGTTCATTATCTTGCCTATATCCAATTGGATTGTCTATCATTTCTTACTGATGTTTGCAAATATTTGCAAATTTTCTCCCTCTTTGACTTACCTTTTCCCCTTCCTACTGTGTTGATGAGCAGATTTTTAACTTAAGTGAAATGTATTTAACAATGCCATATTTTTATGTTAATGATGTGTGTTTTCTATTTAAGAAATTAAATAAAATCTTATTTTACTAGCAAGAATAGACATTGTGACAGCAACGTCTTTTCATGTTTCACCACAAGCAAAATATTACATATTAGTGTTTTGTATTAAGCCTTAATTTAGTTAAGAAAGTTGCTATCATGTGCTTGCTATGAGATTTTCATGAAGATCACAGAAATTTATTAAAGGATTTTTCTGAATCTAGCAAGATATTGGTGTGCATTTTTTTTCTTTTTTTGCATGTCACAACAATTTTTTGTTGTTGTTCAGAAAAACTCACTTTCCCCTGAAAGCATTTTCTTTTAATACATTGATAGATAGTTGCTAACCTCTTGCTTAGGGTTTTTTAATCTATGGTTATGAAAAAACATCCTTCTGTAATTTTTTTTTCAGTGCCCACATTAGCATGGTATCAAACATATGCTGATCTCATAAAATAAGTAGTGAAATATTCCTCTTTTCTGTTTTTTTATAGTGTAAAATTACTCAATGCTGGAATAACTCATCAGGGAAGCCATCTGGGTCTAAGCTTTCTTTTCGAGACAATTACTATGGATTCAATTTGTCTCATACATATAGAAGATTTGAACTATTTAAGGCTTCTATTTATTGGCACCCAGTTATTCTTGGATCTCTCCTGTTTCTGCGAATCTTGTAAGTAGTGGCCCCGGTGCCTTTGTTCTGGACGACTTCACTAATGTTTATATGGTGAATAGCCTTATAAGAAAGAGATATTAATGGGCATGTTTTACTATCTAGTATAGTAAAAATAATGTCTCCTTTCAGGTTAAAGTTTCAGCAGGTTTGCTTTCAGCTCATTATAAAACACTTGATTCTCTAAAGTTGTGGTTCTTTGGCTAGGTTGCTTCCTGGGGATCTAGTCACATTTCTTAGACTTTACTCTGTGACCCACTTGTCTCTTACATTATTTCCCTGCTTTCTTTCTCTTCTTTTTTTTTTTTAAAGATTTTTATTTATTTATTTGAGAGAGAGAGAAAGAGAGAGAGAGAGAGAGAGAGAGAGAGAGAGAGAGAAATAACAATAGAGAGCACAAGCAGGGAGGAGAGGGAGAAGCAGGCTCTCCACTGAGCAGGGAGCCCAATTCTGGGTTCCATCCCAGGACCCTAAGATCATGACCTGAACCAAAGGCAGACACTTAAGCAACTGAGCCACCCAGGTGCCCCCTACTTTCTTTCCTAAAGTGTATTTGTTTTGGTCTGAATATATCTGATTCAACTTTAAATTCACTATTACTCTTATTTCCTGGCTTTAATCTGCTTTAATCCTTCTATTGATTTTTTTTTTTTTACATTTTAAACTTTTTATTTGCACATTTAAAATTTGTGTGTGATCATAAGTAAAATCATCTGAAGAAAAGAAAATGGCATTCTGATTAGACTGTACTTCACATCCTGCAGGACACCCTGGACCAACATAGTTTTTACTGGCTGTCCCTACTCAGCTTCTTCCTTCATCAACAAGCCACCTCTATTCCTTCCCTGTCAGCCAGACAGGCAGACTGGAAGGAGGCTCTGCATTCATGGATAGTCATTCAGATTGTTCTTCTTCTTCCTTTTTGCAAGCACTTTATTTATTTATTTGAAAGAGACAGATAGGGAGAGCACAAGCAAGGGGTGGGGAGCAGGAGAGGGAGAAGCACACTCTGAGCAAGGAGCTCGTAGGGGTGAGGAAGCTCCATCCCAGGACCCTGGGATCATGACCTGAGCTAAGGTAGATGCTTAACCTACTGAGCCACTCAGGTGTCCCCAGATTCTTTGATGAGAAAAGGGGAAGCAATCATTTAAACTTGATCTAACCTCTTTGCATCTCACAAAGTTAAACACATAAAAGAAGTAAAATAAGAAGGCAATGCTTGTAGAATCCACAGTGCGTATTGGCGGTGCATGCCTCACTACTATTCACCTGCTTACTTCTCCTGTTTGATCATTTCTTTCGAAGGCAGTGGATTTTTCTGGTATGTTTTTGTCTTCTACAATTTCGACTTCTCAAATTTCTCAATTTCAGCCATATCGGGTTTGTTAAACTTGGTTGCAGAGGAAGTGGATTGGGGCATCTGGGGGAGCCATGTCTGGTCCATGCAGTGGCCACATTGAGTCCACCTACTGAATTCTTAATTAGTTGTTGTTTTTTGTTCTATTTCTGTGTATTTCTTTTCTAGACTATATTTTGTCAAGTATTTTAAGTGTTACTTATAGCTATTTATTCTATAAGTGTTACTTATAGTTCTTTCAGTGCTTGATAATTATAATATCTAGATAAGCTGTGGGTCTCTTTTAATGATCTGATTTTTCTCTTGGTTATTTTTTAATAAACTTTTTACTAAATGCTGAATATGAAATAATGTATTCCCATCCTTTTAATCTATAATCTTTTCTTATTAAAGTTTTAAGCTTAAAGTTTAAGCTCTATTTCAATAATTAATTTACAACTGTCTAATATTACACTATCATGCTTCTAGCTTTCTTTAAAGATTCTTCAAACCAAATGATGGTTTTTTAAGGGCTAAAATTGAATTAGAATTCAATATCCAGAGAAAATATCTTTTAAGAATAAAGGGGAAATTTGGCATTTTCATAAAGAAAAATAGAAAGAATCTTTGACATTGCACTTACTGGAAAAACCTCTAAAGTTTTTCAGACAGAACGAAATTGTAGCAGGAGCAAAACTGGAATATCAGGGGTGATAAACCAAGTGATGGCTAAGATTTGCAACAGCTGGAACTCTCACACATTGTTGATGGAAGTGTAAAATGTCATAGCATTTTTGGAAGAAAGTTTGGCAATTCTTAGAAAGTTAAACATATACTTACTATATGACCCAGAAATCTTACTCTTGGGTTATGTTCAAACAAACAAACAAAAACCCTGGTCATTAACGTTTATTGCATCTCTATTCATAACTGCAAAAGCTGAAAATAACCCAAATATCCTTTTATGGGTAAATGGATAAACAAATTCAGGTATATCTGTACAGCAGAATACTAATCAGAAAGGAACAAACTTTTCCTTTTAACTTTGATTATTGTAGAGGTTTAACAAATCTATAGATATATTAAAATGTATTTGTACACCACTTCTTTTGTACCCCACCAAAAAATAATCTTTTTTTTTTTAAGATTTATTTATTTGAGAGAGAGAGTGAGAGAGTATGCATGCAAGCGAGTGGTGTGGAGAGGTCGGGGAAGGGGAAGACAGAATCTCAGCACTCCATGCTGAGCAGGGAGCCTGATGTAGAGCTCAGTCCCAAGACCCTGAGATCATGACCTGAGCTGAAACCAAGAGTCAGACGCTTCACCCCTTGAGCCACCCACGTGCCCCAACAAAGTCATTTTAAAGTGAAAATTTTAAAATAGAATTTTTTTTAATGGAAATATATTTTAGTTATCTTAATTTTAGCCAGAGACATGATCTTTAATTTCTTTTAAAAGACAATTTAAAACTTTCACAAATTACATTCAAAGATTTTTGGAGATAATAAGAAGAGTTGTTCTCATTTGGGGAATTCCAAAAAAAGGAGAGTGACATTTCAGCTGTAATTACTTGGGTGCAAGTTTGTGCCACTTTCTGAGGTCAGAGATGTTTGGAGAAGAGGCTCTCTTAGATGTGCGGGTAGAGGTGCTTCACTTTGTTATGTACTCAGGGTAGCACCCCATTATGATGTTAAATTGAATAAACAGTCTTAAAACTAACCGTATGGATCAGGAAAAAGTAATTTCTATTTCTGTGTTAGATTGTTTTAGGATTAGTATTATGAGATTCTTTGTCATATAGTCCCTTAAACCTCAGCTCTGCCACTTAGTAGCTGTGTAAGCTACAGCAAGTTGCTTAAAATATGGTCATAAATAATGGGGTCATAAAATATGAGAATATCACTTGTGTTTCATAGTTACTGAGAAATTTTAATAAAATAAAAATATCCCATTTTCCCTTCCTTTGTGGAATATGAATTCTGTGGGTTACAAACAAACAAATCTTTTTTGTTTTGAGTTGAACTCAGCACCAGTTTCCAGGCCTGATACATTTTTATAAAATAATTTTCATTGTGAATGTTTTGACTTTAAATGATATGTCACTAGAGGTAGTATGGGATATTCAGATTATAATTTTACTTTTCATTGATCGAATTTATTGGATAATTGATAAATGCTTTTTTTGCGGGGGAGCTCTTGACTAAAAAGAGAAAAATAAGATAAACTGTTCTCAAAATATTCAGCTGGGGAAATGAGAAAACATAGTTTTTAAAAGTTTTAAATTCAGTTTTTTGTGTACAACTGTGAAGGAACCTCAGAGAGAGCTGAGATGCAGGAGCTTTAGAATAAAAACCTATTGAGAACAAACAGCATGACTTCTGTTACTGGACTTCATTTGTTGATGTCTAATTAAAAGAATCATTTGCATTTGCTAATGAATGTGTTTAGCTTTTACTCAAACAATTATTGAACAAGCATGTGATTTATTTTAATCTCAATTCCCCAGTGGCTCACTTTTCATGCTTATTTAAATATTACCTTTCAAAGTAAATGTTATTAATGTGTGAGGCACTGTGCATGATCTTTTCATCATAATTTATTTTATGGATTTTTTTTTCCCTTTCGTTTCTATGTTCTAGCATTTATTTAGCACACTAACTCTGGATGAGCTTATATTCTGGAGAAGAATGCATCAAATTCCAGAGAATCAAGCTTATTTTTCCAAAATTGGGTGAGCTCCCAGAAAACATTTAATGCTTCATAGTTTTATAGTTTAAGCAATAAGGAGAGGAAACTCATTCTGTCTCCGTTCTCATGCCCTCCCTCTAAATATAATTGAAACAGAGCCTTCTGTATTCTTGGTGATTTGTTTTGTCATCCATGAACGATCTTGCTGAGATGCATTTTTTTAATTCTTTCTTCTGCTATATCCATTATTGATTTCATAAATCTTCCATTCTATATTATATAGCATGAATAGGAAGTTATACAGCTATTAGGCCAAATCAATAAATACTCGATGAGAAGCAAAGTAATTGATTACAAGGAGTATAAGGAATTCCTGTGAATAAGAAGTTTTTATAAGAATAATGCTCCTTGTTTGTAAATTATTTGTTCTTCATGCGTATGCTGAAAGTTTTAACAACATGTAACTTTTCATACTGCAGAAATCCATTTTACAGATAAAAAATCACCAGTAATATAGCAATATATTTTACTTAGATTATTTCTAAAATCTACATTTCTCAAATTGCTAGTAAACATGGAAAATGACTCACTTTTGGATATTTTATTGTCTTTAGGGGCCCAATTTATATTTCTATGAAACTAATGATTCATTATATAGAACAATCTTAATAAAATTACACATTTGACCAAGTAATGTGGCATGTGTCGATAGTTAGAACACCAATGATGATTTTCGCAGACTGTGGCTTGGGTCTTACCACTACAACTTTTTCTCATTAATTTTATTTCACTTCATAAAAGTTGTAAAATATGCAGTTTAAAGCAAAATGCACAATCCCCAGATCCAAGAAAAGAAGGAACGGAAAAATGTTTTAATTTCATTTTCATAATACTTTTTATTGTCAGTATTCTATTTTTTGCTACAGAAACAATTTGTGATTACTTAAAGCAAATAGTGGAAATCCTCAAATGATTATTTAAACGTTTTCCCTTAACTCATGAGAACAAGAGAGAAATCACAGTAATTACATTTACAGTAAAATTTATAAAAGGCAAATCCAGATATATGATCTGTACTGATTAATTTTGTCTTTTTCACCTTCTAGATTTACTGCCTACTATGGAATTTGATCATATTATCTGGAAAGTGTTTTAGAGGCCATCAAGTACATCTAATTACTATTTTCTTTTGTTGAGACACTCAAAGTGCTAAATAAATAAGAGGTTAAATTAAATTCAATATGCAGGATTTTAAAGTAGGAGAATACATTTTGGTTTAATAGTTTCAAATTGCTTGCATACTTTTTATAGTGCATTTTATACAAATATGTTGTGTGTCGATTGAGGGGAAATCTTGAAGATTCAGGAGTAGATAAAGAGAAATTTGGGGACACCTGGCTGGCCCAGCATGTAGAGCATGAAACTCTTAATCCCAGAGTTGTGAGTTCAAGCCCTACAGAGTCTAGAGACTACTAAGAAAGGAAGAAAGGAAGATTATTTATTTATTTTTTTTACTACCCACACATAAATTATTCTTGAACTACTTACACATAAATATAACAACATGCTGATGTTCACTACTTCTGCTCCTTATGTATTTATTCAATCGACTGCTATTAACTGAACATATGTTATGTACAAACACTATTCTAGACAGTCAATCTTCTGCTTTTGGAGCCTAAATTATGGTAGTAAGGACAATGAAAATAAATCGTGTAAGAACAACAAAATGTCTGATAATTATAATAGAAAAAAAACCCGATAACATAAAACATGACAGGTGAAGGACATAAGGCGTGTAATTCAATTGGGTGATCAAGAAAGGAGGAGGATATGATGTCCAAACTATAGCCAGGGTAATAAAATGTAGTCATCCATGAGAGAAATTTTCCAGGCAGCATAAAAAAAAATGCAAACCCCTAAAGAGGGAATAAGCTTCAACATAATGGGACAGAAAAAAAAAGCAAAATAAAACAAAAAGCCCACTGCATCAGAAATTATGGAAAATATTGAGAAAGGGAGAGATTGATAATGAGGTGGAAAGGGAAAGCAATTGGACCAGATTATGTAGGCCATGGTGAGAAGTTTGGATTTTATTTTATTAAAAAAAAATTTATTGTGGTAAGAACACTTAGCATGAGATCTATCCTTTTAACAAAATTTTAAGTGCGCATTACAGTATCCCGGGGGTAATGTTGTACAATAGGTTTATAGAATGTACTCATCTTGAGTAACAAACTTTATACCCGTTGAACAGCAGCAACTTTCCATTTCCTTTTTTCCCCAGCACATGGCAACCGCCATTCTACTTTCAGTTTCTATGAGTTTGAATATTTTGAATAGCTTATATAAGTGGAATCATGCAGTATTTGTTTTTCTGTGATGGGCCTATTTTACACAGCATAATACCATCCAGGTTTATCATGTTGGTGCATATCGGTAGGATTGCCTCTTTTTATGGTTGAATAATATCCCATTGTGTGTATATACCTCATGTTCTTTATTCATTTGCCAATGGACATTTAGGTTGTTTTCATGTCTTGGTTATTGTGATAGTGCTACCGTAAACATGAGAGCACAGGTATCTCTTGGAAATCCTGAGTTCAATTCTTTTAGATATATACTCAGAGGAGGGATTGCTGATTTGCTTACTTCATATGATTTACTTTTCATTTAAAGAAAAGGTAATTAAGGAATCATTAAGCAGAAGAATGCTACATCTGATTTACATTTATAAAAATAGTAACTTCTGGGTGGAGAATGGAGCATGGTGGGCTGAGAGAGCAGAGGTTGCATTGAAGTGTGGGCTGTTCTTCAGTTCAGCTGAAAGAAGGTAGCTTGAATTGGAAAAATATCAGTGAAGGTAAAGAAAAGGAGGTAAGAATATGTTTTTAGAGGTAGCATCATAGGACTCAAGGGTGGAATGGATGACAGGAGAGGATTAAGAAAAGAGGATGGATCTAGAATGCCACCTAGGTCAAGTGGATGGTGGGGCCATCTATAGAGAGGAGGTAAGATAGAAGAAAACAATTAAGAAGGAAAGAATTCTGTCCAAAATGTTTTTTCGTTTGTTTAAAACACTACATTCAAAAGATGTTTGTTAGATGTTCAAATGGAGGTATCAAATAGATCTATAAGTTCTCTATAGATAGACACACACAAACACACTACGTAAGTGTGTACGTGTATATATACACACACACCATGTTTTTGTTTGTGCTTAGTCATAATTATATAATTAATTTCTAAAATATAATTTTAATGACTACATTGATATACATTATATAAATGTAGCATAAATTATATGCAATCGTTCATGTATTGCTGGGCATGTCATTGCTACTATGTTCCTGGATTTGTTTTTATTATTTATAGCTCTATGTTGGTCATCCTCAAAAATAAATAACTAAGCGTATCTTTTTAATTTCCTTGAGTGAGATTTTCAAAGATGAAATTGCCAGATAACAGAGTTTTTATGCTTTTAAGGATTTTGACACGTAGTTGCAACACTGCTCCCCAAAGTGTGTACCATCACAACTTCCATCAGTAGTTCACAAGAATGTCATTTCTCAGGATGAGCACCTGACCTAATTTTATTTTTTTTTTGTTAATCTGTGCCATTTTTTCAGATGACAAATATCATATCTAACTTATAGTCTTTTATTTATTTTTTAAAAGATTTTATTTATTTATTTGACAGACAGAGATCACAAGAAGCCAGAGAGGCAAGCAGAGAGAGAGAGAGGGAAGGAGGCTCCCTGCTGAGCAGAGAGCCTGATGTGGGGCTCTATCCCAGCACCCTGAGATCATGACCTGAGCTGAAAGTCGAGGCTTAACCCACTGAGTCACCCACACACCCCTAATTGGTAATCTTTTAAAAAATATTTTTTGATGCAATTAAGGGTCTTCGTGTGTGTGTATTTAGCCATTTGCATTTCTTCTTTTGTGAATTAGCTATATATATGGTCTTTGATTATTTTTCCTTAGTAATTTTCATCTTTTTTGTATCCGTTTGTCAGGAATCTTTTTATTAGCATTTTATTTTTATTTTTCTAAGATTTTATTTATTTATTTGACAAAGGGAGAGAGAACAAGCAGGGGGAGTGGCCGAAGGAGAAGTGGAAACAGGCTCCTGCTGAGGAAGGGGCCCCTGCTGAGGGGCCCTCTGTGGGGTTAGACCCCAGGACCCTGGGATCATGACCTGGGACGAAGGCAGACACTTAACCATCTGAGCCACCCAGGTGCCCCAATTAACATTTCAATAAACATTGAAAATATGCTATAGTTTTTAATACCATTCATTTTAATTATGGAGGGTTTAGATGTTTGTTGAAAACAAAACTATATATCAATGATTTTTTCTTTATGTTTGGATGAGTACTTAATACAATGAGGATTCTGATTCCCTTTTTGGCTTAGAACAAGTTTTAAGCTTCAACTCTCATTCTTTTCCTTCTGCCCTACATCTGGGCAAGCTAATAAGAAAGCCTGGGTGCTTCCTCCTTTGATGCTTAGCATGGGAGGCCCAAACTCAGCAAGCCCCTGCTTGCCCGTGGGAACCCTCATCCAAGCTGCACTCCCTAACAATAATAAAAATCCCAGACCAATATCCTTTCCTTGCTCTCTCAAGTTGTTTACAGATCTGCTTGGGAAGTCTGTCTTGCCCTTCCCCAAAAGCCTCATTATGTGAGTAATAAACATTTTTGTATCCTTTTCATATGTGTGTGACATCATCTGTCTTGACATCTGAACTAAATGACGGTTAAGGGTCCTTTTGTTGCTTCAGATTAGCCACAACACTTAGAGAATACCTTTATGTCTGATAACTATTGACAATGTTTTATTTTATTCCTTAAACTTTTTGTTTACATATTTAATTCCTTTGAAGATTAAATTATTCCAAATTATGACATGAGGTAGTGATGTTTATTATTCCAAACATTAACTCAGTTGTTTCAACACTTCTTGGAAGCTATTAGGAGGAAGACAAAAGATGTAGAAGGACAAATAATACTTTCTTTTATGCCTTTTTAGAGATTCATAGGCATGACCATTATTTTATTTTTTTACAGATTTTATTTTTTTATTTGTCAGAGAAAACACAAGTAGGCACAACATCAGGCAGAGGCAGAGGGAGAAGCAGGCTCCCCACTGAGCAGGGACCAGACGCTGGCCTGATCCCAGGACCTTGGAATCATGACCTGAGCCAAAGGCAGAAACTTAATTGACTGAGCCAGGCAGGTGCCTCCCATTTTTAGAACTTTATGAATCCTAGATACAAGATTAATAGTCACTTCAATGTTTGGAGCCCAGGATAATAATAATAACACAATTTGATTCTGTTTTGTCATCATAGACAGTTAAATTAAAAACTATATGAATTAAAAGGAATCTTCTGTTAATGAAAGATTATTGGCAACATGAAAAGTGGTGAATACCCTCCTTGTTAATAGCACTGCTAAAAGACTGAAGAAGCTGAAAGTCCCAGAAGTTTATTTTCGCTTTTGTTTCCTTTGCCTTTGGAGACGTATCTTGAAAGAAGTTGCTGTGGCTGATATCAAGGGAACCCTCTTACACTGTTGGTGGGAATGCAAGTTGGTGCAGCCTCTTTGGAGAACAGTGTGGAGATTCCTCAAGAAATTAAAAATAGAGCTTCCCTATGACCCTGCAATTGCACTCCTGGGTATTTACCCCAAAGACACAGATGTCGTGAAAAGAAGGGCCATCTGTACCCCAATGTTTATAGCAGCAATGGCCACAGTCGCCAAACTATGGAAAGAACCAAGATGCCCTTCAACGGATGAATGGATAAGGAAGATGTGGTCCATATACACTATGGAGTATTATGCCTCCATCAGAAACGATGAATACCCAACTTTTGTAGCAACATGGACGGGACTGGAAGAGATTATGCTGAGTGAAATCAGTCAAGAGAGAGAGTCAATTATCATATGGTTTCACTCATTTGTGGAGCATAACCAATAGCATGGAGGACAAGGGGCGTTAGAGAGGAGTAGGGAATTTGGGTAAATTGGAAGGGGAGGTGAACCATGAGAGACTATGGACTCTGAAAAACAATCTGAGGGGTTTGAAGTGGCGGGGGGGTGGGAGGTTGGGGTACCAGGTGGTGGGTATTATAGAGGGCACAGCTTGCATGGAGCACTGGGTGTGGTGAAAAAATAATGAATACTGTTTTTCTGAAAATAAATAAATTGAAAAAAAAATTAAAAGAAGCTGAAAGAATTTCTGAGATTAAAAATGTGAAAGACCAAAGATAATGTTCAAAGACAGTTAAGAAGGCATACATCTAATTTTCCCACTTCCGAGACAATATAATTGTGTAAAAGTTTTTGATTCTTTACTTTGGGTCTGATACCACACTACAGACCTCATTTATCTCATTTTATACTTAGATCTCATATGCATATATGAACAGCATGCATGTATTCTCCCCCTTTACACATAAGGAAACCAGAGCTTAGAAAGATTACATAAATTGACTATAGTCAGGTTTGTAAGCCATAGGATAAAGATCAGAACTCACGTTATATTAAGTACAGACACACTAGAAATATATTTCCTTGAAATTATTTCATGCACTCTTTCTGCAAAATCTGTTGTTCACTTAAAAAAAATGCAACTAAAGGAAATGCCAAGTAATGTTATCCTCATGGCAAGTCCTGAGCAATCTCCAAGTTTAAAGTGATTTTAACCATTAAGTTTTCATGTGAATTGAGATTGTATAACATTATCCTTTTTCTTCTTATTCTCCTTATTTTTTTTTTTCTGGTGGAAACTAGATAAAGGTATTTGCTACAGGCACATATTGACTTCTCTTACTGTACATAAAGAAAGAACTGATACAAGGAAAAGGAAGGGCATTATGAAATATCAACTGTACACCTGCTAATTGAAGGACTTGAGTAAGCGTTGACACACCTGAAATGGCAAGACTATGAATTTCACATAAAACGTAGAACAGGTCAATCAAAAATAGTTTAATGAGCTACCTCAAGAGAAATCCATATTTCAAGTGCCACATTTTCCACACCATGTCATTATACTATTGTCACATATCACAGTGGCTACTTTAGACACGTTTCCAAGCTTTGGTTTTCTACTTCATAACTTAACTTTACAAATGTTTAAACTTCCAGACGTCAATGTTTTCCTTTGAGTTGTATCCAGTGATAAGTAAGTCATTTACCAATGTATTATTTGGCATTTTATTGCTTGAAAAATGCCTCATGTATATATTTAATCAATTTTATGAAGGTATTACAATGAGTTCTTTGTTTTCTTATCATAGAAATGTACTTACATAAAGGAAGTTGTGTTTTTGATCAAAACCTTATTTCAAATATCACTGTAAGTGCACTATAGATAAGAATTCTTTTTTAAGTAAGTGTTCATAGTAAGAAGCTTTCTGAACTAGAATAAGGAAATGTTTAACACCACATTCAGAGGTTCTATTTGTTTTTGTTCTTAATTTACATTTAAAGGATTGTATTCTTCCCCAACATCTTTCTTTTCATATTACTATACTCCATGTGCTTAATATAGAATGGATAATTGAATATTTAAGGTTTATTACTTTTTCTTGGAAATTTTAATAGTACCTTTGTTATGTTGTCAGGATAGATAAAGACATACCTTTTCCTTTAAAGCAAAATATATGCCAATTTTGTGAAATACAAACGTTACATGATAATGCTCTTGAGAGTTCAATAAAAATGTAATGATTGACTCATTTCAAGTAATGATGAGCCTTAAAATGGCACTTATTCATATATACATTCATACACGGACACACACATATATTTCCACATAGGAGTAAAAAGAGACATGGAATGAATAAAATAGTTTCTATGATAAAAACATTTCATTATAACTGCTATAATTATATACATTCAACTATATATAACTATTTTATATAACTATGTTATAATTATATATAAATCTGTATATAAATTAAAATGCATATAAACTATATGCATATAACTATACATAAAGTATGTGTTCAAACTATATACATAACCGTATGAATTATAACTAATAAATTTGACTATATATAAAAGTGTAAAAACTAGATATAGATATATGTATTTATATATGTAAATATATATTGAAACTATATAAAACCTATATATAAAATTATATAAAATAACTGTATAGATTATCTATACATTATCTAATAATAATAATGATGATAATGATAATAACTTTATCCTTTTCCCAAAATGCAATTTCTCTCTATGATTCCAATTAGCAGAAGAATGTTGATGACTACTAAATGAAAAAAGGAAAATCTATAAATCATCTATGTCTCAGGTTAAAAAATGAACATTACAGTCACTTGGAACCATTTAATGTGTCTTATTTCACAGCATTACCTTACATACTGCCACTATTGTGATTTTTAAGGTGATTATTCTCACAATTTTTCTTGTAGTTTTTAAATCTATGTGTATGAATTAATCGAGTATACCAAATTTTTAAATTTAAAAAATGTTATTTGAATTGACATACACTTTTTAAAAATTATTCTGTAATTGTTTTTATACTCAACATTTTCTTTGTAAGATTTAACTGTTATGACTGACTTTTCTGTAGTTTGATCATTTTCATTGTTGTATACTAAGTATGCTGATGAATAGATATACCACATTGTATTAACCTAATACAATATCAGTAGGGCCTCTTGTTGGATTCCACTCTTTGCTATTACCGACAGTGCTGCTGTGAATATTCTACTAGATATATTTCCTGCTGCCTATACGTGAGAGTATATACTTAAGAGTACTTAGAAGTAAAATTGATTAGATCAATATTAGGTATATGTTTCTTCAACTTTGTTGGGTAAAAATAAAAGATGATTCTTGTCCAACGTTGTAGCAATTTACACACTCACCAACAGTAAAGAAAATTCTCTTTTCTTGGAACTTTCTTACTAATACACAATAGCGTATTACATTTTTGCCAATGTAGTAGATGCACAATAGGATCTCTTTGTAATTTTAATTTGCATTCCTCTGATTTTTAATGGTATTATGCATCCTTTTGAGTTGTTGTCATTTAGACTATCTTCTATTAGTTTGTTTCACTTTCGTCTTTGTAATAGTTATATAAAAAGTCTCTAAAATTTCTGTCTACTTGTATTTTCTGTCATATGTGTTTTCAATAATTATTGTTACCATAATGTTGTATAACAGATAAACATCAGTGCTTAGTGACATATGAAATATACATATTTAGCCCACCAGTTTGTGATACTCAGCTTGTCAACAGGTTTTCCTGGTCTTGGTGGCTCATCCACACATCCAGCCAGCAGGGATTTGGCCGATATGTTAATTATGAAACGGTCCATAAAAATGTATTAATTAATCACTTTTCTCTTTTTAGATACTTAGTTTACTTTCTAGTTGTTGACTATTATTACCATATCTGTAAGGAATATTCTAATAGAAAAGAATTTTTGGATGTCTGAATACTAAGTTCTTTAGGACAGATTCTTAAATTGGAATTACTGTAGCAACACAGAGGTAAATTTTGACAATTTATGTATTCTGTCAAATTGCTCACAAAAGCATTGTACCAATTTCTTCTTCCACAAAATATTGTATGAAAAAACTTTTTCCATTACTAACACTCAGTATTATCAATTTTGAATAATTTTGCCTAAGTAATTAGTTCTAAAATATCTCATTTTTAAATCCTTTTTATTGCCAGCTCAGTTAAGCATCTTTTCCAGTTTCAACATCTTTTGCAATTACTTTTTCATACTTTTTTCAAATTTATCTATGAAGTTACTTGTCTTTTTTATGTTGATTTGTAGAAGTTTCAAATTTTTTTCAAACTATGGCTTTATTTGGACTTTGATCATGATAAATTTTGGCATGCACAAGACTTTTTTATTCAGCTAAATTTGCCAGTCTTTTTCCTGAGAGCTCTTTTCCTTTCCTTTATAGAAAGGTCCTCCACATCCAAAGTCTATTTATAAAGATAGATTTATTTTTTCACTTGAAAGTTTTTCACCATGCAAAGAACAAAGTCTTTTTTGTTTTGTTGTGGTTTTACTTTTAGGATATTTTTTTATTGAGATCTTATATTAACCCAGATTTATTGTAACCATAGGTATGAAATGGAAATGTACATTCCTTTTATTATAACTATTGAAACAAATCTTATGGCAAAATTTTCCTCCAAGTTTTATTTAAATTTTAGTTCGTTAACATACAATACGTATTGGTTTCAGGAGTAGAATTCAGTGGTTCATTATTTATATAAGACACCCAGTGCTCATCATCATCAAATACCCTCCTTAATACCCATCACTCATGTAGCCCACTCCCCACCCACCTCCCTGCATCAATCCTCAATTTGTTCTCTATCCTTAAGAGTCTCTTACAGTTTGTTTCTCTTTGTCCTTTCCCCACCCTTTCCAAATTTTCACATGTTTTGTTTCTTAAATTCCACATATGAATGAAATCATACAGTATTTGTCTTTTTCTGACTGACTTATTTTGCTGACTGTCATCTCTGACTTCTTTATCCATTCATCAGTCGATGGACATTTGGGCTCTTTCCGTAGTTTGGCTATTGTTGATAATAAGGGTGCATATATCCCTTTGAAACTGTATTTTTCTATCCTTTGGATGATACCTAGTAGTGAAATTTCTGGATTGTAGAATAGTTCTATTTTTGGCAAATTTTAATTTAATTTAAAAATGTATAAATTCTGAACTTTCCATTCAATATACTCTCATATCATTAAAAATATGAATCCAATTGTTCATTTTGGTTTCATTAGAATTGATTATCAGTATAACCTGTTGTTATTTTTATTTACTTTCTCAGAAATTCTTCTTTTTTGTGTGTGCTAATGGCTCCCTAACATATTTTCTAATATTGCTAAAGATATGTTTTAAATTTTATTTCTTCTCTCTTTCAAAGAGATTTTGAAAGAGAGGAGAGAGTTTAAAAACTTGCATTTATTCATCCATTGTGCAAAACAGATATTTAATTTATATTTTGTATTTGGACCTCTAAAATATTTGTATATTACTTCATATATTCATAAATTATTTTGAGAAGCAATATTCATGCCATAATCCATTGTTATAAAAAGATTTATGCATTTAGTAAATATCTATCAAATGGCTAGAATTACTAAATACACATCTAATAATCAAAATTATTTTACAAGGTATCTATTAGCCTTGTGGAAAACAGTCTGTGTATATGTGTATGTGTGTTGTAGTTGTTATTGTTGCTATTCATCCCATAGCCATCTCCAGATATGTTCTTATTTATAAATAGAATTCTAATTTTCTTTGCTCTCCTCTTAAATGAAATTATCTAAACTATTCCCAGATTCAGGGTGTAAGCCTTTATGTATTTGAGCTTTGTATTCGTTTTGTCTCATGAATTGTTCTTCTGAGGTTCTTTTGTGGTCTGGCTTCTACCTGAATTGGTAGCTAACAACTTAGCCCACTGTAGTTCCACAGTTTCTTGTAGAAGACACATTATTTCTGTATCAGATGAAGCACTGTTTAACACCCATTGCATTATCAGTAGCCAGAATACCAGCAGCTTTTGCAGCAGTTCTCGGAGCCTTGATCCCCACAGAGTGATACATAGAGGGACAGCTGACCCCTGAGCACATAGTGGAGTACAACACAGAAGAGGAAACCAAAACTTAAGGAACATCAGTCTTTTATAATGTTCAATAAGAAGACCTGTCTTTAATCCCAAGGAAAACACTATCTTTATTTGCCAAGAGTGTAAGTAAACTTACACTCTGCTCCAGAGGGACACACTGTTTCTATTTTTGGAGGCTTTTTCATTATGCAAACATCCTTCAAAAGATGATCCAGAACAGAGAGCACTTGGTACCTCTGTTTGCAATACATGCAGAAGCTTGAGACCGTGTGGAGAATTGTTTCCCAACTGCCATGTGGTTAGTTTAGACGTGGGCATATGTATAATCCTGGCAATGGAAAGTGAGGAAAACTTTGCCACAGGATATTTGAAATTTTCTTCAGAGTAAAAAATGTGGACACAGAACAGATACATTCTTTGAATATTATCCTTTGCACGTAGCCCCTTGAGCTGTGGGGAGGAGCCAAACTAACATACATGCTATGAAACATCCAGGCTGAGAATGGCTGAGCAAAAAGACAGAAGAAATGTGGCACATGAACTCCAAGTTAGTGCGTTTATCAACTCTTGAGACTCTCTTGCCTCCAGATTTCATATTATGAGGGATGATAAATATGCTATTAATTGTTCGAGTCTGTCACTTGCAGCCTTAACATGGGCTGCAACAAACTCCTCCCTTCAAATAAGTTCTCTGATACTCAAAGAGTTTAAATAATTTGTCAAGATTGATACAGATAAAATTACTACTAGAGATAATAAATCATGCAAATTCTCATATGTAGAATGACTTTGACTCCATGTGTCAAAACCCATCCTATCTTTCTGGAAGCTGTATTTTTGCATTACAATTTGCCTGTATTCAACAGCAAACTTCTTGTGCTTTCATAAAAGCTCACATTTAGGGGCGCCTGGGTGTCTCAGTGGGTTAAAGCCTCTGCCTTCGGCTCAGGTCATGATCTCAGGGTCCTGGGATCGAGCCCCGCATCGGGCTCTCTGCTCAGCGGGGAGCCTGCTTCCTCCTCTCTCTTTCTCTGCCTGCCTCTCTGCCTACTTGTGATCTCTCTCTCTCTGTGAAATAAAGAAACAAAATCTTTTAAAAAAAAAAAAAAAGCTTACATTTAAATATAGTTTCTTTTGAAAGTTTAATTACCTTCACATGAAAATTAACTTCTTAAGAGCCAGCTTCCCATAATGATTATTACTAGTCATGTATTTTTCTACGCTTAATATATCCTATATACAATGTATATAATAGATGTTCTTTATGCCCACTCATTACCTTCTTTAACTGCTTGAAGTTCTAAATGTCAACATGTTCATCTTTGGGCCCAAGAGGTTTTATTTATTTATTTTTTTAAATTGAAACTTAACAGTTGTAATATTTGTAATGGAATATCATTACTACCACCAGAAGCTCTCAATGAATTACTCTCAGGAGATGATATATACATATTTCAGTTCCCTTATTCCTTGGGGAGAATAATTCTTAGATATGTTATTCATCTTTCTTTAGAATTGCTTTAGATTCATATTAAATAGCTCTGATGAACATTTCAAAGCTTTATTGACAGCTTTCCCTTCCTAGATTATGTCCCCTACTTCCAAAACCATGTTTTCTGCTCTCCCAAGTACTTACTTACATTCAAATTTTTGTCTTTGGATCACCTTTTGAAAAACCCACTCTAAGACACTTTATCAGAAGCTTCTTATCAGTTCAAGAAGCAGTTTATGGACCTTCATAGCCAAATGACAACAAGAAGCCCATTGGTGGTTCTGGTAGAGGCACAATCCCTGGAATGCTGTAGTGTCACAATTATTAAGTCTCACCTTTATCTCTATTGGGATACAATAGAGATAAAGGGGGATGGATTGATCATGTAATTTTTCAACGTTTGGCTTATATGATAATAATGGGAATTTCAAGAAATATGGAGTTGGTTGGCTCTTATTAAATGTCAATGATGCAATAAAGAAAGGGAAGGACAGGTTTAAGTTCAACAACCACCAATTCAGAGCACAATGAGGAGTCAAAAGTTCTTTATGTGGAGCCAAAGACTCTCACTTCCTGTAGCTGGTGTGTTAAGGGCTAAAAACAAGGCCCAGAATAAGATTGTGAGTGAAGCAAATTGCAGTTTCTGTTTGTTTTGCCCTTTTTTCTCCCTTTAAGTCACAGGAGGCCTTTGTTTTAGAGTAAAGATTATGATGGAAAAGTATTGGGACCTCGAAATTTAGATGAGAACATCTGTGTGAATATACTAAGCAAACTTGAACCTCCATATTCCATGAATGCCCTGGGACTACAGAAGTGGTTTACTGCCCCTTGTTCAAGGACAGATAATTGTTCTTATTTTTTTTTTTTAATAGATTTTATTTATTTGACAGACAGATCACAAGTAGATGGAGAGGCAGGCGGAGGGGGAGGGAGATGCAGGCTTCCCACCGAGCAGAGAGCCCAATGCGGGGCTCGATCCTAGGACCCTGAGATCATGACCTGGGCCGAAGGCAGAGGCTTAACCCACTGAGCCACCCACGTGCCCCCAGATAATTGTTCTTGTCTGAGGACCATGCAGAGGACTTACAAGAGGCAGATGCCTCAAAAAATAGTATTTGTCCTCTGAGAATTGACCCCATCTTCCCTTGTACATTCTAGGCAAAGAGTTAGGATAATACTTCAGCACAACTTAAGGGAACTGTTTCTATTGTTTTAGAAGAAAAATATTTATCACTAATAGAGCTGCAAGACATAACTAACATATCTACTACCAGGAAACATTAGAAGCTTCCTGGAAATAGATCATAAAGATGACTAGATGCCTTGACAAAATATTGAGGAAAATATGGAAGAAAGTGCAAAAGGAGAAGAGTGAAAAAGTTTATTTCCAAAGATCCAAAGACATACCAGCTGTCTATATTCTCTAATAGACCCTAGAAGCAACTACTTTATTATAACAGTAACAATGGTGGGAAGGGCCCTAGCATCATTAAGAAGCTCACTGTTGGCTGTTCTTTGTAAATCAAGATTGACAGGAGGTTAAATCTCTATGGTATTGGTCTCTATAGGGTCAAAGGAGATAATACAATTCTGAGATTAATAAGGGTCCTGTAGAAACATTTAAATGTCAGAAGCAAAGTAGATGGCATCTAAGGGGACCTGACTTGCAATGATCTATAGTAATAGCTAACATACGATGATATTCAAAGGGGTGAGAAAAAGAAAAATATGACAGATATCTTCCTTGACCTATGTGACCAGAAAAGACAAAGAATGAGAGATCTAGAGACTGACATTAGTGGCCACAATGGAAAACCATGATGTCTCATCTAGTTTCTACATATGAGGCAACTCTATGACCCAGAGCTCATTGTTTAAGATGAAGACTAGCTCATTTTGCAAAAAGGACCCCAGATGGCAAATATATTGAGTATGATTTTCCTCTACATTCCCCAAAGTTACCTTTAGTCGCATAGTAAAATATCTGTACAATTGAAAATTTTTAAGATATCTTTAAAATAATTTTAGATATTTTAAAAATAATTTAAAAAATTTTTAAGATATTTGAATATAGAATGTAGAATGACAATGATACTTGAAGACTCAAATGCCAGCATGGCCTACTGTTAGAGTGGGGCATATAAAGAGCAGGTGATAACTGGGATCCTAACTAAAGCTTGTCTTACAATGTGTCTAGTTGTTTTCCAGGCCTACTTCTGGATGGAGATAATTTATAGTTGTCTTGATTCACACATTGATTTCTTATCCTCTGGAGTGAAAGCCATAGTGGTAGGCAAAGCCAAGAGGAAACCCTCACACCACTCTCCTTTCCCTGACTAATGTAGTAAATCAGAACTAATGCTCTATTGAGGATTAAAATGATAAATACTGGTGCTACTCTCAATAACTTAAAGGATCCAGGGGTCATGGTACCACTTATATCCCTGTTTACTAGTCTGGTCCCTAAAAAAGCCACATGGATTACAGCAGTGATAGACTACCATAAATTATTCAAGATGCAGTACTAATCAGAGCGATTGTGTTGTAGGTGGTATCTTTACTACAAGATTTTACATAAGTTCTAGGACTTAGCATCTATTGATTTAACTAATATATTGCTTTAATCCCTGTCACAGAAAAATCAGAATCATCTTGGAATCAGAATCACTTGGAATAAATAGCAGTATAGAATCAGTTTTGTTATTGGATGAAGTTGACTCTTTTCATAACAAGAAAGTCAAATGGGACCTTGATCATCAGGACATTTCACATTACATCATACTGTTCTACTACATTGAGGGCACCATGTTAATTTAACCTAAAGTAAGATAAGTGGGATGTGCACTGGATGCCCTCATAAGACAATATGTATCATGGGGTAGAAGGTAAAACATTAGAAGTTTCTGGAATACCTCACACAAGTATAGTTTTTAAGTGTCCAACGGTTAGAAGTATGTCAAGATAGCTCCTCCAAGATAAAAGAGAAGCTATTGTATGTTGCATGCCCTACGACTAAGAAAATGTATAGAGCTTAGTAGGCTTCTTTGTATTTTTTTTTTTGAGATTTTATTTATTCATCTGGGAGAGAGATAGAGACAGAGACAGAGAGAGAGAGAGCACAAGCAGTGGGGAAAAACAGAAGGAGAGGGAGAAACAGACTCCCCACGGAGCTGGGAGCGTGACATGGGCTCCATCCCAGGACCTGGAGATCACAACCTGAGCTGAAGGCAGACGCTTAACCATCTGAGCCACCCAGGCACCCCAGCCTCTTCATATTTTGAAGAAAACACATATCACATTTGAAACTACAACCCCACCCCATTTAGTGGGTGGCTTGGAAAGCTGTCATTTAAAAGTTCCCTGGCACATTAAAATGTTTTGCTAAAATCTCTGGCAAGCTCCAGTAGAAGTGTCACAGCACAGACCCTGGGACTTTTAGAGCAAAGACATGCCAACTTCAGCAAAGAAGTAGCCACCATATTAAAAGTAGTTCCTGATTTGCTATTCAGCCCCAGCATATGCCAGGCAATGGAGCTTGAGCAATTAAGTGGCTGTGCTAGCAGAGTTGCCCATCATGAGCTGAATATTACAAAACCCACCAAGTGAGTCACAGAGGGGTTTATATGCAGAGTAATCCATCACACGATCGAAATTAAACACTTTAAATCAGATCCAGTCAGACTTAGAGGGTAGAAGTAACTTACAATGCAGATGGCCATGCCTTCTATTCTTGTCTCATGGATGCTTCTCCTACAATTTATACCTATGGTCTCTTGGGAAGCCCCCAGCTATTTCCAGCTATTGGAAAAGAGAAAAACTAAGAACCTGTTCATAATGGTTGGGTAGATATGTGGATAGAAGCTTACAGTGCACTGCTGTTGCATGAGAGTCCCATAAAGTATATCTCTGAATGACTGTGAGGAGAGATTCTATCTCAGTGGGTAGAGATTCAAATTTGTGTAGAGGGAGAGCTGACCTGAGATAAATAAGTTCACAAAATTCTGAGCAGCAGAAAATGGCTTAGCTGATTGGCCAAGGATGGGAAAGAACATTGAAACATGAGATACACTGTTCTTGGGAATTCAGGGGATGGATGTGCCTATAGGATCAGGTACAGAGATGGTGCACTTCTGTGTCCCATGCTGATGTTCACCACATAGCATCCACAGCAGAGGTGTGGTTGGCAGAACAAAATGAAGAAGATGAATTGTCTAGGAAATGTTGATAGCACCACTAAATTTAGAACACCCGAGTGAAAGTTGTGGCTACACCTGATTGGTCAGGAGACTAGCACGCAAAAAGTAGTTCTTACGCCAGAATAGAAAATTGATCCTGATTATTATGGGGTGCTAAGACTGCTGCTCTATAATGAGTAGAAGGAGATTCACTTGAACAGCTCTTTTATGCTTCTATATCTGGTAGTAATTGTAAATGGGCACCTGCAGCCATTTAGCCTGCCAAGGACATGATAGCAAGGGGTCCCAACTCATCAGGAATGAGGTCTGCATTATGCCATCAGCCAAACACTCCAAAACAGCAGTGCAGGCGGAGAGTGAGGAGAATCTGGAATGGGTAGAAGTAGAGAAAGATGATGGATATCAATTGCAGTGGTGGAAACTGTAATTTGTTTCCATTAAGCTTCCTTTATAAGCTCCCTAGAAACTGTGACTGGCAACCATACTAAAGAAACAAGAATGAGAGGGAGGAAATTTAATACGAGGCATGAATAAATCAGGGGAGTACAAAATGCATCCACTATGTATTTCACAGCCTTTGCTACTCTTGATGCGTTCAGGTAGACTTCCAAGTGTCAGTATCTGTAGACATGTGCCCAGGGGGCTTTTTTCTTTAAATTTCAGAAAGCTGTGGTGCTCATGATTGCAAAGCAGCAGTCTGAAAGTGCCAAGGAAAGAGGAGACCTCAATCAATTCCTCTCAGTAGTTGGTATTCGGTTACCCAACTTCCTCTGTCCTCAGGGAGGATATATCTGAGGACTCGGTTTTGGACCATTTTCTCAAGTTTCCCCTAACATTTAATATACTTAATAGCTCACGACTTAATAATCTCCTTGCTCTGTATTGCTTGCCCGATTTTCATGCCAGGATTCTCTGCCCTTCTGGAGTAAACTACTTGCATTTGAATCTTTGACTCAGAGTTCATTTTTGGGAAAACCCCAAATAATATACTGCATTAGGTAGGGGGATAAATAATAGAAGATTTTATCCATGTCTGGAGAAATTTATATTTTGGAATTTAATACTGAGGTGTAAGAAAATAGTATTTTGGTAAAGACATAATATAATGGTAAAGACAATAACAGAATTAAGAATACGATGCCAGTAAAGATCTAAGAGGAAAATATCTAACACCGTGTGGGAAGCTCAATGAAGGAGGACCAACATTGTGGAGGACTCGACATTCCTCTAGAGTCCTGAGGAAATGAAGAGTAGATAAGACAAGGTCTGTAGCTCTGTGGGAAACTCACTGTAGGACAGAATCAAATAAATCCAGGTACTTATTATTTATTATAACTTTTCAACCCTTGCAGGTAATTCAAACCAAACTTTGAGAGTTTCTAATTGAGTTATTTCTTGTAGGGAGTTTGCCCTTGTGGAAAATTTTCCAAACAATGTACACTTTCCCTCAGAGAGCTGATCAGGCAAAGACCCCTCTGCATCCATGCTTCTTGAGCTTAGGCACTGCCACTCAGATGGAAGTTAGTTTCTGAAGAGGTTAATGTATTTCTTTTGCATGCTTTTTATGAGCAGATTTCTGGAAAATGAAATTTCCCAGTTCCACAGTTCATCACCCTTGTAGCTGACTGCAGAAATTAGTGATTAGAAATGGGAATGTAAAGTGAACAAAATGCAATTTCCTCCCATTTTTGAAACTGCTTTGAGATGGGGAACTTTTGCTGTTTCATGGTCTAATGTCTTCTCATATAACATGCTGTCAGTAGTAATGAGTTGAGTAAAGTCTTCTCTCACATAAAGAAGTGATGTACAATATTCATAGGATAAAAGTCATCCTTAAAACAAAATGTATATTTCAGTATTTTCTTTTTTCTTTTTTTTTTTAAGATTTTATTTATTTATTTGACAGAGAGAAATCACAAGCAGATGGAGAGGCAGGCAGAGAGAGAGAGAGAGAGGGAAGCAGGCTCCCTGCGAGCAGAAAGCCCGATGCGGGACTCGATCCCAGGACCCTGAGATCATGACCTGAGCTGAAGGCAGCGGCTTAACCCACTGAGCCACCCAGGCACCCTTTCAGTATTTTCTTGATGGATTAGTGTACCAGATACCTAAAATATTTTTCTCTCCCCTTTCTAGACTTACCAAAAAAAAAAAAAATAGTTTTCTCTATGGATTTGCTACGCTACTCACCACTAGTTGTTTGTTCCCAATGTGTACTAGACTACATGGCATTGCTTATAGAAAGATTTGTTCTTTCACAAATGAGTTGCTTGGTCTGGGACAAAATGATTGTGTATAATGTTTCAATAGCTATTTTTAGGTGAATAAAAAGATGATCCAATTAAGATTGTTAAATGATGCACTAGCTAAATGCAAATCAAGACTCTGTAGAGAGACAATGAGGGAAAATTATTTATGTCTTACTTTCTATTATAGAAGAAGCAATTCTGGAAGACAAACTAATCATGGTTTCCTTTATAATTGAGTAGTTCCAGGGAGCTTATAAAGTTACAGGAAAATTCATTCGTATACTCAAGCACTGCCTAGTCCCTGACAAGAGTAATTTTCAACCTTATGTTTGGACTACAAGACCTTTACTGAATTTGTATGTTTATATGGTTCTTCAAAACATTTTTGAAGCATTTGTCATTTATATTTTTTGTAAACTTTTTTCATAAAAGGTTTTCTGTGTGCCTAAGTTGAAAGAATGAACATGAAGAATACATAAATGAAAAATATCCTTCACAGTGATATCAGAAGGAATATTCAATTATGAAAAACTTTAAAAGTATGGTAAATACAATGAGCAGGGTGTGAAAATGTAATTTTTTGAAGTATACAAAAATGTTGAATACGTCATACACATTCAATGTCCCTAAACATATGACAGTTGCAAAAAAATATACATACAATTAAGCAATTAATCATCAAATGAAAGTTGAATGACACAGCAAAGAAGATAGATAAAGACAAAACAATTTTAAGGAGTTCAATTCCAGTATCGATACTATTAACACAAGAACACTTTACCTTTAATTGTTAGAAATTAGATTTTTTCAGTAGGTTGGAATAAATAATGTTTATAACAATTCATAATTTGCAGCTACATGCAATCTGTGATTTTCATATGTATCTCACAGAATCCACTGCAGTAGTATCATGTCACTCTAACATGAGGTGGAGGCCATCAAGAGATGGCAGAGTCTCAGCAAGATTCGGAGAGTTGCTGAAACACTAAGAGACAAGGCAAATGAGTAAATGATAGAAGAGACCGAATGATGGGCTCAAATAAACAAGCTGGTGGTTGCCACAGGGGAGCTGGTTGGGGAATAGGTGAAATAGACTATTGGGACCGATTCCATGTTAAAACCTGTTAACCCCCTAGGGCCTGCTTGGGCCTACTCAGCCATAGTGACTCCATGTTGCCTAGGTAGCCATTTTGTTGTTTAATAAATGCCTCAGCAGTTACTGATACTGGTTCCGGGTAACCGTTGCTAAAACACATACCTAAAATAGGGCCACTTTGTTGTTTAATAAACACCTCAGCAGTTACTAGTATCGGTTCCAGGTAACTGTTACTAAAACACACAGGTAGGAGACATTCAATCAACCAAAGCCACATATGTAGAGGTCTGCGGTTGTGCCCTATAAAGCTAGCCTGTAAGACCAAAGTGGGGTCTCTCTCTTCGGAGGCAGCCCTGGCCGGTCAGTCTGACTTCTAATGCTTGGCATAGAATAAAGCTTTACAATAGTTTGTATTTCTTTGGTGTTAGTTGTGATCTCTCCTCTTTCATTCATGATTTTATTTATTTGGGTCCTTTCTCTTTTCTTTTTGATAAGTCTGGCCAAGGGTTTATCAATTTTATTAATTCTTTCAAAGAACCAGCTCCTAGTTTGGTTGATTTGTTCTATTGTTTTTTGGGTTGCTTGGGGGAGGGGGGTTGGGAGAAGGGGGGTAGGGTTATGGACATTGGGGAGGGTATGTGCTTTTGGGTAAATTGGAAGGGGAGATGAACCATGAGAGACTATGGACTCTGAAAAACAATCTGAGGGGTTTGAAGTGGCGGGGGGGTGGGAGGTTGGGGTACCAGGTGGTGGGTATTATAGAGGGCACAGCTTGCATGGAGCACTGGGTGTGGTGAAAAAATAATGAATACTGTTTTTCTGAAAATAAATAAATTGGAAAAAAAATTAAAAAAAAATTAAAAAAAAAAAAAGAATAAAGCTTTACATCACTTTCACTTTGTCTCAGTCTCGTTCCTTTGATAATGGACCCAACATAGATAAAGGGGATTAAGAGTACATTTATGATGATAAACACTGAGAAATGTATATAATTTGTTGAATCATTACACTGTATACTTGAAACTAATATAACACTGTATGTTAATTATACTTGAATAAAAAGGAAACAAAGTGGTGGAGACTCGGCATTTTATAACTTTGAATACCTCTTGTCTATACTATAGTATGTTAATACTGTAAATATAATACAAAAAAGGATATCAGTTTGAAAATGCAGACAGATATAGCAATGGTTCTCTGCAAAGAATATGGCAAGTCCACCAGTAGTACTGAGACACATAGAGAATTTAAAACCTAAAAAATCTCGTGCTCCATGAGAGCAGGAACTCTGTCTGTCTCTTAGTGAAGGGCACAGTGCTGGACACAAAGCAAGTGGTCAATAACTATCACTGAAATAGGAGATATAAAAGTATAATAACAATGACCAACAATCCTGAACATTGTTTCTTTCTAAGGTATTTTGCTTCTTTCTAAGATGAACCTAGATGCATTCAGATCAACAATAAAAATAAAGTATAACACATATACATGCATACATAGAATGGAATGACATGATAAATAGCTATCAAAAGAGACTATTTTTGTGTTTATAAAATTGCATAATCTTTATCACCTATCAGTATTGTATAGAGTTATGACTTCTAAAGTCAGACTACTATTATTTAAAGTGGGATCCTTACCAATTACTAGTTGTATGACATTGGGCAAATCTATTAACTTCTCTCTTTTTTTAAAGATTTTATCAACATTTTTATTTATTGGACAGGGAGAGAGAGCGAGAGAGCACAAGCAGGAGGAGAAGCAAGCAGAGGGATTAGCAGGCTCTCTGCTGAGCTGAGCAAGGACCCCAATGTGGGACTCAATGCCAGGACTCTGGGATCATAACCTGAGCTGAAGGCAGACTCTCAACATACTGAGCCACCTAGGCACCCAAATCTATTAACTTCTATAATTTCCTTACCTGTAAAATGAGAATAAAAATCATAGCTACTCATAAATGAGCTCTGAGGATTAAATGAATTATCTCATATAAGTGCTTAGAGAAGTGTTTGGTCCATTGCTAGTGCTATGTTCGTGTTAGCTACTATTGCTTATTATATAATAAAAAATAGAAATAACATTATACCCTTATTTTATCTTATCTGACCTATTATTATAATCTCCCCATCACTAATCTTTTTCTTTCCAAGTCATCCTACATACATTCCATTCAGAAAAATCTCTCTACAGCATATTCTTGTTATGTCAAGAACATGTTTTATGTTTTGACATAACAAAAACACGTTTGCTATGTCTTGTTACCTTACAAAGAAACAATATTCAGGATTATTGGTCAGACCTATACACTAAAATGTCTACTCCCCACCACAATTACATATAAAAATTATATCTTTATATATGTATTTTAATATGTAAATATATTATATATGTATTATATATATTTTATATATAAATATATAAAATTCTTAGCTTTGAATATATAAAATTATAAAATTAGCTTATGAATATATAAAATTCAAAGCATCTCCCAACCTAGTTTTACAATCTTATTTTCTATGGTTCTCTTTCACTTATCTTTCCTATAAATTAAGCTGAATTGCTCATTTTCTGAGATGACCTTGTACTTTCCCTTCTAGGATTGGCTGTCTTGACCTTTCTCTTCACTTACAATGTTGATTCTCCCTGTCCCCCATTAACCTTCCAGTCCAGTAGTTTGCATTAGTATATTATAAAGTATATTATAAGGTTAAATATAATAAAGATAACGTGTGTGTGTGTGTGTGTGTGTGTGTGTATGTGTGTACGTGAATATGGATGGTCCCTTGCTAGTGAAACTACTCATCCAATAGTTTTGTGTATCACAGCAGGACTGGTACTTATAGTATGCATTTTTTTAAACCATCTAATATTTCTTGGCTTATTCACTAAGACTCTCCATCTCTTCCTGGATTTATGGGTGACAAATTCTATTTCATCACCTTGGAGACCTTATGCCACCATAATACATTGTTTACATCATCTACAAGGTGACATCTTACATTATTGAATAATCTTGCTGAGGGATACCTTACCTTTGACAACAACCCAAGACCAGCCCACAAAGTTCATTTTGTGTGATGGTTGAATCAATTTTACCTCAGTTTTTGTTAATTCATAAAATTTAGTTTATGTTTTGATTCTGATAAATAATTAGCCATGTGATTATGAGAGGTCAGTTCTTTTGATAAAATGTTTCCTACATTAACTGGAGAATCAAAAAGAAGAGGTAAGTGAAATATATCCAGCTCAGTGGGAGAAAGGAAGTAGATTTTTAGTCAAATTATGAGAAGAGGACTAGATTTTTAATTGAAAGTCTTGAATATGGGCTCTTGTTTGATTGGTTTGTAGTGCAGGGCAGTTGACTTACTATCACTTTGTGTAGCTTCTTTTGAAGGGATACTGGTGCCTGAACAGTCTACTTAACACAGTTATTGTGAAGAACAAACGAGACCCTGTGCCACTGAATACTTTGAAATTTCATGCTACACAAATGAAGGGGATTATTATTGAAAAAGGATTAGATAATTTTTAAGCTTCTTTTGTATGTTTAAGTATATGATAGTACTTCAGTTAAAACATCAGTAGTTTTAATACCTGTTTTTTCTTACTAATTATAGTATGAATATATGTAATCTGACAATAGATTTGCTATTTCCTGCCCACCACTAAGCTGGGTTCATTGTATCTATAGAAGAAGAGTCTCTGCCTTCTCAGAGCCTTGGAGGAAGGAGGGCCACTTGTGAGGAAGGAAGCATGAATATATGGGCACTGAACACCAACTGCTAGGGTTAGAAGTAGTAGAAACCAAAGAAGTATGCACTGGTTTTCTACTGCTGCCATAACAAATTACCACACACTATGTGCTTTGAACAACTCTAATTTATCCTCTTACAGTCCAAAGGTTAGAATTCTGAAACGTGAAAATGTCTGAAGTTATCAGCAGGGAAAGCTCCATCTGAAGGTTGTAGAAGAGAATCCATTTCCTTACTTGTCCAGCTTCTAGAGGCTGCCTACATTCCTCAGGTAATGGCCTGGCATCCGTCATTTCTCCTCCAGCTTCTGGCATCACATCACCTTCTTCCTTTGACTTTCTTGCTGCTCTCTTTTAAGGATGCCTGTGATTCCATTGAAGCCACAATGGAGCTTTTCATTTTCAAATAGTCTATATATTACCGACTATTACAACCCCTTAAATTACTGAATTTTATTGTTTCAAGACAGTCAGAGGTAAAAACATGAATAAAGAAATTACTTTTCTAATTTCAATACTTCTTCTCTGTGTTTTGTGACTAGAAATTCCCAATTAAAGAAACACTTATATAGGATAACCAGCCTTTTCTTTCTTAGTTTATTCTGACAAACTTTTAAATAGGCTTATCCATTTTATTTTGTCTTCACTTTGAGCAAAACTGCTTTTGATGATCTTACCATCATCTGTCCCAAATACCCATTTACATAAAATTTATTTTGAGTATTTATTTATTTATAAGAGAGAAAGAGAGAGAGAGAGAATGAGCAGGGAGGGCAGAAGGAGAGGGAGAGAGAATCTCATGCCACCTCCACACGGAGAATGGAGCCCGAAGTAGGGCTCAATCTCACAACTCTGAAATCATGACCTAAGCCAAAACCAAAGCCAGGTGCTCAACCAACTGCGCCACCCAGGTACCCTGAAATTAATTTTCAATCAGAATGTCGATGATCAAAAGCTTTCAACTGGGAAAACTGAAATGAGATCAAGTGATAGCTGTAAGTCTCTATTATAATGTTGCCTAGCAACATAGTTGCAGGTTTCCATTATAAGGAATGATGCTATTATACAAAAGCATCTTAGGAAAAAAAGAAATAATAGGGTGGTCTAAGCTTACAACGAAGCTATCATTTCAGGTTTAGGAAAACAAAGTCATTGGGCCATCTAGTGAAGGTCATAGAACTAAAAGGATAAATTATGATTTAAGTCTGTAAAAATTCTAGTCAGTGTTTCCTTATTTCCTATTATTTACATTCCAGTTTGTTTCAGTCCTTTACAGCCTAATTATCTTGGAAAAGCAAAAAACAAAACAAAATCATTAAACAATATAAAAATCATTAAACTGATAAACAATAACACACAAGAATCATGATGTACTATTACCCAGATCTACAGTAATACTGAAGTTTTTTGTAAATATTTTGACATTTATTTATGTGAGCCTCAGAATGTTACAACTTTTTTTTGCATTGATAAATAGAACTGAAGTGGTACTTAATGCTCATTTTGAACCGAATGGAATGTGACATATGTAATAGTAGGGGTCTACTGGTCTAAGAAAAGCTGTAAAACATAAAGTAACACAACATAATGTGAAGATTCAAATTGCTTTAGATGTTTTATCTATGGTAATAGAGTAATATAAGGTGTCATTCATAATAGCAAGAACAAGAAGTTCAGGCACATTGACATGTCGGTTTAATGTTTACCAGGTCATCGATTTAAGTATTGATGACATTTACTTATACTACCCCTCAATATTTAAGAGTAGACATCATTTTACCTCCAAAATTCAAGGCAAAAGTCTTTCTCTATCTACTATTGCGTATATCCAGTATTAAAATCCTTATAATAGGCTTGCCAGTTCAACAGGGGCCTTCAAGCTTTCCACCTAAAACCTTGATTTGTCAGCAAGCTGCCCTAGAGAGTGGTATTCCATGAGTGGGTGTTTTCTAACCAAGAACCCAGTTGCAAATCAAGTTTCCTAAATCCATTAGGGGGTCCCTGTCAACCCCCAACTCTGTTTTTACCATGAGAGGTATCATAGGTTCTGGGTTCCTTTCTTGAAGCACAACTTGTTTTGTTTTCTGCATCTCTAGCTCAAAGACCCCTCTCCAAGTGATGGATAGAGTCCAGGGACTGAGCATTCTGTGAGCCCTATACCTAAAAGTTGTCCTAATAAATAAACTCTAAGCCTGCACTAATTGTCATTTCTGGTTTTATTGGCACCCATTATTCAACCCCTCATTATTCAGATGAAATTGTTGCCCTTTAGAAGTTTTAATTGATTTTCTTGAAGTCATGAGGACTCCAAAGATACTGGAACCAGGACCTGTTATCCAAAAAGATGTTTCACTATAACACAAAAAATCATGACAAAGATGATAAGAACCACAGGTATGTATAAGTATCTTACTTTTTGAATGTTTATAGTGGTCAAAAGTTACTTAAAACTAAAATATTATCATCAGAGAACTTTCTGGATCATTTCACACCTAATAATTTGTCTAAAGTGGCCTGTAGACGGCTATTTAATTTCCTAAGGATGCCATATCAAATGACCACAAAATGGGTGGCTCAAAACAGAAATGTATTCTCCTACAGGTCTGGAGGCCAGAAGTCAAAAGTCAAATGTCAGCAGACCCAGCTTCCCTACAAAGGCTCTAGGAGAATCCTTCTTTGCTTCTTCTAGTTCCAGGTAGCTCCTGGCTTTCCTTGGCTTATGCTATTATAAATCCAGTCTTTGCTTTAGTGTTTCCATGATTTTCCTCCCTATATCTCTTTGTGTCCTTTTCTATATCTTATCAGGACATTTGCTTTGGATGTAGGGCCTACCCAACTCTAATATAATCTCTCCTCAATCCTTGCCTTAATTAGATCTGAAAAAACCCTACTTCCAAATCAAGTAACACTCTGAGGTTCTGAATAGACATGAATTTTTGAGGGACACTATTCAATTCACTATGATTGTATATGACAAATATTTATATAGGTAATTTCTAAGGAAGATAAAAGCTTTGTCTTATATTTTAGGATAGTTCCCAACCTATTATATAGATCAGGGTTCACCAAACATTCAATGGAAATGTCTAGTATGGTTCTAATATCTTTGTGCAATTGGAGTTTCATACAATGTTTTGAAAGTCCTAGAACTAGTCAAAGAATAAGATAGGGGGAAGGAGATAATTTATCCCCAAACACCCTAGCCACACAGGTAGATTATATTAAGCATTCCTTGTATTAGCTCAGTAGGGAGAAGGGAGGAATTAACCAAAGAAGACTGAGTCACCAACTATCTGCTCCTTCTAATTGTTCGTGCTGTTTTCCAAGCAAGGATTCTCTCAAGATCCCATGGTGCCCTCTGTTGAAGTAGTAGCAACTCTCCTGAGAGGGATTAGCTTTTTCTGGTCTTCTTTTTTGTTGTTCTTCCTAAGGACCTATGACCAGGTTCCTTTTCTCCTAGGGACAGAAGGAACCTACTGATGACTAGTCCATCTTCGCCAAAGTTGCTATGTAAAAGTCAGAATCAAAGACTCCTCTCTCATTAGTATATAGAGCTAAGTGCCAAGAACCTCATAAGCTTTTCTACCTTTATTGCCTCTACCTCCACCAAAAATTAATGGAATTATATAATCAATAGTTACTGACAAGAATGCAAAGCTTTGGCTTTCTTTTGTTGAAGTACATAAATATGATCACTCTTGCTCTCCTTCCCTTATCTATCAATATAAAATAGTCACAAATTGCAAATTTAAGAAAGCACTTTAATAGCCAGGAAGATATTTGAATGGATCTTTGTACATGAATTTGCTTAAAATAATTTGGAACAATGTCATAGCCCATGTGAATGTTTCAAATTTTTAAAAAATAGGAACAAGTAGAAATTATAAGGAAAAAATTAATATGCACTTTTAAATGAATATACATTATTTAAAGTCTATTGCCTTCCCAGTTGTCCAACTTTTCGCAGTAAAATCATGTTGCTATATGTAAATTGTTTATTTAAAAAGGGCACCGTCCTCCTTGTGACTTATTTCAGGACATTTCTCTTTAAAAAGAAATATAAGGTGAATTAAAGAGAAAAGTATAATACAAGATAAAAAATTAAATGAATTTGTAAATAAAGGTGAATGGAAGTATATTTTAGTACCATATTGAATTCTTCCAGGAATGCAATAATTAGACACAATCTATAAAATCAGGCTTTGTCTAGTTGCTGATAGGAGGATTATAGATTGACTGCATGTTTCCCACCGGCAAGTGTATTCAAAGAATCTTCAGACATTAAACTTCTCCATGATGTTCATAAATTAAAATACACCTGTGTAATTATATGCAGCTTTTCTCTGATATTATATAATGAAACATGCATTTCATATGGGTTTTTATAAAGGGGATTTTGGGTTATATGGTGGAATAAGTCCTCATTTACAGCCACAAAATTAATACAATAATGAATTGTAGGTTGATGCTGTTATTAAAATGTCTCAATAGAGGCCATAGTGTAAAAGAACCGTTCAGTAGAAACCAGTTCTATGAGGTTTTTAGGCAATTCAGAACACTTACATGTAGCTGCTATAGAAGAACCATCAAATTAGGACGATCCTGGCTCAAAAGATCAATTTAAAAGCACATCTCAACTGTTATGAAAATTACCAAAATAAGCTTCATACCAACTGCAAGTTCTGTTTAAGTAACAGCTTATATCCGTAAATGATTTTTATAAATTAATGAGCTTTCAATAAAATACATCAGTTAGGAATATTACATATATATGTAATTTCATTAAAAATTTCTAAAAATTCATCTAATACGTTTAGTAACATTCAATTTTGTGTTCATTTTATAAAACTAACAGTAGAAATAGCCAGTCAAAGATGACTCAGGAATGGTAGAACATTATTACAGGAACAATGAGAAAGCATTAAAAAAAAGAGAGAGAGAGAGAGAGAGCTTCTTTTCATGGTATACATGGATAAGCCTCAGTTATTAAGCTTGACCTTATACTTGAATCCATCATAAAATGAGAAGATGGAAGACTGAAGTTGTATTTCTGGCAGAGAAGAGCATCTTTGGTAACAATGTAAATGAGCAATGGATTGTAAGTGTTCCTTAAATCTTAATTTACTTAATGTTAGAAAACAGATGATACTAATAATTTGTATGATGATTTTTAAAATATTTTATATCTTACTTGAGAGCTGACATGTTAAGATAACGAAATCTCTTTAAATCAGAGGAAAAGAATGATGATCTCAGCACACAATCATGAGCAGAACAAAAATCAGGTAGGTGGTATAGATTTTGAATATTTGAGAATACAAAATTATTTTAGTTATATAATTTTATACCATATTTTAGACAGATGTTTTATTATAAAAATAAAACACAGAACTTATGGAAAGTTTTAAAGTATTAAAATATAAAAGAAGTAAATAAAATCCCTGTAACTCCTCCTACCAGAAAAAGTCACTGCTAATATTTGGTTGTAAGGCTTTTGTTCTGTTTTTCACTTAACTTATTTGCATATCTCTCAATATTATAGAGATGATCTAAGACAGCAAACAAAATAGTGTTTATTACTTATATTGTTGGAAATAACTAAAAGCAAAACTTATGGCAGAGACAAATCTAAATTTCCTATAATTATTATTTACTTTTAACTACCTTTATCTTTTTCTAGGCCTTGAAAATATCAATTCAAACACCAGGGTTTATGTTTCTTTTTCAAGATCTTCAGAAGTATTATTAAAATTATTAACACTTTATAGCCCTTCAAAATTCACAAAGCACTTTAAAAATTTTATCTATCATCTATAATCTCAATGGACCTGTGACATTTATTTTTTTTCTTTTTTTTTATTGACCTGTGACATTTAAATGTTACCTACTGAGTAGTTAGTAAGGCAGAGTGGCACACGAAGGCCTCACAGCTGTTGTGTTGAGACAGCCCTTTACCAGGAAAACAGAGACTTTCCTAATGCAAACTGCTCATGGTTCCAACTACACAATCTGCCCAATCTTGTTTGATATAATATATTGATCATATAGATGGGCACCTGGGTGGCTCAGTGGGTGAAGCGACCAACTTATAATTTCAGGTCATGATCTCATGGTTCTTGAGCTCTAGCCTGTGCTTAGCTCCATGCTCAGCAGGGAGTCTACCTGAGACTCTCTCCTTCTGTCCCTGCTCCCACTCATGTGTGCATGTTCTCTCTCTCTCTCTCTCAAATAAATAAATAAATAAATAAATATTATTATTAACAAAAATATATTTTTCATATAGGGAATTTCACCTTAATACAGAACGCCATGGCGTTTTTATCCAATTTTGTATTATCGGTTTTGTGGCCAGTGGTTCCTATAATTTTTGTCCCTTCAAGGTCATTGGAGGATGTATGCTCACAGGACAATTTCAGGAATGGTAGGATTTTCTTCTCACTAAACTGAAGGACTAGGAGTAGTGAACAGGAAATTAAGAGACCTTAAGAGCATATAATCACCACACACTCTGCTGCAGAAACCAGTAGCACTGTCTGGTTAACCACCCTGAAAGTTCTCAATGGTCTATCTAAGTACCTCCAGCTGTAGTGGCCGCACCTGTTCTCAGAATCTTATGGGGGTAGAGCACAAGTTCTCCAGCTTCTGGGCAGCTGGCATTCCCCAGTATTATTCTTATATATTGGCACCAAAATCCATTCTTCTTGGCTCTTGGCCCCCAGACATTTATCACCTCCCTCAAAAATACATTCTTTTGCCTGTGCACAAAAGGGAAAGCCATGGAAGATTGGAATCTTTCTCCTAGACAGACCCCCAAGGGAACCTTTCTCGATCCTGCCCAAGCATGACATTCTGCAAGGTGGTGAGAAACCAGAGACCTTTCCTGGCTATCTCTATCGTCTGTGACTTCCGGCCTATCACAACTGATGTCCCAATCCTCTACAAACACTTAAATATAAATACAAACATATAAATACAAGTCCTTTCATATAGTTGGGACCAAAGAAAATATTTATTTATTTTTATTTTTATTTTTTAAAAATATTTTATTTATTTATTTAACAGGCTTCCTGCTGAGCAGAGAACCTGATGTAGGGCTCTATCCCAGGACCCTGAGACCATGACCTGACCTGAAGGCAGAGGCTTTACCACTGAGCCACCCAGGCACCCCCAAAGAAAATATTTTAAGGTATTATGGTTAGGAGAAGGATAGGTAAGAGTAGCAAATATAAGAAACTGATGTTAAAGACACTATATTCAACTGTCATGTTTTTCAGCATTAGATAAACAGATACATGAAGACCTTCAAATATTCATTCCTCCTCTTTGGAAAACATTTTAAAGTAATATCGTTGCCATTTAATGGGTATCAACTAAGCAGCAGACACTATATATGTACTTTTATACAGTTTTCATCATGAAAACTATATTTGAAGGACATTACCATACATATTCTCATATTACAGAGAACTGAGACTGGACAGTTTAAATAACAGAACAGTTTAAGTGGATGAGTAAGGATGAAACTCAGGTCTGTGGCTCCAAGTCCCAGGAAGTTCTAGAGCGTCACTCTGACTTAAACCGATGTCTATGTTTTCTAGTAGAAAAACAAACAAACAAACAAATCCCAAAACATTTAATATCATAGCTACTCATAGAAAATTAATAATTTTATACTTAATGGTATTATTTGCATAGGAAATCTATGCAATGTTGGGAGAATGACTGGAAGCCGGAGTGTACCTGATTAGAAGAAGCATATTTAATTTTAAATGCTACCTTATTCAGTTGAAGAGAGAGATATTTTGAAACAGTCCTAACCAAAGCAGATAGTTCCAGCTGACACATACCTCTTATAAAGGACCACAAATTGTCCTTTAAAAATGTAGTCCATCTTAAAAATTCATTATGAAAGGCGCCTACGTGGCTCTGTCAGTTAAGCATCCGACTCTTGATTTCAGCTCAGGTCATGATCTCAGAGTCGTGAGATTGGGCACATTGAGCTTTTGTGGAGCACGGAACCTGGATTTTTTTAGGATTTTTTCTCTCTCCCTCTGCCTCCCTCTTATAAAAAAATAAGAATGAAAAAATTCACTAGGATATTACTACTACTAAGTCAATGAGAATTGCCTTTTAGTGCCAAAGTAAAAACGGGCAACAAGTTTATTTTCACTGTCATGTCAAAGCGCAGCAATTAGGAAAATTAAAAGAGAAAAAAAAAAAACTGATCTGTGGAAAACAGACTTTTTTTTTGCAGTTAATTTCATATTGGTTAGTGGGGGATAAAACTGCAGAGATAAAATTTAGGTACTTAATTGGAAGTTTATTAACTTCTCAGTTTTTTTTTCCTGACTAAAATATCACCAAGCTGTGGTCAAAATTCCTCATCCTCTCTGATGAGAAAAGTTAAAAAAAAATTTAGCTGAGTTAAAAGAATTATGTTTGGAGGTGACCATGAATCCTCAAATAAAATACCCTGGTTTAGAAACATCTCTACTTTCTTTAGTATCACTACTCTTAAGTTAGCTATCCTACTCCCACTTGGCATTTATTATATTGGCTTATAATATATGTGACTTTATATTGATATTACATGTTATAGATATGAAAATACATATAATTTTGTTTAATAACTTTTTCATAATAATACATATGTTTTTGAAAAAGAGTTTAAAATTAAAATGGTAGCTATTTGTCTTTTATTATAGGCTCTTTTTAATTCCTTTGGCCCCATATATATATATATTTTTGAAGTTTTTATTGTTTCCTTTATTTGCTTGCAATGAGGAAAGGTTATTTGAGAGATGTAAAACAATTTCATAGCTGAAACTTGCTCACCTCTAATCATCCCAAGTAATCAGTGTCTCTAGAACTAAAGGCTATTACAATGCTCCAGAGCATTCACTACTCTAAAGGCCATTAGGGACTCTGAAAGGAATTAAAGTAGTTAGGCTTGACACAAATACATACACTACCCATCAAGATAAAGAGGCACCAAGATTTATGTGTGAAGGGTGCTAGCTTTCCCAAAAGGTTCAGGATGTGTTTTCTGGTTTTATGTTATGTGGCAGTTTGCATACAGAAATAAACACAATAAAACCATAAAAAGAATAAAATCCTCCCAATTTTGGTGATAAAATGCTCATATTTTATACTTGCCATAGTGAGGAGGCTACAAATCAAATTTGCTTTTCTCTAATTCTTCAAATATTCTGGATTGTTTAAACTATTTGATTCACTCTAATTCTAAACACATTCTGGTAGATTGTTTTATTTCTCTTTTCTACTGCTTAGATCATACAATTCAAGTAGTGTGAACCAACTTCTGTGAATTCTGCTAAAAGTCTTGCTGAAAATATTACTTGAAAAAGTTTGGAAGCATCCTTTGCCATGACTGTTTTAAACCTAGTCTCAGTACAGAGCCTTTAACTTTTAATGCTGATAGTTGAAAAAATTTAACAAGACAAAGCTGGAGAATTTGATAATAAGAAATGTGGGTTAATGTCTAAGAAAATGACAATAGGAAAGTCATTATTTTCCCATCTCATGTGAAATCTATTGTCAATATCTCTAATGTACTTATATCATTTATCTTATAATACAGATGCATCCCTTCCTCTTTATTATAATTTAATTGCTTTGATCCTGATTATGTCTAGTTTTAACTTCACTGAAATGTTGCCATGTTTCTAATTATGCAAGTATTTTATTGGAGACATATGGTTTAAAACTAAGATATTTTTTCATAGCTTTCTATTTTATAAAGGAATCATTGACACTGGCACAGAGCATAATATTTAAGTTTTAAAATCACAAACAGGCTTTATGACATTAGCTTGCTGGTCCGTATTTGTCATTCTGTTTTGGACTAAACATTTAATATGTAAATAGAGAAATGGATATAAGATTTAAGATAAGGTGGGAGGGAAAAGTGACATAGAAAACCTGTATAAGCAAATCAAATACTGATTTTAAATGTATGTAGTCTTTTTACATAAATATTCTTGTATTTGATGTACTTAATATATTCTGAACAAAAATCATATTGATTTTAGTAGAACAAGAAATAAAACAGCTTTTGATTTCATGCCAAAATTTAAGTAGGTGACATTTAATTCATGCTGTTTAAAATTTCTGAGATGATAGAACTCAGATTATCATTTTATCTTATGTTTCTGATTCAAAATAATACAACTGAAATTTTGTGTAATTATTCTTAATAATTAAAAAAATCTATTAAAACTTAGATGGTGATATTACCTTATCTATAAATTTTAGTTGTTTACCTACCAGATCAATAGGTTTCACAGTATAATTAATTATAAAGTAAGTTTTTAATTTGACATTTCAGATTGCTAAGCCTATTGATTTTTCAGGACTCCTTCCTAAAGTCCTATTAAAAAATGCATAAGGCTTTTTTCTCTAAATAGGTTAAGAGTACAGACATTTTGCTTTTTTAGCTTCCTGATAAAATTATGTGTAATTGTTCAGAATGTCATTGCAATCTTTGGTATCATTATCGTGAATCTCCTTCCCTCTTGTGAGCCTTTTGCTCTACATTTCTGATGCTTTATTCATCTTTCTGTATGCTTCACAGACCTGGGAGACGTTTTGTTGAAAATACATTGTTAAACATCCTCAAAATCTTCCGTGGGTAAGTGAAGGATTTGCCTAAAATTCACGAGCCCATCATAATTCTAGTATTCTTTTTTGTTTATTTGTTTTATACCTGGCTTTGATAAAAAATAAACCCTTTTGAAAAAGTGATCTATTTAATTCAAAGTCATTACTTTAAAATGATCTATAAATCCTGTTTTGTCTCTAATGCTCTATAGCTCTGTGGTTTATAAAATACTGTTCCATAGTTGTCTCATTTAATCTTATCTATCATAAAGTCTAGGATGTGGTAGGAGACGATGTTTCTATCTCATATATATTTTAATATAATAAATATATTTTATTACTTATACAATATATGTATACACCACTTTCCCAAGAACAAAAAGAAACATAAAACCAAGGGTAGTCAAGGTGGAATGAGTTAGCTTGGGCTTATGTTTGAACCCCAGATCTAGCATTGACTAGACTGGGGACAAATTAACATCTCTGGAAGCTTCAGTTACCTTTTTTGACAAAGAAGGATTGGGAGGATTAGACATGCATAAACCTAATACAAAGCAGAACTCAGAAGTTATTTTCCTTTACTTCTGACTCTAAATATTATTTTCTTTAGGTTATATTATTCAGTCAGAAGATACTGCATTGATAATATGGGAATCTGTACTAATTCTACCATGAGAAATCATTTAAAGTTTATTTTTAATGCCTCACACTAAACAAACTGGATGATTTATATATTATCTTTGTCAACAGATTTATTCACTAAGGTACCTTACCTTCTTATCTCTTATTTGCCCACTTTTCTCTATCTCAGTATCAACTAGGAAAGTCTGAGACTATCATCCACCAATTGGATTATTGAAAGTGTTATTTAATTTCTAAGGCATCTGGTTACAGCCATAATGGATTTGTAGGATTAGTTATTTTGTTTGTTGGGTAGTTTTTATGATAGGAAGTTATCCACTGATTATGATTATATAATCCTAACATCTGTACCTTTTATAATGGTTAGTGCCCCCCCCCTTTTTTTTAGTGGTCCCTTTTTAAATCAATCTTAAATTTACAAAAGGTCTCCATTCTGCCACCAATCTACCAAAAGTACTCTTGATGGAGTAAAATAAGCTCTATTTTTCTAAAACCCTTGGTCATTTCAGACTCCTTTTCTTACACAACCTCTCAGCTACATTTAATGTGATTACTAGTTTCTTACTTCTTGAAACATATTTGCTTGAATTTGGGTTCCACGCTCTCTTTGCCTTCCTCTCTCATCAATCCTTGATTGATCTTTGTTTCCTGGGTGAAATAACTAATCTATGCTTTTTTCCTCATGTGTAATATTGGAATGGCCTAAGGCATATAGTCAGTGAACCTCCTCTGTTCTCTACCTATGTGTACTTCATAATGTTCTATTCCAAAACAACTATGAATTTAAATTGTCTTTAAACTCTGTATTTGAAATTAAAGATTATTATCCCAGACTTTTCTCCTGAATTCCAGAGCTATATATCCAGCTGTCTAATCATCATCACCTCATCCATGTTTAATAAGTATCCAAAACTTTGCTTTCTCTTTTTTTCCCCTTCCTTTCCTTAACCAGCATTTATTTTCATTACCCCCCCAACCCCTAAAAAAATCAGAGCCTAGAAAAATTGGAAATTTATTTCCAGGATCTTTTACCAGAGTTCCGATATAGATTCTGCCAATGGGAAACAATTTGTCTGGAATTTGAGTGATGGTGTAGAAGGAAAATTAATTATTTCAATGGTAGTAATAAGGAAATGTGTGGCATATGTAAAGTTTGATCAGCACCTTCCACACATTCTCTTATAAATTATTCACTTTGTTGCCAAAAACAGCTGTGATAAATGCAAGCAGGTTTTTTTTTGTTGTTGTTGTTTTGTTTTTTAAAGAATTTATTTATTTATTTGACAGACAGAGATCACAATAGGCAGAGAGGCAGGCAAAGAGAGAGGAGGAAGCAGGCTCCCTGCTGAGCAGAGAGCCCGATGCAGGGCTCCATCCCAGGACACTGGGATCATAACCTGAGCCGAAGGCAGAGGCTTTAACCCACTGAGCCACCCAGGTGCCCCACAAGCAGTTTTTGTGATGCCTGCACTTAGTGATTTCCTAAAGCTAGCAGTGATTTCCTCTGATCTTTTTGTCCCCCAGCCATTCAATAATTTCTAAGATTCTCATTCCATATGTTGATCGTCCTCTTGTTTATGATATCAGGGTGAGTCCTATGTTTTGGTCAAACCTTAACTTCTCAGTCAGTGAAGAAGATAGACCCTCAGAGATGGAATTAGTCAATTACTTGTTCTGGTAAGATATGATGGCTCTTCACTGGTGGAAAAGGAGAAACTTTTCCCACGGTGTGCAGTAGCAAATTAATTAGGTAAATTATTTAGATTAATTAGGTAAATTATTTAATTAGGTAAATAGGTAAATTATGCCCTATATATACCGGGAATGAAGTTTTTATCAGAAGCAGGTTTGGGATGATAAAGTAGTTATTAGTATAAAATGGTATCATGAAAACATGAGTATAAAAAACTGAGGAGAATGTACTGCTTCTGAATAAACTGGAGAGTGACAGAATGAAAATAATAAGTCCAGCCAAGACATGGTTCAGAGAACCAATGTGATTCCATGGTTAAGGTCCCCTTCTTCTTCCCACATAGCTCTTTGGAGAATAACCAGTCACTGTGAACTATTGAATTATAGTACAATTTCATTCACAATATTATTGGTAACCTTATTTGAAAATTTAGGTCTCATTTAGGGACCTGTGAATTGGAGTGCAGCAGATTTGGGTGAATGCCAATGAATCTGAGTACCTTAAAACTTCAAATTTATTTGCAGTTAGAATCACCATCTTCTCCCCCCAACTAAAGTTATCTTCCCACCACTCAAATATTTCCTGTTCATACTTAAAACAGTTATCTTATAAGGGGATGTCCACTCTCTGTAAATCCCACATATATGACCATTTTTATTTGCAGACTTAGAAACCAGTAAAGTGAATGAGAGTCTACCTAGGTCAAAGTAATGTGTGTATCAAAAGAATTGCAAAATTTTACAAAAGTGTATCAGTGGAAATCTAGAAAATGCAAACAAAAATGGATTATAAAGGTGTGAGAATAAGGAGGGTGGAATATAATATTAGACTGAGCCATGTTTATGAACATAGGAACATTCACTATACATTCAGAATTCCATTTTAGCTCCAGCATCTGGGAGTGGAAATAACAGTTCACTTAGTCGGTTAACCAAATCTTGGACACCATAGTGATCTTTGTTAGAAAAAAGTGAGATGTCAGAAATCCTTTGGTATCTTTTAGAGCAAGGAATCCAAAGAATAGAGAGATAGACATGTTTACACAGATTAATCATGGTGAATTGCTCAACCAACTATTTCCCTTGGGAGGGCCCCCCAAAACAAGTCACTTAACCATAGCATTAAGAACATTGGTGAAGGGACATTCTTCCAAACTTCTGGGACTATACTCAACAAGCGGGAATGAAGTTTATGAATGTGGCTGGCTGATATTTACATGAAAGTTGAGATTCTGGAGGGGCAAAGACCAAGTGTTAGTGCTTCATTGCTGATGACCTAGCTGATGTAAGCTAAAGTCAGTAGTAAGCTGGGCAAGCAGCAATATTTGGCCATGGCTAATTGATCATGGGGTTTATGGAACTGAAACTAATGAGCATATTAATAAGTTCTCCCTTAATTTGTGTAAAAGAAAAAAAAGTCTCTTGTGTGGTGAATATACCTGACTGAGTCATTACAATGGACAGTCATGAATTCTCTCCCAATTCCAGGCTTGAGAAAATTTACTGTCCCATTACACTTGAAAGAAGTAGATGATGGATGCTTGAAGAAGTACTAGAGACAAGAGACATTGACAAGTACATGTACTCTAAATCTTCCTGTTTCTCATGTTCTCGTGGCAGTTTAAGAGAGTGGCTATGGTCTAGGGAAAGAAAATATCCAGGATTTTGAAGATTTAATGGTGTGTTTGAAGTGAAGATCTTTAGAGATGTAAAACATCACTGTGGCCCATGAATCAGGGATATAATTATGACAGTATGATGATAATTGGAGTTTTGGATAGGGTCTATGTTAGAGTAAACTCAGTGTTTGTGGATTTACCCATGATTTTTTCTCCTTATTTGGAAGCTCACAAATGCTTTCTTTAGTTAAATTGTCCCTCAAATTAACATCTATTATTTTAGGAAGGGCCAAGTGGAAGTTCCTGGAACTGGTTTCCCAATACCATTAATTTATATTTTAATAAAGTAGAAAACTGAACCCAGCACTACATCCCTGGAAGAATGACAGAATTTAGTGCCTCCATAAAAGACTTAAAGGTTATATTTCATGGTAGATCTTCATGGTAAGTCTTAATTTAACTCGCCTATCTGGCATATTTAAATATATGAATTGGAAAATGATAGGAATATCAATTGATGACTCCATGATCATATATGGTACAATGTGGTTTCTTTACTGGAGCAACCCACAGAATGCTTTTTATTCTGATAATGTGGCAATTGATCCATAGTCAATGTTGTTCTCGCAGGAAAATAAAGATCTGTAGACTTCAGCAGTCAATAGAAGTGGGTTTTCTTGGAGGAAGCATTGGGATACATTCTTCTGAATCACTCATTTTCCTGCTCCAGGAAATTGAAATCAGCCATGGCAATTTGCTCTCATCTCTGTACTCCTTGGTGTCTTGAAGCTCATGGCAGCTTTTCCTGAGCTTTGCTCTCTGGGCCTCTCCTGTGGTTTTGTTATCTTTTAGTTCTCTGTGTTAAATCTCCTATTGCTGCTTTCTTATATGGCAGAGATATTTTATCTGTTTTCCTGAATTTTGACTAATTTAACCCAGGGCTTTGTCCTCTCCAACTTTTTGTGGTCTCTATAACTAAGACCTTCGTTTATCCAATAGTTCAAGACAAGCTTTGCGGATGTTCCTGTAAGTGTCCTTCAATCCCACCATTTCTCCCCCAGAGCCTTCTTGCCACCTCAGTTGAGCGTTTCCTTCCATGGGAATGGTAGATGTTCCTGTTTCTCTCCTCTAGTGCTCTTCTTCCAATGTTCTCACACCTCACTCCCTTACTCTCCTCACAACTAGAATAAGAACTCCAAGAAAGCAGAAACTTCATCTGTTTTAATTATTGATATATCCAGGGGCAACCTGGTGGCTCAGTGAATTAAGTGGGAGGCTCTTGATTTTGGCTCGGATCATGATCTCAGGGTCCTGAAATGGGGTCCTACATAGTGCATAGTGGGGAGTCTGCTTCAGGATTCTCGCTCTCCCTCTGCCCCTCTCCCCTCCTCATTCACCTATCTCTCTATATATAATAAGTAAATATTTAAAAAATATATTGTTATAGCCACATTACCTAAAATCAGGTACACAATTGGTAGAAACTCAGTACAATTTTATTTATTATTGTTTATACCTCTTTTTATTTTACAACCTCATAAAAGAATTATGACTCTGTTGGTCAAAACGATGTAAGGAGAGCTGGGTATTACATAAGACTGATCAATCACTGAAATCTACCTCTGAAACTAATAATACATTATATGTTAATTAATTTGATTTAAATGAGGAAAAAAAGACATGTGACAGATTTTTGTGTGTTGATTTTATATCCTGTGACTTTGCTGAATTCGTATATTTTTAAGCAATTTTCTTAGTGGTTTCCCTGGGTATTATAATTAAAATCTTAATTTATAACAGTCTAGTTTATATTAATCCCATTTTGATTTCAAATATACAAAAATTTGGGGCACCTGGGTGGCTCAGTGGGTTAAAGCCTCTGCCTTCAGCTCAGGTCATGATCCCAGGGTTCTGGGATCGAGCCCCACATCGGGCTCTCTGCTAGGCAGGGAGCCTGCTTCCCTTCCTCTCTCTCTGCCTCTCTCTCTGCCTACTTGTGATCTCTCTCTCTCTGTCAAATAAATAGATAAAATCTTTAAAAAAAATATATACAAAAATTTATCTCAACTATGTATCCACTCACCCTTTTACACCATTATTGCCACAGATTATTTCTTTAAATATTGTGTCAATACAACTTTAATATAAAAAAGAATGAATAAATAAATCTCATATAAATTGTGTATCATAAATCATTTTTAAATTTAGTATAAAATACATTCATAAACCATTTAAATTTATACAAATTATGATAGTAATAGCATTATGGGGATGAGTGTGGTTTCATTCAGTAACTATTCTTATAGGTGTTGTCAAGTACATAGAAAAGAACTTTCAGAGGCACCTGGGTGGCTCAGTAGTTAAGCATCTGACTTCAGCTCAGGTCATGATCCCAGGGTCCTGGGATTCAGCTCTGCATTGAGCTCCATGCTCAGCAGGAAGCCTGATTCTCCCTCTCCTACTCCCTCTGCTTGTATTCTATCTCTTGCTGCGTCTCTCTGTCAAATAAATAAATAAAATATTAAAAAAAAAGAAAAGAAGAGAACTTCCAGATAAAAGTTAATTTATTAGAAGACCAGTCTGGATTTTCTTGCTTGTCTGGCCCGGTTTTGTCGGCTCCGACTATGTGAAGCTTCACTACATGACTCAGGAAATGTTTTACCTAACCCACATCTCCCGCTCTGAAGTGGTCATTCAATTTAATTAAAAATAAAAAAGAAAAATGATAAATGTTGACCAAATTCTAAATTGAGAAATATGTACTGTGTAGAAACTTAGTCATAACAATAAAAGGAACATATATGTTATATGCACGATTTTCATAGTCTATTTTTTTTTCTTTATTAAGAATTAAGTAAAGACCATCATCAGAGGCTGACATAATATCTCTGTTTCAGTCCAAATTTTTCTTCTTATTTCTTCATGCAAGTTCTGCTTCTCTCCTTCCTATGGCAGGTAAGATTCATATTCCTATTTGGTTTGCCCTGGGTGTCACTTTCTTACATCAGGACAGTGATTGGCTCAGGTCACCCTACTGATCTTATTCTGCTCTCAGATTTTGAATAGCAAAATATCAATTGTATTTGTTAAAGAAACTGCATCTCCCCCATCTGCTGTGAAAAATGCCTATTCCTAATTTCAGGTGCCATGAAATGGTGTTTCTTTCAGACTTTTGATGTGCTAATAAAATTTGTACCTTTTACATTCTAGGTCACACTGCAGGGATAGAGAAGTCTATTATATTCCATTTCTTTTCTTTTCTTTTTTTTTATATTCCATTTCTGATGGTAGAGAAAGTAACTTCCTGAGGGGGTCTGAGCTAAAATCAGATCCTCTGCTGAGCAGAAATAAGAGAATTTAAACTTTTATGTTGAATACCATTAAACAGTGTTCTTCTGGCTACCGTAGACATTGCTGCATAATCATTTTCTCCTCACTATTATATTTCTTACATTCACAAATCCTGACCATGGGAGTCATATGCTTATTTTATAGTCAGGCATTAAAGTACGAGAGTCTTTTACCAAGAAATTACAAATCATTAACCCGACAATTCTTTTTTCATATTTCTCCATTTTCTGACCATTTTCACTCAGACATTCATAACATTTCTCCAATCATCGTGCATATTACCTTTGGATTCTCTGTCTCTGCAGACTACAAAGCCCTGTACTTACCCAGGTTACCGAAAAACAATCATACATGTGCTTTCAACCAATACAAGTGCACAATGCCTAGAATAGATGGTGGAGCTCAGGAAAAGGTAGGGACTAAAGAGATTAATTTGGGAACATCAGTGTGTTGTGGTAATTGCTCTAGGAGATTGGTCAAGGAGTGTGGGCTTTGTGTTAAATCATAAGGGACACCAAAAATACAAGCGTGAACAATGGAAGAAGTGTCCGTCAGAGGCGCAGGGATGTGAAAATAACCAGTGAAACAGGTGATTATGGACATTAAAGGGTTAAGGAGGCTTGAGGATGAAGTGTGCAATCCTGTCACATAATATAACAAATTACAGTGTGATAAGGACTGAAAGTATCCTTGGAGTCTGGCAATTGGGAGACTTTTGGTGACTGTAATGAACATGATCTCGGTGTCCTGAAGTCACGAGGCATATTAGAGGGAGTTAATCAAGGAAGTGGAGACAAAGCATGAAAGTCACACATTTAAGAAATTTGAGTGGCAAGATTATGAAGTAAATGATATCAATTAGCCTAAATTATTTCAAAATAAAAGAATGAGCATGCTCTGAAAAAGTCATTTCAGGGGATAGAAGAGGGTTTTGACCCTGCACCTGTGAAAGCTGGTAATCAAGACCCAAATGAGCTTTCATTTGACACAGCAACAAGTCAGCCTGGTCTTTGTAAGCCCCCTTAATGTCATATGGAGAGCTGGAGAGGGTATTTTGTAATGTAGGTTTAGACTCCAGTTTTTCTGGGTGACTATATTAGAAATATATATTAAATAAGTGCTACAATAAGTAGCACATGTAGGTAAGTGAATAAGTATATAAATAAACTGTATTGAAATAAAGACACAATAAAATTAAAGTTGCTGGTGGGAAAGAAGCTTATATGATCAACCCAATGCGATCACTAATTGTAATGACAGCAAATACTCTCATAATATTTGTAGTGGGCCAAGCACTCCTCACAGAAGGCTCCAGAGGTACCTACTGCTTTTTATCTTCATATAACAGATGAAGAAACCAAGGCACAAAGAGGAGGAAATAACTTGTCCGAGGTCCAGGGGCTACTAAGTTGTATAGTCAGTATTTGAACCAAAGACGCTAATTCTTATACTCTTAAACTCCGGCAGATGAATGCCTCCATCATGAGTATAATTTGTTGAAATCAATTTTGGCTAGTTTAATAAGAAAAGAAATTTACAGAGGATGGACCAGAATGCAAGGTTTAAAAGCTGCCTAAAAGAGAAAAGTACCTAGTGTCACCCCGAGAAGTGGTACAGGGGTGGTGGACAGCTGCCTTTCCACAGATCAACACAAATCATAGCACCATGAGAACCAATGCTGGATATTGGTTTCTTTCAGTAGAACCTCGGTCACTGGCTCCATTGAAACTGGATGCAGTTCACCCTACCCTTGCCAGAAGGGATTCTCTGTGGTGCCAGCTTTTCTCATCACGTTTTACATCACTAATTTTTAATTTGACAGGATATGTTTGAGTGGAACAGGCTAGGAAACCTTATACACCAGAGCTTAGGAAAGCAAATGTCTGGCTTCTATAAGAATGGCCTTAGGAACATATTCAAGAGGCTTAGCAGACAGAGGGAAAACAAACAAAAACAAACAAACAAACAAAAAAAAAAAAAAAAGAAGAAGAAGAAGAAGAAGAAAGAAGAAAGAAAGAAAGAAACAAAAAGACAAGTGTCAGCTGCATGGCTTGTCCAGGCTGGCTAGGATGAAGAAGGGTGGTGGTGCGGATAGTCTAGAAATAAATGGGGAATCTCAAAGGACCGTATATGATGTGAAAGAGAAATTGGCATGGGACCGGGATCATGAGAGAACAAGGAGACAGTCTCTGTCAACAGAGTGAAGTGTTCAAGTTTAGATGTGTAAGGTAGAGTGAGTCCAGGTGATGGTCAGATCCCAGGATTGGTCCTAGATTTTGTTTGCCAAAGTCAATGGAAGTAAAGTTATCACAATAAATAGCATTGTACATTTTATTTTATTTTTAAAGATTTTATTTTATTTATTTGAGAGAAAGAGAGAAATCACAAACAAGGGGGTAGAGGGAGAGGGAGAAGCAGACTCCCTGCCAAGCAGAAAACCCAATATGGGCTTGATCCCAGAACCCTGAGATCATGACCTGAGCTGAAGGCAGATGCTTAACTGACCAAGCCACCCAGGTTCCCCAGCATTGCACATTTTAATACTAACTTCTTAGATGAATTTTTCTTCATGGACTTCTAAATCTCTCAAATTTATGACAAATTTCAGGATACAAAAGAGACTCTGCCAGTTCTCCATGCCTTCAGTGAACAAAGGATACAGATTTTAGGTGTGTAGATGACAACAATAAGGAATAGTAGTGAATGCCAATGTCCCCAGGCAGAAGTCTCATACAAGAATGAGTGCTTTACACAGTACTGCATCACCTTTCTCTAGAGAGGAAGAACTACAGGTATGGGAATTGTATATACAGTTGCCTGGCCCTACTTATCTCATCATTTTGTGCCCAGATCATTTCAGCTCTTCAGGCAGTGTAGGACCTGGTCTCAAGGAAAAGATGAAAGCTGTTATAGAGCTGTTGTTTAGGAATTCCCACAATTTTTTTACTCTTTCCCCCCTCTTTCTCTTTCATTCATAAATTGATTCATGTATTCATTCAATCAATAGATGGAAGGATGTGTAGAAAGAGGGAGGGAGGGAGGGAGGGAGGGAGGGAGGGAGGAAGAAAAGAAGGAAGGAAAGAAGAAAGGGTTGGCACTGTGCTAGGCAATAGGTATAGCACCACAGATAAACAGATGGATATACACTATGTAAAGACAAATTATAGTACTGTGAGAGAAGGTAAAAAGAGAGATGTAAAATTTAAGTTGAAAGTTCAGGGAGGACATCCCTGAGAGGCAAAAGTTTAGCGGAAACCAGAGGAAGAACAAATGTTCACACTTCCAGGTTGAAAATTCATCGCATGTGAAAGCCCCTAAATGGGAAAAAAGGATGTCTTATTTGAGAAATTGAAAGAAGTCTAGTGTCTGAAGTATTTATATGTGTGTCTTTCTTAACTCACTGATTTTTTTACAACTATCTTATGAACTACGACTATATATTATATATAATGGAAGATTTTAGAATCATAGAATGTCTGCTGCACAAACCTTATAAATTTCTAAAATGGAAAAAAGGGTATATTCTTTATATAATATGAATATAGTACTCATATATAATTATATACAATATGTAATATTCTGTTATGTAATATTTAATAATATGTATGATAAAATTTCAATCTATATCATATATACATGAGTGCATGCATAAATATTGTGTATGTAAGTATATGTTAAAATAAATTCCATGATCTAGTTTAATGGGGCAAGATATTTCCCTCAACTTAAAAGATAGTCATAATTTTGATATACTTTTATAAACCACATGAGACTCTATAAGGTAGTATGGAGAAAGGAGATCTCTCAATATATGAATTGATGATTAAATACCCAAAAGAAACATCTGTGTACCATCATGTGTGTATGTGTATGTGTGTGTGAAAGGCAAGCAGATATGAAATCATGACGTAAAAGCGCTAGGATGAGACAGGCAAAAAAAAAAAAAAAAAAAAGTCAATAAAGAGAATGCCAGCACAAAGGAACAACAATTCAACTTAGGTGGGGTAGCTTTGAAAACATTAAGGGATGCATAGTCTGCCTAATTGAAAGCTTGCATGGAAAATAACTTAGTACATCAAAGCTCAGCACTAATGTCTCTGAGCAGTAGAATTCTGTAGTTTCACTCCAGGAATCAGCCTTGAAGACAGAGCATGTTGGTTGTTTGGAAGAAACACCATCTACAACTTTTATTTCTATTTTAAATGTATATTTCAAATTATTTTCTTCCAATTCTATTTTGATGAGACATAAATCTTGCTTCCACACTTTCAGAAATTTCAGACCTTTTTAAAGACAGCAAGGATTCACGTCCTTTTTTTCTTATCTCAAATGAAATAATCCTTTGGGCACTAATATTTCAAAGCATTACACTATAAAGTAAATGAATTAAATTGATTTTTTGGTATATTGATCATGATAAAGAAAATGATAAATAAGACATCTGGCAAAGGTGAAGAGAATTGCTACCCACTACTTCATAGGTAAAGAAACCAAAGTAAAAAAAATGGAAGTATAAGCCCTAAATCTCAGACCTACAAATTTAATTGAAACATGTTAAGATGCAATTATTATGCTTCATATTGCTAAGCAGTGTTCTAAGGTTTGAGAATTCAAAGGTTATAGATAAGATCTATAACCTTGGAGACCTCACAGCCAAGTGGAAGAGAAAAGATAAAAAGATAATTATAATATAATGGTGAAGCTTTATATTTTAAGGAACTGTGTGATGTTTCAGAGGTTCACATATGGGGTATCTGAACTATTGAGACCCAAGCCATCAGAAGAAAATATTTTGGGAAAGTAACTTGAATTTAAAAGATGAATTGAGATTAACCTGATGAACAAGGAAGAGTGAATTTGGGCAAAAAGAATAGGTCTATAAATACTTGATCATTTAAAACAATGTAGCATGTTGGGGAAACATAAATAATTTAAAATAGATGGAATACAGGAAAAAACAGAGAATGTTAAGCAATAAAAATCAGGAGAGAGGTAGAGGTTAGACCATTATTAGCGTTGAATATAATGTTTAGGATTTAGTTGTTGGGAGGAAGCAGTGAGAAGTTGCTAAGATTTCTAAAAGGGGACTGCCCTTATCCAAATTGAAATTTAAAAAAAAATATATTTTTTTGGCAAATGTAAATAATTAATGGACTGGAAGTTGGCAAGTCTACAAGGTTGGAAACTAAATTAGATTCAATGGCAGAAAACTATGTGAACAGTAATAAAGTTCTGTCTGAAAGAAGTTAGAACAGCTGGTGAAGGTAGGAGTCTAGTAACTGTGTGGGTTCTTTAATTATAGCACTTCACACCTTCCATTGTTGAAAGTGGGAAAGGTGAAAGATTGGATTCAATCTGGAAAATTGAGAAACTCCAACCCCCACTACCAAAGGGGGAAAAAATTGCAATGACTGTAATTTATTTTAAAATATTTCAGCACAGATGGTAATTGAAATGTGTATATTCATTAGTTAAGCTACATTCTGGGAAAAATCATCTGACCTAATGAGGGATTCACACTGAAGAGATGGTGGGCTAGAATTACTCTGAAAGGCCATACTCCAGGGTCACTTCTACAAGAATTATTTCTGTCCTTAACCTGACAGTCTTTGTTAACCTAGTGTAATGAATCTTGGAAATGGTAAATTTTATTAGTGGTATTTGTAGTTTTGTAATTAGCTTAATAGCTGTTAAAAATGAGCTCTCATAGGTCATATTAGAGATAGCCAATATGTTCACCAGTTGAAACTGATCCATTTAAAAGAGAAGACATTTCACTTTTGCATGCATGTGGATTACATTCTAGAATATGCATTGTGAGTATCCTTAGGGATAGTGCAGTAATTTGAATGCTAAATGATCCTGTGTCCAGAATTCTGCTTGGTATCAACTACAAGTACCAGACTTTGTCTATAAAATGTTGTCTTGTCATCTGTAAGTGATGCTTCCACGCAAACTATGCTTAGAGAACATTAAAAAAAGAAAAGCTGAAACATAAGCTTATAGAAGAAATGTATGAATGATGTTGTATCTCATTATAAAAAAAGTAGAATTATGAAAAAGTAGAGCAATATTGGAATTTATGACAAATTTCACTCTGAAATCTGATTCTGCTATTATCTGGCACTGAGTTTATGGAGGAAGTGGCTAATCCTCATCCCCTTCCAACTCAGTTTGGCTCTCCTTATCTACTAAAACAAACAAGATTTATGCATGATTATGGTGTTCTTTTACCTATTTGCTCTGTGATTAATTCTCTGAACTTCCTCAGTATTGGTTTTATCTTAGGAAACTGACTTCTGCAAATACATTTACTGGACTCTATTGCCAACCGTTTGTGGATCACTTGGGCCAGTAAGAAGCACTTGGGGGAGGAGTGCCAAGAGGATAATTGCTACAATAAAGCCCTGGGAACATCGGTATAAGGAGTCCTAGCATCTTTAAAAGGCTCTGCAGTGGCTGTCTTCTGAAAGAAGGGAATGGTAGTGGGAAAGAACACCATCTAAATGGGCTTTCTGGAATCCTGGGTCATGAAAAAGTTCTCTTAAAGGAGCTGATAACAGTTAACAGACAATGTGGGTAAAATTACTATAATGGGCAGGAGAGGTAGATTGGCAATTAGAGTATGTTATCTGCATCCTCTGACAGACAAAGTGATCTTGGTGCCTCCAGGAATGAAATAGATGGAATACATAGATCTAAGTCACTGGGAAATTGTTAGATTTGATGAGCAAAAGGGTGCTTTCAACAACTGCAGTGGAAAAACAAGCCCTATCACTGTTTTTAATTTTGTACATTTAAGACAGTTGAAACCATTAATTTTGATATAATATAACCCTCATTTTACATAATTAAATTAGGAGCACCATTCTCTCTTTTATGGAAGGATTTTATTGTAATGTACTTATTCATTTCTCATGTAGCTCTTCCCTCCAGAATGGAAATTCTGTGAAAGTGGAGAAAATTATGGTATCAGACTGACCACTGAAACCAAGAACCTATTAACAGTGCATAATAAACTAGTCAAATTAATTACTTTGTTTCTGGTGCTGATTCAAACATTTATTATTTGTGTGATTTTTATGAATATTTGAATGAAAACATACGATCAGATCAGACATTATATTAGCTATCAGTTAGCTTAACTCAGAAATCATCCCAGATAGCTGTGTTTCAGTAAGAATAAGAAGATAAGTTGCATTCATATTCAGTTATGACAAATCAGCCTTTTCTTGGTATATTTCTATAGTTCCTTCCACAAACTTCTCCCTGTCACTCCAGGAATAATAAGCAATTTTAGAAAATATGTCCAGTCCATGATTCTGATGATAAACCAATCATGTCATTTGTTTAAACATAATTAAAATCAATTTCTGATTTCTTAGGAAAAAAGATATCTTATTTGATATATGTGTGCATGTATATTTATGAAAATATGTAATATACACAACTTACATATATTTTTTGTCATATATAGCTGTTTGGTGAAAATGTTATTAAATGGTATGAGGTGATTAAAGAAGTGAACCGTTAAGATTATCACAGAAATCAATGCCATTTTCTTAATGTTTTTTGTTTCAAAGTCATGTTACTTTTACGATGCTAAAATATTCCTTTTTCTTATTGATTCATCAAAAAACCAGCAGTAAATCTTTCAAAGATCTATATTTTATAAAACAAAAATATTATAAAGCAAATAGTAAATATTAGATTTAAATCTTACTAAAATTATAACTTTGAGAAAAGAGGACATTTCTGTGTTATCTATTCCTTCTCATGGATATTTCTTGTAAAAGATAAAATCTAGCAATAATCTTGATAACATAACTAGAATTAATATTAGGTGCACCAAAAGTATAATAGAGAACAACATAAACATTTTAAATTCTTTTGTAAAGATAACCTAAATCCCATCCAAATAAAAATCAAATGAATCTTTTGATTAGCTATATGAGCAGAACTGTAAAGTGGTTTTATGTGAGTCTGCCCTCATTTATTTCAGAGTAGGACAACCTTGTCAGATTCTTTTCACTGACCTTAGAGTGTTTTCCTCTGAGACTTCTGTCTTGCATTTCAGCACTAAGTAGTTTGTTAGAATTTTTATGACTCTTCAAAAAAGACTCTGAGAACATTTCCCAGTAATTAATATTGGGTCAGCTTTGGCAACCTTGAAATAAATGTGGCATAATATAAAAGAGCATTTACCATTTTATAAGCTTTTCAAATGCTTAGAAAAATCTTTGAACACAAAACATTGATTCATTGTAGTAACTTCTTAATTCTGTTATTGACACATTTCATGTGCACATACTTTGTTAACTTTCTTTTTAGCTTATATTTCAGTATATTGATCTTGCCGGATAATTCTTGCTTTTTACATAGATCACGGAGTTACTGAAAAGAATAATTTTTATTGATTATGTATAAAATATAATAAATCTGGTTTTTATACTCCTGAATGTTATTTCTATCATCATTTTACTTTTTTTAAAGATTTTATTTGACAGACAAAGATCACAAGTAGGCAGAGAGGCAGGCAGAGAGGAGGGGGGGAAGCAGGCTCCTTGCCGAGCAGGACCCTGAGATCATGACCTGAGCTGAAGCCAGAGGCTTTGAGCCATCCAGGTGCCCCTCATCATCATTTTAAACATAAATACCTCATAAGTTTAATACACATCTTAGTGGGGAGGGGTGTTGGGAGAAGGGGGGTGGGGTTATGGACGTTGGGGAGGGTATGTGCTATGGTGAGTGTTGTGAAGTGTGTAAACCTGGCAAATCACAGACCTGTACTCCTGGGGATAAAAATATATTGTATATTTATAAAAAAAATTTTTTTTTAAAGTTTAATACACTTAAATAGTTTGGATACAGGTTTCTTGATATTTATCAACCACATATAATCTGTGATTCTTGCGAGTATGTTTCATGGTAGCGGTTTTTAAATATACTTTATCATTCATAGGTATGTTGTTCTAGTTTTTTTCGAAATAATACATATAAGTTGTGAAGAATTTGGAAAACATTATGGAAACTCTCTTACCAAGTTCTGCTTAACTGGTTCCCAAGAGTAACTCTTGTGTTGTGAGACCAGTTTCCAATGTGGGCAGAGGCAAGTGTTTCCCTCACCACCAGGTAATTTTTAGATACCAGCAGGGTATCCAAGAACTCAGTTTTGTCACTGCCTGCCCAGAGATAGCATCAGATTGCCTAGGTTAAAAGTTCAGTCCATCAAGACTACCTGAGCCCCTGTCCATTCCAATGTCCATCACAAGATCAGGTTATTACCCATGCTTCTGACAGATCAGCTACAGACTGAAGGTTCCAATAACATTTTCCTTGGATTTCAGGTGCTAATCAAAGTCCAGGTTGCTACCTGTACTTCCAACTAAATGACTATAAAACAGAGCTCCCCATGATCTCCTTTTTGCATTTGATTAATTTGCTAGAATAGCTCACATATTTCAGAGAAACATTTACTTATTAGATTACCAGTTTTCATGAAAGGATATAGCTCAGGAATAGCCAGATCAAAGAAATGCATAGAGCAAGATATGTGGAAAGGTCACAGAATTTCTATGTCCTCTCTAGGCACACCTCTATTCCCGAATCTCCATTTGTTCACCAAATCCAAAAGCTCTCCAAGCCTACTCCTTTCGGACAGTTTTATGGATGCTTCATTATAATTGACATGGTTGATTTAATCATTGACTATCGGACATGGATTCAACCTCCATCTCCTCTACTTTCCCCAGAGGTTAGGAGATTGAGTTTCTGTCAATTAACCACCCCACCCCATCTGCCTTGGGTGCATTCCAGAAGTAACCTCATTAACATAACAAAAGACAATGGCTCATCTGAATGACCAAATATAAATTTCTTATAAATCACATTATTGCAGAACCAAGTCTGTAAAATACTGAACACGAAAGGCTAGTAGTAGGCTCCAAGACACTGGAAGTATTTGCTTTACTAGAGTTTGCTGAATGTGGCTTCATTCTCAAAAGTTTTGGGTACCAGATACTTAATATTGCAATTACACAATATAATTCAATATTATACAAAACAATGACATATGGTTGTTGATAGATAATTTCTTTCCTAAACTTAATTCTATAATGCTATAGAAATACTATAGAAATAACAAGTGATAGAAATGTTTTTTTCTATAGAATACTATAGAAATACTATAGAATACTATAGTATTCTATATTCTATAGTATTATAATATAGTATTCTATATTCTATAGAATACTATAGAAATAAGTGACAGAAATATTTTTGAAAATAAATTGTTGATAAAATCTGGTATGGGTGACAACCATAAAATATCAGCAGGAAAATTATAAAAATCTCTAAGGATTCTCAACTCAAATTGTTATACAGATGTATGTAAATTCTTGCTACATATAAGAGAAGGAAAAAATTAAAATCATAAACATAAAACAAATTTGGCAATGTCAAATCAGTTGTTAGTGGTTACTTTTGCAATATTTTATTTGTTTTTTTTTACCCTGTGATAAACATATATGAATAAAAGCAGACTTAGTCATAATGAGTAACATTTCTTTAATGTTGACCAAAAATGTGTTGAAATACTAATTATACATAAAGAATTTTTAACATATGAAATAAAGTTGTAATAGCAATAATTATTTAGATGGTGAAAGCCAGTGTTATTGAATGGTTGCAAAATTATCTTATTCACATTGCATTTATTTCTCTATGTAACCATCAAAAATTATAATCTTATTAAGATGGCCCATCTCCGTTACATAAATGTCACTTGTGCTAAATCATAACTCATTAAAGTATAGGGCTACAAATACGACCTTTTCCAAAAATATATTACCAAAAGGATAGAATTGAGATGCTTCTGCCAAAGGATACTCTTTCCATGTCATTTTGAGATAAATTTTTAAAAAAATTCTATGGCCAACAATATGTCATACCAGAAGATATAAACTCTACTCAAACTACCTGTACACGAAACCATTTATTTAACAAACATTCTTTGAGTGTAGTGTGTCCATCAGGCTCCGCTCAAGAAACTGGCAACAAAAAAATCAGTAAGAGATGGTAAATTGCTGCTCTCAAGAAGTCATGTGAATTCCAAGAGAAAAACAACACTCTGTTACTTGCATGTATAAATAAGAGTGCTTTTAATAACAGTGCAAAAGAGAAAGTAGAAAAAAGCTAGCAACGTGACAAAAACAGAGTTCAGCTTCTATAGATTTATCATTGATAGGTAGGTAGACTTGAGCGGGGAAAGAGAAAGCAGACGCTCACCATACCCTTGGTGCCAATGCTGAGGGTTAACGGAACGGGAAGGCAGAGCCAGAGCTGGCTCAAAACCTGTAAGGGGACTTCCAAGAGCTGAGCATGTGCACAAAACATATAACTTGATCTTAAGTACTTTTAGAACCACAGCACAGCTCATTAAAAGCCCATAAATATGAAATACAAAAATAAATACAATTGTAATAGAATGCATCATGGGTAGGCACATGCGCAGCAGCCATAATGTTATAGAATCACCAAGGTCAATCAAAATTGTTAATCAAAACCAAATTTACAACAAATTTATAAATTTGTAGAAAACAGGCTTAAAAGGATACAACTAGAACTCCGGGGGTGCCATTGTTACTCTTGCTCAGGCAGTGACCAGCTTTCACTCTTGAAAAAGGACAATACAGATCTACTCAAACTCTATCTCCCCATTCTGGACTCAGGTCTCCAATTCTTTGGTGCATCTGGGACAAGAATAGAGTGACCTGGTTACATCATGGCTGATTTTCACATCGAATAAACCATCCACAATATATATTGCTGTATTACTACTAATGAATATGCCATTTACAATTACTCCTCTTTTAACCACTTTTGTGTGTGTGATCTTTGTGATATCATCCTAGAAACCTTGTCCAAAGCCTAGTTTTGTTTTGTTTTTAATATATAGGAAATAACCAAATATTCAATGCTCATTTTTTCATTACATTCAGTTGAAAAAAAGTATGGAATATGCTTGAAAGTTTAGCATATATTTTATTTTCTCAGTGCCAAAGTAGGATTTTCTCTATTCAAAATTTATACCCTACTTAGATTACTTTATACTCTTATGTATTTATTTCTTTATTTCGAAATATTTAAATCCAGCCAGGCAAATAAATTTTAACAAAGTGATGGCACATGTTCTTAAGTTACTATATTAAAATCACCTTTCCCAACCATATCTATGGCTTGGTTTCATGGAAAAAATTAAGAAAATCAGAATGTGTTTTAGACAGTAGGCATCTTATATTTCATATTACTACTCACCAGAGTACAAGTTTGATTTGCCTCTATATTTTAGAAATATAATTAATTAAACACTAAAATATTTCATTTTTTTGAAAATGATAATGTTTAAAATAACAGTTACTACACATGTAAGGTTTATCAGAATTATGGATACATTGATCCAAATTTATTATTTAAATGGCTAAAAATGCAGGCCAAAAGGAGATGTTACGACAATTTGTAAACAGATTTTACCATTATTATTCTTTTTTGGCTTTTACCATTATTTTATTAACACTTATCATTTTATTAGTAACATCATTATTAAAAATTACCTTATCATATATTGTCCTGCAGCATAGTTTTTTTGTATCAGACACACTAATTTCTAAGCTCAGGATGATGATTCCTACCCCATTATGGAAAGTGAAATGACTAAATCCACTATCCCCTACTAATATCAGAAATAGCTTCAAAACAATATCAAACAAGCAGGGTTGGCATGGAGGATAAAACCTATGTGTTAATCTGGTAGAAAGTAAATCTTTCAGAATTAGGGTCACTTAATGTCAACCTTTGTTACCCCCCACTGTATTAAGAAGGGATGTTGAGAGTTAGCTACAAAACAAAGGCACTCCTTTCCTTTCCTCTATCAAAGTCCTCCCTGTTCTTTCTCTGAAATACAAGGAAAATTGAATCACAGAGTTCAGCCACTCCAACTCTTAACCCTGATATCCAGAAAATACCTGGAAGCCCTTAAATTCACTCTGCAAAAGTGATCAGTGTGAATTTGGATGCACCGAAGCACAAATGAAGAGATGATTAGTACCACGTTAACCGAGTCATCACAGGAAAAATGAGGAAGGCGACAACTGAGATCTCTCCCTACGATTGCCCTGCTGACTGAATTGACTGGCCTCACCAGGGTTTTGTATTTATGTTCTGTGCCCAAAATGCAGATTAAGAGAATCAGGTGAACGTATCATGTTTATCTGATAAAATATCAGAATAGTTTTCTATATTTAGATAGCTAGCCCAGAGCTTCCTGTGAGAGCTCTGGAGAACAATGAAAGCATTATAGGAAAGACCACAGAGAAATAATCACCCTCACATCAGAGAAAACGGCCTTCCAGGCAGGTATTTTGGAATACGCAAATGCTTCAAAATATGGAGTTTTTCTATCCTCTTAGCTATAATAAAATTGTAATGGATTGAGCATGTTTTAAAATGCTTAGGTTAGTTTTCTCACACTAATATAATTTAATGTGATAATTTTGAGAAAATTATTTAGATTTCTCTTCCCAGGAGTAAAATTCTATTTTACTTCATTTTACAAACACTTTAATTGTTAATGAAATGCAACTTACTACTTATGATATTTCTTGAGGCTTTTACTTTATGAAGAAATACCTCTTTAATAGGAAGTATGTTTTAATATTATGGTCTTGATATAATGAATTTGACTAATTCAAGTTCTATTTTCATTTATAAGATAGGAGTACAACCTATTACTGAGAAATTTTAAAATTCAACTTTGATTAAATATATCTCTCAGTTTCAGGAGATAATTTTAAATATATTGATTCATTTACTTTATTTAACAAGATTCTTAATCTATATCTCTTAGAAAAATAAGTGACAAACTTATCATTTAGAATAAAATTATTCATTACATAAAAAGCTATAGAAAGCAAGTAGGGAACAAAAGGTAAAGTACCACAGTTATTATCTAGAAATTAAATATAGATAAAAGTAGAAAAAATTGGAAGGGGAGGTGAACCATGAGAGACTATGGACTCTGAAAAACAATCTGAGGGGTTTGAAGTGGCGGGGGGGTGGGAGGTTGGGGTACCAGGTGGTGGGTATTATAGAGGACACAGCTTGCATGGAGCACTGGGTGTGGTGAAAAAATAATCAATACTGTTTTTCTGAAAATAAATAAATTAAAAAAAAGTAGAAAAACGATATTAAATAAAAGCTATTTTAAAAATCTGTCTTTATTTCTCTTTGGTGAATATCAAAAAGCTCTAGTGCATGAAATTTTATGATATGGCAGTCTGTGTGTGTGGATGTGGTGGGGGTGTGTGTCACAAATGTGAGTGTGTGTGTGTGTGTATGTGTTTTGAAAACTCATCATGAAACATGAAAGGTTTAAATTTTTTGTTAAGCTATGATAGTTTTTTTTTTTTTTCCTTTGGATTTCTGGTATTCGATATTTTATTGGTTACATATTTTTATTTATTTTATTTATTTAGATTTATTTATTTATTTGACAGAGAGAGAGAGAGAGACACAGTGGGAGCAGGAGCACAAGCAGAAGGAGTGGAAGAGGGAGAAGCAAGCTACCCATGGAGCAGAAAGCCTGAGGCTAGGCTGGATCCCAGGGTCATGGGATCATGACCTGAGCCAAGACAAATGCTTAACCCACTGAACTACCCCAACTGAACTACCCCAGCGCCCTGATTACTTCTTCTTATGTTCTCCCCATTTCTCCAATGGAGAGTGGGACCTATGTCCTGCTACCATGAAAAAATAAGATTGCCTTGATTTTCTATTTCTTTCTTAGAGCTACTCTTCTTTCTCCTTCATTTTATTATGATTTTTAATGATACTATCCTAATGATCACTCTTCCGTCTGAACTCATTTCCTTTCCTAAATTAATATCCTTGACTCTTTCCAACCTCTGTTTACCTTCCTAGACTTATTTTTGGGCCACCTTTGCCATTGGCCACTACACTTCAGTGGCTTTTAATATAAGTGACTAAGAAATATAGAAAATACTAGTATGCACATATTTGCCTTATGGGAGATTCCTAATTTGAGGTTTAATCCCTTAAAATATATATATGTTTTTAGAGAAGCAATTGTCACAGAAGCTCAATGATATAAAACCATTAAAAAATATAAATAGAAATCTAAAGAGATGAGGGGTGATTTGAAGGATCAGTAGGAAAATCTGCAGAAGAGACTATCATAAGAACAAAGCCAAACAAACCAAGAAGTACTAGGAAATATAGGTGAGATTAAATGTCTGAATTTGGCTGAACTTATTAATGATGGGTGGAAAATAAAATAATTTATAGTATTTCCTTAAATAGATAAATATGCATTAAACACCTTTAAAACAGCTTAGCTATGTGATTTCAAGTCTTTTATTTGATAGTTATGAGTTAATAGCAATATTTTGCCACGTTTTTGTCACTGTATTATTTTTTCTTCTTCATGCTTTATTCGTCATATCTTTTACAATATGGATAGCTTCTTTTTTGGTGTAAGGACAATGACAGAGAGAGAGAGTGTGTGTGTGTGTGTGTATGTGTGTGTACATGCATGTGTGGACATACATGCCCCCATACAGGCACAAAGTTTCTTTTCATTTATAATTATTTTTTCCTTAGAGGTAACCAATCCAGCCAGTCAAAAAAGAGAAACAGGAAGGAGAAAGGCATGATCCCTCACTATAACATATTTCCCCTAAGTTTCACTCACCTCTTTCATCTGTACTCCATTGTCCAAAACTTAGTTATATTCTCACACTTATGTGAGGGGGACAGAGGAATGGAGCCTTTACTTTGTGGTCATGTACTTAGCTATAATTTTGAGGTACGATTACTGAGGACAAAGGGAGAAGAAATTAGAAACTAACAAATAGGTTGTCTGCCATAAGAATTTATTTTTATATTTCTCTACCTTTTCATCCTGTTTTTGACATCAATTATCTCATAGAATTTTTTTCTGATTTCTCTTATAATAATCTAAAGTGTTTCATTGAACATTTTCCCAAAGGCTTTGATACCTGAACATAATGTATTTTCAAATGCTTGACAGCATTTGAAACGATCATGACTAAACTGTTTTTTAGTGAATGTTTTAGAAATATTATATGATTTTGTTTAGGAATATATTTTACCAAAAAAAAGCTCTAAATCCAACTTGATGTTAGTGGTCCATAGGCGGGATGTCTGGGTGGCTAGTCGGTTAAGCAGCTGTCTTCGGCTCAGGTCATGATCCCAGCATCCTGGAATTGAATCCCACATTGGGGTCCTTGCTCTGCAGGGAGCCTGCTTCTCCCTTTGCCTCTGCCTATCGTTCTGCCTGTCTGTACTCTCTGTCTCTCTCTGACAAATAAATAAATAAAATCTTAAAAAAAAAAAAAAGGAAAAAAGGAAAAAAAAGAAAAAAAGAAGTATTCCATAGGCAATTATTCATAAAATGCATTTAAAGTGTTCATTATTTCCCTCCTGCTCATTTTTTATCACTGCTTTGTTTCCTTGAATGTTCCCACACCTTTCACAAGTCCAAGTAATGGTGGTCTACATTAAACACCATGTTAATGGATACACCTGTACAATCTTCAGGGCTTTAGAGTGGGCCCAAGTGCTAATCTGACCATAAAAGCCTTCTGGACTTGTACCTTCAATCATTAGTTCTGATAATTCACTTACACTTAAATTTCCACGTTCTTTTTCTTTTCTTATTTATTTATTTATTTGACAGACAGATCCCAAGTAGTCAGGCAGGCAGAGAGAGAGAGGAGGAAGCAGGCTCCCTGCTGAGCAGAGAGCCTGATGCAGGGCTCAATCCCAGGACCCTGAGACCATGACCTGAGCTGAAGGCAGAGACTTTAACCCACTGAGCCACCCAGACGCCCCTCCACGTTCTTTTTCAATCATAACTTGAATTTTTATGGTTAATTGTCTATGTACACTCATTTCTCTCATATTTTTCACTTTTTCTTTTTAGATTCTAGAAGTGCTTTGTAAGTCCATTTTATGTACTGTTAATTTGATGTCTTCAGTGTCAATCTACTTTTTACTCTTCCCATTGAACAATTTATTTGGCAATTATTTTTCCTCGAATGTCACACTTGTCATATCCACCCTGCCCTTACTTAATGCTATTAACGTTTTCTTTTATATTACTAAGAAGCAAATGTTCTACATTTTCTTTTGTGTCATGAACTAAACCCATTTCAGGAAGGATTTTCCTCTGAGTCACTATCATTTTGCTTCTCTCCCTTCTGTCTCGCAATGCCTTCTCGTATACCAGTTGACATTTTCTGTTAATTCCTGTTAGAACTTGATTTGTTGATATTTGCTCATGCCATGAAGATGGCTGATGCATCTTATTTTAAAGTCCTTCCCTTGGATCTTATTGCAAAGAAAGGAAATGATTCATGCTCAGTGTCGGAGGTGAGTAAGGATGCGGGTTTTCCACAGTCCCTTTCCATGGTGGTTTCCTGCATGCTGATAGAAGTCCCTGGCTGACCTGAAACCAGAGGGCAGAGCAACATCTAAAGTGGGTAGCACACTGGTGTCCTCACTGTGGCATCTAGCAAATGCTAGTTTCCTTAGTAACACTGTGTGCCTTTTCAAATTGTTCAATAAATTCAAAGACCTACTCAAAAATAGGTAAAAATAAATTTCCATAGACTTAGTATCAGGGTTCAGAGAACAATGAGAAGTAGGACAGAGGTTACTCATGCTGCTCTCAGGTACATACCTTATAGGATTTATAGCTGTGACTAAAAAGCTGAAAGGCAAAAAAGCACAAAGTCAGTCCTGGAGATTTTTTGCTCTGTGGCTTCCCACGTCAGTGTAAGCCAAAGGCACTTAAGGTCACAAGCCTGGAGAATTAGTTGTGCAGACGTCCAAGGCCAGAGTCCAAAGCACAAATTGTCAGTGGAAGCTACGAAGGACTATTCATAGTATATTTTGGTCAAGCAAAATGACAGAGGGGGATGATTTTTTTAATTCTAACTTATTTACATGAACACCTACATAAATCTGAAATATGCTCTCTTCTATTTTTCACTGCCAAGATGTTAACGTGTTATTCATTTCCAAAGAGATCAATGACTGTTTTATTTATAAATAAAACATGATGGAAAATCAGGGGTTCTCTCCTGCCAGAGAGCCAGTCACTCTGCCATGTTTCTTTCCAGAGGTAAAATATGCAGAAAATCTGTACTGGGCCGTTAACACCAGCATCCCCTATCCCAGGAAATTTATCTAAGTAACAAAAAACATAGACTCCAGGGATGGAAGAGATTACAGGTGAGGATCTAGAAAGGAGGCAGCAAAAGCTGCTCCTGGGAGAAAAAGATGAGTAAACACATAATGAAGAGTTTAAAATCCATGGTACCTGCAGAAGAAGAGATGTCAAAACCTGAGTTAGTTCCTAATATCATATCACATGGGATGCTTTTCCTGTGGGCCTCAGGTGACCAACAGAGGGGAGGCTGGCAGGCTCAGGGTTAGTTAGCCTCAGTTAAACAGCTTTCCTACACAAGGACAGGGGAAAAAAAAAAAAAAGTGTTCTAGAGAAAGAGATCCAGAGAATTCCTTTAAAGTACTCATGGAGGTAAGATTGTGCAGAATACTGACACACCTTGAAATCCATTGATCCCAGCAAGAAGCACTCCAGTTTGATGATCAATAAGCTGATGTCATGTCAAATTTCAAACCAAAAGCAAATCATAGGGCAAAGTCAGGGAGGAATATCAAGGATCTGGGGGAAGGCCCTGAAGACTGAATTAGAAAAGGTGTCAAACACATATTTGAGGAAACAGCTAAGAACTCAGTGAAATGACCAAGATCGCCAGATAGGAAGCCATTATGGGAGAAAACGTACATAATTCTATTAATTAGCTCTCTTACTCAGAGAAAATTTTTATATTCTACTCCCTCGTGCAAATGTTTTGCCCTAGTGCCATCTTAGCAATGACATACAATGACCAACATTTATTGCTTTGTCTTGATTTTTTTTTAATTTGAGGAGATCTTCAAAAGGATATAAAAAATGACAGATTAAAATATTATGAAAAATTTTTTAAAGATGTTATTTATTTATTTGACAGAAAGAGAGACATAGCAAGAGGGAATACAAGCTGGGGGAGTGGAAGAGGGAGAAGCAGGCTTCCATTGGAGCAGGGAGCCGGATGCAGGGTGTGACCTCATGATGCTGGGATCATGACCTGAGCCAAAGGCAGATGCTCAACTACTGAGCCACCCAGGCACCCCTTATGAAATGTTTTTTGAAGATTTTATTTATTTACTTGTCAGAGAGAGAAAGAAAAAGAACACAGAGGGAGCCGGCTCCCCACTGAGCAAGGAGCCCGAGTTGGGACTCTATCCCATGACCCTGCGATCATGACCTGAGCGGAAGGCAGACACTTAACTGACTGAGCCACCCAGGCACCCTAAAATTTTAAGAGAAAAGAAGAAAATTGCCCTGAACATCAGAATTACTTTTCTGAAAAGGTGTATGTGTGTGTGTACAGCATTCGACTTGCTTTAAGGGATGGGTTAAAGACACATCATAGGCATAAATGTTCTGTAGTAGAATAAAACTCCACAACTTGTACATTAGGAAGTAGGCCTAAGAATGATTCCTGAGTAAAAGTAATAATAAAATTCCAATATGGTTAATAATAATACTTGCCACATTTTGTGCTTTCGGTATACTAAACTTTGTAATAGGTATTTAATAGGTATTTTTCTATCAAGTTTCTAATGATTCTTTTGAAATAGTTATTACTCCTGTTTTACTCATGAGGAAATGAGGTTCATAGAGGAAATACAACTGCACCAGGTAACTAAGCTTCTAGGTAATGGAGCTGGGGATTTAAATAGGTGTTTCTGAATCTAAAGCCCTGGATTTCTCTACCACATTACAAAAGCCTATTTGGGGAGTCACCTTAAGTCCTCCAAATCTGAGGCAAGCTTAAAGTTTGTCCAATTTTTTTTTCTTTGAATATCTCAAGTATCTAGGATACCCAAGAACACAATGGAAACTTTGACAGATGAATCAGCATCTTAGTGAAGCTGAAAGAATCATAAACACCCCTCACTTCGGATGTCAAAAAGCACCAATCCAAACCATCTGGAAAATGCTTTAGCAGTTCCTTCAGGGCCATACTTGGTAAACTTTCCCTTAGGAAGTCTTTTCCGTGCTTGTTCACTTGGGAGGAATCAGAAAATGGGTGGAGAATAGTGATAACTCTTTATTTAAGTTGGATCTGAGCAGGCCACACAAGTGATACAGAAACTATGGAAAAAGGTGTGTGTAATTAGTGTGATAGGAATTGTCACATCTGCATCCAAGGCCACTCGACAGTTTGCTCCTGACACTGTTGTAAAAAAAGGAAAATTTTTCTTTTTTCAGGAAACAATCTCCTAACATATGGAACTGGACTGAACTCAAGCATTTGGAAATAGGAAGGACTAAGAAAGAAAAGAACAGAAAAGAAAGAAGAGAAGAGAAAGGAAAAGGAAAGGAAAGGAAAGGAAAAGAAAGAAAAGAGAAAAGAAAAGAAGAAAAGGAAAGAAAAGGAAAGAAAAGAAAAGAAAAGAAAAGAAAAGAAAAGAAAAGAAAAGAAAAAAGAAAAACCAACAGAGGGGAAAAGGCACAAATCCCACCTCACATATGCAGGAGGGAAAGTTCCCAGAGGACATTGCAGGAACCATTTGCTATCCATAGAAGGGCAAAGCTGCCTAAGAGGAGGGATGTAGAATCAGAGGTGAACAAACCAGGAGCCTTGGGGCCAGTATTACCACCAGTGGAGCCTTCTGCCACAGTCGGGCTTTGACTGGGCATCAGTTTCACTCCAGCCCAGAGGCTAATCCAAACAGATCTGCCAACAGCTCCATTTTCTGACTGGACTTTTTTTTCCGCTCAGTTCTTTTAAGTATTTCTTACTTCAATTATTTTTTTGTTTAACCAATGTTAATTCACCAATTTCAGCTTAATGAACATTTCCCAAGTAAACACTTTAGTGAATTAAATCTCATTAGATTCTTTCTTCTCCCTTAAAATACTGAGTGAACAAGTACAATTTATTGATTTGCAGTGTGAATTAATGAAATGTTCCTATTACAGTAAACCAGAGAAAACTTGAGCAATGCAGTGGTAAAGGACCTTATTATTTATTATTATTTGTTTCTTTGCTTCCAAATGTTTATATGATTTTCTTCAGGGAGTTAACTTTTTTCTTATCTGTAGATAAAACTCAAGAATAACCCATGACATTGCTGATCATTTTTAGGCAATATAACTCCATTTTCTCAAAAATATGCTTCTAAAATAATATAAATTCAGCATTTAAAATACTCAGACTTGAGATTTCCAGTTTCAAGGCAGTGGTACAGAGTTTATAGGAACATCACTTCTATCCTTAAATAAAGAAAAAAGCTAAAAAAAAATTCTGCAAATATTAACTTTTCTTGCATGTGTTAGAGAAATGAGGTTTTAGGGGAACCCATAAATCTAAAGTCCGGAGAAAGACATGCTATGAGAAACAGTCTGATTTTAAACAGTAAAGTTTGTGATATATTATATATGTATATATAAAATATATATTTAGATATATTAGATATTTTAATATATATAAATAAAACATTTGTCACTACAATATTCACAAACTCCTTTTTAAAATTCTCATTGATAAATTGATAAATCCATTAAAACTGAACAGATTTTATTAAAATTCAACAAGTTTCTTTGCTTCTTTTCAGACTCATTATTTATAAATATAATAAACCCAGACAAGTAAAAGTTCCTTTCTACTACTTATAACTTTGTATATCTGTTAAGGTTTTGACATTTTTTTCTCTTCTCTCTCTCTTTTTTTTTTTAAGATTTTATTTAATTATTTGACAAAGAGAAAGAAAAAGAGAGAGAGAGACAGAGAAAGCACAAAAGCACAAGCAGGGGGAGCAGGAGAGAGAGGAGCAGGCTCCCCGCTGAGCAAGGAGCCAGATGCGGGACTCAATCCTGGACACTCGGGTCATGACCTGAGCTGAAGACAGAAGCTTAACTGACTGAGCCACCCAGGTATCCCTAAGGTTTTGATTTTTGCTATCTTCTTTTTCATGTTGCTAGATAATTTACTAATTTACTAGACTCAGTATCTTTGATAAATAAAACAGATTCCATTGTCTTGCATACACATATAACATTTCTGCTATCATTACTTCTAGTATAATATTAATCACCCATATTAACTATAATTTATATTCAAAATAATTACTACTTCACAGAGAAAACGGGGGGGTAGGTACCTGATAATTGTTTGCCACACAAAACATCTTAGCAGACTAATAATACTCACAAGCATACATGATATGCTGTACTACAACCTCCCACATTTTCTACATCTTTTCCAAGCAGCAAAAATGAACATATCAGTATGATCCATAAGAACAAGCACTGTGTAACATCCTAAAGAAGTAAATATACATACGCACAAACATAATCAATTACTTAGTGTCCCAGGTGTCAGTATTCTATCTCACTTAGAAAGTATCTGGTTATCAAGATAATATCCATACATTACTTTTATTTAATATTAGTTTGAGACCTTAAAGTAACTAAGGGTCTTGGAAATTACATTTAAACTCACCGCTTCTGAACTGCACTCCATACAGAATGTGTTCATAATGACACATAAATTTAATTCAATAAAATTGAACCATTTTCAACATCATAAATATGCAGCTATTGTCTTACCTTAACTAATGGGTAAACTAATATATTAAGTTTAAACACTCAACAAGTTAATTAGTTTCTTAGTGAAAATAAAACCCTTTTTTTTTTAAAGATTTATTTATTTATTTGACAGAGAGACATGGTGAGAGAGGGAACACAAGCAGGGGGAGTGGGAGAGGGAGGACAGGTTTCCCTGAAGCAGGGAGCCCCATAAGGAGCTGGGATCATGATCCCAGAACCCTGGGATCATGACCTGGGCCAAAGGTAGACACCCAATGACTGAGCCATCCAGGTGCCCCCAAAACCTTATTTTTAAAAAATTCTATATTATACTCTATACAGAAAAAAAATATAGCTAATCTATTGAAAGAAAAAAAAATATTAAATTAGTCTGACTTCTCCAAAGTTTCAACTTTTCTCATAATTATTTGAAGTCTTATATAAAACTCCTGCTGAGCTAGCAGTTCTGAAAGAAGAAATCTTTTAAAAGGCTATCCCATTTAAAGAATTAGATGTTTATTTTCTTTATTTTTTACATATTTGGTGGGGATTCTTAGATGTATATAGGTACATAAAAATCTCTTTACACTAGTCAGAACATAGTTGGTTTTTTTTAGTAGTAATAATAATATTTAATATTATTTATGGAAATGGGTAAATATGTAAAGGCTTTTCTGAATTATAAGCATACAGAGTGCTTATAGTTTCGTTTGTCCAAGCTCAGACATGGATCACAGGTCAACATTGACTACAGATCTAATTGGATCAGATTGCAGAGAGCCATTCTTACTTCTGAATGGTGCAAAATATTTTCCTAATTGATTTGCTCTCATGAATAAAATAGGCAAAATAATCAAAACTAGACTTATAAATTATATTTTCTATTGTTCCTCCTCCAACAGAAAATAGGCATCTATTATGCCAATAGAAATCACCAAATTGTCATGAAACCAGATTCCCAAACCCTGCAGCCACTAATGCAGATTTATTGGCCTTGCACAGATCAGATTTTTACTCTCTCTATGTACAGTGGAAACCAACTCAATGTTTGGAGACAAGACAGACTCACTAGTTCCTATTGTAGGAAGAGCCACAGCAAGGAGCATGGCATAGACAAAAGATGGAAGGAATAGCAGACTTAACCAGAAACAGAAACAAAAACAAAAACAAACAAACAAAAACACCCCTGGAGGGGCGCCTGGCTGGCTCAGTGGGTTAAAGCCTCTGCCTTTGGCTCAGATCATGATCCCAGAGTCCTGGGATCAAGCCCAGCATCAGGCTTTCTGCTCAGCAGGGAGCCTGCTTCCTGCTCCTGCGCACGTTCTCTCTCTGCCTGCCTTTCTGCCTACTTGTGATCTCCGTCTGTCAAAAAAACAAAACAAAACCAACAACAACAACAAAACCTAGGAAACTAGCATATCAGTAACAACAACAACAACAACAACTAAAGAAATAGAATGTTTACAAAGGTAAAGTTTGGTCCTACTTGGGAATCACTCTGAAAGTCAAGAAAATGTGTCTGAGCATTAATAGTCTATGGGGCCCACTTTATTGGCTCCATCAGATAAAACCAACTTGAGGACTTCAGAACTTAGTGGGTTCCGCAGAAGAATCAAATTATAATTTTAAAAAATTAATATTAAAACCATAATTCCCATACAAATATGGAATGACCACCAAAAGTTTTAGAACACAATGACGAGAAAGTAAGTAAAATCTCAAGCAAGTTTTTTTTTTTTTTAAAGCTTTTATTTACTTATTTGATGGATAGAGATCACAAGCAGGCAGAGGGGTGGGGGAAGCAGGCTCCCTGCTGAGCAGAGAGCCCAATGCGGAGCTCCATTCCAGGACCCTGAGATCATGACCTGAGCCAAAAGCAGAAGCTTAACCCACTGAGACACCCAGGCACCTCTTCAAGAAAAGTTTTAAGAACATTTGAGGAATTGTGTATTTATAAGCATTATTTTTAAGTAAGTTAAAAATAAAACAGATCAGTGGCCTACAGAACAATAAAGCTGTAACCTTTGGAATTATCCTGTCAACTGGACTGAAATAAGCAAATTGATATGTAATCTGTCAGTGTGTGGGTACTGAGCAGTTAGAAGAAAGTGCATTCTAGAAAGTTGAATAATCAGTCCTCTAGTGTGCTTGTGAGATAGAGCTTCAATACAATAGATACTCTATTTTTCCCTATTTCCAAGTTTTTAATAACTTCTAAACATTGTAATTCAGTCTTTTTAGTTAGTGGTCTTGGCATATTTTATTTTTGAAATATAATCACATAAAAGGGATTATTAGGTTTGTCTAAAATTACAATATATTTCTCAAAATTTTCATTTTCATGTTCTGAAATTATTATCTTTCATTGTCATATTATTCAAGTTTTTATCCTTATACACGAATTATTTTTAGAAAACACAAAAATGTGAGACAAAAATTGATTTTAATGTAATCCAATTTGAATTTTCAGACTTTTGTAATACAGAGCACCAATGTATCCTATTTAGGGAATAGAAGATAATTATAGTAAAACCAATCAAAACAAAAAATTTAGGAACAACTGGGTGGCTCAGCCAGTTAATTGTCCAACTCTGAATTTTGGCTCCAGTCATGGTCTCAATGTTGTTAGATTGACCCCCGCTGTGTCTGGCTCTCCACTCATGGGGCGTCTGCTTGAGATTCTTTCCTTCTACCCTTCCCCCTGCTATCTCTAACTCTCTCAAAAAAATAAGTACATCTTTAAAAAAGTATTTTTAAAAAAACCTGAATTTAATAATCTATATTAGATAATTAAGAGGCAATACTAATAAAGTATTAGAGGATCACACAATTTGATATACACACACATAATCAACCAGAATTTTTTATATATACACATATGTATATACATATGACATGTAAAGGTATGGATATGTAGATACATATTATGTAGCATATATTCTTCATATTGTTTATATTATATATACCTACATATATATCAAAAATTATATATAATAGATATAAATGTATGACACATACATATATCATATATGTGTACATAAAATTTATATATGGTATATGTATAACACATCCATTTAGATGTTTGGTATAATTTACACATTATAAATCTACTATGTATATAAATTTAGATGTTTCATACTATTATTAATTACTCTTATTAGATATTAACTTTAATTTTCATTTTTGTCATTTTATTTATTTTAAAATATTATAAATTGAAAGTAGCCAAGAATATTCATCTATTTAAACACGACATGTTCCCAAAATTCCTTTCAATATCTTTTCCTCCCTCGTTAATAACAGAAGGAGGTAGGTGTCTCATTCTGTCATTTATGTCTAGTGTGTTTAAGAAACAGAGAAAGAGAAAATCCCTAGAGTTATCACCTGTTTAATGAGCATCTGACATGTTTCACATATCAGTTTCATTATTTTGTCAAGATCATTATTCTGAAACAATGGCATCCTGAAGAAAATCTCTTGCCTTTTTGAAGAGAATAGATTCTGAAACTAAAAAAGCATACAAAGAAGGAATCCTAATCTTTATTTTTATTTTTAGAAGCAATTGTGTTTTCTTATCTTAAACTCACACACATAGAGGAATGTGCTTAAATAAGGAATTGACCATTTTTCTTGAGGGTGATTTTCATATTTGCACTACTGTCCTTTTACTCTCCCTGTTCTTTTTATAAGAATTGAATAAACTGGAAGTCAAGTTAGGTAAAGTAAGGGAATTTTGTCTATTAATTTCCTACTTCCATTTTTTATTATCCTTGATTGCATTTCAAATCAAGCACTTCCATGCTTACTTCTTAAGAATAATGGGGAATTTGCTCTGGACTATATATTGGCCAGTAAACATCAGTTTAGATGAGGGAGAAAATGGGAGGACTGGAAGTCCTGGTGAAATTCCAAGAAAGATGGAGAGGGGGTGGACTGGAAAGAACAATCTATGATTGATCAATCATAGATTGTTCTTTGAAGATTGTGTAAAGTTCAAAAATAAGAAGAAATAAACTGAACTAATTTAAAAAGAGGTTTACATATTCTCTGAAGGTTTGGTGGACAATTGCTTTTTCTAAGCAATACTGAGATTTTTTTTTTTTAATATGGTTGCAGAAAGCTCATTAGGCAAGAAATTCTTAGAATCCCTCTTTGATTTATAGCAATTAGCTCTTTGTATGCAGCTTTACTTTATGTAGCAATTAACTTTGTGGAAAAATCCTCTGTTAAATCATTTTCAGATAATATTCACAAAGCTATCAGCGATTCTTTTCGTATAACTAAGTCTTTGTTATTGCTTTGGTCCTTGTGTTGTTGTTGTTACAAAATAATTTTTCCATGTAAGAAGGCCAATTTCCCATTGTTGCTGAAGTAAATCAGAGACTAGAAGGATGGGATTATAAATGCATTATATATGCATTTCCCTCCCTCTGGTGGGTTAGTAGGGAAAGACAATGAGGTAGTCTACACCAAATTATCTTGTGACTTGTCATTTAAATTCCATTTCCTGTGAATGCTGTATTTCTTAGAAGAAGGAAATCAAATAATGTTTTTTTTTGAACACTGACAGTTTAATTCATATTCATGAGTTCTCAAAAATGATTTCCAAATTATTAGGATAGATTGAGCCAGATTCTTTCAAAGAGAAGGACACACCTTCTAGTTACTGAGCCATTCAGGTACAAAAGGATATTACATATCTACCTATATCCATATTTTGATTAGTTTGTATCTATCCACATTGCAGCAATCTGCTTACATCTATTAGAGTGGATTCTGGAATTTCTCTTTCCACTCTACCAGTTTCTTTTCCTCTCACTTCTTTTGCTATGACTCTCAGAACGGGGAACACCTAATATCACCTTGGAACAGAGAAAAACATGATAGAAGGCAATTTCTTTCCAGGGGAAAGCAATGGAAAGCCTGCCGTTTATTTCAGTGGACGGGGAAAAGAGAGGAATATGGAAGCAGGAGTAAGTGATAAGATGCCATAGTCTTTCTGTACTATTTTGAAAATCAACCTTGGGTGATAAGTATGGAGCTGGGCAACATCTAGGTAAATATAACAAGGCAAATGTGAATATCAAATCTCCTGGACTATTTCACAAACACATCTCATGTGGATGACCACTTGGAGAAGTATGGCATTGGATCAGAATCATGCACAGAGGGAGGTGGACAAATGAATTGGGGGCTGTGTTTTTGGTTTCTACAGCCTGCAGAAGGGTGAGGATTTTATGATATTTGAAGTTCCTACTTCTTTGATGAGGAAATAAGGAGATGCTGAGATGATCAGTAGACTAGTGCAGGGTCAATACGACCATGAATCCCTACAGTCTGAACAAAATATAAGGGACAAAGACTTTCCAAGTCAATAGGCATCCAGGATTATGCAGTGGATCAGGGGATATCTGAAGCAGACACTGAAGTCAAAGAGGATCTTAGGCAGAAAATATAATATTCATGTCAATGTAAATGGTAGGTATTCTTCCTTTCTAATGGCTGAGTAATATTCCATTATATATACGATGTGGATGGAACTGGAAGGAATTATGTTAAGTGAGATAAGACAAACAGAGAAAGACAATTATCACATTGTTTCACTCGCATGTGGAGCATAAGGAATAGTGCAGGGGAAAGGAGGGAAAACAGAATAGAAAAAAATCAAAGAGGGAGACAAACCATGAGAGACTGGACTCTGGGAAACAAACTGAGGGTTACAGAAAGGAGGGGAGCAAGGGGATGGGATAACCTGGTGATGGGTATTAAGGTGGGCACGTGTTGTGATGAGCACGGGGTGTTATACGCAAATAATTGTTGAACACTACATTAAAAACTAATGATGTGCTATATGTTGGCTAACTGAACATAGTAATAAATAAAAAACCACACAAATCCAAAAAAAGAAAGGAAATAAAAAGCTTCCCTTTTTCCTTACCCCCAATTCCCAAGTATATAATTATTTATCTCTCATAACCCCAGGGCAGCAGCTCTTTCTGTCCATGGGTCCTGTCCCTGTGTCTTCATAAAATCACCTTTTTGGGGGAAAAAAAAGGAAAAAAGGTAACATAATTTGAAAACCAGATGATATGTGGGGCTTCTTTCTCTACAATATTATAAAACTCCATCTACCTGGATATCTTCTTACAGAAGAACACAGTGAAGCTGAGATGGTCTGTCTTTATTTTTACGTTTAACAAAATGCTGTGAAGTTTCAAATGAAATAACAGATATTTTAATATATTTTTCATAACAAATTTTTTTAAGATTTTATTTATTTATTTGACAGAGAGAAATCACAAGTAGACAGAGAGGCAGGCAGAGAGAGAGGGAAGCAGGCTCCGTGCTGAGCAGAGAGCCCGATGAGGGACTCGATCCCAGGACCCTGAGATCATGACCTGAGCCGAAGCAGCGGCTTAACCCACTGAGCCACCCAGGCGCCCCCATAACAAATTTCTGTAATTTTTTATCTTAGCAGTTTTATTCAAACCAAGACATTCCAAAAAAAAGATTGAACCTGGAAAAGATTTAAACTGGAAGAGACTAAAGGACTGACACATTTTAAAAGTCTCTTCCCTTCTCCATCACTATTCAGTGGAAATAGGGCTCCTGTGGAACAGTAAATAAGTCATAGAAATGAATGGAGCTGCCTTTCTTTCTCCACCTGAATGGCAGTAGGTGTAAATACATGATCTTACTATATAAATATAATACATTTGAGAAGTTTGGAAATTTGTGTACATGGTAGAAGAAAAAAGAATATATATATTTTAATATATATCTTATTTATCTATCTATTTAATATATCAATTTATTTTATTAATTATTAATAATTTAATAATAATTAATCAATACAATAATTAATAATTATTTATATTATTAATTATTTAATATTAATTCATTTATTTAATATATATTTTAATAGAAAGTTATTTGAAAACACATTGAAGAAAATCTCTGAAGGCCCTATTGATATATTTCTTTTGTAGAAAATTTAGAAATGCAGAAATTCACATAGGAGAAAATAATTCATGGATATATTGTATTGTAGCCTTATTTGAAATAGTGTTGATGAGGAGTAGTACTATAATTCAGACAATTTAATAATTAGAGCCACAAAATTAGTCATTTTTCATAGCCCTTCTTTATTCACACTTCATATAAATTTAAGCTCTTTTTATACAGCCAATAATTCTGCTTTGAGCTATTTTTAGGATTTCCTTTGTGTCTTTGAAAGTACTTCTGCTGAGTATGAGAATGCATCCTTATACTAGTTCAGCTTCTTTGTGATTAATTAGTGCTGGATTTCTAAGCATACCTTTAAAAGTGAAGTCAAAACAGTTATCATCTGCAGAGGAGACTGGCTTTATAGGTTATTCAACTACTTATCAGAAGATCTAAAGCTACCTTTGGTGCCTCCTGACTATCATTCAGTGTTTTTTTCCAACATACTGTCCAGCCAGTAAGTTCCTTAAATATAGTATTCAAGTTCAACCCAAGTTAGAACTTCAAAGCGTGAGCCTTACTCACCTCTGGGGAATGCCTGGGAAACTTCATCTCAAACTGTTGATCACTGGCTTCTGATGACAGAAGAAATCTGCCCAGAAACAGCCCAAAAATATTGGCATGCATGCTTTGTTTTATTGTTGTTAAAGCTGATCTTTGCAAAGTTCACAGTAGAGATGAACCAGAGGATGATACTTTGTCACTTGTTTCCTTAGACTTCATAGGACAGGCAGTGTGACAGCTTTTGTTAGTAGGTAGCAGAGCCTCCCATAGAAGTTTCTCTTCCTGAAACATTCTCTTTTCCACTGTTATCCCAAACTCCTTCCTCTTCTACTTTATTTCTAGCCCCTCTGCACCTCTTCAGTTTAGTATTTCCTCTTCAGTAGGAACTATTACCTCTCCTTATAATGGCAGAAGAAACTCTCAAATTTCAAAATGACACTCCTAATAGAATGGTGGGGATTGTAGATGTCTTAGTTCAAACCTCCTCACCTAGGTTGAGGTGCCTGGGAGGCTCAGACCGTGAAGGTCTGCCTTAGGCTCAGGTCATGATCCCAGGATCATGATCCCTGCTCAGTGGGGAGTTTGCTTATTCCTCTGCATCTGCCTCTCCCCACTCTCTGTTGCTCAACTGGCATTCCAAATCTTAAAAAAAAGAAGAGAAAAGAAAAGAAAAGAAAAGAAAAGAAAAGGAAAGAAAAGAAGTAATATAGAGTTTTCAAACATGAAACTTAAGTATGAGCAAAATTAAACAGATTTTTTTTACTGTTACATATTAAACTGTTTACTTTTCTCCATATCCTTATGATATAGGTATGAACATTCACACATAATTTCTTAGATATTTAATGTTACAAGTACCATAATGTATTGTTCAACTTGGAAGTTAAAAATGGTTAATGGTGTATGTGTCTTTATCCATATAAAAATGATTAAAGAGAGGCTAACAACAGATAACTGCCACATTGCTTTGGTTTTCTGTATGAAAAATGACACTAACTGATAGCATTGATGTTTCACATTCGACTGCCTTCAGATTCCCAAGACAGGGCAGCAGCAGTACCATCAGTTATAATTTGAATACCATCACAGATGTTGTTCAATAGGCATAAAAAGGATAATTTTCTGGACCCCAAGTGTAATATTTTTTTCCTAAAATCCCATCTTTATTTTTTAACATGATACTCTAAAGGTCCAGATGGAATAAAATAATAGTACTTGAATGTATTTTCCATGGATAAGTTTGCTTCAATTTTTACCTTGATAAATGTTTATATGGATTTAACTTTAGACAAATTAGACAAATGACATTGTAATTGGTATGTAAGATTCCCCATTCATATTATATATACACAAAACAATAGTCAAAATAATAGCAAGAAAGAGCTACAAACTCAAATGACTTAAGCAAAACCAAACCGAAAGAAAAAAAAAAAGAACAACCACAACAGAAAAGACAATTTATATATTGTCATAGCTGGACAGATTGTCTTTAGCTTGGCTGCATATGCAGGCTTAAACAATGTCTAAGTACTGATGAGTACTCTATTAGTTTTATTGGTCCTTAGCTCTGACTATATGCTTTTCAAGTCCATTAGATATGGCTCTTTCCAACAGAAACTCCAAATGTGTCACTGGCTTTCACTGACCTCTCTTGGCTCTTGTGTCCCCACATTGATCACTGTAATTGGAAATGGCTAGGGCACTGAGATTCCTAGAAATATGGTAAGGCATGGATTCAGAACAAGGAAGTAGTGGTTCCCAAAGAAAACTGGAATACTAGGACAAAAAGAAAAAAGAACAAATGGTAGGAAGGAGCAAATACTGTTACATTCATTCATTCCTTTATTTAATGAACATTAATTATGGGTCTGTTATGGGCAAGACATGATTCCTGGCACTGGGAACTAAGCAGTGACTAAAAAAAGAAAATGTCTGTCCTCCAGAAACTTTCAGTTGTGTAAGAGGATGGACAGTAAGCAAGTACTCGATAACAATATAATAGATAAGGCTAAAGATCATGAAGAAAAGTTAGGGAAAGAAGGAGTAGACATTGTTATGTTAAATGAAGTCTCCATTAAATAGCATTCAGAGAATTTGTTACCATATTAAATTTAAGGTCTAGTATTATTTTACTAGTTGTTAATAACATTGGCATAAGTGTAGAGTATAAATCTACTTTTACTAAGCCTAAAAGAAATGTTTGAGTACATGTGATTCATAAAAATTTATATAGATTTTTCTGCATGTCTGTGCACACACATATATTCCCATATTTGTATGTGTGTGTGTCTATATATAGACACACACATGTATGTGTGAGAGAGGATATAGTATGAGAGCACATGTAATATAAATTGTACCATGCATTATCTTCAGAGTGAATTTTATTTGTAACAAATCATCTGTGGTAGCTAACTTGTCTTTGGTAGAGAACAATATAACTGACCTTTGTACATATCAACCCTCTGACTTAGGTCAATGTGCTCTCCCAAAGAAGTAAATTTTGAAAAGATTATTGATGAGTTTACTTTATTTAAAAGGAAAGTAAAATTATAAGAAATTCATTTGTGTGCATATATAATATCTTTAAACTTATTGTGAGTTTTAATAACCCTACTTTAACTTTTTTAATATTTCTAAATTGCGATAATGTTCTGGAAAAAACTAATTATGAAAACTAACATAAACATTTACTTTAGATCATACATTTTCCCTTTTGATTTAAGTTCTAATATGATTTGGCAGGACACTAATGCATACTACATAGGAAATGCTCAAAAAGTATTTGTTAAATAACTGAACAGATATCTTATAAACTCTAGTTATGTCATTCATGGGATGGTATACAAACTTTTGTTGGAGTGGTGTTTTTTGCTTTTCTTTTTCATCTTAAATGTCTTAGCAGGACAGTTTCAGCTTACTAAACAGTAGGTAATGCAACAAATGGTCAGAATCGCCTCCTGGAATGATTTGAGGAAGTAGTTTTCTGACATTATTTTGCTCCTGGGAATAGCATTTTCATGGTTCTTTTTATGGAGCTAGAATGCATTCTTGGTACATTAATATTTCTATTAGTTAATATTCATCCAACACTTACTACATTGTCCTCAGTAGGTTATATGCATTAAAAAAATAAAATCTTCATAAAATTTTTAGGAATGAGAAAACCAAGGTACCCTGGAGCTAAATAACACACAGTTATTAGCTAAAGTTAGCTAGAAACCTCAGAAGTGAGTGTGTCTTGAGAGTTAGTGATATTAACCATGATAATTTTATTCTGCCTAAGTCTATCCAATTTTTTAAGTAACTGTAAAATATTACACAAAACATTGAATCTTACATAAAAAGTTTGTATTTTATTGTTCTAGTAACAAAAAACAACCTGACCTTCCAAAAAACACAAATAAAACTGTGGGCTTCCTACTAAATATGACCAATCTCCCTAGAACTCTATAAAATTTTAATGGACTTAAAGCACTATTAATTATATAGATTTCAAGATCAATTTTTAGAACATATACCTGAATTACACAGGAGCCCTTGAACTAAGAAACTAAGAAAGCTTTCTGAGTGTATGTCTTCCTGGGCTCACAGTATTTTTGGGTTTTTGAGGCCATTATTGTTGCCATTGGTTGTTTGAACAAAACTTTCATATATTACATGGAGAAACACATGAGAAAAAGTTATTTTTAAAGACAATGAGGAATAATGGTAAAGAATAAATATGAAAATATAAAAATAAAGGATTTCTTGAGCTGCACAGTGTCTCTGTTTCCCAAGAGAAAATAAGTTCAGAAGAGTTGCTTCTTGGTAAAAAGCTTCCATGTAAAGGATGTTGGAGTCCAGGAGATAATACAGCAAACACATTGTGTATGAATTACTTTGAACTTTTTGGCAGATGGAAATCTTAACTGATCTTATTTTCATAGTTAGTGGTAGCCATTTTAAAAAATAAATGAGATTTATTTGAGAGATTAATGAGAGATTATATATTCTCAGAGTTAACTTTCATTTTATTTTTTAAATAGATTTATTTATTTCAGAGGAGGTGAGTAGGGGCAGAGGGGAAGGGAGAGAAATCCCTAAGAAGACTCCCTGTTGAGCAAGAAGCCCAACATGAGGCTCAATCCCAGGACCCTGAGATCAAGACCTTAGCTGAAACCAAGAATTGGACGATCAACTGACTGAGACACCCAGGCATCCCACTGACACTTAACTTTTTTTTTTTTTTTTTGACACTTAACTTTTAAGCTACACATTTTAGAAGGCTATACAGATAAAATAAAAATACATATATATTTCTCTCTGGGTCTAAAAATGCCTGCAACTAATATGTACTCTTCAATTAATTCTTTAAAGGGAGATGGTCAGAATTCCCTTTAGAAATTTACTTCTAGTAACCCAACAGAATATTTCTGATAAAATTAATAGAATTTCCAGTTAACAGTTTTATTTTAAATTAGCATCTATTATTTTTCCATTCCTATTTAAAACCCGCCTAACATATACATTAATCAATTGTGTTGTATTTCATTTTTTTTAAATACTTTTACATTTATTTAAAAAAAAGTGCCCAATAAATACCTAGTAATAACTTAACTAAAACTATCATATTCCTTTTGTTGTATATCATAATGTATGATTATTATTTTAACAATAACTACTTAGTTTTTTTTTTCCTGAAACTATTATAATGTTGTATGTTAATTATACTTCAAAATAACATTATTTCAAAGTCAATGTTTGTATTTGAATTTATTATTTAATTATTTTTCCTTCGTGAATAACACGTTTTCATTCATAAATAGTTTCATTTAAGTGCTCTCAATGTATCTGTTATTTTAAACATATCATCAAAGATGTTTCCACCCACTCATTTTGAGATGTGATAAATTATTAAATATATATGCTCCAATCTTGAAGAACAATCCAAACAATTTTGGAACAAATCAGTACCTTGAAGGGTTTATTAGGAGACCTTGTTAACAACCAGGCAAATAAAAGGGAATATTTCTCTCTGATATATCATTCTTGATGTTTTATTATAAGAAATAGGTTAGTATTTGAGGAGCTGTTCTTCAGAGCCCAATGTTGACTATCATTCAATAGTTGCTGGTGTTTCAATGATTCTTCCAAAAGTTATGAAATTGAGAAATTTCTAGGAAGTTTCTCCACATAGCCCCTTCTACAAAATGTCTTGAATGGTGTGACTGTCTCCTGCTAATTTACAGCATCATACAAGCGGAGACTGTTTTTGATGTCTTGCCTTGTTTTTTCCTGGGGCTTTAAAAGAATTTTTTACAAGATTGAAAGTTTTTTTTTTCATTTTGTAAATGAACCTTAAAATTTGATGCAGTGTAAAAAAAAAAAAAATCTTTCACCTACTTTTTTCTTTCATATACTATTATCCCAGGGTGTCTTTTATTGAAATTAAAGTGTTCAAAATATTTGTATATATTTCTATTCATTCATTTAATTGTTCAACAACTATTTATTCAATGACAACATAGTATGAGACACCCTCAGGCAAAGTAACATACAGAAAGATATGTGAGATGCTTCCTTATTTTCCTAACTTCAGGATGTAACAAAGAGACAGGGAGATAAATCAGTTATTGTAATTCAGGAAAGAACACTAAAAGAAAGATAATACAACTCAGTGGAGGTGTTAGCTAATGCTATGGTAGTAATCATATAACAATGTATAAATGTATCAAATCAACACATTTTAACCTGAAATTTACAAAATGTTATATTTCAATTATATCTCAACAAACAATAATAATTAAAAGAAGAAAAGGGAATAAAGTGGTCACTTTTCCAGATGCTTGCTCAAGTCAGTCACAGTTCTCTGAGAATTGCCTTCTCTTCATATCATCCCCTTCCTTTCACTTCCTTGGGCAATCATGTATTGGAGAACCCAGATTTCTTGGCATTGCTTGATTGGATCCACAATGGAGATTTGTCATAGGTGGAATTTGGAAACAGAGTCTTAAGATCCAAAGAAACTGGGTTGGTCATTTGTTATATCAAATGTGAGAACTCTTTGGGTGCTCAGGTTCACATAGAAGCAGGAAAGAAATTTCTAGCAATTAAAGAAAATTAAGCAACTATGAAAGGAAAAGTTCTGTTGAGAGATTGTGGTAGTTAACAAAGGGATATAGAAAGGATATGATTAGATTATTGAAGACTGTCTAATTCCTCTTTGCACTATGTATGAAAGCCAGAATATCTCCTTTTTGGTGGGGCATCTTGCTATCTTTTAAATTTCCCTGCAAGTGTTTTATTGTTGCTTAAGCTATTTCAAATCAGTTTCCATTTGAGCACAAAAGAACACAGGTTAGTATGTGAGATGTTCTTTGCACTAACTTAAATTTTTTATAGAGTTTTAAATGTCTACTAAGCACTATGCTAGAAACTCTAGATGTGCCCCCATTTCACTCTGAGAAAGGTACAACTCTTAACCCATTTCACATGAGGAAATGGATACTTTGAGAGGTAACAGGTGAAGATACAAGATTTGTCTCTCTGTCACACAGAAGAACCCAAGTTTTTCATCACTGAACACTACCTTTTTTCAAACTCTGTAAAGGTTGGAAATTTTCTATTTTAATTTCTTTATTTAATAATGCAAAAATTCTCAGATGTTGTTAATAAAACTAAAGCAATATTTTCTCATGCAAATGGGTATAGAAGTTAAAATAATTACAATTTGTAAAGGGTTTTAAAATTCAAAGAACTAACATGGCTTATGTGTTCATATGAAGCTAAAAGTTAAATAAAAAGAAAAGTAAGAACATATATTTAACTAAGGAGAATGGGGTTCCAATGCTAGATCTCTTGGTGGTCAATTTGCTGAACATTTGTCGGCCGTAATTTCCTTTTCGGTAAGAGGGTAAATTATATTGTTTCTTTAAAGAGTTTTCTGAAAAATTCAAACCTGAATACAAATGGTAAATGTGTATTTTATGTACTAGGGACACATAAACACACAATAAACACAACTGTTACTTTCCCCTCTTTTCTTTCTTGGTGATATATATATATATATATATATATATATATATATTCTTATATAGAGAACATTTGATTTTCTTAAAAGCTAAAGACATCATTTTACTGATTAATTAAATATGTACTACATTTCAAGTACCTGAAAAGCACATAAGTTATTTCATATAACTCTCTAAAGTTTTGTTGTAGGTGCCATTTGCATTTTACAAAAAAAATAATCTGGGTCTTAGAGTGTTTCAATAATGTTATCTAAGGTCATTTGTCAGTTAAGTGTAGGGCTTGGGTTTAATATACCTACATATACATGCATTCATATCTCAACCTATCACTTACTAACAAGGATCCTGCATAGAAAATATTTGGAAGGAATATATTAACTTCTGATTTCTGTTCCATCTTTTCCTTATTAAGGAATTGAATATAATCCAATTAAGACAGATACAAGAATAGCAGGCTAGTTTGTACTCGATTCTGTGTATCAAGTTTTGCTTTATGCCATGTTTATTCTCTGTAGTATCTATTAGTTTGGCAGCAAAATCTTGTATTATCAATTTCTTTATGTAACCTGTCTATAAAATAGTCTTTTAGAATTAGTTTGTTTCTGTAGATATTCTCCTTCAATATGCTCTGTAAGATGCTTATTATTGTAAACATGTAAACTTTGATTTCTCTAAGCTTCAGTGTAAGTATATGTTACTATGTACAATTTACTATGAACAATTTTCATTTCATGATATAATGCTGAAAACAGCATTTTAACTTTCTTGGCAGAATTACCTTACCAATTAAAAATTATATAAACATTAATTTCATTAGGCAGAAAACCAGTCTCCGTAGTTCTTTATGATAGTTCAAGGCATGGTTTCTCAATTATTTCATGACACATATTGAATACTTCATATAATAGTCTAAAGAAAATGTTATGAAGACATGAACTTACACAGTAACAGACAGAAGGAGATGGAAGGTAGATATTTGAAAGATGTACTCTAATGGGTGACTAAAGGAGAAAGAAGTACAAGAAAAGCGACTTGTCAGAAAGACAACTTCCTGAGTTACCTGAGGTCAAGAACAGGAGGAAAAAAAAATCTTTGTTTTGTTTTGTTTTTCATTAAAAATTATGAGTTTATCTATGGTGAGTGCTGTGAAGTGTGTAAGCCTGATTCATAGACCTATACCCCTGGGACTAATAATACATTATATGTTTATAAAAAATTAAAAATTCAAAAAAATTATGATTTTAATTCTGTTTTGACAAGTTGGACATATTCTTATCATTAATTTGGAAATTGGAGAGAAGACTGAGTAAAAAAATACAGGTTAGACTTCAAATCAAATCTTCAGGATATAGAATAAGAACAGAAAATTTTAAAAGATTTAACTATTTAATTTAAAGAATGTTTTATCCCAATATTCAAGAAATATTTCTGAATAAAATGTTGCTTCATCAACATAGGGCAAAAGTAGTATTTTTCTTCACGTTTGAAACATATATATTTCCATCAATAAGACAGCATGACCTTTTGAAAACACTAGTGTGCACAAACAAGGAAATATCAAAGCAAGGAAAAAGTAGATTTTCAAACTTCTAGATTCAAGATGTGTTTTCATAACATATTTTAAAACGTAAAAGTGAACATATTCAGTAAGTGTTCATCTCAGTTATCTACCACCACAAAAACAAAGTACAGTTATGATTTAATATGAGAAATTTGTTTACTCATAATTATGCAACTTGCTCGGCATTCAGTGAAGATTATCTCTGTCCCATGTGGGATCACAATCCTGTCAGTCTGAAAGGTGCTAGAGAACCCATTTCCAAGATGATTCACTCATATGGCTGGTTGGCTCATGCTGATTGTTGACTGGGCGTTCTGCTGAGGTTTTACTTGTCTTCCAAGTAAGCTTCTACATGTGGCTACTTTAGCTTGGGTCCTGGAAAAGAAAAACAGAAATTGCTATTTATCTTAGCTCTTTCGTTGTATTCTGCTGACCAAAACAGTCATAGGCCCAGCTCAGATTCAAGAAGAATTTTTGGTAGTGGAATTTGAGGCTATCTTTAATCAATGCAGTCTGGTTTCTGGCCATAAATTATTCCCATCTCTCCCATATATCAATTCCCCAAATCCTCAAAACCTCACAGATTATAGCACCGAGGTCCAGGATCTCATTATCTAAATCAAATTCAGGTGGAGACCGCATGCCATGGGTGCTGCAGTTCCTCTCGATCTAAAGATCTGTGAACTACACAGAAAAATTAGCTAGCCTTGGCACATGCAACAAATGATGATGTGTATGGGTCAGGGAAATAGGCACGCCAAATCAATTACAGGAAAAGAGAGAAGCATATTGCCATGATTTATCCATAGATTTAAAAATCTATCTGGACATGTGCTGTCAGTTCTTCAGTTAGGTCATAGTCATTCTCCCTGGAAGAATTCTCTTGTTTCTGATATCTGGGCACCTGGCTTATAACTTTGAATTCTCTTTCCTATGAGAATTGGCATGTGATTACAGCTAAGTAGATTTTCAAACTGTCTCCCTTCCCATACAAAATCAGAAGTCCAAAGTTTTCCTCATTTTGAACCAGTGCTTATCTTTCAGTGAAATCTTACGTTTCTTTCAAATGTTGTGGTCCTTGTGTGCATCATATTAAAATTCACCCAATTAGATAAAATTCACAAATATTAAACTTTTTAACTTAGAAATTCAAGATAGTGCCTTGGATTTGGTCTGCCCTGAGACCATTTCTTATGAGGAGAAATTTTACCTCTTGAAGAGGTTGAGAATGAGAAAAAAAATTTACTTCCAAACCTAGTACATCACATTTCTTTACAGTTTTTCTAAATTTGTTTGAAAACTGAAGAGTTCTGTTTTGTACAGAATAAGAAGTTCCATTTCATGTAGCTACAAGAAGCCAGTTGGCACTCTAAAATTTTGCCTGGAAATAGCTTTGATCATGAGTTCATTAGGAATCTTTTCTATCTTCCATATTATCAGACTATGGTGTTGCCAAACTTTCTACCAACACACAACATAAAAGCCCCAATTAATAGTTTCTTTATTTTCTTTCAAACCTTCAAGAGTCTCCTTAAGGTCTGTTAGGTGCCCCCCATCCCTCCACCCTCACCCCTATGTCTGTTGTAAAGACAATGCCATTGATTTTTAGTTTGCTTACCATCACACTACTAAGTTCCAAATTCTGTTTTGATTATCAATTGCTGTGTAAACCAAGCCAAACAGATTCTTATGAGTTTAAAGTAACAACAATAATTTGTTCATGATTTTGCTATTTGGGTGGGATTTGACAGAAACAGCTTATCTATTCCAAATGGTGTCAGTTGAAGAATTAATTCCCAAGATGGTCCCCTCAAGAGCAGGAAATTTGATGCTGGCTCTTCTCTGGGAGGGCTAATTCTCCTCAGTATTGGCATTTCCAAAGATTTCCTGGAGTTTCCTTACGGACTAAGTGCTGGGTTTTAAGGAGGAGGAAGCAAAAGCTATTGCTTCTCTAAAAGGCTGGATCTGGTAACACATCAATTCCAACATATTCTGTTGGTCAAAACAGATTCAAGAGCATGAACAAATAGACTCAACTCCTTGTAGGGAAGTTATAATAAATGTATAGCTTTCTTTTATCTACTCAAGTGTTTAAATCCATATTACTTCAACATTTCTCACCTTCCAGGGCACCTGGGTGGCTCAGTGGATTGAATATCCAACTCTTAGTTTCAGCTCGGGTCATGACCTCAAAGGTCCTGATACTGAGTCCCACATCGGGCTCCACAATAAGCTTGAAGACTGCTTGGCCCTCTCTGTCTGCTCCTCTTCTCCCCCTGCTCCTCCTCTCCCTCCACCCTGTCTCTGGAATAGGTAAACAAAATCTTTAAAAAAAACCCCAAACATTTCTCATCTTCCACTAATGCTTACAAAAAATACTATATTTTAAGTTCAAGCAGTTTACACCATAAGAAAAACCAAAACACTAAGATTAGAAATCTGTTTTAGAACTTTATGTAACTCAGCAAACTCTATTAGTTAAGCAAATATCTGAAAATTTTAAGATATGTATTTATGCATGACAATTCAATTTCCCATTTGACATTTGTGGGAGAAATGATCCAATATGATTTGTCTGTATACTTAGCTTGGGGCTAGAGAAACCTAAAACCACCCACAACAACCTAATAATTTGGTACCCATGTACATTGATCATTTTATTCCATTCAAAACTATTCTCATTAAGTATTTTTTCAACATTTTGTGTCGTGGGAGTTGGGGACAAACTGTCTTTCTGTTAAAAACTCAGTGTGGAAATAGCTTCACATAAATTGCTTCAACTAGTCAAAGCAAGATCAATTGTTTTCTTTCTTTTTTGGTATGTGATGTTTTGCACTTTAATTTTGATATTTCTCTTCCTTTATTGTGAAATTTCACAAAGCATGTTGGTAGAATAATGCTTTAAAAAGTTTTGAGAAAATATTTTATGGTTGGCTAGATTAACTCCTGAAAATTAAAGTTGTATTATTATTTTAGTATGGAAATGTTCATACAGATGTGTTAGTATGTGTGTATTGATTTTAGTAATTTTTAAGGCACTGCCCTGACTTCGCAATAATGAAATTACATTTGTTGAAATTGTAAAGAAATGTAATTTCCTCAGTTCTAACCCAACTGTAAGCTACTTTATTTCTAAAACCAATCCCCATCATTTTTAATCTCCTTTAAATTAGGACACACATTTGCATGCTATCTTAATTAAAAGCCCACCTAGGGGCACCTGGGTGGCTCAGCTGGTTAAAGCTTCTTCTGCCTTTGGCTCAGGTCATGATCTCAGGGTCCTGGGATCAAGCCTGCATTGGGCTCTGTTCAACAGGGAGACTGCTTCTCCCCCCTCTCTCTCTCTGCCTGCCTCTCTACCTACTTATGATTTCTCTCTCTGTCAAATAAATAAATAAAATTTTAAAAAATAAATAAAAATTTCATAACTCATTTTCTGGAATAGTCAAGACATGTTAAAACATTCTTAAGTTCCTTGAAATAAACCCTGTTGTTTTATAGCACATAGTAAAATAACTAAAACAAAGTGGATTTTTCTTCATAATCCTATTATAGGATTGTAATATAGTTTAATTTACATGGACTATTAAACCTTTGATTGAAGTTGAAAACTCTTCCAAGTTAGAATATTAAGTACACTGAATGCAGAATTATTTCAAAAGGCAATTATCCTACATGTTACCTCTTTTTATGATTGAAGTAGAGTGACATTGCCCTCCTTTAAACTATATATTTTTTCACAAACAAGTTATATCAAGTTGCAACTGAACCTTTCCTCAGAAACTTTTACTGCTTTAACAACTTGAGTTTTCAAATAAAATTTAATAAATAATTTTAATGAAATTTCTGTCAGTGGAAGGACTCAATATATACTATGAGCAGAGAAATACAAAAGCACAATAAGATTTCCACTACAATGGAAAAAATTACAAACACTGAACCCCAAATGTCATAAAAGTGTGGAACTAGAATTTAAATAAAAATTTGAAAAGAGGGGTACCTGGGTGGCTCAGTGGGTTAGGCTGCTGCCTTTGGCTCGGGTCATGATCTCAGGGTCCTCGGATCAAGCCTCGCATCAGGCTCTTCGCTCAGCGGGGAGCCTGCTTTTCTCTATCTCTGCCTGACTCTCTGCCTTCTTGTGATTTCTCTGTCAAAAAAAAAAAAAGAAAATCTTTTAAAAAATAAAATAAAATAAAAATTTGAAAAGAAAAAAAAATGTGTGGAATAACTGGATCTCTCAAATGAAATATTCCAAGTGGGAGAGTAACCATTTGAGAAATGCATTGGCAGTTTCTTATAACACTCACTACATATTTACCCTATGACTTAGTAATTCAGCTACTTTGTATTTTCTTAAGGGATATGAAAATATCTCTCCACAAAAAGACTTAAGAAGGAATATTTACAGCAGATTTAGTCACGACAGCCCAAAACTTGAAAAAATCCAAACATATATCAAGAGAATGGATAAACTGTGGCATACTTACACAATTGAATGTGGCGCAGCAACAAAATAAGAATCAATTAATGATATACACAGTAATGTGGGTCAATTTCCTAATTGTTATATTACGTTAAAGATGTCAGATACAGGGGTGCCTGGGTGGCTCAATGGGTTGGGCCTTTGCCTTCTGCTGGGGTCGTGGTCCTGGGGTCCTGGGATGGAGCCCCGCATAGGGCTCTCTGCTGAGCAGGGAGCCTGCATCCCCCTCTCTCTCTGCCTGCCTCTCCACCTACTTGTGATCTCTGTATGTCAGATACAAAACAGTAAAAAAAGATAAATGAAGAGCATTAAAGTTTCAAATACATTTGATTCTGAGCACTTTATAAATGATGGAACATCTTTATCTTTTAATTCATCAACACAAATACTTTCCATTTTGCCTCCAATTTTCTTTTTTCTTTTTTTTCCAATTTTCTAATTGCAGGCAAAAAATCCATTTTTTAGAATCTGAGTATAAAAGATTTTTAAAAATCAGTATATTTAGTTTTAAATTCTTCTAATTTTAGTGTGCATTGACCTTATCTGTGAGGTTCAAGACGAAAAATGTCTCTTAAATTTCTTTCAGAAAATGGACTCATTAGAAAAATAAGAAAAATAATCATTGACAGTGTTCTGACAGAGAATAAGTAGCCTCTTACAGAGCAGTTATTCTAAATCTTTCAGGGTCATGGATTCTTTTAATAACTTACAGGTTTATTTAAAACCTACATAGTGAGTGACCACTATCTACCAGATCCAGGCCTGGCTTCATGGATGCAACCCCTGCTTTCACACAAGGCTCTGAGCTCAGAAGTACCTCACACGTGGTCTAATGCTGTGCTATTACTGACTTAATATTCTTAGTATTTTTTAACAGGAACTGCACATTTTTATTTCACACTAGGCCTAGCAAACTATGCAACTGGTCCTGTCTGATCCTGTATTTTACATGAGCACCAACCTCAGAACATCCAGTCTACTTGAGATAGAAAAGAAGTCGACAAATAAATCTATAAAAATTGCACTGAGTTGGGACGCCTGGGTGGCTCAGTTGGTTAAGCAGCTGCCTTCGGCTCAGGTCATGATCCCAGCATCCTGGGATCGAGTCCCACATCAGGCTCCTTGCTCGGCAGGGAGCCTGCTTCTCCCTCTGCCTCTGCCTGCCTCTCTGTCTGCCTGTGCTCGCTCTCTCTCCCTCTCTCTCTGACAAATAAATAAATAAAATTAAAAAAAAAAATTGCACTGAGTAAAAACAACAAAAAGGAGTGTTACTTTAAGATTAAAGGGACAGAATGTTACCACTTTAAATTACTTGTTCTAGAACAGTCTATCTAAAACAGTGAATTTTAGCTAATATCTGAATAATGAAGAGGAACAAATCCTACAGGGAAATAGCGTACCGTGCTTAGGGAATATATTCAGCATCGGTGTAAAACAGATATGGTAATTATAGAGATTTTCTTTCTAGAAGTTCCCTACCTGTTTGGCTTGTCCAACCGTCAACCCTTTCAGAGGCTACCTCAGTCTCAATTAGCCACCCCACCCAAAATCCATGTCTTTTACAGGGATTCCCATATCTTGCATATCAAAATTCTTCTTAGTATCTACTTCTGGAGAACCCAATCTGTGCCAGCTGGTACCAGGAGTGGTCCAAGAATTTAGGCTAGAGACAAACTGCCTGGGAAACAATCCCCAACCCCATGACACACTCTATCATTGGAGAAGGGGGAAAAAAAAAAAAAGGGAAAAAAAATAACCAACTTGAGCTTGTTTTATGGATGAGTCAACTTGGCATGTGAGAACAGCCAAAAGTGGACAGCGGTTACACTGCACCCTGGTCTTAAAAGATAGGGGCTGAGGAAAATCCTCCCAATAGGCCAAGATTTGGATCGCTACTTGGTGATACACTTTTGTATGAATGAAGTAACTCTGAGGTTAGAATATGTATAACCAGTTGGATGATTATTGCTTGTTCATATAATTTAATCAAATAAAAATATGATGTTTTAAAAAGAAAATTGTTTATTTTAATAGTTAGGCTCATTTTATATTTTTTAAAATTTTATTTATTATTTATTTGACAGAAAAAGAGAGAACATGAGCAGGGGAGTGGCAGACATAGGGAGAGGGAGAGGGAGAAGCAGGCTCCCTGCTAAACCGAGTTCCACATGGAATCCAGGACCCCGGGATAATGACCGGAGTGGAAGGCAGACACCCAACCAACTGAGCCACCCAGGCATCCCCACCATTTCATTTTAAGAAAGAACCAAATTTACTATACATACTATGTTATATGTACAAAATTTACTACATATGTTAAGAAATAAATTTTTCATAAGAAAAAATATAAGTGAAGTCAGTTTGCACAACTTAAAAAGAAAACAAATGATTAAAATGGCTGATTTATGAGCTCTTTGAATTGTATAAACTACATGAATATGGCTAATTTGGCAAGTAGGACAATACAGAAACAATTGTATTTTACTAGTTGCTCCACGATTTATTAATATTATCATTTTTTTCTTTTTTATTCATCTAAATATATTCTCCCTTTCAGTTGTAAATGTCACTCAGCAAAAGTTATCCAAAAATGAAATAAGCCTCTAAACCCACTGATCACAAAGAGTAATGAAAATAATCTTTTGAAATGAAAGCATAACAAACTCCAGAGTGGAAAAAATCTTTGAATACTAATAGATTTCAACCCCTGTTTTATATAAAACTTTATTTTGACTCAGAGTTTTAAGCTTTCAACATCTTGAGAAGAATCACTTTCATATACATGACATAAAATAATAAAGATGTTTTCCATGTATTTCTCAGAGTATAGATATACAGTTTATACACAATAGTATGCACTTATTCAGGAAAATTTTCTTATACCAATGTCACACCAGTATATGGATTTTGATATAAAATAGATACTGCTTCAAGAAACATATTACATATAGAAGAAATTAAATATACATTGCATTATAATTAATGTTAACTTTAATCAGCAGCATGAACTAATGTAGACATTTGTTGTTGCTGTTATATTGCTTGCAGTTATTAGATTATTCTTCAGTTAGGTATACATATGTCTTCTCCCCAAACTGTCTGTAACCTATTTATTATTTATTTATTTATTAAAGGAGTGGGGCAGAGGGAGAGGAAGAGAGAGACTCTTAAGTAGTCTCCATGCCCATTGTAGAGCCTGACACTGGGCTCTAGGCTGGGCTCTATTGGGGGGAGCGGGGCTCAACAGGAAGTTGGGGGCGGGGACTGGACATGAGGCTTGATCTCACAACCCTGATATCATGACCTGAAACAAAATCAACTCTGAGCCTCCCAGGTACCCTTACCTGGAATCTTTTTAAAAACAGACCAGGATCACCTGGACATCTCAGTTGGATGAGTGGCTGCCTTCAGCTCTGGTCATGATCTCAGGGTCCTGGGATCAAGTCTTACATCAGTCTCCTTGTTCAGCAGGGAGTCTTCTTCTCCCTCTGCCTGCTGCTCCCCCTACTGTGCTCTCTCTTTCTTTCTCTGACAAATAAACAAAATCTTTCTTAAAAACCCACAAAAAACAGAGACTAGATTTTTTATATTTACTAGATTCTTTTATTCCCACTATAATTCTTTGCACTTTGAAATCATTATATTGTTCAATACCTATAACTACCCTTTATATAGGTACAATTACCACCTTCATTTTACAAATGAATACACTGGTGGCTCTCTTAAACTAGATCACTTGCATAAGTTTGTAAGTAGGAGAATGGAGACTTGGATTCAGATCTAATCTGATTCCAAAGCCAATGTTATTCTTCCTCTATACTACAATAATTTTCACACCCTTCCCAATATTGACGTGGATCACAGAAAATGAGACAAGTACACATTTTTCCCTTCCACCATCAGAAAACTTATTAGTATGAAAATACAACTGCAAAATCTGAGGTTACTTTTTTTACTCCCCCACACCCTCTCTCCCTTCCTCATTCCTATTCTTCCTCTATTCTTTGCTTTTCTCTCTTCCAACATCCAACCAAAATTTGGACATCCATTAGTGTTAGAGTGGATGAACGATTTTTTTCTATAGGTCCTATTAGAACCTGAACATGAATCACAAGGTTTGGAAACAAAGCACTATGTATCATGCTATGGGTCATAATACATTGTTCCCTTGGGTAGAGGTTCAATTGTCTATCTTCAGTAGACATCCAAATTTTAAGTTTTTATAATAGCAGATTTGCTTTGTTTTGTGCCCTGCTCTCCACAAGTCTTCCTTTTAATAACTGTAGCAAAATATCATTAATTTTAAATGATTAATGTTGAGGAAAACATGAGTGTTGATAAGTGTTCTCATTATTAGTGTTTTGATTTGAGTCTATAGCAATAGTAATATTACTTATTGCATTCTCACTATATGCCAAATATTTAGCATTTTGTTATTCCTGTTTTAAAAATGAGAAAACTGAAACTTAGAGATAATTCAGCAGTTTCCTGAGATGACACCACTAGAAAATGGTAGAACTGAGACTTGGTTGTCTTTGCCAGAGCCTGTGTGCTCATCCACTGTCCTGTTTAGTTATAGTGCAGGGAGTTTGAATGGATTTAACCTAACATAGTTTTTAGAACAATAAAGTATATTCTCATGAAGAGTCTAATTATCTAAATAATTCCAAAAATCGTAATGTTGAAACAGATGGTATACCTCTATAATAGAATTAATGTTCTCTCATTATACTTGTAAATTTGCAATTAGAACAAAGACTAAATTTATTGGTCATAAATGCACCTTCAAAAGACCCACAATATAATTAAATTATTTTTTCTGTCCAAACAAATTGGAACATTGAAAGGTTTTACTGTGGTACATTTGCAAATTTTTTAATTTGTCCTAAGTTGTTCCATATTTTTCTCCAAGATTTTGGGCTTGTTTCAGGATAGAATGAAACTTTTCTTCATACTGACTAGGAGAATAGTGTGTTTAATGTCCCTGAAGAGCAAAGTATCCGGTATCATCATTGTTACTGTAAAAGAAACTGGTAAGAAGATCTAATGGCTGCTTGCTACCACCATTGCTCCAATTTAAGTTGTTGTAGAAGGCTTTGATTATCCACCAGATGCTAGAAGTTGTTGAGGCATTAATGGCTTATCTCATAAAAACAATACCATATAGAAAACTGAACTACATATAAGCTAAATTCTTTGATATTTTCATGGGAATCAAGCTACTTCTAAGCAGTTTTTGTAACCATCCCTGAATTTAATTTTTTGGTAAGTATTTTCCAAAGTTTGTAACATAACTGTTTCCAGATATACAACATCAAAGTCTTAAGCAGTGAGTGTGTCTACATACAAACTTGAAAGGCAGTAAGAAATTCTGATTTCTTGAGCTGTATATTGACAACATATTCTTGGCAATTCTGGAATTTCAAAACTATCTTGACTCATCTTTTCAGGGGACAGTATTAGAAGGGGAGAGTATTCTTCATGATAATAGCCTTCTCCATATGACTCAAAGAATGTCTAATATCAGAAGTAAAAGACATGGCTTGGTAGTATTCATTTGTAATGCATTTCAATGTCTTAAAATGGATCTTTATCTACCCCAATGGAGCTTGAGAAATTTATGGCTATAAATCTTATCCAAACCTTCACAAATGTTATCCAACCTACCACATTCTTCTGAACGAACTGCAAAAATTGCAAAGGTTATAGTCTACATGAAACAAACATCAGCAAGGCTTCGCGTTCTTCCCTACAGCAAGAGAGATGGATTCTTTTTTGTTGTTCACATCATAATATTATACATGGTTCCTGTTAATACCAAGTCAAGAACATGTAGAAGCCTAAAGAAGACTCATTAGGGCATAGCTGCACCTCATATGATCTTTTCTCATTATTATTGTAGGAGTTTCTTTGACTGGAATTATGAGTTGCATAAAGATAGATTTTACAGTTATAGGTGGGGATACAAAACATCTGTAATAGCAGACCGGAGTGAACTTGAGTCAGTCTGTATGTAACAGGGTATTTTCAGGATGAATGGCTAAATATAAAACCCTTAGAAACATATCTGTGGACACTAGTAATGGCTTCGGATTATATATGCTACAATTTTTACAAAACAAAACAAAACACAAACTACTACTTCTCCGATAACTCTGGGGCAAATCTGAAAATGTAGCTCTTTGATTTATATATCTACTGCTTATAACAGAATTGGCTGTATAAATGTTTAAAGAGTTTGCTTAGCTGAACTAGTACACAAGTTACTGTAATAATACAAGGATTCACAACTAGAGCTCATTCTCTCTCTTTTGTCATGGTTAGTTATTTGTTGTTTGTTTGTTTTTTGGTTTGCAGTTACTTTATATAGAGTTTTAAGTATGTTTAGTTCAGAGTATTAGTCGTAACAATAAAGCATTGTTTTCTTGAAGGCCAACCTCATTCTGAAGCTAATTCCTAACAGTATATGTAAAAAGATCATTTGTCGTTTTGGGAGTGTATTTTGGGACTATAATAAGGTTAAAGATTTTTTTTTTTTTTAAGGTTAAAGATTCTAAACATACCTTTTAAAAATAAGTTTCTTAAACTTTCATTTCTGAAAAAAATTTTATATCCACATCATCTGTTCTGTGTTAGAAGTAGAAAGCCAAATTGAATAAAAGAAACAACTGTTGGAAATCAACAAATTATGCTTGATTTCAGAATCAGAATTTTCTCGACCTGTCAGCCAAAATTCTAAGAAAATATTTGTTGCATATTGAAATATTCAGTGGAATTTGGAATATGTCTCCAATTATAAGCCAACCCACCACTTTCAATATTAATATGTTAACAGCTGATATAAATCTAGCAATATGGACTCAGAGACTTTGAAATAACTTTATACTTAAAGTGATATTGCTAACATAGAAATTATATAGCTTTGGGATAAGTAGTTTTAAGGATAAAAACAGATAAGTTTTTCTTAAAGTGTTTTTAAAGTTGAATTCAATAAAATTTGTCTCAAAATTTATTCCATCACATAAATTTAATTTGTTATTTATGCTTAAATTTTTATGCAGAATTATTCACCAGGAGAAATGTAACATTATATTATGGACCTTGAATTCTTTTCTGTCACTTGCTATTTTGTAAAAGAAAATCGCTCCTGAACAGAAGAAATTTTTTCTTTTAAGACTGTGTGTGCAATGCCTCCACAGAGGAATGTGTAATCTACTATTGTGCTACCATAGTTACTTGTAATCTTAGAAACAGCGAATGCTAAAGGGCATCTGTTCATTCTTGATATTCAGGCACATTTATTTAATTATATCTCCCTGCTGTAAATCAAATAGCCTCTCACAAACTCCTAAGTAGAAAAAGGAAAGCATAAGAAAATGTCTTTTTCTCTGGCAGCCAAGCAGAGTGAAAAAATCCAATAGGTTTTCTTTTCTCTTAAATTTTAGTATGTTTGTTGATTTTTCTTTGAATTATTTATGAAATAAGATTTATTTTTATGTCCTTTTTCCTCCCTGGACTACATATGCACATTCTATCTGTACTTTATTACCCTGAGACCAAAAATTTGTGTAAGTTTAGAGGTATGATGACATACATTTCTAATTGCTATTTACTTAGATCTATTTGCAATAAGTGGTTTTTGAAAAACTATCATTACTTTCAGTTTTAGTAACAGGTGTTCCAGTTATCCATTCTTTATATAATAAACCAAATGTAGAAGCTTACACAAAAATTTATTATTATCTTTCACAGTTGGAGGGTTGACTAGGCTCAGCTTGCTGCTTCTAACTAGAGGTCGGTCTCCCATGATGTTACATGCAGGTGGGGGGTGTGGCATGGAGCTATCTGCAAGTTGTGCTGCATTAAACATCCAAGTCCTCTCCCTCACTCAAATGTCTGGATCAGAGCTAGGATAGCTGGAAGAGTTGATGGCTGGCCAGGCTTTCTCTTTCTAAGTGACATATCCAGATATCCAGCGTGACCCTCCTCACAGCATGATGGTTTTAGGCTAGTAAGAATTATTACATATCATTAGCTAGATTATCCTGAAGGGAGTGTTCTAAAAAAACTTAGGCAGAAGATGCAAGGCTTCTTGTGTCCTGGCTTGGAAATCACACAGCATCATTCCCCCACATTATATTGGTTAAAAAATGAGAAAGTTACATAGTTAGCCCAGACCTAAGGTAGCAGAGGAGAACACACAAGGGAATGAATGCCAGAAAGGTATGGTTCATCTGTGAAGATCAGCTACTATACAAAATATGAATAAAACTATAAAACCTAATCCTTAAAAACCACAAAGAAACTCAAAGTATCTTAATTACTTTCATGATGTCTAATTTGGCTCATTTAAAAGAAATATTACGTCTTCCTATTTTGTCAATGAAAACTTGTAGAAAAGATGAAGTGATTGACTGAAATCAAGGAAGAACTGTTTCAAATCCTATCTTAAGGATTTAGCTGAACTCCATTAAAAAAATGTTTGCTGTGTTCTTTTTAAATTTAAGAACAGTTTAATAATTAATATTTTGAATTTAGTTAATGTACTGGTGTGGCTATATACATACTCTTTATTTTAAAGGAATTCATGGGGTTTGCTTTACAAACCATGAGCTTCATCCTACTGTTGTGGTAGGCAGCTGCTCCATTCAGTGGGGTGCTATTTAGCACAAGAAAAGATGGAAATGTTAACAAACACCCTCCCTCTCAGAGCTTCTCAACTAACCACTGACTGCTTAGGAAAACACTAAACTCATTTCACATTAAATTCTTAGGTTCTGTTCATCCGATGAAAGAAAAATGCAACATCAAACAATGAGACTAACCTTGCTAGTTGGCAATTCCACTTTCTAAAATGGAATGAGAATTTAGAATTTTCTAAAAGGAGAAAATGATGTGCTTATGTAATTAAAATGTGTTAAACAGAAAATGTTGAAAGGCTCGCTAGACCCGTTAATCATTGTGAAGTAACAATATTAACTTAAATTTTTGAAAACAAGATTAAGTGGTAGAATTAGTCCTTTTTTAAAAATTTTCCCCATTATGAAATCAGAGGTGATCAAAGAGACTTAAATGATAAGCAAATCAACCTCAGTTCCTATATAAGTTATGGAAGGTAGAAAATTCGGAGATTAGATACTGCTTCTACATCCTCATGATCCTTGGATGTGGACTGCTATGGTAGGGAGTGATGAGCTCTACAATTGAACACCATGGGAATCCACCAAAAGAAATGAAAAAATTCAGTTATCATGATCCCTGGATAATTGCTTGAATAGCAGCTTGTCTCAAGGATGAAAAAGGCAAATATTATGAGATTTTATGGCATTATGCAACTCTGTTTTCCTAATCAAAACCAGAAGGTTGAACTTCACTTTTCCAAGCTTTAATTTCTGTTTTTAATTAAATGGAAATAGAAATAATACTATAGTTAATGAAAAAGAACATCTAAAAGAGTTTCATGCAGTGGCTGGAAGAGAATTCATACTACCTAAAAGGTTGTAGTAGTCACAGAGTAATTAACCAGTTCTGCAAAAGACTATGCTCTTAAAAAAGTATCTATTTAGGGATGCCTGGGTGACTCAGTCCATTAAACATCAGATTCTTGATCTCAGCTCAGGTCTTGACCTTAGTGTCATGAGTTCAAGACCCATATTGGGCTCCACAGAGACTATTTAAATCACAACAACAACAACAACAACAACAAAGAGGGGCACCTGGGTGGCTCCACTGTTTAAGTGTCCAACTCTTGATTTCAGTTCAGGTTATGATCTTAGGGTTGTGAGATCAAGCCCCCCATCAAGTTGCATGTTGGGTGTGGAGCCTATTTAAGATTTTCTCTTTTGCTCTCCATCTGCCCCCCAAAAATCTATTTTAAAAACCTGTATGTTGACCCATCAAATACCCCCTAATGTAGACCAAAGGAAATAAATTTATTTTAAAGGTTATTTAATATTTATTGCATGACTTCTTTGTGCCAAGCAGTTTGCTTACTAAGTAGTCCCCCTGATTATTATTGTATTTAATATTTCTGGCATTCATTCCCTTGTGTGTTCTCCTCTGCTACCTTAGGTCTGGGCTAACTATGTAACTTTCTCATTTTTTAACCAATATAATGTGGGGGAATGATGCTGTGTGATTTCCAAGCCAGGACACAAGAAGCCTTGCATCTTCTGCCTAAGTTTTTTTAGAACACTCCCTTCAGGATAATATTAAAGATATATTGTTCCATCATTGTTTGTAATGAGTTGAATAAAAATGATAGAGGAAGCCTGTGGAAACATGAAGAGTTGACGAGGGGCATGCTGGGGAAGAGGGAAAGAAGGGTACAGATGTGAGAAATACTTTGGAGGAAGTATTGATGGATTATATGTAGGGATCAAAGTAAAAAAAAAAAAGAAAGAAAAGAATAATTCTCAGGAATGTATATTTTGGAATCGACTGAAAGATAATGCCACTTGTGAAAATATAGTAGATGAAGCTTTATGAGTAAAAGCAGAAATTTTATTTTAGAATTTTAATTTTGAGACTCTAGTCCAACATCTGAGGAAGTTTTCTTTCTTTCTTTCTTTCTTTCTTTCTTTTTTTTTTAAATTTTATTTATTTATTTGTCAGAGAGAGCACAAGCTGACAGAGTGGCAGGCAGAAGCAGAGAGAGAAGCAGGCTCCCTGCTAGACAAGGAGCCCGATGAGGGACTTGATCCCAGAACCCTGGGATCATGACCTGAGCTAAAGGCAGCGGCTCAACCGACTGAGCCACCCAGGCGTTCCCTGAGGAAGTTTTCAAGGATACAATTATCTGATTCTGGACTACAGATATAAATTTGGGATTCATTCAACTAAAGCCACAGATTAGAAGAGGTATCGAGGCAGAGAAGAGACCTGGTGAGTACTGATCCTGAGAGATCATCAGGGAGAGGGGAAGAGCAGCCAGAGTTGGGAGAAAAACTAGAAAAAAAATGGTGTGCTAAGAACTGATAGAGAACAGTGTTCCAGAAAGAGGAGGTGGTGAATCCTGCCAAATTCTGTCAGGAGATTAAGAAATATGAGAACAGAAAGAGAAACAAACCACTGAATTAGGCAACAGGAAAAGCAGTGATGATGTATTCAGGTCTTAGAGGACTGCTGTGTGGTTTAGGCTCACTTTAGTGATACAATTAAAAACACAGTCAAGTTACCGACAATAATTAATTTAACATCTTGAAGTGTAGGGGGAACTGGGTGTCTGTCAGTTGGGGATCTGCCTTCGGCTGAGGTCGTGGTCCTGGGGTCCTGGAATTGAGCCCTGAATTGGGTTCCTGGCTCAGCAGGAAGTCTGCTGCTGCTTCTCACTCTGTCCCTTTCCCTGTATGCGCTCTCATGCACAAAATTAACAAATAAAATGTCAAATAAAACCTTAAAAAAAACTTGAAGTGAATTTATATAAAAATAGTAAAAGATATCTAACTCGTAACCCAAAATGAAAGCTCTTATAATCCCATTTCTCTCCATCTAACCACTCTCACACACCTGAACTTTCTCACATCCTCAAAATTTTCACTTAACGCTGCTTACTTTCGGATACTCCCTGTCTCAGTTTTTTGTTTTGTTTTGTTTTGTTTTTACTATAATAGATGAAGTTAACAATTTCTGGATTTTTGTTGACTTTTTTGTGGTGGTTTTGTATGGTTTACTTTCTCTATTCTTTGTTTTGAAAGAACAAAACTTTACTCTCTCTTATTCTTCCGTTTTCTATTCCCATTTTCTACAATAAAGAAGGCCTGGGAAAAATTCCAACAAATAATACTATTACAGTCTTTCCAACTCTTTCTTTGATCTTATCTTTTCCTGCTTACGTTTTCTACTTTCTGTCACCAAAACCTTAGATGATAAGTTGGCAAGAGCAGACTTTCTCTTAGGGAACAATGGACAGGTAGTCAAATGAAAAGCCAAAGGTGCAAAGATGAAATTCATATTGTTACATAGATGGAAAAACTGTAAGTTTGTATAAGTTAATACATATTATCTCTCTTCACAAGACAATCATGGAGATTTACCACTTTCAGTTGACCCAGCTAATAAGAAGCTTGAATGTCAAATTTGTTTGCAGAACCAAATCGTTGCCAAATTCAAGGGGAGTGGAGAGATATATGATCTTTCCTTATAGCTCACTCCAATATAGTATAGATAATGCCTTATTACAGGAATAATTGTACAGTTAATGACCATAAGGTTGAGTGAAGGCACAAGTTATTTAAGAGGAAACAAAACAGGAGTGTGGCAAACAATTTGTTGTCAGGAAAGTATAGTATAAAAGTCAAAGGAGAAGAAAAAAGTAAAAGGAGTATATTTAGAGGGTGTTGCCTTGACTCAAAATTTAGAAATACAGCATTTGAAATATATTCAACAACTAAAAGCATCCTGGGATTTAGTTTTGGTTTTAGGTGTGTATTCAGGAATGCAGAAATTCTCAGAACAATGAAAAACCACACTCCCTTGGAATATGATCCACCATCATAATAATGAGATTTACCCCTAGGACTCCAGACCACTAACCTCTGGATACCAACTAATTATCAAAAATTGAATCAAAAATTCAAAAAATATTGAAAGTTATCGATTAGAGTAAGCTGTGGATGATTTTAAATTTAAGCCTGAGTCCTATCAAATATCCCATTTTAACACAACATTAGAAATAATGTATTCTTCAAGCCAAAGACTGAAAATTTTTGTAGTTTTATTTTTTTTATGACACAGATAAGAAAACAAAGACACATTGAAGATCAGTGACTTGACTTAGAAAACATATTTATAAACAGGAAAAATGTTTAAAATATTCAACTATTTAAAAATTATTAATAAAGAAGAGAAATTTACATGATTATTGCATTCTTGTAGTCCTTATTAAAGGAAAGGATGAAAACTTGAGAAATATGAGAGATCTAGATTTATGATCTTATACACAAATGTTAAGCATATTTTTGCAGTTAACAAGGCAACCCATTAGTGATGTTACCAGATAGGTAAGAGCTCTTGTCATAAGATATTTCTGAACATATACTATTTCATTATCCTAGTAGAATCTGAAAAATAAGTGTCTCAGTTTTATATCTATAAATCTCTTCATGATTAGAGTTTGAAGTTCCTTTGGTCCTCATTTCTTCAGAAGGTTTAAAAAGCAAAATGACTAACACTGACAGTGGAATAGATTTTGTACATTTTAATAGTGAGTTTGTTCATTTAACTCAGTGAACATTTTATCACCTGTAGCCTTTCTTTTTCATATACAAGGAAGAAATAGGGTTTGACAGCAAAAGTCCTATTTTAAGAAATAAATTGCATGTCACTTGAAGATTTATAGTTCTTGTATCATTAATAACAATTTGTGGAAATGTGAATACCTGGGGAAAAAAATGACTGATAATTGAAAGAAAAAAAGTAGAAGCAGTTCCAGGAGTAATCCAGATACTGTATTTAACAGTCAGATATCTTAAAAGAATTATGACTGACATATTTTTAAAATAGAGGAAAAATATACAAAATAAATGGAAATATTGAGGATTTCAACAAGGAATCAAAATTTATATAAAAAAATAAAATTGAATGGACATCCTAGAACTAAAAAGTACAGAACCTAAAATTAAGAACTCAGTGGAAGGGCTTCAAAGGGGACTAAACAAAATAGAAGATAGAATTAGTTAACATATTGAATGGTTATAAGAGTGTATTTCATCTGAAACGGAGAAAAGGCTAGAAAGATCCAAGCCTAAGAGATATGGTTCTGGACTCAGTCAAATGGTCTAACATGTATTTAATTGGAGTTCCAGAAGAATAAAAGAGAGAAAATGGGACAGAAGCAATATTTAAAGAAATATACACAAGACTTTTTCAAAATTGATGGAAGGTATTTTTCAATCCAGGAACCCAGAAGTTCTGTAAAGCTCAAGCAGAATAATTAGAAAGAAAGCAACCTTAGGTACATTATAGCTAAACTGCTAAAGCACAGGGGAAAACAAAACAAAACAACAACAACAAAAAAAAAAACAATAGAAGGGTACCTGGGTGGCTAAGTGGGTTGAAGTCTTGGCCTTCCGCTCCGGTCATGGTCCCAGGGTCCTGGCATCGAGCCCCTCATCAGGCTCTTGGCTTGGCGGGGGGCCTGCTTCCCCCTCTCTGCCTGCTTGTGATTCTGTCAAATGGATAAATAAAAAAGTCTTTAAAAAAATAGAGAAAAGAGAAATATTAACCTCAAAGAATCAATGCTATGTGATAAATGATTTTCAACAAACAGCATGAAAGCCTAAGAAAATATTAGCATTAGCATTCTAAAAAGAAAGAAAAATAAATTAGTAAACACAAATTCTACAGCTAGCAAAAATACCCTTCAAAAATTAAGGTAACACAAATATGTTTTCATGCAAACAATAACTCAGACAATTCACTATGAAAAGATCCACAGCAGAAGATATATTAAGGGAAGTTATTCAGGCTGAAGATAAATAAACTTGGAAGGAAACACAAAACTTAATGATGTCCAATGCTGAGTGGGTGAATAAGAGAAGTGACTGCGGAATGGTCAGAGTTGTAAGGTTGCTCACTTTCAAGGGGAAACAAGATGGCCATGAGCCCAGAATTTGCATGTCTTCTAGAATCTGCAAAAGACTAAGAAATAGATTGTCCTCTGGATATTCTCTCAGGAAAGGAATGGAGTTGACAGTTTCACCTAAGCCTGGTAGGACCATGTCAGTGCCAACCTACAAAACTGCAAGATAATAGACTTTTGAGAGTTTTTAAAACTACTAATTGTATTGTAACTTATTTGAGCAACAATAGAAAACCAATACAGAAACACAAATTGAAAATGCAATGAGGGGTGCCTAGGTGGCACAGTGGGTTAAGCCTCTGGCTTTGTCTCAGGTCATGATCTCAGGGTCCTGGGATCGAGCCCCGCATTGGGCTGTCTGCTCGGCAGGAAGTCTGCTTCCCTCTCTCTCTGCCTGCCTCTCTGCCTACTTGTGATCTCTGTCTGTCAATTAAATAAATAAAATCTGAAAAAAAAAATGCAATGAAATACTGTTATACACTCATCAGAACTGCTAAAACCACATTACAGCAAGAATGTAGAAATTAAACTATCCCATTGCTGGTGTGAGCATAATGTATATACTACTAAAAAGTTTGCCATTTTTCTCCCCAAACTAAAGCACACCCATGTTATGATTTAGCAATTTCTGTTCTGAGCATATATCAATGAAAAATAATGAGTAAATACGTTCACAAAAAGACATGTATGTAAATGCTATCAATTGTTTATAATAGACAAAAACTAAAAGCTCATTAACAAAAGAATGGATAAAAATCAAGATATATCTATACAGTGAAACACTTCACATTGATTACAAAGAGTGAACTACTGATGTATGCAATAGCACCTCTCTCTCTATTTATATGTTTATATAACATATGTATATATATATTTACCCCAAAGATACAGATGTAGTTAAAAGAAGGGCCATCTGTACCCCAATGTTAATAACAACAATGGCCACAGTCGCCAAACTGTGCAAAAAGCCAAGATGCCCTTCAACAGATGAATGGATGAAGATATGGTCCATATACACAATGGAGTATTATGCCTCCATTAGAAAGGATGAATACCAAACTTTTGTATCAACATAGATGTGACTGGAGGAGATTATGCTGAGTGAAATAAGTCAAGCAGAGAGAGTCAATTATCATATGGTTTCATGTACTTGTGGGGCATAAGGAATAACACGGAGGACATTGGAAGAAGGTGAGGAGAAGTGAGTTGGGGGAAATCAAAGGGGGAGACAAACCATGAGAGACTGTGGACTCAGAGAAACAAACTGAGGGTTTTGGAGGGGTCAGGGTGGGGGTTTGGGTGAGCCTGGTGGTGGGTATTAAGGAGGGCACGTATTACATGGAGCACTGGGTATGATGCATAAACAATGAATTTTGGAACACTGAAAAAAAAAAACAACAACAAGAATCACAAAAAAAGAAAAGAATTCTTGGTCACATAAATAATAATATGATATGTATATAATATAAAATATATAATATATATGTGGGTGCACATGTGTATGTTTCTGTGTATAAAATCAAGGTGAAAACCTAAGATCAGAGCATCTTATGCACCCTTCTGTATTCTACTCTTCAATAAAAATATAATAGCACAATGTCCTGTGCAATTATAACTTACACAGCAATAAAATAAATGGCAATAACATCAAAAAGGACAAGAGAAAATGAATGAAATTAAGTCATGTTAAATTTCTTGCATTTTTCAGAAAGTGGTGAGAATAGCTACATAGATCAGGAAATTATAATAGGTCAGGAAAATATATTGTAGTATAGATAAATTACTTGAAGAACAATATAAGAATAGATTACTAAAAGGTTAATTCGAGGAGAAAAATAGAATGAAAATATTGATGAATCCAAAATAAGTCAAAAAGGGTGAAATAAAGATAAAGGGAGGGCCACCTCAGTGGCTCTGTTGGTTAGCTTCTGCCTTCAGCTCAGGTCGTGATCCCAGGGTCATGGGATCCAGCTCCACATCAGGCTCCTTGCTCCGCAAGGAGGCTTCTTCTCCCTCTTCCTCTGCCACCCACCCCTTGTGTGGGCTTGTGTATGCTCCCTCTCTCCAATAAATAAAAAATAAATAAATTTATTTAAAATAATAAAGAACCAAGGAACCAAGTAAAAACAAATTGCAAGGCGAAAGATGTGAATTATCACATTATTACACAGAATGTAAAGGAACTAAACAATCCAATTAATATTGAATATTTTCAAATGAGTAGAAACTGAAAGATTAAAGTTGAGATATAAGTACATAACACAAGAAAACTACTCATATCAAGAAAAAAATGACCATCATCATTACAAAGTTGAAGACTAGGACATTATTTTAGTGGTTTAGCAGGATAAGTTAAACAGTATTCTCTTAGACAAAGAACACATAATTAAAACAAGAAGACATTAGAGTTTTCCTTCAAAAGGATCATTCAACTGGAAATCAAATTAAAGTGCTATGAAATGGTAATTGCAGCTAGGCATCCATTATAGTTCCATTTCTTAAAATAGTTTTAAATACCAGCTCCAGCTTTCAGAATTATTTTGTTGGTCTAAGTTTCTCAATATTGCTTTTTCAAGAATTAAATCTTATTAGGAATATGAAAAAAAATTACCCTCCACCTTATTTCATATGTCTCTCTTGAATGGATATTACATTAATCATAAATTGCTTTGACAAATTTGTACTTTTGACATCACAGAACAGGGTTCCATCCACTGGCAGTAAGTTAAGCTCTACCTTGAAGAGGATCATTCTTAAAGTCAAGCAACCAATGTCAAATGTTATGACAGAAAATTGAAACATACAATTCAGGTCTTATACACATAGCGAATGGACTATATTTCTTCTCTTCCTGAGACCTTTCTCTTCTGTCTAGGTTTTGAGGAAATGGCTAACTTTTAAATGTCTCATAAGACTTTGACCATACAAGGGTGTTTCCATCCTGTGAGAGCTGGGCAGGATAGTATCATATAGCAGAAACCAAGTTTAAGATTATAAAGCTTTATATTTAAGCTAGTAATTTTATTGTATGTTGTGTTCTGTGTTCTTTTTTTTGGGGAGTTAACCCTACTAATATTTAGTAATAACTATTTTTTTTAATTACTAGTCTTGTGTCATTTATGTCTCTGTTATTACTGGCGGGAAGCACTAGGGTATTGGCAGAAAGCCACATGGAGACTGGGATATGAAAGTCAAGAGTTGGTTCTAGAAGCTCTAAATTGCCTTCCTGACATGAAAATTCTCTGCCCATCACCAGCCACAAAAGAAGAGGATTTAATTTCATGTTTTGTCTTTTGGGTTTTTTGTTGTTGTTTTTTGCAGAATAGGAAAAAAAATTTTAATTAAGATTTACTATTTAATGAATGATTCCACTTAGCCCAAATCGAAAATCATATTTTTGAAGGAAATAGAGCTCTTCCTCTGAGTCATCCTGAGTAAGATCTATAAAATTGTCATGGATATAAAAGAAAGAGACTCAAATATAAAATATGGAGTATCTGAGAGCATTTAGATTTGGTTTCTGACATATCTATGAAACAGCAGGCACTGATGAAGATGGATGAAAGCAGGATACTTAAACTGAACTGTAAGTAGGACTGACATCTATGCTATGTGAAAGCTAGTGTTTAATGTTATACCATTCACTTAGACAGTTTTTGGTGAGGTGAGTTAAACTAATTTTACCTTAAAAATTAACATCTTGTATGATCACACTCTCATGTAAAACAAAACAAAACAAACAAAACAAAACAAAAACAAAACAAACAAACAAAAATCCTGTGTACTCTGTAAAATCTAGAAAATAAGTTTACTAACCAAATGCATCTTTATGTACTCTATATTTTTCTCTAAATAAACAGATGTACTTTACTGAAAGTGCTTTTGTTGCCACATATAAAAATGTGTCAATTACAGAAATTATTAAGTATATTTTGTGATTTCAAAAATGCAAGATTTTGTTCAAAATATATTTTAAATTATGGGAAATCAAGGGCATGTGGGTAGTTCAGTCAGTTAAACATCTGCCTTTGGCTCAGGTCAAGATCCCAGAGTCCTGGGATTGAGTCCCACATGGGGGGGGGGGTCCCTGCTCAGTGGGGAGCCTGCTTCTCCCTCTGCCTGCCACTCCCCCTGTTTGTGTTCTCTCTATATATATCAAGTAAATAAATAAAATTAAAAAAATAAACTATGGGAAATAAATTCTTTTCAAAATGGACCGCATAGGTCATTATAAGATAAGGAGATGACTTCTAGAATAAGAAGACATTGGTTTCTAAATAACATTATAATACTTCAATTTAAAATAAGGGACCTAATATCTAAATAAACAATATGATTCATGAAATAATCAGAAACTAAATAAACTATAACCTATATCTCTTGAATCCCAAACCTGTGTTTTTTTAAAAAACACTATACTATGTTACTGTGGCAAATCACTGTTTATAAGTAATGTCAAAATAAAAGCTTAGTCTCCGGACAATTCCTCTCTATTCCTCCCCATGGCCCTTAAAGCCTGACTATTCCTCCTAAATATTATGCTCAGACCTCCCTGTAATACGTCTCAACAAACCTTCCTACCCTCCCAACTGATTTCATCCCAGCTTGCTTAAGCTCATTCTTCCTTCCCCAAAATCTGCACTCTAAAACCTAAATGGATTTGTCTTTAATCCCCTCTCCAGATGATTTTCTCCTGACACATTTGTTGGCATATGGATGTCATCTTTCTCCCAGCCTTCTTTGACTCACAACGTTGTCTGTCTTGGTTTAGAGATCCCAAGTTCAACCAACAAGCTCTGATGGACTCTGATAAAACTTCCAAATCTTGGAAGAAGAATGTTAATGATAGCAGCAAGTGACTATTTAATGATTTAATCTGGTGCCATGGTACCTTGATAATGTAGGAATTTCTTTTCAATAACTTGTCTTTTCCACTTCAATCGACTCTCCTCTGTGTTTTTGCTGTTTTATCCTCAGTTATTAAAACAGGGTCTGGTAAATGTTCAATAAAATCTTCATTGACGTGAATCTTCAGGTGTTACCATCTCTCCTTTGCACTTAGGAGCCATGGAGAAGTTAGGTAGCTCACTTGAGCTCTCAAAGCAGCCTTCAAATCGCAAAGCTATGCTTTTCATTTATGGAGCAAATACTACTTCCTTCCAGAGACGTCCTTCTGGTTCTAGAGACTAGCATACAGTGGAGAATGAGACAAAGGTTTTGTCCTTGGGACTTGTATAAAGCAGATCAATTTGTATATGAGATGATGCCTGCTAGTCATATGTTAAACCATGGAAAGATAATAATAGAATAAAGGGTGTGCCACTATAAATAGTGCGGCTAGGGAAGCCATGGACATGGTATTCTATATGTGTTCCCAAAATGCCCAATTAGCCATACTTGCCACCCATGTCAACCAGTTAATAATTAAAAAAAAAAAAAAATTTTGTAGTTAGTCCAAAATATAAGGGTTCAGTTTAAGAGTTCCATCCTACCTTAAAGCATATATCAAAATAACTTATTTTTAGTTAATCTCATGGATTAAACATCTAAATTTATATGAATAAAAGTTAGAAGTCGTGATTAAGGAACTTGACATATTAGTCATGTTTCCAAAGGATCGATTTATACACCCTTTTTATTTAAACTAGAAGTGAATTCATTTTAGATCTTCAGCAACTGTATACACACAGGAATCACTGTATTGTGAAAGGAAAACAGTGACTTTTCAGATCTTGAGTTGGCACAATAAAAGCTGCCTACTTTGGGGATGTTTTACAAAATTATGGGTAAGTAGCATAAAACTAATAACCCTACAGTTAAAAAAAAAAAAAAAACCTCAAAAAAATCAACTAGCTTTTTGTTGTACAAGTGTGAAAGATTTTGTCCCACATTTGCAGTGGTAGTCAATCACCCTGGGATCATTGAAAGGAGAGGGATATATAGCCCAAGTTTCCTCTCTTTTATTGCAGGGTCCTAGAACATGAGTTGTCCAGTGCCAGCTGCATCAACTGGCAAGAAATTCTCAAGAGATACAATGAAAATTACTGCAAAAAATTCAGGAAGATGCATCCCTAAAGGCTTTTGTTTGTTTGTTTTAATTTTTTTGGTTGTGCTGTGTTTTTGTACTTTTTCGTTTGGGTTGAAAGATTATAAAAACTCCTATTTCTCCCTTTGTTCAAGGACATAATGTTCAGGTGTCGCCTGCTTTAGATTCACATCCTTTCTTCCTCCTCTGCATTGTTCAAATTCAAGTCAGCATCTTTTCATGCTAAAGCAGTCTACTTATCAAAAAAGCTCGGTGCTCTACTCAAAAAATTCTAACGCACATTTCTCAGGATGAAAAACATTTTTATTGCTTTTAGGAATCACACTGATCTTTGAAAAGTAGGATACTAGTTTTTACTAAAAGATGGAGGGGGATTTATGAATTAAAATGAAGCTAGACCATAATCTTGGGGTTTACCATGTTTTCATGGACATTCTATTTTGTTCATATGTGAATTTTTTTTTCAGACAAAAATACTCTATTTTGTAGCCCATTTTGTGAAACTAACCTACCGAAATGCAGAAAAGCCTTCACTTATTTATGTTTTAGATGATCATTTGTGAAAATTTACAGAATCTCTTAAGATGGGCATTAAAGGAATACTACTACAAAACAAAACAAAACCAAACCCAGTGTTGCTTTGGCAGTGTATTTACACGCTTTGTGGAACATTTCCTTTCCAGCTGCTTTCACTGCAAACTCAGGGATCCATTTTCTGTCTCTGTTTGGAGTCAGCTTTGTGTTGCGCTGGCTGGCATGGGGAGAGGAGGGGTTTCAGTGGGAATGGCTGAGAGAGCAGCAGCTGCCCCCTGCACCCGTTCCATCCCTGAGTGTCACATGTCAGGGTCTTGAACAAATAATGCGCCATTGTCCGCACTCGCAAAGCTGAGGGTCTGGCCTCGTGAAGTAGCAGGGCATTAGAGCCGACAGTATTGTGCTCACAGACACCAGCCCCCCTGTTCAGCGCTTCACTGATGGCTTCAGGGAGGGCACTGGGAACAGGGGTCAGAACCCCTCCTGAAGGTCCATTCTTGAGTTTCTGTTGTTACTTTCTTCGTCATTTGGCATAATAATACAGCATATTTAATACCAAGGAAGGCAGCTAAGAAACATCTGTTTTTAAATTAGATGGATTTAAGCATTTTTCTAATATTTGCAGAGTAATTTAACAAGCACAAGCTTTAAGACTGATCCTAACTAACGACTTCGTTCATTCTTCTTTTATATAGCTGTTTTATACACGCTCACCATCACATGCATAGTTAGAGGATTGCAACGTCTATCCTTTTAAGAGTGGAATGTTAGCTGTTGATAATTTAGTGAACAGACCTTATCAATTTGAACTAAAAGTATCCCTAACTATATGACAGGAACTCCTGCTGACTGACGCTATGGTTTTAGAAGCATGTGCCACAATTATTTCTTTTGTTTTCAGAAGCTCATGCAAAATTTGATATTCACAGCTGTTAGGCATCAACTTGGTTGAGAAACAATCTCACCACGAAAATACAAAAGTGACTGATTCCAGATTATTGCCAGATCATGCATTGTAGTGCTGGAGAGGATTCAAGTTTAAGGGCTACAAAAGTAGCCATGACCCAGGTGGGCTCTAAGGTTTCAGAGAACCAAGCCAGACTCCTGTCTGCTGATACTGCTTGATAACATCTAGGAATTCCTAGTAGTGGAAAAAGTAGGGTAGCTGTATGTGTGTGTATATATATATATATATATATATATATATATATTTTTTTTTTTTTTTCCCCTTCCTCCTCAGAATGACTATACTGAGGCAGACAACTGATAGAGGAATTACAAGACTGAAACTAGTACATGTTTGCTTGCTGAGAAACTCAATCAAAATTCTTGTTTACAACACAAATAAAACCGAAACTGTGTGTTACAACATGAAACCTATACATAAGCACAGCTTTTATAAGCTGATTTGGGCTACATTAGAAAGCCATATATAAAGAGAACCTGGGTACAATGTAAGAGCATTTTTAAATTAATATATAATGTATTATTAGCCCCAGGGGTACAGGGTTGTGAAATGCCAGGTTTATACTTCACAGCACTCACCATAGCACATACCCTTCCCAATGTCTATAACCCAACCACCCTCTCCCTACCCACTCCCCCCAGCAACCCTCAATTTGTTTTGTTAAATTAAGAGTCTAAGAGTATTTAAAAAAAAAACTTTATCATAATTTTAGCTTCATCTCTTTAAATATTACTCTTTGAGTGTCAGGATGACATTTTCAAAAGATACAATCATTTGATAAAATCCTCCTAGCCACAGGAAAGGGTGAAAAGTCATCATGACAAACAAGAAAAAGGAAGAAGAAAGTATTCACTGCACTTTTGTACAGTACAAATTCTTGTTAGTAATTCTTCAAGAATTAGGTCCGTGTTGGAGATTTTCATCTCTGTCCACCTGTTTGTGTGTCATTTTGTTGTACAAAAGACTTATTGTTATAAGATAGATTAAACATGCTTAAAATAATCAATATACCTTAAAACATCACATCTTTTAAAACTTTAAAATAACCATGAATTTAAATGAAAGAATTACTGAAAAGATTTCTACATACATATGGTTCTGCTTTTGTTCAGTATGTGTCCCGGGCTCTTAGGAGAAAAGATCTGCTTCTCCATTTTCTGGCCTCCTGTTGTTACACAGAGAGCTCCATGTGTTATCAGTACCCTTCCCACACATGTGTAGACATTACTCACATGTATTCCTTGTGCTTCTCCCCATTTTAGAAATGCATGGTGATAGTTACGTATCAGTGTGAGCTTGTACCTGTGTATTCTCACCTCTGCCAAGCAAGTTTTCTGTTTTTTAGCTAAATGAATGTTTTCTAACTATATAGCCTTTCTTCAGCTACCTGCCTACCAGATACAGATATAGTAAGAATATTCAGAATAAAAACTACTCACAAAATTCACTGAATCTAGACTCCCAGACTTTGCTATGTTATGAGCCCCTTGCTTTAAAATCAGAGCATTTTTATTTATTTATTTATTTATTTATTTGAAGAGTACATGGTTGGATTTGGAGGAACAAAGAATCAGGAGCCAAAATTACTGTATGTTTTAAGTGAGTTAGTTCCCTTACCCAATCTTATATGACTCATATGTAAACTGAGGATGAACAAAAGTTGGTCTCTAAAAGCCTTTCATAATTCAAGATGTTGGCTATCTTCAGTTCAAGAAACATCTTTAGGTACACAGCATTATTGTGAGTTATAAAATTCAAGAAAGAACAAGATTTGGTCCTGCATTCACCAGGTTTTCTATAGGGATAGATAACACAGAGAGATACACATATAGAGATATAGATCTATCTTGTTTTGCCTTTCCCTGCTAGTTTCCTATTGAATTGCCAGTCTTCCGTTGTTCGTTATTAACAAGACACAGGATGGTATTCGGTACTGCAGTGTGTCCTGCTAAAAAATTTTAATTCCCTAAGCTTCTTTGCTGCTAAGTATAGCTGGTATGATATGCCTCTGACCAATAAGATTCAAGTTGAAGTCTTGCCAGATGGATTTTTCTTGAAAGCACATTATATATCATGTTAAGGTGAGACATTCAGCTAGTAAATGGCACCATTTGCGATCCACTTCCAAACTGAGATATGGAATCCATGTTTAGAGATAAAGCAGACATTTTGCACCCATTTGCAGGGAGTTCGTAGAACCTGTATCTCAGTTACTCCACTGGGTGCTGCCTAACCCTAAGCTACCTACCATTCAGACTTCTATGAAAATTAAACATATAAGTGGTTAAGAAATTACAGTTTTTATTTCTGTTATTTGCCCATTAAGTCAACCTAATTGATATATTTGCTGTTAAATTTCTCAAGCAGTAGTTCATGTTCCGTGTACAAACAACATATCAGATACCAATAGATTAAAATCCAAATAAATACAACACAATCTTTATGCTTTCATCGAGTTAATAATTTTTTATTCCTCTGGAATTTTTCCCGTTTTTATTGTTAGTTGCTCTTATATTATTTATTATATTTTTCTTTCATTCAATATTCATTTTAGAATTTCTGATTATCTTACCAAAGAATTTTAGTAAGAGAATTGCTATTTCATTTACATGGTTGCCAAATATACTTGTTTCCTTGAGAAACAGATGGTCCCATAATTGATTATATTTTCAGTTATATAGCATTTTCTTATTCTATTGATTTAGTATTCTACCTCACAAATCCATTCACTATTGATCCTAATCAAGGAATTATTCATAGATGTTTTATTTTTATTTCCTCGTGATTTATTTCCAACAGTTATAATCTTTGGCTTGTATTGCCCCAAATTACTATTTCTGCCCCCTGAAACGGTCATCCGTGTTCTCATCTCCCTTTGAAATGATCTCTTTGTGACTCTGATCATCTGCATATATGGTCACAATTTTCAATTTAACATTTTAGGCTATCCTTATTACATATATTGTGTTTTTAGGCAAGAGACAAGCAGAATGTACATGAACATTCCCTGTGGCTTATGTACTAGTGTTACCGGACGGAGAACAGTTCTGAATTCAGGTTCAGCTGCTCGAAGCTTGAAAATCAATACTTGAGAGACAAATAATGGTGGGACAGGAAGGTTGATTTATTCAGAAAAAGCCGGCAACCTGGGATGATGGTGGACTAACAAACCCAAGACCATCTTCAGGAGAAGCCAGAGGGTCTTAAAGGGGAAGGTGAGGGAAAGGGGAGATGGCTTATGTGCAGGAGAAGTTGGTGTCCAGATCGTTAGTCAAATGTCCATATGATCCTGAACAGACTTGCTGGTGCCAGGGGCAGCTGTTTCCAAATGTCATCAGGCCTTATCTTACGTGATAGTCTCATCCTTCACTCCTCAAAGCCAGTGGTCTGCAAATCTCAAGGAAAGTAGGTTAATTCGGCTACAGACCAAGGGGTTTAGGTTAGCAAACAAGGAGTGCATAAGGCTAAAGGGAGTTAACTCTTGGGACTGGTTGGAGTGCTATTACCTCAGGAGAATGTTCTTGTTCATTAAAGACCTTCAGGGGGTAACACATACTTTAAAAAGATTGTTTCAGTTTTCTATCTTAGAGATATTCCTAAAAGCTGTATATAAGAAAGACCGGATGATCTAAGGTATATACTGCCAGTAGTCTAGAAATCATGTCAAGAGGTAGAAACTGTATCCCTATGAGAACTACAACAAAATTCCCTCAAATGTAGTAGTATATTTCCCAAAAGCAGAGCTCTTGATACAAATCAAATTGGTATGAAATAACCATTTGGGGAATTATTAGAAATTATTTTATAGTATATATATATATATATTTATATATATGTATAGTGTGTGTGTGTATAGTATATAGTGTTTACTTTTCAATTAAATAATTTGTATTAACTCCTCCTGCCTTCCAGGTGCTATGCAAAACTCTGAAGTCCAAAGGGTAAGCAGGACAGATGAGGTCTCTGCCTTAAAGACATTTCAGTTGGTGAGCATATGCTAAAATGCTGTGATTGGTTTGTAAACTACTGTTCACACTCCAAGTACAACCTGCTAACTGGTTTTTGGTAAATAACCAAATTACTGAAACACAGCCATACCCATTAATTTACATCTCTTCTCTGACTGTTTATATGTTACAGTGGTAGAGTTGACTACTTGGGACAGAGATCTTACGGCCCACAAAGCTAAAAATATGTGCTTTCTTCTCCAAATAGGAAAAACAACAACAACAAGAACTGCCGACATCTATTCTAATCATATCAGTAATTAAATAACACCAACTGGCTGTTTTAGTCAGTTGTTTAAAAAATAATCTGCATGTGTGAAACCAATGGGAATTGACAGGTTTAGTTAAACCAAAAGTCTCACCTTTTTGTACAAGAGCTTTTATTCACTGCAACTATTGCTGCATTAATTTGCTTGCAATTCTTTCCCAAATACACCATGTCATCAATCCTACATAAATCTATGATTATCTTCACCAGTTGTATGATCCTTCCACTCAGGTACAGGCACAAACCACAGCTAACCTGGTAACTCGTACTTAACAGTCATTATACTGGTTTCCCCATGATATCCCAAAGGACAGCATTCCTGTGAAAACTTTCATTAGCCAAATGGCTTAAAGCAAAGAAGTAATTACCATTCATTTACATGGAAAAATTCTGAGTGTTCCCAGACCCAAAAAATTACTTCTCAGGCTCTTCTGATACCTTAGGATACCTCTCGCTAATGGATGAGCAAATAACTTGAGATTAAGTGCAGATGCCCACTGATACAGCTCAAAGCTCTGGCGGCTTGCGGCCGGGATGATGAGCGTAGTTCCTGGGGAAGGAGTTTGGTGGCGCCACGCTCGCTGCTCCCAGACCGGGCTGCCTCTGTAACAGCTCACGGCAAAACAACTGCTGAATCCTTATTTTCACTTTTTGTCATTTTTCATGAAAGTGAAAATCCTCTTTGGATTTTTCTTGGTTAACGAATACAAGCAAAAACAACAACAACAAAAAAAAAAAACAAAAACGAAACACACACACACAAAACCAAATACAGGCATCAACATAGATCTTTCACAGAAGCAAATTGGTGTAACTCCAACTTTTAAAAAGTGGAGGTTACCTGTAATAAATATGCTGGAGAAATATTCAAACAGGTTAGTGTATCAGTAGAACACCTTAGAAGAATTCATTTCTCTTAAAACTTACAGTGGCTTTGAGGTGTCTTACCTCTAAGGATAAATATACTTGAAGATCTAGTCAAATCTTTTTGGCTGAATAAATTCGGTCATGTTAATGGGACCCTATAGATTCCAGGTGTAAAACATGACTGTCAGGAAATAGCCCTTTTATGAAATAAACTCAAAAATCCCCTCACATTCCCAGGAAGTCTATAGTCTAAAGCATGTTTTTCTTCCTTTTCTTAGTAATTAGCTATTTGCATAGCACTGATAAAGCATTCCGGGTGTTCCATCAACCTCCTACTTAATTTTAAGGCAGTGTTTTTCTATAAAAAGTGTCTAGAGAAAAATGTATCTCTTCTTCCTTTTCAAAGGAATGTATGTCTAGCATTATATAATCTTATTTCATATCAGATTTCTAGAGAAATAAATTTATGCAATTGATAGAAAACTTACAAGGGATAAACATAGTTTCATCAACATAAAATAGGAGGTGAAAAATCCATGCCTGAGAAACGATAGATCTGCAATCGACCCCCTGCTCTTTCAAAGAAAGAAATATCTGGTGAAATACTTTTGAATTATGTTTATTGACACACACAAAAACTAACTGCTCACGAATACTTTAGAATAGCCTAATACGGTTATAATGGTTATATTTATTTCTTTCATTATTTAGACTGCTGATATTTATTTTCTTAAAGTCTATATGCTTTATGTATGTAAGAGTGTGTAAGAGTATGCTATCTAATTATACTGGGCTATAAAGACATAAAAATTAATATAAGGGGGATAGCAAAGAAAAAAAAAAGAGTAACCAACATTGACTGATTTCTAGGCAACTTTCTAGGTTCTCTACTGTTATATCAGGTGTTGAAGACAATTTTACCTGCCACACACCTTCACTCTAACATTTTAAGAATGAGAAAAATGGAGACAACTGAGATTCAAAAGGAATAAATAGCAATAATTTTGGTTAGTAAATGGCAGAGCCAATGTTGCAATGTCTAATTCTAAGACCCAGATTCTTTTCTCCATAGCATGTTACTTACTTTCATTTAAAATATGTGAAAAAAAAATAAAATAAAATATGTGAATGTGGGCGCCTGGGTGGCTCAGTGGGTTAAGCCCCTGCCATCCACTGAGGTCATGATCTCGGAGTCCTGGGATCGAGCCCCGCATCCGGCTCTCTGCTCAGCAGAAAGCCTGCTTCCCTTTCTCTCTCTCCCTGCCTCTCTGTCTACTTGTGATCTCTCTCTGTCAAATAAATAAATAAAATCTTTAAAAAAATAAATAGGGGCGCCTGGGTGGCTCAGTGGGTTAAGCCGCTGCCTTCGGCTCAGGTCAAGATCTCAGGGTCCTGGGATCGAGTCCCATATCAGGCTCTCTGCTCGGTGGGGAGCCTGCTTCCTCCTCTCTCTCTCTGCCTGCCTCTCTGCCTACTTGTAATCTCTCTCTGTTGAATAAATAAATAAAATCTTTAAATAAATAAATAAATAAATAAAATATGTGAATGAAGAGGTATCAGTATACTTGTATTATATACAAAATAATTTTGGGTCCATATATTTGTGTAAGTATATAGACAATGTTCATATGCAAAGGATGTATGGCTACCTCATAGGTATACTTGCAGGCAAATCTTCCTTCCCGAATGACAGGACTAGTGGAAAAACAAATCATCAAGGTGTCTGCTAACTACCAAATTCTATGGTTTCTGAAAAAAGTTAAGTTCAAAAGTTGATATTGAATAATAATTCAAGAAATGAAATATTTGAATTTTGATAAAAAGTAGAGGCTCTCTCACTGGATAAATGCATATTGATAAAATTTTCATAATAAAGGATAAATTCTCTTTACCAATATATGTTAATTATATTTTTAAAATACAAGAAAAAATTCTTTTTTTTTTTTAAAGATTTTATTTATTTATTTGACAGACGGAGATCACAAGCAGGCAGAGAGGCAGGCAGAGAGAGAGGAGGAAGCAGGCTCCCCACTGAGCAGAGAGCCCCATGCAGGGCTCGATCCCAGGACTCTGAGATCATGACCTGAGCCGAAGGCAGTGGCTTAACCCACTGAGCCACCCAGGCGCCCCACAAGAAAAAATTCTTAAGGAACATTTTTAAACTTTCTTTTTCCAGAATGGATGAAGACAGGAAGCATGACATGAAAAACTCAATGTCATGTAACTAATATTTGAAATTTGGGATTAAATCCTAGCATCAATCTCACCAGAAAAAAATGATCAATTAGTATGGATTTAATTAACATATGGATGTTATCAATTCCAATGTTAAGTTGCCACCACCCAGAATTTATGTTTTAATTATATTCAGTTATTTTTGCATTTAGAAGTCATTTAGAAGTCTATTTGTGAAGTCGGCTTTTTTTATAGTATGATTTTCAGTAAAGGGTGATGCTATAAATGCTAAGCAGAATGTATGATAGATAGTAATATATAAAGCATTCTTTCTCTTGCAAAATTATTATAAATAATGATTTCAAATTATTTTACATTGAAAAGCACTTTTTTAAATTACTGAGAATAAAGCTGTTTTAAGAAAACACTACTTCATTTCAACAAATGGATAGCTACAAAATTTGAAGGTATTTTGCAAAATAAAAACTTTAGTGGTAGTATAGCTGCTGATATTCATCAAATCAAGGAAACAGTTGGTAATACAGTTTGTCTTCGATACATGGTACTTGGTATAATGTTAAAAAGAAAAATATCATTACCTTCTCATATATTAGACTTTTAAGAAGACTACCAATGCCTTAAGTAATTACAGCAAATAAAATTTCTATTTTCAAGTAATGAATATGTCTTAACTGAGAAATTTTCTTGATACAAAGTGAGCACTGAAAAAATAAGGTATTTTTGTTAAATGAATGAGAATGTAACAAGATAATTGTGGGGGGGGGACAAGCTGGAACTGCCAAGTGAAATGAATACAAACTACAAATAAGGGACAGAAATGCAAGTGAGGGAAATAGGTTTGTCTTTCTCTTGCTTGTACACCACTATATGTATCCTTCTTCCCTCTGTTTCTCCAAAATCGAGGAGAGAGCCACCAAAAGTAAGCTAAGCTAAGCTAAGATGATGGTGTTTGTTTGGAGAGGAAATCAGCCATTGGTATTTGGATGTTCTTGTTGGATAGTCTAAGAATTCGGAACTCTAACAGCTCTTTCTCCTAGCAATTCCTTAAGGTGTGACTTCAGTGAACAACCCTGAGAGACAGGGTAGCATCTCTTCCTGGACTGATGGCAGGTTTTTCTTGCTGTAAAATCAGTAAATCCCCCAGCTGAGTGTCACTCTGCTCTAAAGCATTCACTACACGTGCAGGTATCCCTGGGATCTCCAGGGCATGGGGGAACTGGCATAAATATGAACCTCTAACTGTTTTTGCTGTGAGTAATAAAGTCATTTATCTCTGATCCAGGAGTTTCGTGTTTTCTGTCAGTGTATACAAAACAGTAATATGTTGATTTTCTTGCAAGTAGAATAAAATCCCAACACTGCATAGCTCTAAACAATGGCATCACTATCAAGATTATAAGTGTGTGTGTGTGCATAATTTATAATTTTACACATATAACTTCATATACACTTGCATACACATGCATCTATACCCATATCTACTTTATTCTTTCTGGTAGTCCTTATAACATACTGTTAATGGCATATAATCTTGGGCCACTTACTTAAATTATTATCTCCACAGGTAGATAATACACAAGACTGTTACAAAAATTAATAAGGAATGTAATGTTCTTAGAATAATATTTGGCATTCAGTAACTTTAACCATTCTACTTTATTTGGGATTTCTATTAATGTCTTTTAGAATCAATCATTTTTCAAAGATACTTCACTGGAAGTACATTTATGATGCTTCTATAACTATTGAGGAACATAAGATTTGGGAAAAATCTATGCGACATAAGGAGTTACATCTATATTTTTATATATAACACATATATATAAATGTAGTGACTTGATTTTTAAGTGAGAAGTTCACATTTTGCTTTAAAAGTACCTAAAATAATTTTTCTAACATTTCAAAGAGTCTGACTGAACAAAAGATAATACAAGTTTTCTTCTATTTCTAAAATTGATAGATTTTGAGATTATTTAGCATACTATTTAAAGATTTTCGAAAGTATCTCAAAGACAACAGTGGCCTCTAGTGATGCAGACACTAAAATAGCAGGATGGAAATCTAAACCATTCAAAGGAAAATAAATTTAAATGACTTACTGAAATGTTTAGTCTAATCGATGAGGGATTAATATAATATTTCACAGAAACTCTTCTCCCTCAAAAAAATGACTCTGAACACACTGATAAACTAGTGTAAAGACTTTATAACTGAAATAGAATCTAGCATCTTCACTTCTACTATTTATAAGGTACTATAGATTTATAGGCAAATCGTACATAATCACAGGAATACTAATTTATTTTTCAAATAAATTTGTTTATAAATTTATTTATAAAATTTGTTCAGAAAAAAGCAATGTCATAGAGATCCATTTGTTGACTAAATAAAAGTTTAAATAGATTTTAGAGACAAAGAAAGAAAATTATTATTTTATCATAGATGTTTATACCTACATGCATCATGCATGATACAAATAAGAATCAGATTTATTTATATAATTTATTTGTTTCAAATAAATTTGTTTATAAATTTATTTATAAAATTTGTTCAGAAAAAAGCAATGTCATGGAGATCCATTTGTTGACTAAATAAAAGTTTAAATAGGTTTTAGAGACAAAGAAAGAAAATTATTATTATTTTATCATAGATGTTTATACCTACATGCATCGTGCATGTATACAAATAAGAATCAGATTCAACATACTGAGTACTGTATATATGCCCACATACATCATATCTATACATATCCCCACATGGGTAAAATTATTTCATAATTGCTATAAATTGCCTTGTGACAGTTAAAAAAAGTACTTCCAAGTTTTCTAAGAATCATACCATAAGATAGCTGGAAGTTAGCATTCATTCCTTCAGCTGCAGTTTCTAAAGAAAAAAAATAATACAAAACTATAGAAGAAAATGAGTATTTTATTTTTATCTAGTCAACAACTTGACCAAAATAAAATATTAGTTAAATTAAATAATAAATCAACATTATAAATTTTTAAAATTTTCCTATTATCTATTCCTAACTTTGATTTCCATTTTCCATTTTGTTGGTTAATTCTTCACTTTTTGTCTTTGTGTATTTCTCTTTGTAGTTGTATCCAATATTATTGAAATTCTTATGTATAAATTGTTTCATGTTTTTAACTATTATTGACTTCTTTTTCTCTTTAAACCTTTCTTCTATTTTCTTCCCTCTTCTTTACACTGGGTTAGTGGATCAAAGTTCCTATTTTTAGCTATCAGATGTGTGAATTCTGACTTTCAAACATTTAATCCAATTGTTTTGTGGACTTAATTCATCAAAAAATTTGAAGCAAGATGGGAATCTCTTTAATCCTCAGAATTGAAAAAAAAAATAAAAATAAGTCTAATTTACTTTTCAGAAAGGGAAATTCTTATTTAAGAAAGAAACTAGACTTTTTACAACTTAAAGAAATAAAACTTCCAGTGCGGTAATGAGAAGTTGAAACAATTTTCTATCAATGATATGCAAATAGCCATCACAGAATGTTAGCATAAAAATTAATAGGAATCACTAGACAAATGCATTTAGGTATAGGTGGTGACTTCTGAAGAGCATAAAATCTGAAAGCAATTTTGAAGAGCAGTTAGTTATCAGCATATAAGCAATTTCGCATCAGTTAACATATACACTAAGGCAGCAAGAATTTAACATTTGCTCTAAAGGCCATTTGTAGGGAAAGTTAGTGAACAGGAACTCTACAAAATTCAAGGATAAAGTTGAAGGGTACTGTAATTTTTGAATCATTTAAGAAATTTTTATGGACTTGAAGGGATTTGGAGCTCCTGAGTGGCTCAGTCAGTTAAGCACCTGCTCTCAGCTCAGGTCATGATCCCAGGTCCTGGAATACAACCCCAAGTCTGGCTCCCTGCTCAGTGGGAAGTCAGCTTCTCCACCCCCCACCTCTGCTATTCCCCGAGGTCGTGCTTTCTCTCTCTGTCTCTCTCAAATAAATTAATACAATCTTTTAAAAAATGAAGAAAGGATTTCTAGAGACATTTTGAAAATAATCATCATATAGCTTAAAAAAAAAAAAAGCAATTTAAGCACAGCGATTAGTACTAGTTGGGAGATGGACTCTCAACCCAGACTCCTTAATTTCGAGGCATTGTTCTGCCAAGTGATAATTTTGTTATTTTACTTCTATTGCTTCACATTTTTCATCTGTAAAACAAGGATAAAGGTAATGGGGATTTAGTGAGGATTAAAAGAGTTCATAAAGAATCAGCCTATGTAAATATTTGCTATGATTATGAATAAGATTATGAGAAAAAGATCAAAAGAATATATATCTACAATTTCTTAGGCAGATAATAATTAGACTAAACAATAAATTATCCTCATTAATAGTTTTCTTTTCCTTTTATCTGTTACAAAATTTATTTTCCACTCACTGTTTTTTCAAAAACTAATTCTTCCATTTTGCGGTCATTCTTTATCTTTGAAAACAACAAAATGAAATTCATTGAATTTACTCGCTAGCTGGACATAAGAGGTTTAAATATATAGCCTGAATCTTATTTTGATAATCAATACAATAAATGTTCATTGGACACATTCTAGGGCTTTTTACTGTTTCAGGAGCTAAATATGGAAATAAAAGATTACATGGAATAAGACTAGTGCAGTGGATTTCAATCAACTGGAATGCCAGAACACCAACCAGAACAGACTGCTGAGCACCAACCCCAGAATTTCTGATTCAAAAGGTATGGGGACCCACGATCCCTTATGTATTACTAACATGCTACCATGCAATGTTGAATTTGTTATTCCTAGGAAAATATTTTGAGAATAACTGATTAAGTGCATTATACTGTTGCAGTTTAGGAAGCATGTTATAAAATGGACCTGAATACCAAATCTTGAAGAATGGTAAATTAAGTTGGGTGAAGCTATGCTAAATCTGGTGCAGAAGCCCTGTTGTTAGCTAATCTTTAATAGCCTATTAATCCAGACCAAACCAAGTCTTCCACTGAGCTGGGAATTTCATTCACTTTAAAAGAATAGCATTTATGCCTTTTTGACAACAGTAGTTTTCAGTGAGGCAAAAAAATTCCCAAGAGACATAAACAAAAATCTGACCTCATAAACTTTAACTAAGCTGGGGTAATTTTGTTCTCAAAGAAAATTTAATATGTAACTTTTTCTGAGAACTATAGCCCCAAAGGTTTAAAAGAAAGGACTAAACAAGACACTTACATAGAAATTTGACCTTAAAAATGGATGCTTTTTTCTTTTAGCAATAATTTATTCTTTTTCCTTAAACAAAAACAATGATCAACATAGTATTATTAAATCAACCCTTTTTCCATGTTTCAGTAACACAATTTGTAGAACATGTACAAGTCACTAAGGCAAAATAGGTGGAGTTAATATAAAAACAAATTAAAAAATATGTAAGAACCAGGAATAAAAGAAAAAAAGAATCAAGATTGACAAAATTATTTAGTAAATTTCTTAAAAATCTGTTCCTGGAACAGTGCTCCTAAAACACTTAATTTCCCTTGCTGAGAACAGAAAATTATCTTGTTATGTTAATGAAGAGACTTTGGGTTGCACTTAAGGACAAGACTCTGATTTCCTAGAGAACCAACCTATGATTAGAGTGTTAAAACTTTTAGTCCCATCTCCTGACTTATGCAGAGCTGAAGGTTAAATCCATGGCCAAAGGCCAATGATCTAATCAATCATATCTTTGTAATAAAACATCCATCCAAACCCAGAAGAATGAGGCTGGAAGAGCTTCTAGGTTGATGAACATCTGGAAATTTGGTGGAAATAGTGAGCTTCTAGAGGACATAGAAACCTTTCCCCATACCTTGTCTTATGCATCTCTTCCATCTGGATGTTTCTTAGATACATCCTTTTATAATAAACCAGTGATCTAGTAAGCAAAATACTTCTCTGAGTTGTGTGAGCCACTCTAGCGAATTCATTAAACCCAAGGAGTGGTTTGTGGGAATCTCTGATTTACAGCCATTGGTCAGAAATACACATAACACACTAGACTTGCCATTGGTATCTGAAGTATATGTATGGCAGCAAGGACGGGTGTGGGGGAACAGTCTTACGTGACTGAGCCCTTCACCTGTGGGATCTGAAGTCATCTCCAGGTATTGGAGATGACTTCTGGAGATGGTATCTCCATCTCCAGAATTGAGCAAAACTGTTACCGAGCTGATGGGTGGAAGATTGCTTGGTGGTGGGGAACCCCTTTCCACACACATCAGAATTGGACGTAGAATCCTTACTTGTCTTTCTTACTTACTTATACTATCTAATTCTGAGTTTCAGAACTACAACTTCCCAAAGACATAGAAGGCCAGGCTCAGAGTTTTTTTGTTTGTTTGTTTGTTTGTTTGTTTGTTTTGGCCAGACACTGAGATTTGTTTTGTTTTGTTTTTTAAAGATTTTATTTATTTGACAGACAGAGATCACAAGTAGGCAGAGAAGCAGACAGAGAGAAGAGGAAGCAGGGTCCCCACTGAGCAGAGAGCCTGATGCGGGGCTCAATCCCAGGACCCTGGGATCATGAACTGAGCCGAAGGCAGAGGTTTTAACCCACTGAGCCACCCAGGCACCCCAAGGCATTGAGATTTAACAATAGTCCAAGGGATTCCTATTTGATCCCTTGCATTTACTCTTAATTTAAGTTTTTATTCAACACAGAGTTTCTGATTCTATCAATAACAACTTTCCTAATTTCTATAATCATACATTTTTATTCTTAAATTACTCACAACACTTCCCACGTATTCTGTTGATATAACCCTTCTCTTTATTAATATAAGAGTATAATTATACAGAGGATGTTAAAAGGAAGATATCCTCAACATCTCAAACTGATTTCTTAGGTAAAACTAAAGTTTCTCAATTATTGGAATGGTAGTAGACAAACTGCAAACCAAAGACAAACAAAAATGAAATATTTCGGCATGGCATGAATTTTTTTTTTTTTCAGATTTGTTTATTTATTTTAGAGAGAGAGAGAGAACACGAGCTGGAGGGGCAGAGGGAAAAGGAGAGGAAATCTGAAGAAGACTCTATGCTGAGCTTTGAGTTTGACACAGAGCTTGATCTCATGACCTGAACTGAAACCAAGAGTTAGATGAGCCACCAGATGCCCCTGGCCAAATTGTTTCTAAACCCAAACAAATGAGTGATTGAATAGGGTAACATGTTATATAAATACCCATGATTAACATCTATTAATTAATATAAAATAATCCTTACTTTATTTGGTATTTTGAGATGCTTGATCTGTTGCATTTTGTAATCTTTATATAATAATTAGTCTAAAAAATAATTGGTCTAGAAATATCCACTTGCTCATTTGAGGTACATCTGGAATAAAAAACTTATGAAAAGAATATTCTCGAAAAAGGTAAAGCCTATATATTCCTTTTTTTTACTGAGCAAGTCTAGTGTGATAGGAAAGTAACCTTCTTCCTAAAAGATTCTCTTGAGTATACTACTATTACTACTTTACAACTTTATCATGTATTAACCTTTCTAAAATACCTAAATAATTAATCTAATGGAATTGAGAGTAGGCAAAAATATGCACATGCATACACACAAACATAAGACCAAAACATGGCCTGATTTGACTCATTGTTTTAAGACATGCATTCTCTAGAAACTTGAGCAAGTGTTTAGTCTTCATCCATAAACTCTTGTCTCAAAAATTGTTATAACCTTCTGTTCTAATCTCCATGAAGCACATTTCTCTTAATACTTAGGTGAAATAACTAACACTGATTTTTAAAAATCATATCTGCATGTAAATTCTTATCCATTAAAAATTAATAATATGTTATTTTACACATCATTTTTATGAGAAAAGGAAGTACTTTATATTTTGAGTTACTTCAGGTCTTTGATTTAGACATGATATGCTAATATACAAGTTGCAATTAGTTTCTTTACAGAATAAAAGAAATCAACATGTACACAGTTTGGTCTAAAGAAAAATAAAGTTTTACTAAGGAAAATTTGTATGGTTATTAAAATTATACTTTTTTAAGACTCTAGAGAAATATAACACACAGTAACATTTGTATATTTCACAGCACAATCAAATTTGTAAAGTTGTAGTGATAGTTATTTACTTAGTGTCTGTTTGAGGTTCTCTCTTTTTTGTAACAATTTATTCTTTGTTTGCTGCATGCCAGCTTGATTTCTGAGCAGGTCTTCTTATTTCCCAGTATTTAAGAGAAATAAAAACTGATTTGGATTCTTCAAAGTACATGCATTCCATTATTTATCTGTGCAGTTACTGAAAGCCTCTCTTGTGTAAAACACATGGTAGAAGGGTAATGGAAGTTTGCAGATATAAATTCTGTCCCTAAGGAATTTGTTCATCTAAAAGGAAAGGTAAGCTACATAAGTAATTTAATACTGAAAAAGGCAGAAATTAATAAATGTTAAAATAAAAGTATTGATAAAATTCTGGGAGAATTTAGAGGAGGGACAGCCAATGTTCAGAGGAAGTATCAAGGACAAGTTCATGAAGGCCATGATATTTCAGTGAGTCTGAAAACAGTAGTATTTACATACAACCATGTAGTTGGAACAAAGAAAATCCAGGTCAAATAACAATGTAACAAATACCAAGGATGAAACTGTTAAACAGTGAAAAGAGAGGAGAACCACATCCCCTGAGTACAGCATGGCAAAAGTTTTATGTTCAGCATTAGCTTGTAATAATACAGTTTCAGTGCTAATGGTGACAGCTCTATAAAAAGGATTTAAGTGATTGTCAAGAACTCTACATATTCCTGCAGAGAAAATTTTTCCCTTTGCCTACCCCCATTGCTGCTACAATTACAGCTACAACTTTCTGCTTTGGGACAATCTGCCTTGAGACCAATATCTTTTCTTTTCTCCTGTTGTTCTTACAGATATCCTTATAATTTGCAAGTCTGATGAGTAGGATGATCATTTAACAGAATTTTTCTGGGATAATCCCAGTGTATACCTTTTTTTATCTTGGCTTAATTATTATTGGGACCTTTTTTTACATATTGATAATAATAAATTATATGGTCTTATAAGTCTCTATATATCACATTTCTGGATTTATTTCCTATATGCCCCCAAATTCCCAACCCTCCCTTGATACCTTCTGGATTAACCAATGTCGGTTACCTGAAAAATCTCCTCAAAACTTTCTCTGAAATTTCCATTCCTTTTCTTGATCTATTGCAACCAGGCGCTCCCTGAGTATATATTTCCATTAAAGTTCTTGCAGATAAGGGTTATTTTAAATCCCACCCATACTTCTCTACTCAAATGGAAACCTTCTTGGTTCTCACTGATGTTTCCAGAGCCTTCTCCTTTATTCTTCCTTGAGAACAAACATTTGAGAATTGTATCGTATGGGATTAATACAACAAAACTATCCCTTCTCTTTGCAGTTATCTACCAGCTCCTAGTCCGTTCTCCCTCTTTTCTTAAAAAAATTAATATTTTGTCTCCTTCTGCATTCCAGGGTCATAATTCAGGTAGATAATCCTCCAATGCTAGATCTCTGATTTGCTGTCCTTTGTCCACTGAGGATCTTGTTCCCCAACCTTAGTCACATAATCTCTTAGTTATGACCAACACCTTGTCATTTTTAGTAGCTCCAAATTCTCCATAACCACAATTTCAAATATCCTAAACTTCCACCCGAACTTCAGCTCATTTTCCACACTACCCTGACTCCAATAATTCATTAGCCCCCTGGGGCTTTGACATGACTGTCTTTCCCTGTTTCTGATCTTTTCATTTTTTTAATATACCCCTTTTCCCAATTTAAGTCTCATGATCAAGTATTATAACAACTATCTTCCATATACCCAAATTCATACTCAGCTTACTCTATGCCTGTTCCTATACCTATGTTGTATGGGATAAAGGAAACACACCTGCATACACAAACATGCTGACCTTTCCCATTTCAAATTTATTTATTTATTTTAAAGATTGTGTTTATTTATTTGAGACAGAATGAAAGCAAGAGAGATCATAGGGGGAGAGGGAGAACCAGACTCACTTCGGAGCAAAAAGCCTGATGCAGGGCTCAATCCCAGGACCCTCAGATCATGACCTGAGTCGGAGATGGACTCTTGACCAACTGAGCCACCCAAGTGTCCCCTCACTTCAAATTTACGATCACTAACTCAGATTTGTCCCCTAATAATATGGTAATCAAATTAAATTTTCCTAATCTCCTCACTTTCCTGCTCTCCTAAACAAGCATTTCATATTTACTACCCGTTTCTCAGTTTTACTTAATGACCTTGCTTTCAGTTTTGGTGAAACTATGTGAAACCTCAGAAGAGAATTACCATTAATTCTCTCCACCTACCTACATTCAGCCACATATACTTGCCATTTCTCTTGTTGCTATATACGAACGACTGATATTCCAGTTACAGCAAAACCTCCTTAGGTAAACTGTTCCATTAACCTTCACCATTCAAGGACATTTCTTTTGAAAATCACACTTTCTCCTTCCATCATGAGGTTTCCCTTCTCTTGAATCTCTATAGTATGTCATAATTCCTGATACCTTTGAAAGAAGAAGATTAAACAAGCTAAAATTGAATCCTCTCAACTTTATTTCTGTTTTCAAAGACCATTTCAGGTCTTTCATTCCTTTTAATAAAATTCTTCGAAACCAATGTTTATGTTCATCGTTTCAATTCCTTTCCTCCCCTTCTTGAAACACTTGAGTCAGGCTTTTACCATTGCCTCTCTTATATAGCTGCCCTTGTCAAAGCCTGGAGTGACCCTCCACACTGTCAATCCACCTGTCCCTTCTCTTCTGCATTTCTTCATCCGTCAGCAGTATTTGGCCACTACCTTCTCTGAAACACTTTCTTCTCTTGGTTTCTAGGACACAACCTCCTCATGAATTCATGAAATTCATCTCTGGCTGTGTTTATTCTCTTCTACCATAAATAACCTATCTCCTTCAACTAACAGTGTTGAAATGGTCCATGCCTTAGTCTTAGACCTCTTCTCTTCTATTTACACTCAACCTCTTGGCAATCTCATCCTCTCTCTGTATGCAGTGACTCTGTATGCAATTATCTTTTAAGTGAAACTTTGCGCTGACCTGCAGGCTCATGGATCCAACCACTTTGTCAGTATCTGCCTTTGGACAGGCATCTCAAATGTAACATGTCAAAAAGTGAGCTGCCAGTTGCTCTCACCTTAAAGATCTACTCCTTTTAATCCATCTCATTTCATTTAAAGTCAACCTACTCCTTCATTACGCTCAGTCAAAATGGTAAAGTCATCTTTGACTCCTCTGCATTTTTTTCATGTAGCAAATGTGTATTGTGCACATTCTAAGTACTATGTATTCTATGTGCTGGAACTACAATAGTGAACAAATTAGACCAAAAATCTTGGTCTTGTAGGGCTTATATACTAGCTGAGAAAGTCACACAATAAACAAAATAAAATTATAAACTATATAGTATTTTATAATGTTATTAGTAGTAGGATGAAAAATTATCAGGGATGGGAGATGAAGAGCGTTATGGGTATAATCTGAAATTTTAAATCAGGTACTATGGAAGTCTTTACAAAGAAGGTAAACGACTTAGTAAAGACTTGAAATATGTGAAAGATTGGAACATGTGGATTTTTAGGAGAAGAACATTCCATTTGGAAGAAATACTGAGTGTAAACATTCTGAGTCAAGAGTGGGCCTTATGTATTCTTTGAAACAGTAAGCAGGCCAGTATAGTTAGAGCAGTGGGAGCATGAGGAAATGAGGGGAGCGAATTAGGCGAGGTCCAGGTCATGTAGGGACTTACAGATCACTGAGAATTCTTTCATTTTACAGAGTGAGATAGGAAACCACTGGAGGGTTTGAGCAGAAGAAAACCATCATTTGACAGAATTACTCGGTATCATCTTTGAAAAGAATTTGTATTAGGGCAATGGTATAATCAGAAAGATGAGTTTGAAAACACTACAATGATCTAAACTTTATATAATTAATTTTACTCCAATAACAACTTCTTGGAAGGGATATTATTTTTCAAGACCCCTTGGTGAAGGAATACTCATATTTAATGATGAGTATGTACCAGGCACTTGCTAACTTTAAGAGTCACCAGTCTTAGTTACCTAATAGAGCCCTACCCATGGAAATGAAGTAGCACCAGCCCTGCTTGGTTGAGTAGGGACAGGCACAATGTATAAACTCCTCAGTGAAAGAGATTGCAGCTCCAATTCTGTAATACTTACTAAAGTGTTTTTCTTGTAGGGCCTTATAATATACATAATCAATTTCAGCCCACTACATAAAATTGAACTTCTGAAACAATTTTATAATCTCTATAAACTCTAGAAGTTTTATAATCTCTAGAAGCTGATAAACGGTAAAAAACTAAATTCATAACACAGAAACAAGGCATTTAGCAAAATTACTAATTTTTAAAATTTATTAATCACTTAATAAAGTTGGGATCCTATACCAAATAATGACGTAATATTTATTTTAATTTATTCCACTCTATGCTATTTTATATTATATATATTATTAAATGTTTGATAATTTTAATATACCATGATTTAATGATTTTAGAGAAGGAAGATTGATTCTTTTTAGGTTACAATTTCCTTGACCTAACTATCATTTCCCTATTTAGTGAAAAGAACTGGTCTTATCAGGAAAAATAGATGCATATTTCTTATACATTTTAATAGTTCTCTGCATTGTTAATTGAGTTAATATATTTTTGCATCTAAATGTTAATCAAACATTGGCGATTTGCTTGCCTCACTAGACAATTTAAAGCAACACTATGCATACTTTTGCCTGAAAACTATAAATAGCCAAATTGCTCCAAACCAAGAATGAGTTCATTTTCTGATACACTCAGTAAGTCCTGCTTTGTTTTGTAACTTTTCTAGTATACTGTTGTGTTTAAAGATGACATAGAATCGCCATTTACTGTGAAAATATACTTCAATACTTTTCCCCATGCTTATTACAAAATACAAGTAAAAACACAGATGTGATTTTTTCTTTTTTTTTAAAATTTAATTTAATTTAATTTTTTTTTTTTTTTTTTTTTTTACAGAAATAGGATTATCTATCCACACTAATCTGGAAAACTGTTTTTTCCCTTTTCCTAATTTATCACAGGCGTTTTTCCAGGTCAACACTTACAAAGCTAATTTAATATTTTAAGTAGAAGCATAACATTTTCTATTATTCTTTTTTTGAAAATAATTTCATTGGAGTGCCTGGGTGGCTCAGTGGGTTAAAGCCTCTGCCTTAGGCTCAGGTCATGATCCCAGGGTCCTAGGATCGAGCCCCACATCCGGCTCTCTGCTCAGCAGGGAGACTGCTTCCCTTCCTTTCTCTCTCTGCCTGCCTCTGCCTACTTGTGATCTCTGTCAAATAAATAAAATCTTTAAAAAAAGATAATTTCATTATAAATCTACAATATCTTATTTGCAATTCTAAAATTAATTTTTTCTCACTCAAATGGGAAATCTAACCTGAAGCAATATGAGATTTTTTTTTTAAAGATTTTATTTATTTATTTGACAGGCAGAGATCACAAGTAGGCAGAGAGGTAGGCAGAAAGGGGGGGAAGCAGGCTCCCGGCCAAGCAGAGAGCCTATATAGGGCTCGATCCCAGGACCCGAGGATCATGACCTGAGCCAAAGGAGAGGCTTTAACCCACTGAACCACCCAGGTGCCCCAGTATGAGATTATTTATAATCTTTCTTTAAACTACTTAATTTGAATATTCATAAATTTTGCTGCAGAAACAGGAATGTGCTTGAGGAGTTGCTCCTGGCCCCCTAGTGGTATTAAAAACATAAGAGAGACACTTCATATTGTTCTAAGAACACCAAACCATCAGAATTTTTAAACATCTCTGCCCCAAGGGTTTTGGTTAATGGTTTGTAGATCTGTATAAAGAATGCTGCAGTAAATATATTTTTACCCATCAATCAGAGACTGGGACTTTAGTTTTTATAAACTAGATTTCTAGAAGTGAAATTACTGGGTCAGAGACTATTCACATCTTCAATTCTGTAATGCCTTAAATTACTTTCAGGAATAATATAATTCATGTTTTAACAAATGTGTGTTTATATCTATCTTTCTCATGGTTTCATCAGCAAAATATTTGGACAAACTTTTAATATAATAACTACATCAACTATCTTAATTTTTTTTTAAAGATTTTATTTATTTATTTGACAGAGAGAGATCACAAGCAGGCAGAGAGGCAGGCAGAGAGGAGGAAGCAGGCTCCCTGCTGAGCAGAGAGCCCGATGTGGGACTCGATCCCAAGACCCCGAGATTATGACCTGAGCCGAAGGCAGAGGCTTAACCCACTGAGACACCCAGGGGCCCGACTATCTTAATTTTTATACTGATATTTCTCATAGTGAATCTGCCATACTAGGATTACGATTCACAAAATCTTATAAATAATCCTGATACCCAGGAGACAATGTCAAAGAGCGGCTCAGGATGTATAAAGCATAAAAGGTCCCTTGTAATAATTTTATTACAGAGCACTTTCTTCCAATCATTTCCAACATCTACTCATTACCTCATTTCATTTACCTTTATTTCCTGGATTGCCATCATTTTGATGCTGTTGTCTGTTAACTGTACTATTAACAATAACTCATGTTAGTCTATTGCTATCTTTTCCCTCATACTTCTCTCCTTTCAATTTCATTGGAGATTACTCTTTTTCTAGGTGCACTTTAACTTTTGATAGTCCCTTTTTGCTTCATTATTGTTTTACCTCTGTGAGCATTTTCACCTACTATGGTATTGAGCTAATATTCCCACATGTATTTCTCCACACTAAAATAGTCCCCTGGTTTCACACACATATTGCTACGGACTGTGAAGTACAATATGTGTGCTATATACTTTATTGGAATGTCCTATATGCATTTCACACCCCCCCCTTTCCCTCAGCATCTGTTTTCTCAAAATGCTTTTTTAAAAATTTAATTTAATTTTTTACATCTTATATACTCCAGGAGTATATAAATGCCTGGCATTTAACAGACTCAAGAAATATTTGATAAATACACAAATACAAAACAATATCCATAAAATTATTTTCACAGTCATTATCCAACATACACAATATCCAACACTCACAAAAATTCTTTGATAAGAGCAGGATAATTTCAAAGAAGGTAAGCAGCTTTATAAATGGCATAAGGCAGAATCAGGAATTAAATCAAGTTTTCTGATTTTATTTATTTATTTACTTATTTATTTGGAAGATTTTATTTATTTGACAGAGAGAGATCATAAGTAGGCACAGAGAGAGAGAGAGAGAGTAGAGAGAGAGAGAGAGAGAGAGGAGGAAGCAGGCTCCCTGCCGATCAAAGAGCCCAATGCGGGACTTGATCCCAGGGCCCTGAGATCATGACCTGAGCAGAAGGCAGAGGCTTAATCCACTGAGCCACCCAGGTGCCAAATCAAGTTTTCTGATTTTAAACCAATATCTCTATTTCATCATGGAGATTTTAACTGATGACCCCTCATTTTATTCACTTTTATAAAGTACATATTAATTTTTTGTACTGTAGCTTAAACATATTGTAAAATATATAAAATCATGCTGAACACTAAATAGAGAATAGAGAGTGGACAATGAATGTGAAACACCTAAAATTTTACATTGTAAGTATATGGAGATAAATGTATGGGTGTGAGCATGTTTTCTAAATTACTTTTTTTTTTAATTTTTTTTTACTTACAAGCATTTTCTTTAGAAATCAAAGGCAATGGCAGAGCCCTCCGAGCCAGAACATGATGCCTTTAGTGTTGGTCTGTCCATGTAGTAGCCAGTGATAATGTGGATGGAAGTAGATGGATTTGATTTTTCCAAAAGAATATATTTTACTGTATACAGCATGAGATTACAAAGAAATATTGCCTGATTTCATGACTAGCACACATGAATCATAATCACTTCTTTGAATTCTTTCAAGGAGATCAAAATCAATCTAAGAATACAACCTTTTCCTATATTGTAACATTCCTGGAAGTGTGTGAGCAACAGATATGACTGTGCTTCCTTCTACATGTGGGAACATCGTGGCATAACCATTACCTAGTCGTTCCTTCTGCTTCTTCCCCATGTTGGCAGAATAGCATTTTCCCATACTGGTTTTCTTCAAATGACTCAGTAAATCTTTCAGCTCCCGAGTAAAGCTCTCTGCACACCACCCCCTTCCCAGAGTGTACAGAATGCATGCCTGTGGAGCGTGCATGTCAGGATTTGATCAAGAAGTTGAAAATGGCTCAGTGCCTGGTTTGTATTTCATGGCCACAAAAGTCACAGGGCGAAACCGTCATTCTGCAGATCTTTTACCTGCCCAGAGCATCATGCCACTTCTGAGAACACCGGGGTTCCAGAGAACTCTCTGGCCTTTTGAACTGGCTTCCTCTGTGCTTTGTCCAGACCATCATTTCTCAGTGCATTCTTTTTTAAAAGTTATGTTGCTTATTGACAACCTCTTGAAAAGGCAGGAAATTATAAAGACCCATAATCTCTTCTGTAAGAGACTATGAACTTGCAAATCTAATGTGAACTTTTTGAAGGTAAACCCTAACCTGATTAGACATGAGGTTTTCCCTCATCTTTATTTATCTTATTTAGTATGACTATGCATACAGGTCCCTGCAGAAATATTAATTTGTTTTATTATTGGGTGCCACTCAAGACATAATTCATTGGAAATGCTATAATAGTATACAGTATGTGTACCATATTACATCTCCAAAATTTAAAAAAAAGAAACTGAATTTCAAATCACATTTGGTTCCAAGGGTTTGAAGTAAGAGAGTGCGGTAGTATAAATATATCCTAAATTACATTTATGCACTAGCCTGGGAAGACTACTGTGATAGATTAGGTCTTAAAGAAAATTTTAAAGCATGGCATAATTCAGTTAAAAACAAATGCATATATATTTGTGTGCATAGGATGTATGTTTACATAGAAGTATAAATATAGAAATGACTAAAAGTTTATGCTATTCTAGTATATATTCTATTTTATACAAGTCAGTGTCTCCTATGCAAGTACATGAATTTCCTTGAACAGTTGGATCAGGTGGGGGCAGAGTGCATGAGGCAGGAGGCAGTTGCATCATATTGTTTTACTCCAAATATAATTATGTCTCATTCTGCTATGACTAGCAAAAACACATGTTAAGCACTTACTATATGGCAGATATTTAAATAAGCATTCATATTATTTACTATTTAATCAAATTCTTTGAGGTAATAATATTTTTGAAGGTATTGAATAATATTAGAAGGTAATAATATTTAAATGTTACATTTATCACATTTATTTAATTTAATACACTTTGGGGTAGGGGGACAGAAGGAAAGGTAAGCCTGATATACCGCATTTGTCTATTTACATAGTATTAATACTCCCATCATTGTCGATTTCAAGCTATCCCAACATGACAGCACTGAACGGGGGGGGGGGGTTGCAATGAGGTATATGTAATTGCTCTTGGGATTCAGTGTAGGCTGGCTCTAGTGACCCTTGGAAGAATAACTAAATAACCCCAGAGATAATGAAATTCATTTTAGAACAGAAATATAAATGTCTATGCTAAAATGTTTTAGATGTGCTTAGGACACCTGGGTGGATCAGTCAGTTAAGTCTCTGCCTTTGGCTCAGGTCATGATCCCAGGGTCCTGGGATCAAGTCCCACATCGGCCTCTCAGCTCAGCAGGGAGCCTGCTTCATCCTCTCTCTCTGCCTGCTGCTCTGCCTACTTGTGATCTCTGTCTGTCAAATAAATAAATAAAATCTTAAAAAAATTTAAAAAATATATGTTTTAGATGTGCTCATAAAAGAAGAAAGAAAAATACAAGCAAAACAAAATAAAACAAACAGATACAAGCAAGATTATTTTAATTATGTCCATTTCATTTTTAATATACAAATATGATTTTTAACCCAGAGTTTTTTTAAAGACAAATAAATAGCTATAATTATCTAATATAATTGTGTCTATCTGAAAGGTCAACATAATTAACTATGCTGAGGAGTTTTAAGAAGCAGGGTTATTTTGCTTTGTTTTGTTTTGTTTTGAGGTAACACAATACACTTCAAGTCACAATATTCAAGGAGTGAGCACATGGAGACTGCATTATTTAAACAGTGTGTTTCAAACCTCTGATTTCTTAAGCTATTGCTTAGAAAGCTCTGATGAATGTCACCTACTTTCTCCCTAATGAATATTTAAAGTCTCTTTTAGTAGAGTGAATGAGAAGATTAGGAAAGAAAAGAAATTCTGTCATGTGGACTATTTGAAGTAAAGGTAGAATTACTGGATCTTTAATGCAGCATAGGTAGAGTCATGACTTTCAGAATTCAGGTAAATTTTTCAATATAATTGTTACATAATTGTTAATAATATGCATGGAAAGTAGAATGCCTTTATCCAGAAGTTACTTGTGAGGTGGCAAAACTAGTACATGCTCATTTTTTTTCTAAATAATAATTTAGATTTAGAAATATAGATGAATAAACTGTGATACATCCGGGCAATGGAATATCATTCAGCATTATAAAATAATCAGCTATCAAGCCATGAAAGACATGAGGAATCTTAAAAACATATTACTAAGTGAAAAAAGCTAATCCAGAAAAAAAGGCCAATCTACATATTCCAAGTACAGGACATTCTGGAAAAGACAAAACTATGGAGACTGTAAAAAGATCTATGGTTACCAGGGGCTGGTTATGAGGGAAGAAGAGATGAATAAGCAGAGTGCAGATGACCAAACTATTGTGTAGGATACTACAGGGATGGATGGATGCCATTGTACATTTGCCCAAACCCATAGAATATACATCACTAGTGAACCTTAATATAAACTATAGACTTGGAATGATTATGATTTATCAATACAGGTTCATCTATTGTAACAAATGTACTACCACAGTGTGTAATATTGATACCGAGGGAGGTTGTGCTTGTATGTGGGTGGAGAGTATCTGTCCTTCTCTCAATTTTGCTTCAGCCTAAAACTGCTCTACAGAATAAAGTCTATTCACTAAAAAAGAGAGAGAGAGAGAAGACGGAGAGACACTATTGAGAAACCATCTACAGAGTATCATGATTGTAGTTTAAAATGGTGACTCTGCTTAAAAATTGTTCTCTCTTTGTTCTTTTATTCTCATTTCCTCATTTTCCATTCCAAGTGATCAGAATTGTTTGCAAGTCTCTGATATAGCCTTTTAGAATATTGATAAGAATCTTATATGTACAATCAATCAATTCCCTTCCCTATTTTTTTTCAAAAATTCATCTATGTTGTATATAGCCTAGTAATTTAACCACAGTCAATATTTATTAAAATACTGATTGATTTTATAAGAGACTGATATACTTGATGTATTCACTAATTCTATTGCTCAATACTAAATTATAAGTTAATACCCACATGAATTCTATACTGTGATGGTCTTATCTCACAAAGTACATTTTAAAATATTAGATTTAAAAATAAATCTTCATCAGTAAAATACATTTATCCAAAGATCTTCTTATTTCTTTAAAACAATCTCAAAGAAGGTCTTTGTTTAAATTTTCTAGGTCTCATTTCTAGAATTTTGCATCACCAACTCCAAGATTGCATTACGTGCTTTTTAAAGATAACCCTAGTTCCATAACGATGTGTTATTGTGTTATAGAACAGTTCAGGATCATTTTATTTGCTTGTTTGTTTGTTTGTTTGTTTTAACAAGTTTTGTTTATTTGTTTATTTGTGACAGAAAGAGCGGGGTTGGGGGGCAGGAGAAAGAGAGAGAATCTGAAGCGAGCTCCATGCTGTGCACAGAGTCCAACCTACGGTTTCATCCTTGCCTGGGAGATCACGACCTGAGCTGAAACCAAAAGTCCAATCCTTAACCAACTGAGTCACCCAGATTCATTTTATTTTTAGTTAAACAACTGAGTAATAATGATTTACTTCACAGGGCACCATACCAAGCTTCGGGATGCATGAATTCAAAACCGGTTCTTCAGCTTACGAGCTCTGTTGGCTTAGGTGAATCATTTTACTTACTTCAGTCTGACGTCCCTCATGTGTTGGATTGGAATAGGTTATTTCCAAAGTTCCTTCCAATGCTAATGCTGAACTATTCCAGTTTAAGAGAACTGACATTTCTCGATACTGATCTTCAAACTATATCAGAATACCATCAACCCAACATAATAATGTGTATTTGCTAGGTTTAAACATTCCAGAGTTTTTATAAAAGTCATTTTTTTCTCTTCTGTAGCATTCCAGAATTAACAAATTTCGCCTGCAGCAATGTAAAAAATAATACCAGAGAAACTTTAAAAGTGTGTTTTAATTTTCTTCCTTGGCTTGTCTGTCTTTTTTTGTCTTATGAAGAGCCTCTCTTTTCTATCTTATTATAAACAAATCCTCTGTCCTCTGTTCCTCGTTTAGTATCATTACCTGCTAAATGTTGCTTTTTAAAATGTTTGCTGGTTCATTTTGGGACTCTAAGTTAAGTAAGAATTGGAGAACTGCAAAGTGTGGTTTAAATAAAGATGACTTGCTTTTGTACAAAATATTTTAACCTGAAACATCTGTAAATATTGTGGGTTTATAAACAAATAGAAATAAATCCTTTTCAACACAGTTAACTTTTTTACAAAAAAAATCTATCTCTAATAGAAAACACTGGTTAACTAGTATAACTGAATGGTTATAAACAGCATCCACTATTAATATATTTCTTATTAAAAATATATAGTGAGTTACTTTTTGGGGCATAATGTTAGTTGACAATGTGCTAAAGAAAAATAAAAAGATATAAACCCTTCCCATAAATAAGATATAACCTGCTTGATTGATGACAACAGTGAAAAATAACAATATATATGAAATGACAGAAAATGATTAAGTGCCGAATGAATATTGTAGATATGTAATTTTAGGCATTGGGAAAGGAACTTTTCACAATTGCCTTGGCCTAGGTCCTTTAGAAAGCAGACCCTGAGTTTTAGATTAAGTAGTGACCCTTTATTTGGGAGATATAAACTAGACTAGGATGATGAAAAAGAATAGAAAAGAAAAGAAAACAAGACTCAGAAAGATGAAATGCTATGTGTGTGATAAGAGGCATGACACTTATATGACTGACTCTTTCTTCAAGACAATCTCTGAGATACAGTAGGTCACTGGGAGCCATGTTTACCCAGCACAGGAGACGTTAGTAATTTGACAGTGAGCTACTCTCAGAGGGATCCATGGGAGAGAGAAAGGGGAAGGAATTTATTTCCTATTTTCAATCAATCAAGCTTCACCCCAGGGGGAGGGAGCCACAACTCCACATTTCTGGCTTCCATAATGGTGCCCCTGAAAGCCAGCTCAGTTCCCAGTATCCCAAGCTCCTAGGGGTCACCCATGTCTGCAAGAAAAAGCAACTTAGCTTGGATGGTGTGCCAACTAAGAGAAAGAATAAGCCAATTTAGGAAGTAAGTCCAAGAATATAACAGGTTTGAAAGGTCAGGGAAAACTTGAAAGCTTTGGGACAGGTAAAATTTGGACAGAATTGTTTTTAAAAAAGAGAATGTTCTGACAGGGAAAACACTGTAGGTAAGGTAGTAAAGAGAAGAAGCACATAGAACATTATAAACAGACTGAGTAGCTAGAGAGAAAGCTTTGGATAAAGAAGTGGCTCAACAGAGAGTTTGGTGAAGAGTTTGGATAGGATTGATTGTTAGGCCAAAGCATTTACATTTGACTTCCTCCAAGGAAGCTCTGCTAATCTGTAAGTTAACGAGACATGTGATTGGTGTGGGATATTTAGAGCATCAATCTGATAGTAGGATAGAGGGCCAATTTGAGGAGTGAGAGTGGAGATGTCTTAAAACCTACCATTTATTAAATTAGCTTAATAGGATAGAAACTATGTTAAGCATTTCTATGTGTTATCTCATTTAATTCTATACCATAACAATTGTTTTTATTCCCTCTTAAAGATGATGGAAAGGAGGCCCTGAAGTTAAGTAACTTCTCACAGCTAATAATAATCCCATCCTGCACTCAGATACAGACCAGCTGTGAAGTTTATATTTTAACTACTAAACAACTGTCTAAAATTTTTATTGCACACTGTTTTCAGTTTAATAAAATCCAAATAGGTATAGCATAAGATTTAAATGTGACATTCCCATTGTATTAAAGACTTACAAAAATCCCAGATGCTGAGGTCAATGTACGAAACCCTCAAAACCTTCATATTCTAAAGTGAGGTAATGGGCCACCTATTCAGAACACTGTGATTTTATTTCTGTTAGCATCAGTGCATCACTCATACCCATGTTACAAAAGAGAAGACCAGGAGCAGATTTGAAGTTGAATTTTGAAAAGCTCATTTGTCATGCCTTTCCCAGTACCCAACCTCCTCCACAGTGATGAGTAGGGCTGTATGCCATTTCACCTTAGGTGAAGTCAGAGGGAGAGTTTGATGTGTGTGCTCCAGAATAAATAAGAAAGAGACAGATCTAGAAAGTCTGAAATTAAAGGGTTATTTATAGTGAGCATTTCAGGAGAAGTCCCTCTGGGATTGACTACACATTCCCTGACAGAGAGCCAGAGGTATGATGGTCATGTGTCATTTGTGGACATCTGGATGAAAGCAAGTATGCTCGAATAGGATGCATTCAAAAAGTTTTCCTGAGAAGAGGAAGATGACTTCAGCAGAGAGGGTATGGACATTAAGTGTGATAATGGAATGGGGGGTTGTAAGCGAGCAGCTGGTAAAGGCAGCACCCACAGAGAACTTCAGCTGGAGGACCACAGCACAGAGTTTCTAAGGAAACCTGAGAGGGAGCTATGGACATCTGTCCCCTCTAATTGCAATTCTGCCTCTTAAGAAGACATAAGAAATGAAAGAAAGAAAGAAAGAAAGAAAGAAAGAAAGAAAGAAAGAAAGAAAGAAAGAAAGGAGAGAGAGAGAAAGAAGAAAGAAAGAAAGAAAGAAAAGATAAAAAAGAAGATGACTTCTTTTTTTAAAAAAGATTTATTTATTTGAGAGAGAGAGATCACGTGTTGGGGAGGGGCAGAGTCAAGCAGGCTCCTGACTAAGCAGAGCTAGATGCGGGATTCTATCCCACAAGCCAGGAGATCATAACCTGAGCCGAAATCCCAAGTTCGACACTTAACTGACTGAGACACTCAGGCACCCTAAGAAGAAAAAGACTTCTGTCCTTCACTGCTACTCCTCCTCCCTATTCTCCAAACCTGGAGATAGAACAAATAGAGTAGCATGAAGAAAAGAGAAATTGTCAACCACTACCTTCTCATCACATGGCCAATGTACATATTTGAGGCAGACCCAAGTTAGGGCAGTAAGAAATGCTTTAAACTGGCAGATAGTCTGAAGATTTTATACTAAATTGAACTGGTTTTGAAAATACCCGAAAAACTGCAACTCTTCAAGATTTTATTCAAATGACTGGAGAGAAAGTAGACTGTAGATGGGGTCCAAGGAGGCAGTAGACATGGAAAAAAGTGAAGTTGTTTTCTGCTAGCTCTCCTCAGAGACCAGAACTTTCAGTGACAACTAATATCCTAATTTACTTTTCTTATAGCTGCTTTTCTAGTACTTTTAAAACCATACTAACATATAAAATGCAAATAATATATATATCTTCAATAAGATTGTAGATAAGATTAAAATTAATAGAAATCCTAACATTGTAATTTCACTTTGGAACTTAGTTTGCTGTATTAATTCCCATATAAGACAATGAGTATATATTGACATATATACTGTACTGTAACAATTTCCGTGTAAGACGATGAGCATATTGTATATTTTGGTGGGAGCAGTGATGTGTAATAGGAGAGAGAGAGGGCTGTTTTATAGATATGACATGAAGGAAAATGATTAGGAAAATTACTTGGAGTAATTTTCAAATTACTTCGAGTAAAAGGTAAAATCTAGACTAGTGGTGGACTATTATAATACATTGTGATACACAATCATATGTGAATTGAGCTTTTGAAGAAACATTTAATAAAAAGGAGACAATTTTTTTCAAAAATAGATAATAGTGAGTTTTTAGTAAAATGAGTTAAGGGAAAGAAAGTAAATGTTATATACGCTAGACAGTTTTTTTCTAGTTTTTCGTGTTCATTCATCAAATGCTTGTACCATGGAGAAAGCATTATGCTCCTTATAAGTGCAACTTAATTCATCCTGTGCCATGTAATTAGTTTATGAATTTTTGACTATAGATAATCCTTTTTATTATTTTATATAATTATTTCAAACAATAGGAATTTCTGTTCCTTGTCATATTGTTTAGTAATTACCATATGCAATGTGTTCAATTAACTTTCACTCTATTTCAGTTTTCCGTTCTTCCAGCTTTTCCAGTAGCTAAACCATCACATCCATGTTAGGATCCATCACTAAACCATCACATCCATGTTTGCTCAAACTGTACACACAGACATACACTAGAGAAACCCCTGGCTTCTAAGTCATAACAGGGTCTCACGAATGATAGATAGATAAGTAATGAATAGATAGATAAGTAAATGAATGAAAGAAGGAAGAAATGAACAATGTGTTTATATTTAACTCTATGATAATAAAAAGGCCATTCTAATTTAAATTCTTAGAGTCCATCTCAGGTGGGATAAGAAAAATGGAACAAATGTATAATTTCAACTGGCCATCTCTGTTCCTTAATGGCCATTCTTTTTGTGGCTTTTCTTCCCATAACTTCTGGGCCCCAACAACTATCTTCTTTTACCAATTATAGTGAATTATGAGAAAGATAGAAAATTCTAAGTTCCACACTGATGTATTCCTTTCCATCTCTCCACGCTGAGAACACTGAGTAGAAGTTGAGAAAAGAGAAGATTTGTTATAGTGGCATTTTTTTCAACCTTCTTTTATTTATAGCTTAGACACATGATTCAGTATCTCTATTGACAACTGTCTTTGTTTTTAAATTCTCGCCATAGTATTCTTATTCTTTGATATTTCCAGATGCAATGTCCTATATTATTTTTTTTTTCAGCTGTTGTGTGCATACATGTGTGTCTGTGTGTCCATGAAGGGAGTCACGGCTAGGTGGGGTCGGTATGAATGAGGAACAAAAGAGCAGAATGCTAACTTGGGAAGGAAAAGGGAAAATGTGCTGGTGGGAGCTTTCCAGATACTGAGCTGTTCCAAAATTCTGCAAATCAACTGTTTTCTATGACATTTTCCTAATTTTCAGATATACGTGATAAGTTTAAGTAGCCCTTCATTACTTCCCATCCTTTCGTTAATTATAACTAATATTAATGATAATAACAGCATGCACTGTGTTTGCTTTGTGAAAGTCTTTACTAAGTGCTCTGTGTGCATATTCAATTCCCACAACAAACCTCTGAGGCAATTGCTCTGGGTTTTTTTGTTTGTTTGTTTTTGTTTTTATTTTTTTAAATTAACATGTAATGTATTATATGCCCCAGGGGTACAGGTCTGTGAATCATCAGGCTTACACATTTCACAGCACTCACCATAGCACATACCCTCCCCAATGTCCATAACCCAATCACCCTATCTCTACCCACCCACCCCCCTCAACCCTCAGTTTGTTTTGTGAGATTAAGAGTGTCTTATGGTTTTATTCTCATTTTACAAATAAGAAAACAGAGGCAAGAAACATTAACAAACCTTAAGGCAAGAAACCGAGGCAAGAAACATTAACATAACCTTGCCTGAGGTCACTCAAGAATGTAAAGAGTAAAGCCAGAATAAAAACCTACTCATTTTTGTGATTTTGATTTTAATAATCTTGGTCTTAAACACTTATAATACAATTGATTTTTTTCTGTTAGGCAGAACGTGTCTCCACTTGGTGAAAAAGCAAAACAAACAAACAAACAAACAAACAAACAAACAAAAACCATAGGTTTGGAGGAGAAAAACTATCCAGTGAAAGGAAAAGAGTATCTTCTACCCTCCAGAGCAACCTCTGGAACAAGGGGAAGAGCCCTCTGCCACACCCAATCTGATACCAAAACAGAATTCTCCTTAATACTTGAAATTCTCTTTTTACATTTTTGAACTATATAGATGAGTAAAGATGTAGCGCCTTTTCTGGGTTTAATTTTACAAACTTTCGGCTTTTACAAATGATCTAAAGAAAAAGATGATATTGCAAACGGCTTTTATAGAAATGTCATCCCTTTTTGGTTGAAGTCTGCCACCATGTGGCTACTTTGAAAAACAACATTTTTAGACGTTCTTTTTTTTAAGCATTTAGATCTGTCTGGGAGGGAAGACTGCAGGGTGTTAATTTAATCAACGTAGAGAGCCTGTTTTGGGGAACATTATTACTGTGCAAAGCACTATTTATCCCTTACTACCTTCCCTTGAGGTAGATACATATAACTTGCCTATGGCTTGCATGCACTGTTTCCTTCATCCGTCATTGAGTACCAACTGACACAAGCCCTGGGCAGGGATCTTTAGATTCCAGCTGGGTCTCTAATGTCAAAGAACTGTAGCATCTGTGATCTGCAGCATCACATGACCACTACATATCAGAATTGGATTTTAACCCACTTCTGCCTTACACTGAAACTAGGTATAGAGGGGCCTAACCTTTTTTCCTCCAATGCCTTTAAGTTTCTAGGCATTTTTTAGTATATTAATTATATTTGTCAAATAACCAAAATATCTAAGATTCATTTTACTAGGTTGACATAAACTAATAGTAGTACTAGTTTTAGTATAGTATAGTGTGACTAGTGGAAGGATAAATATTATCATCTTATTAAGAGCTAGTATCTAAGGATTTCAAAGTTGTTTTTATTTTTTTCACATTATGTCAAACCAAAACAAAACCAAAAGAAAATAACACACATTTACCATATGAACTTGGTATCAACAAATACAAATATTGTGTTTTTGTCGTGAACTTCCTAAGAAATCACTTTCACTATGTAAAATAGTATCAATAATACAATGTAAGAGCAATCTACAGCAATCTACATTAATTAAGGATTGTTACTAATTGTTAAGATTTATGTTTTCGACTCGCAAAACAAATCTTGTAAGGTGTGGTTGCCTATTTCTTATCCTCAGAATTATCTATACCATGAACCACAATGGTTCCTCACATTTCATAGAATGACATCATTGAAAGATTCTACTTCTATAAGATCTAATTATATATGTTTAACTTTTCACTGTAAACATTATTTTAATTGTTGAACAATTAAGGTAAAGGATCAGTCAAGGAAAAGATAATGTACTTTACCTAAAGCTTTTCCTTTTTCTCTTCTCTTTCTTTTCCAAGAAATTTGCATACTTTATTTTTATAAGTCACACCAAAAAAAAATTACCAAATCTGAGACTTGCTGTTTTGATTTGATCTTCCACACTTTTAAGCCCATGCTTAAAAACTTAATGTACGATGCTCTTAGTATTTGCTATACTCAGGATTAAAGTTGATTTGACACCAGAGGTATCAACTTCCCTTATTTTCTATAGTAAAAACAATCCATTTTTTTGCACCTTTCCTTGTATTCAATTTATACTACAATTTTCTATAACTGTCTACAACCATCATAGGAAAGTGATCTTGAAAGCTGCTTACATTGCAGGTAAAGAAGCTTCTTACAATTCAGGTGGGGAAGATAGAATTAGTAATGATATACTTTGTGCTTATTCACATGACATACATTTGGTAAATATTTACTTTCCAATGGTATTGATTGTTCTAAGGACTAGGGAGAGAGCTTCATTATGTTACAGTTTTCATCGACATGAAGCTGATGTTCTAGTGGATCAAACAAATGGTCAACAGGTAAACAAATAGAATAACTCCAGGTAGTGACAAGCACATTAAAGAATATTAAGCAAACACTCTAATAGTGAATAACCTGTTGGAAGACAATGTTAATTATGGTTATTATATAAGGGATTTCTGACCTGCTGGAGGATTAAATGGTAGAAAGAGTGAGTTATAGAAGCATCTGAGAGGAGGGCATTAAGCTAGAAAGAATTAGAAAGTTAAAAGGATCTAATTTGGTTTGGGGGGTAGGAAAAGAATAAATGAAACAAGATGGGATCAGGAGGGAGACTTTGAATCTCACAAAACAAACTGAGGGTTGCGGGGTGGGGGGAGAGGGGGAGGGAGAGAGGGGGGTGGGGTTATGGACATTGGGGAAGGTATGTGCTATGGTGAGTGCTATGAAGTGTGTAAACCTGGCGATTCACAGACCTGTACCCCTGGGGCTAATAATACATTATATGTTAATAAAAAATGATTTAAAAAAAGAATCTAATTTGGGGTGGTTGGGGATGTGGGAAGACAAGGTAATTGTATCAAAGAAATGAAGAGTGCATACGTTGGCTTAACATGTGTTTTTTTTTTGTTTGCTTTACTAGTCACTTTGTCAATTCTTTTAAGAAATTCAACACTAAAAGACTGGACTGTCATTAAGAATTATATAGACCAATATATTTCAAAGTGCTTCTCAAAGTTTTTCTCACAATTGAATGTACTTGGCATGATGTAAAAATGTAGTTTTGATTCAGTAAGTTCTGGTACTCAGGTAGTTGCTTCAAGATTGTTTTTTAATAAAACTCCTACTTGCCAGTGTTACCACTCTGTGGATCCTTTTTGACTGTAGGCTCTGTGGTTCTCCATCTTTTATGTGCATTTCTTAAAGGTGAAGATTTGGGTTTCTATTTCTGAGTTCTTGTTTCCATCTGATACAGAAATATGTATTTTTTAAAAAATTTTATTTATTTATTTGACACACAGATTGAGAGAGAGAGAGAGAGAGATCACAAGTAGGCAGAGAGGCAGGCAGAGAGAGGGGGAAGCAGGATCCCTGCAGCAGAGAGTCTGATGTGGGGCTCGATCCCAGGACCCTGGGATCATGACCTGAGCTGAAGGCAGAGGCTTAATCCACACCCACATGCCCCCAGAAATATGTATTTTAACAAAGAATTCCAGGTAATTTTGACAAAGATGATCCATGTACAGTGTTGTGGAAAGCACAGAATTGAACATCATAAACTCTAATATTCCTTTTTTTCTCTGATATTTATTTTCAGAAACATTTAGCAGTATCATGAAGAATTACTTTGTCTGGGCCTATACCAGTGAATATTCATCCAAATAATATTTATTGAATATTTACTCAATAAATATTGCTCGGTGGCTTTTGCCTTCAAGAACTACACAGTTGGAGACAAGTAGCTCCAAGAATACAGCAGAATTAATAAAAATATGGATTTTGGGGGCGCCTGGGTGGCTCAGTGGGTTGGGCCTCTACCTTCAGCTCGGGTCACGATTTTGGGGTCCTAGGATTGAGCCCCGCATCGAACTCTGTGCTCAGCGGGGGGGCCTGCTCCCCGCTCCGCCTCTGCCTGCCTCTCTGCCTACTTGTGATCTCTCTCTGTCAAATAAACAGACAAAATATTTAAAGAATATGGATTTTAGAAGCAGACACACCTATTAACCGCATGAGGTGTATGAAGGCTACTTAAACTCTCTGATTACTCTTTTGGTATTCTCATCTATAAAATGAGTATCAATATTCTATAATCTTATGTAAGGATTAAATGGCATGATCTAAGTGAAGTGATCAGTATACTGTGTAGCATAAAGTGAGTACAGAAATAGTATTGGGTCATTGGGTATTGGGAATCTGAAGATACGAAAGATTATTTTTAATTTTGTTGAATGTGGTAATGACAACCAGGATATGTAAAACTCAATAGCTTTTAAGAGTTACAGATTAGAGGGGTAAATGTGCTGAATCTTACGAATGAAATGATATAGTTGACATTTCTACTTGACAAAACTCGAAAGAATTTTTTTGAAGAGATAGACAAGATAGACAAGATTAGGAAAGTGCTGATGATTTTTTCAGCTAAGTGACAGGTAATATCTGTACTTTTGTGTACCTTTTTAAAAATTTTCATTAAAAATTAAGAAAAGCATATTCAGCAAGCTAAAGTTGAATATAATAATTCTAGTACTTATTCACATCTGTGGAGAGTAATAGCAGAATTGAAAACTCTATAAGATCGAAGGTAGTGTCCAAAAATGAACTATTTAATATTAACTTAAATTTACTAAAAATTTTATTTAAAATTTGATGTTATATATATAGTTTCCTATTTTTGCTTACAAACAAAGTTCTATGGTTTTTTAAAAGATTTTATTTATTTATTTGACAGAGAGAGAGAGATCACAAGTAGGCAGAGAGGTAGGTGGGGGGGAGCAGACTCCCCACTGAGCAAAGAGCCCTTTGTGGGGTTCGATCCTAGTACTTGGAGATCATGGCCTGAGCCAAAGGCAGAGGCTTAACCCACTGAGCCACCCAGGTGCCCAAGTTCTATGTTTTGAGGAAATTTTTAATTTATTTTATTTTTTAATATACAGATTCTAGGAGTACCTGAGTGGCTCAGTAGGTTAAGTGGCTGCCTTCAGTTCAGAGTGGTTCTGAAGTTCTGGGATCAAGCCCCCATCAGTCTCCCTGCTCAGTAGAGAGCCTGCTTCTCTCTCTACCTGCTGTTCCCCTGCTTGTGCTCTCTCACTCTCATTCTATCTCAAATAAATAATAAAATCTTTAAAAAATAATAAAACAAAATACAGATTCTGAACCTGTCCATGGAAAGAGCCTGGAGACAGTAACATCCAGAAGCAAAGAGCACATGTACACAGAAACCTTTATTTTTTTATTTTATTTTTTAAAGATTTTATTTATTTATTTGACAGAGAGAAATCACAAGTAGATGGAGAGGCAGGCAGAGAGAGAGAGGAGGAAGCAGGCTCCCTGCTGAGCAGAGAGCCCGATGCGGGACTCAATCCCAGGACCCTGAGATCATGACCTGAGCTGAAGGCAGCGGCTTAAGCCACTGAGCCACCCAGGCGCCCCAGAAACCTTTATTTCTAAATACATTTCACATTAAAGGGAGCCAGAGTTCCATGGGGAAATGACAGATTAGGGTATCAGGAGGGAAAGTGTAAAGTGAGACTTGACATCTTGAAGTACCAGAAACTAAGGAAGCACCAAAGGAAGAATGTCAAAAGGACAAAGAAACCAGTTTAATGGGCTCCTACTGCCCAAATTTGGGACATTTTAAGCAAAGAAAATAATAGTAAGTGTATTTGATTATAAAATATCCTACTAGTTAAATGCATATGTTCATAATGATACTTGTAGACAGAGGGAAATTGAAAGGGGTGGGGGAAAGGAGGGAAGGGAAGAGAAATCTATTTTTCCATCACCTAGAGGGACTATTATAATACCTTAATATAAAAATTCTTAATTAATTATTAAGTACTAGCACTTACTCTGCCTTTTGGAGAAAATGTAGTACATCTCAAGTTGGTGAAGGAAAGATTTTATTCTAGAAGTATTCTCAATAATAAATGTAAAAAGAGCAATAGATTTAGAAAAATCACTTTTAGTGACACCCAGTGAAATAGTCAATTCAGGCAAGGATCATCTATGGATGCTGAAGTAGTTCCAAAATATTACTTTAAAGATTGCATGCTAATTCAAAAGGATAATTAACATTTTTTTAATAACTAAATTTTATAATAGATGAATCTGGTAGTCAACACCTTAACTTATCAAATTTAGCATCACTAATACCAAGAAATATCTGATATTATGTGCTCCATATTGTGATGCATTATGATGAAACAGTCTGGAAATAATGGAACCTTTCATCTCTTTTCCAGTAGAGGTAAAATAAAGGGATAGAGAAATAAATATCAACAACATGCCAACAAACAAATCAGAAAAATCCCAAAGAAAAATGGTCTTGTCTCTTTAATGGTTAACGACTTGAGACTTCTGGTTTCTAGTCCAAGCATGTAAGGAGCTTGGAAGTTGCCACTTTGTCTTAACAAACAAAAAGCTGAACAAACTGAAAAATCAACAATTCCTCTTGGATCCACCAGAAGTGAGGTCACAGGGCAAATTGCTGCCCTCAAAAATGGAAAGACAGAAGGGCTTGCAGATACAAAGAATCATAACTTACCTGAGCAGAAACTTACCTGGGAGCCAGTACCAGGATAAAAAAACCCTAAACTCTAATTGAGGAATTGTTGGAGGCTCAGTGTGGACAAGTCTGAGAGTCAAAACTCCAGGGATTCCCAGTCATAGGCAGGTCCCCACCCACTTATGAATTTTACCTTCAGGGTTTGACCTGGTTCTCACGCAAATATTGGAGAAAAATCTCTTCACCTTTAGCCAGGGGCCTGGAAAAGCAACCAGTTTTGAAATACACCAGAACATTCTGTTCTTAACAAAGCTTGCCCTCAAGATAAACTATTTCACCAGATCCTAACCACAGCAATTTTTTCAGTGCCTAATTGGCCACGAAAAAGGGATATAACTCCACTCTAGCCCTTTCTGACTATCTGTAATGGACTTAATAGGGTACTCCTAAAATTCATATGTTGAAGCCCTAATCTTTAATGTGATTATATTTTGAAATAAGGCTTTCAGAAGGTAATTAGGCTAAATGAGGTCATAAAGGTTAGGTCCTACTATAAACTGAATACTTATGTCCCCCCAAAATTCCTATCTTGAAACCTAATCCCCATTTGGAGAATTTGGAGGTGGGGCTTTTGGGAGATGATTAAGGCATGAAGATGGGGTCCTCATCAATAGGATTAATGCCCTTATAAAGGAGGCCCCATAAAGCTCTCTTTTTATTGCTGTCATGTGAGGACACAGCAAAAAGTGATTGTCTACAAACCATGACAAAGGCCCTCATCAGACATCAAATCTGTCAGCATTTTAATCTGGAACTTTCCAACCTCCAGATTGTGAGAAATGAATTTCAGCTTATGAGCCATCCAGTCTATGATATTTTTGTTATAGCAGTCTTAAGAGACTGAGGTGGGTTCTAATTCCATAGGCTTTTTGGACTTGTAAGTAGAGGAAGAAAAAAAGAGATCTCTCTCCATGTGCATGCACTGAGGAATAGACAAATGTGAAGACGATTCTTGTTTTCAAAAGGCCAGATGGCCTTCACCTGAAACCTTGAGAACAGGACTACTTTATGAGACTATGAGACTTGGAGGTAGGACTACCTGGTAGAAACATGGGAATGGAAGAAACTGGAGTCATGGGGAAGGGACCACCCAGCAGCGCCTTGGGAGCAGGATGGCCTGTCATAGCTACAGGGACAGAACCCTCTCTCTCTTAGAGCCATGAGGTAATACGGCCATCCCAGCTGGCCTAGAGTGCAGAGCATCAAACCACAGAGGATTATTCTCAATTCTTAAGATCTAATGAAATTTGTCCAAAAAAAAAAAAAAAAAAAAAAAAGAAATTTGTCTTGCTAGGTTTTAGAGTTGCTTGGTAACTCATATCTTTCTCCCTTTGGAAGGAGAATGTCTATCTTATGCCTATCCGATCATTGTATTTTGAAAACATGTAACTTGTTTACTTTCACAGGTTCACACTTGCAGAGGAATTTTGCCTCAGGATAAATTCTACCTCAAGACTCAGCCATGCCTGATTTAGATGATATTTAGACTAAATGATATGAGACTTTGGAGTTTAGGTTCTTTGTTGATGCGGGAATGAGCTAAGACTTTCAGGGCTGTTGAAATGGAATGAATGTAGTTTACATTTGATGAAGACTTGAATTCTAGAAGACCAGGGACTGAATGTTATGAATCGAATTTTGCCCCCCACCCCACCGCCGCCCCAATTCATATGTTAAAGCTGTAATCCCCAATGGGATTTTATTTGGAAACAAGGGTTTTAGAAGGTAATCAAGGTTAAATAAGGTTGGGATCTCATCCAACAGAATTAGTACCTTAAGAGTAAGAGCATTCTCTCTCACTCACACTCTGCGTGTGTATGTGTACATGCACCAAAAATAGGCCATGTATGGACATAGAAAGCAACTATCATTAGGAACCGAGTAAGCCAGAATCTTTAACAGACTTCTAAGGCTCCAGAATATCCAGGAATCCAGGTTCAACCAGGTACCAGGAACCAGGTTCAACCAGGTACCAGGAACCAGGTTCAACCAGGGAAGTTCGCTTGATCCTTAATGTCCAAGGAATTTGGGGGGAGGTAAGTCAAGCAGGCATGAAACACCTGCATAACTGACCCTAGCTACTCAGTTTCCAGGCCCCCAGATGTCAGTCTGATAAAGCATGACCCATGACTTCTGGCACACAAAAAACGGAACTCACCGTAAATCATATTGCTAGCATAAACTAATCAAACTTAAACAGTGTGATCCTAGACTTTGAGCATACAAAATATCATCAGATAGGATATTATAAGCTTCTGGAGGTTATCTCCCAGTGCTTGGGTAACAATCAGGCCCTTCTGAAGACAAACCTTTCTTCGGAATGTGCAGGGTTTGAGTGATCTTAGTCTGTTAACTCTTTACTGCATGGTTATTAAGGTAATGCTGTCCTCATTGAATGTGCTAGAATGTGTTCCATCTGCTTTTAGTTTTGGAAGATACTTTGTAGAATTAGTATCATCTCTTCCTTAAATGTTTGATAGAATTCACCAGTGAAAACATCTGGCTCTGGGGTTCTCTTTTGTGGAAAGTTATTCATTATTGATTCCTTTTTTTTTTTTTAACAGATATAGGCCAATTTATTTATTTGTATTAATTCTGATAATTGGTATCTTTCAATGAGTTGGTCCATTTTCTCTAGTAAATAAAATCATGGGCAGAAAATTATTTGGCATTTTTTCGTTGTCTTTTTGGCACTCACAGAACCAGTAGTGGTAACTCCTATTTCATTTCTAATATTGATAATTTATGTCCTCTTTTTTCTCTTTTAGACTGGTTGAACGTTTATCAATTTCATGAATTTTTTCAGAGAACCAGCTTTCGGTTATGCTGATATTCCCTATTTTGTCCCTTTTCAGTTTCACTGATTTCTGTGTCCAATTGTATTATTTTTTTCTGCCAATTGTATTATTATCTTCTTCAGTCTTCAGTTGGTATTCTTTCCCTAGCTTCTTAGGGTGGAAATTTAGGTTACTGATCTTATATATTCTTTTCTAGTACATGAATTTAATGTTACATTATTTGTTACATAATGCTACATAAATTTTCTTCTAAACACTGATTTTATTACATCCTACATATTTTGATATTATATTTTCATTTACATTCATGTCAAAATAGTTTAAATTTCCCTTGAGACACTTCTATGACCCATGTATTACTTCAAAGTACTTTGTTTAATTCCAAATATTTGATAATTTCCTAGCTATCTTTTTATTTTGATTTCTAGTTTAATTTCATAGTGATCTGAGAAAGATGTATGATTTCTATTCTTTTAAATTTGTTAAGATGTGTTTTATGATCAAGAATATGGTATATTTTTTACAAATGCCATGTGAGCTTGAGAAAGTTTTTCAGCTATCATTAAATAGAGCCTTCTGTAAAGTTCAATTTGATCATGTTGACTGCTAGTGTTTTTCAGGTAAACTATAACATGAGTGTTTTTCTGCTTCTGAGGTGTATCAACCACTGGGAGAGGTGTGTTGAAGACCCCAACTATAGCACTTGTTTGTCTGTTATTCCTTTCAGTTATATCACTTTAGCTTCACATCTTTTGATGCTTTGTTGATAAGGACACACATGTTTAAGACTGTGATATCTTCTTGAAGAATTAATTCCTTTATTAGTACACGGTGCCCCTCATCATCCTTGATAATTTTCCTTGTCCTGGGGTCTGCTCTTTCTGAAAGTGATACATATATTCCAGCTTTCTTTTAATTGTTGTTAACACTGTATATACTTTCCTCCATCCAGTAATTTTAACCTTGCTGAGTTTTTATATTTAGAATGGGTTTCCTGTAGACAACATGTAGTTTCATTCACTCTGACAATCTATGTCTCTTAACTGGTGCATTAAGACCACCATCACTTACATTGATTATTGATTGAGTTAGAGTAATATCTACCCTGTATGTAACTTTCAATATTTCTTACATTTGTTCTTTGTTTACTTTTCCCTATCTTTTTCTACTTTCTCAGCATTTCATTAAGCTTGTTTTATAATTTAAGTTTTCCCTCCTTTCTTGATATATAAATTATGCTGTTTAAAAAATGTTTAATTTGGGGCGCCTGGGTGGCTCAGTGGGTTAAGCCGCTGCCTTCGGCTCAGGTCATGATTTCAGGGTCCTGGGATCGAGTCCCGCATCGGGCTCTCTGCTCAGCGGGGAGCCTGCTTCCCTTCCTCTCTCTTTGCCTGCCTCTCTGCTTACTTGTGATCTCTCTCTGTCAAATGAATAAATAAAATCTTAAAAAAAATGTTTAATTTTCCTGAGAGTTTGAAATATATATTTAAATTATTCAAAGTCACTTCCAAATAATACTATATCACATCATGTGTGAGATGTCTTATCCTATGAAGAGTATTCACAATTCTTCCATCCTTCCCTTCCCTTCCCATTTCTGTCACTCATTTCACTTATCTATATGCTATAATCACCAAATACCTTGTTACTGCTATTCTTATAAACAGTTATATTTTAGATCTATTAAGTAAGAAAAATAGAATATTTTATTTTTATTCATTCATTCATCCCACAACCTTTTTCTTTATGTAGATCTGAGTTTCAGACTCACATTACTTTCCTCTCCTTAAAAAATTTCTTTTAAAATTTCCTTCAGGACAGGGGTTCTGAGGGTGAATTCCCTTAGTTGTGGTTATGATACGTGTGGTGTGTATGTACCTACACGAGACAAAGACACAGAAAATCTTTATGTTCTTTGGAAGGACATCCTTCCTAAGGGTAATCTCATTGGATATAGAATTCTAGACATTTTTTTCTTTCAATAATTTGAATATTTCATTTTCCTCTTCTTGTTTGTATGATTTCTGATGTGACTTCATAGTGATTCTTTTTTGTTGTTGTTTTGTTTGTTTAGTAGGTAGAATATTTCCTCTCCCTCCCTTCTGTCTTCTTTAAAGATTTGCCTCTTTTTCTTTGGTTTTCTATAGTGTGAATACATGCCTGGGTATAGTTTTAAATTGTTTATTTGTTTGTTTTATATTTATCCTATCTTATTCTCTGAGATTCCTGGATCTGTAGTCTGGTGTCAGCTATTAATTTTGAAGCTGTTCTGTTTATTATTACTTCAAATATTTCTTAAGCTCCATAGTGTCTCTTTCTTCTTCTGGTATTCCTAATACATATATGTTAATTTTTGAAATGTCCCAAGTTCTTGGAGTTTCTCTTCTTTCTTTCTTTCTTTCTTTTTACTCTTTGCATTTCAGTTTGGGAAGTTCTATTTTCCTGTAGTGAAGCTCACTGAATTCTTCCTCAGTGTTTCCTTACTGTTGAGAGCTTTAAAGAATGAAGAAGGTATTCTTCATTTGTGTTACAGTGTTTATGATTTCTAGCATTTCCTTTTGAACTTTCATAGAGTTTCCACCTGTCTGCTCACATTAACCATCTCTTCTTGAATATGGGCTAGTGTTTTCAATTGGAGCACTTAACACACAATTCATAGTTATCTTAAATTGTTTTTCTGATAATTCCAAAATTTGTGTCATATCTGAGTCTGGTACTAGTGTTTGCTTGTCTCTTCAGATTTTTTTTTCTTGCTTTTTGGCATCCTTATAATTTTTTGTTCAACATGAGTCATGGTGTATTGGGGAATAGGAACTGAGGTAAATAGGTCTTAGGGTGAACATGTATGCCAATCTGGGTAGAAGTTGAGTAGCGATTAATGTTTGCAGTGGCTGTATGTGCCAGTGGCTTTAAATTATTTTGTATCATGTTATTATTTTGGTCTCCCTCCTTCACTTTGGTCTTCCCTAGGTACTCCCTCCTCAGAGTATATGTCTGCAACTTGCAGCTCTTTCTTTTCTTTTCTTTTTTTTCTTTCTTTTTTTTTTTTTAAGATTTTATTTATTTATTTGACAGAGAGAGATCACAAGTAGGCAGAGAGGCAGGCAGAGAGAGAGAGAGAGAAGGAAGCAGGCTCCCTGCCGAGCAGAGAGCCAGATGCAGGACTCGATCCCAGGACCCTGAGATCATGATCCGAGCTGAAGGCAGTGGTTTAACCCACTGAGCCACGCAGGCGCCCCAGCTTGCAGCTCTTTCAACTATATTCTGCTGTCATTACACTGGAATCCAGTGTGTGGGGGGCTAGAATGTGGGACAAGAGAACCATCCTGTCACGATTAAATCTTAGTCTTTCAGTGAGCCTGTAAATCTGAGCTAAGGCCTTGATGGTGCTTGTGAAGTTAGCTTCTCCCCCACCACCTTAAGTTAAACTGGAAGGCAAGAGATAGCTGGAGTGGGAAAACTTCCCTTCCCTTATCCAGGATAAGGCTCTGGGTAGTCATTTCCTCGTGAAAAGTAGCCATTTGTTATGAAGAATACTCTAGGCAGATTTCACCATGATTATTCTTCCCCTCTTTCAGCTAAAGTCACAAGGTCAGAGAGCTTTTATGTTCACTGTGAGAACCCAGTGAAGCTCCTGGAAATAAAACCTGTGAAAGTGTGGGGGTCATCCAAGAATGCAGCCTTGAGCTTCTTACTCTCACACTACCCTCCCTCAGCCTCCAGCAATTCTTCAAAATTACCATCAAAGTATCCCTCTCAGTTTACGGCTTCAGCAGTTTCTGCTCCCTGTGAGCAGATCTCAGGGGTGACTCTCCAGATTTGCCTGTCTCTCCAGTTTTCAGAGCAGCAAGTTTCCTGGTAATCTTGGTCTCTGATGTGTCCAAGAAAAGTCATGATTTTCAGTTTGTTCTCCCTTTTCTTGTAGTCACAGGACTGACAACTTACAAGTTCTTTATACATTGGAGTTTGGAGTGGAACTCTCACATGATCATCTTTATTGTGGTGTTCATCAGGCTTCTTCTTCTTCTTTTTTTTTTTTTTTTTAAGATTTTGTTTATTTATTTGACAGACAGAGATCACAAGTAGGCAGAGAGGCAGGCAGAGAGAGAGAGAGAAAGAAGCAGGCTCCCTGCCGAGCAGAGAGCCCGATGCGGGGCTCGATCCCAGGACCCTGAGATCATGACCTGAGCCGAAGGCAGAGTCTTATCCCACTGAGCCACCCAGGCGCCCCCATCAGGCTTCTTTTTATGAGACAGAAGCACCTCTGTGAGTTCATCACATATAGAAGATTTCCATGGAGAAAAGCTAATTGCCTAGGGTCTTCTAATTTAGGTTTATCAAACAAATAAGCAGTGTACATAGAAGTGTTGTCAAACATTTGACATTCAGAAAGCTGAATATCTCTTCCTCTAGTACTACAGCCTCTGGGTTTAGGAACTGTTTCAATTCTCCATGGATTAATAAATACTTAACAACTATGTTTATGGTTCCACTTGTGTTTTGCAAATGTTCTCTGCATATCTAGTTCACCCAAGTTAGGATCAACCAGCTGTCAATGAAAGAAATATCAAACCCCTTCATGAACGGTCACCGTCTGGGTAGTTATCACATAAACAGTGTAAACTAGAATATACCATCTTGGCAAAGCCTATATGAATGTTACTCCAAACTTCACTAATGAAGGGCTATAGAATGGCTACACAGAGATAACCAGGTAACTTCTCTGCAAGAAAAGAGTATTTCAGATCCAAGTGTCTGTAGAAGTGTGTGCGACATTTGTTTACTGGTGGAGCGGAAGATACAGTTTAAGTTGGGAGGCAAGCAGTTTTGAGAATAGAAGGCAGCTATATTTTTGGAGCTGTGTGTGAAGTTCTGGTTTCCATGTCCTGTTGTAGTATTTTGTGGACTGCCAGATCATTTGCACACAGAACTGTAGACAAGCTCCAGAAAATGGTTCAAAACATGTTTCAAACAAAGAAGGTAAATGATCTGTGTCACCAATTTCATTCTACCTCATCAACCATTTTTCTAGTTGACCTATGCTGCACCTCATCTTGATGCCTTCAATACAGTGCTTTTGGCACTTGTTGGTCCTTCCTTATAGCTTATCTGGTCATAGAGCAAACCTGGTTTCCACCCACTCCCTTACCACCATTCCATTTTATATGAATTACTTTTAATTAACAAAAGTATTTAGAAGATTGGCCAAAGCTGGGGCGGGGACATACTGAATATATCAAATAAACAGCAAATAATTAAGTCTTTACTTGGAACTTAAATCTGTTACAATATTGAAATTGATATTACTTCTACCCTCCATTTTCTAGTCTGAAATAATAATATTCATAAATATTAATTTATTGTGAACTCTAAAGTGCCATGCAAACAAGATATTAACTCTTTCCAATGCTTTAGTACTGAAAAAATTTTTACAATAGAGCTTTTATCCCCTCAAATGTTTTAATTAGAAAGAATTATTTCTCGTTATGAAAGAGTAACAAGAAAGATATTAGTGAATTTAAACAATGAAATAAAGCTACTGTTTTGTGATTTTTGTTCTTATGGAATGTTGTAGGTAGACTCTAGGGTGGCCCTCATTATCCATGCCCCCTGATGTTCTTGTTTTGTCTAGGACTTCTCTTTCTAGTGTGGGTCGGACTTTTGAATTGTTTCTAATTAATAAAATATGACAAAAGTGACACGATGTGCTTACTAGATTATGTGTATCATTATAAAATACTGTAACTCATTTTCCTAGAAGATTCTCTTGCTGGATTTGAAGCAAGCTGTCATATTGTGAGCTACCACATAAAGGAGATGTGGCAAGAAGCTAAGGATGACCTCTGGCCCACACTCTGGCAAACTACAAGGAACTGAAGTCTACCAACAAGACTGTAAGTTAGAAAGTCGGGCCTCTCGCAGTCAAGTCTCAAATGAGATCATCCCTTGGCTGACACCTTGATCGCAGCTTTGTCACACCCTAAGCTAAGCTGTGCCCAGAATCCTGACCCGGAGAAACTGTGAGACAATAAATGTGTGTTGTGGGAAGCCACTAAGTTTGAGTACTATCATTAAACAGCAGCAGATAAATAATACACTGAGTTTTACAATGTTCTTTTTTAAAGACTGAATATAACTTCTGTGGATGATTTTATTCATTTGCTCTAAATGAACACTCTTGTCAAATTTTGTCATATGAATGGGAATAATAACTAACATTTATTGAACTCTTCCTAGGTACCAGCATGCACTATCCACGTTATGGGTATTCTGTCCTGTTCTGTTTTCCAGCATGGAAGATCTGTCTCTCCATCATCATCTATTAAATCAACCAATCAATCTGAAAATCACAGTGTACCTCCAATACAGATAGAAAAGAAAACACTTAATTCTAAGAAATATCTGGTGGACTGTAAGGATTAGAATTCACTGAGCACAAAACTAATAATACAGAATTATTGAAAACAAACAAAAGTATCCATAAACTCTGGTAAAATTATGAAAGACATAAACAATTGAATCAGCATGACACTTAGATCATCTCATTCATCCTTCTTAATAACATCAATTTAATATCTTGAGTTATGAAATTATATGATAAGTATAATCATCATAAAGGGATGAAAAACAAAGAGAGATTTACCATTTGCAAACCTTAGTCTCCAAGAAGGCAATAATGCAACCACCAAGAGGAAAAGATGAACTACAAGTTATCAAAGCAAAGATATTTATTTCAAAATGTAGTGTTCTTTTAAGAAAATGCTTTAAAAAAGAAACAAATAACATGTCACAGACCTACTGGGGATCAGAAAGAGTTTGGACCATCCCCTTAACATGCTTGATACAAACTTATTACTACCAATCTCCTGACTAAAAAGCAGCAAAACAGTTTCATAAAATATTGTTCAAATTTAATATATAGATTATAAAAAGAACCTGGTGATATAATCATAGAGTAGTAGTATTTTGGTTATATTCTGTGACATATTTTCTTTTACCGAAAGTATTAGCATATTAGAATTTCTTCAAATGTATTTTTTTATTTGGAGACAATAAAACTTCTAGTTTTTTTCTGAAATATTTGTCATATGTAGTCTTCTGTTCAAGTTTATATGGTTATTGTTTTTTTTCAACTAACTTTTATTAACATGTTGTCCTGTCTGAATCTACTTCATTGAGATTCATTCAAAGTCATTTTAAAACAAATACATTTAGTAATTGTATTTCCTTTAGTATTTAGTGTTTCCTTTCTCACAACCATATTACCATGCGATTTTACTTACCTATAAATATTTCAATATATTTATTTTATTTTTCTCATTTTGCTCCAAGTTTATGGAAATTTACTATAAATTTAAAAAATCTATGTATGTACATATGTTACTGTTTTTAAATTAATAGAACTGTTTCCTTTCCATAAAAATTAGAATTATATTTTCAACTTTTCCCTAATATAAGTAATATTAATCATCTAGAACTTGTTCTAATTAAACTGAGGTATATCTCACGCTCTGGCAGATGGTAACTTATAGTAACCACATGAGCTGATTTCTTTCATTTTACAAATGAAGAAGTCAGCTGTGGAATATTCAAATGACTTACACTTGACCCAGTAGAGAGTAGGAAGCAGAGTCAGGATTAGATCCAATGATTGTGAGATTCCTAAAATTCAACTTTATTTAAGTGCAAAAGTTAAGAGTCTTGACTACAATAGTATCTCATTTGTGTTTGTCTATATTATTTTGGCTTAACATTATTTTATAAATATTAAACTGTCACTTTTTATTTGTTTGTTTCTCCAGAAACATTTCTTTAGTGTAACCACATGTAAATATTACAACAGAGAAGTAATTTATTTCCCAGGCCTTGTTTGTTTACTTTGTGCTTACAGTTTTCTTGCCTCTTGTTATCAGTTCATGGGCAAAGTGGAAAGGAAGGGGTTAATATGTTCTACCACTCCAAAATTACTATCCACAACCAAAATCATAGCTTAGTTTCTTCTCAAAACACATGTTTGCCATTTTTAATCACAGACTCAGTGATTAAGAATGGAATGAAAAAGAGACATGACTAAGGAGCAATTCAAATAAACAAAGAATTAAGATGTTGTGATACGTTTATAAAGACCAGAGACATCTGGAATATTCCAACTAAATAGTACAGATAATGCACTCTTTCTTTTAATAAGAGCTTTGAGTCCTATAAAATATCAAATTGCTTAAGTATTCCTGAATTATTTTTCCTTTGTCTTCTAGTGTATTCCAAGTTCCAAGTTTTTTCTTTCTTCCAATGAGTATTGTGTTCACTACTTCTGATTCATGAGACTTGAACCTTCGATATTAAAGAGAGTCTATATTGTGTTCAAACAATATCATATTAATCAAGTCATGAATTAGATATGCTTATTTGTAGGATGATTCACTTAGACCACTCTATTCAAAAGGAAGATATGAGATGCAAATAGGGTAAACATTCCAATACCCTAGAATTTCTCTTTCACTTGAAAGAGAAATGAAAGTGGAATAGTTTTTATCACCTGTGATGGACTCAGTCAAGATCCAAGTGCAGGAACTCTGAGGCAGTTTAGCTGTTTCAGTAAAGACATTTAGGGAATGAGTGACTTTCCAAATTATTGTGATGGTGATAGAAACAGAAATGTCCCACTGTGGGCACTGTGACTTCTGCCACACCAATCAAAAGGTAGAAAAACAGGGGGCCACGTGGAATAATTAACTCCAACAAAACACCAAAGTAAATGTGATCCAGAGGTTTGGAATTAGCAGCAGCTACAAATGATATAATTGTTGCTTCTCAATACACACAAATTAGACCCTGGCACACCAGTGTGGACATGCTTCCATGGTTGTGTTGGCTAACAGATTCCATGTGCATGCATTTAAATAGAGGAACACTGTGTGAAGAACCATGGATGAGAGAGGGTCTGAAAAAGGGCCACAAGAAATGCATACTAAAGGTAGGCTGGAAGGTTTGAATGGAAAGTGAATGTCAAGCTATAATACCCATGCTAACTTTTTGGTATTTTTGTTTTTTCTCATTTGTTGTACAGTTTAATATCATCTTCTGAGCACCTTAGATTTATCTGTGAGGACCAACATTTACCACATTTTAGAAAACAATGTTTTAGACTGTAGCATTAAAACAATTTATTGTTGCTTTTTAAAATTTTTATTTTAAATTTTAGGCATCCTTTGTGGGCTGAAATTTTATAGGCATTTGTTGGAAACTACCTGAATTCCAGGCATCATCCTAGAGAAAACAAAATTATTTATTTTCCTTACCCTGCCACTCGATACAACATAATAAAGACAAAAAAGTAAAAGGAAGAACAGAAAGAGGAAACTAGAATTAAAGATTTATGAGCATTTATTTAGTCTCTGCATAAGGGAAAGAATTATAAATTTTAAAAAGGTAAATGTTTATAAAGGAAAACAAACAGATTTAACAACAATAGCAGCAACAACAACAACAAAAAATCTGAGACCCCCACTGATTAGGGCAACAGCATGAATGATTTCATTAAAAAGGGAATAAAAATAGCTAATATATAAAAATAGAATAGAAATACATGTTGAAGGAAACCACACCATTTTACCTCTTAAATGGGTCAGGATTTAAGAAGTTATATTCAAATAAACTTGTTCTTTGCTTTTGCTGGGAGAAGAATTCTGATATACTGTGGTTTTGATTATAAATTGGCATATCATTTTTGGAAAGTAACTTGGAAATAAGTATTAGGGGTCATTAAAAGTTCAGATTCTTGGGACGCCTGGGTGGTTTGTTAGTTAAGCATTGTATTCTTGGTTTCAGCTCAGGTTGTGATCTCAGGGTCTTGAGATCCAGCCCAGGACTGGGCTCTGTCCTCAGGCAGGAATTTCCTTAGGATTCTCTCTCTCCCTCTTCCTCTGCCCCTCCTCCCTATGTGCATGCGTGTGTGCTGTTTCTCTCTAAAATAAGTAAATCTTTTTTTTAAAAAGTTCAGATTCCTTTTTTTTATAATTTGACTCATCGTGGTAGAAATTGTATATCTGTTTTCTCATCTTTGTATCTTGTCTAGCTTTTAAAGTACCTGACATACAGTTATTTTTCAATAAATTTTGTTGGATGAATGAATGATGATTTATCAAAATTTCAATAACAATATAACCTAAAAATTTCTGATTGTCAACATTAAAGGAAAAGATTAATTTTTGGCCTATTCATATGGCAAAATGTTATCCAGCCAATAAAATAATATGCATATAAAATTATTATAATGCCAAGGGAATTCTCATTAAACAATAATACAAAATAAAGTAGTCTTATAGTAATCTATATTTCATTATCTCAAATAAATTTAAAATAGAAAATATGATAACATTTTAGCTGTAGGCCAAGGTTACTTGTGTTCTTAGAATCAGCTCTTCTGGAGGGAATCTCCTAATTCTTCCCTGCTGATGATGGAAATTACAGTTCAAATTGCTTAGTATTTTCAAAATTTTTCATTCACTAAAAGTCTAGTAAACCTAGATTGATTATCATATTATTCTGCTCAACATTTCTTTGACAAGACAAAGATATATAAATTACCTACAAATCAAAGATATCCATTGTTTTTATTCTATTGTTCATTGTTTTTATTCTATTATGAAATTCAACGTCAGATTCATTTTAATATTAAGGCAGTTTTTTACTATTTCCCATATTAATATATTTTTATTTTGAGATAAATTGGTAGTTATACCTGTAAAGATAAAATATGACCAACACTTGACATATTATGTATTTCAACAAAAGAGTAGATTGTCACAAGCAGTTGTTGGACTGAACAGTTTCTCCAAATTATGGTATGTAATTACTAGTTTGTGGCAAATGCCACAATATTGAGAAACCTAGTCTCACATTTAGTATAAGCAATTTCCATTCCAGCGGGTTTGCTCACATACTCACATGTACTATATTATGAAGGATTTTTAAAGCTAACCCTTCATTTTGCTTCTCCCATAAGTGTGATGTTAAAAAATATGATTTTAGTTTCCATCATGTAGTTTCAGATTTATTTACATACACTGGTGGTTCCACATAATCTTTGGAAATTGAACACTGGCCAGAATTTTAAAAAATGAGCAAACATACATATTATATAATTGTGTGTGTGTGTGTGTGTGTGTATGCATGTGTGTGTAAAACACAGAGATATAGATAATGGAAAAAGAAAGCTAAGTACCAAGTAATATAGGCCAAAAAAATTTATGAAAGACTAGACAGGATAAGTATTTAGAAAAAAATAACTTTTGTCTTTACACTATGTTGACTTGAGGCAATTACTGCCTGCTTCTTACAGAAATTGGCAGCAACAGCTTAGACATCCATGTCCTCATGAAATAAGTACAGACTGACTAGTTGCCTTTAGGCACTGAATATCCCACTCTATTATCTAAAAATCCCTAGTGCTATGGGCTACAATTTAGGGAGATTGTTACTTCCCAATCATACTACACCTCACAGTTTAAAATTCAAGACTACAGAGGGTCAGAAGGTAAAAAGAAAAAAGTGCAATTGATGTAAAACAGATATGAAAATTTTGAATCATATTCAAAATATTGACTTTATACATGTGCACACATATATATGTTAAACAAAAGATTACAATTGGGAACAATTAGTAACAGTCATCTGATGGAGTTTTCAGTACAAATCTTTTCTCTCATGCTCTAAAACAGTGGCCAGCAAATGTCAGCCTGCAGGCCAAATTGGGCCTACATCTTGTTTTGGTAAATAGAGTTTTATTGGAACATAGCCAAACTCAATAATTTCTATATTATCTATAGCTGCTCTCATATTACAAAGGCAAGGTTAATAAGTAGTGTGACAGAAATTGTCTGGCTCTCAAAACCTAAAATATTTACTATCTTGCCTTTTATAGAAAACTTTTGCTAATCCCTAAACTCATAGACTGAAGCCTGGCTTTTGATTTTTTCTCAGCAAACATTACATGTTACGCACACAGCCAACACCTACCAGAGCAAGTCACAAACCAAAATAACTAAACACATGAGAAAAAGCAGTATCTCAGAGAAAGTCAGACTGGACAAGACAGACCATAAGAAGGAGAATTTTGATAGACAGAATAAGAATCTAAAGTTAGTACATTAAAGATAAAAAGATAATTGATGGATATTGTCAATACCAAACAAGAATTAGAATTATTTTAAAATGAAATAAACAAGGGGCCCTGGGTGGCTCAGTTGGTTAAGTGACCAACTTCTGATCTCAGCTCAGGTCTTGATCTCAGGGTTGTGAGTTCAAGACCTCTGTTGGACTCCAGACTGCACATGAAACCTACTTAATAAAAAATAAATAAAAATAAGTAAATAAGTAAGTAAATAAATAAATAAATAAAATAAAGTAGGTGATATTAGGTATAAAAATAGAGTTGATATAAAGAGAACTGAAAGTTAAATAGTGGTAGATTAGATGGCAATATTTGAGTAGTGAAATAGTGAGTTGGAACATCAGATTGAGGAATTTTCCCAGAAGGCAGCAAGAAAAGTTAAAGCTGGCTTATGGATAAGTACCAAGAAATAAGATTTTTCCGAAGGAGGGAAAAACAGAAAATGAAAAACATTCCAAGAGATAAAGGGGTTTGAGGGCATCTGGACAGCTCAGTCAACTAAACATCTCACTCTTAAGTTCAGCTCAGGTCTTGATCTCAGGGTCTTGAGTTTAAGCCCTGCATTGGGCTCCATGCTGGGTGTGGAACCTACTAAAAACAAACAAAAAACAAGGAAAAAAAGGCTTTTTGTTTTTGTTTTTATTCTATAATATGCCAGGTTATTATTTACTACTAAAATTATTTTTTAAATTATTAAAATAATAATATAAATTAATGACAATATTGAAAGTAATTATTTAATAATTATTAAAATAATAAATAAATTATTAAAATAAAAGTTCTCAGTTAAGATAACTAGATACCTATACCTAGTTACCCCACCTTCTCCAAAACACTGAAAATAAAGATGCCTTGGAACTGACTGGAACAGGCAATGCAGAAAGAAACAGCCGTAAGAGTTGAAGTGACAGGCAGCTCTTAAAATCACATGGTAGCATAGGGAAAAAACAAAACAAGCAAGCAAACAAACAAAAAAGAACTACAAAATTAAGTTATGAAGTAACTGTATGTATTTGTTCCAAGATTCACTTTTTACTGTTAGTGGGAGGGCAATCCCATTTTAACATTTAGCAGTTAGGATGTATATTATACTTGCTAAAGGCCCAGCATCAGTTGTGACTTAATTATCATCAACTGTATAAGAACATCAAATGTGCAATGTCAGCATGTTAGGAAATAAAAATCAAAGACAAAATAATAGAGCATTTTTTCAATAACTACTCACTTTGAGCTGATTTTCAATGTGAAAAAAATCTTAAGTATATTTTGTCTGGTTTATCTTGCTTATAACTTCCTTTTGAAACATATAAAAGATTGACGTAACAACAATCTAAATTAGTTTAAAAGATGTCTTTAAATAAAAACCCAGTTATGGGAAAGCATTTTTTGACAGCATTACTTAGTGATTTATAAAATACTACTGCTTTTTATTGCTTTTATTGTTTTATTTTTATTTTTTTTATCTTTAGCTTCAAGGAAAACAGTAGTGGTTGAAGACTAATACTAACCCACATGTAACAAACAGAAGTATAATCAGATCTTTCTTATAAAAGCACATCTATCTTAAGCCTCAAGAACATCACAGATAATTTGCCAATTATAATGAACAGTTAAGACCCAAAGTTAACTAGTTAAATAAAGAAACAATTTACTATGAGCAAAAACTAGCAATAACAATGGAAAGCAGAAACAGATGATTACATATTTCTGATATTGAAATTGATACATATTTAAAACAGTATCAAAACTATGTTTAATATATTCAAATAAATAGAAAACAAGCTTGCAAACATCTGTGGGATATATTGAACTACAAAACACAACAGGATTTTAAGGTGTTAAGAATTCAGTAATTAAACTGAAAAACAAATGGATGAGTTTGGAAGTGGGTTAGACACAGGTGAGAAGAGAATTGGCAAATTGGAATACAAGTCAAAAAAAAATCACTCAGAATTAAGCATAGAGAAAATGAAAAAGAAAAACATTAACCTGATATAAGACATAAAAGATATCATGAGAATTACTAATATATGTCTAAGTAGAGTTACAGAAGGAAGAACAAAGAGAAAGAAACCCAGAGTAATATCTGAAAATATAATGGCTGAACATTTTCCAGAAATAATGAAAGAAAGATCTGTATCATGTAGACTTCAATTTCCAAGCAGGATTACAAACCACTTTATATCTATATATACCAAAATAAAAGTGCAAAATACCAAAAATAAGGAGGCATTTTAACAGTTGTAAGTAAAAAATATCTCTTGAACAAGAGATAAAAAGAAATCGAAACAAATTGACAGCAAAATAAAAGTCAAACTTCTGTATAAATGTACTGTGTTTATAAATATGAATAATGATGATTTTGAGAAAAGAAGATTCCTGTAAATTGAGTTACCAACATATGGTATTAGAAATACTCTTAATTTTTTTTCTTTTCTTTACTTTTTTTTTGTATTTTCACTAGAATGGCATATGACAAAAAAAAAAAAAAACCAACCAATTTTGTCTAAATGACTTTAAAATAATTTTGAATTTTGAATTTTATTCTTAAAGAAAAAAGTCTTCCAAGAACAGGAGCACTATAAAGTATTGTACCAGCAGCTTCTATTTTAAAGGAAATTCAAAAAGATATATTTAAAACAGAATGCAAATGGCCCAGGATAGAATGCTTGTTTTAGAAGACAGATTGAAAAGAAAGAAATGCATGAGATACATTATTATTTTTTTAAAAACAAAAATCCTGTGAAAGGTTAAAATAAAATGAAGAATTGAAAAGCAGTATCAAATTAAGATGTAAATTGGAAAGTAAATGAATGTGTATAAAATATATAGTTCAAGAAGAAGCCTCTTTTTTCCTTAAGGTATTGAATTATTATAAAATTTGAGAAAATTTATTTTATAATTTCTATAGGTAAAACAAAAATAGACAAAATAGAACATATATCAACCATTGTAGTAGAGGAAAGTGAAAGAAATGTCTAATTAATAAAAAGCAGGTAAGAAACACAGAAATTAGCAAAAAAAAACATAAAACAAAAGAAAAAATAACAAAATTAGATAAGAGATAGAAATATAAGAGTAATTATATTAAATGTAAATAGATAAAATGCTCCAGTAAAAGACAATGATAATTAGAATGTTGATTAAAAAATGAACATAATTTCAAAAATAATGTTGTACCAAAAGACTTGTTTAAAACATTAGGGTACAAACAATAGTTGGTAAAAGGATAGAAAAAAATTTTCCATGATGATACTAAACAATACCAGTTACCTGTTCATATATTAGACAAAAGTAGACTTTTAAGAAAGTACATTATTTGGAATAAAGAATCACATCTGAATTGGAAAATGTTTAAGTCACGAAAAATACATAAAGATTCTATACATAATATACATATATAATGTCTTAAAATGCAGAACAAGAATAGCTGTATAGCCATAAGGAGTTTAAATTTTTGATCAAAAATACAGATTTAACATTCTTCTTTTAGTAACAGCACATCAGTAATGATATACAAGCTTTGAATAGCATAAGTAATAAACAACTTAATGGTTGTGGATGGAACATTGCACCTAAAAACTGCGGAACACACGTTCTTTTTGGAGTGTTACCAGTTTATCTGAAGTCTTGAGACAGGATGAGATCATCAAGGCACTGAGAGCTTAGAAAAGAGAAGGGAACAACTTGTCTGTTCACCTCTGGGGTGCTAATACTAAAACATCTGAGACTGAAAACTAGTGGTCCATCAAGCAGGATGGTGTCCTGAAAGGCAAATGAGTAAAGTTAATCATGGAGAAGTAAGGCTCATCAACTGCCACCCTGGTAGGAAAAAATTCAGTAGGGAGCCGGGGTGGCTCAGTCAGTTAAGTGACTGCCTTTGGCTCAGGTCATGAGCCCAGGATCCTGGGATCAAACCCCTCCTTGGGCTCCCTGTTCAGGGGGACCCTGCTTTTCCCTCTACCTCCGATCCTTCCCTCCCACTTGTGTTCTCTCTCTCTCTCTCTCTCTCTCTCAAATAAATGAATAAAATCTTTAAAATTAGCAAAAGTTAAATATAAAAAGATAATCTTAAAGACATCAGGAGAAAAACAAATAGTCATATACGAGAGAAACTCTATGACTGTCAGGTGATTCTTTACCAGAAACATTACAGGCAAGAAGAAAGTGGCAGGGAATGCCTGAGTGGGTCAGTTGGTTAAGTGTCTGACTGTTTGTCTCAGCTCAGGGCTTGATCCCAGGGTTCTGTGATCTCAGGGTTGGGTGTTCAAGCCCCATGTTGGGTGTATATCTTAACTTAAACAAAACAAAAATCAGGGAGTAGCAGGATATATTCAAAGTGCTGAAAAAGAAAAAAATTACAACCAAGAATAATTTACTTGGCAAGATTATCATTCAAAAGTGAAGGAGAGATAAAGAGTTTCCTAGAAAACCAAACCTAAGGGAGTTTAACAGAACTAAATCAGCCTTATAAGAAATGTTAAAGGATCTTTTTTAAGCAGAAAAAAAGGGAGGTCCATAACTAAACATAGGAAAATAATATGAAAGAAAAAAATCTCACTAGTTAAGCAAGTCTATAGTAAAGGCAAAGAATCAGCAACTAAAAAAGAAAGAAAGAAAGAAAGAGAAGAAAAAAGTAAAGAAAAAAATTCAATAGATTGCTTTAAGTAGGTTAAGAAAATATGAAAGAATGAAAATATGAGAGGATGAAAATTAAAGATTTCTTTTTATTACAGAGTATTGATTTTGAATATAACACAGTGAACAAATGATACAAAGAGATATAGATTCTATGTACTAAGGAAGGTGGTGAAAAGTAGCAGTGCTTGCTGAAGGAGAGAGCTCTTAATTAGTTCTCACATATTTGGAAACATAATTATATATCAATATATAATCTTGTCCTATAGAGGAAACTATAAAATAAATTACCAAATATTTAAAGGTGAATGATAATGAAATCACTACACATAATATTTTATAATTAAACTTTGTGTGTCTGTGTGTGTGTTTGTGTGTGTGTGTGTGTGTGGAGTAAGACTAATTTAGTGTTTTGAGGGAACTTTATAGCTTTAAATATATTTATCAGGAATTAAAAATCTAACATACTGAATTAAACATTTAGTGCAAAAAATTGGAAAGCAACATAACCAAATAAAGAAATAAGAATGAGAGATAATACAGTAAGGACAAAAATCTTGTTTACTTGTGTCAATGTTATCAAGAATTGGTTTATAAGTACCAGTATTAAGACCATCCCAAACCACTGTTAAATTCACAGTTGTAACCGTACATCTGAAATTCAGCCTATTTGTGAAAACTATAGTCTAGTAACTTCAACTCCACAGCTAAAAGTTAACCAGTCTCAAACTTCTCCTGTTTCTCAAAGTTTGTCATTTCTGATGGCCATGCTTTACCAAACCTCAGATCAGTTCTCTTCATTGTTCAGAAATACTGTGTCCTACAAATGCAGCGCTCTCTTGTTCAGCAAGTAACCAGCTATGTATTTCGGATATGGAGTAGAAGCTTCTTCTTTGACATTATGTATCCCAAAGATATTTATTTCCATATGGGGGCAATTACAAGGGTATTCATTGCAGACTAATTTGTGATGCCAAGGAGTTGGAAGCAAACTGGATGTCTACAATTGTGTAAGTAGATACAGGTTAAGATAATGGATGCATTCCTAATAGTAAAAGGCAAAAGTCAGAAACAATAGTTTAAATGTACATGTACAATAACAACACATAGAAATCTTTAGATCATAGTGTTTGGCAAAAAAGATAAGAAATAGGATAAGACACATACAAAATATAATGCAAGTCACCTATCTCAGTCAAAAATACAGGACAATTATATAATACATATTTTTTGAAAATATGGAAACAAAAAGATACACTTTCCCCTCATTAGATTATTTGCTTCTGGGAATCCTGTTATAAGAGTGAGAGTAAGGTAGAATAGAGTAAAATAAAGTAAGTCACGTAGAGTGAAAAGTAAAGGGAGAAAAACAAGAGGGTGAGGAAGGGAGAGGAGAGGAGAGGAGAAAAGAAAGCCTACGGGAGAAAAAGGAAGGGAGGGGAGGGAATGAGAAGGGAAGAGAAAAGAGTGGAAGGGAGAGGAGCAGAAGCAAGAGAGGGAAAGAAAAGGGAAGAGAACAACAGGAAGAGAAGGACAGGGAAGAGAGGGGAGAGGGGAAGGAAAAGGAATAGAAGAGAAGGGGAAAGAGAAGAAAAGGAGGAAGTAGGAAGGAGAACACTTTTCCGGACAGTGTTGCTAATGTGTTATAATTTTAAATTTTTTAATTTATTGAAAGAGAGAGAGATCACAACTAGGCAGAGAGGCAGGCAGAGGGAGAAAGGGAAACAGGCTCCCTGCTGAGCAGAGAGCCTGATGTGGGGCTTGATTCCAGGACCCTCGGATCATGACCTGAGCCGAAGGCAGAGGCTTAACTCACTGAGCCACCTAGGCTCCCCAATTGTAAACATATGACTAATCTAAGCTTTTTTACTTGGAGTCCAAAACGTGAAAGAAAATGTGTGCAGATCAGAGTAACAAATTACTATAAAACTATTAGTTTTAATATATGTTCTAAGACTCAAATAAGCTGCATTCTTTAGTTTCTTTCATGCCTGGACAAAAAAAATATAATTCCCCATAGAGTCTATTAAAATTGATCAATATTTTCTCTCTTAAAAGCATCTATTTTCAGCTACCCTATGACCCAGCGATTGTGCTACTGGGTATATACCCTAAAGATACAAACATGGTGCTCTGAAGGGGCACATGCACCCAAATGTTTATAGCAGCAATGTTCACAAGAGCCAAACTCTGGAAAGAACCTAAATGTCCATCAACAGATGCATGGATAAAGAAGATGTGGTATATATATATATTCAATGGAATACTATGCAGCCATCAAAATAAATGAAATCTTGCCATTTGTGATGAGGTGGATGGAACTAGAGGGTATTATGCTTAGCAAAATAAGTCAATCGGAGAAAGACAACTATCATATGATCTCCCTGACATGAGGAAGTGGAGATGCAATGTGGGGGTTTGAGGGGTAGGAAAAGAAAAAAATGAAAGAAGATGGGATAGGGAGGGAGACCAACCATAAAAAACTCAATCTCACAAAACAGGCTGAGGGTTGCTGGGGGAAGAGGGGTTGAGAGAGGGTGGTGGGGTTGTGAACATTGGGGAGGGTATGTGCTGTGGTGAGTGCTGTGAAATGTGTAAACCTGGTGATTAACAGATCTGTACCTCTGGGGATAAAAATATATTATATGTTTATAAAAAATTAAAAACAATTAATGAAAAAGCATCTATTTTCATGTTTCTTGAAAGCTTTCACTAAGTAATTCTTTTCTTAAAATGAACTTTTGGTGGAAAAGCCAAGATAAACTAAAATTTATTTTTTCATACATACAGTCTCTATGTGTCTTTATTTTCTTTTATTTAACTTTTTTTGCGGGGCATCTTTACTTTTCATCATGCACTATATTGTAATTTTTGAAACCCAAGAGAATAAAATAAAATAAAGCTTTTATCCCTTGTCTTTCAGTATAACCTTTTTTCTATATTGTATTTTAAGTTATGTACTTATGTGTACATAGACTATAATTTTATGGATAGGTGTTATCTGTAAATGAATGTGTTACTTTAAAGTAATTATCATGGAAAACTTCCACTTATTCAAATAACAATACCATAGTCTGGATTATTTTTGATAATCCTCTTTCAGAATTGTTCAAATAGTTATTTTATAATACTGAATATATACACATTTACAGAAATATTACTTAATTGTGCCATATCTCATTTTTTAAAAATTAAAAACAATATATAATCCACAAAATGAACACCCCCCCCCATTCCAAAAATGACTGATTTTAACCGGTTCTCCCAAATTAAATCCACTTATAAATGACTAAATTTAAAACTATGGAGACTAAATATGAAGATTACACCACAGGTTATACAAACAAACAAACAAGCAAACAAAACAAAACCAAAGTACCTGTTCTCTTACAACAGTATCTAAATGTTTTCTTCTTTCCTATCTGAGTGATTGAATTGTGGTGCATAAGCAACAACAATAAACACACAAAAAAAGCCAAATATTCTTTTAAAATCATGTATCATAGCCATGGATTGATCCCACAAAGAAAAAAGAAGCAAACAATAAAATAGACTCTTAAATGTAGAGAACAAACTGATGGTTACTAGAGGGTCGCTTGGTGGGGGCGGGGGTGGTGAGTGAAAAAGTTTTAGGGACTAAGAGTAAACTTACCATAATGAGCACAGAGTAATGTACAGACTTGTTGAATCATTATATAATACACCTGAAATTGATAAAATATTGTATGTCAATTATACTTGAATTTTTAAATTCAAGGGAAGAAAAAACTTTTAGTTCTGCTTCAATTAATCTACAAATCTTTGTTGGCTTAATTACTCCAGAAAAGTAGTATTTAGATTGTAATATGTTGGCAAAGATATGGGTTTGAGAAAAGACTTAAAAATGTCTCTCTTTTAAAAGAAAAGCTTCCAATATTTTAAAAAAGGTTTTAAGCCCTAAAAATACAAAAATGTTGAAATTTATCTTTCTTGTCAGAAATGTTGTAATTTAACTTTCTTGTCTGTTTCCAATTCACTCATTATACATGCTACATATGTCATTATATATGGTAGTGGAATATGCAAAAGTGATTTTTTTTTTTTTTTTTTTTTAGTGCTCTACCCTAAACAAAGGAATTGGTGAAGGCATTTATAGTCTTCAGATTTCATTTCCATGTATCAATCTCCAATTACAGGCTGTCTACATCAGAGGACTTGAATTTGCTGTCTGCTCTATTGCTCTTAAACTTTTTTTTTTATCTTTATAAGGAAAGGCACTAGGAGATTCCTAAAGATCCTTTTTTCTTTGCCACTATCCCTAGGCAAGAAGGAGGAATTAGCCTTGTAACCAGATCTTTTTAGTCTCTGTATTTAATTTTAAGCAAGAAACCAGACGACAAAAGGTGTAAGGCTGACAGAGAACAGCAGAGGGCAGTATTTACTCATAGCTGAATCATGTCAGGTCTCAAAAGTTTTAAATTTGGTAGGGTCACTGTGACAGAAATGTATGACATATGCCCTATATTTGCATTCCTTGGCTTAAATTTGTATTTTCTGAATGGTTTCCTTTAAAGGGGAAATAATACTCACCTGATTCCCAGTAACTTTTTTTTTTCTTTAGTGAAGCAATGTATGCCACCACAAAAATTAGGTACAGTAAATAACAGAATTAACGCGAGTGCAGTACGTGGCATGTGGACATTTAAAATTTTTTAATTTCGTTTTATTTATTTCTATTTTTCTCATATCTATCCTTACCCCAGACCAAAGAGAGAGAGAGAGAGAGAGAGAGAGAGAGAGAGAGAATGGAAGAAAAAAGAAAAAGAAAAAAGAAAGAAAGAGAAAAAAACACAACTTCATCAGGATTCCTTTGGCTGCAATATGTCAAGGGGGAAGTACTCCAACAGAGATCAAAATTCCAAACTTTGCGACAGGAAAAGATCTCCATCTTTCCAAAGGCCTATCATTGTTATTGTTGAAACTGTAAGGTTAGCTACTGGCACCTGGGATCCATTTGGGAAGGGTAACAAAACAAACACTGAGTTCCCTTGGCTTTTCCTATAGGAAGTCCAAAGTGGGATTGGTACTGAGGCCTTGGTGCCCCTCGTCACCTGGAAGGGCGGGGAAGAGGCAAATGGGTGCAAGTTCAGAGTCTGGCTCGCTCTGGGCTTCAAGGAACTCATTCTGTAGACAGAGGAAGAACGAGGGTGATTTCGTTTGGATTCTGTCGGGTCGCATTGTACAGCAGCTCTCTCCCTCTCCTCCCACCGAAAGAGAGGAGGCAGGAAATGGTTAAAGCAAATCTGCACTGTGCATTCCCAGACAGGCTTTGCTTAATCCTTCCTCCCCGCTCTAACAGACCCTCACCCCCCCGCCTTTCTTTTATTTCTCTCGACCCCCTTACCCCTGCGTTATTACTAGCATAACAACCTAACGGTCTTCCTTCAGACCCCGCCACTAAAGTTATTTATCTGCAAACCTGACCCCACCTCCATCTATCCTGCGGCAGCTTTTTGCTGTTCTTGCTCTGACGCCGGCCAAGCTTTGACCAAAAAGAAAAAAAAAAAAAAAAAAAAGAAAGAAAGAAAAAAAAGAAAAAAAGAAAAAAAAAATCATCCCCCTTCTCAGCGCCTCCGACTCGCCGGGCTCCCACACCCGACCGCCTCCAGTCCTCCGGGAGGCTGGAGTGATTAGCATCCCGAGAAGCCAGTCGGAGGCCCAAGGAGCCGGAGAGCGCTCGCGGTAGGAGCGCCAGGCGGGCCTGCCTCAGCTCCGGCCCAATGGGGCTGGGGAGAGGGAGGGGCAGTAGGTGACAGGACCGGGAGCTAGGGGGAGTCCGGGCGAACTAAAGTGCGGGGATCAATGAGCGGCGAGCAAAGTTTCTGAGTCCTGCTCCAGCTCGCGTTCTTCCCTCCCCCTCTGTTTGTGTTTCAGCGACGGCCGCTGTGTGTGCGTGCGTGTGTGTGTGTGTGTGCGCGCAGCGGGGAAGAGGCGGGGAGTGTGAGGGACCCGCCGGAGGCTGAGAGCGGCTCGCTGAGCTCCGGCTCCACAGCGGTACAGCCTTCATCCCGGGCAGGCGAGAAGGAGAGCGCTGACAGGCGCCGTCCGGAGCTGCCGCGGGCGCCGCCACAGCCCCGCGCCGACTTCCCCCGCCTCCACCGCCAGCGGTGAAGGAGAAAGGGGGGAGCAACCGCCCCCCGCCCCAAACAAAAAGGCTTGTGGATTACAAAGTGAAACTGACACGGGACAATAAAGGCAAAGATAACGGGGGCAGGGGCGAGGCGCGCTGGAGTGGGCTTCTGCCGGGGGCCGCCGGAGAACGACCCCCCTGGCATGGTGAGGGGAGGGGACTCGGGCATCGCGCGCCGTTCCTGAGCGACCCCTGCGAGGCCGAGAAGAAAGGGGGACGGACCTGCACTCGATTTGGATGTACAAATAATGAGACTACAGGCACCTCGGCAGAGGTAAAACACCAAAACCAAAACAAAAATGCTGAAGAGCCCTGGATGGTGCCTGCGTGCGACCACCAGCTCGAAGCCGCAGCAGGGGCGGCGGCGGCGGCGGCTGGAGGAGAAGGGACGAAGCTGAGCGCTCCTGGGTACCGGAGCCCTACCTCCAACGCGAGCGCCTGGAACGCAATCGCTAGCGGCCAGCGCGCAGACGCCGGCGGCCGGGCCTCAGCGGCCACTTCTGCAGCGGTGTCGAAGGGGCCTCGCAGCCTTGTTATTGAGGAGTGAGAACTCGAGGAGATCGCTGGTCTCCAGCTTTTGGGAAAGGAATTCTATAATCTCCCGGGTCCCCACCGCCCCCTCCCCCGTGCGCAATTGTTCTTGCCACACATCTCTGCCGAGGTTCGTTCTTCCCTCTTCAGTTCCTTCGCGGTGGGTAAGTTCTAAAGTTTCCGGAGACAATTGTTTGCAATGATTCCTCATATACCTTAAATACAGGCAACCGCTCCCAATCCACACCCACCCAGGCGAAAACGCTCAGACTCTGGATTCAAAAAAACAAAGTGAAGGGGGAAAATGTAGGAGGTTGGAGAAACTTTTCTGGGAATTCATCAGCGCACAGGAGTGTCCCGCGGAATCCCTTGCGGCTTTTCGCCCGGGCATCTCTCTCGTACTTGTAAGTCCAAATGGCTACCTGGAGCCTTTCTCTGACGCGATTTGCTTCTGCTGGGCTGGAGGTTCTTTGAAATAGCAGAGCTCTGAGGGCCGTCGGCTGCACTTTTTTGCTGGGGCTACTTAATCCCTGCTGTTACTCTTTTTGCTTCACTCTTCCTTCTTTTTATCACACCGTTCCGGGAGCCAGGACCATGGACTTAGCAGACAGGGCGCCTGGACGCCCATGGCTCCAGCTGCCCCCTCTATCAGTATTTCAGCTCCTCCGAGTCTTTTGGCTGCTATCACAGCTCCCCGGGCCGGCCCAGGTCAGCGGGGCCGAGCAGCGCCAGGTGTTCCAAGTGCTGGAGGAGCAACCTCCCGGCACGCTGGTGGGCACCATCCAGACGCGCCCCGGCTTCACCTACCGGCTCAGCGAAAGCCACGCCCTGTTTGCCATAAACAGCAGCACCGGGGCTCTCTACACCACCGCCACCATCGACCGCGAGAGCTTGCCCAGCGACGTGATCAACCTAGTGGTCCTTTCCAGCTCTCCCACCTACCCCACCGAAGTGCGAGTGCTTGTGCGGGACCTCAATGACAACGCCCCCGTCTTCCCCGATCCCTCCATCGTGGTCACTTTCAAGGAGGACAGTAGCAGCGGGCGCCAAGTCATCTTGGATACGGCCACCGACTCGGACATCGGCTCCAATGGTGTGGACCATCGCTCTTACCGCATCATCCAGGGTAACGAGGCGGGTCGCTTCCGCCTGGATATCACCCTGAACCCGAGCGGCGAGGGTGCGTTTCTGCATCTGGTGTCCAAGGGCGGGCTGGACCGCGAGGTCACACCGCAGTACCAACTATTGGTGGAAGTGGAGGACAAGGGTGAGCCGAAGCGGCGGGGCTACCTGCAGGTAAACGTGACTGTGCAAGACATAAATGACAACCCCCCAGTTTTTGGCAGTTCCCACTACCAGGCGGGGGTGCCTGAGGACGCAGCGGTGGGCTCCAGCGTCCTCCAGGTGGCGGCGGCGGACGCGGACGAGGGCACCAATGCGGACATCCGCTATAGACTGCAGGACGAGGGGACTCCCTTCCAAATGGACCCAGAAACGGGGCTTATCACCGTGCGGGAGCCCCTGGACTTCGAGGCCAGGCGTCAGTACTCGCTTACCGTGCAGGCTATGGACCGAGGCGTGCCTTCCCTCACTGGGCGTGCCGAGGCGCTCATTCAGCTTCTAGATGTCAACGACAATGACCCCGTGGTGAAATTCCGCTACTTCCCGGCCACCTCGCGCTATGCCTCTGTAGATGAGAACGCTCAAGTGGGCACTGTGGTGGCTCTGCTCACTGTGACGGACGCAGACTCACCCGCGGCCAACGGGAATATTTCTGTGCAGATTCTAGGGGGCAATGAGCAGCGCCACTTTGAGGTGCAGAGCAGCAAAGTGCCGAACCTGAGCCTCATCAAAGTGGCCAGCGCCCTAGACCGCGAGCGCATCCCTTCTTACAACCTCACAGTTTCGGTCTCTGATAACTACGGGGCGCCCCCTGGCGCAGCGGTCCAGGCGCGTTCTTCTGTGGCAAGCCTGGTGATTTTCGTAAATGACATCAATGACCACCCTCCTGTCTTTGCACAGCAAGTGTACAGAGTGAACCTGAGCGAGGAGGCGCCCCCGGGAAGCTATGTGAGTGGGGTGTCTGCCACTGATGGCGACTCTGGTCTCAATGCTAATCTGCGTTACAGCATCGTCTCTGGCAATGGACTAGGTTGGTTCCACATCAGTGAACATAGCGGCCTGGTGACCACTGGAGTTGCCGGGGGCTTAGACCGTGAACTGGCTTCTCAGATCGTATTGAACATCAGTGCTCGGGACCAGGGGGTTCACCCCAAGTTTTCCTATGCCCAGCTTGTAGTGACTCTCCTGGATGTGAATGATGAAAAGCCAGTATTTAGCCAGCCAGAAGGGTATGATGTGTCTGTGGTTGAGAATGCCCCAACAGGGACAGAACTACTGGTGCTTAGGGCAACTGATAGAGACCTGGGTGACAATGGGACAGTGCGCTTCTCCCTGCAAGAGGCCGAGACTGACCAGAGATCCTTCCGGCTGGATCCTGTGTCTGGAAGGTTGAGTACTATCGCCTCCTTGGACAGAGAGGAGCAAGCTTTCCATTCCCTGTTGGTTCTGGCCACAGATCTGGGCTCCCCTCCCCAGTCATCAATGGTTCGCATAAATGTGAGCCTCCTGGATGTGAATGACAACAGTCCTGTGTTTTACCCAATCCAATACTTTGCTCATATTCAGGAGAATGAGCCTGGAGGAAGTTACATCACGACAGTATCTGCCACTGACCCAGACTTGGGTCTCAATGGAACTATCAAATACAGTATATCCGCTGGGGACAGGTCTCGGTTTCAAGTCAATGCTCAAAGTGGGGTTATTTCTACCAGGATGGCCCTAGACAGAGAAGAAAAAACAGCCTACCAGTTGCAAATAGTGGCTACTGATGGTGGCAATTTACAGTCTCCCAACCAGGCAATAGTAACCATCACTGTACTGGACACTCAAGACAACCCACCTGTATTCAGCCAGGCTGCCTACAGCTTCGTGGTCTTTGAGAATGTGGCTCTGGGATATCATGTGGGTAGTGTGTCTGCATCCACCATGGATCTCAATTCCAACATCAGTTATCTCATTACTACTGGGGACCAGAAAGGTATGTTTGCTATCAACCAGGTCACTGGTCATCTTACCACAGCGAGTGTGATTGACAGAGAAGAGCAATCCTTTTATCAGCTGAAAGTAGTGGCCAGTGGGGGCACAGTGACTGGAGACACTATGGTTAACATAACTGTTAAGGATTTGAATGACAACTCTCCCCATTTCCTTCAGGCTGTAGAGAGCGTAAACGTGGTGGAGAATTGGCAGGCTGGTCACAGCATTTTCCAAGCCAAAGCTGTGGACCCTGATGAAGGTGTCAATGGCATGGTACTCTATAGCCTGAAGCAAAACCCCAAGAACCTGTTTACTATCGATGAAAAGAATGGTAATATTAGTTTGCTAGGACCCCTGGATGTTCATGCTGGTTCCTACCAAATAGAGATTTTGGCATCTGATATGGGTGTCCCACAGCTCTCCTCTAGTTTCATCTTAACAGTTTATGTCCATGATGTAAATGACAACCCACCAGTGTTTGATCAACTTTCTTATGAGGTCACCCTTTCCGAGTCAGAACCCGTGAATTCTCGATTCTTTAAAGTGCAAGCTTTTGATAAGGATTCAGGAGCAAATGGTGAAATTGCATACAGCATTGCTGAAGGAAATACAGGGGATGCTTTTGGCATATTCCCAGATGGTCAATTGTATATAAAAAGTGAACTGGACCGTGAACTTCAAGACAGATATGTTTTACTGGTTGTTGCTTCTGACAGAGCAGTGGAACCCCTTAGTGCTACTGTGAATGTTACTGTAATTTTAGAAGATGTAAATGATAACAGGCCTCTTTTTAACAGTACCAATTACACGTTTTATTTTGAAGAAGAGCAGAAAGCTGGGTCATTGGTGGGCAAAGTAAATGCTATAGATAAAGACTTTGGGCCAAATGGAGAAGTAAGGTATTCCTTTGAAATGGTGCAGCCAGATTTTGAGTTGCATGCTGTTAGTGGGGAAATTACAAATACTCGTCAGTTTGACAGGGAGTCTCTTATGAGACAGAGAGGGACTGCAGTGTTTAGCTTTACAGTCATTGCAACAGATCAGGGGCTCCCTCAGCCTCTCAAGGATCAGGCCACAGTGCATGTTTACATGAAGGACATAAATGATAATGCTCCCAAATTTTTAAAAGACTTTTACCAAGCCACCATATCAGAGTCAGCAGCCAACCTGACACAAGTTTTAAGAGTATCTGCCTCAGATGTTGATGAAGGTAATAACGGACTTATTCATTATTCTGTAATGAAAGGAAATGAAGAAAGACAGTTTGCTATAGATAGTACCTCTGGTCAGGTGACTCTAGTGGGCAATTTAGACTATGAAGCAACACCTGCCTATTCCCTTGTAATTCAAGCAGTGGATTCAGGTGCAGTCTCCCTCAACTCCACCTGTACCTTAAATATTGATATTTTAGATGAAAATGACAATACCCCTTCTTTCCCTAAATCAACACTGTTTGTTGATGTTTTGGAAAACATGAGAATTGGTGAACTCGTGTCCTCTGTTACTGCAACCGATTCAGATTCAGGTGACAATGCTGATTTACATTATAGTATCACTGGAACTAATAACCATGGAACTTTCAGCATCAGCCCAAACACTGGGAGTATTTTCCTTGCCAAAAAGTTGGACTTTGAGACACAGTCTTTGTACAAATTAAATATAACAGCAAAAGACCAAGGAAGGCCTCCTCGTTCATCTACAATGTCAGTGGTTATACATGTGAGGGACTTTAATGACAATCCTCCTAGCTTTCCTCCTGGGGATATTTTCAAGTCCATTGTCGAGAACATTCCCATTGGAACGTCTGTCATTTCAGTGACTGCACATGACCCTGATGCAGATATTAATGGGCAACTCTCCTATACAATCATTCAACAGATGCCCAGGGGCAACCACTTTGGCATAGATGAAGTCAAAGGCACTATATATACTAATGCTGAAATAGATCGGGAATTTGCCAATCTCTTTGAGTTAACCGTAAAAGCCAATGATCAAGCTGTGCCTATAGAAACGAGACGCTATGCTTTGAAAAATGTGACCATCTTGGTCACAGACCTCAATGACAACGTTCCAATGTTTATATCACAAAATGCCCTTGCTGCAGACCCTTCAGCTGTGATTGGTTCTGTTCTGACAACGATAATGGCTGCAGACCCAGACGAAGGGGCAAACGGAGAAGTGGAGTACGAGATCATCAATGGGGACACCGACACCTTCATTGTGGATCGTTATAGTGGAGACCTGAGAGTGGCTTCAGCACTCGTGCCTTCTCAGCTGATCTATAACCTCATAGTTTCAGCAACAGACCTTGGCCCTGAAAGGAGGAAATCAACCACTGAACTGACCATCATTCTTCAGGGCCTTGATGGACCTGTTTTTACTCAACCCAAATATATAACTATTTTGAAGGAAGGTGAACCCATTGGTACCAACGTAATATCCATAGAAGCAGCTAGCCCTAGAGGATCTGAAGCCCCAGTGGAGTATTATATTGTTTCAGTTCGTTGTGAAGAAAAAACAGTTGGACGCCTCTTTACTATTGGACGACAGACTGGCATAATTCAGACTGCAGCCATTCTGGACCGGGAGCAAGGAGCATGTCTTTACCTCGTGGATGTTTATGCCATAGAAAAATCAACCGCTTTTCCCAGAACCCAGAGAGCAGAGGTAATGATTTTGTAGTCATTTATGAATTATTTGTTGATGTGCCTTTTAGAAAGATTGTTCTCTCATATTTACTTTCTATAATGATTTACCTTCATTGTTTCTATTACTGACAGGGCCATATAAAATGTTCTGTCACAAAGAGAACAAGAATCACATAAAATTGAGCTTTCATCCTGGTCAAAACCAAACAACAAACAGCTTATATGCTTTACCTCCTAGCAATCATATGTATAAGGCCAGGGAGAAATCTAGCCATTTCAGAAGTGGAAAAAAAACAAACAAACAATGCTGAAACAGTACACTAACTAGACACCTCTCAGTAAGGAAGTCTGCTAGAGAATGGGCAATTTCAGACTAAATTTCTGTTCCAAAACCAAAAACTCTGGTAGAAATCAGCATTAGAGCAAAGCTTTCTGGGAGGAGTGGCAAGACAGTACCGACTGGCAGTTTACATCAGGATAGTATTAACTTTCACATCCTCAGCAGTCTTGGCAGTTTCTTTATAGACAGTGACTAATTTTAATGTGCTGAGCCAAGTTTGGGGAGATTCCTGATTTCATCTGCTTTCACATTTGAGGCACCATCTTCTGACTTAGGGTAATCCTTTCTCTTCCCTCTCGAAGGAAAGCATGTAATGTGCTATGAATTATCAGAGATTAGAGGGTGCTTCTTGATGCAAATCTGTGGTCAGTGCTAGGGTACAGGCACATGTTGCTCTGTCTGCTGATGGGTTAGAGATTAGGGTTTCTAGCATATGCCTAAAACATTCCAAGCCTGGCCTTCCCTGGGCTGTACTTCCCTGGGCTACTACCTCTGTGTTGCATTTTCATTGAACTGCTTCCAGTGTTGTTTTGATAATCAACTAGAAATCACACAGTTAGACTCTGGAAAGCTATTGTTCTCTGTTTTCTGAGTTCCTTTCTCCCTCCTCCTCCCCTCAAAGACATTCTAGTGTCACTCAGCCAAAAACACAAAATATCAAATGTCATTTGGGATACTTGGCAGTAACCCAGACACAATATACTAGTGAGATTGAGACTTACGTATTTGTTTTCTTGCTTTCTTTATTTTGGGTGGGGGGGCGGTGGAGGGTGAGCAGTTTTCTTCATTTAAAATATTCACTTATTATTATTATTACCCTTTTGAATCCTTGTGATTTTTTTTTCATAATAGCTAGCTGTATCTATTCTTCAGATAGAGCAGCATATTCATGGCCTAGAGGATATTAGAGATATAATTAGAGATATAATTCTTAATAGAGATACAATTCTTAGCGATATAATGCTAACTGGAATTCAGTTTTATTTTATATACATAGCCCTGAAGGGACTTGTAACCCAAATGTCCTCTTTTCCTAATTAGAATTTTAAAGATCTTAACATGGGTCTTACATGTTGAGCTCTTTGGTTTAACTTGGGCCATGATTTACATACATTTTTATATTTGATATCTGGTTGTCCCTCATGTTAACTGACCCCCTATTTCTACCTTCCTTCTCTGGGATTATTTATTAGATAAAGAGATTTAATTAGTTAGAAAACTGAAATATTTATTAAAGATAGGCAACTAAGTCTTTCTAGACTTGAGATGAATTTGCTAAACAGTGAAACAAATTATGTTATTGGTTGTTGCTAGGTTCAGTGCATTATATTTTATTAGAACAACATGGAGAATGAGAATAAATGCCCACTGGTATCATTAGATTTCTTTTACCTTGCTATTTAATCATTAAATATGCAAAGATTAGTTTGGCTTAAATTTATTAAATAGTGCTGCTGGCTCTGCAATAGGCATGAGGATCAAAAAGTAATAATTGTAAGTCATTTTGCTGGTCATAGGGGATAGTATTCCTGTTACTTTTTAAATATCAAATAACATCAATATAAAAAATTGTTCATATTTACTACACCCTATTTATCTAAAAATCTGGGGATAATTCATTATGGTGATTTTTTGTTAAGAAAACAACAACAATAACAACAAAAAAAAAACAACAAAAAAACTGCCAGGGTATTTTCTGTGAACTAAAGTGCTGAAATTGTAAACCAAGTTTGAGTTTCCAAGCTCCAACCACTCCTATAATTAAAAGCAAATGTGTTTCTCCAAAGAATATTGAAAGCAGTGGTTGGGAGCTAGAATTTCATATTATTATTGGTTGTATCTTTCAAGTATATACAATAAAGTTCTTTTTTCCTTCTGCTCAAACAATTAATTTACTGTGATTGTGCAAAAATAAGTTATATTACCTCTGGTTGTCAGAGGTGATTTTTCAGTTGTTTGTTTTCAAGTACAAACTTTGTTCCAATACTTTTTTGTTGTTGTTGTTGTTGTTACTCATGTGCACTGATAGGGCTCTGGGTTGCTTACCCAGGTTTCTGGCTAGAGTCATAGCTGATCATTCCATGGGCAAGCAGAGGGTCAGTGGGTAAAAGAGAAATGATTTAATCTGCATTCTTTTTCAAGCTCTGACGCACGTGGAGAGAGCAGAGGTCTGTGGCTCTGATCTTGCTCATTCCAGAGATCTTTCCAATTGTATACCTTCACTCACTCTCCTTATCATATCTAAACCTTTGACATGAATAGGAATTCTTCAAGGATGGTTTCTGAGTTGCCTCTGAGTTGCAGACACAAGGTTTATTATAGTTTTGTGTCTTTGTATGCTTGGATGAATCTTGATTATGTTAGAACAGCTAGAGACTGTGGACTCTGAGAAAGAAACTGAGGGTTTTGGAGGGGAGGGAGTAGTGGGTGGTTGGGTGAGCCTGGTGATGGGTATTAAGGAAGGCACGTATTGTATGGAGCACTGGATGTGGTGCATAAACAATGAATCTTGGAACACTAATAAAATAAAATAAAATAACAAAAAAATAAAATGGATAAAAAAAGAACAGCTCATATAAAGTTTGTACCATTTTTCTAGGTTCAAGAAAAAATAGGGATGCAGTTCTTCAAAAGACATTTCTTTTTTAATATGTGTTGTATAGAAACATGCAACTTAGGGACTTGGTTGTACCTCAACAAAGAGGGAGGTTTTGTTTCATTGATCTTTGTTATCTCAAAGTCTAGTATATACCTGTGGTATAGCAGGTGCTCAGTACATGTTTGTTAAATGAGATGGTAGAAGAGTTAAGATCAGAATGTGTTTTCTTTTGTCTCAGGAATAACTCAACAGAGAGAAGCTGAGGGAACAGAAGAAATTAGTTAACTTGATTTTGATCATGAATTGAACTAAGGACATAAAGACATGCCAATTATCTCTGTTGTACAAGTGAATTGAGAACTGTTAGAAAACTCAGAGAGGAAAGAGATACTTAGGTGGGGGGTCTTAGGGTTTAAAGGAAGGACATACTGTATATGTGTCCAGCTCACAGTTCTCAAATTTGTCAGTCTTAATACCCCTGTATGCTCATAGAAATTGTTAAGGACTTCAAAGAGCTTTTGTTTAGGTGTGTCTTCTCTATTAAAATTTGTCATTTTGATCATAAAACTGAGAAAAAAATAAATATTTATTAATTTGTTTAAAAATCATATTAAACACATATTTTTACTTTATTAGAAAACTTTATTTTCCCAAATTTAAAAAGTAATGAAAAGAGACATTATTTTATATCTTCATAAACACCTTTAATAGATGGCTTAAGATAACACAGCTGGATTCTCAAATCTTCTCATTCATTCCATTGCAATAAATTATTTCAGTTAAAGTAGATGAAAAGAATCTATCCTCACTCAGATCTATGAAATTGGGTAAGGGAGATATACTTTGGTATTCTTCTCAGATAACTGCTGATTTTCTTTTTATACTATACCAGAACTCCACAAGTGGCACTTTCTTAAAATTTACTTGGAATGTGGAATTTGAAATCCCATCAGTGAACTTTTTATACTTTGTTACATAAAAGTACATTGATCTATCTTGCCTTTTGAATGGATATTTTTTTAACTATTCATGATTTAGAAATATCAAGAATTGATCATTTGGAAAATATTGTTATAAGGGCTCAGAATCTTATAAAAAACTTTAAATATATATTGACTCTCAACTTCATGGCAATGGTTAGAAGTATTTCAAAATTTGAATTTTTACTCAGAATCTCAAATTTCGTTATCAGTAACATATATTATTGTTTTCCTTCAAGTGTCAGGTGCCCTTTGTTCATTTGATAACAAACAAGTATCTGCCACATACTGAAGTCTAAAAAATATATAGTTTCCCTTTCAGTTGTTCTTTCAAACAAAAACTGTATTCCATAAGGAAAACAACTGGTTTACCTTGCATTTCATTCACATGCATTCTTTTCTTTAAGGCAACTATAGTCCTTAGGTAAAAATTAGTGGTTTAGGTACATTCTACTGTTTGCCACACAAAATATTTAAAAAATTCAGATTTAAGTGCCTAGATTTAATAAATTTAGTAATTTTGCTATTTCTTCAAAAGATTTTCTTCAGTTTTTAAATGAAACTGGCATTTTATTTTTACTGTGAGTACATAGCAGTGAAGAATACAATTACTGCTAGAATACTGGAGAGCTACTGCTTTAATTTGTGCTAAGGCACTAGCAGTTTTACCCATCATGGCTTTTGCACCTCTGGTGTACATGTCAATACAGAGAAAAAGGCAAGTAATGTTGTTCATTCTTATGAAGACAGTGTTGACTTCCCAGGACTCTTTAATGGGTCTCTGGTATGCCTCAAGCCCCATGTTGCACTGAAGAGAATCATTGGTTTAGGTAATGAGATTTTTACATCTCAGTGTAAGAAAAGCCATTAGAAAGAGTCTATTAGAAGTGTGTTTATAATATTAGGTGCACAGACTATGACAGTAACAGAAATGAATTTTAGCAATTGGGTAACAAATTAATTTATTTTCGCAGTGAACACCATCAAGATTTCTAAGAGAAATCAAAAGACATTTATAAGATAAGTGCTAAATACCAAGTTTAGAAATGATTGTCTTCTAGAGGGTTTAGAATCAGAGCTAGTGAACCTTAGATTAAACCTCTCTGTATCTTGTGTATCATCCCTCACAGGCAAAAAATAAGCAACAGAACTCAGTAAATAATAATAATAATAAAAATAAAATAATAATAATTACAATAACATTTATAACATAAATGTTATATATATAACAATAATATTAAATACAATAACATTTATCAACTATTGCTATGTTCAATCATTGAGTTAAGTGCTAAGTTTTTGGAGAGTTTACCCTTTGAGCCTCATAACACTGTTAATATCATTTCCACTTCATAGCTATGGAAACAGCTTCAGAAAAGTTAAATGATTTGCTTAAATTCCGATAGATAGAAAGGAAAATCACACCCAGCCTGCATACGTCCACTATTTATACTCATAACTACTATTCTAGAAAGCCAGGGAAATCTGTGGTTTCAGTTAAGAAAAGGGCCCTTTACTCTGTAGATATGAGTATGTATGCTTTTAATAATCCTGTTTTCAAACCCTTATTTATTGTTAAAAATCTTTGAATTATAACTCCCTTAGTCTGAACTAAGGGAAATGGCTTTTGCTTGCCGCAATCCTGGCCATCAGCAGATGCTGTACATTTTTATGGGTCAGTTAGTGGCGGTAACTGTCCCCAATTGGGACATGTGGAAGTGTTTCTAGAGCAGGAATGAAGGGTCAGAATACAAGAGAGGGGGTTTGGAGACAAGTGAAGAGCCCAGGTATTGGTAATCCCTCTTCTAATCCACAGTACTGTACAATTTGGAAGTAGATGCTGTAATTTATGAAGGTGGAGAATCCATTTTTAGATTAACAGATGGTAAATCTTACTCTCTTAGGGAATATGATAAAGTTGGAGTGGATGGTGAATGAAGATTCTATTAAAGGAGGAAAAGATTTTATTGCTTTTTCTTCTATTGATCTCCAGAGTATTCTTTTTAAAAAGCAACCTGTGATTGTTTTCTGATTTTATTTTGTCTTATTGATATGTTTCCAAATTTATTAAACAAGATATTATGATTCCATTTTCAGGACATGTACAAATGTGTATTACAAACAGCAATATTGTTGGCCAGTTAAGCTTATGCTCCATATTTACGTATGGCTTCAGGATGCTTGATTTGGTCTCCCTGTTTTGGTAATAGATTTCCATGGACATAACTTATTTTCTGATTAATTTATTCTTTTTTTTCCCTTGCTTTTATTAAAACACTAATCATTTTAATTCTTTGTTGTTCCAATAGATTTTGAGGCAACTACTCCAGGATTATTTTGGAAAAGTATATATGTACTTAGCACTTTGTGGAATCAATTCTTCCTTATATTGTTTACAGCTTGCACTTTGTCATCATTACAATGAAAAACTGCCTAGGAACCTCATTAGTTGTGAGGGACTGTTGAATTAGTGACTATAAAGGATTTCACAGGCCTGAAGGTGTGTCCTGTATTCCAAGAATTAATACATCTAAAGTTCAGCTCTTTATAATACCCTTGAAAGTAGGTAGTATTCAAAATTAGGAGCGTGTGAGTGAAACTAGGAAAAGATTAACCAGCAAATAATTTGGGCCAAGATGAATTTTAAAGTACTTTAAAGTAACCTAGATATAAAATGTGGTAATTTTCTGATGTTTTCAGCCTTTAAGCAGTCTGTGACAACAGTGACCAATTTTAGTAGAAGGAGAAGGAGAACGTATAAAGAATGAAGATATGTAAAAGCAATTCTATTAGACAAGTTTTTTTTAAATACACATACACAATATATTATTTATTAACATATATAAGATTATATGTTAGCATATATGCAACCATTATACAAAGACTGTTGGATTTTCTCTGGTGTTAAGATATGAGACAAAATGAGACAATAGATTCATGGAGAAGAAACATAATCTAATTGGCAGAGAACTTATATGTGGTAATCAAGAATTGACTACAGCTCCAGTCTTTTCCAGTTTCCAGACATATATCCATATTTAAGAAGCAATCAGTGAGTAAAAACCAAATTTTAAGGAACATTATGAAACACTGAGGAGGGACACCTGGGTGGCTCAGTCGGTTAAGTGGCTGCCTTTGGCTCAAGTCCTGATTCCAGGGTCCTGGGATCAAGTCCAGAATCAGGCTCCTTGCTCAGCAGGGAAAGCCTGCTTCTCTCTCTGCCTCTGCCTACCACTCTGCCTGCTGTGCTCTCTCACTCTCTGACAAATGAATAAATTAAAAGAAAAGAAAAGAAAAGAAACATTGAGGACATTTTAATGGACATTGACAGACCCTGATGGACAATTGATAGTTGGGAACCATGGTGTTGTTACTGATTATTTAGTTCAGACTATTTGATATTTTTCTGAAATATTTTGTCATTTATAGATATATTTACAATGAATTATGTCAGACAGTGGTAAGTACTGGGTATTATCTTGCCTTCACAATACTCTTGGAGGTATAACAACATCTCATATTTCAACAAATGACAATACTGAGGCTGGTGAAGGTTAAGTTTATGGAGCTGGTTTACAGTGAAAGCAAGGTTTGAACTCAGCAGTCTGAACCCACAGTATGTCTTTTAATCCTCACACAGCACTGACTAACATTTTAAGAATGGTTGATACTTTCTGCAGTCTCATAGGCATGCAAATTTTGCTGGGTAAAAAGTTGTTTTCATATTTTGATACTTCTTCGTACTGGTGACAAGAAATACTGGGTAAATTTTAATTTAGATAATGATCAAGTAGTAGCATTACTTTAGCTCCCTATTAATCTTTATTTAGGTTAGGCTTCAATGAACAGACCTACAATCTGTAAGGTCCTTAAAGTTGAGGTGGGAATATATTTCCATTTTGATTTCTTAAACTTGAGATGGGAATATATTTCCATTCTTCCACTTACTGCCTCATTTATATTCTTCCCTTTACAGCAAAATTTCTTGGAAAAGTTGCATATACCTGCTTTCTTTCTTATTATCTCTTAAATTTGTCTCATCAGACTTAACTTCTGCCACTCCAATGAATGTTACTCTTGCCAAGGCCACCATAATAGCCACGTTTCTACATCCAATGGTCAGTTCTCAGTGCTCATTGAATACTTACTTCTAAGTCATCATACTGTGGATTTTTCATCCTATTTCTTGGAAGAATTTCTTTTCAGCCTCCTTTACCAGTTTTTCTCCATGTCCTTAAATTCTAAATGTTGTAATGTCTATGGAATCCTTGAAAATACTTCTCTTTTCAATGCACACAAATTCTCTTGAGAATCTCAATCTTATGATTTTAAGTAACATATACATTGATGACTCCAAAATTTTGTCTCTACCCTATGTATTTCCCCTAAACCCAGTATTTATATAACCAACTACTTACTCATTATGTTTAATTAGTTTCTTAATAGATATTTTAAATTAACATTTCCAAATTTGAGCTTCTATTATCTTCCCCAGAAAAGATCTATTGCACCCCTAATCATCTCTTTCTCAACTGATGGCAGTTTCAATCTTTAATTGTTCAAGTCAGAAAACTTGGAATCATCTTTGACTCCTTACCATCCTATACACAATCTGATTAGCTAATCCTGGATATCTTAAAAATATATCCAGAAACTAGATAATTTCTCATTGCTTCTACCATTACTATCTTTTTTTTTTTTTTACTTTCTTTTTTTTTTTTTTTAAGATTTTATTTGTTTATTTGACAGGCAGAGATCACAAGGAGGCAGAGAGGCAGGCAGGGAGAGAGAGAGGAAGGGAAGCAGGCTCCCCGCTGAGCAGATGTGGGGCTCGATCCGAGGACCTTAGGATCATAACATGAGCCAAGGGCAGAGGCTTTAACCCACTGAGCCACCCAGGTGCCCCCCCCATTACTATCTTGATCTAAGACACTTTCATTCTTTCCTGAGATCATTGAAGACATTTTCTTATTGATTTCCAGTATCTTTTCCTACTATTTTCTTCCCTTCCTTGTCTGCTTTACCCATACTGGTGTCTTGCTTTTCCCAGGACTTGCTAGGAGCATACCTGCCTTGGGTCCCTTTCTTTCTGGCCCTTCCTTCTGTATAAAATGCTCTTTCCTCTAGATATCTATTCAGATAATTTTATCCCATTCGGATAATTTCCTTCCTTCAAGTATCTCACACTGTAATTGAGAATTAATCTTCCTTTACTAACATCACTGTAGCACCATCTCGTCCTGCCAGATCTCCATTTCTATGCTATAGTTTTTCATATTCCTCTTCCATAGGATTTAGCAGTCTCCTGAACCAGCCTCTTCTTATCTCCCAAATGCTAAATGTTGGAATACCCCTGGAATCAGTTCTTGAAATTCATCCCTTTCTAATCTACACTATTCTTTTGAGGAGCTCAATCAACCACATTAATTTCAAGTATGTATGTATGTATCTATCTATCTATCTACCATCTACAGTAGATGTGTAAGTATGTGTGATATAATTTACTGATCTATAATTTTCATCATGTTTTACCTGTCTTTCTCCCAATAGATCGCCCTATGTGACCAGCTTTTGTCAGTTACTTTTGACTGTTTCCCTCCCATCTCTCCTTACTGCACTTGCTCAGCGGCCACAGTGAGGGTCCCAGGTCCCAGCCTCCAGTGTTCCTGGCTCTGAGTCTTTGTGCTAGTTGTGCCCTCTGCCTGGAGTGCTTGCTTCTTGCTTCCCTCCCATCTTTTCTTGAAGTCACTTTGCCAAGTTCTCCTTCCCTTAACCTTCCTTTTTCTCTTTCCTTCTTTGTGTTTCTACTTAGACTCTGTCATCACCCAACATAACACATATGTTACTTCTTTATTTTGTTTACGATATGTCTTCTCTCTAAAATGTACGTTCCACGAGGGGAAAGGTTTTCATCTGTTTATTACTGCTGTATTCCCAGTACCTACAGTAGGGCTGGCTCAATTCAGACATTCAGTAAATATTTCATAAACTAAGGAATTACTGTTGAATACATTGCAAATAAACTGCTTGATGGCTAGGAACTTAGTCAGAGATGCATGCTGAAGTAAAGGAGACATTTTTCATTTCTCAAGCCAAGCTATGGAGCTTCTTCTGAAATTAGTGAAGCTAGCTAATTGGCAAGGACTGATTTTTCTGAATAAAATGACAGTGGCTGTAAGAGTTGACTGGTGAAGAGCCTTGTAACCCAATATTCAGAAGTCATTAGTGTCTGAGGTACAGTGAGATCACTAAGGCTTATTTTATAGATATGTCAGTGAAGTAGAACATTTTTGAATAGATATCACAATGTAGCTACACTATTACCATGTCTTCTCATTTTCTTGAAACTCATCTAATTTTGCTTCAGAGGGAAAATCTGAACTTATCCATAAGCCATGTTGCTCTTGAGCAAACAAATGAATACATAGACACTTTAAGAAATCAGTACTTTCAATATTAATACATTTAGGTACTGTTATTCTTTTTTTTTTTTTCAAATTTACCATCCCTGATCAACATTTGACATCAGCAATATTAGTAAATTTGATTAATAAAATACAGCAGAGAAAATGTTGCAAAATAATTCATCTTGACTGAGGGTTAGTTAGCAGAATGTATGTTTTTTTGTTTTTTTTTTGTTTTGTTTTTAAGAATGTATGCTCTTGATTTGGAAAAATCTCGATTCAAATGTTGTCACAGATACTCTCATCTTCCTCATCTGTAAAATCTAAATGACAATACTAATATCACAGATTATTGCAAAGAGGGGTGGAAGATTATTGCAAGGAGGGGTGGAAGAGGGGTGAAGTTTATAAGTTTCCTCCTCTTTTCTCCAAAGTACAGATATTCAGACTTTTAACATTAAGAAAAAATACTTTTATTTCTAAAGCGTTTTGGGGTGCTCCCCTTCTTTTTTCTTGATTTCCCTAACAAGTCTGTAAGGAGGTAATTCAGACGTTCTCTCCATTAAGGAAAAGGCAGAGAATTTCATGATTTGTGTGTGGTCATAAATCTACACTACATCTGGGTTTTTCTAACTTTGGTCAAACATGCTTGACATTAAGCCACACTGTCCAGTCTGTGGTTAAATTAATGTTATTTGCCCATCCACCATCTTATTGTTGTTGACATAATTCAATAATAGTTATATTCCCTTAAGTGAAGTAATTTATTAATCCAGAAACTTTGTTGAGAAGCTTAGTTGCTTAAGAAACATTAAAATATGAGATTGTTCATTGTCCATTTCGTTTTTGAAGCCTTTGATTTAGATGGAGAATGTTCATCTCTCCATTTTTCAGTGATGGTAGTGAAATATCAAGTACCATGAAATTGTGTGTTTATTTGTGAATCTATTTTGAAAATAATTATTTTAATCAGCTACCTAAAGCAGTCCTCTTAACTGAAGTCAAATTATCTTCATCAAATGAAGGTTAAACTATCTTTTATTCAAAACTATTTTGATTATTATGAGACATATAAATTCTGGTAACTTCCTAAGTGAGAGTTTTATAATTCATAGTTAAAACGTTTCCCTGAAAATAAAAATATTTTGCTACTTACTGAAAATTTCAAAATAAGCACATGCCCAGAGATAAAGGGCTTCCCTCTTGGTTGGTGCAATATTCTATTACATATAACTCTATGGTCAAAATAATTACAGTTTATATTTATGTGTACCTCCCTTTTACTCTACAATAGATTTGAAGCAGTTTGCAATAAAAGAAAAAAAATAATTTAATAAATCTCTTATTTATGTATGTGTATATATTTTTTTCTAAAACTAGGGACCTAAGAGGAATTTGTCTCACATATGCTCAAAAAGAAATCTTTTTTAAGAGATGATTTTTTTTTTAAATGGTACCCTCACTAGTACAATGACAGATTTTCAACATCTTTTTATTGTGATATCTATTACTGTGGGTTTATGGCAAATTGTAATAAAAGTGTGATTCTGACAAATTATTTATTTATGTATCAGAAGAGAGTCCCCATTGGTAAAGCACTTATGTTTGGTCTTATTTCATGTGGTGAGTTAATATTTTATAGCCATACAAAGAACATTCCTGTTGGGGTTTTCACATTAACATATCTGTAGCACATCACAGGGAAAACCTGACTTACAAGAGTTTTCAGTACAATTTTAACTAAATTTATGAGGAGACTGGTAGTTTTAAAGGCAAAATTGGTTAATTTAAGGCAATCATTTAAACACTGGGCACAGATATAGCAATCTGTTTCTTGGATTGTGTCTGTTTCTTAGAAACAGATTCAGAGTTACTAAATGTTACTTGAATTGACTGTATTGCTTTATTGTAGCAGTTTCCCTCAGCAATAGCCACATGTCCTTTACTTGCTACAGAAAGTTAATTCATCCTCTGTCTTCTAAGATGGTATATTAAATTCTCCACTAAGAATATTAAAATACTAATTCATGTGTACAACTAAGTGGGACAGAACTGCTCATATTACAATGCTAACTGAATATTTTATTATTTTGCATAATAAAATAGGGAAAGTTATTTGTTTATCCACTGAGGTTGTAATTGGTTACAAGTAAATAATGAGTCTTTAGTATTTGAAGACCAGAGCCTGGCAGATTTAGTACACCACTTGACCTCTGACTTTCTAGAAAATGAAGAAAGTGGGAGCAAAATTCTTCTTTATAGGACAAGACGATTTGGGATGGGAGAGACAACACAAGGTTGCCAAAAATTTGGGTCAAACTGAACACAGATGTCTGTGGCTGATAGAGGTGTCTAGTATTGTATCTTCTTTTCAGCATGTTTCTTTGTGTCACTGCATTTATACTGAGATGAAGAATATTTTGTTGCTCAGCAACCAAGGGAAAATACATTCAGAGAATCTGTTTTTGTTAAAAAAGAAAACAAACAACAACAACAAAAAAGGTTGTAGTAGATATTAGAGAGTGGAAGATTGGGCAGTATTTCTAGGAGATTCTTCTGGAGGGAAGTTTTTGTTACACATGTCTGAAATTAAATATATCACTCTGTACATTTTACTTCTTAGCTTGTCTCTACATTCTACCTCAAATACTATTTGGAAACAATGGCCTAAATAAATACTTATATTAGTCAATAGTATAAGTTATAATGCACAAGGTAAACATTTGAAGAAGTAAAACTACACTTAAATTTCACTTTCATAACTTCAATTTTTCTATTTTATTTTCAAACTTTGATTAAGGGACTTAATGTGTATTTCACTTTCTGAAGGAGTTTTATGTTGTTTTTAATAATTGAGTGCAGTTGTGCATGCATGGTTAAACACTAAAATAAACATAAATTTGGGAGTCAGAATAATTATGTTCAAGTCTTGGTTTTATCCTTTAGTGCTATGTGACCTTGAGGCAGAGGCTAAACTTCTCTGAGCCACAGTGCCTTCATCTGTTAAAGGCAGGGAATTCTAACCACTTACGTTATTAAGGGTTGTGACAAAAATGTCCAGTACACATAGCAGTGCAGATTTTCCTGAAAGACTGTTTGGTTTACTTTTATTGATGCTACATTCAGTTACTCCTTGTGTGGTCCAGAAGGCAATGATTAAAAAAAAAAAAAAAAAAAAAAGATAAACAGCTACTGGTATGTAAATAGCTACTGTTTATTCAGGAATTAGGATGACATTTCTAATGCTACCAAGCAGAAAGGAAACAAAACTAAACTTCTAAGTTCTATTTCCTAGTTTTAGGAACATTAATAAAGACGCCTATTAAAAATTACCTCTGTGGTAATTATTTCTTAAGAATATAACAGGTTGAAAAGTAATTTTTAAGTGGTGGTGGATATTGAGCTGAAAGACATAACTAAGGAAAGAAAGATTTTTTTTTTAAAGATTTTATTTATTTATTTGTCAGAGAGAAAGCGAGCAAGAGAGCACAGGCAGACAGAGTGGCAGGCAGAGTCAGAGGGAGAAGCAGGCTCCCTGCGGAGCAAGGAGCCCAATGTGGGACTCGATCCCAGGACGCTGGGATCATGACCTGAACTGAAGGCAGATGCTTAACCAACTGAGCCACCCAGGCATCCCAGGAAAGAAAGATTGTTAAGTAAGATAGGGGAGTGATATAGTTTTCAAAATATCATGTTTGCCCATGATTTAGGTAAATTGCAGCATTCTTTTAAAAATTTAAATATAATACAAAGCCAGATAAGCATTATCTAATTTATATACTATGTTCTGATAAAAGTATCAAATATTAAAGTCATTTTTCTCAATATTTGGAGCTTTTCCAAGCAGCTCTGCAAGACAGATTTCACAAAAGAGAACACTGATGCTTTCATACCTATTTCACAGAGCTGCTTTGAGAAATAAAACAAATAAATGTACACAGCATATTTCCCCCAAATATGTATTAGGTCACCTTTTTCATCTCCACAGATGGTAATTTTGTCTTTGAGTAGCTAAGATATCAATATAACATTGAGGACTGCATGAATGGAACCTCGTCTTTTCATTCCTTCCTTTAAATGAGAGCAAGTTTGAGAGCTTTCTTGCAGTTTTTCCCATTAGAGAATTCAACCTACTTAGGATTTCTAGTTTTCTTCTAAGATGGAGTATGGGCATAGAAACAGAAGAGATATGGATCTTTTTCCTGGCCATTTGTCCTGATGTATATGTCCACCTTGCTAAATCTTTTTCTGCACATTGTCACTTAGGCAATAACCAAGGACCTCTAAATTAGGACATTGTTCTTCTTTTTTTTTTAAGTTTTTATTTAAATTCCACTTACATGACATACAGCGTAACATTAGCTTCACTTGTACAATATAGTGACTCAACACTCAACACTGTTACCTGGTGATCATCACAACAAGTGCCCTCCTTAATCCCCAATCCCTATTTCACCGTTCCCCTGCCCCCCGCTCCTTTGTTGTAACCATCAATCTGTTCTCTGTATTTAAGAGTCTGTTTCTTGATTAGGACCTTGTTCTTATTTTTCACTGTAAACAATTTATTTGCCTTTGTATTGCCTTGTTATTCTTAACTTTCATTCCAGTGTTCAATATGCCGGACATCCTGTTCAGTACAGGAGATTCAAATTTGCATTTTCCAGATGCGTGCTTTTAAGAGACAACAGTGTAATAGGTAGACAAACATCACATAAAGAAAATGTAGAAAACTGCTATGATGAAAAAAAAAAGTCTTACTATTAATTGTACTAACTTGTTCCATGCAATTGAGATTATTTATCCTACTTAACCATTCAATTTCTGTACTTCATAAGGGGTTGTCTGCATATTTTAAGCTATTTGAAGTAAAATTATTTTCATGTCCATGCTCTGAGAAAACATCTGTGAAACAATACCTACCTTTGTTATTTTCTCATTTAAAAAAAAATTTTGATATAACACTACTGAACTAAATGGAGTTTGAGTTAACATAAGCCCACCATTGGGCTCCACCCAGAGATCCTGTAGTGTTCCTGGTCTCTGGCTACTTCTCAGTCCTAATGTGTGTCCCCTTCCTCACAGTTTGGACAAGGGCCCATTCTGTGCTGCTACCATCTCTGACCTTAAGAACTACCTTTGCTCTAAGATGCCTCTGCACATGTTTATATTTGATGACATATTTTCTTAGGAATTATATTTAATCATCTGTCTTCCACATTATTTCCATCTCTGGTAATGGTTATTAAACAATAGCAACATGTTTATTAACTAATAATTATTGAACAATAATAGCAACTACTTCCTAAAACAATGTGAATTATTTATTAAGAACAGATGGCAATTCATTCTTTTTAATTCAAACCTCAAAATAATTCTGTGAAATAGATGCTGTTACTATCATTTTACAGATGAGAAAACTCAGGCTTAGGAAGGACAAATTTACTCATTCGAGCCATACAATTAGAAAGACAGAGAGCAGAGATTGGAACCCAGGCATTAACTCCAAAACTCATCCCTGCCAATATGCAATTCAGCTGAAGTTGCTGACCAAGATATCAGTTTGGGAACTTAAAAAAAAGTTTGGGAACTTAAATATCTATCTATCTATCTATCTATCTATCTATCATCTATATGTGTGTGTATCTGTGTCTGTGTGTGTGTATATATAATAGCATGAATGCTTTTTAAGGTATCACTTTTGTCTTTTTGGAATAAGTCAGATTTTAAAAATGTAGATGCAGGATTTTAAGCAAATAAATCTGGAAAATATTTTTTAAAATATCGCTGGTATCACTGGATACAGGAATATATAAAAATATTATTTCCTTCATCATTTTTTGAGAAATTTTATTGTTTCTATTTGGAAATACTCAACTGAAGCAAAATTTAAACTTTTAAAAATATTTTAATTTTTGTAACTACTAAAAGTAGTTTGATTAGTTCTCAAAACTTAATGCACATAAGAATCTCTTATATGGACAATTATTTGAAATGCAGACTGTTTTTCAGAAGATTCAAGAAAGATCCTTGGAACCTGTCTTTTTTTCCCCCCTCAGTCCTGCAAGTGATTCTGATGCAAATGGTCACAGAACTCATTGTAAGACGCCATTATTCTTTACTAGATTAGGTTTTACACAAGCAATTAATCACACTTTTGCAAATTTGGAAAACTCTTCTCTGAACCAGCAGTGGTAGTATTATTGTAGGATCAACACAGGAGCATGGGTGTATAGATATATTTTCTAATTTGATATCTATTGAAAAATAGTATAACAATATGACAACAGTTGACAAGATATAGCAAGTATGTATAACAACTAGTGAAATAAGATAATGTAAACTGAAATAAAAATCTACACTCTCCTATTTATTGATTAATTAAGCCCGTGTAAATGTGTTATAAATAGCTACATGACTTTCAGTATTCCCTTACTGTCTTCTCAGAAATTACTTTTAATAATATAGCTTTTATCTATCTATCTACCTACCTTTGAATTTGTTATACAGTTAGAAAGAAGATGAGAACAATAGATTTTGTTAGAATATGTCAAATTTTAAGTGGTTAAAACTTCTTAGGAAAACAATATTTCACAAAGATACACAAGGAAAACAACAATGTGGAAGAACTATGTAATATTCATGTGTCCATAGAGCCATTCCTAGGACAGTATATTTAAAAGGAACTGAAGTAAAGATCTTTTGCTGAGAACAGAATGTATGAAGTGTATTTAAAAGTACATCAGGTGGCCTGAGGTGGTAGATATATAGGAATTTATGGTAATATTAGAGATTAAGACTTTAAAAGTTAATGATATATTATGACCTTTACTAATTTGAGGATGACCTCTTTGTTTTCATATTATACTTCAATAATGTTCTATTACCATTAGTGTAGAGTCTCAAAGTGTTCCTTATTTCTGAAGTTTTCTGAAAAGTGAAATCGTGGGAGTATAAAAAATTCATTTACGAGAAAATTGATAATTACTAATAGAACTATTAAAGAAATTTAGGATCCATTGTGTACTCAATTAAATCCATCATGCTCTCACTATCTTTTTTTACATTCTGACTTTTATACTGTGTAATGCATTTTAATTTTATGTATGTTCTCTTTTATCTAAAAGCATTTATGTTTACGAATAAGAGTATTTTTACCTCTAGCAATCAAGATACAATCAGTAGCTATACATGTAACATTCTATATGTAACAGAGTAAGAGAACACTTGAAAAAAAATGTAATTTCACTTAATTGAAACATGTGCCCAGCCATCTGGAACACTCCAGCATAATATAGAGACATTTGGCATTTTAAAGAAAGGATTTTGAATTAAACCAGAAATCTTTTGTGTCTTCAAAAGACATTGATTTATTGAGACTATGTGTGGCTTTCCCTCATATACAAAAGATTAATGATTTCCTAAATGTCCTTTCATTCTTTCATTTTATAAAACGAATATGTACAGTTAAGCAAAATGACATCTTTGAGGTTCTGTGAACAAAGATGACAGGAAATATTCCAGAGTATTTTGTTTGAAAAATTCATCTCATGGTAACAAAATATATTTTTCCCAAAATTAAAAAAAAATGATCTTGACATTATTGAATGATGGTTGAATGAATGGATGAATAAGTAAATAGATAGCTATCTTAATATTACACATGAGTGATTTATATGAAGCACATTAGAGAGTACTATAAAATCATTCTACCCTGTGATCTATAAACATCTTAATTTTCAGCATGGTGATTGATGTTGATAAGCTTAAACATCAAGCATATCTTACCAGTATGAAGTAGTTTATAGGAAGAAGTTTTTGAGAGTAAAATTTATTTAAGTTCAAATCAAAATCTTGTAATTCAAGTATTAAAAAATATCTTTAATATTATCAATTATGAAATTGAAATTGTTGCTATACTAGCTCTTGGTATTCAAATTTTTATATTATTTTTTATTTTTATTTAGAATCTGTAAATGAAGTTATGCATGTATTATTTACACTTAAGAATCTTGAGTCCCCTCTTCAGTGGTCTGTTTTAATGTATAATGTTCATGTAGAATAGTTACCAGAGACATAGATTTTGGTTATTTCTTGTCCAGGACACACACAAATCTTCATAATCAAGTAAATTAAAAGATTTTATGTAATTACACATATACAGGGTTGGTGAAAAGGGTTATATCAACAAAAATAGGAAAATAAATCTTGGGATCACCAGTGAAACCCTGAAAACTCACTTGAACATGAATAAATTTAATCAATTAGCTCTTTATTGACTGATCAGAACTCTGTTTCATTGACTGACATTTATATATTCTGAATTAAAAATATAAAAAGAAATGCCTAACTATGTGTGCATAGAGCGTGTCTTATGGACATCTCTTATGAAAGGGATTCATTAAGTTTACCAATAATTATAATTGTAATGATTTGAGATTTTATAATTTCTTGATTTATCATTTTAAAATTCTCTATGTGAGAATAGCTGATTATCTCTTTCACTATATGTTTTCATGAGGAACATATTAACTTTGTAGAAAAATTAATAGCTAAATTATTTTTAAGTTAAATAATTAAAATATTTTACTGGTCTTACCTAAAGTAAATTCATTTTAAGAGTAGACTTATAATCAAATAATATTCAGGTAATTTACTAAAGTATTATATGATATTTTATTTAGTTTTACAGTGTGCTTTGGATTCTAATGTAAATATATCTAAATTAAAAAAAAACTAAAAATAGTAATTTTAATTTGAGAGCCTGAAGTATGTTATATACATCTAAAAAAGTGTTTTGGTTAGCATATGACTTTTTATTCAGTATGCAAAATGTTTCTCCTAGTTTTTTTTTTTTCATATTAAGAAATTCAGATTTTTGTGTTCTCACTTTTTAAAGCTCTGTTCTATTTCAGACTGCTATTTCTGTATCCATTAGATTATTATTACTGAATGATGGCCATATTATCTTCTTTGGATTTTTACTTTCTGTATTAGGCAATACATTTCAATCTGTATTATAAATCATCTCATTACACTTGCAAAATACTTCTTTTCTCAAGAAATTTATTTAGGCTGCTACTACAGAGAGCAAGATCAATGGCCAAGACTTGTTAGTCAAACTTTTTCCTAACTGTTTCATATATATACAGTTTAATAACTATACTGTTATGTTTTATAATGTGTATGCGTATACATGCACTAACCTAAAAAATATTGATGAGTTCTTTGTGCATGGTTCATATTCTAGGTCAAATAAGCATGTGTTTGCCATTGTATTTTATTTTAATTTAGGCCTCTGAATTAAAAAGATGTTTTTTAAAAGACTTTTTTCTTTTCTTATTTACTATGAATATGCCCTTAAATATTAAAAAATGCCTTAAACAATGTATTTGTTACAATTTAATGTGATCATGACTAGCACTTAAATATTTTGTAGATGTCATCATACCCATATAATTTTATTCTTTATAATAAAAACAGTTGGTTGAAGAGCAAGACAAAATGTTGTATTACTCCATACCTAAGAATACTAAAATGAAATCTTAAATGCCACCGTGTAAAACTTTGTTCATTCATTTCAATGCTCTTTTTATTTCTTTGTTATTAAATTAAATCAGAGTTTTTAAAGAGAGAATGTTTTACCTATGTACAACTCTTCTGAGTAAATATCTAAAGCAAAAGAATCAATGCTATATAATTTTGAAACTGTACATTGGGTTATAATGAATTATACTGACTAAAATTAATGTATGACTGCTTTAGTTATTAGATAGTAAATGTTCTGCAGCATGTTTACATAATTTCATGTAGAAGCTACATAAGTTTTTTAAGAAATCAATCAATTTTGCAGTTTTAAATTCTATCCAGTGAGTACTTTGAGAAACACCTGTGGTTCTTATATTTAGGACTGTATATTTTCCCGTAAAAGCTATGGTATGTCTTTTAAAATCTGCAAGTCCTCTTCTGCATATTGATAGCTTACTCTCCGTTGGTCAGTGCAAATATTTTCAGGAACAAGTCAGTATTTTACTCTAGGTTTGTTGTCCTGTATCTTCACTGGTTTAAAAACAATGAATGAAGCAGCTTCAGTTCAGGTGGGGTTTGCTTTTTAGTTTCCCGGGGCTGGGGCTAGAATTTACAGCCTTAGGACCAGACCCCTCCCACTTTTCCACTGTGTAATCATCTGCTGACTGTATTAATGGACCCCTGTGGTCAATCAGGAACTTTTATCTAATTTAGAATTCCATTTAGTTAGAAGATGAAACTTTAATTTTATCTCTTAGTATAGTATTACTAGCAGTTCTTAATGATTTTATTTATCTCAGACTTTTGAAGATATTTTTTAAAATTTGAGTTTGTGTACCAACTACCTAGTATGTGAAGAACTTCACTGCTTAGAAAATTAAACAAAAAAAATATATATTGGCCCTTCTCTGATAAAAAATTTGAGAAGCCACAATATAGAAAAAAAGGAATGTAGCAACAACTTTGTGAGAGCAGACAGAGTAAATTAGTTGACCACATTATTAGGTATGTTAATTTGGAAGGGCTTTCAGAAGAGAGGTTTGACCTTGGACTTACAGGAATTGTTAAATGCAAGCCGGGAGGAAGAAAACACCAGGCACTTTCCAAAGGCAAACCAGAACTGTATAAAATGGGGATCAAGTACTGATCAAGTTGCTGAGCTGGTTACAGAACCATGTTCTGTTGTAATAGATGAACAGATAGAGATTCGGGTTTTGATGGGAGTGGCAGGAAGTGAGCAGGAGAAGTGCATTAGGACAGAGAGATTTTCTTGACATGTTATACATTTTTTAAGTTCCCAGGGATATCTCACAGTTCAATTACTGCATTGAAAGAAAGTTCCTTACATCTCACATTCAGGTCTTTAATTCTTTTTGTACTTATTTTTGTGTAAGGGGTAAAAAAGTAATTATTCTTTTGTAATTAGCTGTCCAGTTTTCCTAACACCATTTATTGAAATGACTGTCATTTCCCCATTAAATATTCTTGCTTCTTCTGTCACAGATTAAGTGACCATATATGAGCAGTTTATTTTGGGGTTCTCAATCTTGTTTCATTGATTGTGTTTATTTTTATGACAGTACCATACTATTTTGATTAGTATAGCTTTGTAGTATAGTTTGGAATCTGGGGTTGTGATGCCTCCAGCTTTGTTCTTTTTCAAGATTGCTTTGACTATTCAAGATCTTTTGTAGTTCTACACAAATTTTAGGATTATTTACTCTAGTTCTGTGAAAAATACTGTTGGTATTTTGATACGGCTTGCATTAAATCTATAGTTTGCTTTGGGTAATATGGACATTTTTTTTTAAAAGATTTTATTTATTTATTTGACAGAGAGAAATCACAAGTAGACTGAGAGGCAGGCAGAGAGAGAGAGAGGGAAGCAGGCTCCCTGCTGAGCAGAGAGCCCGATGCGGGACCCGATCCCAGGACCCTGAGATCATGACCTGAGCTGAAGGCAGCGGTTTAACCCACTGAGCCACCCAGGCGCCCCTGGACATTTTAACAATATTAACTCCAAACACATGAGTTTATCTTTCCATTTATTATATGTGGAATCCAAAACAAAACAAAACAGAACAAACAAACAAACAAAAAACCAGACTTTTAAATACAGAAAATAAACTGGTGGTTGCTGAAGTGGGGATATGGGTAAAATAGGTGAAGGGGGTTAAGAGGGATGAACTTCCAATTATAAAGTAGTCACAAAGGTGAAAACTACAGCATTAAGAGTATAAGCAATCATATTGTAATAATGTAGGTCACAGATGGTGATAGGCTTATTGTGTTGAGCACCGAGTAAAGTATAGAATTGTTGAATCAATATGTTGTACACCTGAAACTAATATAACATTGTATGTCAGTTATAATCCAGTAAAAAAAAAAAGTTCCTGATAAATGTTGAACGGTGCTGTAAATTTTACCAGAGCATATCCAAGAGACATTAAGTGTGGACTTTGAATAAAACAACTTTAGTGTCTAACAGTGGTGCCTGGTACAGGGCAATGATCAATAAATTTGAAGAAATGAATTCATTGAAATTAATTCTATGAATAACTGGATTTAGCTTTTTTGGTGTTATTGTAGCTATTGCCTTCAGATTATTTTCTCTTCTAACTTTAGGAGGTACGTTTGTAATTTGGTTGTATTTCAATTTCTAATAGAAACACGGATCATTCTCTTATCACAGTCCTAGGATTGATGACACTTTCTTGTACACGTTATAGGTGATCAAAAATTTTGTGAAATTGGTGAAGTAGGTGAATGTCCAGTTGTCTCCTGGAGGGAATAGTGAATGAAGCAGGTCATTATCCTGCTTACACAATGTATTTTTACATTGGAGTAAGCAGTGGAAAATAAAAACTCTGTAGAAGAAGAAAATTGGGCAGTGAGGTTGCTGACTTTGCCTTCTCTGTGTTTTGGACTTGGAGATTCTAAGTTTGAAGTGTTATCAGTAAAATTCAGGTTTCTTCTGCTATTAACCTTGTGCTTAAGGCCAAAGAGAATGTCTAAAGACCTTTTAAGAACCATTGGGGGAAAAAAGGAATAATAATAATAAATGTTATTTTCCTTTTAGTAAGTTATTTTCCTCTAATATTTTTCTGGGATTTTTGTTCATGTTGTTATTATAACCATTTAAATATAGAAAATCTTAGAGATTGCCTTTGATACCACAAAAAATGATACATAAATTATGTGTTGGTTTCTTTCACTTTTTTTATTAGAAGAAAGTATAATATAGAAAAATCTTATCTTTCAAGCTTATAGCTAGTGTGTAGATTTTTTTAGTAGCACTTAATGATTTTCCTTTCTCCTAAATATTGTCTGGCATGCATTATTAATGAACTTTGATTTGCATTTGCATATTAGAATTTCTTATTGGTTTATAATTAGATTTGAGTACACTCAGAGTTTCCAAAGGTTGTAGTTTACATATACATCTTATTTACATATTATAGTTTATAATTTATACATATACATATAGTCCTTTAAATGTTAATAGGCAGATTTTCCCAGGTTCCCAGCCGGAGAGCACAATACTGAGTATCACAGTTAAGCTGAGCTGCCTTATCTATATGAGATCAATCTTTTGGAGAAAGCAATAAAAGTTTCCTTATTTAATTTGCTTTCAACTAGACTTTTTTTCAGTTTTAAGTAATGCTCTTAGTAGGTCATTAGACTTTGAGAGTTATTCACTTTGTTAGGCCTAACACTAAAACTTTGTGTCTTTTAACTCTGATTAGTGACACTTTAATAAAGTCATTTGAAGTTCAGTGGACTGAATTTTCCAACTTTTCTGATGTTTCTATGGTCACCGAAAAGCAACCTGTATTGAAGCTGGTGTACAATCTTTTAAATGCAAATCTTGGTAAACTGTGTAATTTTGTGTATCTGACTTCAACACCGACTGCAAAATGTGAAGGATTAGAATAAAAGCAGTAGCAGTGGTCCTTCATTTTTGCACTTTAAGTTGGGGTACAGTACGTAGTGGGAAATAGAAAAGTTGTCACTTGTTTAAACTTGAGTCTTTGAGGAGAAAAAATGTGTGGGTAAAACTTTTATGGCTATACTCTTTTTTTTTTTTTTTTTTTTGATAAATCAATAGCACAAAACCTCGTTTTCTTTCACATGATTAGGTAAGGGCAATGCAAAGCTATTGAATCAAAATTTTCTTAGAGGTAGATCCTAGAGTTATTTTTTGCAGAAAAGCAAAGGAAAAGTATGTCCAATTGGCTATAATTAAATCATGCACGGTGAACTCACTTTGGAGGAATTAATGCATTTTTGTATTGGATTGTGGACTTGAGTGAACATTTACAACACGTGAGAATGGAAAGGATGAAAAATTATGGTTGTCTTTTAGTTCACAAGAAGCCAAGGAGGCAGGTCATTGACTTGATTTTCATGGGAAGACCGACTCTAGCCTGCTCGCATATTCAGGGGCCGAACAACCTGGTATTGACAGCCCCAGTTTGGGAGGGGAACATGCAGGAGCATTGTGCCATGGTTTGTTGAGAAAAAACAAGGGAAGATTTAAAACAAAGCTGTGAAAGGAAACAGTAGTCCTTGTGTCTTGAAGCTGACTTTTCTCCTCAGTATTGCTTCATGAAAGTGTTACCCTTTCTCTAAATAAGGTCTATACTGTGCTAAGAAAAATGTTTAAGTTGTAATTCAGTGACTCTCAAGAGTGGAAGCACTTACATACACTCTTGTAGGAAATAAGGTGGGGGCTATTAATTGCAAATGCCATAAAAAAAAGCATGAGCCTGAGATATAGGCTCAGGGTTAGTCAAAAAATATGTAAATATACTAAGAGATTCATTTTTCCAAACCAAGTAGTCTTGCATTTTTTAATATTTTTTTATATTTCGAAATCTTGATATTAATAAATTTGGATATTTGTGGTTATATATTCAATTATATAGAAAATATAGCTTAGCATTTAATTATTGCTTCAATGAATTTTTTCTTTTATATCAAGTTAATTAATCCATGGGTATTTTCTATGAATTAATTTTATGGAAATAATAGAAATGTTATGTAGGTAGAATCTAACACCAGAGATATACATTAATTTGCTAGGGATTAATACATGCTTGTGTTTAACAAGTGAGAACATCAATAAATTATGACAAAGTAATGGAAAACTAGTGGCTAACAGTAAATATAGAGCTTTTTTGAATTTTTAGTGAGTAATAAAGTATAGTGTGTAGTGTTGAAAATGAATATTGATTTGTAATGAAGCAGTCTTCTGAAGACTAATAAAAGAACAAAGGCTTTCTTTGAATTGGTATTTTGGGTGCTTGCTTCGGCAGCACATATGCTGAATTGGTATTTTGGGAGAATAACTGATATTTTGGTTCCTAAAGCTTTAATTAACAAACATCAATCATAAAAAACATTACCAATTATATATACAATAAATAGTTTATATCATATACATACATAATGCACATAATATATAATACATATTATCTCTCTGTATAAATTTTTCAATCATTGACTTACTTTATATGTAGATATAAAGACACAGGTAGAAAGACCAGCTGATTAATGGTGCTAATTAAAAATTATAAAATAAAAATAAAAGAAGAAAGATAAGCAAATACAATATAGTAACATTTACAAATATTTTTAGAAGTACAAGTAAATGTCAGTTATACTTCCAGTGGAAAAATTGTTTTCTATGACTATTTCTGTTACCAGTAACTCTTCAGTTTGTTGACTTAAAGAGATAACTGCTGACATTTAACCGAAACTGCTATTTGATATATAGGGATTTGAATGTTATATATAAAATCTGTAACATTACTAGATCATAAATAACTACTACTAAATTACAATTTGTAAAAATTCTCACTTTGTTATATTGCCATTGTGGTTTGATCCATTGTTTGCTAGATTAAAATAATATACAAATTTATTTTAAAAATTAATATATCTTACCTAAAATGTTCAGATTATTTTCATACGTATTTCCTAATGTTTTGAAGAGAGCCAAGACTTTATTTATATTCATTGAACCTGAGGGATACATGACTGAAAATGAATTGACTTTTACATTTGGATATATAACCAATTCACTTAACCATTTTATTATTTGTTTATTTATATTTTATTTACTTATTTTCAAAGATTTTATTTATTTATGTGAAAGAGAGAGACCATGGGAGTGGAGACGGTCAGAGGGAGAAGGAGACTCTCCACTGAGCGGGGAGCCTGATGCTAGACTTGATCCTAGGACTCCTGGATCATGACCTGAGCCAAAGGCAAACTCAACCAACTGAGCCAGCCAGGCATCCTCACTTAGACATTTTAAATTGTGTACACCAGTTGCTAAGAGTTTGCAATTTTATTATAATAATCATAGTGATGCCTAATAACCTTTGCATCTACTACTTGGAACTTTTAGAGTTGAAAATAGTTAGACACAATATTAAAAGAGCTAGAAAGATAACAAATTTTGGAGTCAGGGGGCTCAGGGCTCAAAATTCACATCACTTAACCCCTGAACTAGCTGTATGACATTGTGGAAATGATTTAAAAATTTCTGGCTCTCGGTTTTTTGATCCTAAAATAATTATGTTAGCACATACCTTAGTTAGTTACTGTGCATCTTAATTTATGAATAGAGTAGCACATCTAATATAGTAGTTTCTATACTGTAAGCAATATGCTTAAGGAAATAATTGTTTATCACATAAATTGGACATATCCGTTGATATTATAAGATGGTCCAATTGAAAAAAAAAAATACTTCAAAGGTCAGAGAACATCACATCACAATGTCAAAGTGTCCACACCTATGATAGAACGGAGCTCTCTATCGGGAGGTACACTTTGGAAAGGTGAGGGATCTTTTCTGTTCCCATTTTTATGCTCATCATTGTATCCCCTGCAGTGAGGCAAATGCCTGACAGCTAAAGTGTTATCAATAATCATTGATTGAGGAAGTAAATAAACACCACAGGATTAGAGTGGGAGAAAATTAATTAATGTGAAAACTATATTCTTAACCCAGATTGCACACTGGAGGGGCTATTTTTTGAATAAATAAAGTAATAATCCTGAAGAATATATGTAAATAATTCAAGCAAATAATGAAACTTGGAACCATATAGTGTTGGCTCTATGGATAATATCAGCAAAAGTGATTTGATGATGTTACATTTTACTTGTGACTGAAACAAGGCATTTTTTTTCCCTAAGATAGTGTGCAAAGTTTACTATAAAATTGAGGATGGCTTGTATTAAAATGATCACATCTGAGACAAAATTGCAGACATTTTATGATGCTAAAGAATATAGAAGAATCTGGGAATTCTATATAGATAATTCTTGGAAAATTATAGTTGTTTTCCAAAACTCCAACCAATTTCAGGAAGAAGATCATATAGGAAATAATTAATGTGCTGGGAATATTGTATACAGTTTCAGTTGCTACAATTGAGAGTGATGCAGCAAAGAGACATAAATTATACAGAGAGGATTAGAAGAGTATAAGGAAAATAGAGAAATAAGAGTTCCCAAGTCTAGGGAAGAAAGTTTAAAAAAACAATTTTTTTGTTGAAATTTGTTTAGAATTTTACAGTATATTAAAGACAATGGCTAACATTTGTAGCTTGAAAGAGATGTATTTAGGGAAAGTAATATAATATCCAGCATTCTTTTATATATACTATATCAACACATATGTTATGGATTGAATTACATCAATATCACAAGAGATGAAGTGAGTTGAAAGTTTAAAAGAGGTTTAAATTAGTTTGTGAATGGTTTTCATACCCTTCCACAAATGGCCCTGTGCTTCCATAGTCTGAGATAGAATATTGGACCCAATGCACTGAAGTCTTTGCATTTCAGGTTAAAGGTCTCATCTAGAGAGATTTACAGGGACTTAAACAGGCAAATAACACATGTAGATTTATATATGTGATATATGCTGTGGTGTGATTTAATGTAATGTCTACTTTTAAACTTCTAAATATATCAGTAATACATTTTGGGAATATAATACTGAATTCACTTATAATATTTTGCTTGACATTTATATGTCACAGACTAGTTTCAAATTATATAAAGATGTGCAAAGCCCTATTTGAAATAAAAAACAAATAATTGTGATTGACTTATAAAGTGGAAGATAATAAAAACTGATTAAAAATCTGTTTTAGTATAATTCAGAGAGCTTTCATAGGCCCCAACCTCAGTGAGAAATTTCAGACATGCATATTGAATTGACAATTACTGACTATATTAAATTTATTTTGTAACATCAGATTTTCACTTGTGAACCTATTACTTCCAATTAAATTTGGATTCAATAAATTTCTATCCAGTAAACCTTGGTTGTTTGGATCTTCATAAAAATGCACATTCACATGAGTGTATAATTTATATTATGATTTCTCTTGGGTAGGACAGTGTCTTGAAGGAACACAAAGGAACAGTAAATTTTGATTCCAGCAATTCATGCACTTTAGAGCCAGTTGAATGTGGAAGTAACTTGGTTGTGTTTATCTTTGGTCACAGTCTGTCTGTCTTTCTCTCTTTCTTTCTTTCTCCCCAACAAGAAGAGAGACTTGAAGCTTTTTCTCTACTTGGACTATGCTATGTAAATTCAAAGAACTTGAGAAAACCATAGATTTGCGGACTAGCCCTATATTTGCTGTAATTTTATCATTTTTTTTTTTCCAAATACAAAAGTCAAACCTCATCCTACTTTATTCAGATGCTCTTCCAAAGTCCTGTTCCTTAATGCTGATGATTTTTTAAATCAGTTTCAAAGACTTAGTTTCTTGTATGCAACAGAAAGCATCCAGTTTGGTCTTTGTAAGGAGTGAAAGACTAGGAAGGAAGTATGTGTTGTATAGCCAGTGTTTCGAATTAGTAGTTTTTGCTTTTGTTTACTGTGTTTCTCATTCAGCCCAAATGTCCCTATCTATAACAGCTTTGGAGAAGCACCTTTGTCCCCAGGGCTGGCCTCCAGGAAGGCTTGGATCCTTGCAAGTTTGAAGAAATGGGTACTGGCTGTCATCCATAGGAAAACAGAACAAGTTTACAGAGCTCCTGCTGATTTCCTTGAAAGTTCTCGCCCCTCCAGCACTGCAGTAAGCCATTTAATGTTACTAGGGACGGACACTAGGCAGAAAGATTTCTGAGGTATCTATTCATCTTTTCCAGTCAAGCAATCCATTACATTTGAAGAAGAATGCCTGATACTCTAAAGCAGGGTGGTTCCTCATATTCCCTTTTCTGGCAATTTGTCATGAAAAGACTCTTAAATTATTATTTTTACTATCAGATTAGAGGCACAGGAATGGTGACTGAGGTTTCTCCATAGTAGATTACTGACTTCAGGCATCACTCAGCAGCCAACCAGAGCCAATGCTTAGTGGACTTGCGTATGGTCATATGATGTGATTTTTATGCAGGGCAATTAGAGTATTCTGGAAGATTTTGATCACCTAATGCAGTGATTTTCAAACTAGAGTTGAAGAGGCCTAAGGGCCAGGAGAAACTTTTACAGGTGTTTCTCTCCCTTCTCAATATTTTAAGCAGAGCAGTTCCAAGTATAAATATTTTAAATTTTTTCTTCCACCTAATATTTAATTTTAATATAACAATTAATTTTTCAAGACTAAAAAATTATTTGAGCAGAATATCTAATTACTAAGTGTTTTATTTGAAAATTTATGAGCATGCAGGTTGCCAACAGATTTGGGAAATGCATCTCTTATTCTTGACTATTCCTCTTAGAGTTATTTTCTAGTTGTTTCTTTTCAAGCCGATTTGTCAGTATTTCCAAGTATACTGTACATATTAGAGTAAGGATAATTATTAAAGTGGGACTTGGGGTCCCTGATATCAGAGTGGTTCTTCAGGTTGCCTCTTCATCTGGGTAACTGATGATATGGACACTATCCTCTGTGAGTGCTGCCAGTTTTGTCCTTTGTAATTTCAACACATATGAGTTGTCCTTCAATGGAATGAAATAGGGGCTTTCCTGTGCTTCTCTAACACATAGCAATCTTGGCATTAGATGGAAAAAAAGCTAGCATCAACTGTATAGGCTGCAAGACTATATTGGATGCAGTGGTAGTATTAGAAAAATGATGCATTTCCATATTGTTCTGTCTGCAGCAGAGTACTTTGCACATAACAGGCCCTTGATGAATGCGTTTCTAATTCATAATTATCCCTCTTCTGCACCATAATGTTAAAATATGATTCTACTCTAACTTGAAGATGTTTTCAAATCCTTCTGAAATTTTAGAAAGACACAAAAGGTGCATTCTTAAAAACTAATAAAGATTTTAAATGACCCAAACCAGATCTTATTTTTCAAGAAACGTTTGGCTCCATAGGAAGTTTGGCATTCAGTTAGAATGACTTCTTTATTCAAGCAGTTTTACAATAATTTGAAAATTAAAACCAGCCAGCTTTTAGTGATGATAGTCTACATAAGTTTCACCAAAATGTTACTTCATCACAAACAAAGAAACTATTCATTGCCTGTTAGGCATCATCTCAACATCCATCTACTATTGACTTGTCAATTTTATATTGTTTAAGAATATGATGAAATTTAAAATTTTCATTGTTTTCTTTTTACTTTAAAATTGTATTTTGCCTCCTTGGAATTGGCCCAAAAGTGAGACAAATACATTTTAAAGTAAACACTTTTCATAATATGTTTACTATTCTTTGTCAATCTATTAGTTGGTCTAAGACTTGATGTTATCTTTGAAAGCATAAATGACTCTTTATTTTTAAAACAAATTAGTGCCTTAACAAAGGTTATGGTCACAAAGATTTGGAAGGATCATGGGTCTAGGAAAAAAGTTTCAGTGATTGTATCGTGTCATAAAACAAGTCTGCTGTTTTTGTAGTATGGATTACATATAGACAACTTTACTTTTAAATGAACATATGGTACATTTTACACTAAAGTAAATTATTTAGTGGCTGAGAAATTCTGAATGAACACTACATAGACTATGCTTTGGTTGAGTGCTGTGGCATTTGAGAATTTGCAGTCATCAATAAAGAATTGACCCAAAATTCTCAGAAATGTTCTATAATCAATCATCCTTTCTTCAGATTAGATTTTAATCATCAGAGAAAGATAAATATCTATGCCATTATTAAACAAATATTTCCAAAGAGAGTGTAATTTGTAGGGTAAAAAATAAATACTGAAAATACTTTACATTAAAAAATAGAAGGCTATGTTTATGTTACAAAACAAAGATCAGAAATTATGTTGCTTTTTACAATATTTTAGAAAAATCCTATAAACCATTAAAGTGGTTTTGAAAAATTTTGTCCCATTTTTTTCATAGATTACCTATGGAAAAAATAAATTAACATTTTCTCAAATCAGTTGTTGCTAAAATTAATGGATTTTTTTAAATTATCAGAGTTTTTTTTTTAATAAAGATGTTTATTTGTAACCTTCAACATGTATTTTATATGCTTTGGATATAGTTTCTGATCCAAATGCAGAAAGCAATAACTAAGATACTTTGGGGTTACACATAGATAGAGTCAACTTTCAAAATTCTACACATAGACTCTTTTTATTATGGTTTGCTGTAAGTGAACTTTTGATTATGACTATGCTGGTGGAATGGTGAACAAATTATCTCTCCCCTTTCTTATTTATTTTATAGTCATAGTGCCTGCTAAGTAAGAAAAGAGAGTCTCAGGCCAATTTAAACAGGGATGAAATACACCATTCTTAGTCCCAAGAAGCCAGTTCAGTTAATTTTTCCCAAGAAGAAAAATTAAACCACAGTTGAGAGGGTTATAGGCTGTAACTGGGAAATGAATATCAAGCCTCAATTCTAACAGAAAAATAGAAATCAAGGAAGGACAGATTGGTAGATGGGAGAGTAGTGAACTAGCCATGCAGAGTTTAATGAAAGGAACTGATTGGAACAATTGGATAGGAGGAAAATATATCTAAAGTTTAGTTTTTAAGTTGATCAGTCTTGGATCAAACATTATATCCTTAAAGAACTGTTCAAAGCAGTATTCTCAGAATTGTTTCTGAGACTTTCTGCACTTTTTTTGGATTCAGAAATATTGGAGAAAGTCATGATAGCTTTGCTTCAACTATACCTTTATATCACGGCAGCCTTTCCCAGTATCCCACATGTTTTTTTCATTCAGATATGCATATAAAGAACTTTAGTATAGTCTCTACTTATTAATAAGTTTGATACTTCACTTTTCTCAAAAATTTTTTGCATGTCAATTATTTATATTTTTAGTCCATTTAGTTTTAGAAGACTTTCATATGTTATATTGATACTGATAAGAAAGTTAAAGATCTTTTTAGACAAATCTTTATTTTCAAGCAAATGATTGATATATACACTTATTAATTTTCTTTAATCTTAAAACATACTTCTCTATAGTAAAATTAAATAACCTCTAAGATACCTATTAGAATTATCTAGCTAAAACGGAATATTTAAAGGGTGCTCTTAGTAAATCAATAGCCTCTACATATATTAACATAACAAGATATAACAAAAATAATTTTTTTTATCCATCTCATTACAAAATCCAGATCTGGTTCTAAATGCATTTAGGTATATGGAAAGGAAAAATAACCCTCCAGTGATATGATGGAAAAATATCAGAGATGTGGTTTGAATCTCAGCACTTTTTACAGCTTAATGCTCTTGGTCAAGTTACTTAGCTTTTGTGAAGTTCAATTTTCTTATCTGTGAAGTGGGAAAAACACCTATATTTAGGGTTTTGTAAATATTAAAGAATGCAATTTATGTATTGCACATGTAACTGTGCTTTTTATGTTATTACAGGTAATATATTTTACATCTTTATCTCATTTATTTCTGGTGTTGTGGAGACAGTGGTTCAGTCTTTTTGTTTTGTTCTACATTGATCCATGCACCCAACTCAATTGGAATGGGTGGTGCTTTATGGGAGAGGAAAAAAAATGTGACAATAATGGTAATGATGATGAAACTGATTTCCAGGATCCTTTTCTTCTTCTTCTTTTTCTTTCCTTTTCTTTCTTTTCCTTTTCTTTTCTTTCCTTTTCCTTTCTTTTTCTTTTCTTTTTTCCTTCCCTTTCCTTCCTTTCCCTTTTCTCTTTTTCTTTTCCTTTTTTCCTTTTCTTTTCTCCTCTCCTTTCCTTTCTTATCCTTTCTTTCTTTTCTTTTCTTTCTCTTTCTCTTTTCTTTTTATTTTTTCATTTTTAACAGATCATCTTGCTATAGGGCCATTATCAATGTACCCAACACTCATATGTACAAGCACAAATAGTCCTTCTTTCCCTCCCCCTAATATATTTGTGTTAGAAGATTTTCTCTATCACAGCTGCATCCCTTGATTGACATAATAATATCCTGTGCGTAGCAGCCCCGCTGTTTGGATCATGTTTTGTTTTCTGTCAGCAGTGTATCACAAGTATTTTCCTCAGTGGGCTAAATAGACCCCGAGTGGGAGGCCGATAAAAGCAGCCTCGTCTTCATGCATCACTTTGAATGATTTCAAAGAGAAAAGAAGCAGCTGTGACAGTGTTCACACGAGCCACTCAGGGTGGTCTTATCTTTGTAGTCTAACAATAATAGTACACCCTGGCTTGCATTCCTCAGCTTGAGCAGAGCAAAGTCGCCTAAGAGTCATACATTTTTATTCCTTGACATGTCTTAAAATTGGATCTGTGATAAAGGGAATGACATCTTTACCTCCCTGGGTAATTTGTCTTCAAAGTAAATGTGGAGAAGTGCTGTTTATGGATTTATTGCATGTCTGAATCAATATTTATTTTATACAGATACTTGAACTAATATGTAACAGATTGGTTTATATATGCAGTCTGGAGGTTGTTGTTGTTGTTGTTGTTTTAATTTGATTAAGGGAATATGAAAGAAGTCTTCTATATCTGCAGGAGATTATTATAGTAATATGTTTTGTCCTAAAATTGTAGATCAAAGTTTTTGCTATTTTATAAATCATGAGTCATGTTTACATATTTGGAAATGTCCTATGAAAGAACTATTTTCAAAAGTGACTATATAATACAAGTACAAATATCAGCTAATATAAGTAAGATATAGTTGAGTTGAAGAATGTTTTATACATTGTACATACAAATGGAAGTCATTCACCAATTGATGAGGCAGCATTGCATGAAATCTCCAATAGTTCTATGTGGAACATTCATGAACCTAAAGCAATGAAAATTAAATTCCCGGAGGGTGCCACTATGTCTTTAAATTTCTCCTATTTTATAATCTCACCACACTCCCTAACATCTCCCATTGCCTTTTACCATACAAAACACAAGGCAGTAATGATGAATGAATAAAATAAAAAGTAAACATACCATATGATGTGCTATATAAAATTCAGTATAAAGCAATATTCAAGTAGACAGTGTAATTGATCATCATTGCGCTCATGTGTAAAAGTCTGTGTTTCTGAGCATCTGTAAATAAAAAGAAGCATTAATACTTCTCAGGTGTCACAAGTGATCATAGACTAAAATTTGTTTCTAGTGAATAAATGTCTGAATAAGAGAGTCTTGATTCCAGTTTTTATAATGAATTTAGGCTAGTATACAATCTCTTGATCTATAATAAACATTGTTACTTGCTCACTTACATTAATACAGATTCTTATAGCATAAAGGACCTATAACACAAGATCAAAGACATATTTATATTTTAATCCAGATAATTTCAGACAGGTAATAATATCAAAAGAAATAAAATCAAATGGAATTTTGGTAGAAACTATATTAGTAAATACGCTCACTAGTATTAGTTAAACAAAATATATTTAGTATCCTAGCTATATTCACTAACATTAGCTTTTCACACAAAGACACAGGAAATTTCATTTTACTACTCAGCCTTGTGGTTTTTACTCCTTTCACTGAAGAGAAACAAAATGTTTTCTCTCCTCATTGTGGCTCAGATTTAAAATGTAACAACTAAAGCATAAATTGTTGAACACTGCAGGCATGTGCTCCATGGATATGTTTGAATCAAGGGCTTTTATAAAGGGCTCAGACCTTCCTCCCAGGGGGCTGTCATTTGCCATAGACACTCTTTTTCATTGTGAGGGACTAGCCTCTGAGAACCTCTCAACATTGTTTGTCAAATCCTATAGATTAATGAACTGGGCCATATATCCCTTCCCCTTCACTTATGAAAGGAATAGCTAACTAATTCATAGAGCTGGAAGATTATATCCTTTTGCCCTTTGATACTAGTTTCTTTGTAGTTTTGTAGTTGTTTAATCTTTAAATACATAAATCCAACTGGAGTTCTTTTAAGTAAGCCAGCAAGGGAAAGGAAAAGCACTATTATTATGAATGTGTAGTCAGAAAAAAATGTAAATGGAATTTCATTTGACTGATACCAGCCTCTTTTTTCTTTAGAAGAATTATGTTTAATTTTAAGTGTCTATTTTTTAAATAATTGGGACTTATTATGAACAAATTTCCTGTTATGTTGTGAGGTTAAATTATTTTCTGTTACTGTTTATGTCCACATTTTCTGTCTTTTGTGAGGGTTTAGTCTGTGGTAATGGATTTTAAAGCCAAAAATTATAACTGTTAGAAGAAAGAATGCAACTGGAAGTGGAAAATACAACCTGTTACATTGTACTTTCTTTAGAACCCACATTCTAGGTATTATAAATTACAAACTTATTGCGGGATGAAGCATTACTGGGTATTTTACCATGGTTTATTTAGAAAGTAGTTAGTTGTGTGTAAGTCACCATTGTTGATTTGCCTATATTAAATTTATGATCAGACTTAGTAGCTAAATGTTCAACAAATAATAGAAGTAGCAGCACAAACACCTATGTATGCAGCATTTACCAGATTTTGCCCTAGGATGTTGACCCTTGGTTGCCTATTTAAACCCGCAAAAGTCCTCTGTGGTAAGTACTGCTACTCTCTCCATTTTGCCAATGAGAAAATTGTCATTGACAGGTAGAGATAATTCACCCCAAGTCATTATGGCTAAATGAAAAAAATCTTCTTACTGCAGCTAATTAGGTTATTTGTTAAATACCCTTGATTTGGGGAATTTTTTTTTAACATATAATGTATTATTTGCCTCAGGGGTACAGGTCTGTGAATCAGGCTTACACATTTCACAGCACTCACCATACCACATACCCTCCCCAATGTCCATAACCCAATCACCCTATCCCTACTCCCCTCTCCCCAGCAACCCTCATTTTGTTTTGTGAGATTAAGTCTCTTAGGGTTTGTCTCCCTCCTGATCCCATTTTTGTTTCATTTTTTCTCTCCATACCCCCACAAACCCCCTGCTCTCCCTCTCAAATTCCTCATATCAGAAAGATCATATGATAATTATCTTTCTCTGATTGACTTACTTCACTTAGCATAATACCTTCTAGTTCCATCCGTGTCATGGCAAATGGCAAGATTTTTTTTTTGTCGTTGTTTTGTTTTTGTTTTATTGATGGGCATAGTATTCCTTTGTATATATATAAACTCTTCTTTATCCATTCATCTGTTGATGGACAACTAGGTTCTTTCCTTAGTTTGGCTATTGTGGACATTGCTGCTATAAACATTCAGGTGCACGTGCCCTTTTGGATCACTGCATTTGTATCTTTGGGGTAAATACTCAGTAGTGCGATTGCTGGGTTTTAAGGTAGCTCTATTTTCAACTTTTTGAGGAACCTCCATTCTGTTTTCCAGAATGACTGCACCAGCTTGCATTCCCATCAACAATCTAGGAGGGTTCCCCTTTCCACACATCCTCACCAACATCTGTTGCTTCCTGACTTGCTCATTTTAGCCATTCTGACTGGTGTGAGGTGGTATCTCACCATGGTTTTGATTTGTATTTCCCTGGTGGCAAGTGATGTTGAGCACTTTTCATGTGTCTCTTGGCCATTTGGATGTCTTCTTTGCAAAAAGGTCTGTTCCTGTCTTCTGCCCATTTCTTGATTGGATTATTTGTTCTTTGGGTGTTGAGTTTGATAAGGTCTTTATAGATTTTGGGTACCAGCCCTTTATCTGTAATGTCACTTGGAAATATCTTCTCCCATTCTGGCATTTGTCTTTTGGTTTTGTTGACTGTTTCCTTTGCTGTGCAAAAGCTTTTAATCTTGATGAAGTCCCAATAGTTCATTTTTGCCCTTGCTTCCTTTGCTTTTGGTGATATTTCTAGAAAGAAGTTGCTGCAACTGAGGTCGAAGAGGTTACTGCCTATGTTCTCATCAAGGATTTTGATGGATTCCTGTCTTACATTGAGGTCTTTCATCCACTTTTTATTTATTTTTATTAATTTATTTGACATAGAGTGAGATCACAAGCAGGTGGAGAGGCAGGCAGAGAAAGAGGGGGAAGCAGACTCCCTGCTGAGCAGAAACCCCAATGCAGGGCTCAATCCCAGGACCCTGAGGTCATGACCTGAGCCGAAGGCAGAGGCCCAACCCACTGAGCCACGCAGGCACCCCCTTTCATCCATTTTGAGCCTATTTTTGTGTGTGGTATAAGAAAGTGGTACAGTTTCATTCTTCTGCATATAGCTGTCCAATTTTCCCAGCACCATTTGTTGAAGACTGTCTTTTTCCATTGGACATTCTTTCCTGCTTTGTCAAAGATTAGTTGACCATAGAGTTGAGGGGCCATTTCTGGGCTCTCTATTCTGTTCCACTGATCTGTGTATCTATGTTTGTGCCAGCACCATACTATCTTGATAATTACAACTTTGTAATAGAGTTTGAAGTCTGAAATTGTGATGCCACCAGTTTTGGTTTTCTTTTTCAACATTCCTCTGGCTATCCGTGGTCTTTTCTTGTTCCATATAAATTTTAGGATTATTTGTTCCATTTCTTTGAAAAAAAATGATGGTGTTTTTATAGGGATTGCATTAAATTTGTAGATTGCTTTAGGTAACATAGACATTTTCACAATATTTGTTCTTCTAATCCATGAGCATTGAACATTTTTCAATTTCTTTGTGTCTTCCTCAATTTCTTTCATGAGTACTTTATAGTTTTCTGAGTACAGATTCTTTGCCTCTTGGGTTAGGTTTATCCCTAGGTATCTTATGGTTTTGGGTGCCATTATAAATGGGATTGACTCCTTAATTTCTCTTTCTTCTGTCTTGCAGTTTGTGTATAAAAATGCAACTAATTTCTGTGCATTGATTTTATATCCTGGCACTTTACTGAATTCCTGTATGAGTTCTAGGAGTTTTAGAGTGGAATCTTTTAGGTTTTCCACATAAAGTATCATATCATCTGCAAAGAGTAAGAGTTTGACTTCTTCTTTACGGATTCAGATGCCTTTTATTTCTTTTTTGTTGTCTGATTGCTGAGGGTAGGACTTCTGGTACTATGTTGATTAGCAGTGGTGATAGTGGACAACGCTACCATGTTCTTGAACTTAGGGGAAAGTCTCAGTTTTTCTCCATTGAGAATGATATTGGCTTCGATGATATTGAATTATGTGTTGGGATCCGTTATCAAAGGAATGAGACCGAGACAAAGTGAAAGTTATGCAAAGCTTTATTCTATGCCAAGCATTAGAAGTCAGACTGACTGACCAGGGCCACCTCTGAAGAGAGCAACCCTGTCCTGATCTCACAGGCTGGTTTTACAGAGCATAACCACAGACCTCAAGGTACGTGGCTTCTATTTTTAGGGCGTTTACTCCGAGAATCAATACCCGGAACCGATACCAGGAACTATAGGGATGTTTACTCCTGGAATGAAGTCTGTGGATGTAAACAACAATATGGCTACCTAGGCAATATGGAGTCGCTCTGGCTAAGCAGGCCCTAATAGTTCAACAGGTTTTAACATTAAATCGGCCCTAACAGTATGTACCCTCTCTCCCTACACTTTGAAGAGTTTTGATCAAGAAAGGATGCTGTACTTTGTCAAATGCTTTTTTAGCATCTATTGAGAATATCATATGGTTCTTGTTCTTTCTTTTATTAATGTATTGTATCACATTGATTGATTTATGGATGTTGAACCAACCTTGCAGCCCAGGAATAAATCTGAGTTGGTCATGGTGAATAATCCTTTTAATGTACTGTTGGATCCTATTGGCAAGTATTTTGGTGAGAATTTTCGCATCTGTGTTCATCAAGGATATTGGTCTATAATTCTCCTTTTTGGTGGGGTCTTTGTCTAGTTTAGGAATCTAAGGTAATGCTGACCTCATAAAATGAGTTTGGAAGTTTTCCTTCCATTTCTATATTTTGGAATAGTTTCAGGAGAACAGGTATTAATTCTTTAAATGTTTGGTAGAATTCCCCTGGGAAGCCATCTGGCCCTGGTCTCTTGTTTGTTGGGAGATTTTTGGTGATTGCTTCAATCTCCTTACTGGTTATGTTTTTGGTGATTACTTCAATCTCCTACTGGTTATGGGTCCATTCAAGTTTTCTATTTCTTCCTTGTTCAATTTTGGTATTTTATATGTCTCTAGGAATGCACCCATTTTTCCAGATTGTCCAGTTTCCTGGTGTATTGTTGCTCATAATATATTCTTATAATTGTTTGTATTTCTTTGATGTTGGTTGTGATCTCTCTTCCTTCATTCATAATTTTATTAATTTGGGTCATTTTTCATTTTTTTTTTTATAAATCTGGCCAGGGGTCATCAATCTTATTAATTCTTTCAAAGAACCAACTCTTAGTTTTGTTTATTTGTTCTATTCTTCTTTTGGTTTCTATTTCATTGATTTCTGCTTTGATCTTTATTATTTCTCTTCTCCTGATGGGTTTAAGCTTTCCTTGCTGTTCTTTCTCCAGCTCCTTTAGGTGTAGGGCTAGGCTGTATATTTGAGACCCTGTTTCTTGAGAAAGGTTTGTATTGCTATATACTTTCCTCTCAGGACTGCCTTTGCTGTGTCCCAGAGATTCTGAACCGTTGTGTTTTCATTTTCATTTGTTTCCATGAATTTTTTTTTTCAATTCTTCTTTAATTTCCTAGGTGCTCCATTCATTCTTTAGTAGGATGCTCTTTAGCTTCCATATATTTAAGTTCTTTCCAACTTTCTGCTTGTGATTGAGTTCTAGTTTCAAGGCATTGTGGTCTGAAAATATGCAGGGAATGACATTTTGGTACCAATTGAGACCTGATTTGTGACCCAGGATGTGATCTATTCTGGAAAATGTTCCATGTGCACTAGAGAACAGTGGGTATTCTGTTGTTTTGGATGGTTATTCTAAATTTGGATGTTGTTCTAAATATTCTTGTCCTACTGGTCCAGTGTGTCATTTAAAGCCTTTATTTCCTTGCTTATCTTTTGCTTAGATGATCTGTCCATTTCAGTGAGGGGGTGTTAAAGTCCCTTACAATTACTGTATCATTGTCAATGTGTTTCTTTGATTTTGTTATTAATTGGTTTCTATAATTGGTTGCTCCCATGTTAGTGACATAGATATTTAAAATATTTTTAGATCTTCTTGTTGGACAGATCCTTTAAGTATGATATAGTGTCCTTCCTCATCTCTTATTATGGTCTTTGGCTTAGAATCTAATTTATCTGATTTAAGATTACCACTAGCTTTCTTTTGATGTCAATTAGCATGGTAAATTGTTTTCCACCCCCTCACTTTAAATCTGGAGGGGTCTTTTGGTCTAAAATGAGTTTCTTGTAGACAGCATATTTATGGGTCTTGTTATTTTTTTGTTTTTGTTTTTTGTATGTTTGTTTTATCCATTCTGATACCCTGTGTCTTTTGATTGGGACATTTAGCACATTTACATTCAGGGTAACTATTGAAAGATATGAATTTAGTGTCATTGTATTGCCTGTATGGTGAGTGGTACTGTATTTTGTCTCTGTTCCTTTCCGGTCTGTTACTTTTAGGTTCTCTCTTTGCTTAGAGGACCCCTTTCAATATTTCCTGTAGGGCTGGTTTGGTATTTGCAAATTTTTTCAGTTTTTCTTTGTCCTGGAAACTTATCTCTCTTACTATTTTCAATGACACTCTAGCTGGATATAGTATTCTTGGCTGCATATTTTTCTTGTTTAGTGCTCTGAGTATATCATGCCTGTCCTTTCTGACCTGCTAGGTCTCTGTGGATAGGTTTGCAGCCAATCTAATATTTCTAGCATCATATGTTATAGACCTCTTGTCCCGAGCTGCTTTCAGGATTTTCCCTTTGTCACTGAGACTTGTAAGTTTTACTATCAGATGTCAGGGTGTGGACCCATTTTGATTGATTTTGAGTAGTGCTCTCTGTGCCTCCTGGATTTTGATGCTTGTTCCCTTTGCCAAATTAGGGAAATTCTCTATTATAATTTGCTCCGATATACCTTCTACCCCTCACTCTTTCTTCTTCTTCTGTGATCCCAATTATTCTAATATTGTTTCATCTTGTAGTATTACTTATCTCTCAAATTCTCCCCTCGTGGTCCAGTAGTTTTTTGTCTCTCGTTTTCTCAGCTTCTTTATTCTTCATCATTTGGTCTTCTACATCACTAATTCTCTCTTCTGCCTCATTTATCCTAGCAGTAAGAGCCTTCATTTTTGATTGCACCTTATCAATACCTTTTTTTTTTTTTAATTTCATCTTGGTTAGATTTTAGGATTTTTTATTTCTCCAGAATGGAATTTTATTTCTTGAGAAAAGATTCTCTAATATATTCCATTATTTTTTTGAGCCCAGGTAGCACCTTGATAATTATCATTCTGAACTCTAGTTCTGACATATTACTAATGTCCATATTGATTAGCTCCCTACCCATCAGTACTGACTCTTGTTCCTTTTTTTGTGGTGAGTTTTTGTGCCTTGTCATTTTTTCCAGATAAGAATAGATGAATGAGAGAGCAAAATACTAAAAAGGTAGCAACGACTTCAGAAAGATATATACTAACCAAATCAGAAGAGACCCAAAACTGGGGGGAGAAGGAAGGGAGAAGAAAAGAGAAAAGAAAAAAATATATATATATATGTATTATACTGGTGAATAGAACAGAGCCACACACTTGATTTTAGATGTATTTTGGTCTGTTAGAAGAAACTGCCTCCCAAAATTTAAAAGAAAGAAAAATATATATACAAATAAAGGCAAACACGATGAGTGGATAGAATATAACTGTAAAGATGAAAATGTTAAAAAGATTCTAAAAAAGGAATTGGTAAGAAGTGGTTTGAAAAAAGAAAAGAAAAAAAGAGGAAAGAATGTGATTGGTCTGGAGACTAGATCAAAGCCATATGCTAGATTTAAGGTATATTTTGATTAGAAGAAATTGAACACCCAAATTTAAAGAAACAAAAACCTATATGTATACAAAAAATAAGGTTAAATACAAGGAAGGGATACAATATGATTATAACAATGAAAATTTAAAAAAAAGATTTTTAAAAAGGTATTGGTAAGATAAAATAGTTAAAAAAACATTAAAATAAGAAAGAGGAAAAATTTAAAAAATAGAATAAGAAAAAAATAAAATTAAAAATATTTAACTTTGAAAGACTGAAGGATCATTGGAAAGAAGCCATGATTGTATGCATTGCTTTCCCCTAGCTCTGGAGTTCCTTAGTTCTTATTGATTGGTGAACTTGGTCTTAGCTTATTGTTCTTGCTGATCTTCTGGGAGATGGGCCTGTTGCAGTGATTCTCAAATGTCTTTACCCCAGGCATAATTGCACTGTTCTTGCCAAGGGCCGAGCTAAGTAATCTGCTCAGTTTGGGTCTCTTGGGAGCTTTTGTTCCCTGAATGCTTTTCATACGACTTTGGAGGTTGGAAATGAAAACTGCACTCTCCCAATCTCTGGCCCCATAGGAGCTAAGAGCTCAGGGTCTCACTCCTCAGTGTGCTCTCAGAGAAAATCAGTCAATCCTTCCTGTTTCCTTGATCTCTGGCCGCACTCCCATGTTCAGCCAGCCTGTGACCCAGTGTTTCTATCTCTGGTGCATGGCTCCCTTTGGAGTCTACAAAGGGAGCTGATTCCTGCAGTGTGCTCCCATGCCACTCCTCCTGAAGGAGGAAGGTGAGTCTCCCCTGGATCTGCTGCTTGTTGGGTCCCTGCCCAAAGAGCAGTGGTCTGACAGTGCTGCTGATCATGGCTTAAGGTAACCTTGAGCAGAGAGTCCACTCCTCAGCTCCGTCTCTGCAGCTGGCTTCCCTGCTCTGATAACTGGGAGCTCTGCCACACTCAGACAGTCCCAGTCTTTCTGTGACCCCAAGGGTCCTGAGACCAAACTGTCCCCGTGAGAACTCCACCTCCACTTGCCTCTGGAGCGACATCCCTCAGTAGACTTCTAGAAGTTCCGATTTTGTGCTCCACTGCTCTACTACTTGCCAGGAGCCAGCCCTTACCCCTACGGTCTGTCTTCCTAAATGTTGCCTTGATTTCACTACTCCACATGTCCTACCTTCTGGAAAGTGGTCGATTTTCCCTTCCTAGAATTGTTGCTCTTTTTCTCTTCTCTCTCCTGCTGAGTCTGTAGCTGTTCAGAATAGTTTGATAACTATCTAGATGAACTCCTGGGAACTGATGCTATTTAGGTCTCCTACTCTTCTGCCATCTTGCTCCTCCCTCCTTCTGATTTGGGGAATATTAATTGTTTTCTTCATAAGTGAGTTCACTCTATTAGAATGCTTAACTGGCAATGCATGCTGACTATGGCAATATGTCCATCAAATACAGTAAGCTCATACATCTTTGCTAAATGGGATATTTTTAAACAATACACTGTTTATATATTCAAATGAAAATAATTTACTTTAGGGTGGCTTGCAAACTGCTACTCAAGAAATTGACTAATGGTTAGTAATGTAAGATTTATCAGTCTTGAAAATATATTTATTTATAAGATCTTTATTTGTAATTCTATTATTATATAATTTTTATTTTAAATTAAAAACATGTACCTTCTTGTTGGTATGAGTATAGTAACCCCAAAGAAAATAGAAGCTTCAAAAAGAAAACTGAAATAGTAGAGGGTAATCATAAGAGAAAAATCATATTTGCATATAAATTCATATTGAAGCAGTAGTGAAGTACCAGCATTTAGGGTATGAATTCCTTTATATTTTTCCTGGTGTGTGTGTGTGTGTGTGTGTGTGTTTGGCTATTTATTTATTTATTTATTTTCCCCTGTTTCTCCTTCTTTTATTGATAGACTCTCACCTGAATATCTGGGCAGGGGTGCCTGGGTGGCTCAGTGGGTTAAAGCCTCTGCCTTCAGCTCAGGTCATGATCCCGAGGTCCTGGGATCGAGCCCCGCATCACGCTCTCTGCTCAGCCAGGGAGCCTGCTTCCTCCTCTCTCTCTGCCTGCCTCTCTGCCTATTTGTGATCTTTGTCTGTCAAATAAATAAAAATAAAATCTTTAAAAAAAAAAAAAGAAATAATTCTAGTTTACACTACTTAACCTTAGTCGAAAAACAGTACTTACTGACTTTCCACTGGTGTCTACTCACCCACATTTCTCTGGATGTGTCATCCTTGCAACTCAGTAACCTTAGTTGAATTGTTCTACACTCCTCTTTCCTCCCTCCAGTCTTTGCCTATCCCTCAGTTTCTTCACTTCAATTCAGCTCATCTTTTACTCTTTTCTCTTAACCCTCTGACATTTTGAAGCACTCATGTTCGTCCACAGTGCTCCTCCCTCACACATTCATAGCACTAATACTTCTGTCAATGTGGGGATTATTCCCTTATTCCTTTTTCCAAAATGGTAAGATTCTGGAGACTGGATTCACATCCTGCATTCACAGTTTACTGGCTTCATGACCTTAGCAAGTCAGTTTAATTTTATTAAGCTTCCATTTATTCTTCATGGATAACAACATTCCCCTCCTAGGCTTTCAGGGAGGATAAAATTATGTAATGAATCCGAAGTTCTTAGCAGCAAGCCTGGTGCTAGATTGTGTATTAGCTATTATTATTATTGTTCCCACACAACAAACCCACTCTTAACTCCTATTTCTTATATAATTAACTAACTCAGATACTATTTAATCAAGCTGGTTATGTCCAAAGACCTGGGAAAACAAATACTTTCCTCAAGGAGCTCACAGTCTTGTAGGGGAGGCTTGACCAGATGAAGGATAATTGAGATGCGCCTAATCCTATTTCCATTGAATTGCAGTATATATGCACTCAGGTGTAGCTATCCACCCCAATATTCTTATAAAACTTAACATATCTTTAGGGAGGAGTATGGATTACAGACTGAATATGGGATGCATATCCATCTTTACTTCATTAAAATTTTAATTTTCTAAAATAAAAATTATAAGCATGTAAAATGGTTTTGCTTAATTCTGGGATAAATATTTATGGATTTGAGTACAGTAATATGTATTGTTTCAAATACTTTTTATTAAATTCAGTGTCAAGTTACTAGTTACTTATGGCTAAATATATCATTTTTTCCCTATAGGGCAAAGTTCAATTTAACTAGCCACAATGAATATGTATTAGATCTTAATTATCTCAGAGAGGTACTGTGTTATGTGTTAGAGGTAATTGAAGTAGAATAAAAAATTGTCTGTTCTTAGGGATAGTTGGTCAATTATTAGCTAAGCATATAAAGCAGTTACATATATGAAGCAGTTCAGTATAACATATAAAAGGAAAAAAATATAACAAGGTGTAGTAGGAAAAAAGGGAATGTGATCCATCAAATTACAGCAGTCTGAAAGGAATTGTGAGAGAGATGGCATCTGACAGAGGAAACAAGAGATGAAGCATTTTTTATAGTGATGGAGTAGAGACCCCATGCCCATAAAAGGTTTGGGAAATGCAGTTATTCTGTTTGTTTCAAATCTAGGTTGTTGCGCAGGCAATAATGTTGAGAGGTGAGCTGACAAGTGTTCATTTAAAACTTGCTACTTGAACAGGGACTGTATTCAATGACAAAGACATGAATTTGCCCTAATAAGGAGGACAGACAACTAAACAATTTATTTTAAAGTTGTGATATTTGCAAACTTCTAAAAAAATTATTTTATTTAAGTTCATTTAATTAACATACAGTGTTATTACATTCTACAGTATTACTAGTTTCATAGGTAGAGTTCAGTGATTCATCAGTTGTATATAGCACCCAATGCTCATTGGATCACATGCTCTCCTTAACGTCCATCACCCAGTTACCCCATGCCCACACCCACCTCCCCTCCTGCAAACCTCAATTTGTTTCCTAGAGTTAAGAGTCTCTTACGTTTTGTCTCCCTCTCTGATTTCAGTCAAAAACCTAGGCACTTCAAGAATGTATTATTGGAAGTGACCCAAAACTAGACTGTGGATCTCTCAAGGAGTCACTATAGAAGTGATATTTAAACTGCAGCTTGAATGATCACTTGAAATTAATTAGGCAAAGTTCAGTGGTCAGGAGGCAGTGTTCCAAGCAGAAAGAATAGCATGCTAAATACCCGGAGGTGGGAAAGGATACAACTCAGAGAAACTGAAAAATGAGAAGTCTACTGAGCTGGCAGATTGAGAGCTGAAATGAAAGAAGTGACAGGTGATCAGGAAGAGTGTGCAGCTCCAGAAGCCAGGTTAAAAATTTAATATTCCTCATGCCAAAAGTGGAAGCCACTAAAGAGTTTTCATCAACGTATCAATTTGATCATATTTGTGCTTTAAGTCTTTTTGCTGAATGGAACCAGGCTAGTTAGAGGTTGGAGATACTACAATTTATTAATTCAGCATAGAAAACATGGAGCTCTAGATTAGGAACCAGCAGTGAGGTGGGTGGTCAGGCATTGATTTGAGATGCATCGATGAAGTGTCAGTGAGTGGTTTTGGCCATGAATTGATGTACCTGTGGAGGATGATGGAAGTGGCAAGATGGCAGTTTCCTGCCTTGAACAGCTAAGTGGTTGGTGAGTTAGGGAGCACTGGAGGAGGGGCCGTAACAGGAAGGTGATGCCCGTAGTTTGTTAAATGAGGTTATTCTGTGACACCCAGTGGAAATATGAGGCAGGTCAACACGTGAGCAGTCTAGGTTAAAATTTAGATCTGGAGTTTAGTATTCAGGAAAGTGACATGAGAGCAGATATGTTATCCAAAGGAGGCTGGGCTCTATTATGATATTAAACATCATCATTACAAGCTCAAAACTTCAACTTTATGCTTTGACTCCTTGTTCCTCTTTCTTGCTCCCTAAGGCAATATGTATCTAAGGCAGTTGTTGAGTCTTAATAGTTCAGGTTCCTATTTTCTTTCTCATCCATACTGCTGTTTCTATTTCCAGTGGTCTAATTAGGTTCTTGTTACTTCTCACCAGAACTATTATATGTTTGAGGGTAGTAAGATTGGTTGCCAGGAGAGTAACAAAATATTACAGTAAACTACTAGGAGAGTTATGACTGTCATTTGTACAAGGGTATTAGTCATGGGGAAAGAGGAAAATGGATGGATTTAAGAAATGTAGGATATGGAAAGAATTATAAACACCTTAGCATATGTACATACTAGTACTTTTCCCCTTCATTTTTAACAAAACAAATTTACATCACATCATATCAGTATATTTTATCATACTGCTCTACATAAGCCTTATCTGGCAATAATGATTATTTCAGGTAAAATAGATTTGAAGTAAATTTTAGTAGAGCTAGGACCAAGTATTTGCTAGACAATTTTTCTATACTTCATATATATTAAACCATTTAATATTTATAAAAACTCTTTGAAACACATATTATCACATCTAAAAAATAAGGAAATTGAGGAACAGAAAGGTTATGGTGTATCTATTCTTAGATCATACAATTTGTCACTATCAAAAATAGCTTTTAGTCTAGATGTTCTATTTCCAGAGAATGTACTGTTATCTGCAAAAATAGAGGGTTGCATATGTTTTAAGCACTTATTAATGTATGATGAACAATGAAGTTTATGAGAAATGCATGACTTAATATTTAAATGCACATAGATATATAAAATATCTATTAAATATCCATCAAAATACATATAATATTTAAAAAATCATTGGAACAAAGAGCAGAAAATTGATTGCCAGGGGAACCACTGGTAATGGGGGAAATAGAAAGAGGTAACAGTAAAAACTTTCAGCTGTAAGATAAAAGTCTTAGGATCTAATATAAAATATGGTGACTATAGGGGCGCCTGGGTGGCTCAAGAGGGTTAAGCCTCTGCCTTTGGCTCAGGTCATGATCTCAGGGTCCTGGGATCAAGCCCTGCATCAGATTCTCTACTCAGCAGGGAGCCTGCTTCTCCCCCTCTCTGCCTGCTTCTCTGCTACTTGTGTTCTCTGTCAAACAAATAAATAAAATCTTAGAAAACAAAACAAAACATGGTGACTATAGTTGATAGCACTGTATAGTATAACTGAAATTTGCTGAGAGTACAACCTATATGTTCTCACACATACAAAAAAAAAGAAGAAAGAAAAATAAGTGTGTGAAGTGATGGATGTGTTAATTAACTAGATGGGGAGACTACTTTCACAGTGTATACATATATCACATCACCATGATGTACACTTTAAACATATCTTACAAATTTATATGTTAATTATGCCTCAATAAAGCTGAAATAAACTTAGATACATACATAAGTCAATACATACTCACCGCTTAATTATCAGGTTGGGGATAAAAGGACACACTGTAATTGGTTTTAAAACTACATATCATAGGAACTTAAGTTATTTAGTTGTTCAAAGTGAGTTGAGTTCAATAAGAGATGGTTGAAATCAAAAAAAAAAGGTTTTCTGTAGGGGAAATTCAATGGTGATCCTTATCATTTATACTCAGACATCTAAAAATGTTCACCTTTCTTAAGTAGCACGTAAGGAAATTACCGCAAACTGGAAAGTAAAAAAATCGGCTTTGGTGACTTGCCAACAAATCTACCAGTTTTAAATCAGAAAAAAAGAGTGCATATCTGTGTGTGTCTGTGTGTGTGTGTGTGTGTGTGTGTGGTGTGTGTGTATAAATCCTACCCTGTCTCAGGTAGGTAGATACTCTGTACAAAAGGGAAAAAGGCAATTTCCTACCTGATGGTGTGGAACTTTCTAAATCTGCCAGTCCAGTTTTTTTTTTGTTTTTGTTTTTTTTTTTTTCCTTTTCTGTTTTAGGTTTTATAGGACTTTCTAAGTAGTCAATTTAGTATTTGTTACCAGTTTGGAAATTATTTTTCTGAAGCCAGTATGAAGTGTTAAGTATTTATAGATAGAAACTTTGGCAAAGAATCTAGAGAATCTTGAAATGGCCTTTCACTGTGGCAGAAGAGCTTGTACAGATTCAAGTGCAAATCCAGATTTGTAGAGAGTAAGTGAGAGTTTGTGGAAGTAAAGTGTGTGATTGAGAAAGCTGGTTTTTCCAGTGTGACTTAGTGATTATTAAATAGCTGTGTGTTTTATACGAATTGCTTGTAGGGAAGCTCCCTAACATTTAGTAGTAAACAATTTATGCAGTTAAAATATGAAAAAGACAAAGAAAAGCAAACTAAAAAGACGTTTTAGAGTAGAATGGGAATTGAGCCAATAAACCTGACTGGTAGAGTCTTTGGAGGGAAGCCAGGAAGTCTGTGATATTTCTCTAGTTAGTATATATATATATGGTATTGGATAAAAAAATGTTAACTCTTTCTATTGAATTTGAGACTTTCCTGATTCTGAAACTCAAAACTGAATGCAAATTAAGGTTTTTTTTAAGAGTATGATTAAAAAAATACCAATGCATCCATGACATTTGGCAATGCCTTAGACCTCTCTAAAATGTCAAGATAGGAAAATATCCAAAACCCTTTTTTTTTTTTTTTTTTTGAGAAAAAGAGAAAGTTGGCTTCTAGCCAAATGCCTGCTGAGGAATTCTTATGAGAATTTCTGGAAACTGTATTTTTTAAGGTAATCATGTTCTCCATGCTTGCATAGCCCCAAATGTTACTTGAGCGAATTTAAAGTCTCATCAATTTGTGCCTTATTGTTGTATATCCTTTAGACTTCAGTGGTCAAGTTTCACTTTGGCTAGGTGACAAAAAAAATATATTGTGTTTGGCACCACACAATCTAAGAAGCTTAAAGAATAAATATGCCAAGAAAGAGTTATGTTTAGTAGTTTGAATTACATTTTTTATGTATGATATGTGTGTAACCTTATGTTAGACAAATCTTTATCAGCCTTTTGCTTTTCTCATTAAAATAAATAGACATCAGATAACTGATATACATATGAAATGGTTGGAGGGCAGAAGTGAGATATGATTCCAGGTAATTAATGTAAAATCAGCAAAGCTCTCACCTGAACTTAAAAGTTTTAAATCTTACCAACATAGCTTTTGAGGGACAGGGAACAACTGTCTATAATCAGAAATGGCCACGAAGAAAGATGCCTAACTTTTCTGTAACAATTTTGGAGATCACTACTATCACTTGTATTAATTCATTCATTCTGCTATTTAATATAGATGGTACACATGTGCCCATAGCACTGAGTTTTTTCAAGTTCTGGTAAATTATACATAACATAAAATTTACCATTTTAACCACTTTTAAGTGTGTAGGTCATTTGCCACCATTAATTTCCAGAACCTATTCATCTTCCCAAACTGGAACTCTGTGTCCATAAGACACAAACACTCCTTCTCCCCAACCCCCAGCTCCTGACAACTGGTATTCTGATTTTGTTCCTATGAATTTGATTACTTTGGAAGCCTCACATAATCATATAATATTTGTCTTTAGTGACTGGATTATCTCACTTAATATAATGTCTTTAAGTTTCATGTGTTTTGTAGCACGTGTCAGAATTTCCTTTCTTTTTAAGGCTGAATCCTACTTCATTGTATGTATTTACTACATTTTATTTAATCTATTTGTTTGTCCAAAGGGCACTTGAGCTGCTTCCATCTTGTAGTACTGTGTGATTGCTTTATGTTATATGATCTAATGATCCTACACGGGGCTGGGAAGGAGGGAATGAGGAAGGTGAATGATGTGTCTATTTTGGGAGGATCAACTGTGGAAAAAGATGGAAGATAGTTGGACAAATTTATAAATTGAATAATTTTGCAGAGTGAAAGATTTTATGAAAAAAACTAAACACAGTGATGAAATGGAGAAAATTTGAGGTATATGGAGAATATCCTTTTCGTAGGGTCATTTAGAGAATGCCTTTTGAGAATGAGGCATCTTAAATGAGGGTTGTTCAACTAGTCCACTCCATCAGGGTGAGGACCATGTTTTCCTCACTGGCTAGTATATCTGCAGTGTTGCCCAGAGCCTGACACTTGACAGCATTCACTATTTATTGAATGTAAGAAGAGTGAAATGGAATGCAAGTAAATAGGTCTTCACCATGTGAAGAATTTGCCTCCACCTCCAATAGTCCTTTCTCTCATATCTCATCTGCCTTTTCGACACCTCTCTAGGCAGCCCAGGGAGAGTGATTGGTCAGGATTTGACAGAGGGAAGACAAATAAATTATTAAGGGGGAAAAAAATGATGGCTTAACAAAAGTGGTATCAATAGTAATGATACTGATACCAAAATATAGTATGATGATGGTTTATAAGTGTAAGTCACTTTTTAAAATATTGTAATAGGTATCATTTTATTTCATATTTATTTTTTAAAGATTTATTTATTTATTTTAGGGAGAGAGAGAGTGTGTGTGCACCAGTGGGGGAGGGGGTAGAGGAAGAGAGAGAGGGGGGGAAGCAGATTCCCAGATGAGCAGGGAGCCCTACCTGGGTCTCCATCTCAGGACCCTGAGATCATGACCTGAGCCAAAACCAAGAGTCAGATACTCAACAGACTGAGCCACCATGTACCCCTTATTTCATCTTTAGAACTACCAGAGACAGTGTGACATGTATTATGTGACAGGTAACTTTTGATGAGTTGAGATACTTAGATTATGCAAACTAGTGAATGGAGGGCTGGCTTTTAAAAAAGGGGGAAAGAGCTTCTCAAAGAGTCCTTATTTTACATATATGACACAATAATTTATGATTAATTGTGTTATTGAGGTTGAGTTTGGAATTTTTATAAGAATGCCAATCACAATCATGTACATAATAGTAGTAGACTGATTTCAAAGTGTTTTGATATATGCTTGTATTCTTCAGTGGTCCAATGAGAAAGACAACATTATCATATTCATGTCTATAAACATAGAGAGGTTGAGACAAATTGTCTTGATCAATGTCATATATAGCAAGCGGTAAACCTATGCTTTTAATCTAAGAATCTATTTTCTTATGGATTTCTTTATCTAGTCAGAATATTTCTTAAAAATCCTAAACCTAACATCTTTCTTTTTAAAAATAATATATATTACTTTTTCCTTATTTACAAACTGTTGGGTTTTTATTAGAACAAATTTGGAAAATGCACAAAATAATGAAACAGGAATGATCACCATTAATAATCGTCAGAATAATTGAACTTCTTTCTTCCTAAAAATACTATATTTGAAATGTGTTATTCAATTTGTGCAGAAGCTTGAGGATGATTGGATTTAAATCTATTATTTAAATTTATTTTAACAAAGGGCACCTCGGTGACTCAGTAAGTTAAACCTCTGCCTTAGGCTCAGGTTTTTGGGATCAGCCCTGTGTCAGGCTCTCTGCTCAGCAGGGAGTCTGCTTCTCCTTCTCCCTCTGCAGTGCCCACCCTTCCACTCATGTTCTCTCTCTCTTTTTCTCTCAAATAAAATCTTTAAAAAATTATTTAGTGAAATAATACTAATTTATTAATGAATCATGTGACTCAGAATAGCCATGGATATAGTTCCACATATATGAAGCAAATCAATATTAAGAGTATTTCCTACATTTTCCTTTTTATCTTGATTTTATCTTAATTGTTCTAAGAAAGACATTTTTTTCCCCTAAAAGAGGTTTAGAGATGAGAATAAATGTTATAGGTTAAAAAAAATTTTTTTTGACATTTATCACTGTGTGCCTAAAAAATGTTTCTTCTAATAAATGAAATTTTATTTCTAGAATCTGTATGTGTATATATTGAATTTTTGTGTTCTGTTGCTTACAAAAGACACTTCAGCAGCATTCCGTTCAATAATACTAGTATTAATATCAGCTCTCTTCTAATGAGCACTGTGTGCCATCCAGAATTCCATATGCTTTATACCTTTTATCTCACCCTACTCATCACAATAACTATATGAATAAGGTACTTCTATTGTGTCAAGGTTACTAATGAAGAAACAGGGACATATGCAGGTTAAATAATTTTTTAATGTCATACAGGTGAAAATGGCCAAGCCGGGATTTAAACCCACCAATAGGATTATAGCACCCATGCCTTCCTTTAGAAATTAATTGAGGGCAAGAAACAACCCTTGTTTAATATCTGACTTGATGTAGTATCTAGATGAAGATAACAAATCTATTGGAAAATAATGGGGACTGTATCCATTCAGTTTTAAGTTATTCCCACTTTAAATAAATTAGGGTAAATGGCATGTTTGTTAAAGGGTGAAGTGTTAGGAAAAACCTCTAGTTCTAGTCATAGGCCTCTACTAACCCTGAAATTGGGGACACCACGTTAACTCATTGGCTTCAGATTCTTTATTCACAGGAACCAGATGAGATGATCTCTGAATTCCTTGCCAACTCTGAAATTCTGTTGTCACCTTCTGTGTTGTCACTTGGTTTGTGAGCTGTATAGAGTAGTGATAGTTTCAGTTTCCTCCACGTTTCTCTTGCATCCTTACTTGTAAGGGTAAAACTGAATATAATGAAAAAATGTAAACCGTTGGTCACATTTGGTTCTCGTTGAAGTTCTCGCAGCATTCCAGAAGTTTGGTGACAAGCTCCTGTTTTTAAAGCGATGAAACATCAGCTTAAATCCGTGGCTTGACAATATTCCATAACAGATTTCTGAAAATAGTCTTTGGAAAAACTCACAAAAGGAGGTAATATTTATAAGGAGCTATCTTGGCTTCAGTTCAAATAAGTTGTATGAAATAAACATCACTTTCTTATTCTGTAGATTTACTGATTTCAAAAGGCCTCTTACCTATTTTTAAGGAATCTAACAAGATATAATTCATATACCATAAAGTTCACCCTTTTAAAGGGTACAATTGAGTGGTTTTTAGTATATTTACAGGACTGTTCAGATTGATCCTTATTTTCTCTTTGCTTGTCCAGAGCATCTATCCCAGAAAAGTGTGCAATGCTGGCATTCTATCAACATTTGCTGAATGAACCGCTTAGTGACTATAAGGGTATATATAACAGAAGGAGGCAGATAATCCTAGCTAAACTCAGATGAAATCACTTGTAGAAACACAAGGAATGATTATGTATTCAGATATAGATTCCCAGAAGCATGCAAATAAATGATTAAAAGAACATGTTTATTTGTAGTATTAACACCTAGAATAACAACGTAGGCTTGTTAGCATGAGATAAGTTGTCAAGTCTGACATCTGTCCCTTATATATCTCGAATAATTTTATGTAGGACTTAAATTTACAGATACCTCTTGGCATCTTCAAAGCAAAATGAATTAACACTTTGGAATTTTTCTTGATGTTTTAACAGATTATCACTTGAGAAAGGCAGTATCATGACATTCAGTGGAAACGTTTGGAATTTTCCTATGGGCCTTTGTGATTTAGCAACTCATAAAACCAATGAAAAGAAAGTTTGATCACTATTTTATGTCCCTTCTTGGTTATTCTAAATTGAAGGTACAGCAAAAATGTTTTCTGTGGCAACCTCTTTTGTCTTAAGATTGAGTGGCGTAACACATTTGCGAAGCAGCTGAATTATTATTATTATTATTAAAGATTTTATTTATTTATTTGTCAGAGAGAGCACAGCAGGCTGAGAGAGAAATAGGCTCCCTGCCGAGGAAGGAGCTCAAAGTGGGACTTGATGCCAGGACCCAAGCAGCTAAATTATTGCACATGTACATGCTTTGTTGAGGTAATCATTACTACAGAGAAGGCAAAAAAACTTGAAGAATTTATTTACTTCACTGTTTCACCTGTAGTTGCAGTGGACATTACCCTCATGTTAAAATCACTGAATGACCATTCCTTATATATCTGTTCAGGCCTTGGCAACCTACTTGGCTGCCCTAATGAGCAGGATTATCTGATGTTTGGGCCTGGAAATGTGTAGTTAAAAACTATTGTACCCGGAGGAACTATGCTCTTTTTTAGATCTCTGCTCTGGGTTTGGTAGTTTTCGTTACCCAGTAGCTATCTTTTGTAACTTGGCTCAAAAGATTTTCTTTCTTTCTTTTTTTTTTTTTAAAGATTTTATTTATTTGACAGAGATCGCAAGTAGGCAGAGAGGCAGGCAGAGAGAGAGGAGGAGGAGGAAGCAGGCTCCCTGCTGAGCAGAGAGCCTGATATAGGGCTCAATCCCATAGGACCCGAGCCAAAAGCAGAGGCTTTAACCCACTGAGCCACCCAGGCGTCCCTCAAAAGATTTTCTTGACTCTGATGCTTCCCATAAAAGCATTTTAAGAAACTATTTAATTACTACTTTTAACTGATTAAAAAATTGTATAAGAAAAGTTTTAATGTATGATTATTGTATATGCTTTTCATTTGAATAAGTAATTACTTAGACTTACAGTCACCTGCACTACAAGTATACAAAACTTATTTTTATGATTATATTATATTTACATGATATCATACAAAATATTATTCATTTTGCATCTGGGAGCCCCATTATATATATGAACAAGTTGAGGCTTAGAAAAGGTAACAAGTGTTTGGATAAATAGAGTAAGAAATGTTGGCGAGTCCTCACAAACCAAAGCAAACTTAGGACATTTTCCTTGATTTTAGTATAACTTTAGCAAAAACAAAAACAAAAAAAGTTAGATGTTTTAAAAATACTTATTAAAAGTAGAGAAAACCTTGTTCACTTATTGACACAATTATTCTCTCTAGTAGGCAAGGGAGTGTAAGTTATATGTTGTTGGTTCATTTAATAAACAGTTTACTCAAGCAGAAAACCTGAAAGAAATTGTAGACATATACTGAAAGTAATAGACTATAGAACTCCTAAAGAAATGTCCCTATTTTCTAGTAAATAAGTTATATGTATTTAATCTTTCTCTTCAAATTTTGAACTTATTTAATATATTTTAAAGAACTAAATTTCTAACTTGTACTTCCCATGTTTTCATGGAATTGAATCCTTAGGGAAATTAAGTGGGTGAAGGTAATTATTAAAAAGACATAAATTAAAAGAGATAAACTTTGGTTGTTTTGAACACTATTAAGACAATTAAGTGATAGTGTTAACCTACAAAATCCAGGTCATTTTTGTCACAATTGTCTACATTGAGGTTTTCTTCAGAAAATACTTTTGAAAAGAAAGATCTGTACAATGTAATGTATAAATGTTTGTGGTAGTTTAAGGGAAATTTTATGTGAAAATTTTCCCAATGTTTTTTTCAGATATAATATATAGAATATATAAAAATATTATCAATAAAATCACTTTGACAATGATTAATCACTCTTTAATATTAGTAAAAACGTTAGTAATGACTACTAAAACTGACCTATTCTCTCATAAGAAACTATTCTCTGATTAACTGAACAAATAATCACAAGCTGTAATATATAAATACAATCACTAGAGGAAAGGGATAGATTTCCTGTAACTTTTATTAACATATGAAGACTGTGAGAATTCTGTTAGTCTAGACAAGAGAACTGCCATATTTCTTTTGCCTTCCTTATTTTGACAGATTGAAGTGCTTACAATTCTATACTACCAGGCTTCCATGAATCCCCTACTTAGATATAGTTTAATTTTTGCAGGTGTTTAAAAACTGTGATTAGTTTCTTTTTTTTTTTTTTTAATGACTTACTTATTTATTTTAGAGAGCAAGAGAGAGGTTGAGAGTGAGAGAGAGAGAGAGATTGATTGCAGGAGAGGGAAGGGCAAAGAGAGAGGGGGAGAGAATTTCTAGCTGACTCCACACCACGTGTAGGGTATGATGTAGGGCTCCATCTCAGGACCCTGACCCAAAAGGAAATTGAGAGTTGTATTGTCATGAATTGAGGAGTGAGAGTGTAGTGACAAAATAATCAAACCATATTTCATGGAGATGGTTAGCTGTAGTCAGTATGTATTCATAATTGGCATATCTTTTTCATGACTCTTGAGTCTTATATCTTGCATAAGTATAAAGATATTTTCTTGTATTTTGCAAGATTTTGCATTCTACTGGGAAAATACATTTCTGTAGCAATTTAAAGAGTTCTTGAGAGTGAAATATTTTTTAAAGTTTACGGAGTTTCTTTTGATATTGCTATTTTATTAAAAAATCTTTGGTAACTCAGCTCTGACAATGAAAAATAGAGGACAAATGGCTTTCTGTACTGAAACATCTTTTTCATTTTATTTGTTGTTTATTTCTTTATTCTTGAAATTTAATAAATTTCCCTTCTGTTAATTAGTTATTATTTTCATAGTCAACAGGAGATCATTCTTAGGTTTTCATTAATTTATATTTTTGTGATAGTTGATGGTTCATCCTTGCTCTGAATTTTGCATATAAAACACCATTTTGGGGGCACTGTGGTGGCTCAGTAGTTAATCATCTGCCTTTGGCTCAGGTCATGATCCCAGAGTCCTGAGATCAAGCCTCCCATTGAGCTCTTTGCTTGGCAGGGAGCCTGCTTCTCCCTCTCCCTCTGCCTGCCTCTCTGCCTACTTGTGCTCTCTCTTTCTCTGTGTCAGATAAATAAATAAAATCTTAAAAAACAAAACAAAACACTTCTCTTCACTTGTGTGAATATAACAACAAAATATGTTTCTGCAATGAGCATATGGGTTTACTTTTTTTTTTTTTACATTTTGTATTTTTTTTAATTTTTATTTAAATTCCAGGTAGTTAACATATAGTATTGTATCAGTTTTTGATGTATAGGTATATGTATATGTATTTGTGTGTGTGTGTATATATATATATATAGAGAGAGAGAGAGAGGATATGTATACATAGAGATGATACATATCTAAGATTTGAAATATATATAAATGTCTATATAGATAGATGGATAGAGAAGATGTGGGTCATATATCTCACATCTTCTCTATCCATTCATCATTAAATGAGCACTTGGGCTGCTTTCATATCTTGACTACTGTAAATAATGCTGCTATAAACACAGAGGTGCTAGTATCCCTTTAAATTAGTGTTTTTGTATTTTTTGAGTAAATACCTATTACTGCAATTGCCAGATTATAGGGTAGTTCTATTTTTAACTTTTTGAGAACCCTCCATACTGTTTCCCACAGGGGCTGCACCAGTTTTTATTCCTACCAACAGTGCATGAGGGTTCCTTTTTCTCCACATCCTTGTCAACATTTATTGTTTCTTGTGTTGCTGATTTTACCCATTCTGATATATGTGAGATGATTTCTCACTGTAGTTTTTGATTTGCATTTCCCCAATACTAAGTTGATAAATTCTTTTCAAGTGTCTGTTGGCCATATGTATGTATGTCTTTTTTGGAGAAATGTCTGGTCATGTCTTCTGTCCATTTTTTTAATTGGGGTGCTTTTGGGTGTTGAATATATAAGTTCTTTATATATTTTAGATACTAATGCTTTATTGACTATATCATTTATAAATATCTTTTTAATAGTCTGCCTTTTAGTTTGTTGATTGTTTCCTTCATTGCGTAGAAGCTTTAATTTTGATGTCATGCCAATATTTATTTTTGCTTTTGCTCCCCTTGCCTTAGGGGACCTATCTAGAAAAAAGTTGTTCCTGCTGATGTCAAAAAAGTTACTGGCTGTGTTTTCTTCTAAGATTTTTATGGTTTCAGGAGTCTTTAATCCATTTCGAATTTATTTTTGTGTATGGTGTAAGGCAGTGGTCCAGTTTCTTTCTTTTTCATGTTGCTGTCCACTTTTTCCAGCACTTTTTGTTGAAAAGACTATCTTTTTCCCATTGGATATTCTTAATAGCTTTGTCAAAAATTAATTTACTACATAGTTGTGTATATATTCCCTAGTTTTCTGTTCTGTTCTGTTGATTTATGTGTCTATTTTTGTGCCACTACCATACTGTTTTTATTATTATAGCACTGTAATATAACTTGAAGTTCAGAATTGTGATGCCTCCAGCTTTACTTTTTTTTTTTCCAAGATTGCTTGGCTGTTTGAGGTCTTTTGTGATTCATACAAATTTTAGGATTGTTTGTTCTAGTTCTGTGAAAAATGCTGTTGGTATTTTGATAGGGATGGGATTAAATATGTAGATTTTTTTGGATAGTCTTTCTAAGAATATTTGTTCTTGCAGTCCATGAGTATGGAATGCCTTTCCATTTCTTTGTGTCATCTTGAATTTCTTTTATCAGTGTTTTGCAGTTTTCAGAGTATAGGTCTTTCACCTTTTTGATTATGCTTATTCCTAGGTATCTTATTATTTTGAGTCCAATTATAAATCATATTGTTTTCTTAATTTCTGTTTCTGCTGCTTCATTATTGGTGTAGACAAATGCAACAAATTTCTGTATCTTGATTTTGTTCCTGCGACTTGCATGAATTTGTTTATTAGTTCTAGCAGTTTTCTTGTCAAGTCTTTTGGATTTTCTATAAATAGTATCATATCATCTGCAAATAGTAAAGTTTTACTGATTTGGATCCTTTTTATTTTCTCTTGTTGTCTGATAGCTGTGACTAGGACTTCCAGGACTATGTTGAGTAAAAGTGAAGAGAGTGCACATCCTTGTCTTGTTTATGATGTTAAAGGAAAAGCTCTCAGTTTTTCCCTGTTAAAGATGATGTTAGCTGTGGGTTTTTCATATATAGCCTATATTATGTTGAAGTATATTCTCTCTAAACCTACTTTGTTGAGGGTTTTTGTTTGTTTTTGTTTTTGCTTCTACTGAAATAATCTTGTGGTTCTTATCCTTTCTCTTATTGATGTGACCTATAACATTGACTTACTTGAGAATACTGAATCACCATTGCAGCCCAAGAGTAAATCCCACTTGATCATGGTGAGTGATTTTTATAATGTATTGTTGGATTCAGTTGAGTTTTGCATCTACATTCTTAAGGATATTGGCCTGTAGTTCTCTTTTCTGGTGGAGATTTTATTTGGTTTTTCTAACTGGGTAATGAGCATATTGGCTTTTAAGTCATTGAATAAGCATATATTAAGTGCCTCCTGTATGAAAGACACTATGGTGGAAACTTAACATTGCCATCAAAGCTTAGAAGAGAAGCAGTATTTCTGAGTTCATTTAAAGGATTTCTAAATATAATTAAAGCACAGTACACTATAAAATTTTTTTTTGTTTTGACAGTGAGTTCAAGATTTTCAGAAGCTATATATTATATTTCCCATTAAACAAAAACTATATTCATTCTTATGTATTGAAGAGCTAATGCTGTTTCAAATAAATTTAAATTGTTATAGTTTTGAAGTAAAAAAATAATCCCACACAACTCTAAAATGGGTTTTTTTAAAATGTTATTTATTTATTTGAAAGAGAGAGTATGAAGAGGGTAGAGGCAGAGGGAGGGGGGAGCAGGCTCCCCACTGAGCAGGGAGCCAGATGTGAGGCTCAATCCTAGTACCTGAAGATTCCGGGACCTGAAGGTCATGACCTGAGCCAAAGGCAGACACCCAACCCTCCGAACCACCCAGACAGCCCTCTAAAATAGGGTTTTAATTTTATAGTTTGAGATAGTTGTTTAAGATCTGTAAGGAAGTATAACAAATATACTAATTAATTAAACAACTAAAATAAAATAGATTGGCTATAAGTCAAAACTGTATGTCATTTTTGTCAAGTAATAGAAATTTCTTCCACAGAGAAGACTATTGTGCAATTGACCAGAGGTGAAATCGAGCAGAGGGATTATTTTGACATTGCAGTAATTCCATTTAAAAAAAAAGAGTGAGGGTACCTGGGTGGCTCAGTGGGTTAAAGCCTCTGCCTTCAGCTCAGATCATGATCCCAGAGTCCTGGGATCTAGCCCTGTGTTGTGTTCCCTGCTCAGCAGGGAGCCTGCTTCCTCCTCTCTCTCTCTGCCTGCCTCTTTGCCTACTTGTGATCTCTGTCTGTCAAATAAATAAATAAAATAAAATAAAATAAAATCTAAAAAAAATGTAAAAAAATTAAAAAGTGTATTTTTTATTTAAATTCAATTAGCCAACATATAGTACATCATTATTTTTTGATGTAGTGTTCAATGATTCATTAGTTGTGTGTAACACCCAATGCTCTTCATACCGCGTGCCCTCTTTAATGCCCATAAAAAAAAAAGAGTGTAGTCAAGTCTAATGTGGATACTAGAAAGCTACTAAAGATGGAGTGTATATATTCATGGGGACTACATTCTTTAATTGCAGTTCTGCCATTATTGTTCTCTTACAGATTTCCCATTTTTTCATAATTTTCTAATCTTCCATAACATTCTACTCTTTCTTAAGGCAATCTGATTGACTCAATCTAGTCATAATTTGCTCCTCATGGGTCAAGTAGTCCTACCTTCCTCCCCCAGTCTTTGGTTTGGGTGGGGGCAGATTTGAAGGTCACATCTTGTTTTGAGTTTCCCTTCTAAAAGTTAGGGGTTTGGTATGTGAAATGAGAGTAGGAAGTTATACAGGTTAGGAAAATGTATTAATAGATTCATACAATAAAACTTAGCACACATGATAAGGTGTATCACAGATCATAGATATTAGTATATACAATCTTTTATCTTTTTGCCCATTAAAAATAGTACTCTTATTTACAAATGAAGATTAAGTAAAATATTAAAGTAGTGTAGCCATTGTTTTGAATTGTGTATTTGTTAACTGTTGACACAATAATGTTGCATAATAACAAGCCACAAAAGTCTCAAAGGCCTACAGGAACGCACATCATTCTTGTGAACCTGCAGATAGGATGCATTTTGGCTGATCTAGGCTCGGTTCAACTGGGAGGCTTTGCTTCAAACCATACAAGTGTCTTAGCTGAGACTTGTCAACTCAATACCTGTTGTTTTCATTCTGATACTAGTGGACTAGGAGAAACATACTGTTCTAGTGACCACAACAGATGTATAAGAGAGCAAGCATATTTCAAGCGCCCACCTGTGTCGTATTTGTAAATATCTCATTGACCAAAACAGTTGGTCATTGTGGATTAGTCCAAAGCCAAGGGGTAAAGAGAGAAAGCCCACCTTTAGTGAGAAGCTATAAAGTTGCTTATAGAGAGGGGTGAAGAATCAGGGTCAGTGATTCAGTCTACCACAATTTGTAACTCTAATATAAATCAAACTACTTTTCTGTTTTTCAGCAGTCTGAGTAGGAGTCTTATACATTTTATAAAATCCCTTGCTATAGGGCAAAAATAAGTGTGAAAAGTGAAGAGATGAAAGGGTGGAATACTTTTATCTGTTTGTTTTATACCATGTTTTTCTTTTGATATATGTTTACCACATTCAGATTAACATTTTTTGAAAAGTATACTACAGGATGCTTTTGCAGGGTATTTGTTTTGAAGAATAGTATAAAAAATTTCCATAAGTTTCATATGCAACCACACATATTTCAACTTGATCCTTTATTCTGCAATTTACTTTTGGGCGTCCTTAAGAATCTGTTAAAAGTCTGAAATTATGCAGTATTGATTTCAGGAAAAGTTGAAGTGGTTACACATGATTGCCTCTGCCTTAAAAGAAATCCTTATTTGGTTCTAATTTGAACAATATTGAAAGCACAACAAAACTAGCTTTCTATTATGTCACCACAAATTTAGCGAGTTATGGAAAGCATTTTGTTTCAAGAATGGAGTTAACTATGTCTTGTCCGCACTTCTAGCCATTCTTGTCATTTCTGGCTACTCTCCAAGCCTGCCTGTTACTCATACGGTTTCTTTCCTAGTTAGAAATGCATCAAAATCCCAGGAACATATGCTGCTGACTGCTAGAAGACTTCTAGTGATGAGAGATTAATGTAATTGCTTTTGTTTGAGAAATATAATTGGTCACAGTTACATACGTGTAGCTTATATGAGAAACATGTTTTGTTTTAAACCTCATTATGTTTATTTTTACTTTGCTTTCAAAATTAAACTAAAAAAACCTGAAATGTGCATGCTTCCTTCTTTCCTCATACTCCAGAACATTTGGAATAGAAACAGTACAAGTTTGTGTGAAATAAACACACAGGTATCTAAATACACACATAATTTAAAGTTAAAGTATAAAGTTTAAAATGACAAAATATTTGCTAGCCTAAGAGTCCAAAAAGAGGAGATTATAATTCCCAAATTAAGTGTCATCTCCTTAAATATTATCATTATACCATGTTTACTTTACTAAATTATTTTCTGTAAAACAATTTAATAAAACAAAATTTAGTGTACATATATATATATATATATATATATATATATATAGCATGTAAGTGCTCCTCTTCTAGTAAAATGCAATAATTTTCCAGCTTTTTTGTCATTCTAAAGAAAAACTATACCTAAATACATAGATTTAATTTCTGATGATCTCTGAAACCTCAGCAAAGTTTGAGTCTGCATCAGATCTGTGTGCTCCAGAGTTCTGGTTTGCTTACACATACATAGTAGTGGTGGCTCTGTTGGTTTTCCCTAAGAGGTTCCACTTAGCCCCTGCCTGGCTTTCATAACATGGAATCATAGATCTTTTCTCCAAAGTCCCATTTCTCCTTACTTTGAAGATTTGCACTTCAAAAGGTCAAAAATAACCATCAGGATGAGAGAGCATACTATTAATACAGCTACCACATACTCTTTTGAATTAGATCGATTATACATTATAAATAAGTAACTACCTAAAAACATTGTTCACAGAATATGATTAGACCTTGCATACCTACATAGTCCAAACATTACATTCCTGACATTTAGGACTTTTAAATGTAAACTGTTCTTTGCTAAGGCCTTCTCATAACTAAAATATGAGTCAGTCACAAACCATAATAGAGTTTGGCTCGGCAGCATGATGAAGTGTTCTGGATGTAGTGAAATGTTTCGCCCAGACTCATGGCAGCAGAATTCCCAGTGGTCACCCAAAATAGGGAAAGAAATGAAGAACAAAATTAAAGGAACTATGCAAACCCTGGCACCAACCTTTCATGGCAATACAGTGTTTTATTGTTGTTAAGAAATGAAAGTACTTAAGAGACTAAACCCATAAATAATAATACATGTTGAATTTTCTCTTTCCTGATGACTGAATTTAGCTCTCAACTTGAAATTTTGAAAAAGAGTATATATGTATGTCCTATCAAATGAAATGATATAGTTAGTTCAATAAGAGAAGGAACATAGAATGTCAGACTTTCTGTTGAAATTAAATTAGAAGTTCTGCTATGTAATCTTAGTATATATATAGGCTTTAGCATAGATTTACTAAATAAAATCTTGTTATTAGAAGCTTGTATAGCACATAAAATGTGTCAGTCTCATTGAATTAAATGAATCCTGTAATAGTCAACCTGAACTGAACAGTGACCATGTGAAACTATTGCCAAACATTTAAAATATAAATTCGATTATTTATTGGAGCCGTGGTTTTGACGTGTTTTCTCCTGATGTTTTTCTTTAATGAATGTTGTGCTCGAGTTTCAAATTTCATATCCAGTCCAGAATATTCCTTTTTACACACCACCCGCTGTGGTGACAGCAAGCTGTCCCCTAGCACAGAGCCTCTCACTGCACTGAGGGCAGACCGCTACTTCGCAGAGTCTGCTCTCAGGCAGGAAAGGTGGAGTTTTCCTTTGCCACGGTCAAAGGAAATGACCGGCCAGGCGTGATGGCTGTACTGATCATTGTGGGGATTTCAGCTTGGTTCATTTGCTTTCAACTTCAAGGCCTCACTTGAGCATGCATACAGAAAATGAAGTGGTAGGTCTCAGCATCTTGTTTTCACTTTGATGAATAAAAGTTGTTTTGAGTGTAAGATTAGACTTTTCCCCCCAGTGAATTTCAGTAGCACCTACACAGTATAAAGTAGAGCATCATGGGGGCGCCTGGGTGGCTCAATGGGTTAAGCCTCTGCCTCCAGCTCAGTTCCTGATCTGGGATCCAGCCCCGCATCGGGCTCTCTGCTCAGCAGGGAGCCTGCTTCTTCCTCTCTCTCTCTGCCTACTTGTGATCTCTGTCAAATAAATAAAAATAATAAAAAATCTTAAAAAAAAAAAAAAAAGTAGATCATCATGTAGTAAAGTGCTCTTTGAGTGACCTCATAATGACCTATTAAGGGTAATGCACATTTGAAAGAGCTTAGTTATTCCTTCAGGTTTACTCATGATTTGTGTGGTGTTTTGTGTAGCTGTTTCTGAAGTAGTGATGTGTGTTGATTAAATCTTACATTCCAGTCTCCCAAGTGGGAGATTTTCTGAACAAAACATACATATTTGTCTAAAGCTCTCTTAAGTTATCATTTTGAGCATGAAGTTATTGAGTTACCATCCAATAGGATTTCATATCGTAAAATTTATACATGATGGCAAGAGAGGCAAATAAGAGCTAGGAAATCAATAGGATTTGGATTGATTCTAAATATCATTGTGATATAAGGCAACTTTGATCAATGCACTTTTTTTTTTTTTGGCCTATTCTATTGCTTGGGGTCCTTTGTTTATTTTGGAATTATACACCAAGAAAGAAAGAATGATGTTGCCTTCCAAAGCAATTGCTCTTATTGACAGCTCTACAATTTTTCATTTTCTGTTAAGAAGTACTATCATTAAAGAGGACTAATACGCAAAGGAAATTAAGGTGAGGTGAACTGATTAACAGATTTTTTTCTTTTTTTTTTATTATGTTCAATTAGTGAACATATAATACATCATTAGTTTTTGATGTAGTGTTCAACAATTCATTAGTCATGTATAACACCCAGTGCTCATCACAACACATGATCAATGTACTCAGAGAGAGAGAGAGAGAGATCACAAGTAGCCAGAGAGGCAGGCAGAGAGAGGTGGGGGTCGGGGAAGCAGGCCCCCTGCCGAGCAGAGAGCCCGATGTGGGGCTCGATCCCAGGATCTTGAGATCATGACCTGAGCCGAAGGCAGAGACTTAACCCACTGAGCCACCCAGGCGCCCCTCAATGTACTCTTTTATACTAGTAACATATCTACTGTATTAAATTTGCTGAACTTATGACTCTGATAAAAATGCAAAAATAACCTGGGTTTGTTTTTTAAAATGGAAATCTCTCTATGGTAAAAAGTATATGCTAGGGCATACATAAGTTGTAAGAATGGAAATCAAAATCTCAGAGTTTAAAAGGCACTAATTCACTGAACAGTATAAATGATCTTTGGTAACATGAAGAGATTCTCACTGACAAATTCCTGTAATATACACATTTATTGAAGATCTCAGAGCAACAAAATTCTGTTGTTGAAATAAATTTTTTTTTTTTTTTTTTTGGGCAGGACTGTTAGTTAAAAGGTGTATTGAAAAACAATCTTTATGGGATTGTCACATCTTTGGAAACCATATGTATGAACTCTAAGCATCATTTTTGGTGTAATGTTCTGTCACAGTTTATGTGGTCTAGCTAATAATATTACTTGAGAAACTTAATTTGGGGGTGTCAGTTTCACAAAAGTAAAAAGACAATAATGTAAGTATTTTTGCCACTAAAAAAGCAACTAATCACATACTGTATGTCTTGATACATCTTTTACTGTTTTAGGATTTTGTGTACTTCATGTCTATCTCACCAACCATTTAGATTTTAGTCATTTCTGAAAAATGAATATTTATGATTGCATCTTTTAAGAAAAAGAAACAAATTCTTTGTAGACATTTTTAAAGCAGTAACTTTTATTGATATCTATAGAGAATTTATCTAGTTCCCTTACTTGTTATATATTCCTACCACTTCCCTACTCAATGATTAGTAGTTTTCAGTGGCATTGTTAAAGCAAACCTTCACAGATTATTTGCCCTTATTGTGAATAAGAAAAAACTTAAAAATGAAAAAAACTGTAGATAAAATAGTATTTGTAGAGTAGATATCAAATCTAAATTTCTTCAAAGTCATTTTCTTATTGATATCAAATGCATATTTTGTTTGAAAGCTCATTGTCTTCATGCACAGATTAGAAGCTTTGGTCTAAGATATTCAGCTTGCACTCTAGCTCTGGCTCTGGCTCTTTCCACACACAGATCTCTGGAAAAAATCACTGGGCTCGAGACAGGAGGCTGACCATTGCTTTTCTTAGATAAATGACTTGACATTTCAATGCCTTAATTTTGATTCTGTGTAAAATAAAAGAGATGGACTTGATGATATTTAATGTTCCTCCTCAAATTTTAATACATCTACCTGCAAATATATGCATTTCTGAGCTTTTAGTGTACTATAAACTCTATAGTTCCCAAAAGGAAAAAAAAAAAGGGTTATTTTTCATTCTTATTTATTAAGAACCATTTTATGTAGTTTGTAAGAAGGTTTGAATTAAAAAAAAAATGTTTTAGATATGTGTTCATCCTTATTCACTAAGAACCACTTTATTTAGCTTGCAGAGATGTTATGAATTAAGAACATACTTTTAATTGTGGCTGATCAAGTGACCACAATGAAATTACTGATTTATTAACTGGGGGATCAATTCAAAATGGACCCTGATATTTTAGTCAATTCCTTAACCTTGTCTATAACATATTACCTTTGTAATTTCAATTTAAATCAGTGATATGTCATGTTTTATAGTTAGAGCTACATGTATGACTGATCTGATAATTGATATTGCTAATTAATGATTACTTATTGAGTATGCTGATTTATTCACTTAAAAATTAAAAATTAATCCCCAAGATATAATATCATTCTTGATTCACTGCAGAATAAAATGACAGACTACATATTACAGAAAAAGGTTGACATAGACGCTTTGTACTCATTTCATAGCAACTATTTACGCAGTTTATAAATAATGAAATTTTTTCTTTTTAAATATCTATTTAACGATTCAGCAGCCAGAATATCAAGTACTCTTCCTTCAGCATAAAAAGTTTGGTGACAATACTTAAAGTCACATTTTTTAAATTTAAATTTTACCTTTATTAAACCAACAAAAGACAGCCTGTTTTTAAATTAATTGGTCATTAGCCCCCTTAATCTCAATCATGTTTTTGTTTCTAAATATAATCATTCATTTAGCAGGGTTTCACTGCCTAGGGATCAGGCGTCTCAGCCAAGAAAGTCATTATTCTGCAGGTCTTTAGAGGTGGTGGCATTGGACAATCCCTATGGCTCAACCATTAGTTGCAGCTGATGTTTTGTTATGAGTAAGTCAACCACAAAGTTACCAACTGCCCTTGTAATTGTAGCAGGTGAAACCATGTATATTTTTGAAGCATCAACTACCTAAGCACAAAGGTCAATATTTGATAGGTGGCATAAATGTGCAAGTGCCTTATCTTCATGATGTAATGTTTCTTTAACCTTGAAGAGTAAATTTTCACAAACTTTCAGAATAGATACCTTGAAAATGCCCCCTAAACTTAAATTATGGAAGCTGTTGGCAGTTTCTGTTTTGTTTTCATTTTAAATATATCCACTTGTGAAGAAAGTTTTGGAGTTCAAAATGTGGACAAAATCTGAACAAAATGTGTTATTTTATTTTAATTTTGAAAGATGGTTATTTTATTTTAACTTTGAAAAATGAATATTTAAGTGCAATTATTTTATTTCAAGTCTAAACAATTGAAAAATAAACATAAAACACTGAGCGGCAGTGCTAGGACTAAAAACTTAGCTGTGCAGTAGTTTTTGATTTGTCTCTTTAAGAGAAGAATGCATTTTTCAACATATACATTTCTTAGCTTAGGAACAATATTGTAGACTATTTTAAAATCTTAGAATTTTAAAACGAACTACTAATAGCCCTTGTCTGTATTATGAAAGTGATCTCATTTGTACAGAAAGAAATCTTTAAAAATTATAAAGTCTTAATTCTTGTTTCCAGATATCTTTTCTAAACTATTAATGTTTCACTCCTGTGTTTTATATTTATATGATACCATATATACTATGATAAATGATATGCAAACAATCCTTATCAAATCTTAGTCTGAAGAAAGCATTATAATGGAATAAGACTTTTAGGTTAGTGGCAGATCTAAGAGCTAGCCAAGCATATGTTAGGCTCTGGAGTCATCTAGAAGGTGGTAACTGGCAAGGGCAAAACGTAAGGCAATTCAAAGAATTATCCATGGTGTGGGAGAAAAACTTTCTGAGATCAAGATGTCGACAATATTTCTATTATCAAACCCCATTCCTTTCCTGCAAGGGATGAGAACTATCTTATTTTCTTCTGTAGCTTTAGTGATTAATATATGCCTGTTGTGTGATAGATTCTAAAATATTAAATGAATAAATACTGGAATCAGTGAGAACCTCATCACAAACAGGGTCCGTGGTCCTGAAATTCTTGGTAGGTAGAAACATGGCACAGAGGAGCAGAAGTGAAGGGATTGCAGGATGACACCTACCTGTGCTAAGGAGTTCATATCTCCTTTTCTACATAATTCATTACCCTGGTCTATTGGGAGAACTGAGAAAAGTCATGCTAAATAGTTTTTGAGGATATCTGAGGAATTGTGGAATAAAAAAGAGATACAGAGCAATTAAGAGAAATATCTATATTTCTGTCCCCCAAGAAAGATACAGGAAGTTCTTAACTTTTTAATTGGTAAGCTGACACTGATTTTAGGAAAAAGGATGGCCTGACATTAAATGAATGACATGGGGTATCCAAAAAATAACATTTGCATATAGCAGATGCAATGATGAAATGTTCTAAATCTGTTTTTATAATTGGTTGACTATAGATACATTCAGAAATGTTTAGTTTTGGACTCATTAGTATTAAACTAAATTTATTCTTTCTAATAAAATAGGAAAGCTCAGGGGCACCTGGTACAGTTAGGTAAGTAAGTGTCTGCCTTCAGCTCAGGTCATGATCCCAGGGTCCTGGGATTAAGCCAGGGGTCCAGCTTCCTGCTCAGCGGGGAATCTGTCCCTCCATCTCCATCTGCCTATCCCCCAGCTCATGCTCTTTCTCACTCTCTTAAAGAGATAAATAAAATGTTTAAATAAAATAAAATAGGAAAACTATTTCTATACCTGAAATAATGAAATTAGCCAAAATCTCACAGAGCATACATGATCAGAGACTTCTAGAGCTGTATTTAAGAATCAATAGAACAGTCTTCTTTTCTATTATTTCTATTTTTTCTTAAATTCTGACAGAGAGGGGCACCTGGGTGGCTCAGTTGGTTGAGCGATTGCCTTTGGCTTGGGTCATGATACTGGGAGTCCTGGGATCAAGTCCCACATGGGGCTCCCTGCTCAACAGGGAGTCTGCTTCTCCTGCTGAACTTTCCCCACTCATGCTTTCTCTCTTTCTCTCTCTCTCTCTCATTCTCTCTCTCTCAAATAAATAAATAAAATCTTAAAAAAAATTCTGACAGAGAGAGATTTATTGACTGACCCACGATTATATGGCTAGTTAGTTCATATGTAAGTGATTCAGATTTTCAGACAAAAATAATATGTGCATTTGGTTGTGACATATTTTTCAAATGATTCGTTGTGTTTATTGAATATACACACTTAGACATGAGAGACAGTTTTGCATGGCAGTAGAGAAAACTTACTTTCCAGCTCTGTGTCATTGGGCAATTAGTTAACCTCTTTACTTTTGTTAACTAGTTTCTCTACTGGGAACATAATGATATTTTCCTCATAGGGCTCTTTAGAGAACTTTTAAAGTGTGTGTATGTGTATGTATATGTATGTATGTACACACACATATAACCTAAAACTATGTCTAGCATTTAGTATATTAGTTACTTTGTTATAATTACTAAAATACAGAAGGGGCTTGTTCAATTCATGCACTCACCATTTTTAATGAGGTAACTTTCTGGAATACCCAGCATGTTTCTAGTGCATGGTACTGTTTCCCAATGCATCTTTGATGTCATATTTAATTGGTGCCAATATGGATTTCCCTTATCTCAACTAGTGTTCTTTCTTAAGCACATACACACACACACACACACACACACACACACACACACACTCCACAACTCATATACTTTGATAAACAGGCACATTCATATTCACATTCTCTCACAAATACACTTATAAAATATCTTTCTCTCTCTTTCACACACACACACATGAGCATAAACAAGGTTGGCATGTTGGTTTCCAATTAGACCTAATCATAAAACTACAGATGAAAGACAATTTAGAATTGAGAAAAAAATCTATTAAGCTAAAATGTCAGAGTTGAATAATGAGGTATTTCCATACATTATCTCTTATTCTTCATTTAATTTTCTACTATGTTTTAAGAATTGTGCACACATATATGAAAATGCAGGCATCTATAATATGAAGATAATTATTAATTTCTAAAAGCATTAATGGTTATACTTTTGGATGACCATTGGTCATTGATTCTTATATCCATATTTTTCAAGCTTTTGAAAAATATATATATCTATATATATCAAAGCTCCTCCTACATGAAAACTTCATATGCATTTAGTATGTTCCAGAGATGAGATTATAAGTTTGACTTTGGGTTATAGGACCTGGAATTCTGATTTATAAAATCCTTTTCCTCAAAGTCTCTCCCTAGCTCTAAGGAACTCCTAAGTCTGTGCTCGCACCTTCAAAACCAAGATTAACTTTTTATCACACACTTCCCTACTATTAAGAGGTGGAATTAGAGGTATCATAATTCTTTAGTACTTAGTTTTATATATTGTTTTCTGGGTTTTTCTTTTTATCATTTGCTCATCCATTTATTAGTCTAGCTATGTTATCGTTCCCATTCATTCCCTGTCAGAGAATAATGACAGTCCTACCTCTTGCTTCCCCCTCAACCCCACTCCACCTCCTCCCAGAAAAGAAGAAAACAGAATTCTTTTACTCTCTTCTCTTTCCTCATATTCGTCTGCATTGCTCTGAGATCTGATGGAGTTTTTACAGTTTAACTATAAAATATGACATTTCATCCCATGAGAAAAATGTCTTAGTTATATCCTAGCTAAATGGCTGGATGGTTTTTCTCCATGACTTAATTTTGTGACCCAACTGGGGAAACTTGCAATTTTATTAGCAGCTGTCTTCCCTTTTCTCATCAGATATACAGTTTTTAGCACCTAGCTCAAAAGAGAAAACACATGGTTTGAAGTTCATATTTAGACTTCACAAACCCTTCCTTCTAAACAATTTTTCTGAGGCAGAGAAGCAAACAAATAACACTGACTAAGATCTTTCAAACAAAACTGTTAATATTTGCAGTCTATATAAACAGTATATTTGAAAGGAATGATTGTTTAGCTGTAGTCACATTTAGAAGTCCTGATAGGAGGGGAACTAGAAAGAAAAGAAGATGCACGTATTTTCCCCCATGAATTGGGAGATCACTTTAAAGGGGAAAATGGTGAGAGTCTCTTAAAACTAAATGTGAATGTCTTTATTTCTCCCAGACATTGCTAATATGTAAACATTTCATGAAGAAATTCTACACCCCCTCATTTGTGTGTCTGGTGACATTTAATGGTTGAATGGCAGGTGGTCCTAAGTCTGGGTAGTTCTTCCATGGTGCACAAATCTGGGATTAAATCAACAGTTAACCAGTGGGCCTTTTCTTGTATAAACTCCAAGGCACCTCTGTAAAGTCAGTTACTATCAATAAGTCAAATGATTTTTACTTGGATTTTATAGTTTTTGTGAAGATTTCACAGCTTCCTTTAGGATATTTTCTGTTATTTGGATGTTATATAAAGGTTCTGATTCCTTTTGGAAGGCTTAGCTGGCCAGTGGGATCCTGGTATACGTCTTAACTGGTACCTTGCAGGCATGTGGGACATTCCTCTGTTTCTTTCTCTCCTGGTAGGTTGAAATAACACTTCAGGATATCAATGACAATCCGCCAGTATTTCCAACAGACATGCTGGATCTTACCGTGGAGGAGAACATTGGAGATGGCTCTAAGATTATGCAGCTGACAGCGATGGATGCTGATGAGGTAACTCAGAGCCTGAATTTGTTTTGAAACCTAACATTCCAGGGATCTATCGAATTTCTACTATACGTTGACCACTTTTGGGATCCAATAATCAAGGTTAAGCATTGTATGCTCTTTTCCAAACAATGTTAATTGTTGAAATGTGATATAAGAGGGCTAAGATAGAGATTATCGAGAGGTAATTTTGCTTTAATCAGCAATTTATTCAGTTAATTGTTGGTTGCATTTAGGTTTCTTAGTCAAATTACTTTCTCAAATAATAAAAAATATCTACAGATATAACCATGTATTTATGTCTTTATCATTCCAGTTTGCTCTCATAGCAGCTAAAGATTGATGTTTTAATTTGCATTTGGAAAAAACAGATTATTTAAAATTAAAATATTTTAAAGTCTATCCTATAGTTTTTCACTTAAATTGCATATATCCGTAAAACAAAATAAATGATTTAATAACAGCCTTATACATTTTAAGGAAATTATCTAGGTAAGCTAATAATTTTTCAAATCTGTTAATAAACAGAAATTTCTTGGGGTGCCTGGGAGGCTCAGTCAGTTAAGCATCTCACTCAGTTTGGGCTCAGGTCATGATCTCAGGGTCCTGAGATAAAGCCTCACATTGAGCTCTGTGCTCAGTGCAGAGTCTGCTTGAGATTCTTTCTCCGTTCCCTTCTACTTCTCCCTGACCCCGCCCCCGCCTCAAATAAATATCTTTTAAAAAGGAAACAGAAATTTCTTACTAATGGTGAATGTGAAATTTGGGGCACAATTTAGATTACTATCTTCTATATTTGTATTTCAAATTTAGCTATTTAATCACAGTGTTCTAAATGGCTAACGATTTATATTATTTGCATTTTATGATTTTTCTGTGAAAAAAAGCCCATTACCTGTTTTTTTTTCCCTTTTTGCTAGGTAAAGGAATTAATTAATGTTATGTAATTATGAAAAGAAGGATAACTTTCTCTGACACCAGTATCCCCTCCACTTTAAGCTAAGCCCAACACACATCAGACGATTTAATTTTTAAAATTTCCCTCCCTTAACAATGGTGTGAGAGATACTGATGATGGCATTATCTTTCCAGGCAAATGCCACAGTAAAGGTAAGAAAGAAAGAGAAGAGAGGGTTTTATGTTTAGTTAGAGTGTGAAGTCTTGATCTGGCACCTTAGGAAGAAGATACCTGCCTTGATGTCTGCTACTTCTCTTTCTAGTCAGTTTGACTTGGAGGTTTCCAGCATTTGTACAGGAACAGATCTCAAGTGGAGGTTTCTCTAACTGTGAGATGTTATTCCACAAGTCCCTGGAATTTGGCTGCCATCTGAGTAGTGAGAAGGACATGGTACAGTCTTTTCCAAGGAAATTGAAGGGACATCTTTGTTCTTAGCAATTCCAAATCAGAGGGATGAGAGAAAATTGTAAATGTTACTTTGGTGAGTGTGGTCAGATATTAGAGAAAGCTGGAATTCAGGATCTAGTCCAATGTATAGGTATGTAACAAAACATGAAAGACAATTAACAGATTTAGGATCCAGTATCTAAAAAGGTACAAACATAATTCTTTCTACAATTACTCCCATTTAAAAAAGATAATTGTAGTAAAACTAATTTGTTTGCATTATTTACAAAAGTCACTATTTATAATTTCTTATGTAAGTGTAATAAAAATAGTGACTGAGTAAGGTTATAAGAACCTTGCTGAATCCTTAGAAACAAGGTTCCAGGTCAGTTTTTCCAAGGGGCTATTTTGGCTCCATAAAATCAACCTTAGTTCCTTAAAATTGTTCGATCATATGTGAATCTACACAGATCTTTCTCAAATATGACATTTCAATCAAGTCCTGGTAATATAACCAGTATTTCCAATTGTCCTGTTGAAGGAGAATGGATTCTCATTGAATTTGTGCAAATAACTATATTGCCATTAAATAACTATATTACCAGAAAAAATAGTTTCTGAATTCTGGAGGGATCAGGTAGGGAGAAAAAGCAAATGCTTTATCTTTGTTTACAAAGGTATACTTTACCAATCTTCTATAAGTCATAGCAAATAGAAAAATAAAAGTAGAAAAGAAAAAAAAAAGTTCCTTACATCTGGTAAAACAAAACATTAAAAACCAGCAGTGTTTTAAACAAAAGTCAAATAAAATTATAATCATCCTCCTTAGTTCAGTTAGTCGTATGTAATTAATGCTTGTTCTACTTGTATCCATTTTTTTTATTAGCTCAGGAAATTCTTACTCCATTTAGTTTTGTTTTGTTCTGTTTAAAAATATTTATTTATTATTTATTTGTTTGACAGAGAGAGAGAGAGCACAAATGGAGGGAGCAGCAGGCAGAGGGAGAGGGAGAAGCAAGTTCCCCACTGAGCAGGGACTCTGGTGGAGAGTGCTCCATCCCAGGAACCTGGGATCATTACCTGAGCCAAAGGCAGTGCTTAATGGACTAAGCCACTCAGGCATCCCTTGTTTTGTTTTTATTTTAAAATTATCAGAAACCTGTATTTTGGAGTATTTTCCATGAGTCTTCTTGAAGATGAAACATTTTTGCCAAATATCAGAATGAAACAACTGCCTATAAATGACAAAAGACTTAAAAATAGCCACAGTTAAAAATCTGATGAGATTTCACTACAATTTGCAAGGAAATGTGTGTAAAATGTTACATATCATTTTAAGATAATAACTGGAATTATGACTGAAAACACTGTGCCACAACATATCAGATTTTCAGGAATTCTACACTATTTCTGGAACACTTATAACTTATCCCCATACAACATAAAAATGCCTTCGTATTATTTATTTGACAATGTTTTCCACATAATTTAAAATATCAAAAAAACTTAATTATCTTTAATGACTTAATATTTTTATAAGGAGAAAGACCAAATGTTTTGAGATGTTTCAGGGACCCTCTTAAAATCAAAGTTAATTCAAGTCAAAAAAACTTCATTTAGAATTTGTTTTTTAGGAAGGTTGTCAAAAAATATCAAAAGACTTTAAGATCATAAGTCACTATGGGCATTTAAGACCATAAATCACTATGAAACAATATTCAGTTATCTATTTAACCACAGTGACAATTAAAGACTTCATAGGCAGGGTGCCTGGGTGTCTCAGTGGGTTAAGCCGTTGCCTTCGGCTCAGGTCATGATCTCAGGGTCCTGGGATTGAGTCTCGCATAGGGCTTTCTGCTCAGCAGGGAGCCTGCTTCCTCCTCTCTCTCTCTCTGCCTGCCTCTCTGCCTACTTGTGATCTCTCTCTGTCAAATAAATAAATAAAATCTTAAAAAAAAAAAAAGACTTCATAGGCAAATATAGAAGCTTCGTGGTTCTGAGTAAAACTTAATTCTTTTAATATTGAGAGTCCTAGGCTTCAGTAATCAAAGATTTGATAAAAACAACACAGGAAATTATTTTGATGAAACAGAATTCTTGCTTTTTAGGTATATTACTTTGAAAGGTAAGGAAATCCTTTTATAATCTCCAGTGAGAGCAGACCAATGGACCAAGAAAATTTTGTCCTTTTAACAGATAGGAAACAAAATTCTGATTTTGCACCAGTTTACTTTGATATTAGGACTCATTTGTTTAATTAAATTCATTCTGATCTTAGGCAGGGTTGATCATACATAAAATTCCTTTTCCTCAATATCCTTAGTGCTTTTAGTTACACATATTAGAATTTTTCACCCTTAGAAGCCTTTGATTTCTAACAAAAGCTAAGAAGTAAGCAATTATAAACTGTCTTTTATGTTAGCATTCTGTGGATTGGCACACCTATAAAATTTTTTTATAATATCTAGAAACATGTACTTTCTTGGACTATCTTTAGTTCTCTATAAAAGGAAGCTAAAAGTACATAAGCTTATGTTCAATAACATGTTTCAATATTTCATTTTATTTGGAAATGATCTGGATATTCAATGGATATAACTTGACTCATCACTTAACATAACCTAGCAAAACTTTAAGGCTTTAGTTTACCAAAAAGATTTGAGGAAACTAAAAAGTTTACCTAAAACTTCATATACTAATATTTATTTATTGTTGTTAACAATTATATTTGAATTACTTATGAAAATTTCAAAATGACAAGTTATTTTTATTGCTGACAAATTTTATAACAGGGATAGCATAAACTTTATTTGATTAATAAATCCAGGTAAAATAAAAGTTATATGACTGCATTATAGTCAATGCTGAAAACTCTAACGACATGTATATTTTAATTAGGACAAAAAAGTTGAATTAGCTTTAATATTGAGTATTTTCCCAGATTACATGAACCCAAAAAGCATTTGGGTTAGTTTGCATTATATTTTTGAGAAGTTTTATGAATATTAAATTTATATAAGTTCATATTTTTAAGCCAATTAAATATTGCTCTTCCACAAATTAATTTTAGTAATACCATCTGGTGGTAAAGGTGGTAGAAGTTTCTACGGCCAGATGGTATTATTAAAATTAATTTTAATATATATTATTATATATATAATATATAATATATTTTATATATAACATACATTATATATAAAATATGTTGTACATAATATATATAAAATATATAAACATATATAACATATATAACACATAGATATATATACATATATAAATACTCTTACATAAATATGTGTATATATGTATATATACATCTACACAGACAGAGACATACACACACACACACACACACACACACACATACACGCTTACAGAAATATTTAGAAAGAGAGACATTGAGACACCTGGGTGGCTCAGTTGGTTTAGAAACCGACTCTTGGTTTTTAGTTCAGGTCATGATCTCAGGGTTGTAAGATTGAGCCCTGTGTCAGGCCTCATGTTGCGTGTAGAGTCTGCTTGAGATTCTTTCCCTCTTACTCTCCCAGACTTTCTCCTCTGCCTCCCTCTCTAAAAGAAAGGAAGAAATCTTAAAAAGAAGAGGGACATTATACCTTCTGTATACTCAAGATTTCCCATTAGTGCAAATTCTAAATGACCTTCTTCCCCTCATTTTTTTTTTTTTTTTCTGGTAAGGATTACCTTCCCAAAGTTCGTACATTAACATTTACATCTCAAAGGCACAGTGAAGAATACAATTTATAAGCTTTCTAAGATAAATAGGAGATGCTTTGGGATCTTGGATGCTTTGGGATTCTTGGTAAAAAAGAGTAGATGAACTTTCAACTGTTCTAAAGCTGGAGTTTTAGTTTTGCAAAGATTTGTAAGATAAAGATGGTTGCTCTCAATTCCTCAAAGAATTGGGTTGCAACTTAAATGACATCATAGGTTGATTCACCCATAAATCCTTTTACAAGGGCTTTAGAAGGTTTTTCTTTCCTTCTGGAGTCATAGTTTTATTTTAGCTTAGGGTAGACAGCTTAAAAAACAAAAAACAAAAAAACACAAAAAAACTTCTACGCTCTGCAATTTAGCCAATTTCTGACCACAGAGCTACTTTGTAGTTTTAGCTGGGAAAAATAGTAAATATTTCTGGCAGTATTGAATAACCCCTTGGACTGAAGATGTGTCCCCAAAGAGGATGCATAAGATATTTTGTTTACCTCCTTCTACTGGGCACTATAGGCAGAGATCTAGGAGAGCTGACTCTGGCAAGAATCCTCACTCTTAGCTGGCTTCCACCAGTTTTTTCAGGATCCCATCTGTACCTCTGGTATTTACCAGAATTTGGCTAGGTTTTTCATTATTTTTAACTTTAGTTTCCCCTTGGTTGTTTGAGAATAACAGCAGTTTACCAGAAAATCCCTTAGAGTCCCATCAATTTTGGGAGATCCCCAACAGCAACGAGCCCTTCTTCAAGAGTTGACGTGTAGTGTCTGTAAGGCCATTAACTTGGCAGACTTTTTGCTTACAGTCATATAAAGGGAATTCAGACAGAGGATTACTAGAGTACTCAAATAGAGGATAGAGGGAAGCAGTAAGATTTACATCAGCTTTATGTTTTTGTTTGCTTGTTAGTTTTTAAGTGCCTTTTAAACTTGAGTTTTTCATTAGCTTTTTGAACACATCTTTTATTGAAGGTATTTTGGAATTTTGAAGACTTTCAGAGGTTTTTTGTATGCCAGTTAAAATAGGTATTCCATTCTGTTTCTTTGATTTGAGAGTCCTCGCTTTTAAAGCACTTCTTACATGATCTTACCTTATTGGAACATGCCTCATAATGGCCACTGTAATTCTAGGTTATAATTACTTTGAAGGCTAGCAGCAGTTTGGGAGAACACTAGCCACAAATGAGGTTTAACCCACTTTTCTGTCCAGCCATAACTAGCTGCTAATTGAATGTGACTCACTTATGCTTAGCCATATTTTGGGGCCTGCAAGCTGACTGTTACCAAACCAAGTTCTCAGGACACAAAATAAGCTTAGGAAGATTTTCTATTTTTGTAAATATTTATTTCTTCCAGGACTATAATTCTTAGACATATAAAAACCAGGTATTTAGGAAGGTAGCAGAAATTCTTTATATTTTAAGCAACCCATTTTTATTAAAATTACTTTTTTCAGCTAAGACTTTGGGTCTTTTAGGACCAAACTAATACCTAGAAGGGATATGCATCTGGGTTGATGATTGGACAGTGTATCACAGGCTACCTCACTGCATTGAAATTTGCTTGAGATTGGCAGGTGACCTACTGTTAGTTTCACTCATACCATGACCAATTTATTCTATTACAAGAGTCTTTGATTTAGGTGGTAAGCATCACAACAGCTTTTAAGTGTTTGACGAATGCCCACCAATTTGTGCAGCTTTTTGGGCCCGAGATTTCTGTTAGCAATAGTCTTTATCTACATAAAACAAGACTGTGCCTCTTAACATGCCAGCAGCAACCAGAAGATCTTATTGCAGACTGGCCAAGAGAAGGCTGTATGCACCACCATAACTCCAGTAAATGGGCACTGCAGATTGTGAGTGGGGTAAGGGATTCTAGTCTACTGGGGGATTGAAGACTAAACCAAGAGCTAGGGACTGAGGTTCTGGATGGAAGCCTCTGCCTAGCTCAAGCTGACTCAGTAAGTCTTACAGTGGAAAAGCAATTAGGTTGGGAGCTCAACACAAAGAGAGCTGTGCTCAAACCAAGAGTAACTTACCCAGCATCCTCAGAAATAGCTAGAAAGACTGAACTCAGAGGAGTTCCTAGGGTCCTGCACTAGTGTTTCTTGTCCCTGAAGCTATTAGAGGTCTTTTTTTAGTCTTGCCATTGCCACCAAGTCTGTTAAACAACACAAATTCAACTGAGTAAATTAACAAATTGGCTTTATTCAACAATTCATGAATCAGGTAGCATCCCATCTAGCAACAGAAAGGAGCTCTGCCAGTCTGTAGAAAAGAAAGGTTTTTAGAGCTAAAAGTGGGTAGAAAAGTGAAATTATTAGCAAAATGTATTTTTTAGATAAGGTTACCTTCCTAAGGTGAACAGAAAGGGTCTATTGAGTAGATTATCTCACTAATATTGACCAAATAATTCTATGTTGACTGGTTAAAAGTTACATTCCTCAGAGTTCAAGCTGTAATTAAATTAGGTTTTAAATCTTGTTTTGTTGACATGGGGCTTAGCACAAGGGACTCCATTTTGGGCCAATCTCCTTTTTAACAATTGAGAATGCTCTACTAGGAATTTACCAAAAGAATACAAAAATACTGTTCTGAAGGGACACATGCATCCCAATGTTTATAGCAACATTATCAACAATAGCCAAACTATGGAAAGAGCTCAAATATCCATTGACTGATGAATATCCATTGAGTGATGAAAAAATATATATATATATTTATATATATGATGCATGAATATATGAAATATGTATATATGTAGAATATATTATATTTATATTACATACTATATTTATTATATTATATATAATATGATATACAATATTATAAATATATTATATTTATAATATATATTATACCTACATACATATATATGAAATATATATATTTCATATATATATATGATGAATGCATAAAGCAGTTGTGGCTTATTCTATATAAGAATATATATATGGGGATGCCTGGGTAGCTCAGTTGGTTAAGCAGCTGCCTTCGGCTCAGGTCATGATCCCAGCGTCCTGGGATTGAGTCCCATATCGAGCCTCCTGTCGGGCTCGGCAGAGAGCCTGCTTCTCCCTCTGTCTCTGCCTGCCGTTCTGTCTGCCTGTGCTCGCTCTCTCTCCCTCTCTCTCTCTGACAAATAAAAATAAAATCTTTAAAAAAAAAAAAGAATATATATATATATGTGTGTGTATATGTATGGATATATATGTATTTCTGTACATACATATATAGTAGAATATTACTATATTATGTAGTATAATAGATATTATGTGTATAATAGAATATTATTTCTCTATTTTATATATGCACATATATAAAAATAGAATATTACTCAGCCATAAAAAATGAAGTCTTGCCATTTGTAATGACATGGATAGAGCTAGAGAATATTATGCTAAGCAAAAAAAGTCATTCAGAGAAAGACAAATACTTTGATTTCACTCATATATGGAATGGAAGAAACAAAACAAATGGTCATAAAGAAAAGAGAGAAAGGAAAACCAAAAAACAACCCTTACCTTTAGAGAACAAACTGAGGGTTACCAGAGAGGAGGGAGTAAGTGGGATGTTAAATAAATAAAATAAGTATTTATTTTATGTTATGTTAATATGTATGTTATGTTAAGTATGTATAAGTATAATAATAAAGTATAATAAAATAAGTATGTATGTTATGTTGATAAGTATGTTAAATAAGTAAGATAGGGTAATGGGGATTAAGGAGCACGCTTGTGATGAGCACTGGGCATTGTATAGAAGTGCTGAATCACTAAATTGTACACCTGAAACTAATATTACACTGTATGTTAAATAACTGGAATTTAAATAAAAACCAAAAAAGAAAAAAAACAAAAAACAAAATGAAACAAAAAGTGAAAAGAAAAAAAATTTAAAAAGGAAAAACAGTAAAAAAAAAGAAAGGGAAAAAAAAGCACCTATTCAATTGTTATAAGATAATTCACATTAAAGAATTTTAATTGTAGTGACTCATTGGTTATACTTACTGTAGGAATAGGACAAATAAACCTCCTTTTTAAGTGGTTTATTCAGAGCGAAGCAATAATCATCTTAATTATACTAAATATATATTCTGATGGAATATACTCTTCTTTTCAGAACTGATATTTGAAAGAGATGCCAATACTATGATGTTGATACTGTTATAATTTTATATCCCTCTCGATTTTTTTTTGTCATGACAAGTAAGGGTTACTACAAACACAGTGCTGCCTGCATGTTTATGTTTCTCTATCTACTTTTTTGTGTGTGTTGGTATGTGTGCACATAATTGCATTGCCTCCCAGTTTATCTTGTGAGATACATTTATCTTTACAATGAGATCTGAGGAAGGCTGGAAAGATCCTTATCTGTCTAAGTATGTATATCAACATTGTTTTAGTGCACTTTGTTTTATTTCTATTGAGCTTCATTTTATAAGTTTTAAAGTAAGTCTAAGTAACCACACAGGTGTTATCACTTAGACTTCCTGATATAAAAAACTACTGAAATATAAGATGGTGATATCTAGGATATGCAAGAAGAGCATTTGGCATGAGACAAGGTGTGGAGTTAAAGGGAAAGGAAAGTGTAAGGTTGTGCGGAAGAAATAGACCAGGGAAATGGAGGAAGGGTTGTTTGAAATTCAGATGGAGGTAGGGATGCTGACAATTTGTACAAAGTGTGACTGCCCGAAGGCATAAAAATCACTGAAAGGAGGACATTTTTGTAAAACTGCTTTTGAATTATTATTTTTTTTAAATTAAGCTCATGAGGTTGCTGTCCTTCTTGAATACTTTCTCTTAAAAATTTTAGTAGCTTTTAAATGATCACTATTTCAACTCAGGACATGAGGAATCAACATTTCTTTGGCTCTATGCCCAATGGAATGCATACCTCAGCTTTCTATGGCATTCAGAATCATTAGCTGTTTCCTTTTTTGAGTAGCTTACAATGAATTAGTATTAGTGCTTTTAGATAAACCTTCATCTTATTTTCTACTCTGTCTTTAGCTTTTTACCTTTTAGTTGATTTTTTTTTTCTTTTTTAAGAAAGAGGAATTGGGGAGGGAAAGAAGGAGAAGGAGAGAATCTCAAGCCGGCTGCATAGCCAGGCCAGAGTCAATGTGGGGCTTGATCTCAGGACCCTGAGATCATTACCTGAACTGAAGTCAAGAGGCAGATGTTTAATGGACTGAGCCATCCAAGTGCCCCTCTTTTTTGAATTTAGAAAAACAACAAATAAATAAATATATATATATACACACATATATATTTGTACATACATATATGTATGTATATGTGTGTGTCTATATATATATATATATATACATATATATTTGTACATACATATATGCATGAATTTGAAATGTTTTCTCTCTTACTAAGTAAGTCATGGCTATTTTTTTTCTTCATCTAATTTGAATAAGACTCAATATTGAATGCAAGTGTTTTCTTTTACTTTGCAGTCAGCATTAAATTTTTCCACGACTATCCGGTGGACTGGTTTTAAAAAATTAATAGAATTATTTAAAACACTAATAAA